>NC_084727.1:4764177-7164177 GCF_033807575.1 Cydia pomonella
CCCCCACCCTGGGAACCACAAGAATTGCCCAGCGTACAAGAAGGCCTACAGACTATGGAAAGCCGGGAAATCCTATTTCCCGGCCCCGTCCCGCCCGGGACCTCTAACCAACGCCGCGATCGAGAAGCCCACGGTGGAAGAGTCGGCGCCATCAACCCTGATGGCGCCGGCAAACCCCCCACCACAAAGGGGGGTGTCAAGACCGCGGCAGGCGAGAGAGCCCGGGTCTCCGACGAAAAAGAAGCCAGTGCCCACAGCCACCGCAATACAGGCAGCGCCAGCTCTACCCTCCGCTGCACCTCCACCTTCGCCGCCAACGCCGGCTCCAGCCACCAGAACCACGCCGTCCCCGCGCTGAACAAGAGGTCGACGCGCTGATCGAGCTCCTGGGCAGCCCGGAATGGCCCCGGCAGCCTTTTTAGAAAAGAAGAAAAAAAAAATAACAACAACAAAGCCATGATCGGCCACCGGTCGGCCATGGCCCAGAAGCCCTCGCCCTTGAAAAGGGCACAAGAAAGACCCGCCCGTTGTTACGGGCGGCGACTAGATACCGCCAAGAATCCAAAAAGGATGGAAAGGCCACTCACACCAAAGTACTTTGGTGTGAAAGAAGCAAGATCGATCGGTTATAGCTATTCCACTCGTGTCGACGCGCGCCGCAAGTCGTGTGTCGCGTGTGTTATATATTCCGTTATCTAAAAGTTTAATCTTTAACAAGTCGCAATGACCGGTCGCGGTAAGGGAGGTAAAGGCCTGGGGAAAGGAGGAGCCAAGCGCCACAGGAAGGTGCTCCGTGATAACATCCAGGGTATCACCAAGCCCGCCATCCGTCGTCTCGCTCGCAGAGGTGGCGTCAAGCGTATCTCCGGTCTGATCTACGAGGAGACCCGCCGTCCTGAAGGTGTTCCTCGAGAACGTGATCCGTGACGCGGTCACCTACACCGAGCACGCCAAGAGGAAGACCGTCACCGCCATGGACGTAGTCTACGCTCTGAAGCGTCAGGGCCGCACCCTCTACGGTTTCGGAGGTTAAGCAAGCGGCGCTGGACACGACGATATCGTGTAATACGTGTAACGTATTACCGTATCGCGCGCGAGCGCACCGCGTGCGTCCTTCTCGGACGCAAATACAAAAAAAGGCCCTTTTCAGGGCCGCAAATAATTCTATGATACGATTACGATACATAGTTTCAGTACCGATACAAACGGACAAACAATCTATCGATCTATCTATCTAACCTAACGTACATATTATACTTATTTACGTTAAAATAATATAATATAATTAATTAATTACTTACCCCGCACCCCAACTCCAATATTCCAAGTTGTACAGCCAGATTGCTTGCCGCATCGGTGGTTTGACGACAGCTCTCTGAAACAATTATGATAAAACGTATTGAGACTTTATTAACACGAAGTAGCAATCTACCACCGCACGGCAGTCTGTAAGTAAATACATACATACATAACTGAACGCCGACCGACCGCTCGTCAATACTTACATATTATGTATTGAAATTAGACAAAATGTGTTACCCTAAATTCCATAAATAAATTAATAAATATTATATCATGCAAGTTGCGGAAACTTGCATATTATAATATTCATGAACATTTCTACATAAATAAATGCATAAAATCAGTCATGCGCAATCTATGTGTACGAGTAGGTATATATCTATCTATGTATATACGATCGGATTGTACGTCTTGCTTTACGCGTGTCCGTCCGTCCGTCCGTCCGTCCGTCCGTCCGTCTATGATACTCGAAACAATTCATATATCATATATATATATTGATCGAATTAAAATGCTCCATTCTCTTCTCCTTTATCATTCTTCTCTCGCACCGCACAGATAGGTTCATTCATTCATTTCATACATTATTCTTATTTTTTTTTTCTCTTCTCTCCCGACTTCCCGACTCCATAGACTCCTCAGACAAGACACTAGCATAACTACATAACCTAACCTAACTTAACATTTAATTATGTTATCATTGGGTACTCACGTTTTCAAATATTAAAATCATGCCCTGCACTGCACTGCACTGCACTGCACCGCACAACACTGGATCAATTTATTTGTCACACGCTCACACACTTAGTTTTACTACTAATAATATGTAACACCATCAGTCACAATCGTCCAACAACCACTTAATAAAAACAAACAAACAAACAATCACACATATTTTATTTTACCCGCGATTCACCCGTGACCGACTCTCTCACTTGACCCTGCCCGACCTGAACTAATCGGCCATCTACTGATAACTACCGACTAGGATGCACTGTCCAATTAGGTAAAGGATTCGCAAATATTGCAAAAAACAGACAGGGACACCCACATTCCCCGCACCCACTCACACCTGACCTCACCCCCTCCTGAAGGTGGTAAATAGACTGGACTAGAAAAATGTTGGGTTTCGTCTTCTGTTGTGTATATAAACGCTATCGCGAATGTTCCTATGATGAATATATTATGTATGTATATATACTTACTTACTTACCTACCTATCTAAACATAATTAATAATCTTTATGATCAAAATTGTATACTTAATTTAAAATAATTTATATAGATTGTTGTTGTTTTAATATCGGCAGTCAGTCGGATCATCATAATATGTTAAAAAAAAAAAAAATTTTAACTAAAATACCTACGACCTTACACGACACGAGTCCCTACCATGCCCGTCATTTACGAGTGTCGCTGTACGATCCTCGTAGAAGAGAGAGATATATATATTTAACTAAACGAATTACAATAATATACGCGGCGTGAATGTGTTTATCATTATTACGATATATCGATATAAATAATAGAATAATATTTAAACATAATATAAATTACCTATCCCTGTTTTACATCGATACCAGCAGAGAGCAAACCAGTGAACGTAGGCAATCAAAGTCGCGGTACGGCTGTTTTACGACAGTGAATACAACAAGTCAAAATAACATTATAATGACAATTTCATAATGTTGTTATTGTGTCAGATCCATCTATGGTATCTTCGCTTTTAACTGGAAAACACATAATACCGTTAAATGTGATTTTAATTAAAAAAAATCAGTTTTTAAACTGACCCGAGGTGTCCGCAACCTATAATACCAAAAGTAAAGTTCTCCCATTCGTTTGTCGGCGTTCCAAATAATATAAATGTTATAAAAATACATATATCAATTCATAAAGAATATATATGTGCAATTTTATTATAATCATTATAATATAATTGACTATAAATTTAGTTTAATCATAAACGAGTAAGTGAAAAGTTGGAAGTGTTATTACGAGAAAACGTCCCGCGACATAAGGGTCTGCGTTACGGTTAAGCCGTAGGACATATATAATCGGTGGCGCCCCCATAGGCGTGTTTGGATTCGCACACGAGTCATAGCGCTCGGACGTCTTCGGCTAATCGCAAATTCAATATTTATTTGTAAAAAAAAATAAACTACTGAATATCGCGGCCCGGCTTTTTGCCGGAGGGGATAGCGTACTACAAGAAACATCGTCGTCGGTGTGCCCTCGCCGCATCTCTCGAGCCCGGTCCCGCTAAAACGGACGCCCCGGGTTAGGAATGCGGGGACTGGCTTAGCCGGCGGCGACAAACGTCGCGCGACCCGTGAGCCGCCCTCTGTCATGGAGGGCGACAATAAGAAACATGTGGGTAGATCGCGATCTCGATCTCGCGGTCTACCCCCAACATCAAGATCGACATCAAGGAGGCGGCAACCATCACCGCTGCCACCGAGGGAGGGGGAGGGTAGTTGGGGATCAGGTTTTCTCCCGCTACCCCCCGGATACGACCTCGGTTCCATTGAAGGCAGCGAGTTCAACTTCAGTGACGAGAACACCGCCGGCGACGCCCCCGCCTCCCGCCCCGCCTCACCCGCACCCGCGGGGCACGCGGAACAGGAAATAGAAGATCCTCAACCGGAAGAAGCCGACCAACTACTCCCGGTACCGACGACGCGGCCCTTCTCGCCCGTGTCGCCCGCTGGCGCCTACGACTCCCCGATGGATCTGCTGCAATCGGACACGATTGTGGTGGCCCATATGATGGGGACAGACCTCGCGTCGGCGGGCCTGAAGGCTTGGATGGCGGCGTACGTTCGAATCACCTCCCACCAGCTGGGAATAGAAACGGAGTTGCAGCCAGGGGACGCCTCCTTCTTGGAGTTCCTGCAGGCTCACCCCCAATCTTCAGAGCACCAAAGCGGCCCCGAGAGAGCCCCGAAGACCAACAGCAGGAAACCAAGAAGAGGCCCTGCATAAAAGAAACTCCTCCCTCAAGAGATCCCAGGCTACGCCGCCGCCGCCGCTCCCGTTCGGCGGAAAGCAGCTCCGCCACACACCAAGCTTCAGGCTCCAGCCAGCCTCATTACACCGCCCCCTGGAGGGCCCCTTCGCCGACATCCACGTTGGCGCACTGCGGCCTCAAGGGAGTGGTTATGAGGAGACTGGACGTCACCTCCTACCGCCCCTCACTACAAGAGGGGCCATTGGCCCCCGCACCTCCGGCGGCCCCACCAGCAGCAGCAGCACCCCCTCCGAGGCGGACCAGTACAATCCAGCAGAGCCGAGGCCCCCCTTGCAGGAGGCCACCTACCAAGGCCCCTCCGCCCCAGAGGAAAAGGACCAAACCACGACACAGAGACCCTTACAAGGAGAAGAGCCCCGAGAACAGGGCACAGCCAACCCCACACCGGCGCCCAGGAAGAAAACCAAGCCCCGGCAGCGGAGGCCACCCAGGAGGCTCCCCCGACGGAGCCCCCCAAGCACCAGAGGCCCACCCAAAGGAGGGCCCCCCCCCAGGCCCCCCCAGAAAAGGAGCCACAAACCACACAAGGGTCCCAACCAACACGGGAGCCCACTCAGGCGCAGGCCCCCCCGCCCAAACAGCCACAAGCGCAGGGGCAAACATATGCAGCCAAAGCAGCAGCGCCCTCACAGGAAGGGAGAGCGCCCGCGAAACCGAAGCAGCAGCACCCACCCCAGCCAGGGAAGGAGAGGTACCCCGACATAGTGGTACCAGTGTTCCCGAACTGGCTGAAAGAGGTCGCAGCCATAAAAGAGAAGCTGGGAAGAACGGCATCCAGCAAACCTTCGGGGAGAGGGATCATCTTCGAACCAGCTTCTGCAGACGAGTACAGGGTGATTTACGATCACTTGGAGAGCCTGGGTACGACTGTGGAGTGGCATGTCTACCAGCTGAGAAGAGACCGGCAAATGAAGGTGGCACTGCGCGGGCTGCCTTCAGACACCCCACTGGAGGAAATCAAAGCTGCGTGCATAGAGCTTGGATACCCCGTCACCCACGTGAGGCAGATCAACGCAAGGGGAGGCAAGCCGGGCTGCGTATACTTCGTGCAGCTCTCTGGCCCCCCCGCGAAAACACCAACATCTACGGGGTCAAGGAGCTCTTATGCATGAGCTCGGTTAAGATAGAAGCATGGAGGGGGAAGACTGGCCCGCCGCAGTGTCACAACTGCCAAGGCTTTCGACACCACTCCCAGGGATGCCACAGGCCGCAGAAATGCGTCCGCTGCGCAGGCCCCCACCCAGCCGCCAATTGCCCTAGACCCAAGGAAGAACCCTGCACATGTGCAAACTGCGCAGGCCCCCACCCGGCCAACTTCAGGAAGTGCCCGGTGTATATTCGTGAGGCCCGCAACTGGAAGGCGGGCACAAAGGCGCACTCAGTGCCCAAGAAGCATGGACCGGTGACCAAGGCGAGTGTCACCCAACCCACTGTGGAGGAGTCGGCGTCGTCTACCCTGATGGCCCCGGCTAACGCCCCCAAACAAAGGGGCGTGTCAGACCGCCCCAAAACACCGGCACAGCCCAGATGCCGAAAAAGAAGAAGAAAAAGAAAAAGAAACCCCAAGTGACGGCTACAACAAAACCAGACGCTCCGCTGCTAGCTTCCAACCAGGAAGCACCAGCCTCCGCAGCTACATCCACTGCGGACCAAGGAGACCTGGCAGCGATGATAGCCGCCCTCCTGCAGGCAGCGGCCAGCCAGGGACCGGAAGCGGTCTCCAGGGCCCTTAAACAGATAGCCTCACCCCACCAGCGCGTTCAACCGTAGATTGAGGGTAGTCTACTGGAACGCCCAGACACTGACCGGCAAGATTGCGCTGCTCCGTCACTTCCTCCGTGAGCAGAACGTGGACATCTTGCTGGTCAGCGAGACCCACCAGAAGAACGACATCAAGATGGGAGGCTACATCGTGTACCAGCGGAACGAAGTAAACCAGGCGGGACACCCGTTCCGCGGGTTAGCTGTGATGGTCCGAAGAACCATCGTCCACCAGCCGGTCGACTACGTTCACCGTGACTCCTTCACGGCGCTCGGCGTCGACATCCGGGTGGCAGATGGCGACCTCCGGCTATACGCGGTCTACCGACCACCTTCAAGCAGCACGATGCACCTAAAGGCGGACCTGCGTGCTTTGTTCCAGCACCCGACGCCGACCATCCTGGCGGGGGACTGGAACGCAAAGCACGTGGCCTGGAACGCCTCGAGGATAGACCAGCCTGGGAGAATCATCTACAGTGCAGCAGTGGACTACAACTTCGACATATCAGGACCTGAAGAGCCCACACATTACGACGACGCTCACATGTCCTGCGACATCATCGATTTTGTAGTCCACAAAGAAGTGACAGCATCCATGGCCCAGGAGGTTCTCCCCGACCTCCCATCAGACCACCGGCCGATCCTAATAACCCTGGACACGGCGCCAAGCTCCGCCCCGAAGAGGAGGACGAGGCGGAAGACGGACTGGGAGGCCTTCTCGGAGTCCCTCGAGAACCCCCTCACGGGACCAGTCTCGACGGCCGAGGAGGTTGAAACAGCAGTGGCAGCCATCACTAGCAGCATCCAGAAGGCGCTGGAAACATCTTCACACACCATCCCCGGGGTGAGAGGTACAAACCCCTCCCCGCGGCGATCAGGAACTTATTACAACAAAAGCGCCAGATGCGGCGGCGCTGGCAACACACCCGCTGCCCTACCATGAAGACGGAGCTCAACCGGCTCGTGGAGCGAGCCAAGGAGGAGCTCAGGAACCACAGAGCGCAGGAGTGGGACGCCCACATAGCCAGCATTGACGGCACGCTGCCCTCAATCCACCGTCTCTGCCGGCAGCTTGGGCAAACCACAGATCCCATCAGGCCACTAATCGATGAAGGAGGGGCCCTTCATTACAAAGCGGAGGAACGCGCGGAACTGTTCGCAGACAGCTTGGAGCGACAGTTCCAACCAAACCCCTCTCTAAGCGAGGACCACACAGGGGAGGTGGTGCAGCGCTTAGAGAGATTCTTCCAGCAGCAGCCGAACGAGGATGAGGAGAAGATCTTCTTCTCGCCCGGACAAGTCAAGAAGATTTTGCTAAGAAGCAATCCCAAGAAAGCCCCGGGCGCCGACTCGATCCCAAACGAGGCACTCCGCCACCTGCCGCAGCACACGATCGCGGCGGTGACGCGCCTGTTTAATGGGATCATGCGCTCGGGCCACTTTCCGACACCCTGGAAGCTCGGCCGGGTCATTCTGATCCCAAAACCAGGGAAGGACAGGAGGCAACCCAGCAGCTACAGACCCATCACGCTGCTGAGTACTCTCTCCAAGGCGTTCGAGAAGCTCCTCCTGAACAGGCTCCAGCCCCACATCGAGCCCAGACCGGAGCAGTTCGGGTTCCGCACCGAGCATTCGACGACACTTCAGCTGACGCGCGTCCTGGCCTACATGGCGGAGCGGATGAATCAGAAAGAGCACGTGGTAGCAGTATTCCTCGACATGGAGAAGGCATTCGACAGGGTCTGGCACGAGGGCCTGCTAGACAAACTGTCGAGATCTTCGGTCCCAAGTCGAGTGATGCGCGTGCTGCGCTCCTTCTTGACCCAGCGACGCTTCCACGTGGCAGTGGAAGATGCCATCTCCTCGGAGCGCCCGATCCTCGCGGGAGTTCCTCAAGGAAGCTGCCTGTCCCCAGCCTGCTACGCCTGGTTCACCGATGACATCCCGGTGGTCGGCGACGTCAAGCTGGGACTGTTCGCGGATGATGCGGCATACTACGCCGCGTCAATCACTCCCGCACATGCTGCAATTAAAATCCAGCGACAGCTTGACGCCCTACCCGAGTGGCTGACCAATTGGAGGCTCTCGGTGAACGTGGGCAAGACACAGGCCCTTCTGACGGGGGCAAAGGAATATCCGCCGCCACTCAGACTCTTCGGTGAAGAAATCCAGTGGCAGCATACTGCAAAGTATCTGGGGGTCACTATAGATAGAGGCCTCACGATGAAGCACCACGTGGACGAGGTGGTGCGGCGGGCCAAGACCGCGCGCGCCAAACTCCGTCCAGTACTTACCAGCAGCCTCCCGTTCCGCACGAAGCTTGGACTCTACAAGGCTTACGTTCGGTCCAGACTGACCTACGCGGCTCCAGCCTGGTACGCCAGGACGGCAGAGTCTAACAGGCGGAGACTCAGGGCACAGGAGTCGCAAAGCCTCAGGACCATCGTGAGAGCCCCACGCTACGTGCGGAACGCGACGATATACAGAGACATGAAGATGCAGAACTTGGACGAGTTCGTGGGCCAGCTGGCGCGCAAAATGTTTAGTCGCGCCGACTCGTCACGCCACCAGTTAGTGAGGGGGATAGCCCCCCTTCACGCCCGCCCCCCAGAAACAAGCCGGTCACGAGCCCAACCACGTGAGCTCGTACCCTCCTAAATAGCCTCGAAGCCCACAAAGCCGCAGATTGGCCACCATGACGACCAAGCCATGATGGCCAACCAAATCCAATAAAGGAGCAGGAAGGAGATAACACCAGCAGTCCATTGCTGGCAACAACAGACCGTGCCGTCGTTACGGCACGCGACAGACGCTGCCAAAAAGGGCCTCGCCCTGAAATGGCCCCCTCACACCCCCAGAAAGGGGGAGTGTCAGAAGACCACGCCCCCATAGGCGTGTTTAGTACTCGCCAGCGCAGCGCTCCGCTTACACGCGTCCGCTGTTCTCTTTGCGCAGTTCGTGCGATTTACTAATTTGTGTTTGTAACAACTTATTTGCTTATTTCGACATTAAATATGGCCGATACCGCAGTTGCTGCCGACGCTCCAGCCCCGGCGACGCCCGCGAAGAAACCGAAGGCGTCCGCCTCCGCAGGCGCTAAGAAGCCTAAGGCGAAGCCCACCCACCCCAAGACCTCGGAGATGGTTAACAGCGCCATCAAGGAGTTGAAGGAGAGAAGCGGTTCGTCCCTGCAGGCTATCAAGAAATACATCGCCGCCCAGTACAAGGTCGACGCCGAGAAGCTGGCGCCGTTCATCAGAAAATATCTGAAGAGCGCAGTCGAATCCGGCGCACTGATTCAGACCAAAGGCAAGGGCGCGTCCGGCTCGTTCAAACTGGAGTCAAAGTCATCGTCAACCGGCAAGAAGCCCGCTGCGGCCAAGAAATCTACCGCTAAATCTTCAGCCGCCGCTAAGAAGCCCGCCGCAGCTAAGCCGGCTAAGGCGAAGAAGGCCGCCGCGTCCCCGGCCAAGCCTAAGGCCGCCACAAAAGACAAGAAGGCCGCCGCCGCCAAGAAGAAGCCCGCCGCGAAGAAACCATCCACCCCCGCCAAGGGCAAGAGCGCCGCCGCGCCCAAGGCCAAGAAGACCGCGAAGCCGCCGACCAAGAAGCCTAAAGCTCCCAAGCCCAAGAAAGCTGCGGCCGCTCCCAAAGCGAAGCCCGCCGCTAAGAAGGCTGCCGCGAAGAAGTAAGACTGCGAGCGCGTTGTCGTCGTCGTCGTCGTTCTTACATCGGTCGTGCGTGACTGTAGTGATATGTTGTTAGAGGAGATGTTGATTGTCGTTGCTATATATTATTATACGACGACGTGTCGCCTCTTCTCGACTCACGTCATACGCCTGTGCGCGTTAAACGCACATCAAAAAGCCCTTTTCAGGGCTAACAAATGTATTCAAGGGTTCATCGCCTCTGTTTCATTGCAACAAGCACATACACGAGTCGATCGATCAAAATAAATCAAATAAATAAATAAATAAAGAAACAAACAAACAACTCGATCTTAAATCAAGTGTCTTATAAGCAACTCTTAACACAAAAATACATCTGTAAACAAACAGACATTTGGAAAAGTCTCAATATGATATGATATGATTATTATCATTATGATCTCAATATAATACATATTATGTTAGGTTTTCATAAATTTATTTACACACGAACGTGAATAAACACACACCCGTTAGTATAACCAACAAAATTTTATATTAATTAATTAATTAATTAATTTATTTATTTATTTAAAGTCTTAGATTTCAAACAATCAATCAATCGTTTCAAACATTTTATCTCTATCTAAATCGTGCTCTTGCTCGCGGGGCGTTGATTGGTCGATCGGGCTCGTGTTATGTCGGCTCGTTGTATCCCCACTAACAGCGCACTCCGTGAACCTATATAATCTTAGGGGCGCTGTGCCAATTTTTTAATATTACACTGACAAGCATTCGTGCTCTCGTTTTGTGTGTGTGTAAATTAAACTTAAATCTCTTAAAACATGTCTGGACGCGGTAAAGGTGGCAAGGTTAAGGGAAAGGCAAAGTCCCGTTCTAACCGTGCCGGACTCCAGTTCCCCGTCGGACGTATCCACAGGCTTCTACGGAAGGGTAACTACGCCGAGCGCGTAGGTGCCGGAGCCCCGGTGTACCTCGCCGCCGTCATGGAGTACCTGGCCGCTGAGGTTCTCGAGTTGGCGGGTAACGCCGCCCGCGACAACAAGAAGACCAGGATCATCCCCAGACATCTTCAGCTGGCTATCCGCAACGACGAGGAGTTGAACAAGCTCCTCTCCGGTGTGACCATCGCCCAGGGCGGTGTGCTGCCTAACATTCAGGCCGTGCTCCTGCCCAAGAAGACCGAGAAGAAGGCTTAAGTGCACTTCACTTCTCATCTACATGGCTACATCTATAGCGGTGACACCCGGCTATCGGTGAATGTGTGCATTTGTCTCGTGTATATTTATTTATCGCACGGGACCTCTGTTACATTCCCGCCCGAGTGGCCGTTACAAAAGGCCCTTTTCAGGGCCACAATATAATTCTGTGATAACGTTTATAAGTTTCATGTATATAACGCATACGTATATGATGTCATTCGATCGATCAAATTTATGAAACAATGAATGCAATGATAATTGTAAGTAGATTAACTGTATCCTAATATAGAATATTTGTAATATTCTAAATTGGAGATATTTATCGCGTCGAGAAATATCGAATGTTAAACGACAATTTATTTATTATTATATGGTTATTAAGCATACGAATAAATATATATATATATGATAATTAAACTTTATTATAACTATATTATTACATAGTACATCCGGTGGTAGAATAATAATATAGTTATAATAAAGTGTAATAACAACACGCGCTTGCACTCCCCACCATGCCGACCGACGATATTAATAATGCACGAACGCCATTGGTCGAGATACCGCCGGCGCGACGCTCGATCTTTAATCCCCTATTTCCCGTTCGCCGCGCTAACAAAAATTGAGGTATCAAATCCGGATTTCACATAGCAAGTTCGACTCTCGTACTGTAAGCATCTAACTAACTACTTATATCATAATGCCACCCAAGACTAGCGGTAAGGCCGCCAAGAAATCCGGCAAGGCTCAGAAGAACATCTCCAAGTCGGACTCTAAGAAAAAGAAGAAGCATAAGCGCAAGGAGAGCTACGCCATCTACATATACAAGGTGCTCAAGCAGGTCCACCCCGACACCGGTATCTCCAGCAAGGCCATGTCTATCATGAACTCTTTCGTGAACGACATCTTCGAGCGCATCGCCGCCGAGGCCTCCCGCCTGGCTCACTACAACAAGAGGTCCACCATCACCAGCAGGGAGGTGCAGACCTCCGTGAGGCTCTTGCTGCCCGGTGAGCTCGCCAAGCACGCCGTCAGTGAAGGCACTAAGGCCGTCACCAAGTACACCAGCTCCAAGTAAGCGTCCGTCGTTCCTCGTGTGCGGTCTGTCTTTTCTCAATACACATTTTAGTGTAATGGGTTAGGTAGTTCGTATTGCGACACGACACGCTGCGAGAGTGTGGTTTGTGCTACAAACAAAAAGGCCCTTTTCAGGGCCACAAATACGTTCTGAATATGATATAAAAAGTTTCTAGCCGTCCATACGGTGTCAATCGATCGATAAATAAATAATCATCAGTGGCAGTAGTATAAAATCACAATTATTATTAGCATTTTAAGCTAAGTTAATTTGCTAGTAGTAGCGGTAATCTTATGATTATTATACACATGTATTCACGGACGCGCGTAAATATTTTAAAACTAAACATATATATAAATATGTCTAACATAATATAATATATGTAGGTAATGCTTCTCTTATAACTTATAGTAGTGCTTCTGTTATAGTACACAGTTGGGTTTGATCGAGTTAGGTTCCGCGGAGTTAGGTTCCGAGGAGTTAGGTTCCCCGTAGTTAGGTTCCGCGGAGTTAGGTTCCGAGGAGTTAGGTTCCCCGGAGTTAGGTTTGATATGATTAAGTTTTTTTTTTTTTATTTTTTTACGAAAAATAATAATAATAATTGATAAATGGAGTTAGGTTTGTTCGTGTTCGAGGTTTCTTGAAGTTAAATTACGTTTTAAATAACTACTCTTATGTAAAACTATATATACGAGTATATATGTATTAATGTGTATATAATATTATGTATTAATATTTAAATAATATTTTATTGACATTGTACACCACAAATCGAAATGGTGAGAAAGGAAGAGGGGGTGAGGGGGCCGTTTATGTGAATTTTATAGCCCTCTCGCTCACACGGACACTAACTCCGTCTCTTTCCGACCAGCACATAAAAGACGCCGGCGACGCGTTGCTTCGTTTATTCCCTCTCGTGACTCGTTAAAGTAACGTACACGCGTGTCGTAGTAATTTTTCGCAATGGCCCGTACCAAACAGACCGCTCGTAAATCCACCGGTGGTAAAGCGCCCCGCAAACAGCTCGCCACCAAGGCGGCCCGCAAGAGTGCGCCCGCCACCGGCGGTGTCAAGAAACCCCATCGCTACAGACCCGGCACCGTAGCCCTACGTGAGATCCGTCGCTACCAGAAGAGCACTGAGCTTCTGATCCGCAAGCTGCCCTTCCAGCGTCTGGTCCGTGAGATCGCTCAGGACTTCAAGACCGACCTGCGCTTCCAGAGCTCCGCCGTTATGGCTCTCCAGGAGGCCAGCGAGGCTTACCTCGTCGGTCTCTTCGAGGACACCAACCTGTGCGCCATCCACGCCAAGCGTGTCACCATCATGCCCAAGGACATCCAGCTGGCTCGCAGGATCCGCGGTGAACGTGCTTAAACGTCCTGTGTGTATGTGTGTGTGCCTAAACCACCACGCTAAAACTGACACGAAGCATAAATCGCCGAACGCAGTCTGCGCGAACGCATAAGGTTACATTATATGTATTATTTTGTACCACGCGTTTTGCGTTTGGACATGCGAACGTGAAGCTTCTGTCAAATCAAAAGGCCCTTTTCAGGGCCACACATAATTCGAAAAATTAACAAATGTTTCTTTGAACAAACACTTGCTTAGTTAAATCGATCGGTCCCCTATACATAATAAAATACTTACAAACTATGTAATAATAATACGAGACTATTTATATTCGATTCGATTGACGAACTTATTTCCTATAAGAATTTATAATAGACTGGAAATACATATAAATAAATAAAATCGTGATTAATTTTACGCAGTAACAAGACTCATAATGACTTCTAGAAGGTACCTAATCCGTCTAATAATATAGATGGAAATATCAAATTTTAAGTATACCTTTTCTGAAATATATTTACTGAATTATTACAATTGTATTAGAGGAGAAATAGAGAGAGAGAGAGAGAGAGAGAGAGAGGGCTACCTACACATATATAAGGCCAGATCTTTTACATGTGCCGGTTGTGCCGTCGTTATTTATAGTAATATGAAGTTTATCCCCTGTGTGTAGGTACCCAAAAAGAATTTAAATAACATATTATGAGAAATTATTTATATTTTGAAATAATCACATTTTAAGCGTTCGCATCGTGTGCTCCGATATTTTATAACCCCCGTCCCCCGTCTCCCCGCTATAGGGTGGAGCGTATAAATACAGCACCGCCAGGGTCGGTTATAGCTATTCCACTCGTGTCGACGCGCGCCGCAAGTCGTGTGTCGCGTGTGTTATATATTCCGTTATCTAAAAGTTTAATCTTTAACAAGTCGCAATGACCGGTCGCGGTAAGGGAGGTAAAGGCCTGGGGAAAGGAGGAGCCAAGCGCCACAGGAAGGTGCTCCGTGATAACATCCAGGGTATCACCAAGCCCGCCATCCGTCGTCTCGCTCGCAGAGGTGGCGTCAAGCGTATCTCCGGTCTGATCTACGAGGAGACCCGCGGCGTCCTGAAGGTGTTCCTCGAGAACGTGATCCGTGACGCGGTCACCTACACCGAGCACGCCAAGAGGAAGACCGTCACCGCCATGGACGTAGTCTACGCTCTGAAGCGTCAGGGCCGCACCCTCTACGGTTTCGGAGGTTAAGCAAGCGGCGCTGGACACGACGATATCGTGTAATACGTGTAACGTATTACCGTATCGCGCGCGAGCGCACCGCGTGCGTCCTTCTCGGACGCAAATACAAAAAAAGGCCCTTTTCAGGGCCGCAAATAATTCTATGATACGATTACGATACATAGTTTCAGTACCGATACAAACGGACAAACAATCTATCGATCTATCTATCTAACCTAACGTACATATTATACTTATTTACGTTAAAATAATATAATATAATTAATTAATTACTTACCCCGCACCCCAACTCCAATATTCCAAGTTGTACAGCCAGATTGCTTGCCGCATCGGTGGTTTGACGACAGCTCTCTGAAACAATTATGATAAAACGTATTGAGACTTTATTAACACGAAGTAGCAATCTACCACCGCACGGCAGTCTGTAAGTAAATACATACATACATAACTGAACGCCGACCGACCGCTCGTCAATACTTACATATTATGTATTGAAATTAGACAAAATGTGTTACCCTAAATTCCATAAATAAATTAATAAATATTATATCATGCAAGTTGCGGAAACTTGCATATTATAATATTCATGAACATTTCTACATAAATAAATGCATAAAATCAGTCATGCGCAATCTATGTGTACGAGTAGGTATATATCTATCTATGTATATACGATCGGATTGTACGTCTTGCTTTACGCGTGTCCGTCCGTCCGTCCGTCCGTCCGTCCGTCCGTCTATGATACTCGAAACAATTCATATATCATATATATATATTGATCGAATTAAAATGCTCCATTCTCTTCTCCTTTATCATTCTTCTCTCGCACCGCACAGATAGGTTCATTCATTCATTTCATACATTATTCTTATTTTTTTTTTCTCTTCTCTCCCGACTTCCCGACTCCCGACTCCGACTCCGAGATTAATAAAGGGATTTTCGAGGCACCTGTATTTATATCAAAAGTCTTTGTTTGCATGCCATCTCACTCACTCCCATACGCGCGAAAGAGATAGCGCAACGGCGAGGGGCCCCAAAATTTTGAAAATTCTGAGTGACGTCGGCAGTGCGTGCGCCGGCGTCGAAGCGAGCGACTGGTCTTAGTGCTACTCACTTAGATTCAAGCTAATCAGATTTTTGTGTATTCATATTGCATCTTTGTTATTAGTACGTGATATAAAATCAATTATTAATTAAATTGCAATTATGTGAAGTGAAAAATGTGATTAGATAAGTGTTATTCAACATAATATGGAGGTGAGTTTATAAACATGTAATTACATTCATCGTTATCTATATCAAGTGTTTATTGTTTTTGTTTTATTACATAATTACTCAAAATATGACTTTTGCAAACAAAAGAGTACCGTACGTACCATCATATAACTGATAAAGATAACAAAAGACACAAAGTCTATTGTTACCGTGGTACCGGCCGGCACGCGTACATATAACAATTACAAATAACTACTTAAATTGTCTTGAATTCAATATATTTTGATTCTTTGAGTATGTATACCTAATTTCGTCGTGATGGTATTTTCGATTTCTAAATTTGTACATAATAAATACATTTGAAAATAAGATATTGTATTGCGCAATGATTAAAAATCTCATTTCAAGTATGTAGATATATCTATATACGCACGTTCAATGTGTTTAAAAACGGTAGGTATTGTCTGACGCAATAACATTACGTAATAAATATTCGGAAGTGTATATTAGTTTAATAGTAGTTTGGATAGATTCTTCAGAAATCAGAAATCAGAAATCATAGCATTTATTCGTGATAAACTATGACATACAAAAGTATAACAACATAACAAAAGGAAGAAACATAGAATAAATAAATAGTATACCACGAAATCTCGACCCAATCTAATCTAATCTTGTGGTTTATTTTCTTAAAGCTTATAAATGTAGCTTGTAACCTACTACATAAATCTTACGACGAAATCAATACCTACAAATCCTACAGTGCCTGTATATAGTACACTAATACATACATAGTGAAAGCATCCGGGTGTACTACAAATATCATTTTCCAGTACTAAAAGGGGTTGTAGATATACATATAACGTCTTGAATGACTCGTCTTTTTGTTATACCTACTCCGTATTATTACGCATTTAGGCTGTGCGTTTTCTCAGTAGGTATGTCTACTACATAGTATAAATTTAATAGAATGTGCGGCAAAGCATAAAATATGATGTTTTTCAGATGCTGAGTATAACTAATGATAGTAATACCGGAAAACATACCTACATACTGAAGCTGGCGTCTGGCACTAGAAGTCAGGAAAAAATGGACTCGTCGTTGATGATGGAAGGTCGGCACTGGAAAATAAAAACAAGTATTTTCATTACTTCTTAGTCTTAATACATATATGTACGTATATGGGAACAATGTGTACCTATATTGAGATATAAATATGCGTCTAGTTTTCAGGTCGGGAATTCAACTAACCTAGCAGTGAAGGATATAACGCGCCGCTGCTTTGCCGTTGAATGCTGGTCCGCGCCTCGAAAGTCAGCACTGGAATACACAGTAGGTATTTGCTAATTATGTTTCGTTTTAAATTTAACAGCTTCCTAATATTTTTATTTCTGAGTTATACATGTTATCTACGTAAATAAGTATATTAGTATATATATTGTAGCCTAGTACCCAGTTGCTTAGTTTGAAAAGTAGGTCAATATGTGTAAAAGGTGATCATTTTATAGCTGTAAGCGATGTTTTCGTTGGTGGAAATACTAATTATTAAGACCTGCTGGTTTGTACACGAAGATGACGCTAACATTTATCAAAAGTAAAAGTGTATATTTTTCAGGTGTGGAATACTACAGCAATGCGAGTTGGAGTATGCTCACCTGGTAGTAGCAGAAGGGAGTGTTCACTCGCTGCTTCGTTCGACGGTGCTCGGGTTATAGCTTCGACAGTGAACACTGAAATACACGGTAGGTATTTTCTTATTACGTAGTTTTTGTATTTTGGTTTTAGTATTTTGTATTGAATATCAACCTGCTAATCAAAGACTTATAAATTTATTGTGCATTGATTATACCTATAATTATTCGTGCTTTTAATAAATCATAGGAAATCCAATATAAGTGAACAACATGAAGATGATGCTGCAAATCTTAAAAACTGTTCTTATCAGAACAATTGTTTCACTAACTCAACCAACCATAATAGCTATCAAAGACGAATGATGAATATGAAGATGACGTTGCTGTCTCCAGATATTAAAAACTGTCCTTGTCAGGGCAACTAAACTGTTCTTTTCAGAACAATGTTTCACTGTTTCTTGTCAACCACATGTCAAACGATCAATCAATGAAGACAGAAAATCATCTACAGACTCCGGATAATGAAAACTGTTCTTTTCAGAACAGTTGTATCACTGTTTCATATAACACACGTTCAATCAATGTGTACAGACAGCCAATTAGAATTTTGATCTTTGAACCTTGTAACAGTGACATTATAAACCTTCGCCATACGGGCTTCAAATTATTGTCAATGTGACAAGGTACTAATTAATTTCGGTCACCGTACCAACAGGTAATAAGTGTAATTAAACACAAACTAACGTGTAATTTTCAGGTGGCGAATTTAGAAAATAAAATGTAGTGCAGCTCACCTTACGGCACCGTACGATGTGCTGCATCGGCGCTGGAGCTCGGGTTGTAGCCGCGTCACCAGACGCTGGAAAACGCAGCAGGTACTTTTATTATAACCTTCACCAAAGATAATAATTGATTGTGATTATAACAGAGATGTAAGTCTAAGAAAAAACGTGCCCCTTAGTTTAACGTCGGCGGTGTCAAACGTCAACTTTTGACAATCAGAGTCACCTCAAAATGTATCGAGCTGTACAGCGCCATCTCGTGTACCTGTCAAAATCGAAGCACGAAGTTGCCCTACATTTTACACATCTTACAGAATGAATTTATCTTTGCCTATACGCGATTATCATACTGATGCAAATTCGCACGTCGCTCGAATGTATGAGCATGACTATGCGCATGCACGTGTATAGCGATGTCCCGCGTGAACACCGAAGCGGCGTGCAAATCCACATCTAATGCAAAAATCGTCTTAATGAACCTTTATTTTTAACTAAATAACTAATGGTTTATATCTTCAAACTTCAAAAGTGCGCGTGTATTTTTCAGGTGTCGAAGTTTACCTATAACATTTGCGTGAGATGGAGATCAACTCACCTGATAGCATTAGAGAATGGCGCTCCACGCTTCGGCGCCGAAGCTGAGATAGTAACCGCGTCAACAGACACTGGAAAACGCAGCAGGTACTTATCAGTTTTACTCTTCACCAAGTCAGAAACATATTCAAGTCTTTATTGGTATACAGTCGAACATGTGATATAATGGTCCCGGCATGTTTCTTTTTTCAGGCCGCGAATACTATAACAACAACTCAGGACCATATGCAGTGTGAGGAATCCTTACCTGTTAACAGCAGACACACGGCGCTCCCTGTGTCAGCGCCAAAGCTCGGATTGTAGGCGTCACGCTCACGACACTGGAAAACAGTAAGTATTCTTACACTTCGGTCATTAAATGTGGCCCCCAAAAGGTCGTTTATTGATCTGTTATGCAAGCTGAAGATTATACTCCTAAGTCTATGCCCAATTTACTTGAAATCTCGACAAACGTGTGCATTGGACTAATCGTGATCGTGCGAGTTGGAGGGTCTGCCATCTTGTGGCCTGAATCGGAAACATAAACATGTACGAGTACATTGACACTTAACGCCAAAGCAGATGCTGCCATCTACCGTTCTCGTACGTTTTATTGTGCATAGTAAGTTCTGCAATTTCGTGGGCTACATTAGAAGTATAAACTTCACATTTACACATTACCACATCCCGGAAGATTGGAAGGACATCCCGGAGGACGGAAGGATATCCCGGGGGAAATAAATTTGACTTAGCCGTACGTGCATATTTATACTCGCGGGCGGCCAAGCCACGCCCATTGTAGGTATGCGTGTTTCGTGCAGAGTGTAAGAAACGTTTATTGACCAATGAGCTTACGCTCCTACATTAGTAATTATTTATATGGAGACATTATATTTTTTTTTGTACAATAATTTAAAATAAATAAACAAAATACAAAACAACGATTCAATTCAGAAATTACTTAATTCCATTTACACGCATACTTTTATGCCGACAATTTAAATACATTAAATTGATATTAAACACGATTACACCAATCGTGTGCGTCTGTGGACGGACGTGATGTAATACAGTGCGCGTATCTTTCAGGTCACGAATATTATAACTACAATACCGGAGCATGTACAGTGTACACACACAACGAGAGAATAGGCTCGACTCACCCGACTGCAGCAGATGATGCTTCCCACGTCGCGTCGGCGCAGCTCGAAGTGTAACCGTGTCAGCTGACATGAAAACACAGGTACTTATTATAATTTCGATTTGTATCATTTATAACCTTCAAAATAGGATGCATTATTTACCTACTTGAAATAGGCAAGCGTGCTGTAATGTACATATGAATTACTTGTTTACACGTACATACGATGCAATGTGATGTCTCTTATGAGAATGTATACATTAAAACGCGCACATGGACGCACATCTAAGGCTGCCTGTCCACCCCGCTCATCGCTCCGCTCCAATGGAATGACAGCATAATACGATGATGTTCAGTATCATAAAATTAACGTATGTGTTTTCAGATGACGTATAATAATGATATCAGCACACACATACATTGTAAGAAGCAGCTCGACTCACCTAGCAACAGTAGAGGAAGACGCTCGTCGCGTCGACGATGTACCTCGAGGCTGTAGCCGCAACAGGCCATCAATCACTGGAAAATTCAGCAGGTACTTTTTATTTAGTACGTATGTATTCATAAAGAGCGGTTTCGGCTCCTTGCTGAGAATATTACTTGTGCTGCGTACTCCAAAACACCTGACTGACTTTACGGTATGTATGTAGCCAGGCCACACTGAAGGCATGATGTACTTACGGATCTGTGAATAGTTAATTTATTGTGTTGCGAGCCTTACAGATTAACCCCCTTATTCATAAACGTCTACTAAAGTTAACAAGCCGCTAATAATCGTTTGTCCCTTTCCGACGTATCGGTATAATGGAAAGGGACAAACGATTATTAGCGGCTTGTTAACTTTAATAGGCGTTTATGAATAAGGGGGTTAATGTGTAAGGATCGCAACATAATAAATTAACTATTCACAGATCCGTAAGTACACATTATGCCTTCAGTGTGGCCTGGCTTTAGGCTAGATATGTTGGAATGTTTGATCATTCTTCCGCACCACAAAATACATAGGTCGTCGAGCTGTAAGTTCGCGAACTTACTCGCACGTCTATCCGGGACTTTAGTCTTTACAACACTTTACGTCTCACACGGTTTGTTTATTGAGTATGGTGGGTAGACATCACAATTTTTTAACAGCATTGATTTTAACGCCTAACAAAATATTATAGCAACAAATCACACGCAAGCTAAACCGATAGGAGACGATTTTCAGGAGTCGAAATCACTGTTGAGTAGTAAGTACCAAATTGCACGAGGACAGCCGTGTATCTCTATAATATACCATTCCATCATCATACAGTCGGCATCAAATAGGTTGATAATGACGGCCAAACTGGCCCAATGTATCGTGAAACACCTTACAAGGTTTTATACAACTTGTCCTGTTAGTATGCAAAGCCCGACCAGATAAATATGATCATTGTCAAGAGGGCGCTGTTATTCTCATGTATAAGTAAACACTTTATTGTACGAAAAAAAAAGAAATATTGATTACATCAGATAGAACATAATTGTGTAGTACAATGTATAAGGAGACAGTTCAGTTTAGTATGAAAAATTTAGTTCCAATGAATATGTCGCGTGATCATATATTACTGGTCAGGTTTTATGTTATTTTGTTAGTGTCAAACTTGGAAGCTAAATTTGACCCACTTCCTGATTTCCGATTGAGCTGAAAATTTGCATTATGGTACCATCGAGCTGTTCTGATGATGGAGACAGGAGGTGGCCTTTGTTAGAATTGTCTCGATGAGTATTCAATGGAAATAAAAGTACAGTCAGCGATAAAAGCTATCAATAATTAAATTTTTGGTCAAAAGAAAATTATTCCACTTTTACCCTTATTTTTCAGCAGTCAGGTATCGTTTGCAGACCTTTCTATGTAAGACGAAATGAATTTAAGAATGTATTCATATCTATTTGAAGCCGACTATACACCAATTTGACACGCGGGTGTTTTACAACACGCTTAATTCAATTCTACTTATTTTGTTTCAGGAAATGAATCCGAACAACAGCGCGCTTTGACTGCTTCGAGCAGACACTACGTGTCGTTAGAAAAACTTAAGAAGCACCACTCCCTAATTGTAGTCACAGAGGCCATATGTTACATTTGAAAGGCGCTTGTTTCTTGTTAATTGGATGTATCTAGGACGATCTATCCATCCATTTTAACGATAAAGTGTATGTTCATACACCTACTTTTGATTTACGTCATTTATACGCCTCATAAAGATATATAAAAGCTGTGTGTGATTTACTTACCTGTCAATTTCACCTTACTTGCAGTTGCTGCTCCTGTGTATATGGCAGTAAGCATATATTGGAAAGATCCTTTTAATACTGATTTAATTTACTCCAATAATCATGTTAAAAACAATAAATCCCGTACATACAACGAGCACTACCTATAGCTTAACATCTAATCTGCGCGTGGCGATGGAGGAAACCAGCATTAAAGAGATCTATAATCCCCAATACATACCTACAAACGACGATAACACCACGTATTATTATAAACTTTTACTGTATAAATGTACTGCCTTTTAGCAAAGGGTAGCAAATACTAATTATATTCGCATTTTAGCTATAACGTGTATTTATACGTTTTTTGTTATTAGCCGGGTCCACACAGAGCGAGCGAGATTGGGCGAGGAAAACGCGCGCGCCGCCTCGGCCGAGGCACGTCTACACTTGACAATTGCCTCGCGCGTATGCTCGCTTTGTGTGGACCCGTCTATTAACGAATTCAAAACATTAAATGTGGCTTATTTAAAGTACAGCGCCATCTAGTGAGCTCTCTGAGAGGGAAAACGGAGAAAAAAAATATGATATTGGTGAATGATGGTATTGATGATTGAACTTACCGTGCTTGAAATGCTCATGTTGTTTTATTTAGTGTTCTAAAATAGGTACTAGCTTCATAGAAATATAAGTAAGGAAATTTTGCTAGCTCCATACACCAGTTTTCTTATCAAGACGAGAGTTATTTCGTAGTAGACTATTATTGTGTTAGTATTCTGCGCTTATAAACTCATTTTGAAAACGGTTATCTCTTCTAGACTTTTCATAGCTAATTTTAAAAACTGTTATTGATTATTTTACTAGGGCAAGGAGGGCCGAACGTTAATTAGAATTGAACATTAACCATTACAAATTGAACAGTAAACTCTACCCGTCCGTTACGGTTTACGGTTCAATTTGTAATTGTTAATTTTCAATATTTTCGATTCTAACTAACGTTCGGCCAACACTGTACTAGGGCACCTCATAATGTTGACCAGTTTTAATTATATGATATTAAAGCCTGACCAGAAATAAGAGGGCGCTTTTATTCTCATGCATAGGGTGACAGTTCAGTATAGTTATTCGGAGTCCTTAGAGGAATGTGAAAGCACAGTGAAAGTATGTTTTGCAAAAAAAAAGAGCGACTGAAAAACTGCAAAAATACTCTGTTTTCAAATTAAGTATAAACAAGTTTCAAATTTCTCCAAGGACTCCAAATAACAATAAAAAGTTTTCTTGCTTTTTGTATCCAAGATAGGTACTAAAATGACAGTTCGATTGCTCCAATGGGGTTGGCAACTGGTTTTTATAGATGGCGCCAACATAGGTTTCACGTTTTTCTATTTAGTTCTGTGATTTGGCACATCCAGGTCAGACACTGTTCGTAGGCGCTGACGCCATCTCTAAAATACATTGACTGGCCTACCCCATTTGTCCAACCAATCTATCACTTCAGTACAAAATTTGTATAAATGCATAACTGAGTAGTTAATTGCCCAATCAAATTGTTAGTTCAGTATCTAGGATAAGACACAGCATATAGCAACCTGTTGTTTATAATTGTAATGAATGATCATTTAGACACAAAGGCGACGTCATTATTTACCAGTGCCATACATAAAGGAAAACTAAGACGCATAAAGTAGTACCAAGTAATATGTATGTAAAACGTTTGCCAATATTATACAATCTACTACTACTACTATTACTGTCCAAACTGCGGCTATATTACTTTGTACTTTTTACTAGTCTTGATTTTCAAATGTTATTAACCTCCCGAATGCCGAAACGCGAATCCATGTCAGTAATAGGTATTGATCTCTTGTTATTTAATTAGAATTCAATACTTACTGCGCGGATCCACGTTCCGGCATTCAAGAAGTTAATCATTAATGAAGCGATTCCGCTCATTTTTTACACATTCTTCTTTAAATCAGGCAAAAACGTCCACAAAATTAGATGCCTATAAACTTTGGATCTAGCACTACCGTAACAAGATAAGATAAAGCGGAATCGCCTCTTATTTAGTAACTTCGTAATCTAGCATGTAACATCGCAACCGTGCATACTTCTCTAAACATACAACATAAACGCCCTATCCTTTATAATATCCTCCTAAGGCCCAGCTATACAAAAATCCAAAATGTGCTAGTGAAGTTCGAACCTATAGTGCAAGAAATAGCGTTGATTTTGTTTTATTTCTAAATTGAGCGGTACAAAACAAACACAAGTGTAAATTGAATATGATTATAATTTTATCGAACTGAAAAAGTAGCAGAGGCAGGTTCACGAGCCTTAGGAGGCTAACATTTTACAAGAAAGCATGGAAATGAATTCGAGACTTGGTGGTTGGTTGGTTGGAAGGGAGCTAACTAGTCACGGTTTTAAAGCACCCTACTTAAATTATATAATTAAATAGAAACAATCAATTGATTTTGGTCAATTTTATTACAATCCCCAGGAGTGATCTCAAAACAAACGGAATAAGTACAAAATACGCTATATTAAAAAAACATAAATTATTTAAATATTAATGTACATACTTCACTCTTAAATATACTGTAATATCATAAGATGTTTACTAGTCACGTAACGATAAATTCCTATACAAACATCCATCAGTCTAGTACAAATATAGCAGAGCTTTTAATATTAAATAACACCATGATAATACACAATAAATATGTCATTAGTTAGTGAGGGAGGCTTGCCTTCGGCGTGGAGCGCGCGTAGCTCTGCGTCTCGACGGCGCTGTACTCGATGTACCTACAAATACTCAGAATTATTGAAGGAACTGGCCTAGTAACTGCAGAGAACTCGTGAATCTAGTATAACTGGAGCAGGCATGAGCGATGGGGGAAATGACCGTACGGGATAGTCTTTTATATCTTTCTGTAGGAGGTAACAGAAAACGGAAACAAATTGTAGTATTCGTTGTAAATTTACGGGCTGCAATATTTTGCACTACTTAACGCAACTCCGTTTATTCCTTTCTCTATGTTGGTAAACTCGTCTAGTTCTGTTTGTCATGGGCCACTCTCCTCCATGCCGGGCCCGCCGTGTTTATTATATGCAAAATATAAATTTCCAATTACCTTGACAGCGACCTAGATGTGCTGCTGCAGTGAGGCACGGAGCAGGAGCGGCGCCGAGCAGCTTTCACGCGAGACCGAGCCGAGCGAGGGCGCCACCGTCGCGGCCCGGTTCTGGAACAACGACAACAAATGTTAGAGTCAATACTTGTATTGGCTTGTGTTATAAGAACTAAATGAAGAAACAATACAATACATATACTCTTTACAGCACATTTGGTGCTACTTTCCCGCACATGTACAGGGTTCCCTGCATATGTGGAAATTTTAAAGAGCCATGTTCTGTAAAACGTTATACGATACACATGCCAATAGGTAATTCGCAACGAGTGGTGATAAATTAAAACACGACCTAAGGGAGTGTTTCAAATCGACACGATTTCCTTTTTTTGCTGCACTTGTATCGTAATAGTACATTACGATACAAGTGCGAAAAATAGGAAATTCGAAACGAGTGGCGATAAATTAAAACACGACCGAAGGGAGTGTTTTAAATCGACACGAGCTGCGAATAACCTATTCGCACATGTATCGTACAACGTTTTACAGTACATATGGCCCTTTAAATGTTCGACATAGTAACGTAATATGCTAATTTTCGCACTCCTCACACCTCAATAAAATAACAAAAATAAAACAGGAGCATAAGTAGTGGTAAACAACAGGCGGTGTTATCGTTAAAAAGGAATCTCTTCCAGACATTCTTTAAGAAATTAACAAATTTACACATGTCAGGAGGTGGCCCACAGTCGAACTGCTTGAAAATGAAAGGCACTATTATAGAATTTTGAAGGAGAAGATGGGACAGAAATAATCAAATTGTAGGCGGAACCTAGCAGGCCAGAGATAACTGAAGCTGTTCTTGAGATAGCGGGGAGGTGCGAAGATACTTACATATACAATGTTGTGTTTGTCTACGTATAGTGGTGCCGTTAACTACGTTTAATACGATGAATTTTATCGACAAATCACCCCCATACCAATGTTTTTTCTCGACCATTTTAAAAATGGGGTGCATTTTCAAAGTTTTATGGTGCCAATATCATATCAATACTTTAGAAACAGTATGACATACCTATAAATTTTTAACCACATTATAGTGTAACAAACCAAGAACAAACTTAACACAATGTTTAAATTCAAGACAACATTAACTTCATGCTTCTAATATACTGAAATGTATATGGATGTAGGAGCATACCTACACAAAACCAGCCCAAATTACCTACTGAGTAGTAAGTCCTACTCAAAAAAACTAAAGCAATAAGTAAAGCCAGCTGCATTTTTTCACATATTTTAGAAAACACATTTGTGAATGTGAATTTCTATTACAATTGCAAAAATTTTACCAGCCCGGCCCAGAAATAAAATCCTACATTTTGTATATTGTTTTTGTGACCGACCCCGGGACATAAAACATTAGTTGATATTGCAATTGGCCTTAAAATATACTAGAATGAGAGTAGGATTTGATAATTATTAGTACATTTTCATAATAATATTTACCATTTATACTTTCTAAATAGTGAGTACTCTCGAGTAATGTTTGTATTGTTAAACACATTTTTGTGAAATTTGGAAACAATACTAACAGTTCATAATTATATAATTATAATTTCTGGACCGAATACTAGTGGGTAAAGAGAAGTGGTGTTTAGTTAAGATATTACAACAAATATTGTCGGTTATGTGGAAGGCGAGCCCCTAACCGAATCCAGTGGCAGTGATACAATTAAGAGGACTTTTTAAGCTCGATCCAATCCAATTTTTACGCTTATGAAATTAAAACTTTAATTCACGGGTACTTACGAAATTAAACGACGCCTTAACAGACCTTGCTGATGGCGTACCCTGAACATCATAGCCACACATATAGACCTATTTTCATGTACGATGAGTGAATTCACAAAAGTAGCTGTATTAACTCTTTGTTATATTGAATAGGTAGTATGTAGGGTAAAAATTTAGTTGTTAGATATAGGTACTTGTTTTTTGTTTGCTTGATCATTTGTTGCTACATTATCGCATTGGGTTCAGCCTGCAATGATAATTGTATGTGTGGAAATAAAATAAAAAATAAAAAAAATAAAAATACTATGATTAAAGATAGTAGGCAGAGAATAATGCTGAAAGATTTATAATACGTCCAATAAGACTTACATGACATTAAGAAAATAATACATTCAGCATCAACAAGTAGTTAAGCACCACACATTTTAACAACACGTGTTAATTTCCTAAATACTAATACGCGAGAAAACTAGTTACCGCTCGATGCACTACGACTACGCTGAGTTTATGTTGTATAAAAGTACGGAATTAAATACTAATATCCTTATCTAATTTGAAATTTCTTCTTTAAGTATGTAACTACAAGTGCCTATTTGAACGCGACATCACGGCGCCACTATCGACGGGTGGTGCGCGAACTAGCCGCGCCGGCGCCGGCCGTCTAGCCCGAACGTTAGGTAAATATGAAAAGCACAACCGCGGTAGAGGCGTGGTGATTAAATACTTATTATTCTAATATTATTAAGTTTCATAATATTGAGACTTACATGAGACTCGGTCATCCAAATACGGTTCATGGACACACGTCGGTCCCTTTAAAACTACAAAATATAACTCCACGAACTTATTATTTCGCGCCGCACAACGTATTTATAAAAATCAAATACTTTCACTACCGGACTACACTTTAGTAACCACAAATAGAAACTTTAAAATAATACATGGACGAAAATGAGAGCCACATAAGAAAAATTAACTACAACGCTTTACAGGTACGCGATCGGTAGAAACGGCACACAACGACACCGAGGCGACCGCATCGGACGGCGCGCGAGACTCGACTGGTTCGGCTCGGGCCCGGTCGCGATCGCTTCGGAACTCGGAGCGCGTCGGTCGTCACCGAGTCGCGCCGGACGGTCGGCTGCCGAGGTGCCGAGTGTGTCGGCATTTTTTTTACACTTTTGATCGCATCCTAAATTTAAAAGGTATTAAGTAACGTACGTATGGAGTAATTGAATAGAAAGTTTTAAATATTATGATAAAATAAAGCGGTCTAACCTGACATATCTTACTCCGCTAAACGATGCTCAAATGGCTCTATCAATGCTATAACCATAATATACGGCATGCAGTTTGCATGAAATTAGAGTAATAATACAACAATGTAAATTATAAACTGAAATAAAAGTCATACTGAGAAAAAGTGACCAAGGCCTTCAGTGCCCCAAGCTAAAATATTTTCTGAAAATAATTTAATTTGTTCTAATACTTCTACACAAACAATGGTACCCATATTAATACTACTTACAACAATGTAAGTTTGGTTCTCTCAGGGAACAAAATCAGGGACAGAAAATTATTAGAAAATAAATTTTGCAGTAGGTTTAAAAATATAGAATGAATATAGGAAATATGTACAGTAAGCTTGTATTAAAATTGTATAGTAAAATATGAATGAATTCTTAGTGGCTATGAAATATTGCGGTGTAGGTCTTAGCAGACCTGCAACGCACAATCACCATTCATAAGCACCCTCTGTTGGTGACACTTGAAAACGACTCATCGCGTGTGACACGTGGTATTTTCCTACTTCTACTCTACTGACTTTCTCATGAGGAAGGCTTGTGATTTTTTAAATAAAAGCTGTGGTTGTCAATCTATCTAGATGAACAAGATAATCAAAAAACACCTATCATCGAAATAACTGTCATTTGTCGGCTTATAATCAATCAATTACAGATAAAGTCATTTGAAGTAGACTTAATGCATTTAGCGTCAACAACCGGTCCACACACAAAGGCACCTCACATTTACTGGCGAGTCATTAGTCAGAGTAGATTTACTATCTCTTCAATAGGTAAAGAGTCATACTTCATAAATTCGAATATGAATTTAACTCTACGATGGAGGCACTGGCAGTGGCCTTCATATGAAACTCGACTGCTAGGGAAACAACAAATTTAAGCCTCACATCCTTGCAATAAAACTGAGAATGCATTAGCTGAATAAAACAAGTACGTGTACGAGATCTTTCATATCAGTTAAAAATCGCTGCCCGCTGAGCTTCCGCTATGTGCTTTTACAAAACAAGATGGGTAGTATTATCATTCTTATAAAATACCTAGGAGTAAAACTTAAGGTTAAATTTATATGAAATCCGATGACTCAAATAATAATCAATCTAGTGTACTACATTATAAAATAAAATAGTTATTAATATAGGTTTAGTATATTAGGTAATAAGTTACTAATATAATATGGAAATTTAATTCTGAAATAAATGTTTATTTAATTTTAATTTAATTTAATTTAAATAGGTACCTTCGTCTGACATCTTTGTCAATGATAAAAGAGCACAAAATTACTACAAGTGAATAAACTTGAGAAACATTACAATTTAAGCTACCGCAGTTCGCGACGGTGTAAAAAACTAACGAAATACGTTAAATTTATTTGTAGTTTTACATGTATGTACAATTTATTGTATATTTGTAATATTTGTTGGTGCAATAAAGAATATTTACTTACAATATTTACATGGAAGATTTTAACTTTACACACAAACAGTGGCTGACTGGCTTTATTCTCAAGTAATTACTCCCGCTGTCACAACGATACGGAGAGGACACTGAATAGCGCGTAACACTGAACTGCTAAGTACGGGCGTTCGCCTAAACAGCGGGCCTACTGCGAACCACGCTCGGCGTGTTGCCTCACTTGCTTCTCTGTCGCATTTGTAATATCGTACGTAAGTGTGACAGGGAGGCAACACGTCGTACCGCGGACCGCGTGGGCTCCGGGCGAGCGCAGCGCGTCGGCCGCCGCAAGAGCGAGACAATATCGCGCGGGGAAATCCCATATCGGAATAGGGTGCGAAACTACAGCTTCGCATTACTTACAAAGTATTCGTCTCGGTAAACTGCTATTAGTTTACAAATGAAGTACAGTATAATTCAATAAATACAAGTGTGTACCTATTCTGCAAGCGCCAATCGGTCTCGTTCCTCATCCTGATAAAAAAAAATAACGGTCCACGACTTTCTTAAAATTTTTGTTTACTGCTTATTTGACCAGGTGCTCGCGTTCCTCTCAGTTTGCCCAAGAGTTTCCAATAAGAAGAGGCGATGCCTTAAGGAATTAAGTCCGCCATTTGCACTATAATCTGTTGTGCAATAAACATAAAATAAATAAATAAAAACGAGTAGCCAGTGGCGGATTAGCAATCTCGGCCTGTAGTAAGTACTAGCCGCTATTAATATCCGACCGCCCTACGCCCGGGCCTACCGGGTTTTAGCGCAAACCCGCCACTGGGTGTAGCTATACAGCAAAACCCATTCTTTTGTAAGAATAAGTTGTTGTTTTAAGTTTATTATCTTAGTACGATTTTAAAGGGAATACGAATGTAAGATTTGGATTCCCAGACCTGACCAGTAAGAAAGGCTGTATAGGCTAGACCTATGTATACATTTATATGATAACAACACTGACCTCGACAGCATGGTGACGATGGCGAGCAGTAGAGCACGCAGGCAACGTAGGCGATCTTCGCATTGGATGCGGGTCCGCACGCCGCTCCGGGATGCGGACGGGACCTCTCGCTTACACACTGCGACAACCGTGGTGGCCGCCGCGAGTAGTGCATGGCAAACAAATTATTTTACAGAAGAATAAGTATTCATACAAAACAAGTTGTCAAAAAACAAAAAAACACTATCCTAAAGAGAGCCAGGCTTATAAAATGTATGGGTAAGTATGAGATAGTAGGACAAAAATATACATAAGAGTATTAAGTGGAGCAGGACAGGACATAGTGTAGCGATAACTTGATGTTCACTTGTCGTCTGCCATTTCATATAAACGAGAGCACTAATAAGATTTAGCTTGAATTATCTCTGTTAATTTTTATAGTGTAGTAAATCTAGCAAGTTGTTGTATGGAGACCCATGCAATAATTTCTCAGTCCATGAAATTTTGCTTGGTTATTGTATAGTATGAGCCGAAACTAACATATAAATATCCAAAAAAAAAAAAACTAAGTTAGGTATTTATACGTAAAAATATAAATCTGTTTATATGTTTAACCGAGTAATTCCTCTGTCCAAAATTATTTTACCAAATAAGTTATTTGTATCAGTATGTAATACTAGAAAAAAATCTAAACATTTTGTCAAACATGAGATTTTTTTTTAATGATAATTCCTTTTTTGACGCTCATTTTCATCGGAAAATTGCTCTGTCATTTTTTTCTTCTTATATGATCTTAGAATATAATTTGGCGTAGTGGGTAAGAATATCCAAAAAAAATACATACCCAAATGTATGTATTTTACAACTATTAAAAACTGAGAGTGGAAAATTTCTCAGCCTGTATTCTTTTAAATATATACTAAATATATACGTATACACTTAAATTCAAAATATCCAAAAGAAATATCATCCAGAACACCGAAATTTTTGAAGCGAAGATAAATCCATCCCGCGGTTACGCAATAATGTACCGTCTTCCTTTAGCAGTTAAGTGCAGATTAGTGTCCTTGTGCTACTTGTACGACCCGACCGCGTGACCCGCAGTCCACACTTAAGAAGGGAGTTGTCGTTGTCACTGATGTGTGAGTCTTTACACTACATTTAGTTATTTTTGCGTTTTCTTTGTACCGAATAATATATACTTACGCAGTTTTATATAACATTGATTAGAATAATATCACGCTAAAGACGTTAATAACAACCGACGTCAAAAACAACTAGGTTCTAGAATTTTTGCCACGTAATAAAGATTACCTACTTATTGTATGCTTATCGTTAATAAATTGCGATATCTTAAAACTTAACCATCGAGATCTTTAAAACTACTGAACCAGTTTTGATGAAACTTGTACTATAAGCTGAAAGATACTTCATCATCATCATCGTCAGCCTGTTGCAGTCCACTGCTGGACATAGGCCTCCCCCAGATGCGCCACAAAGCACGTTTTCCCGTTTTCTGCATCCAGTCCCTGCCAGCTACCTTCTTTAGACGCCCATGTTAGATTATTATTTATAAATTGTATTATGTATGAAACTGACCTGTTTCTCTGACTTCCAATGTTGATAAATATTCATTATTTAAACACTTAACTTAATATCACGCGAAGTTTACACAATTTGTGATTTATGTGGGTACGATACGAAACCACGGTTGTTTAGAGAAACATGGATAGTGATAACTTTGAGACGGTAGTTAACCTACTAATAAGATTCGTAAACTATTTAAAAGTGATTATATTATGTATTAATATTACTTATTAGTAATTATGTATAACGGAGTTTATTGAAAAGATGTTGTGATTATTTTATTCTGCATTATTCGATAACTGGATGAGAAAATACGTTTCTGACGTCACTTCTCGAACGACAAATGGCATGATTAACCAGTTGTGAGTGGCTGGTTAGCAGTGGATATAAAAGGGCCCGACCCATTTCATTTGGATCATTCTCATTGTGATTCTTCGTTGCGCTGCAGCACTGAGTTAATCGTCGCCACAGGAATATTGAAAGTTAAGTAAATACTATGTTGATCATTATGTTAATGTTTTTGTGCTTACTTGATTAATTTGATGAATTAATTATTAAATAATGTATTGGTGAATTATAAAGTATTAGTGATTGTATTTATTAGTTGTTGGTGATAAGGTTAATAAATTGGTTTATTAACTATAATAAAAAGGTCTTATTTTCAATTATATTTGTTCATTATTTAATTTATCATACTAGTAATCCAAATAGCATCTAGTGATTCTTTTAACAGTTTCAAATAATTCTGAATCAAGGTAAATAAATAACTTGATTACAAATTATGCCTAATTTATATAATTAACTTAGTATTGATAAGCAGTATTGAGAATTTAAGGTAATATTTACTATTAATTCTGTTTTAATTGATTCTTTACATAGCAGCAGGGTTTGCTTTTATCTGCTCGGACTTCCATTTTAATTTATTATTCTAACATCAGAAGTGGGATAGTATTCAGCCTTACTTTAAAAAATGCTTATGTAATTTCAGAGAGATTTGGAGGCTGTGCGTGGCCTTCTGAAAGCGATCAAGGATGCTGTCTCCGGTGCTATTGGAAAAGAAGTGGACATCGCTTTGCCTACTTTCGACCACTGCTACAAGCGACAGTGGAGCAGAGTCCTGGTATATCTATAATGATGTAAAAGTTAAAATTGTATTTTTTTTTAGTAGCGTTACCTCAACATCGGAATCTCGTATATATTAAAAATAATTTGCTGTACTATAAAACTGCACATAATGCGAAATGAATTGTCAGATTGGCCGAACGGTTTTTAGAGAGTTTAAGGTTTTGATTTCATTTCATTTCATTATGTACCTATGCGAATTTATATTATGCTTATTATGATCTTCAATCTTTATTTTTGAGTATAATTACAGTGAGACACCAACATTCGACAGAGTTTGTGTTTTGTGAAATATTGTTATTACTAAGTAATAATGATACCTTACTTAGCATTGGTATTTTCAGTTAATTGTATATTGTTGATGGGCATTTTTTGATTTTACGACTGAATAAATGTTTAAGTTGAATATGCCATTAACCAGTAATGTTATGTCTGTAATTATCCATTTTATGATATAGGATTTTGTACAAGATATTATTATCTGTTGTCGATTGGAAAAAAAAAAGAAAAAAAAAAAGGAAAAAGAAACACTTATTGGGTATTCGCTGGTCGGTCATTTACTTGGTGTCAATTGTCTCACTAGCAGCGGGTGGATGTAATTGGCATGTCTAGGTATTTGGCAATACCCACATTTGTGATACACTATTTGGGTATCCGCTGGTCGGTCATATACTTGGTGTCAATTGTTCTCACTAGCAGCGGGTGAATGTAATTGGCATGTCTAGGTATTTGGCAATACCCACAGATTCGATGATTGAATGGTGCTAAGATGTCTATTCAAACAGTTAATAATATTGATTATATAATAATGTATGACATAGCATTATTGTTTATTAAGCATTGGCATGGACTAATTAATCTACTAGGACTTGCGATCGCCATATTGGATAGCGTATTCCGGAAGAAATCATTTTTTTTGTATTAAACCTAGATGGCGTTTGTAATTGAGCGGGCTGTAGGTTGCGTAATCTATTCCGCGGGAGAGCGCCACTAGAAGCGGTGTAGTTGTTAGTTGCAGTTCTTAGTTTTTCTTAAACGAGCGGATAGATGGCGCAAAACTCTAAACAGCAAAGTATAAAATAAATCGTCTGCAATAGACGCAAAGGCCTAAATTGTCAGCCATCTTGCTATATGGGCATTGGCCTACATGAGTCTCGCCCTGTGTTTTGTCTCGCTCGCATCCATATACCTGTCTGTGTCTTCATAATTCGCTTGAGCTAAGACGCGTTAGACGTTCAGACCCTGACATATTTCAATTTATCTACGAATGTCGTATATTTCAGGGTCTTTTTAAGGTCACATTCTATACCAAATTCTATACTTACAATGCAGATTATGGCAAACTTTAAAACATGACCTTGACCCCAAACATGGCCTAGTGTGGAGTTCACTGCAATGTGCATTTGTTAAATATTACGTTTTATGTTAAATAAAGATATTTTTTTAATTTAACTCTTTGAACGATACACGTCTTTGTGAACCTTGTCGGAATGCACAAAGGTTGTTATTAGGCTGTAGCCGCGTGCGTCAGTTGACGTGTTAAGAGGCAACAGGAGTGGTTATTTCTCCATACAAAAGTAGTACTCGACTGTTTCCTCCGTGTTTTTGAAGCTAGAGCAATGATTTTTTCAACACATATTATTATTATAAATATATGTGTGGGACTGTTTTCCTTTTTTTGATATTTTTGTTTCTTAAGGCGATAGTGCAATTCTAATTTTGCAAAAACGGCCTAATTGACTAGGCCGCAAAGAGAAGCATGGTGTTCAAAACTGACATCAGTTAGCCTTAAAAGCAAAACAGTCCGACTCGGGTGATTTCACTACTATTTAGATCTCAAAATTTCGTTACATTTGGTTCAGGTTTGGAGGAGGAAACAGTCGAGCTCGAGTACGAAACATCGTTTTTTGAGATTTATTCGCAGGCATAGACACAATACACAGAGACCGATAGTCGCCATGCGGCTAATCAGCCAAAAGTGAAGCCGAAACACGATCGGCGTGTGCGCACGACGCTCGTGTCTTAAGGGCCCTCCACACTCGTGCGCGAATCGAGGCACGAAGCCGCGAACGTGAGTGTGGAGGGCCCTCGCGCCGATTTCGCAAATTGTTCACGCCTTCGCGCCTTATTCCCCGTTTTTTGTCGGTATTTGGCCCGCGTCAAAGGAGACGCGAAGCACGAACTAGCTAGACTCCACACTCGCAATCGCTTCGCGCCGCGATTCGCTCACGAGTCGGTTAATCTGTCATAACCTTCTATGGCGGCTACTTGGTTATATTCGGTGCGAATAGGTGCAAACTTGATCAACCAAAAATCAATTTGACTGTTCCCAGTTTAAATCAGAGCCTTGCCGCAAACTAAATCCGATCAGCTGACGCTTCGGCGCCATCTTGCCGCGAACCAAACTGCGAAATCGCCGTGAAGTTGTGCGAGTGTGAAGTCGCGCCGCGATTCACGCGCATAGTCTGGAGGGGGCTTTACGCTCAGGAACGCACACAAGTATACAAAAACGTGTTGCCAGTATTTATTTATTCCCGTCAGAGTAGGGGTATTTTAACAACATTCTTATACTTCGTTACCAATCATTTTTAAGTGTGTAGATTTTTAATTTTGTAACAAAAAGCTTTTTAGGGTTCCATTATTACATTGAACCCTTAAAATTTGAGTGTGATTGCAATACTGCTGCGGTCGACTGCATTACTGCAGGAAATGCCAAATACATAGGTTATTTACCTAATATAAAATCTATCAAATTTGTCTATATAAAAATGTATCAATAATTATCCGTTCCGTAGCGTAGTGCGGCAACCACTGCTAGACACCAACCTTGGTCCAGACGCGGACCGCATGTACTCGTAAGATTTAAAGATTTTATTTGTACAACTTAGGTAGATTACAAGATGTTACATAAATATTTTGGTATCACTATGTCGTGCCTATAGGCATACAAATTTTAAAGCTTATTTCATGTTGAAGCTGTTGGATATTGTACCATTTTACAACCGATTACTATTTAAATTATGGCACGCAATATTTACCAAACCGTAGTATAATAATATTTTGTTTTGTGTGAGGGGCAAGGCAACGAGGATTTTCTCCCACTGTACTTTTATGTCATAATATTTGGTGATCGTTGTATTGTATCTTAGACAATTACCTACAAACAATGATGTTAATATTCATTAATTTTTGTCCTTCAATATAAAATAAGGCAGTTGAAACAGGCACCACTAACTAATGTTGTATTATCTAATTGTGTGTGACAAATAATTACAAGTTTAAAAAAATATATTTTGTTTTGTGTGAGGGGTCCAAGGGAAATGGTTCAAATTGAACTTCCGGGATTTGATTTGACCCATAAAACAACAACAAACACAGTAAGTTTGTAAGTATGTAAAAAAAGTAAAAATGTTCATTCTTACAAACTGCAACATTTTTTTTGATAAGCACAGAAAAAAAGGTGGTTAGTAAAAATGTTGCATAATTGTTCAACTAGCCGGCTTCATAAGCGGCGATTTATTTACCGTGCGCGCCAGGCCAGAGACCCATAAGCTGAGTCATACGTTTTAGCTAAAAACGGTTTGTATGGTGGCCTGGCGTAATGTGTAGGCTCGACGGGTCTTGGCCATGAATGGGTTAAACTAAGCATTTAAATATTGTATTTAAAATTAGTAGCAAATTATTTATTTACGTGCATTCTTTCGCCATTAATATATTTACTAATTATGGAACGTTTCATTTTACTGGCAACACACTAGTAGATTTGATGGAATTTAATTATGAATAGGGTTGTTTCCATCTACAAATCTTAGGGCAGAATTGTATTCCAATAAATTCTTTTGGATTATAAGAACATGTTAAACTACTTTTACCTGTAATGACCATATTTTTTGTAAATATTGAATTTAAAATATCTTTTGGCACACGTCACGTGACCAAACCCGAAATGTCATTGAAGATTCTGATGACGTCACAACTCTCGGATTGATACTGTTGACAGTTAGGCGATAAACAACAAATGACAAATGTCAGTTGACAGTTCGTATCTTCTACGTGTGTATGTAGTTATGTGTCAAACCGTAAACTGTGACGTCACACAATTTTCAAAGAGCGTTTTGGGCGCGAAAGCATCTGCCAAAATATATTTTGTTAATTTAACATATTTAAAGCCGTTTTTAGTAGTATAAAAGTTGATTTTTAGGGCAACTTTTAGTTAATATAGAACGTAATACAAGCATTTCAAAAAATTGGAAACAACCCTATTAGGGATTAGTTTTAGGAGCAACTTCCTTTAGCGAGACGGATATATTCACCTAAAATATTTAAATCTCAGCTCCCATATCCTCTTAAGCGCTCGGCTGTTTTGTGCGGTATTTCGCAGCGCATGCGATTGGTGTGATCAATTGAATGCATATGCTGTGTCTTCGAGACAACGTCACTGTTTTTTTACAAAAAAAAAAACGCGTGCGTTAAACGCTGCGGCAAGCGCTTTGTCATTTTTCCTTTGTTAAAAGTATTAAAACTAAGTTAAAAAAATATTTACTAACTTAGTTTTATGCATACAAGAACACTGCGTCTGTTACGCGATTTAGGGCCTCCTCACACCTATCTCATTTCATTTCATTTTAGATTTTGAATTGATTATATTATTTTCAGTCAGTTTTTTTTTTCTTAGTAAAAATGGAAAAAGCGTACGATTCTGTTCCGAGTAGAATCAATGGAAAAAACCATTCCACAAAAGTTGGAGATACAACTCGAATAGATAATTAATAATAATTCCCATTGACGCGGAATCGGCAGACGCTAATAGGAATAGTATTACGATGAAGTGCGAAAAGAAGTAAATTCTCAAGTGCATCGTACAACACACTGATTTAAACTTTCACGACTTTTACTCAATATTATATAGCAGAACGGGAATTAATCGCGTATAATTAATAAGTTTTAAATTGACCTCCGACGTTACATCATTAATAGTCTAGTCAAAACATTTAAACTCCCATCGATCGTGTTTTAATTTATCGCCTCTCGTTGCGAATTTCCTTTTTTTCGCACTTGTATCGTAATGTACTTTTAACAGTACTAGTGCGATAAAGTAGCACCATAATAACAATAATAAGCATTGTCTAGCACAGACAATTGTGCCATGCAATAAGAGCGCCAAGTAAAGTTCATGTCGTAAGGCATCGGGCGAGCCGACCCAAGCCGAGAGTGTGGGGAGACCCTAAACGCTTGCGGCGAACGGACGCTTAAACATACTACGAAGATAATAGTTATTTACGATACAAGTGCGAAAAATAGGGAATTCGTAACGAGTGGCGATAAATTAAGACACGACCGAAGGGAGTGTTTTAAATCGACACGCGTAAATTAGCACATTATGAAACTATGTCGAAAATTTAAAGGGACATATGTACTGAAAAACGTTGTACGATACACGTGCGAATAGGTAATTCGCAACTCGTGTCGATTTAAAACACTCCCTTCGGTCGTGTTTTAATTTATCGCCAATCGTTACGAGTTTCCTATTTTTCGCACTTGTATTGTAGGTATTTAAATATTACAGTCCATATGGCGCTACTTTACCGCACTGGTGCGATAATTAGCACATTACATCACAGTATCGAAAATTGAAAAGGGTCACATGTACATGTACTGTAAAACGTTGTATGATACATGTGCGAATAGGTAATGCGAAACTTGTGTCGATTTAAAACACTCCCTTCGGTCGTGTTTTAATTTATCGCTGCTCGTTGGGAATTTCCTATTTTTCGCACTTATATCGTAATGTACCTACTATAGAGATTGCGACTAACGAAAATAAGGTTAAATAATAATAAAAAAGCACAAAGCGTTGTTTACATGTTCTTTATTATTCTTAGCTTAGGGTTCATTTTATTTTCTAAGATGTTACTTTTTTGATTTTTACAATAAAAATGCAGTTTCACCAAAATCATGAGGTCTAAAATATATTCTATATGTTCTGTGCATGAAATATTGAGCTGACCTTCTGCCTCGCATTTCAAATAATTCTTAACTGATTTAAAGAGACGAGATTTTATATTATTTTGAAAAATGTTTTCAAAATGCATGTCAAAAGCATCAAGAGCCAAACTGATTAATTGGTAAAATGCATCACTAGGCATTTTGAGTTTGATAGTTTTATTAAAACTATAAGATTTATTTAAAATCAATAATTGCTTCTCATCCTGTAAATCAACCTCTATTTTGACCAAATTATTGGAACAACGTTCACAATTATTAAATTTAGTTAAACATTTCTTTGCAAGATACCCTGCAAAATAAGCAATTGAACATTCCTCTAATGAGGGAGTGGAGATATCAATTAATAATGACGAGGAGCCTGATGTAGATGGCATTTGAGAATGATTTACGGAAGTTACAAATGAGGCTTCTGCCGTACTTTGTTTTTGTGTACTAGCAGTACTAGTTTGTACAGTCTCTTCAAGGACATTATCCTCAGATAAGGATGAAAAATTCCCCACAACGTCGGTTGTTTCAAGGAATTCTTCATCGTCATCTTCACAATTTTTTTCAGTAGGCAGTTTCATAAAAGAATTTACAACATTGCTCCTAAAAATAGTGCGAAGCAGTTTTGCTGTAGGGTTTCGATTTGACCCACCTTTTTGCCTGAACCGGGCAAATAAATTTTCGATCACATCTTGGTTTAATTTATTTGTAATTAAGTAAGTTATCTGTGGATCTGTACTTTCCTCATTAAATAACTGCATTACTGCTTCGCACGTTTGGACAACACCGTCAAAGCATGGTGGACGGGTACATATTTTTTTTATTTGTCCTTTCTTAGTGATTTTAGTTGAAACTTTAACAATGTTTTTAAATAATTTCTGACCATCTAAAATGGCATTTCTGACTAAATTTGTTTTTTTTGATAAAGCACACTTGTACGGATTTTTGTTAAATTTCGTTTTACTATTAAGCCCATCAAACATGTCGTTAACAATTTGTATGAAATCAGCAGTGGCAGTTGCCGTTTCATTTTTTAATTCCCCGGAATTTTGAGCCGTTCGAATAGCTGCTGCTACAGAATGACTTAATATTTGTGTAGCGAGACGCACATTCATTTTTTGAAAATTGTTTGGATTTATATGGCGCTCTGTTATTTTTGTAAGTGACCTGCTTTTTGAAGATTTTTTGTCAATATTATATGTTTGAACAACATCTTGAAAAGAAATTAATTTATCATCATTTGAGAAATTACTATTCAAAAAGTTATTTCTAATATTTTTTATTAGGTGGGGTGCATCATAAAACGCAAAAAATTTTCTACCGTTACAATAAAAGAACGGACTTTTGCTTGTTACCCCCAAACTTTTAAATATTTTTTGATTAGTAGACATTTGGTCGCATACTACGGCTTTGGGTAATAGCCCACTATCGAAAAGTTTATTCAGAACAACTTTTAAAAGTAATTGTAAGTTTTCAGATTTCACATTACTGTGGGATAAAAAATATGCAACAGGCAGTTTCCAATTTGAATACAATCCTCTTATAAGAAACACTAATGCATATTTTGCCATCTTACCAGTACGTTGATTTTTTCCTAAATCTTCAAAGCCTTCAATAATGTCATGTTTCTTTGAATATTCTAAATTTTGCATTATTGACATCTCATCGAAACACACTATACAAGCTTTTTCTTTTATGGTGGCATTTTCAAAACGCTTTTTTAACTGAGTAAACACTCCTGGACACAAGCCAGGTAAACAATTTGACTCTGACAGCCATTTTCTAATAGTGGAAGGCGCGGCAAGCACCACTCCTTGTCTTCGCATGAACATATAGTTCGAGCTGGATTTGTAAAACAAAGATAAGCAAACATTTTTTTCTTCTTTTGTCCACTTCTTCTTTTCATTTATTTTTCGTGTTTGCATTAGAGCAAGAGTTTTTGCTGTTTCACTTCTAAAATCACCTGGTTTTATGAGAAGTACTCCAGATGAAACTTTGGATTTACTCCGAAGTCTTCGTATCTGTGCTTTTAACGCTTTATTTTCTTTTATTAAGCTAGAGGCTGTATATTTCATTCTTTTTGTTTTTGGCGTGTCATCTTGTTGTTCTTGGAACAAACATTTTCTAGACAGTCTTCTCTGTGGTCCCAGAAATTCACTCCTCCTAGATAACCTTCCTGTTGGAGTAGATATTGGTCCCTCGAAGACTGAATTTAAACTTGTTGGTGAAGAACTCCTTGTTTCAATTGGGGAAATTTTTCGTTTTCTGGCATAAAACCTCTTTGGTGTCATCACTTTCAAGACTTCAGGGGATGGCAGGTTACCTGAACAATAAATTTAAAAAATACAGAACTCTCATTATAGAAACACCTTAGAACGGAACAGTTTTCTATGACAGTACTTATCAGGCAATTTTGAAAAGATAGTATCTGTACAGCATCAAATGATTAAATAAATAGCTATGTAACAGACAGATGGACGGACAGAGTCGCACCATAAACATTCCCGTTCACTAATATCACAGGACCCTCAATTTACAATAAATTGGCTTTTAGTGTCATCAAAGCATTTAAGCCTGAATGCATTTAAATTCAATGATAGAAAACATTTTCTTAAAATAGAATGTAAGGTAAGTTGGGGTAAGACTGTCACTGGGACAAGACAAACACTTATATGGAATCCTCATAATTGTCTTACCCGGAGCAAAATAAAGTATGTTTGTCTTTTACCCCACCTTACCTTAATTGAAACATTACCATATTTATATGATAGAATTATATTTTCCTTATCAAATTACCTGAAACTCCTGCTTCGTTTTGGAATGATTCTGGAACTGCTGGTCCAAGTAAACGACTTCTTAAATTCCCATTATGTAAGTTTTTTGGATGGAAGTGGGCCGCACAAATGTACCGACGACTTAGTTCATCAATTGTTAATGAATCCAGGTAAATATTCCCTGAAAATTACAAAAGAGTTTTAGTAACTTTATTACAGTTACAGGTACATAAATATATACGTAGTAGGTAAGTACTGCATATTTATACAACATTTAAGTTACGACTGTGATTTAGGGTATGATTAGATGTTGAAAAAAATGCTAAAATGGTTTGGTGATGTAGAAAACAGGAAGGGAAGAATAGTTTAATAAAGTACATAATTTATCAATTAATAGCTAACATACCCGAATTTCGAATCCAAAGTAATAGACGCTCTTGATCATGTACTGGAAACCGAAACATAGAAATTTCTTGACTTGTGTTTTTACAATTGTAATAAACGCACTTCGTATACGACATCTTTCTCAATCACAAAACCAATCGGAGGGCAACTCGAAGTCCAAATTCTTGCTAGGTCACAGGTTAGGCACAATCTTTATCCGGAATACACGCTTAGGTCTCAAAAATAAGGTCTCAAAATAAAAAATAACACGATATTCTCCAAACACTTGAAAAGCAAACGACATCAATAACAATAACGAATTGTACCTATTCCAATGCACGAAAACATGAATATTCGGTTTTTTGAAGATATTTTTGATAATTTAATAACATAAATATTTTTTTACAGGCATTTATAATTACGTGAAAGAAAAATGTATTAGTTTTATTAAATTATTAGTCAGTTAGACATTGGTAATGCAATTAAATTATGAATATGTATATTTTTTTATGTATCTAATAGCTTCAAATATGCGTCAAACGAAACGCATTCAGTACGGGTATGCTCGTAGAGCCATCTCACGGAAACCATCATTAACAGTAAGGCGAGACGATAGCATGACGATAGTTGTCATTCTAACCCGTCAGATGAGATTAATATAAATCACATTATTGCAACATTTGGCACTACTAGAGACATCTTCTTTACTTTTGGGAACTAAATATAAAGTTACGCTTCGCAGTATGGGGATCGGCTGTCCTAGTAGATTAATTAGTCCATGGCATTGGTTTCAATCTAAAGAGTAGCGATTGAATGAGAGTAACATGTTTATTCATCCGGTCAATAATATTTAACATTGGCTTTACTTAATTAATGATGTGGTTGTCTTTCTTGAATTATGCTTTTAGTACTTCGGGAACGAAGTACACGTCAGTATGGCCGTGTTAGATTATTATTTATAAATTGTATTATGTATGAAACTGACCTGTTTCTCTGACTTCCAATGTTGATAAATATTCATTATTTAAACACTTAACTTAATATCACGCGAAGTTTACACAATTTGTGATTTATGTGGGTACGATACGAAACCACGGTTGTTTAGAGAAACATGGATAGTGATAACTTTGAGACGGTAGTTAACCTACTAATAAGATTCGTAAACTATTTAAAAGTGATTATATTATGTATTAATATTACTTATTAGTAATTATGTATAACGGAGTTTATTGAAAAGATGTTGTGATTATTTTATTCTGCATTATTCGATAACTGGATGAGAAAATACGTTTCTGACGTCACTTCTCGAACGACAAATGGCATGATTAACCAGTTGTGAGTGGCTGGTTAGCAGTGGATATAAAAGGGCCCGACCCATTTCATTTGGATCATTCTCATTGTGATTCTTCGTTGCGCTGCAGCACTGAGTTAATCGTCGCCACAGGAATATTGAAAGTTAAGTAAATACTATGTTGATCATTATGTTAATGTTTTTGTGCTTACTTGATTAATTTGATGAATTAATTATTAAATAATGTATTGGTGAATTATAAAGTATTAGTGATTGTATTTATTAGTTGTTGGTGATAAGGTTAATAAATTGGTTTATTAACTATAATAAAAAGGTCTTATTTTCAATTATATTTGTTCATTATTTAATTTATCATACTAGTAATCCAAATAGCATCTAGTGATTCTTTTAACAGTTTCAAATAATTCTGAATCAAGGTAAATAAATAACTTGATTACAAATTATGCCTAATTTATATAATTAACTTAGTATTGATAAGCAGTATTGAGAATTTAAGGTAATATTTACTATTAATTCTGTTTTAATTGATTCTTTACATAGCAGCAGGGTTTGCTTTTATCTGCTCGGACTTCCATTTTAATTTATTATTCTAACACCCACATAGACTGACTGAGTTTAAAGGTCCCTTTTTTCAGTTTTTCTTAAATAACTCGTAAACGGTGGCCCATAGCAAAAAATGTTCTTTAACGTAAATAATATATATAAAATTGCCGAATCGAAAGATTCAGTGCACTTTTTCGCTAGGATCAACATTTAAGAAATATTAAAGCGGGAAAGTTAATTAAAATCAATTTTATGGTCCATTTTACTATATTTTCGTGAATAACCCGTAAATAGCAAAAACCTTGTTAAACGTAAATAATTTACACATTTTTTTTTCAAAAAAGATTCAGTAAACTTTTTGAGAGTATCAATATTTAAAAAGATATTAAAGGGGGAAAGTCAATTAAAATCAATTCTAAGGTTCCTTTTCTTTCGTTTTTCGTAAATAATTTGTAAAGTATGATCCATAGCAAAAAATCTCTCATACATAAATATTAACCATAATTTTTACTACAAGAAAGATATATAAAACTTTTCGCTAGGATCAACATTTAAAAAGATACTAAAGCGGGAATATTAATACTAATCAATTTTAAAGTCACTTCTTAATTTTTCGTAAATAACTCTTAAACGGCAGCTCATAACAAAACAGGTTCTTATACATAAATAATTAACATAATATTTCCTACAAAAAACATACAGACCACTTTTCTCCAAGATCAATATTTAAAACAATATTAAAGGGGGAAAGTAAATCACAAACAATTTACAAGTCCCTAATTTTTTTGTTTTTCGTAAATAACTCGTAAACAGTGGCCCAATGCAAAAAGTTCTTTATACATTAATAATAGAAATGTAATTTTGTACAACAAAAGTTCCGTAATTTTTTTCGCTAGGATCAATATTTAATGAGATTTTAAAATTCATTATAATCAGTTTCCAGGTCCTTTTTAGGGTTCCGTACCCAAAGGCTAAAACGGGACCCTATTAATAATACTCCGCTGTCCGTCCGTCCGTCTGTCACCAGGCTGTATCTCATGAACCGTGATATACAGTTGAAATTTTCAAAGATGATGTATTTCTATTGCCGCTATAACAACAAATACTAAAAAGTACGGAACCCTCGGTGGGCGAGTCTGACTCGCACTTGTTGGGTTTTTTTTTAGTCAGAGGGGCAAAGTTACTTACAATGAATCCTCAGATCTCTTTTTTAGTTTTTCGTAAATAATTTGTAAAGTATTATGACCTATAGCAAAAAAATAATAATATAAATATATATATAAACAATTATAATAAAATTTTCTACAAAAGACATGTGGAACATTTTTCCCTAAGATCAATATTTTTATTAAGGTTTTAAAGCGAAAAACACAAATAATGTGCAGAATTGATTAAAATTAACTTTCGCGGTTTAATATCTCAATAATATTGATCCTAAAGAAAAATAATAGAAATCTTTTTTGTAGAAAATTTTATGTTAAGTATTTATGTTTGAACGTGTTTTGCTACGGGCTACCGTTTACGAGTTACTTACGAAAACTAAAAAGGGTTTTTAAAATTGATTATTATTAACATTCCCGCTTTAGTATCTTTTTAAATATTCATCCTAGCGAAAAGTATGCTACATATTTCTTATAGAAAATTTTATGTTACTTATTTATGTATGAGACATTTTTTTGCTATGGGTAATACTTTAGAAATTATTTACGAAAACTAAAGAAAAGGAACCTTAGAATTGGTTTTATTAACTTTCCCTCTTTAATATCTTTTTAAATATTGATCCTTTCACAAAGGGTACTGAATCTTTTTTGTAGAAAGTTTTATGTAGATCATTTACATTTTACAGCGTTTTTTGCTAATTGCCACCGTTAACGAAAATATAGAAAAATGGACCATAAAATTGATTTTATTTAACTTTCCCGCCTAATCTTTAAATAACAAAGTGGACTAAATTTTTCTTATTCGAAATTTTATTTAGATGATTTGTGTGAAAGAACATTTTTTGATATGGGCTACCGTTTAAGAGTTATTTAAGATAAACTAAAAAAGGGCCATTTAGAGCTAGCAGCCGCGTCGATGCAATTGTCTCACGTGCGCTCCGAGCGATATCATTGGCGCTGGTTACGTTTAGAATTATAGTTTGGCATGCTATGACAGAAATATTTATATTTATATGTATTTCTGTTGCCGCTATAACAACAAATACTAAAAAGTACGGAACCCTCAGTGGGCGAGTCCGACTCGCACTTGTCCGGTTTTTTAGTCAAAGAGGAGCAAAGTTACTTACAATGAATCCTCAGGTCTCATTTTTTAGTTTTTCGTAAATAATTTGTAAAGTATGATCTATAGCAAAAAATATTATAAAAGTGTATATAAACAATTATAATAATTTTTTTACAAAAGACATGCGGAACACTTTTCCCTAAGATCAATATTTATTAAGCTTTTAAAGCGAGAAACACAAATAATGTGCAGAATTGATTAAAATTAACTTTCGCCGTTTAATATCTCAATAATATTGATCCTAAAGAAAAAGTGTAATAAATATTTTTTCCAGAAAATTTTATGTTAAGTATTTATGTTTAACATTCTTATTGCACTGGAGCACCGTTTAATAGTTATTTACGAACAACTAAAAAAAGTACCTATGAATTGATTTACCCCCTATAATATCTTCTTAAATATTGATCCTAGAGAAAAGTGATCGAATTATTTTTTGTAGGAAATATTATGTGCATTCTTTATGTATAAGAACGTGTTTTTCTACGGGCTACCGTTTACGAGTTACTTATGAAAACTAAAAAGGGTTTTTAAAATTGATTATTATTAACATTCCCGCTTTAGTATATTTTTAAATATTCATCCTAGCGAAAAGTGTGCTAGATATTTCTTATAGAAAATTTTATGTATAAGACATTTTTTTTTGCTATGGGTCATACTTTACAAATTATTTACGAAAATAAAGAAAATGAACCTTAGAATTGGTTTTATTAACTTTCCCTCTTTAATATCTTTTTAAATATTGATCCTTTCACAAAGGGTACTGAATCTTTTTTGTAGAAGTTTTGTGTAGATTATTTACATTTTACAGCGTTTTTTGCTAATTGCCACCGTTTACGAAAATATAGAAAAATGGACCAGAAAATTGATTTTAATTAATTTTCCCGCTTTAATATCTTTTTAAATATTGATCCTAGTAAAAAGTGTACTGAATTTTTCTTGTAGGAAATGTTACATAGATGATTTGCGTGATAGATCATTTTTTGATATGGGCCACCGTTCACGAGTTATTTAAGATAAACTAAAAAAGGGACATTTAAACCCTCCCTCCCCCGTACACAATAGCGCCACCCCCCTCTATCAGTACTTTCAGTATGTTATGTAAGGTACCTTTATCTACAACTATGCCAAAATTCGCTTATACACGAATTATTTCCCCGTTTTTTCCTTCGTTTGATGGCCTAATACGTACGACTCGAATTGAATAAATTGAATTTAAGAATATAAATATTTAAATTAGACACATCGCATAACCTACCTACTTCATTTGTAGGTACGGTAGAGACTATACTTACGGTAGGTACTACACAGACAGGTAGGCATTAGGCAGGTCAAAAAAGAAACAAGTAGAAATATTTTTAACAACAGTAACCTATGCACCTTGGCGATACGCGAATGAATAGAGAAGTAGCAAGCTGCCACCGCCGGGCAGGCGCGGCGCGCGCGCTTGCGGCGGCCGGTACCGCTCCCGCACCCCGCTTGTACACCCCGCTCCCTACACACTGCTCCCGATATGTTAAGTTTTTAATACGCTCGTTATTTTTTTGGATGTTTTTATAGTTGGATGGAAATAAAACTGTGATCTTAATTCAATAAATAAAATGGATAGAGAAATTTTTCACAGCGAGTAAAAAGGCAATTTCTGAAAATAGTATAGTTATATGGATTTTTTTTTAGATTTTCATTTTGTAGCTATAAAACGGCAATAAAATGGCATTCCAGTGAAAAAATTAGACGGAGTAATTTTCCGGTCCAAGACACGTCCAAAAATTATATTTTATTAATATTGGTATTTCTACTGGGATATTTTTTTGGATATTTCATATATTGTTGTAATACGTTACATGAATATGTCTGGTAAAGAAAGTTTGAACGGAGCATTTTTCCGTAAAAAGATATTAACGATTTAATACTTTAGGTATTTACTTAAATCCTATTATTATTATTCTTTTGAAATTAAGACAATACTTTTTATTTATTGATACTTTATCATACTGTAAAGTTTTTTCTGGCAGAGGAATTACTGCGGGGTCCACTACCTTTATTTCCTACACTATTAATATTAGCCCAGGGATCCTTGCTAATATAAACCTTACTATAAATAAAATAATTTTAGACAGAACACATACTGATCTCAGATAGGTGGGAGATGTTATAAACATGTTTTAGGGCTATATACCAAAAAGGTAATAAAAAGGAACCCTTATGATATGGTCTGTCTGGCACATAGCTAAATATCTCGGGAACTACTTACGCTATCGATTTGAAATATGCACAAATTTAAAACAACACTAACGTACTGGCGACGTAGACGATCTTCACATTGGATGCGGGTCCGCGCGCCGCTCCGGGATGCGGACGGGAGATAGCTGCACTTGCGCGCTCTTTCGTCAGATCCACACCCGCGTGATGGCCGCCGCGAGCCTCACGAGCAGCGCATGGGAAGCAAGAATATGACACAAGTATAAGTGGTCGCCTTCTCCGCGGCTCCATAACCTGGCCCCGCTCAAACGGTATCACCAGGTTAGGGGCCGTGGGGCTGGATAACGATCGGTAGCGAAGAGCTGGCCTACACCAGCTGCCCACACCGTCCCCAAAATGACGGCCATCAGACCACCCCACCAGTCGGTGGGGAAGCGACCCGCAACAGCCGCCGCAGCCATTGTGCGGTAGCGGCCCCTCATACCCCCCTCACGGGGGGTATCGACAGATCTCTCGACTCGAATATGACACAAGTATAAGTATTCATACAAAAAATCAAACAATCCCAACAAATAGAGCGAGACTTGTAACATTTATGGTAATGAGACAGTCAGTAGGATAAAATATACATAACACACACAATACACAATATATATATAGAATACGCAGACCTATATTGATGGTGTTGATCAATAATACAGGTCCTCGGCCAACTTGTTACATTCTATAATCTAAGCTGAATTGAGCTGTCTTATCGTTGCTCCCGTTTAAATGAAATGGCAAACTAGGAGTGACCATCAAATCATTGCTACACTACGTCCTGCTCCGCTGCTTACTGGTTGAGAAGCCATTTGTTCTGAAAAGAACATTTTTGAAGTTGTGTCGTCATAGAAACAGGAAACCATTTGTTCTGAAAAGAACAGTTTTATATTGCTCTGAGAAGAGCAGTTTGTCTGTTGCCCTGAAAAGGGCAGTTGTATTTGTCCCGAGAAAGACAGTTTTATATCAGGAGCCTGCAGCATCGATCGTCGCATTCTTGAACCAGTAATCAGCGGAGCAGGACGTAGCTTAGCAATGACTTGATGGTCACTCCTAGTCTGCCATTTCATTTAAACAGGAGCAACGATAACACATTGCAATTCAGCTTCGATTATCTCCGCTGTCGTCCAAAACAGCTTCATTCAAGTTTATACATTTTGATAGGAACAGAGCGACGCTGCGCGAACCACTGCTCGAATGAACCTATTTTGGACGAAAGCGCCTCATGCGTCCATTCCGCGGCCTAAAATAAAGATGTACTTAAAAATATGAAGTTGATGACACAAGTCTTACCTTTTTGCAGACGGGCATCATAACTTTATGCCAGTATGTTTTGGCGACGTTCTAAGCAGCCTGCAAGTTTCAGAGCTTTAGGCATTTCGGTGCGAGCTGGCATCGCTTCATTTTCGACTCCTCCCTGTAAATTTTAAGACAACAATAATTAAAATGCAGGTACAACCATGATTTTAGAACAGATGAAGGTAAACAACATGTTAGCGGTAAAATTCAGATCCCAACTTGCATAATACAACAATGTTTAAGTATATTATTAAAACAAAAGATTAATAGAAACAAGGAGAATTTGAAATAGAGGTGGATTGTCAAAGAAAATTTTAGCCACAGTAAATTTATTGTGGCTACAAAGTTTTCTTTGACAATCCACCTCTATTTCAAATTATCTTTGATAGAAATGTTTACTTTTCCCATACAAGCCTAACAATGCTAACCTGACTTTCAATCTTCGTTTTTAACTAGGATAAAACGAATTATGATTATTATAAATCTAAGCTACTAGTGTCAGACCAAGATAAGTAGGCAGCGATTTTGAGCCGAGAAAACTTCTATGAAATTATGACGTTTACTTTTAACACTTGCACAAGCTGGGCTATCAAAATCGCTGCCAACTTAGCTTGGTCTGACTTTAGTATTGTACATTAAGTACCTTATCACAGCAGTCAACTGTTTGAGATGTCCAAGGTGTGCCCCCGTTGCAACTGCGTAGATATTCGCTTAAATGCAATGTTCGTGCCAGAAACCTAAAAAATGTTTTATTTATTTATACTTTATTGCACATAAAATTAGATACACATAGATTTTGGCAACCGATACCCTTGCCTTGCTCTTAGATAGCATACTATCCCTTACACACCTATGGAAAATGAAACAAAGTAAATGACTGCAGAAATAAATAACGAACATGCGCTTATCGCTAAGTTCCAGAAACTCACAGCTTCAGACCGTCATTACTCGCTAGAATAACAATAGGATTAAGTCGTGGATCTTGAATTCTTGATTATAACTTGCTAAACACGTGCGTGTGGTGTTTTATACGATTTTTATACTGTTACTATGTTATCTTTCCGTGTGTAATTAAATACAATTATCATATTAAAAACATTTTTTAAAACACCATAATGAATACTTTCTTAGGTATTTAAATAGGAAGCAACTCGGACACTAGTAGTACCGAACATAATTTGAATTCTCCATAATTTTTCTCCATCCATCGTCAAAATTAAATTGTTAATTACATATAAAAATAGTCTTACTTCGCAGCATGTTTTGCGTGACAATGCAGAGCAGGATGCAAGGATGGAAGTCCCCTACCGGAATTGAACGAAACGCATAATACTACAACTTCGAAACATCAAAGTTCATGCCTGGCAAAGAACTTATAGTCCAGCGGCAAATTATTCAAAATTTGCCAAGACAAATGCAATTTTGATATGTCAATATAAAAAAGATGGGTTTTTTCTATGTATGTATTTAAGTATTTATAAATATTTATATATTATATATATCGTTGTCTAAGTACCCTCAACACAAGCCTTATTGAGCTTACTGTGGGACTTAGTCAATTTGTGTAATAATGTCCTATGATATTTATTTATTTATTTATTTAAATAAAGATTAAAAATACAATGGAACGGAAAGCCTTTTGTAGGTCTTTGGGCGACTAGAGCATATTATTAGGATTACAATAGGAGTATCATACAGAGTAAGAGGCTTTACTCGTTTTATCAGGTAGTTGCCTCTTAACCAACAGAGCTAAGAGAAAGAGTTCCCTTTAATGGAGGCCATAGACTGCAAAAAGCTATTCGACGGTAATATCCCCCCACACACCTGTGAATACATTTCGAGCAACACATACCTGATAGCAGAGCACGCAGGCGACGCGGGCGATCTTTACATCGGGCGCCTTGGGCGGGTCCGCGCGCCGCTCAGTACGCGAACGGGACATCGCTTCGTGCGCGGCGCTATCTCGTCAGGGCCGCATCCGTGATAGCGCAGTGGCCACCGCGGGCCTCACGAGCAGCGCATGGCAACCAAGAACATGACACAAGTATAAGTTTAAACTTACATTAGTCGTTTAAACACACTTAATAAGTAATAATATTTAACAATTTTCACAAAACACAATCCTAAACAGAGCTAGTGTTGTAACAAAACACTTGTGACAGTTTAAAAAAATCCAGAGTAGTTTATAAGAGTAGGTTCATATTTCATCCTGACATGAGCACTCGAGGGTGTTTATTTATGAAAGAGACCCTAATTAACCTCCTAAAGCCCAGCCATACAAATGAAAATTCAAAAATTTGCCACTGAAATTGGGACCTATAGTGATGGGAATACAGTTGATTTTATTTTGTGTGAAAATTCAACGAAACAACACAAATGCAATTCTGTTCCGATTAAATATGATTTAAATTCCATCGAACTAAATAAGTCCTATAGGTAGGACCTTGGGCCTTACGAGGTTAAATATCATGATATTCATAATTCATTTGTATCAACCAGATACGTTGAGAGCGATACTACACATACTTATATTAAACGAAAAATGAAAAAAAAAAAGAGTCTTTGAGCAAGACTCGAACTTGCGAAATTTCGGAACGCCGGTCCAATGGTCTTAACCAACTGAGCTACCGAAGCTCACCAGAAACATGCCAACTACTCCATTCCGTATTTTTTATTCAAATATCATTATTCCTAGTATTATATTAACTTAGTATATAAACGGGTACAACACCATACTCTTTATTGCGCACATTACACAGTTTACAACAGGTACAGACATAGGTAGAAATAGTTGGTAGAGGCAACAAACGGTGTTATCGCTAAAAAGAGACATCGATCGATCTGTGTATAAACATAGAAACAGGAACCAAGTGTTCTGAAAAGAACAGTTTTATATTGCTCTGAGAAGAGCAGTTTTTCTGTTGCCCTGAAAAGGGCAGTTGTATTTGTCCCGAGAAGGACAGTTTTATATCTGGAGCCTGCAGCATCATAGAGTTCTTGAACCAGCCACCCGGCCGTGAGCCCGGAGAATGCGGTGCGGCGACGACTCGACGTTCACTCGTCGTAGACGGGCGCGTCTCGACATACGTGTTAGTTTTATAACAATAAGACCGCCTGTTGTGTACCTCTGCTCGAATTGCTGTATTGACTGTTTTTTTTTGTTGTGCAAGAATGAGTATTTGTGTTTATATTGTATGGACCGATTATAAGCGCTAGGAAATATGATTTTAAATTATAATAAAACCCGCATACTAATCAGTTCACCCGTTTAAGAACACACACACAAACAGACAAGCAGATAGCGGTAAAACTTACAACACCCCTTTTTTAAATATTTAATAAAAACACAACTCGGTTGCTTGATATTACTTACGTGAGCTCTATTTCCTAGGTAATTTAAGGGTGAGCTACAACTACCGAAAGAGAGTGGTTATGTTATAACCTTTTGTTAACTTAAGACATAAAAAGAAATCGTCAAACCCAACTCATTACCATCTAAATGTAAATACACTATACCTACTAAGAAATAGGCTAAGTGCGTGACGGACCACGCATAATAGTGGGTTCCATACCTTTATACAAAAAAGGGAAACATTCAAGCAAAAGGGCATATCTTCGTACTTATGTTGTTTTCATAAGAAGATCGCTTGTCTGTGACGTGCGGACAGCAGGGTTCCCTATGTGTAATTTTGCTACGAAATCTTACTTTTATAACTGGCTGTACTCGTACTATTCTTTCGTAATGATCTACCACGAAAGAATTTGAGCACACCGTTCTAAAAGCCATACCCTATTAAGGTTGCGTTGTGGCATTACAGAGTTCCTGTACAGATTCCAGCGGTCTCCATCACCAGGCCATCACAGAGTTAAACTTAATTGATACGTAGAATCTAATTATTTCTAATGTTATCTTAGGAACCCTAACTCAAAATAATATACGCCTAACTTTTTTTGTTAGCCTAATTTAGTGTCCCACAGCTGTTCGCTTCTTTCCTATCAACCCTGTCATTTGTACATAATTCTATCTGGATAGAATGCGTCCAAGTCGTCCCGCCATCTCCTATTCGGTCTGCCTGCACTATCAATGGCGTTCCGTGGGTCACACTCAGTAACCATTTTGGCCCACCGTTCACGCTTAACTACGAATAAAAGTAATTATACCACACGGACAGGTGACACATGTTAGTAGAATGTTTTTAAAAGTAAATACCATAGCCTATATGTGATAGCCAGCAAAACCAGCAGAGAGCCGTCTGACAGGAAGCGGTCACCGTTGCCCATGGACATAGGACAAGAGATGAAAAACTCGTACGGCTTCTTTTCTTTTGCTTCTTCTCTTTTACACTTTCATTCAGTTGTAAAACACATGCGCAAAATAAATTCATACAAACATACACACATACCTACACACTAACACATTCTCTTATCTACTTCCATACAACTTACTGAGACTTGATGGGACCTGACTGAGAGGCGCAACAGGATCTATTAAAGGTAGCCAATGGCTACAACTTAACCTTCTTACTCTAAATACTGCTAAGACCAATTACATGTGTTTTTCAAAGTATGGGAAATTACAGCCCCCCGTGTCACCTCAAACTGACAGTACAACAAGGCACATAGGCTCGCCTACTTTATTAAAGCTACTGTATCCCAGTTTGGGGTGGCAACCATAAAACTAAATTAATAGAAGTCGAAAGAGCATAAAGATGTATATAAAGTCATGCTTAGCCGTATAGGCACCCTACTGCTGAACTATACAATGAATGCGGTCCTCTCTCAATGCGTAAAAATGTATATATTAGGCTCTATTGTCAAAGTGCATAAAACTCTGAATTATAACCCAGCCATTGCGGGACGTAGAAGACGAAACAATAAACCTACCCAGAGACGATTCGCTGCACAATCTGCCTATTTATATAACACTATAAATAAAATCATTAATCTATCAATCCTATGAAATTACTGAGGCTTTACTTACCTACACTACCTAGTTGTTCACAACTGAATAATAATATCACTTAAACTATTTAACATCATATTGCATTCAAGCTTTTGCTTCCGCACCCAACACAACACACACACACACACGCGCGCAATTCTTAGTGAAAAAAAAAAGTATTAGTTTAAAAATTTTTAATTATCCTACTAGTAATACTTTTTAGTATAAAAGAAGTATTTATTCTTAAGTTTTTTTATACTATACAGTAACATTGGTTTCTACCCTTGCTTTTTGGGACAGTGGTGTTTGCTGTCACAAGCATATTTGTTGCAAGAAGATCTCAACCTATATCGTAACAACACTTACAAAAACCAATAAAATATTTTACAGTACATATGGGGCTACTTTATAGCACTAGTGCGAGAAGTAGCATATTATGTTACTGTGTCGAACATTTAAAGGGCCATATGTACTGTGAAACGTTGTACGATACATGTGCGAATAGGTAATTCGCAACTCGTGTCGATTTAAAACACTCCCTTCGGTCGTGTTTTAATTTATCGCCACTCGTTTCGAATTTCCTATTTTTCGCACTTGTATCGTAATGTACTATTCATTGTTACCTTGACCGCGTCATAGACGTGTCAACAGCAAGTGAGGCCCGAGCAGGAGCGGCGCCGAGCAGCGTCCACGCGAGCCCGAGACGAGCGAGGGCGCCACCGTCGAGCACCGGTCCTGGAACAACGACAATACTTGTACAGCCTTTTTTTATACGAACTATATGAAGATTATCTGATTTAAACTTTCACGATTTTTACACATTATTAATAATATTCCCGTTTGTATGAGTCAATAATTATATGAAGATTGTTAACTATTATGCACAAAATATACATCTGCTGTAGCTACCAAGTCATATGTGCTACAGCAAAGTGAGGTTCGAGTAGCCGCTCAGTCCGGGGATGCCAGCGTTGGCGCCACCGGCGCGGACCGGTCCTGTAACAACGATAACAAACATTAGAGACAATACGTGTGTTATACGAACTAGATCAAGATTCTTAACTATTATGCACAAAATATTCATCTGCTGTAGCTACCTTGACCAAGTTATATTGCTACAGCAAAGTGCGGGCAGAGTAGCCGCTCACACAAAAGTCCGGGGATGCGAGTAATGGCGCCACCGACGCGGGCTGGTCCTGTAACAACGATAACAAACATTAGAGACAATACGTGTGTTATACGAACTAGATCAAGATTCTTAACTATTATGCACAAAATATTCATCTGCTGTAGCTACCTTGACCAAGTTATATTGCTACAGCAAAGTGCGGGCAGAGTAGCCGCTCACACAAATGTCCGGGGATGCGAGTAATGGCGCCACCGGCGCGGACCGGTCCTGTAACAACGATAACAAACATTAGAAACAATACGTGTGTTATACGAACTAGATCAAGATTCTTAACTATTATGCACAAAATATTCATCTGCTGTAGCTACCTTGACCAAGTTATATTGCTACAGCAAAGTGCGGGCAGAGTAGCCGCTCACACAAAAGTCCGGGGATGCGAGTAATGGCGCCACCGACGCGGGCTGGTCCTGTAACAACGATAACAAACATTAGAGACAATACGTGTGTTATACGAACTAGATCAAGATTCTTAACTATTATGCACAAAATATTCATCTGCTGTAGCTACCTTGACCAAGTTATATTGCTACAGCAAAGTGCGGGCAGAGTAGCCGCTCACACACCGTGAGTAATCTGTCGATACCCCCCGTCAGGGGGGTATGAGGCGCCGCTACCGCCTCACGGCTGCGGCGGCTGTCGCGGGTCGCTTCCCCACCGACTGGTGGGGTGGTCGTATGGCCGTCGTTTTGGGGACGGTGTGGGTAGCTGAAAAAAGCCAACGACACGAGGTGTTCCCAGGCGGTCACCCATCCAAGTACTGACCTCGCCCGACGTTGCTTAACTTCGGTGATCGGACGAGAACCGGTGTATTCAACGTGGTATGGACGTTGGCGCCGCTCACACAAATGTCCGGGGATGCGAGTAATGGCGCCACCGGCGCGGACCGGTCCTGTAACAACGATAACAAACATTAGAAACAATACGTGTGTTATACGAACTAGATCAAGATTCTTAACTATTATGCACACAATATTCATCTGCTGTAGCTACCTTGACCAAGTTATATTGCTACAGCAAAGTGCGGGCAGAGTAGCCACCGGCGCGGACCGGTCCTGTAATAACGATAACAAACATTAGAAACAATACGTGTGTTATACGAACTAGATCAAGATTCCCAACTATTATGCACAAAATATACAAACTAAAACTATTGCCGGGACATCCCTAATATTAATATTATATCTAAAGCATTTTATAACTCTCTATCGGTACACAAAAGTCAAGGTTTTGCCTACGATATAATATTAATCTACGATGACTATTCACTACACCTGTGCGTACATTTATAAGATCACTGAGTCTATAGCATGGCGACAATGGCGAGCAGCAGAGCAGTGGACGTAGGCGATTTTCACATTGGAAGCGGGTCCGCACGCCGCTCCGGGATGCGAACGTGCATTGCGAGCTGTTTCGTAAGAACCACATCCGTGTTGCCGCGGCAGCCGCCGCGAGCCTCTTGAGTAGCGCATGGGAAGCAAGAAAATAACACAATGCGAGTATGGCGCATGGCACACTTCATCCGATTCGCACATCGCTCCGACGTGCCAGCGGGATGTCGCTATAATACGAGCATAGCGTTGTCTCGCTCAAATTTCGGAGTGAAGTGCGAATCGGATGCAGTGTGCCATGCCACTATAAGTATCTAAATAGAAATAGATTTAGAATATTTTTGGATAGGAGACAGTAGGATCAAAATAAACATAAAGAGTAATTTATTAGAATAAGCAGTAACATCTTAAGAGTTTATTAATGATAGTGATATAACCAGCGGTGACCGGTGACCATGCCATGATAATATTACTAAATAGTGTACTTATGCCTTGGTTACAATTTAATTTAAAAGACCCTGGACTTACTTTTTATTTGGTTTAGCCCATTAGTTGACTAGTAAAGAATGCCTTAAGCATTAAGTCCGCCATTTGTGCTATCATGTATTTTGAGATAGAGACTAAATAAATAACTACATCAATTTACGCGTATAAACATAGAAACAGTGACCGTTGTTCTGAAAAGAACATTTTTAAGTTGTGTCGTCATAGAAACAGTAACATTGGTTCTATAAAGAACAGTTTAATATTGCTCTGAGAAGAGCAGTTTGTCTGTTGCCCTGAAAAGGGCAGGTGTATTTGTTCCGAGAGGGACGGTTTTATATCTGAATCCTGCAGCGTCGTAGCTCCTGAAGCAGTAGCAGCGGAGCAGGACGTCGCTTAGCGACGACTCCATGTTCATTCCTCGTCTGCGATTCCATTTCAGAGCACCCATAACACAGTGTAAATTAGCTTAGATTATTTATTTATACTTTATAGCGCATCATACAAAAATAATGTATAAATGGCGGACTCGGACGAATCCAAAAGAAATAAATGATGCTGTTTCACTACATCTATGCATAAATCTGAGCATCAGAGCGCTCAGGATGCTCCTAAAAATATGTGAACATGCGGAGAGACATGGGCTCAGGTATAACACTACAAAAAGTGAACTACTCATCTTTAAGGCTGGCAACAAGAAACTAGAGGAAGTTCTTAGGGTGGAGCTCAATGGTGCCACCCTGAGGAGAATAGAGCAGTTTAAATACCTGGCCCGAAATAAATAATTAAAATTTTAATAAATGTAGAACTAAACTAACCTGACAGCATGGTGACGAGTGCAGAGCAGAGCGCGCAAGCGACGTAGGCGATCTTCACATTGGATGCGGGTCCGCACGCCGCTCCGGAATGCGAAAGGGACATCGCTTTACACGTGCATAGCGCAATCTTGCTTACACGATAACCTCGGTCGCCGCCGCGGGCCTCACGAGCAGCGCATGGGAACCAAAAATGCGACACAAGTATGAGATTAAACCGACTTTATTAATTTTAACAAATTATTAAAAAGGCATTCATAGAAAATAGTTATTCCTAAAACACATTCCTACACAGAGCCAGACTTGTAACAAATATAAAACATCTTGAGTAGTTTACAACAAAAGGCAGCTTCATATTTCATCATGATTTATTTGTGAAAGAGATCCTACGTCAGCATTATCATCAGACTTGCTCAGTTGCATGGTTAGTTACATATTATTAGTCGTTTGTATTAATCAGATATGTTGAGAGCCATACTAGAAATATTTATATTAAACGAAAAATTGAAAAAAAAATCACCGCTTTAGAAAGACTCGAACTCGAAAAAGAAGTATTAATGTTACTGAGCTACCGAACCTTACCAGAAAGAAGTGTTCAATTCACTCTATTCTGTCCTTCTTATTACAATATCATAATACCTAGTATTACATTAACTTAGTATATACGAGGGTACATCACGACGATACTCTTTATTGCACACATTACACAGTTTACAATACATGAAAAAAAAAACAATATTGGTAGAAGCAACACACGGTGTTATCGCTAAAAAGAGATTGATTCGTGTATAAACATAGAAACAATAACCAAATGTTCTGAAAAGAACACTTGAAATTGTGTCGTCATAGAAACAGTGACATTTGTTCTGAAAAGAACAGTTTTATATTGCTCTGAGAAGAGCAGTTTGTCTGTTGCCCTGAAAAGGGCAGTTATATGTGTCCTGGAGGGGACAGTTTTATATCTGGAGCCTGCAGCATCGTAGAGTTCTTGAACCAGTCACCAGTGAGTAGCGGAGGATGTGGTGCGGCGATGTCTCCACGTTCACTCCTTGCAGGCCAGTCGGAGGCAAGGCGGGCGATAATAATGGATTTCTTTGGACACACTCCATTCTGGAGGATATGAGCGGCTTTACACTTCATTGGACTAGCCTTATAACAGCTTTTTAACGATAAGACCACCTGTTGTGTAATATATACCTCTGCTCGAGTTGCTGTATTATCTGAATTATTTTCTTGTGTTGAGGTGTGCAATAAAGAATAATTTTATAAAACATGTCGAAGAACTAGTGCTTAGAAACACTGCTTTAAAAAAACTGCATCCTAATCGGTTTAGCCATTTAACAGATACGGTGTTACTGACAAATACACAGACAGACACACACGTAGCGGTAAAACGCATAACACCCCTCTTTTGCGTCGGGGGATTATAAAACCGATGGGGGTTGTAATATTTACCAAAACCACATACGCTCACTTATTGCTGGATATTGCGTGAAATCTATTTCTTAGGAAATAAAAGTGTGGTGGTATGGACAAACAGACGGATGGACAGACAGTTATACAATTTTGGCTATGGAACCCTATGGCTATGGATCATAAGTATATCTACTTAATCAAATGTTTCATTAAAATAAAAACACGTTTACATGAGATTACAGTGTGTAACTAATGCGCCATGAAAGTAAATCACCTACATTTAGATTACATTATGACAAAGATTTATAAGACTACAATTTTACAGTTGAACAACTATTATCCATTCTCTCAAAAAATGCTCCCTCCCCATCGCCACGCAGCTATGTCATATCAGCTATGTCAGAGCACGAACAACTGGCGAGTTCCTACGCGGCACAGTGCTAGCCGCCGTCAGTGCTAATAGGTAGGTACCTATATTATAATCAAGGAAATATTTAAAAAATGTCGAACAAAACTTACATGACATTTACAAAAGAAAATGTTTACCATCAAGAAGCAGTCAACACAGCAATCCGGTAGCGGCCCGCCTTAAGGAGCGCTTGTGCAGTGCAGGCCCATAAATAATCATAATGAAATTATAGTACCTACTACTTATATAATAACTAGTCAATAATAGTTAAATAAGTAATTATTATTCATTAGCATATAATAAATAATAAAAAGAAATATATATTATAGGACATTATTACACAAATTGACTAAGTCCCACAGTAAGCTCAATAAGGCTTGTGTGTTGAGGGTACTTAGACCACGATATATATAAATATATTTATAAATACTTAAATACACAGAAAACACCCATGACTCAGGAACAAATATCCATGCTCATCACACGAATAAATGCCCTTACCAGGATTTGAACCCGGGACCATCTGCTTCGTAGGCAGGGTCACTACCCCCTAGGCCAAGCTGGTCGTCGAATCATAATATATGACCACTCGCCTACTGCTATAATTTCATACGTAACGCGCGAAACGAAGCGCTTTGGATTGCGCTCCTATGAAAAAATATTTAGTACATTGAATCAATAGGAAATTCCATAAGAGCGAAAGAGAAGTTTCGCCACAGTTCCGCACGGGAAACAGAAGATGTCCTGTGAAGAAAGACGTAAAATTGGAGCGGCGCGCCTAGCGCCTAGCCCGCTCGGCGAATGCGCGCGCACTCCGCACGCCATGTTGTCATTTGTTTGCAAATACGCGCGATATATTGACTGTTTTCATTCTAAATAATTAGACAAGAATTCAAAAAGTGAGTGCACATAATTTGTTTGTAGTAAAGTGTTTAAAAATGAATGAATATAACGTGACATTCATATAAGAATAAGAATGTGAAAAAACTTTGCAAATTTGACTCGAGTTAGATACAAAAGGACGACCTTCAACTTTCGTAAAAATGTTTGGACCGAAACTGGTGTGTTAACAATTTAGCACTTATTTTCATAAATTAAAAACATTCATATATTCATTCACGATATTCCTAAAGCATTATATTCCATTGCACATAGGTACTTACCCAAAATCTAAAGAGAGTTCAATGACCGGGTGGACGAAAACCGATATCTATATAGGTATTTTGCGACGGTTAATAATAGATTTTGTAGTTTTAGTTTTCCTTTAATGTAAGTGAACACCCGTAATTTTTGGTCGCCAGCCGCCGCTGCAACAATCACTTCACGTTCAAACAACACGTGTTAGTTTCCCAAACACAAAACTGCGAGAATGAATAGTAACTGCTCGATGATCCAGGGCTGAGGGCTGCGCTGAACTGAGATCACGCAGCAAAAAAGCTACTTAAATACTACTGTTTTAATCTAATTTGAATTTTCTTCTTTAAGTACCTATGCAAACTACAAGTGCCTATTTGCTCGCGACAACATGGCGCCACTAGCGACTGTCCGCGCGCGAACTAGCCGCTCCGGCCGTCTAGCGCGAACGTTGGATAAATATGAACTTAACTCCCATTCAATAAAGCTCCAAACGTATAGATTGTTTGTTCGCGCTCGCTGCTCGAATGTTAGAAAAATTGTCCTCTTTACTTCGCTACCCTTTTGTTCGTTTCCAACTTAAGACTAAAAACCTAAGTATTAAGGCTAGCCTAAGACCAGAATATTGTTGTTGAATTTTATTAATTAACTTATTTATTTATTTAATTTTTTGTAATGTAGTATGTTTTTTGTATGATCCCAGATGGTCGAAATAAATGATAATTTAATTTAATTTATTAACCTAGTTGTATACTTCTAATATTGAGACTTACATGAACATTCACCAGCCACTTCACACATTCGCTCAAATCAAAATTGCGAGAGTACTTTACAAAAACTGCTTGAACTGTCCGCCCTTCACGATGCATTGACGAAAATGAGAGTCACATGACAAAGATAAGCCAACGCTAAACGAGTACGCGAATAGTGAGAACGGGACACAACGACACCGAGGCGACCGCATCGGACGGCGCGCGAGACTCGACTCAGAGTGGTTCGAACCGAGTATTCGAAATCGCTCACTTTGGTCGCGGTCGGGACGGGTTCGTTCCGGAGCTCGGAGCGCGCCGGGCGACACCGAGTCGCGTCGGACGGTCGCCGGCCGAGCCAAAAGATTACTTACTTTAGATTTTAGAAAAAATATAGTCTGTCAAGCCATTTCCGTCAGAAGAAAAGGCAGCAAATTTAAACAATGTAGGCGTGAAGGGTTGTTATTGTCCCATGGAACATTTGAATTTCGCGCCTTTTTTAAGGAAAGTTGTTTGACCGGCGATATTATAATGTGAAGACACATTAATCGAATAGTCGAAGAGGGCCGAACCAAAGACGGCCTTATAACTTTTAGGTAAATAAGGTTTGTCTGGCCTGTGAGAAAGACTTTTCACTACATCTGTGCACACATTTATAAGAACACCAACCTGACAGCATGGTGACGATGGCGAGCAGCAGAGCACGCAGGCGACGCCGAGGCACGCCGCTCCGGAATGCGAAAAGGCCATCGCTATACACGTGCATAGCGCCATCTCGCTTACACGATAACTGCCGTAGCAGCCGCGAGCCTCACGAGCAGCGTATGGGAACCAAGAATGCGACACAAGTATGAGAATAAACCGACTTTATTCATTTTAACTAATGATTAATAAGTAATTCATGGAAAACAGTTATTCATAAAACAAAATCCTAAACAGAGCCAGACTTGTAACACTTATGGATATAACACAATAAAAAACTGGCCAAGTGCGAGTCGGACTCGCGCACGAAGGGGAAAAAAATTATGTTTGTCGTATGGGAGCCCCCCTTGAATATTTATTTTGTTTTTAGTATTTGTTGTTATAGCGGCAACAGAAATACATAATCTGTAGAAATTTCAACTGGCTAACTATCAGGGTTCATGAGATACAGCCTGGTGACAGACGAACGGATGGACGGTCAGACGTACAGCGAAGTCTCAGTAATAGGGTCCTGTTTGACCTTATGGTTACGGAACCCTAAAAACATCTAGAGTAGTTTAAAAAAGATTGGCAGCTTCATATTTTTTTGACATTATGGGTGTTTATTTATGAAAGAGATCCTACGTCAGATTATAACACTATGATCAGACCAGCTCAGTTGCATCATTAAATTAAATATCATAATTCATTCGTATCAATCAGATACGTTAAGAGCGATACCTCAAATATTAAAGTCACCGCTTTGAGCAATACTCGAACTTGCGAACTTCCGGAACACCAGTCCAATCGATCTAACTGAGCTGCGAATTACTCCATTCCGTCCTTCTTATTAAAATATCATTCATCATACCTAGTATTACATTAACTTAGTATATACGAGGGTATGATACTCTTTATTGCACACATTACACGGTTTACAATAGGTATAGAATAGATACAATGTTGGTAGAGGCAACAAACGGTGTTATCGCTAAAAAGAGACATCGATCGATCTGTGTGTACATATAGAAACAGGAACAAAGTGTTCTAAAACAGAACACTTGATGTTGTGTCGTCATAGAAACAGTGACATTTGTTCTGAAAAGAACAGTTTAATATTGCTCTGAGAAGAGCAGTTTTTCTGTTGCCCTGAAAAGGGCAGTTATATGTGTCCTGGAGGGGACAGTTTTATATCTGGAGCCTGCAGCATCGTAGAGTTCTTGAACCAGTCACCAGTGAGTAGCGGAGGATGCGGTGCGGCGATGTCTCCACGTTCACTTCTTGCAGGCCAGTCGGAGGCAGGGCGGGCGATAATAATGGATTTCTTTGGACACACTCCATCCTGGAGGATATGAGCGGCTTTACACTTCATTTGACTAGCCTTATAACAGCTTTTTAACGATAAGACCACCTGTTGTGTAATATATACCTCTGCTTGAGTTGCTGTATTATCTGAATTATTTTCTTGTGTTGAGGTGTGCAATAAAGAATAATTTTATAAAACATGTCGAAGAACTAGTGCTAGAAACACTGCTTTAAAAAAACTGCATCCTAATCGGTTTAGCCATTTAACAGATACGGTGTTACTGACAAATACACAGACAGACACACACGTACCGGTAAAACGCATAACACCCCTCTTTTGCGTCGGGGGATTATAAAACTGATGGGGGTTGTAATATTTACCAAAACCACATACGCTCACTTATTGCTGGATATTGCGTGAAATCTATTTCTTAGGAAATAAAAGTGTGGTGGTATGGACAAACAGACGGATGGACAGACAGTTATACAATTTTGGCTATGGAACCCTATGGCTATGGATCATAAGTATATCTACTTAATCAAATGTTTCATTAAAATAAAAACACGTTTACATGAGATTACAGTGTGTAACTAATGCGCCATGAAAGTAAATCACCTACATTTAGATTACATTATGACAAAGATTTATAAGACTACAATTTTACAGTTGAACAACTATTATCCATTCTCTCAAAAAATGCTCCCTCCCCATCGCCACGCAAACATATCGCAGTCAGAAGCTGATGCCAAGAGCGCATTCAGCTATGTGAGAGCACGAACAACTGGCGAGTTCCTACGCGGCACAGTGCTAGCCGCCGTCAGTGCTAATAGGTAGGTACCTATATTATAATCAAGGAAATATTTAAAAAGTGTCGAACAAAACTTACATGACATGACGAGGCATTAACAAAATAAAATGTTTACCATCAAGAAGCAGTCAACAAAACAATACGGTAGCGGCCCGCCTTAAGGAGCGCTTGTGCAGTGCACTCCCATAAATAATCATAATGAAATTATAGTAACTACTACTTATATAATAACTAGTCAATAATAGTTAAATAAGTAATTATTATTCATTAGCATATAATAAATAATAAAAAAATATATATATTATAGGACATTATTACACAAATTGACTAAGTCCCACAGTAAGCTCAATAAGGCTTGTGTGTTGAGGGTACTTAGACCACGATATATATAAATATATTTTTAAATACTTAAATACATAGAAAACACCCATGACTCAGGAACAAATATCCATGCTCATCACACGAATAAATGCCCTTACCAGGATTTGAACCCGGGACCATCGGCTTCGTAGGCAGGGTCACTACCCGCTAGGCCAAGCTGGTCGTCGAATCATATGACCACTCGCCTACTGCTATAATTTCATACGGAACGCGCGAAACGAAGCGCTTTGGATTGCGCTCCTATGAAAAAATATTTAGTACATTGAATCAATAGGAAATTCCATAAGAGCGAAAGAGAAGTTTCGCCACAGTTCCGCACGGGAAACAGAAGATGTTCTGTGAAGAAAGACGTAAAATTGGAGCAGCGCGCCTAGCGCCTAGCCCGCTCGACGAATGCGCGCACACTCCGCACGCCATGTTGTCATTTGTTTGCAAATACGCGCGGGAATGCAATTTTGACTGTTTTCATTCTAAATAATTAGACAAGAATTCAAAAAGTGAGTGCACATAATTTGTTTGTAGTAAAGTGTTTAAAAATGAATGAATATAACGTGACATTCATATAAGAATAAGAATGTGAAAAAAACTTTGCAAATTTGACTCGAGTTAGATACAAAAGGACGACCTTCAACTTTCGTAAAAATGTTTGGACCGAAACTGGTGTGTCAACAATTTAGCACTTATTTTCATAAAATAAAAAAAACATTCATATATTCATTCACGATATTCGTAAAGCATTATATTCCATTGCACATAGGTACTTACCCAAAATCTAAAGAGAGTTCAATGACCGGGTGGACGAAAACCGATTTCTATATATATATCTATATGTATTTTGCGACGGTTAATAATAGATATTGTAGTTTTAGTTTTCCTTTAATGTAAGTGAACACCCGTAATTTTTAGTCGCCAGCCGCCGCTGCAACAATCACTTCACGTTCAAACAACACGTGTTAGTTTCCCAAACACAAAACTGCGAGAATGAATAGTAACTGCTCGATGATCCAGGGCTGAGGGCTGCGCTGAACTGAGATCACGCAGCAAAAAAGGTACTTAAATACTACTGTTTTAATCTAATTTGAATTTTCTTCTTTAAGTACCTATGCAAACTACAAGAGCCTATTTGCTCGCGACAACATGGCGCCACTAGCGACTGTCCGCGCGCGAACTAGCCGCTCCGGCTGTCTAGCGCGAACGTTGGATAAATATGAACTTAACTCCCATTCAATAAAGCTCCAAACGTATAGATTGTTTGTTCGCGCTCGCTGCTCGAATGTTAGAAAAATTGTCCTCTTTACTTCGCTACCCTTTTGTTCGTTTCCAACTTAAGACTAAAAACCTAAGTATTAACCTAGTTGTATACTTATAATATTGAGACTTACATGAACATTCACCAGCCACTTCACACATTCGCTCAAATCAAAATTGCGAGAGTACTTTACAAAAACCACTTGAACTGTCCGCCCTTCACGATGCATTGACGAAAATGAGAGTTACATGACAAAGATAAGCCAACGCTAAACGAGTACGCGAATAGTGAGAACGGGACACAACGACACCGAGGCGACCGCATCGTACGGCACGCGAGACTCGACTCAGACTGGTTCGAACCGAGTATTCGAGATCGCTCACTTTGGTCGCGGTCGGGACGGGTTCGTTCCGGAGCTCGGAGCGCGCCGGGCGACACCGAGTCGCGTCGGACGGTCGCCGGCCGAGCCAAAAGATTACTTACTTTAGATTTTAGAAAAAATATAGTCTGTCAAGCCATTTCCGTCAGAAGGAAAGGCAGCAAATTTAAACAATGTAGGCGTGAAGAAGGGTTGTTATTGATATTGTCCCATGGAACATTTGAATTTCGAGCCTTTTTTTAATGAAAAGTTGTTTGACCGGCGATATTATAATATGACGACACATTAATCGAATAGTCGAAGAGGGCCGAACCAAAGACGGCCTTACAACTTTTAGGTAAATAAGGTTTGTCTGGCCTGTGAGAAAGACTTTTCACTACATCTGTGCACACATTTATAAGAACACCAACCTGACAGCATGGTGACGATGGCGAGCAGCAGAGCACGCAGGCGACGCCGAGGCACGCCGCTCCGGAATGCGAAAAGGCCATCGCTATACACGTGCATAGCGCCATCTCGCTTACACGATAACCGCCGTAGCAGCCGCGAGCCTCACGAGCAGCGTATGGGAACCAAGAACGCGACAAAAGTATGAGAATAAACTGACTTTATTCATTTTAACTAATGATTAATAAGCAATTCATGGAAAACAGTTATTCATAAAACAAAATCCTACAAAATCACTACATCTGTGCACACATTTATAAGAACACCAACCTGACAGCATGGTGACGATGGCGAGCAGCAGAGCACGCAGGCGACGCCGAGGCACGCCGCTCCGGAATGCGAAAAGGCCATCGCTATACACGTGCATAGCGCCATCTCGCTTACACGATAACCGCCGTAGCAGCCGCGAGCCTCACGAGCAGCGTATGGGAACCAAGAATGCGACACAAGTATGAGAATAAACCGACTTTATTCATTTTAACTAATGATTAATAAGTAATTCATGGAAAACAGATATTCATAAAACAAAATCCTAAACAGAGCCAGACTTGTAACACTTATGGATATAACACAATAAAAAACTGGCCAAGTGCGAGTCGGACTCGCGCACGAAGGGGAAAAAAATTATGTTTGTCGTATGGGAGCCCCCCTTGAATATTTATTTTATTGTTTTTAGTATTTGTTGTTATAGCGGCAACAGAAATACATAATCTGTAGAAATTTCAACTGGCTAACTATCAGGGTTCATGAGATACAGCCTGGTGACAGACGAACGGATGGACGGACAGACGTACAGCGAAGTCTCAGTAATAGGGTCCTGTTTGACCTTTTGGTTACGGAACCCTAAAAACATCTAGAGTAGTTTAAAAAAGATTGGCAGCTTCATATTTTTTTGACATTATGGGTGTTTATTTATGAAAGAGATCCTACGTCAGATTATAACACTATGATCAGACCAGCTCAGTTGCATCATTAAATTAAATATCATAATTCATTCGTATCAAACAGATACGTTAAGAGCGATACCTCAAATATTAAAGTCACCGCTTTGAGCAATACTCGAACTTGCGAACTTTCGGAACACCAGTCCAATCGATCTAACTGAGCTGCGAATTACTCCATTCCGTCCTTCTTATTAAAATATCATTCATCATACCTAGTATTACATTAACTTAGTATATACGAGGGTATGATACTCTTTATTGCACACATTACACGGTTTACAATAGGTACATGTATAGAATAGATACAATGTTGATAGAGGCAACAAACGGTGTTATCGCTAAAAAGAGACATCGATCGATCTGTGTGTACATATAGAAACAGGAACAAAGTGTTCTGAAAAAGAACACTTGATGTTGTGTCGTCATAGAAACAGTGACATTTGTTCTGAAAAGAACAGTTTTATATTGCTCTGAGAAGAGCAGTTTTTCTGTTGCCCTGAAAAGGGCAGTTATATGTGTCCTGGAGGGGACAGTTTTATATCTGGAGCCTGCAGCATCGTAGAGTTCTTGAACCAGTCACCAGTGAGTAGCGGAGGATGCGGTGCGGCGATGTCTCCACGTTCACTCCTTGCAGGCCAGTCGGAGGCAGGGCGGGCGATAATAATGGATTTCTTTGGACACACTCCATCCTGGAGGATATGAGCGGCTTTACACTTCATTTGACTAGCCTTATAACAGCTTTTTAACGATAAGACCACCTGGTGTGTAATATATACCTCTGCTTGAGTTGCTGTATTATCTGAATTATTTTCTTGTGTTGAGGTGTGCAATAAAGAATAATTTTATAAAACATGTCGAAGAACTAGTGCTAGAAACACTGCTTTAAAAAAACTGCATCCTAATCGGTTTAGCCATTTAACAGATACGGTGTTACTGACAAATACACAGACAGACACACACGTACCGGTAAAACGCATAACACCCCTCTTTTGCGTCGGGGGATTATAAAACCGATGGGGGTTGTAATATTTACCAAAACCACATACGCTCACTTATTGCTGGATATTGCGTGAAATCTATTTCTTAGGAAATAAAAGTGTGGTGGTATGGACAAACAGACGGATGGACAGACAGTTATACAATTTTGGCTATGGAACCCTATGGCTATGGATCATAAGTATATCTACTTAATCAAATGTTTCATTAAAATAAAAACACGTTTACATTAGATTACAGTGTGTAACTAATGCGCCATGAAAGTAAATCACCTACATTTAGATTACATTATGACAAAGATTTATAAGACTACAATTTTACAGTTGAACAACTATTATCCATTCTCTCAAAAAATGCTCCCTCCCCATCGCCACGCAAACATATCGCAGTCAGTAGCTGATGCCAAGAGCGCATTTAGCTATGTGAGAGCACGAACAACTGGCGAGTTCCTACGCGGCACAGTGCTAGCCGCCGTCAGTGCTAATAGGTAGGTACCTATATTATAATCAAGGAAATATTTAAAAAGTGTCGAACAAAACTTACATGACATGACGAGGCATTTACAAAAGAAAATGTTTACCATCAAGAAGCAGTCAACACAACAATCCGGTAGCGGCCCGCCTTAAGGAGCGCTTGTGCAGTGCACTCCCATAAATAATCATAATGAAATTATAGTACCTACTACTTATATAATAACTAGTCAATAATAGTTAAATAAGTAATTATTATTCATTAGCATATAATAAATAATAAAAATATATATATATTATAGGACATTATTACACAAATTGACTAAATCCCACAGTAAGCTCAATAAGGCTTGTGTGTTGAGGGTACTTAGACCACGATATATATAAATATATTTTTAAATACTTAAATACATAGAAAACACCCATGACTCAGGAACAAATATCCATGCTCATCACACGAATAAATGCCCTTATCAGGATTTGAACCCGGGACCATCGGCTTCGTAGGCAGGGTCACTACCCGCTAGGCCAAACTGGTCGTCGAATCATATGACCACTCGCCTACTGCTATAATTTCATACGGAACGCGCGAAACGAAGCGCTTTGGATTGCGCTCCTATGAAAAAATATTTAGTACATTGAATCAATAGGAAATTCCATAAGAGCGAAAGAGAAGTTTCGCCAAAGTTCCGCACGGGAAACAGAAGATGTTCTGTGAAGAAAGACGTAAAATTGGAGCAGCGCGCCTAGCGCCTAGCCCGCTCGACGAATGCGCGCGCACTCCGCACGCCATGTTGTCATTTGTTTGCAAATACGCGCGGGAATGCAATTTTGACTGTTTTCATTCTAAATAATTAGACAAGAATTCAAAAAGTGAGTGCACATAATTTGTTTGTAGTAAACTTTGCAAATTTGACTCGAGTTAGATACAAAAGGACGACCTTCAACTTTCGTAAAAATGTTTGGACCGAAACTGGTGTGCCAACAATTTAGCACTTATTTTCATAAAATAAAAAAAAAACATTCACATATTCATTCACGATATTTGTAAAGCATTATATTCCATTGCACATAGGTACTTACCCAAAATCTAAAGAGAGTTCAATGACCGGGTGGACGAAAACCGATTTCTATATATATATATATATCTATATGTATTTTGCGACGGTTAATAATAGATATTGTAGTTTTAGTTTTCCTTTAATGTAAGTGAACACCCGTAATTTTTAATCGCCAGCCGCCGCTGCAACAATCACTTCACGTTCAAACAACACGTGTTAGTTTCCCAAACACAAAACTGCGAGAATGAATAGTAACTGCTCGATGATCCAGGGCTGAGGGCTGCGCTGAACTGAGATCACGCAGCAAAAAAGGTACTTAAATACTACTGTTTTAATCTAATTTGAATTTTCTTCTTTAAGTACCTATGCAAACTACAAGTGCCTATTTGCTCGCGACAACATGGCGCCACTAGCGACTGTCCGCGCGCGAACTAGCCGCTCCGGCTGTCTAGCGCGAACGTTGGATAAATATGAAATTAACTCCCATTCAATAAAGCTCCAAACGTATAGATTGTTTGTTCGCGCTCGCTGCTCGAATGTTAGAAAAATTGTCCTCTTTACTTCGCTACCCTTTTGTTCGTTTCCAACTTAAGACTAAAAACCTAAGTATTAACCTAGTTGTATACTTATAATATTGAGACTTACATGAACATTCACCAGCCACTTCACACATTCGCTCAAATCAAAATTGCGAGAGTACTTTACAAAAACCACTTGAACTGTCCGCCCTTCAGGATGCATTGACGAAAATGAGAGTCACATGACAAAGATAAGCCAACGCTAAACGAGTACGCGAATAGTGAGAACGGCACACAACGACACCGAGGCGACCGCATCGTACGGCGCGCGAGACTCGACTCAGACTGGTTCGAACAGAGTATTCGAGATCACTCACTTTGGTCGCGGTCGGGACGGGTTCGTTCCGGAGCTCGGAGCGCGCCGGGCGACACCGAGTCGCGTCGGACGGTCGCCGGCCGAGCCAAAAGATTACTTACTTTAGATTTTAGAAAAAATATAGTCTGTCACGCCATTTCCGTCAGAAGGAAAGGCAGCAAATTTAAACAATGTAGGCGTGAAGAAGGGTTGTTATTGTCCCATGGAACATTTGAATTTCGCGCCTTTTTTTAATGAAAAGTTGTTTGATCGGCGATATTATAATATGACGACACATTAATCGAATAGTCGAAGAGGGCCGAACCAAAGACGGCCTTACAACTTTTAGGTAAATAAGGTTTGTCTGGCCTGTGAGAAAGACTTTTCACTACATCTGTGCACACATTTATAAGAACACCAACCTGACAGCATGGTGACGATGGCGAGCAGCAGAGCACGCAGGCGACGCCGAGGCACGCCGCTCCGGAATGCGAAAAGGCCATCGCTATACACGTGCATAGCGCCATCTCGCTTACACGATAACCGCCGTAGCAGCCGCGAGCCTCACGAGCAGCGTATGGGAACCAAGAATGCGACACAAGTATGAGAATAAACCGACTTTATTCATTTTAACTAATGATTAATATGTAATTCATGGAAAACAGATATTCATAAAACAAAATCCTAAACAGAGCCAGACTTGTAACACTTATGGATATAACACAATAAAAAACTGGCCAAGTGCGAGTCGGACTCGCGCACGAAGGGGAAAAAATTGTTTGTCGTATGGGAGCCCCCCTTGAATATTTATTTTTAGTATTTGTTGTTATAGCGGCAACAGAAATACATAATCTGTAGAAATTTCAACTGGCTAACTATCAGGGTTCATGAGATACAGCCTGGTGACAGACGAACGGATGGACGGACAGACGTACAGCGAAGTCTCAGTAATAGGGTCCTGTTTGACCTTTTGGTTACGGAACCCTAAAAACATCTAGAGTAGTTTAAAAAAGATTGGCAGCTTCATATTTTTTTGACATTATGGGTGTTTATTTATGAAAGAGATCCTACGTCAGATTATAACACTATGATCAGACCAGCTCAGTTGCATCATTAAATTAAATATCATAATTCATTCGTATCAATCAGATACGTTAAGAGCGATACCTCAAATATTAAAGTCACCGCTTTGAGCAATACTCGAACTTGCGAATTTTCGGAACACCAGTCCAATCGATCTAACTGAGCTGCGAATTACTCCATTCCGTCCTTCTTATTAAAATATCATTCATCATACCTAGTATTACATTAACTTAGTATATACGAGGGTATGATACTCTTTATTGCACACATTACACGGTTTACAATAGGTACATGTATAGAATAGATACAATGTTGATAGAGGCAACAAACGGTGTTATCGCTAAAAAGAGACATCGATCGATCTGTGTGTACATATAGAAACAGGAACAAAGTGTTCTGAAAAAGAACACTTGATGTTGTGTCGTCATAGAAACAGTGACATTTGTTCTGAAAAGAACAGTTTTATATTGCTCTGAGAAGAGCAGTTTTTCTGTTGCCCTGAAAAGGGCAGTTGTATTTGTCCTGAGGATGACAGTTTTATATCTGGAGCCTGCAGCATCGTAGAGTTCTTGAAACAGTCACCAGTGAGCAGGGGAGGATGCGGTGCGGCGATGTCTCCACGTTCACTCCTTGCAGGCCAGTCTGAGGCAAGGCGGGCGATAATAATGGATTTCTTTGGACCACCTCCATTTTGGAGGATATGAGCGGCTTTACACGTCATTGGACTAGCCCAAGAACAGCTTTATAACGATAAGACCACCTGTTGTGTAATATATACCTCTGCTTGAGTTGCTGTATTATTTGAATTATTTTCTTGTGTTGAGGTGTGCAATAAAGAATAATTAATCGAAGTAAATAAAAAAATAAAAAAACTGCATCCTAATCGGTTTATCTATTTAACAGATACGGCGTTACAGATAAATACACAGACAGACACACACATATGGGTAAAACGCATAGCACCCCTCTTTTTGCGTCGGGAGTTGTTACATCTAAATATTTTTTACATCTAAAATGTAAATACAATGTTTAGCAATACAAACACTATACTATAATAATAATAAATAATAATTCAGCCTATATACGTCCCACTGCTGGGCACGGGCCTCCTCTCATGCGACTTCTCATACTTAAACAATAGGTACGTAGCAACATGCAGGATCTAAAAACACAACTCGGTTATTAATAAATGATGTCTTTTTTCACATAAAAGCCAGTATAACCAGTTGTTCTGAAGTCATACTATTGAACAAAACAGTCCTAAAAGCCAAACCTCAGTAAGGTTGTATTGTTTCATGGTAGAGTTCCTGTATGGCTACTATTGGTCTCTATCACCAGTCCATCGCAGGATCAAATTCCTTAAATAAGCTTGAACCACATGGTTGCTGCATTCAACAAATCCACACCCTCTAAAACAATTCACTTCTTTTGTAAAGTGGCACCTATCTTCATCATAATATTATTTATAAATTACACAGTTAATTATCTATGAATTACAGTTAAAATATTATATGGGGCACGGTAGTGCCCCCGCCAAGAAAAGCGAAAGCGAAGCGCAAGGGCATTACCATCCTTTTCTCGAAGGGCTACGTCGTTTTTTGAACCCTCATAACTTGGGTTTGAATAATACTAGATAAACAAAATTCTCGGGATATAATGTAAATAGTGGGCTTATTAAGCATAAAAAAATTCAATTGCATAGCTCTCGTACTTTAGATTTTATTCATATCTAAAAAAACACCGATTTTGGCACTGACTCACTCATTCACTTACTGATGATCATCAAAACCTTTAGGGTTTTTCTTAATTCCTAGGGAGCTGAAATTTGGTATGTAGGATAGTATTAGTACACAAACAACAAGTATTGTATAATAAAAAATAATGAATAGTGAATACATTTTCACCTCACGCCCATGTGACCGTAGTGAAACGGCCTAGCCATACATTTTGACTAAAGTGTGTTGGTGAAGTTAGGGCTTGTTGAGTTAGAAGCTTGACTCCACAAGAGATCTGAAAACTTTTAGACAGTGCGAGCCTTACGGTTTCGTCTTGGCAACATTTGGATGGTAGTCTTTAAGTAAAATAGCTGACATACGGACGGACAGTTTTTACCATTTTGGCTATGGAACTCTATGGCTTTGGGTCAAATATCTTTTTGTAACTAATGCACCATGAAAGTAAATTACCTACACTTAGATTACATTATGATAAATTTATAAGATTACAACTTTACAGTTGAATAACTATTATCCATCCTCTCACAAACCTCAGACATTCATTACACACAGTCCCCATCGCCACGCAAACATATCGCAGTCAGTACTGCGATGCCAACGAGAGAGCACGATTAACTGGCGAGTTCCGACGCGACACAGTGTTAGCCACCGACAGTGCCAATAGAATCTGAAATATGTCGAATAGAACTTACATGACAGGACGAGGCATTAAGGAAAGCATATGTTTACCATCAAGAAGCAGTCAACACAACAAACACACCACATTCAAACAACATGTGTTACCTAGTTTCTCAAACACTAAACTGCGAGAATAATTTCTGCTCGATGATCTAGGGCTGCGCTGAACTGAGGTCGTTTTACTCGCGCGCCGAGGGTTCCGTACAAACTTTGAATTATCTCGTGTCCTGTAGACTATAAATGTAAAAGAGTTTTGATCAGAAGTACCTATACTAAGTATAATTATGTACAGTGCCATCTATCGGCAAATTGTATAACTAATTAGCGCCAATGTTGGTTTTTAACACGCTTTTATTAGGTCGACCTGTATGTAACTATGTAATGGAATCTAAGGTACCTAATTTAACCATCTTCCAAGGATCGTAGCATTCGTAGCGTCATGAAAATTGGCAGCTGTATGTAGTTCTGATGACAATGCAATTTTTTTTTTAGTTTAATGTAAGCTAAGCTAAAGGTAAGCTCAATAAGGCTTGTGTTGAGGGTACTTAGACAACTATATATATATATATATAAATACTTAAATACATAGAAAACACCCATGACTCAGGAACAAATATCCATGCTCAACACACGAATAAATGCGCTTACCAGGATTTGAACCCGGGACCATCAGCTTCGTAGGCAGGGTCACTACCCACTAGGCCAAACCGGTCGTCACAATAATATGGTACTGTCGAACTGATCTGATAATGGAGCCGGAAGATATGAACTGGACCTTCATGATGGAACATCGTATCATAGCTGTGTTTGGATTTGTTAGTAAAGTCTTGTAATGAACTTTGACCACGATTAGGTTTCAAGGTCTGATGAGGCCGGAAGATAGGCACTGGCAATCCATGATGGAATATCGTATCATAGTCGTGTTTGCACTTGTGACTTACCTGTGAGAAAAGTCACGTAATGGACTTTTAACACGAAAGCGTGTTTTTCTAGTGTTTTTTAAACTATTAATTCGAGGATAATTCTCTATCATGTGAACCGATTTCAAAAATTGTTCTTTTAATTGAAAAAAAGTTGTCTTTGATGTAATCTCATAGAAAAGAAAATTAATAACTATTCCAAATTTCAATTCAATAGCTAACTTACTTTGTGACAGACAGACGGACGGACGGACGGAGTCGCACCATAAGGGTTCCTTTTGTACAGTCAGCTGCAGAGAAAAGGTACCTCCCGTGCATAGAAGCTTGTATGTCATATGTGAAGGTGCTAAGCTAATAGTATTGCTGACTGTACCTTTTTGGTCCGGAACCCTAAAAATGCTTTAATCTAATTTGAACTTTTACTACAAGTACCTACTTGATCGCGACAACACGGCGCCACTAGCGACCGTCAGCGCGCGAACGTTGGATAAATATGAACTTAAACACCATTAAATAAAGCTGCAAACTTATACATTGTACGTTCGCGCTCGCTGCTCGAATGATACAAAAATTGTTGTCTTTGCTTCGCTACCCTTTTGTGCGTTACCAACTTAAGACTAAAAACCTAAGTATTAACCTAGTTGTATAGATTATAATATTGAGACTTACATGAACATACTTTGGCCATTTCACACCATTTATCATTCGCTTAATTGCCCTGCGAGAGTACTTTACAACAAACAATTGAACTTCCTGGCTTCCTTTGCCTTCAAGATGGTGTAGTTTAAATCAAGTCTTAATGCATTGACGAAAATGAGATTCACATGAGAAAGATAAGGCAACGCTATACGAGTACGCGAACAGTGAGAATGGGACACAACGACACCGTAGCAACCGCATCGAACGGCGCGCGACCCTCGACTGGCTCGAGTCGAGTGTTCGAGATCGCTCACTTCGGCCGCGCTCGGGTCGGGTTCGGTCCAGAATTCGGAGCGCGCCGTGTGAGACCGAGTCGCGCCGGACGGTTGCCGGCCGAGCGCGAAGATTAATTACTTTAGTTTTTAGACCAAATATCGCGACTTGCCCGAGCCCTCCAATGCTAGTGGCAGAGCGCAAGCAAAGCACAATACAACACACTCGGACACAGCCTCACCAGCACGCCGCACACGCCAGCTAAACTGGTCGTCTTCACCGCCCGAAACCTGGCCCCGCTCAAACGGTATCACCATGCTAGGGATCTTGGGGTTGGGTAACGATCGATAGCGAAGAGCTGGCCAACACCAGAGGGCCTACCGCGAACCACGTTCGACGTGTTGCCCCTCTGTCGCACTTGTAAATTTGTACGTAAGTGTGACAGGGAGGCAACACGTCGAACGTGATTCGCGGTAGGCCCTCAGCAGCTCACATCATCCTCAAAAAGATGAACATTGACCTTCCCACATCGGTGGGGAGTGACACGCCACAGCCGAAAGGCGGAAGCGGCCTGTCATACCTCCCCTCCAAATGTATTATATGACGCATGAATCAAATAGTCGATTTTTAAGCAAATACGGCGCAAGTCTGCAACTTCCATACTTTAAGTTAGGTACGCCAGAGGGGTGTCTGTGAACCTAGCATATCAAGTGTTAGCATCTCAAGTTTTCTTGAGAGTTCTAGTAGCATCCCTAATAGTTCTATAGTTCTAGGTAGTTTTTTTAAATAGTTCTACTTATTTACGCGAAAAAAATGAAAATTGAAAATGAGATGCTAACTTCCCATTTTGACACACTAGCATCCCAGCCGTTATCCACTCCACAGCCTCAAAATAGCATTTAAATGGAAGCTAGTAACATTTCTAGGCGATCTATAATGAGTTCTAGTCAAAACTGTAAAAAATTTTTTTTTCATATATGTATGGGCTACGAACATCAAACAAAATTGTAGGTTTCTTCTAACTAAAACTAAGTTCGAGCTGAAATCCAAGGTTTGACAGCCAGCATCTCAGGAGTTCTGGATAGCCAGCTCCCTAGTGCATTAGAATACATACAGTTCTATCTTCTAGAACAAAATTTGACAGAGTTTTGATAGAAATTGTCCGAAAATAGTCTTAAAATCCAGTAAATGCTAAGTTCTGAGCAGCCGATGCAGATCTGATACCCAACATCTCAGCAGTTCTAGATAGCCCGCTCCCTAGTGCATTAGAAAACACACAGTTTTATCTTCTACGATGAAAATTGAAAAAGTTCCGAAGGTATTTTGTTCGAAATATTCTAAAAATCGAGTAAATGTTAAGTTTTGAGCTAGCATCCCAGCCCATCCAGGTCTGATACCTGGCATCTAACCAGTTATAGATAGCCAGCTCCCTAGTGCATTAGAATACATACAGTTCTATCTTCTACAACAAAATTTGACGGAGTTTTGATGGAAAATGTCTGAAAATAGTCTTGAAATCCAGTAAATACTAAGTTCCGAGCATCGCATTCCACCCGATGCAAATCTGATACCCAGCATCTCAGCAGTTCTGGATAGCCCGCTCCCTAGTGCATTAGAAGACATACAGGTTTATCTTCTAGAATGAAAATTGAAAAAATTTCCGAAGGATTTTTGTTCGAAATAGTCTAAAAATCGAGTAAATATTACCTAACTTTTGAGGTAGCATCCCAGCGAAAGCTGGTCTAATACATAGCATCTCAGGAGTTCTAGATAGACAGCTTCCTAGTGCACTAGAATATACAGAGTTTTTAACTTCTAGAACGAAATTTCACCGTTTTTTGACACACTTAGTCCGATACTACTCTGAAATTCGTGAAATTTCTAAGTTTTGGGCTTAGCATCCCAGCGAATGCAAGTCTAATACCCAGGATCTCAGCAGTTTTGGATAGCTAGCTTCCCAGTTCATTAGCATCCACACAGTTCTATCTTCTAGAACGAAATTTAGCAGAGTTTTGATAGACTATGTCCGAAAATAGTATCGATATCGAGATATTGCAAAGTTCTGAGCTTAGCATCCCAGCCAATGCAGGTCTGGTACCCGGCATCTCAGCAGTTCTAGATAGCCAACTCCCTAGTGAACTAAAATACACACAGTTCTATCTTCTAGAACTAAGTTTGGCAGAGTTTTGAAAGACTATGTCCGATAATGGTATCGAAATCGATGTAATGCTAAGTTCTGAGCTTAGCATCCCAACGAAAGCTGGTCTGATACCTAGCATCTCAGAAGTTCTAGATAGACAGCTTCCTAGTGCACTAAAATATACACAGTTTTATCTTCTAGAACGAAATTTGGCAGAGTTTTGATGGATTATGTCCGAAAATAGTATCAATATCGAGATATTGCAAAGTTTTGAGCTTAGCATCCCAGCCAAAGCAGGTCTGGTACCCAGCATCTCAGAAGTTCTGGATAGCCAGCTCCTTAGTGAACCAAAATACACGCAGTTCTATCTTCTAGAACTAACTTTGGCAGAGTTTTGATAGATTATGTCCGACAATAGTATCGATATCGAGATATTGCTAAGTTCTGAGCTTAGCATCCCAGCGAAAGCTGGTCTGATACCTAGCATCTCAAGAGTTCTAGATAGCCAGCTTCCTAGTGCACTTGAATACAGACAGTTTTATCTTCTATAACGAAATTTCACCGTGTTTTGACAGACTTAGTCCGATACTACTCTGAAATTCGTGAAATTGCTGAGGTCTGGGCTTAGCATCCCAGAGAATGCATGTCTAATACCCAGGATCTCAGCAGTTCTAGATAGCCAGGTCCCCAGTTCATTAGCATCCACACAGTTCTATGTTCTAGAACTAAATTTGGCAGAGTTTTGATAGACTATGTCCGAAAATAGTATCGATATCGAGATATTGCAAAGTTCTGAGCTTAGCATCCCAGCCAATGCAGGTCTGGTACCCGGCATCTCAGCAGTTCTGGATAGCCAACTCCCTAGTGAACTAAAATACACACAGTTCTATCTTCTAGAACTAAGTTTGGCAGAGTTTTTAAAGACTATGTCCGATAATGGTATCGAAATCGATATAATGCTAAGTTCTGACCTTAACATCCCAACGAAAGCTGGTCTGATACTTAGCATCTCAGAAGTTCTAGATAGACAGCTTCCTAGTGCACTAGAATACACACAGTTTTATCTTCTAGAACGAAATTTGGCAGAGTTTTGATGGATTATGTCCGAAAATAGTATCAATATCGAGATATTGCAAAGTTTTGAGCTTAGCATCCCAGCCAATGCAGGTCTGGTACCCGGCATCTCAGGAGTTCTGGATAGCCAGCTCCTTAGTGAACCAAAATACACGCAGTTCTATCTTCTAGAACTAATTTTGGCAGAGTTTTAATAGATTATGTCCGAAAATAGTATCGATATCGAGATATTGCTAAGTTCTGAGCTTAGCATCCCAGCGAAAGCTGGTCTGATACCTAGCATCTCAGGAGTTCTAAATAGCCAGCTTCCTAGTGCACTACAATACACACAGTTTTATCTTGTAGAACGAAATTTCACCGTGTTTTGACATACTTAGTCCGATACTACCCTGAAATTCGTGAAATTGCTAAGTTCTGGGCTTAGCATCCCAGAGAATGCATGTCTAATACCCAGGATCTCAGCAGTTCTAGATAGCCAGCTCCCTAGTACATTACTATCAACACAGTTCTGTCTTCTAGAACGAAATTTAGCAGAGTTTTGATAGACTATGTCCGAAAATAGTATCGATATCGAGATATTGCAAAGTTCTGAGCTTAGCATCCCAGCCAATGCAGGTCTGGTACGCGGCATCTCAGTAGTTCTGGATAGCCAACTCCCTAATATATTAGCATCCACACAGTTCTGTCTTCTAGAACGAAATTTGGCAGAGTTTTGATAGACTATGTCCGAAAATAATATCGATATCAAGATATTGCAAAGTTCTGAGCTTAGCATCCCAGCCAATGCAGGTCTGGTACCTGGCATCTCAGCAGTTCTGGATAGCCAGCTCCTTAGTGAACTAAAATACACACAGTTCTATCTTCTAGATCTAAATTTGGTAGTTTTGAAAGACTATATCTGAAAATGGTACAGAAATCGAGGTAATGCTAAATTCTGAGCTAAGAATCCCAGCGAAAGCTGGTCTGATATATAACATCTCTAGAGTTCTAGATAGCCAGCTTCCTAAAGCACTTGAATACAGACAGTTCTGTCTTCTAGAACGAAATTTGGCAGAGTTTTGATAGACTATGTCCGAAAATAGTATCGATATCGAGATATTGCAAAGTTCTGAGCTTAGCATCCCAGCCAATGCAGGTCTGGTACCTGGCATCTCAGCAGTTCTGGATAGCCAGCTCCCTATTAAACTACAATACACACAGTTCTTTCTTCTAGAACTAAATTTGGTAGAGTTTTGAAAGACTATATCTGAAAATGGTATAGAAATCGAGGTAATGCTATGTTCTGAGCTTAGCATCCCAGCGAAAGCTGGTCTGATACCTAGCATCTCAGAAGTTCTAGATAGCCAGCTTCCTAAAGCACTTGAATACACACAGTTCTGTCTTCTAGAACGAAATTTGGCTGAGTTTTGATAGACTATGTCCGAAAATAGTGTCGATATCGAGATATTGCAAAGTTCTGAGCTTAGCATCCCAGCCAATGCAGGCCTGGTACCCGGCATCTCAGCAGTTCTGGATAGCCAACTCCCTAGTGAACTAAAATACACACAGTTCTATCTTCTAGATCTAAATTTGGTAGTTTTGAAAGACTATATCTGAAAATGGTACAGAAATCGAGGTAATGCTAAGTTCTGAGCTAAGCATCCCAGCGAAAGCTGGTCTGATATATAACATCTCAAGAGTTCTAGATAGCCAGCTTCCTAAAGCACTTGAATACAGACAGTTCTGTCTTCTAGAACGAAATTTGGCAGAGTTTTGATAGACTATGTCCGAAAATAGTATCGATATCGAGATATTGCATAGTTCTGAGCTTAGCATCTCAGCCAATGCAGGTCTGGTACCTGGCATCTCAGCAGTTCTGGATAGCCAGCTCCCTATTGAACTACAATACACACAGTTCTTTCTTCTAGAACTAAATTTGGTAGAGTTTTGAAAGACTATATCTGAAAATGGTATAGAAATCGAGGTAATGCTAAGTTCTGAGCTTAGCATCCCCGCGAAAGCTGGTCTGATACCTAGCATCTCAGAAGTTCTAGATAGCTAGCTTCCTAAAGCACTTGAATACACACAGTTCTGTCTTCTAGAACGAAATTTGGCTGAGTTTTGATAGACTATGTCCGAAAATAGTGTCGATATCGAGATATTGCAAAGTTCTGAGCATAGCATCCCAGCCAATGCAGGCCTGGTACCCGGCATCTCAGCAGTTCTGGATAGCCAACTCCCTAGTGAACTAAAATACACACAGTTCTATCTTCTAGAACTAACTTTGGCAGAGTTTTGAAAGACTATGTCCGAAAATAGTATCGATATCGAGATATTGCAAAGTTCTGAGCTTAGCATCCCAGCCAATGCAGGTCTGGTACGCGGCATCTCAGCAGTTCTGGATAGCCAACTCCCTAGTGAACTAAAATACACACAGTTCTATCTTCTAGAACTAACTTTGGCAGAGTTTTGAAAGACCATGTCCGATAATGATATCGAAATCGATGTAATGCTAAGTTCTGAGCTTAGCATCCTAGCAAAAGCTGGTCTGGTACCTGGCATCTCAGCAGTTCTAGATAGCCAGCTTCCTAGTGCACTTGAATACACACAGTTCTATCTTCTAGAACGAAATTTCACCGTGTTTTGACAGACATAGTCCGATACTATTCTGAATTCGTGAAATTGCTAAGTTCTGGGCTTAGCATCCCAGCGAATGCAAGTCAAATACCCAGGACCTCAGCAGTTCTAGATAGACAACTCCCTAATATATTAGCATCCACACAGTTCTGTCTTCTAGAACGAAATTTGGCAGAGTTTTGATAGACTGTCCGAAAATAGTATCGATATCAAGGTATTGCAAAGTTCTGAGCTTAGCATCCCAGCCAATGCAGGTCTGGTACCTGGCATCTCAGCAGTTCTAGATAGCCAGCTCCTTAGTGAACTAAAATACACACAGTTCTATCTTCTAGATCTAAATTTGGTAGAGCTTTGAAAGACTATATCTGAAAATGGTACAGAAATCAAGGTAATGCTAAGTTCTGAGCTAAGCATCCCAGCGAAAGCTGGTCTGATATATAACATCTCAAGAGTTCTAGATAGCCAGCTTCCTAAATCACTTGAATACAGACAGTTCTGTCTTCTAGAACGAAATTTGGCAGAGTTTTGATAGACTATGTCCGAAAATAGTGTCGATATCGAGATATTGCAAAGTTCTGAGCTTAGCATCCCAGCCAATGCAGGCCTGGTACCCGGCATCTCAGCAGTTCTGGATAGCCAACTCCCTAGTAAACTACAATACACACAGTTCTATCTTCTAGAACTAACTTTGGCAGAGTTTTGAAAGACTATGTCCGATAATGGTATCGAAATCGATGTAATGCTAAGTTCTGAGCTTAGCATCCCAGCGAAAGCTGGTCTGATACCTAGCATCTCAAGAGTTCTAGATAGCCAGCTTCCTAGTGCACTTGAATACACACAGTTCTATCTTCTAGAACGAAATTTCACCGTGTTTTGACAGACATAGTCCGATACTATTCTGAAATTCGTGAAATTGCTAAGTTCTGGGCTTAGCATCCCAGCGAATGCAAGTCAATTACCAGGACCTCAGCAGTTCTAGATAGTCAACTCCCTAATATATTAGCATCCACACAGTCCTGTCTTCTAGAACGAAATTTGGCAGAGTTTTGATAGACTATGTCCGAAAATAGTATCGATATCAAGATATTGCAAAGTTCTGAGCTTAGTATCCCAGCCAATGCAGGTCTGGTACCTGGCATCTCAGCAGTTCTGGATAGCCAGCTCCTTATTGAACTAAAATACACACAGTTCTATCTTCTAGATCTAAATTTGGTAGAGTTTTGAAAGACTATATCTGAAAATGGTACAGAAATCGAGGTAATGCTAAGTTCTGAGCTAAGCATCCCAGCGAAAGCTGATCTGATATATAACATCTCAAGAGTTCAGGATAGCTAGCTTCCTAAAGCACTTGAATATAGACAGTTCTGTCTTCTAGGACGAAATTTGGCAGAGTTTTCATAGACTATGTCCGAAAATAGTATCGATATCGAGATATTGCAAAGTTCTGAGCTTAGCATCCCAGCCAATGCAGGTCTGGTACCTGGCATCTCAGCAGTTCTGGATAGCCAGCTCCCTATTGAACTAAAATACACACAGTTCTATCTTCTAGAACTAAATTTGGTAGAGTTTTGAAAGACTATATCTGAAAATGGTATAGAAATCGAGGTAATGCTAAGTTCTGAGCTTAGCATCCCAGCGAATGCAAGTCTAATACACAGGACCTCAGCAGTTCTAGATAGTCAACTTCGTAGTACATTAGCATCCACACAGTTCTGTCTTCTAGAACGAAATTTGGCTGAGTTTTTATAGACTATGTCCGAAAATAGTGTCGATATCGAGATATTGCAAAGTTCTGAGCTTAGCATCCCAGCCAATGCAGGCCTGGTACCCGGCATCTCAGCAGTTCTGGATAGCCAGCTCCCTATTGACTCAAAATACTCACAGTTCTATCTTCTAGAACTAAAGTTGGCAGAGTTTTGATAGACTTTGTCCGAAAATAGTATCGATATCGAGATATTGTTTAGTTCTGAGTTTAACATCCCAGACAATGCAGGTCTGATACCTGGTATCTCAGCAGTTCTGAAAAGCCAGTACTCTAGTGAACTAAAATACACATAGTTCTTTCTTCTAGAACGAAATTTGATATAGTCCTGATTGACAATGTCCGAAACTACTAAGTTCTGAGCTTCTCAGCCAATGCAAGTCTGATGCCTAAAATCTTAGCAGTTCTCAATAGCCAGCTCTCTAATGCACTAGAATCCATAAAGTTCTATCTTCTGGAACGAAATTTGTAGAGTTTTGATCGACTAGGTCCGAAAATAATTCGGTAATTTATAATTGCGTAATTTACATGTCTATGTAATAGTTTCTTAGTAATGTAGGAAACTTTAGGCCTATTCTTAGTTCATTTATTTTAAATATATTTGTAAAAGGCTGTTTGTTTTCTAAATAAATTAAAAAAAAAAAAAACAAAAAAAAAATAGTATTGTTATCGAGATATTACTAAGTTCTGATCTTAGCGTCCCAGCGAAAGCTGGTCTGATACCCAGCATCTCAGCAGTTCTAGTTAGCGATATTCCCGGTGTACTAGAACACACACAGTTTTATTTTCTAGAACGAAAGGACCATGGGCAACTTTGTATGGAACTTCGCCCCAAAACCAACACAGCTAAGAGTTAGGTCGTTAAATAGGTCTTTAAATCTACTTCATTTCGTTCTATAGGCATCAAGTTGAATTCCATTGCAGAACTAAGATATTCATATGTTAGTCACTGTGAATACAATCTATCAGAAAACGGGTTACCTACTCAGAGAATACCGGTCATTAATCATTAGGATACCTAGGATATTTTGTAGTTACTCATTGGTTTTATTAACACAATTACTATTTACAGCAAGTTGTTATAAATAATAAATAAATAAAATATTATAGGACATTATTACATAAATTGACTAAGTCCCACAGTAAGCTCAATAAGGCTTGTATTGAGGGTACTTAACAACGATATATGTAATATATAAATATTTATAAATACTTAAATACATAGAAAACACCCATGACTCAGGAACAAATATCCATGCTCATCACACGAATAAATGCCCTTACCAGGATTTGAACTCGGGACCATTAGCTTCGTAGGCAGGGTCACTTCACTACCCACTAGGCCAAACCGGTCGTCGGCCAGTCTGTTAGCCTGTTATCTCAGCTGTTTGCCAACATCGAGGACATGTGGCTTGAATATTATTAAATGCAACCTACAAATAAAACAATAAAAACTCAGTAGTAATAAAACAATATAAGTCAATATCGTAATGCATAGTAGAATGTGTATTTACCTCAATATGAGCATGTTCGTGTAGGTATTCTGCATTTCGAGGTTGTGCTTATGGTAATCTGTCTTCTAAAATATATCGACGCACTCGCAAAACCGAACGAGGACATAATACACAATAGCGTCCTTCTAATACCATAGTTATATATTATTAAACGGCAGGTGACATAGCTATTATAATTGAACACTTGAACATAGAACATAGGTACTCATATGTACCTAGAGTAGATAAAATAGTACAAGAAAAAAATACAAGTTAACCTAACGAATGTAGTAAACGCCATATTCGGTAAGAATACGTTCGATATTCATAAATTTTGTTTTAACTACCCACCAGAATTATTATATCTACAGAATTTTCATAGCTCGTATTCACGCTGACAAACATATGAATATCTCAGTTCTGCAATGGAATTCCATTATAGTGCCTATAGAATGAAATAAAGTAGATTTACAGTACATATGGTGCTAATTTACTGCACTAGTGCGAAAATTAGCATATTACGTTACTATGTCAAACATTTAAAGAGCCATATGTACTGTAAAACGTTGTACGATACATGTGCGAATATGTAATTCGCAACTCGTGTCGATTTAAAACACTCCCTTGGGTCGTGTTTTAATTTATCGCCACTCGTTTCGAATTTCCTATTATTCGCACTTGTATCGTAATGTACTATTGAAGACCTAATTAATGGCCCAACTCTCATGATTGTTGGTTTTGGGGCAATTTTGACGCAAGGTCCTTTCACCGAGTTTTAACAGACTAAGTTCGAAACTACTCTGAAATTTGTGAGGATACAAAAATTTGAGCTAGCATCCAAGCCAATGCAGATCTGATACCCAGCGTCTCGAGAGTTCTGATAAGCTCACTTCCTAGTGCATTAGAAAACTTACAGTTTCATCTTCTAAAGAGTAAATTGAGAAAGTTCTGAACGATTTTTATTCGAGTTAGTCTAAAAATCAAGTAAACGCTAAAGTTCTGAGCTAGCATCCCAGCCAATGCTGGTCTGATACCTAGCGTCTCAGCAGTTCTGGATAGCCAGCTCTTTTGTACACTAGACTCCACACAGTTCTATCTTCAAGAACGAAATTTGGCAGAGTTTTGATAGACAAATTAGACAATGTCCGAAAATAGTATCGATATCGAGATATTGCTAAGTTCTGAGCTTAGCATCCCAGCCAATGCAGGTCTGATACCTAACATCTCAGCAGTTCTAGATAGCCAGCTTTCTAGTGCACTAGAATACTTACAGTTTTACCTTCTAGAACGAAATTTTACCGTGTTTTGACAGATTTAGTCCAAAACTACTCGGAAAATCGTGAAATAGCTAAGTTTTGAGCTAGCATTCCATCCAAAGCTGGTCTGATACCCAGTATCTCAGCAGTTCTAGATCGCCTACTTTCTAGTGTACTAGAACACACATAGTTTTATCTTCTAGAACGAAATTTCATCGAGTTTTGACAGACTAAGTTCGAAACTACTCTGAAATTCGAGAAATTGTTAAGTGATACCTAACATCCATAATAATAATAGCCAGCTCTCTAGTGCACTAGAATCCGTAAAGTTCTATTGTCTAGAATGAAATTTCGCAGAGTTTCGACACACTATGTCCGAAAATAGTATCGTTTTGGAGATATTGCTAAGTTCTGAGCTTAGCATCCCAGGCAGTGCAGGTCTGATACCCAGCTTCTCAGCAGTTCTGGATAGCCAGCTCCCTAGTGAACTAAAATACACACAGTTCTATCTTCTAGAACTAAGTTTGGCAGAGTTTTAAAAGACTATGTCCGAAAATTGTATCGAAATCGAGGAATGCCTAAGTTCTGAGCTAGCATCCCAGCCAATGCCGGTCTGATACTTAGTATCACAGCAGTTCTGGATAGATAGCTTCCACGTGCACTAGAATCCACAGAGTTTTATCTTCTAGAAGAAAATTTCACCGAGTTTTGATAGACTTAGTCCGAAACTACTCTGAAAATCGTGAAATAGCTAAGTTTTGAGCTAGCATCCAAGCCAATGCAGGTCTGATAGCTAGCATCTGAACACCTACGGATAGCCAGCTCCTTAGTGAACTAGAGTACTTACAGTTGTATTTTCTAGACTGAAATTTGATACAGTTTTGATAGACTATGTCCGTAACTACACTGAAAATCCAGCATCCGAAAATAGTATGGAAATCGAAATATTACTTATTTCTGAGCTTAGCATCCTAGCCACTGCAGGTCTGATACCTAGCATCTCAGCAGTTACAGATAGCCAAATCTCTTGTGCACTATAATATATACAGTTCTAACTTCCAGAACAAAATTTGACAGAGTTTTGATAGAGTGTGTCCGAAAATAGTATCGATATCGAGATATTGTTAAGTTCTGAGCTTAGCATCCCAGCCAATGCAAGTCTGATACCTAGAGCATCTCAGCAGTTCTGGATAGCCAGCTTCCTAGTGCATATATATCATATATCATTTGAAAACAAAAATACTTTTATTTACGTAAAAAGAGTTAAAACTAAATCTCTTAAAAGAATATTTGTGTGATTTGTGTGAAATATTTAAAAACCTATTCTTTCTCGTTAGCGCTTTATTCTTGCAAATAATGTCCTAGACTTTGAAGAATGTCTGAAAATAAGTTTTTCATTTTAAATTCAAATATATATTTTAATATATGATGAAAAACGCTCCAAAATTGGTTAAGCAGTTTTTAAGATACAAGTTTCAGAAGTTGGCTTACTTTTATTTGTATGGAAGTTTTTGTCTTTATAAGTCCAAAGAGCGTGTAATTAGTAAATTTTATAATAATTTGTTTTTTGTTCACTTGTTAGAATAGAATAGATTTTGAACTAATGCTACGGATTCCACTCACGTGTTTTTAGTCACTCGCGCGACATGTTTCGGACTTCGGCGAGTGACTAAAAACACACGAGTGAAATCCGTAGAATTAGTTTAATGTTAGTATAACTCACGACAGTTAATTTCGAAAATAGATTTTATTTGTATGATTGTACACTGTCATATTACCTAAAACGAATGATTTACACATAACAATGAGCAAAACCAGAAAATACATTACTATGCAAGTCAATATAAGTCTATGTAAGTTACGCGTTACATGTTACACGTTTTGGTATTTGTAAGTAGTCACTAATTAAAAATCTTCATGTCAATAAAACTACGCCAACTTCTGGAACATAAATTTTAATAAAAAGCGGCCAAGTGCGAGTCGGACTCGCCCATGAAGGGTTCCGTACCATTTATGACGTATTAAAAAAAACTACTTACTAGATCTCGTTCAAACCAATTTTCCGTGGAAGTTTGCATGGTAATGTATATCATTTTTTTTTTCTATTCGGTTTAGAAAAAAATTATATTAGAAACCTCGACATCATTTTTTAAAGACTTATCCATAGATACCCCACACGTATGGGTTTGATGAAAAAAGATTTTTTGAGTTTCAGTTCTAAGTATGGGGAACCCCCAAAATTAAATGTTTTTTTTTCTATTTTTATGTAAAAAATATTAATGCGGTTCATAGAATACATCTACATACCAAGTTTGAACAGTATAGCTCTTATAGTTTCGGAAAAAAGTGGCTGTGACATAATCGGACAGACAGACGGACATGACGAATCTATATGGGTTCCGTTTTTTGCCATTTGGCTACGGAACCCTAAAAAGTACTTAAATGATTTTGATGCGGTTTTCAGTTTTCGATAAGAAATATGTTTGACTTTATAATAAAGTACTTATTAGTAGATATTTTCCAACGTGGAAGACACTTTTTGAAAAAAAGCGTCAAAAAGTTTTGTTTTTATTTGAATATTAAATTTCTTTAAAAATATTTTGTGTATATTTTTTTAAATAAAACAAAGCTATTTTCTTTCGATTGACACAAAATGTATCTTAATCGAATGATTTGTGAAGCTTGTAGATTTTTTTTCTTTTTTTGAACAGACCTCACTTTACCTTGGCTCCCAAGGGACGAAATTACGGGTGCTTCCAAAAAAAATCGTTTTATTAGGTCTCCACTATCATCGTGTAAAGTGGCTTGCTTCCATCTCAAAATGTAGCTTTTTGACAAAAAAGCTCGATAGCCAGTAAGATTATAAGTTCCGAGTTCTATAATTATAAGCATAGATGGAATTACTAGTTTTGTTATTTCGCACGTCATGTACATTACGCAGTTTCTACCTGTGGAAACTTGTAATTACATAACTTAATGCTTCTATTTCGAAACCTATTTTGTTACTCTAACTGTAAATTTTCCTATGAAATAAAATAAAAATCGAGTAAATGCTAAGTTTTGGGCTTATAACGTTCAGAACTGCTGAAGTGCTGGGTATCAGACCTGCATTAGCTGGGATACCAAGCTCTAAACTTTCAATAGGGAGTATTACTGCAATGTTCTGCCGCGAGAATGCAGCACTAGCACCTTTCGCACACCATAGAGTAACTACATAGAGTACTATGCCTTAAGCTGTGTAATGACAAGTATTCACAGATAATAAAATATGACATTGACGTATCACCGGGAAACGCGAAAATCCAAATTTAGCTATCTGCCTCTTCATCGCTCGAATATGCAAGAGTTATAGATAGGTTAGATGACGAAATTTCGGTTTTTCTTGTTTTGCGGTATTAGACCTGCATTGGCTGGGATGTTAGCTATAAACTTAGCATATAATCATTTCCTAGATTTTCAGAATAGTTTCGGACATAGACTATCAATATATTGTTAAATTTCGTTCTAATCGATAGAACTGTATGTATTCTAGTGCAATAGGGAGCTGGCTATCCGGAAATACTGAGACGCAGGGTGTCACACCTGAATTGGCTGGAATGCTAAGCTTATGCTACGCTCGATTTTCAGAGTAGTTTCGGACATAATCAAAACTGTCAAATTTCGGTCTAGACGATAAAACTGTGTGGATTCTAGTGCACTAGTAAGGTGGCTATCTAGAACTTTTGAGATGTACTGCTGGGTATCAGACTAGCATTGGCTGGGATGCTAAGAGAACTTAGTAATATCTCGATTTCGATACTATGTTCAGACATAGTCTTTCAAAACTCTGCCAAATTTCAGTCTAGAAGATAGAACTGTGTAGCTTCTAGTGCACTAGGGAGCTGGATATCTATAACTGCTGAGATCCTGGGTATCACACCTGCATTGGTTGAGATACTAGCTCAGAACTTAGCATTCCCTCGATTTTTAAACTATTTCGAACTAAAATCCTTCAGAACATCTTTAATTTTCATTCTAGAAGAAAAGACTGTGTGTTTTCTAAAGGACTAGGAAGCGGGCTATCCAGAACTCTTGAGGTTCTGGGTATAAGACCTGCATTGGCTTGGATATTAGCTCAAAGGCATATACTGGATTTTTAGAGTTTCGGACATAATCTATCAAAACTTTGTCAAATTTCATTTTACAAGGTAGACCTGTGTGTATTCTAGTGCACTAGAGAGCTAGCTATCCAGAACTGCTGAGATCCTGGAGATCACATCTGCATTGGCTGGGATGCTAGCTCAGAACTTAGCATTTACCCGATTTTTAGACTATTTCGAACAAAAATCCTTCTGTACTTTTTAATTTTCATTCTAGAAGATAAAACTGTGTGTTTTCTGATGAACTAGGGAGCTGGCTATCCAGAACTGCTTAGATGCTGGGTATCAGATCTGGATTGGCTGGGATAGCTCAAAACTTAGCATTTAATCATTTATTCGATTTTCAGAGTAGTTTCGGACATAGTCTATCCACATTTCGTCAATTTACGTTCTAGAAGATAGAACTGTGTGTATTCTAGTGCACTAGGAAGCTTACGATCTAGAACTGCTGAGATTCTAGGTATTAGTCCTGCATTGGCTGGGATGCTAAGTCAGAACTTGGCAATTTCACGATTTTCAGAGTAGTTTCGGACATAGTTTATCCATATTTTATCAATTTACGTTCTAGAAGATAGAACTGTGTGCATTATAGTGCACTAGAAAGCTGACTATCTAGTACTGTTTAGAAGCGAGGTATCCGACCTGTATTGGCTGGGAAGCTAGGCTCAAGACTTAGCAATTTCCCAATTTTCCGAGTAGTTTCGGAGTTAGTCTAATAAAACTCGGTCAAATTTCATTCTTGAAGATAAAACTGTATCTATTCTAGTGCACTACTAAGCAGGCTATCTGGAACTGCTGAGATCCTCGGTATCAAATCTGCATTGGCTGGGATGCTAGCTCAGAACTTAGCATTTACTCGATTTCTAGACTATTCCGAAAAAAATCCTTCAGAACTTTTTCAATTTTCGTTCTGGAAGATAAAACTGTAAGTTTTCTAATGCACTAGGGACCGAACTATCCAGAACTCTTGAGATGCTGGGTATCAGACCTGGATTAGCTTGGATGTTAGCCCAAAACTTAGCATTTACTGGATTTTTGTATGTATATACTTTATTGTACATAGTAATAAAAACACGAAAAACACAGTTACAGAGTAAATTAAATACAACAAAGGCGATCTGTATGAGATCTCTTCCAGTTAACCTTTGAGGAAATGAGTAAAACAGAAGTAACGGTGAATGAATGACAAACACAAACTAAAGTGTACAATCACTGAAATTAATGAAATGCACGTTTTACAGTGTAGTTTCGGACTTAGTCTATCAAAACTCGGTCAAATTTAGTTCTAGAAGATAAAACGGTGTGAATTCTAGTGCAATAGGAAGCTGACTATCTAGAACTGTTGAGATGCTAGGTATCAGACTAGCATTGGTCGAAATGCTAGCTCAGAACTTAGCAATTCCTCGATTTCGATACTATTTTCGGACATAGTCTTACAAAACTATAAAACTATGCGATTTCTACTGCACTATGTAGTGAGCTGGCTATCCATAACTGCTGAGATGCTAGGTATCAGACCTGCTTTGGCTGGGATGCTAATTTCATAATTTTGTGGTTTAAGACATTTATTCTCATAAGAATATACATTATTCACTTAATATGAGAATTTAAATTTACCTTAATGCTATACAATAACTTGGTGTGTATGTTTTGGCATCCCAAGGAAACACGAGTACCTAAATTCGAATAGTTACTTATTTGAATAGTAGTAAGGTCGGTATTCGTAGCGCACCCGCGGGCGTGCGATGAAAAAACTACAATATTAATTAATTAAGAGCCCGGTAACGATTTTAGAGCAAAAATGTAAAATTGATAGATTTAGTTGTTGAAATTGTACACCTTTTGTTAGGTACGTAATATCTAAATAACACGTATTGGTTACTATTAGCACGTTTTATCATCTAGCCTTTTAATAATGAGGTCGCTTGTTGTGTAATATGTAACGAAAAGGGACAGTTTTTAAAAAATCATCAAAAAATATGGTAGTATATTATACAAAATGATGTATATGGACAGTTTCAGCAAATGTTGTGGATTGTTTAAGTATCAAAAGTACGTTGAAATTAAGTCGATTTTCAGAGAAATTGTCACTTGTTATGAAGTAATTTCTGGAAAAAATTGATTTCGTCAACTTTCATTTACACTGCTTCAAATTTATAATAACAAAAATGTAGTTTATTAAAGTTAAAGTACAGGATATATGTAATACAAAAATACCATTTTTAGCAGTGCAAACTTTACGAAATTTACAAATAAGCTGCGCTGCTGCACTGCTTTACGCACGTTGACCTAAACGTCCATCAAAAAAATAATCATTACTAATTAAGTGACTCTGATTTAAAAAAAAAATGATTTGTTATAATGAAAGATAACAAGACGTGCTAATAGAAACTAGTACTTATTATTTATAATAATTAACAAAAGGTGTACAATTTCATACGCTAAATCTATCGATTTGACTTTTTTATGACTAAATTCGAAAACGGCGTCTTAGTATGCGAGTGCAGTATTTAAGAATTAATAGATTTAGATCGAAATATATCATGGTTCGAATGTAAAAGTATTTTAGGGGCAGTTAATTTTTTTTTATGTTAGTTAACATGGTATAGCGGGTTTGTATTTGAAAACATTCGTTCAAGCTAATGGGCTGATTTTGTTTTTACATATTTGCAATTGTTATATTTAACTATTTAAGCGAAATGTTTTCACTTTTAATAACATATCGTTTAAGTATATTTTTTTATATTTAGAACGAAAGACTATTTTTAATACCCGGCGTTAGTTTGTTGCACAATTTTGCACCTTCGTTTAACATATTTCGTTTTCCGTATAATTTGTTCTATGAAAGTGTAAATTTAAACTATGTTTATATCGAAGATTATATTTATTCTGCTTATATATAAATAAAAGTTTCGTATGCAGTTTTTTATGTAAAATTTTATAGACCAAGATACAGGTTTTAAAAACGTAAATTTGTTTTCTCCAATATACTCGGAAATGTTCACCTTATTGTAGCAAAAATAGTACGAGAAGTTCTTCGTTATACCTAGTCAAACACAAATTAAAAAAATTCAAACCATTATTGTTGTGTTTTAGCCGACGGGAAAGTTATTACTGTATTGTTTTTTACTTTTTAAAAACATGTATCCACTAAGAAAAACGCATACAGCCAATTAATATAGCTGCGGGCCGCGTCTACACGACCCGGTCAGCATCATTTCAAGATATAGGATAGAGTCGTGTAAAACCGACGTGTATGATCGTGTGAATACTGCTTAATAAAATCAAAGACTATATATAACTTTTATATTTTTTTAATGATTTCATTTGTGCAAATACAGCTTATATTGCACAATTATATTGAATGAGCGAATATTGAATGGTACTGAATGGCAGAATAGTTGTGCCTTTAACTTTTCAAAACTGCTGAGATGCCAGGTATTTTCGGACATAGTCTATCAAAACTCTGCCAAATTTAGTTCTAGAAGATAGAACTGTGAGGATGCTAATGTACTAGAGAGCTGGCTATACAGTACTGCTAAGGTGCTGGGTATCAGACCTGGATTTGGCTGGGATGCTAAGCCCAGAACATAGCAATTTCACGATTTTCCGAGTAGTTTCAGACGTAGTCTATCAAAACTCGGTCAAATTTCGTTCTAGAAGATAAAACTGTGTGTGTTCCAATACACAAGGAAGCTGGCTATCTAGAACTGCTGAGATCCTGGGTATTAGACTTGCATTCGCTGGGATGCTAAGGCCAGAACTTAGCATTACCTCGATTTCGATACCATTAATGGACATTGTCTTTCAAAACTCTGCCCAATTTAGTTCTAGAAGATAGAAATGTGTGTATTTTAGTTCACTAGGGAGCTGGCTATCCAGAACTGCTAAGATATTGAGTATCAAACATACATTGGCCGGGATGCTAGCTCCAAACTTAGCATTCACTGGATTTTGAGTGTAGTTTCGGACATAGTCAATCAGAACTATATAAAATTTCGTTCAAGAAGACAGAACTATGTGTACTTTAGTTAACTAGAGTGCTAGCTTTCCAGAACTGCTGAGATGCCAGGTATCAGACCTGCATTCCCTGGGATGCTAAGCTCATAACTTAGCAATATCTCGATATCGATATTATTTTCGGACATAGTCTATCAAAACTTTGCCATATTTCGTTCTAGAAGACAGAACTGTGTGGATTCTAGTGAACTAGGGAGCTGGCTATCTAGAACTGCTGAGATCCTGGGTATTAGATTTGCATTCGCTGGGATGCTAAGCCCAGAACTTAGCAATTTTACGAATTTCAGAGTAGTATTGGACTAAGTCTGTCAAAAAACGGTGAAATTTCGTTCTAGAAGATAGAACTCTATGTATTCTAGTGCACTAGAAAGCTGGCTATCTAGAACTCTTGAGATGCTAGGTATCAGACTAGCTTTCGCTGGGATGCTAAGCTCAGAACTTAGCATTACCTCGATTTCTATACCATTTTCAGACATAGTCTTTCAAAACTCTACCAAATTTAGTTCTAGAAGATAGAACTGTGTGTATTTTAGTTCACTAGGGAGCTGCCTATCCAGAACTGCTGAGATGCCGGGTACCAGACCTGCATTGGCTGGGATGCTAAGCTCAGAACTATGCAATATCTCGATATCGTTACTATTTCGGACATAGACTATCAAAACTTTGACAAATTTCGTTCTAGAAGACAGAACTGTGTGTATTCAAGTGCTTTAGAAAGCTGGCTATCTAGAACTTCTGAGATGCTAGGTATCAGACCAGCTTTCGGTGGGATGCTAAGCTCAGAACTTAGCATTACCTCGATTTCTATACCATTTTCAGATATAGTCTTTCAAAACTCGACCAAATTTAGTTCTAGAAGAGAGAACTGTGTGTATTTTAGTTCACTAGGGAGCTGGCTATCCAGAACTGCTGAGATGCCAGGTGCCAGACCTGCATTGGCTGGGATGCTAAGCTCAGAACTTTGCAATATCTCGATATCGATACTATTTTCGGACATAGTCTATCAAAACTCTGCCAAATTTCGTTCTAGAAGACAGAACTGTGTGTATTCAAGTGCTTTAGAAAGCTGGCTAGCTAGAACTTCTGAGATGCTAGGTACCAGACCAGCTTTCGGTGGGATGCTAAGCTCAGAACTTAGCATTACCTCGATTTCTATACCATTTTCAGATATAGTCTTTCAAAACTCGACCAAATTTAGTTCTAGAAGAGAGAACTGTGTGTATTTTAGTTCACTAGGGAGCTGGCTATCCAGAACTGCTGAGATGCCAGGTGCCAGACCTGCATTGGCTGGGATGCTAAGCTCAGAACTTTGCAATATCTCGATATCGATACTATTTTCGGAGATAGTCTATCAAAACTCTGCCCAATTACGTTCTAGAAGACAGAACTGTGTGGATAGTAATGAACTAGGGAGCTATCTATTTAGAACTGCTGAGATTTTGGGTATTAGACTTGCATTCGCTGCATTGGCTGGGATGCTAAGCTCAGAACTTTGCAATATCTCGATATCGATACTATTTTCGGACATAGTCTATCAAAACTCTGCCAAATTTCTTTCTAGAAGACAGAACTGTGTGGATAGTAATGTACTAGGGAGCTGGCTATCTAGAACTGCTGAGATCCTGGGTATTAGACTTGCATTCGCTGGGATGCTAAGCTCAGAACTTAGCATTACCTCGATTTCTATACCATTTTCAGACATAGTCTATCAAAAATCTGCCAAATTTCGTTCTAGAAGACAGAACTGTGTGGATGCTAATGTACTAGAGAGTTGACTATCTAGAACTGCTGAGGTCCTGTGTATTAGACTTGCATTCGCTGGGATGCTAAGCCCAGAACTTAGCAATTTCACGAATTTCAGAGTAGTATCGGACTAAGTCTGTCAAAACACGGTGAAATTTCGTTCTAGAAAATAAAACTGTGTGTATTCTAGTGCACAAGGAAGCTGGCTATCTAGAACTCCTGAGATGCTAGGTATCAGACCAACTTTCGCTGGGATGGTAAGCTCAGAACTTAGCATTACCTCGATTTCTATACCATTTTCAGACATAGTCTTTCAAAACTCTACCAAATTTAGTTCTAGAAGATAGAACTGTGTGTATTTTTGTTCACTAGGGAGCTGGCTATCCAGAACTGCTGAGATGCCGGGTACCAGACCTGCATTGGCTGGGATGCTAAGCTCAGAACTTTGCAATATCTCGATATCGATACAATTTTCGGACATAGTCTTACAAAACTCTACCAAATTTAGTTCTAGAAGATAGAACTGTGTGTATTTTAGTTCACTAGAAAGCTGGCTATCTAGAACTGCTGAGATGCTGGGTATCAGACCAGCACTGGCTGGGATGCTAGCTCAAAAACTAAGCAATTTCATTATTTTCCGAGCAATTTCGGACTACGTCTGTCAAAACACGGTGAAATTTTGTTCTAGAAGATAAAACTGTGTGTATTCTAGTGCATTAGGAAACTGGCTATATAGAACTCCTGAGATGCTAGGTATCAGACTAGCTTTCACTGGGATGCTAAGCTCCGAACTTAGTATTACCTCGATTTCGATACCTACATCGGACAATCTTCCAAAACTAGGCCAAATTTAGTTCTAGAAGATAGAACTGTGTGTATTTTAGTTCACTAGAGAGCTGGCTATCCAGAACTGCTGAGATGCCAGGTACCAGACCTGCATTGGCTGGGATGCTAAGCTCAGAACTTTCCAATATCTCGATATCGATACTATTTTCGGACATAGTTTATCAAAACTCTGCCAAATTACGTTCTAGAAGACAGAACTGTGTGGATAGTAATGTACTAGGGAGCTGGCTATCTAGAACTGCTGAGATCCTTGGTATTAGACATGCATTCTCTGGGATGCTAAGCACAGAACTTAGCAATTTCACGAATTTCAGAGTAGTATCGGACTAAGTCTGTCAAAACACGGTGAAATTTCGTTCTAGAAGATAAAACTGTGTGTATTCTAGTGCACTAGGAAGCTGGCTATTTAGAACTCCTGAGATGCTAGGTATCAGACCAGCTTTCGCTGGGATGCTAAGCTCAGAACTTAGCAATATCTCGATATCGATACTATTTTCGGACATAATCTATTAAAACTGCCAAAATTAGTTCTAGAAGATAGAACTGTGTGTATTTTAGTTCAATAGGGAGTTGGCTATCCAGAACTGCTGAGATGCCGGGTACCAGACCTGCATTGGCTGGGATGCTAAGCTCAGAACTTTGCAATATCTCGATATCGATACTATTTTCGGACATAGTCTATCAAAACTCTGCTAAATTTCGTTCTAGAAGATAGAACTGTGTGGATGCTAATGAACTGGGGAGCTAGCTATCCAAAACTGCTGAGATCCTGGGTATTAGACTTGCATTCGCTGGGATGCTAAGCCCAGAACTTAGCAATTTCACGAATTTCAGAGTAGTATCGGACTAAGGCTGTCAAAAAACGGTGAAATTTCGTTCTAGAAGATAAAACTCTGTATATTCTAGTGCACTAGGAAGCTGTCTATCTAGAACTCCTGAGATGCTATGTATCAGACCAGCTTTCGCTGGGATGCTAGCTCAAAACTTAACATTTACTCGATTTTTAGACTATTTCGAGCAAAAATCCTTCGGAACTTTTTCAATTTTCATTATAGAAGATAAAACTGTGTGTTTTCTAATGCACTAGGGAGCGGGCTATCTAGAACTGCTGAGATGCTGGGTATCAGATCTGCATCGGCTGGGATGCGATGCTCAGAGCTTAGCATTTACTGGATTTCAAGACTATTTTCGGACAATATCTATCAAAACTCTGTCAAATTTCGTTCTAGGAGATAGAACTGTATGTATTCTAATGCACTAGGGAGCTGGCTATCCAGAACTCCTGAGATGCTGACTGTCAAACCTTGGATTTCAGCTCGAACTTAGTTTTAGTTAGAAGAAACCTAAAATTTTTTTTGATGTTCGTATTCCATACATATATGAAAAAAATTTTTTTTACAGTTTTGACTAGAACTCATTATAGATCGCCTAGAAATGTTACTAGCTTCCATTTAAATGCTATTTTGAGGCTGTGGAGTGGATAACGGCTGGGATGCTAGTGTGTCAAAATGGGAAGTTAGCATCTCATTTTCAATTTTCATTTTTTTCGCGTAAATAAGTAGAACTATTAAAAAAAACTACCTAGAACTATAGAACTATTAGGGATGCTACTAGAACTCTCAAGAAAAGTTGAGATGCTAGCACTTGATATGCTAGGTTCACAGACACGCCAGAGGGCCTACCGCGAACCACGTTCGACGTGTTGTCTCCCTGTCACACTTACATACGAATTTACAAGTGCAAGAGAGAGGCAACATGTCGAACGTGGTTACGGTAGGCCCTCTGGTCTGGCCTGTGAAAAAGACTTTTCACTACACCTGTACATACAGTCATAACAACACTAACCTGACAGCACGGTGATGATAGCAAACATCAGAACTCGCAAGCGACTTATGCGATCTTCACATTCGATGCAGGTTCGCACGCCGTTCCAGTATGCGAACATGCATTGCGCGCTGTTTCGAAAGAGCTACATCCATGCTGACCGTGGCAGCCGCCGCGAGCCTCACAAGCAGCCCATGGAAAACAAAAACATAACAAGGTATAAGCATCATAGAAAACTCGGACTCGCCCATTGAGGGTTCCATACCTTTTAGTATTTGTTGTTATAGTGGCAACAGAAATACATCATCTCTGAAAATTTCAACTGTATTAATATGTAAATTCCATGTTGACATGTAAAAGTGCCCTTGTGGCCTATTTGCTGAATAAATGTTGAAGTTGAAGTTGTCTAACTATCATGGTTCATGATGATGGAGGAGTAGAGTTCCTGGACCAGCAACCCGTGAGAAGCAGATCAGGATTTGGCTCTGCATCATCGCTGTTTGAGTCATCTTGATGTTCAGTCCTCGTCTGTCGCTTCTTATGTACATGAACACCAATAAGACAGTGCAGCATAGAATATCTCTATCAACATTATATTACAGAAAGTGAATAATCCTCATTCTAGCGAATATAAACCAAATTATGAAAAAATAACTGTTCACCGAGAGACATGGGATATGTTAGAAGCATGTTATTTATTTAGCCTGGTTAAAAGTAGTCTGGGAATTGGTGCCTTCAGATGTTAGCCCACTCATTACAAATTATACACATTTTTAGTAGGTACTTTATATAATGGCTCACTAATTTAAGGGATATACTCAACTCTTATGTTCAGGATAAAAGTGCTTATAGTTACATACTCTATATTTGTAGTCTGTTAAGTACACTTTGACAGGGCACATGCTGCTTTTATAATTACAAATTGCAGGTATCCTGTATAAGTCTGCAGCTCAAGTCATATAGGCATAAGGTAGTGATATGCACCTAGGGTGGTATATCACCTGTCCAAGTTCTTGGTCCAATGTATATTTGTGTCTCACAATTTGCTTAGTGAGAGAGTGAGACGCAATGCACACTGGACCGAAAAATTGGACAGGTGGAATATACACCTTATATAGACGATAGTTTACCGAGTAGTTCTAATAAGAAAGGTAACTTTTATTGCATCAAATTAGAAATTATCCTGTTATGCAATTACATCTAATTAGAAAAATTGCCCTAAAAATTGTCTGAATACTTAAAGACCTAATAGATAGCATCAAATTAATACCTCTGCAGATGGACCCCAAAACTTTATTGCACTATGTATTTGGTGACTTTCTAGGGAGCTTATAAATTCCAGAGCTTCAGGCATTTCAATGTGAGCTGCCATCTCTTCATTTTTGACTCTTCTCTGTAGATTTCCTAGCAGTCAGTTTTTCATGAAAATGTTGGTACAAGCATGATTTTATGTGAGACAAGGTAAACGCAAATTGTTGAATATGATGAGATTGAGTTCAGATCCCAACTTCTATCACTATCCGATGCAATAAATGGTACCTAAGTATATAGATAGCTACATAGTCCAATCTAATGTTTCTTTTCTTACACCTAACAATCCTATAACCTAACTCAATCTCTCTAACTAATAAAGCACCTACCTGATTACAGCATCCCAAGCTTACGAGGTGCCAGAGGTGCGCCAAGATTCCGCATTATATTACAACTGCGTAGGTATTCGCTTGCATGTGGATTCGATATTATCCTGAAAAATTGAACATTTGATATTATTAAGTACTGAAAAAACTTACACATCGTTAGAAATACCACTATTTTACTAAATGCGATTTTCGGATATAAATTTAGAATTAAATGAACTTTTTACATAGATGGTAGGACCTCTTATTGACTTTTTATTATTGTTGCTTTTCATGCCGCACGTGGTCAACTCAAGAGACCTGCATCAAGAAAGCAACAACTAACTTCAGTCTAATTTACGTTAGTTATGTATCGCTTTATTAAGTATTACGTAGTAGATATATTATCTTTATTAGACTTCTGAACAAACTTTAAAACAAAATATAACCTCGATTTTAAAGTTTGTAGGAGCAGCCATTTTCCCCGATTCCTTGCAACTTGTGAAACTCAATTTTTGAGATCCCCGGTGCAACTTACCTACGTTCGTCCTTTTTATATTAAGTTCACTTTAATCACACTGATATAAAGTGATTGAAACAAAAGCACTCATGATCGCCATGCCATCTTCGAAAGTCGTCAAATAGATTAGGAAAGGAAATCTCGTCTGCTCGTGTCTTTGAATGCTGCAAAATCTTTGGTTTGGGCTATAACTGCGAAAGTCGAAGTTCGTCAATTGCGGTAATATTCCTCTGTCGCTCTATTTATGTCTTAGTGCGAGTAAAAGAGAAAAATCCCCAGAATTTGCAAATTTCGGTTTTTGCGGTAGGCCCCCTGATTCGAAGAAAGCGATAGAAACGAAAAGAAAGATCTGTGATTGGTTCATTCAAAAAACGCGGCTCACATTTTATTTTTCACTTATAGTCTAGATACATGTTTTTTAAGCCAAATACCACGCAAATGTCGTCTGAAGAGGAGTTTTTCTGAAGTTTTATACTACTACTCTTTGTTTTAAGGTCGCAACAAATCAGATGGGATTTTATACTTTTTCTACTAGCAAAGTGGGTGTGACTTTGTCAGTACAAAAAGGCGGCAAATATAATAAAATGTAGGTGCGCAATCCATCGTGGCTTTTAGTAAAGTCCAGCTATCTCTTTACTAAAAGCAACTACCGAACAACGTCATGCTCCACGAGCACACTTAAAACTTCCAACGAAACTTAACATTGGCAAAATCATCATAGATTTGATGGAAGCCATATTTTAAAAGAAGAAGATTTTGAATCTCGCGGCTTTTTCTACTGACAAAATGGGTGTGCATGAGTATAAAGCCTGACTAGTAACAGTAACATAATATATGATCATGCGCCACGTTGCGGAATTTCATTTGAACGAATTTAGAATTGAATAGAAATCATTTATTGAGACAACACACCAGATGAAATCTTCAGCGCTTTACGGATAAGCGCTTGTTGCCTTCTTAGATGAGGAGGAGCAATATGGCTAAGCATCGGGAGCCATTGTAAGGGAGCGCTCTTGATAATTCCAGAAATACAGCGCATGGCTTGATTTAGCTGGACATCCACTCACTTCACGTGCGCACTGTTTAGCCAGACCCGTGCGCAGTATTCAGCCGTCGAAAATACCCAGCTCAGGGCGCTGGTGCGAAGCACATCTGCTCTGCCCCCCCATGTGGTGCCAGCCAGTTTATGTATGAATAGAATAGAATAGATTTTATTTGTATTAATTGTACATCGTCATATTACCTAAAACTACTGTTTATACGTAACAGTGAGCAAAACAATAATAAATTGATATAATAAATTATAGATATAAAGTATACTGAAAACAAATTAAATTATACATCTTTTCATTAAATTGAATTATAGAAATTTCAATGTCATATAATCGATTACAAATTATAGTTAGCTTAGCCTATATATAATAATTTAATGTTTCGACATATTCATTCATCCAGGAATTCTTTCACCGAGTAATATGCTTTTGTTTTGTTTGTGTTTGTATGATACGCTTTGAACCGTTATTTGAAGCCAAACATAAATAAATAATTTAGAGAGTAGCGAACTTGATTTCCTGTAACAGATCGGTCAAACCACGAATACGCCCCACTCCATCCCTACCTTGTGACGTCAGGACCTGTGCACCAGGTGGGGCAACGAGGCAGGTAGCGCTCGGAGCCCTCGTCATTGGCGTCTTGTTTGCAGTAGCAATCGGTCGTTTTATAAAAACTTAAATAATTGAGTGGTTTTAAAATTTTCAAAACGGTGTTACCGTTCGGTATTTAATTTAATTATTTCCAAAATGTCATCAGATTCTAGCAGTAGTTCTTCCACGGATTCTGCCCCCATGGAAAATACCCCGAAGCCACCCGCGGAGGCACGGGAGCCCGGACCTTCGCAAGTTGGAAGCAAGGGAAGGCTGCGAAACGCACAAAGCGACGCAAGAATAAACGCATGAAGTCTACAATAAGGTATTTAAGTGAGCAAGTAAGTGGAATATCAAATTTCATAGCGAATAGCACTACCTTTCAGCCTACCCTCCAACCTGTGTTTCACTCCACACTTGTCGTAGAGGAATTTTATGATTCTGACGGCGTTAGTGCAAATGTTAGCGGAGATCTTTTTGATAATGGTACTGCGGGCACAGCGCCCGCGTCTCCGCCCCCGGCTCGCACCGAGCAACCTGCACCCGGGTGCTCATTTCAATTACCGCTTAATACTGTTTTGAAAGAACCGACTACTCCTAAGTCGAGGCCAGACTTAGTTAACTTAATTAACAACATTCAGCAATTTAATTCGGAGGACTGGGATAGTGTGCGCTATGCAGACGAACAAAAACAATACTGTTCTTCGCCAGGTTTCAACAAAAGTCTAACTCGCTAGCACTTATAGAAAGTGGGTTTGCAACTATTACGCAAGCCCTTATTAAACAAAATGAAGCGGCTCAGAGCGGTTTTAAAGATTTAGTTGATTGGTCGAATTCAGTGGCCCAGGTTACTCCCAAATTACTGGAGGAGAAATTAAACGACATTTTTGTGCAAGGTAGCTTTCAGAAAATTAGTAACGATGTTTTGCAAATAGCTTGTGGCCATAGGGCCGAATTAATACAACAAGGGCGCGATAATATGTTACGATTAGACAAGGACAATTTTCTGAAATCTAGCTTGAAGAAAATTCCACCCACTTGCGAGAATTTATTTCATAAAGAGCAGTTGGCCAATGCAATTGAAAAGGCCGGTGGGTCCTCTAAAATATTGGGTGGTCAAACCCAGGGGGCCTACCAGCAAAGAATCCTACCAGTCATAAGGCTGCTGCGCAAGCTCAGACCATGCCTAGTTATGCTAATACCTATCCAAGCAAAGCACCTCCTTTGTTTAATACTAATTACGCATACCCTAATTACACAAATCGGATGCCATTGCCCAATCCATTTGTGAACTATCAATCACAACCTCGCGACTACCCTCGCATTAACCAAAAATATAACCAACACAAAGCCGTCTCGACAAAGGGCTAATAAAGGTTTTCAAAATAACGACACCTTTACCAATAGCTACCGCGGAGGTAGGTTCTCAAGCCCATCTTCATCGCGAGGGCAAGGTAGACAGAAGTTGTGACTCGAGCAATTTTCGCGCTGGCCGTTTAATGGATTTTATGCAACATTGGAAGGATTTACAGGCTCCAAATACCTTAATCCAAATAATTCAAAATTTTCGGATCCCTTTTATAGCCAAACCCCCTTTAATGGTACCAAATGTCTCATCCCTTGATGACTCCCAAAAGTTGCGAAATGGATCTCATTATAAATCAAATGTTGCAAATGAGCGTGTTGGAACCTGTAGATCCCAGCCCCAGCTTCGTATCCCCAATGTTCATAATACCGACCAACTTTCTTGCAACCGCGCGACTGGCTTGTCGATTTATCAAATGCATATTTCCATCTTCCGATTGCCAAAGCCCATCGATGTTTCCTACGGTTAGTTTACGACAATCAATTAATGCAAATGACTTGTTTACCTTTCGTCATAGCCTGTGCCCCAAAATGTGTCTTTACATTCCTTACAAATTGGGTGGCTCAGTTACTCGGAGAAAAGGGTTTTCGAATAGTTGTTTACTTGGAAAATTTCCTAATGGCCAATCAGGACCCCGAAATTTTAGCCAATCAGGCTTTAAATTAAATTAAAATATTTATTTCGGACTCTGGTTTCATAATTCGTTAGTATAATACACACAATACACTTACAACTACAACACTGTACAATTTACTTACAACTAGTGTTAGTGACATACATTACTTAAACCTAAACCTAATATCTACGGGGAGAGGCGCGCACTGGGGTATGCATCTTATCCCAATATCGCATTATCGGGCAATCTACCCGTTCAGCAAGTGAGCTCAAAATGCTGTTGGTGCTACCCAGAACTCTTCGCATCAATGATGATATTCTGGTGCGTAAAATTGTGTGGAACCCCGGCACGCCCGCCGCCGCGAACATTCCGGACGCACTGTAATAGCGAGGGAGCCCCATCAGCATCCTGAACGCATTGTTGTATTGAACTCTCAATACATTGACGGCCCTCTGAGAATAGCTAATCCACAGTGCACACGAGTAGAAGGATTGGCAGAATGCCTTAAACAAGGTAACCTTTACACTGTCACTACATCATGCGAACTACGACTCAGCATATTACAATGGACCGCCAATGCTCGACGTTCCCTGTCTATGTCCTGATCATCACATAGCGTGTCCGATACCCAGTGCCCCAAGTACTTTTTTTTTTAATTGGACATTATTGGACATTATTACACCAATTGACTAAGTCCCACAGTAAGCTCAATAAGGCTTGTGTTGATGATACTTAGACAACGATATATATAATATATAAATATTTATAAATACTTAAATACATAGATACACTTAAATTTAGAGACTCTGTTGTGGTGTGCCATCAAGTACAACAGGCGGGACACTGTTGTATGTTTTATTGCCAGCCTTAAACAGCAACAACTCACTCTTCGTCGCATTGTACTTAAGGCCATGGGCAGCAGCGTAACGCTCGCATATGTATAGCAACTTTCTCAATGCACTGATGCATGGACTTAGTACCACCATGTCATCGGCATAGCTGATGTTGCTTATAACTTTTCCGCCCACGGAGTAACCTATAGAAGTGTTACTGAGTTCATTGATCAGCCCATTCATATAGAGGTTGAAGAGCTTCGGAGACGTCAACCCACCCTGTCTCACTCCGCACTTCAACGTATACTCGTCAGAAACCAATCCAGCCCACCTTACTATAAAATCCAGGAACATAGGGATGGGAAGTCTAGGTATCAGCAGTATAAACACTAGATGCGATTCGTAGGAGGTTTAATAAAAGACTGCCAATTACATCTACCCTAAACCTGAGTGAGCGTGATCTAGGGGTACCCACATTACATATATCACACTTACAACATTTGTTTGATGCTTGTACCAATACTTAAATATAGACACAATCTCTCCCGGCATGCTTGCCTCTTCAGATAATTTTGACCACAAGATATCGTACGACACTAAGTCAAAGGCCTTAGAAAGGTCCAAGAAACAAGCATACACAGGGGTTCGCTCATTAGCATAGTACTGGACAGTCCGCTTGAGACAGTAAATAGCTGATTCAGTAGATAACCCAGCATTCCAGATTTAGAAGCAACCCGCTTATTAGAATACCTAGGCAGGTATTTTACTTGTTGAAAGTGAACAGTAACCAAATATTTGTTAGAGAAGTGTTATCCTGAATAATAATACTATCAATTAGTATAATAAAATAGGGAGTTTGTTTTTTTTTAATTTTAGTTGGTTCGAGTCCCGGGCGAGGCAAGCGAGTTTTTGAAAATCTTTGAATGCAGTTTTGTTTCTTTTTAAAAATAAAGGAATGTCTCCTTTAAGTAAAATGAGCCAGCTTAAGGATTTAAGCTAGTTTCCCTCCAGGGCCCGACTATCTTTCCACACTGTATATTTGTTGGTAACCCCACGTTAGTTGAACGTGTTCTGGAGACCAGACCTCAAGAACAGGGCCCTGAGTCCCCTATTCACAATTTACTACTTAGACCAAGTTCTGGTGGATGCGACAACCGGCCTTCCTCCTCCCATGATACAGGACATGACTCTGGAGGTCTGGAAATGTGGGGGTGGTCAGCCAGCTTGAAGGGGTGGTCACATTTTTTACATAAGAGTTGGCGGGATTCTTCCATTAAAACTTACAAAAATTCCTGGCAAAAGTGGTGCGTTTGGGCTAATACAAATTCTGTTAGTTAGTAAATAATGTCAAATCCACAGGGGGCCGATTTAGCAAAATTTTTAATTGATCTTCACCTTAAGCAGGGTCTGGCCTATAATAGGTACTATATTAGTATACAAATCAGCAGTTTCAACTCTATGTGATTTAAACATAAATACCCCTCTTAGCTCACATATATTGGTACGCCAGGCATTAAAATCTATACGAAATTCTAGCATTAAAAATAAAAAGGCATACAGAATACAGACGTCCTTGTATATTGGTTCTGCTCTGCTCGCGCTGCTATTTTATTATTATTATGCTCTGGTCGTCGGGTACATGACTTGACGTTATTGACTGTAGGTGATGACAGCTGTATTGAGGCTGATAATTCCATGACTTTCAGGCCAAAATATGGATCTTTTTTTTTTTTTTTTTTTTTTGTTAGAATGGCTTTTGCTGCCAGGGCACTTTGCCAACGTCAAGTTTATTACGGACAAACTTAGGAGTGCACCTATGATTTAGCCCAGAATTTTGAATTTAGAGAATTATATACATAACATGAAAGATTAAACAATATAACATTAAAAATAAACACATATAGCTGTATACATACAAAATATTTAAAGACTTATATTATTTTTATCAAGGAAAAACGCCAACAGTTTTAATACATTGGGTTCAGAACTAGCTAGAAGAGACTTTACATTACAGGGGAGAGATACTTTGAATTTGAGCAAGAGATCGTAGAAGCAAAGACGGTTCAACGGACATTCGAAAAATATATGGTCAATTGTGCCTACGCCATAACCACATTGGCATTCCGGGCTACCTTTTACCTTTATCCTGAATAGAAATTCCGGAGAACACACATGACCCAGCCTTAGGCGAATCAGACTACTCGTTACTTTTTTTTTAAACTTAAATTTGAAAAACCAAGGCTTAGAATAAATGTTTCGTTGAATTTGAAAGAACTGTAATTTATTATTGGTAACCCAAAGATCTGACCAATCAGAATGTAGCTTTTCCGAGGAAAAAATATGGATCTAAAACTGATACTGTAGTAATCGTCAATCTGGATGGCATTTTTTTTTTAAATAAAAATAGTAAAATCTTGGATCCATTATTTTGAGTAAAAAGAGTCATTTTATTATCGCAACCTAGACGTAGAGCTTGTGGTGTTGACAACTTATTTTTGACAACATGCGGACAGCCGAAGGCTGCTTCACGTACAAATATATCAGGATGGATAAAAAAGATCCTACTGCAAGCCGGTATTAAAGATAGTGCTGGCAGCGTCCGGCCTGCAGTAGCATCTAAAAGTTGGGTTGATAATATCCCACTAGATGAAATTCTGGCCAGGGGAAATTGGAGGTCAGAAAATACATTTCTTAAATATTATTGTCGACCAGTTCAACTTGCTAATTTGCCTTCACAATCATGTGCTAATTTATTTACACCAAGTGCGTGAATGATAAATATAATTGATATTGATATGATCAATAGGTTAATTTAAAAATAATTATATCTATATGTTAGAATGAAAACTGTGTATTTCATCTTGAAAGTAAATGTACTTACATTACCTAATGTGTTTCCTCAAACTAACATAGTTATTAAGTCTAGAGTATAAGTACTAACATAATATGGATCTTTGGACTCGAGTCGAGTAATCTGTCGATACCCCCCGTCAGGGGGGTATGAGGGGCCGCTACCGCACAATGGCTGCGGCGGCTGTCGCGGGTCGCTTCCCCACCGACTGGTGGGGTGGTCGAGTGGCCGTCATTTTGGGGACGGTGTGGGTTGCTGGTGTGGGCCAGCTCTTCGCTACCGATCGTTTATCCAACCCCACGGCCCCTAACCTGGTGATACCGTTTGAGCGGGGCCAGGTTATGGAGCCGCGGAGAAGGCGACCGGCAGCTTAGCTGGCGTGTGTGGCGTGTTGTATCCGATTGTGGTGTGGTGTGCAGTGCTGGTCAGCTACTGCTGGTGTAGAAGGGCTCGGGGCAAGTCCCGAGCCCACCTCTCCGGAGGTCTGGTGGTGTGATGCGGCGCGATGTCCCGAAGATGGTCCAGGCCGGCGTTGTCCGCGCGGTCAAACATGACCCGCGCGAGACGCTCGACGAACTCCTCCAGGCCGCGCCACTTCAGTGTCTCGGTGAGGGCTGCGTTGCTGACGTACCGCGGGCACTTGAGGATGGTCCTCAGTGTGAGGGTCTCCTGGCGCCTCATCTTCTCCTTGTTTGACCTGGAACAGAAAGAGTACCAGGCAGGTGAAGCATAGGTAAGTCTTGATCGTACGTAAGCTTTGTACAGACCAAGCTTGGTCCGTACAGGGAGCTTACTGCAGAAGACCGGACGCAGACACATGCGAGCGACTTTCGCTCTTCGAACTGTGTCTGCGGCGTGCCGGTCCATGTTGAGCCTCCTGTCTATGGTCACCCCCAGGTATTTCACTGCGGGCGACCATGTGAGCGGCTGACCTAAAAGGGAAGGAGGGTTGGGCAGGGCGGTGGCTCGCCCTGTGATGAGCGCTTGCGTTTTGCCCACATTGACTGATAGCCTCCATTTGGAGAGCCAGTCAGGAAGGGCATCAAGCGTCGGCTGTATCTTGGCGACAGCGTGCGGCATCTTAAAAGATGTCGCAAAGTAGGCGGCGTCGTCTGCGAAGAGGGCTAGCTGCGCTTGCCCAACGACAGGAATGTCGTCGGTGTAGCACGCATAGCATGCGGGCGACAGGCAGCTCCCCTGCGGGACGCCAGCCTGGATGCGGCGTTCCTGCGACACCGCGCTTTCCACTTGTACGTGGAAGCGGCGGTCTGTCAGGAAGGATGCGATGACTCTCACGATGCGGCGGGGTGCTGTGGACAGAGAAAGTTTGTATATTAGACCATCGTGCCAGACTCGGTCAAAAGCTTTCTCCATGTCTAGGAGAACCGCGACTGTGAACTCCTTCTTGTTGAGCGCCGCGCCCATGTGGTGTAGGACGCGGGTGAGCTGCAGCGTCGTGGAGTGTTGAGACCTGAAACCAAATTGCTCCGGCCTGGGAGTGATGTGTGGTGAGAGGTGCCGGAGCAGCATCCTCTCAAACACCTTAGAGAGGTTGCATAGCAACGTGATTGGCCGGTAGTTCTTCGGGTCTTTTCTGTCCTTCCCTGGTTTGGGAAGGACGATGACCCGCCCGGTCTTCCAGATGTCGGGGAAGTGCCCCGACCGCAGGATCCCGTTGAACAGGCGCGCCACCGCCGCTAAGGTGTTTAGCGGCAGGTGGCGGAGCGCCATGTTTGGGATCTCGTCGGGGCCCGGCGCCTTCCTCGGGTTGCAGTGGCGTTTGATGGACGCCTGGACCTGTGAAGGAGAGAAGTACAGTGGATCATCGTGTGTTTGTACAGGCACGCTGAGATAATCTCGAACGTGCTGAACGATGTCCGCTGTGTGCTGCGGGTCGGTGTCGGGATTGGGCCTGAATTGTTGCTCAAGGCTGCGAGCGAGTATTTTCGCTCTGTCCTTGGCAGTGTACTTCAGGTACCCGTCCGTGTCGTCCAGTAGGGGCCGAATTGGTTCGGGCGCCGTGCTGAGTTGTCTGCATAACCTGTGGATGGACGGAACGTGATCAGTTATGCTGTCAATGTGTGCTTCCCAGCTTGCAGCTCTGTGCTCGCTGAGTTTGTCCCTTAACAGTCGCTCTAGACGATTGAGCTCAGCCTTGACCGACTGAGCCCTAGTCCTTTGCCACTGTTTCCTGTACCAGCGCTTTTTCTCCAAAAGCGCTTGGAGCGGCCTTGGGAGAGGGGTGCGCCGGTCCGTCTGCGGGATCGTGCGGCCTGCCACTGTGAGGGCCGCCTTGATGTCCTCCGTGATTGTTGCTGCTGCTGCGTTGACCTCTTCTGCGGTCGAGATGGGACCTGTACGGGGAGTGTTTACCATGGCTTCTGAAAAAGCCGTCCAGTCGTAGCGGCGTCCAGGTCCTTTGGTGAGTCTCGTCGTCGGCTGGTCTGCGATGGTCAGGAGCACCGGCCTGTGGTCGGATGAGAGATCGTTAAATACCTCGTGCCGCATAAGGGCATTGATTCCGCGTGAGATCGCGAAGTCGATGGTGGTACCTCTGTGGTACACATCAGAGTCGTGGTAGTGGGTGGGCTCGTACGGCCCGGCCGCTACGAGATCCAGGTCCTCCACGATCCGGTAGATGACGTCCCCCGGGGGGGAGTGTGCGGAGGAGTTCCAAGCGGGGTGCTCGGCGTTGAAATCCCCGGCCAGGATGGTCGGCACGGGGGAGTCCACCAGAAGCTGCTGTAGGTCGGCTTGCATCTCTGCTATCCGGCAGTATCCGCAGGGCCTGTAGATAGCAAACAAACGCAGATCATGTCTTTGTAGTTTGATATCTACCCCTAGAGCAGAGAATGATGATGGTTGCGGCATGTCCACCGGTTGGTGGATGATAGTCCTCTTTATGAGGATTGCGAGGCCTCGGTAAGGGGCTCCGTCGTCGGGCCTCCTTTGGTCTAAGCGGTACACGATGTAGCCGCTGGCTGTGAGCGTCATTGATGGTTTCAGCTTTGTCTCGCTGATCAGCATGACGTCGATGTCTTGGCTGTGGAGGAAAGTGCGGAGATCATTAATTTTACCATTTAATGTCTGCGCGTTCCAATATACAACTCTTAAATCTTTCTCTTTAAGGCCGTATAAAAGTGCAGCTGGCGAATAACTTGCGTTATTGCTGAGAGAGGAGGGCTAAGTCTGGGTTTTAGCCAGTCTTAGTCAGAGACTTAATAACTACTACCAACTCGTCTAGCGTTGCCTTCAAGGACTCAGTCACCGCGGCTTGCACCGTGGCGACTATGCTCTTGTGCAACGCTTCGGTGTCGAGCGCGGGGGGCGCTGCGGGTGGCGTCGCTCTGGGCTCTGTTTGTGGCTTCCTCTGCTGTTGCTGTCGTCGCTGCTGACCCGTCGTCCGGTCCTTCGGCTGGTTGGCTGGCGCCATCAGAGAACCTGTGGAAGATTCTACTACCATGACTGGAGTGTCCGAGGCCCTCGTGTCTGGGCCTCGTTGCGGCTGGCGGCGGGTGGGCGGGCGGCGGGTGTGAGAGCGAGTACCCGCACGCCAATTCCTCAGCTCTGCGAGGTAAGCTGGGCACTGCCTGTGGTTGGCAGGGTGGTCCCCGAAGCAGTTGCAGCACGTGGCTGGCTCCTCCTTCGGTCTCGTGCACTCGTTTGAGTGGTGGTCCAGTGAGCACTTGACGCACCGGACCGCCCTGTGGCACCCGTGGGAAGAATGCCTAAACCCCTGGCACCGGTGACATTGCGGTGGCCCGGGCTTACCTCTCCAAGGTTCGACACGAACCTTGGTGGTGATGCCGGCTAGGTCCGTGAGGTCCAGGAAGCCTGGATTCTCGCGTTCCGTCCCGACGAGCTCGACGAAGAACACGCTGCTTCCTCGTCCTCTGCCTGGGGATATAAGTTTAGAACGCGATACGTTATACCCCTTTTCGGCGCAAGCGTCCTTGACGTCTTGCACCGTCGTTGTCGGTGGAAGGCCGCGGATTGCGGCCTTCATTGGCATGGCGGACCTCTCCGCGTGCTCGACGAACTCGAGCTTGTGGTGAAGGTCCCGCTGCTCTACGAGGTACTTCTTGACCCCTATGTATTCTACCCCGGACCTAGGGTAGAAACGGAGGCCTTTTGGGCCTGCGGTCTCGGTTGTGGCCGAGAACCCAAGCCGCTTGTTGATGGCCTGTACGTGACGGCGCCAGTCCGGGAAGTCCTCGACCAGGATCTGGGGTGGCTTGTACTTGGCCGGTTGGCCAGGCCTCTTCTTGTTGCTGGCTGTGGAACCTGCGGATGAAGAGGGGGCGGTATTAGCCTTTTTGGGCTTTGGCGGCGGCGATTTAGCCGCGGTGGCGTACGTGTCAGTGCTAGTTGCCGGCGTTGGCAGCAGCACTTTACGTTTTGGTGGCTGGTGTGATGTTCCGGCGGCTGGTGTCGATGGCTCCGCTGTGTCCATCGGCTGTTGGGATACCTGTGGGCAGACCGCGGGTTGAGTAGGACCGCGCGACACAGGAGTGATACGGTTGCATTCCCGTTTCTCCTCCTGTGTCGGCGGGCTGTCCTCTTCCCGCTGTCTCTTCTGTTGACGCACCCCAGAGTGCGTCAACAGGGTTGACAGTAGCGCCGCCTCGAGCGGACCGAGGACGCAACTATCTAGCGATCCCCGAGCTACTCTGTCGAGTTTCTCGAAAATCGCCATCCAGGCGTCCCCGGTCATCTCGAGGCCGGGCTGAGGGCGGCAGGGCGACTTGCGGCGGCGTTGCGGCGAGTTGGCCGGCGTGATGAGGTTGCCGGCCGGTTGGGACGGACTTTCGGCACGTGGTGATTTACTACCACGTGGCGATTGGTCAGACCGAGACAAGTCTAGTGGCGACAAGTCGAGGCACGAGAAATCGCCACGTGCCAGACTCTCGACGACTGCTGTCTGCTCCGGCTCCCCGTCCTCGGGCGTCCCCGAATCGCATTGGCCCTCCGCGTTTGAGCCTTCGCTAGTAGCTTCCACGGAGTCAACGACGTCAATGTGCTCTTCCGAGTCACTATTTGACATGGTTGACCCCGTGTAGCTTCCACGCGCCGGCAAACGCTTTGGCCCTTTACTCTCGGGTTCGTCCTCGGTCTCGGCGAGCAGGAGCAGGCCAGTGTCCGGGAGTTTTATCACCCGTGCCGACGAAGTCGTCGCTGTGGCTGCGCTTTCCTCCGTTGTGGCCTTTACCGCCTTGGGAGGCGTCCTCTGAATGAACATTGTGTTGCGTCGCGGGTTGACCTGTAAATTAACACAGGGTAAGCACAAGATAATACAGTAAGCACTATGTTGGGACTGGGCTATGGTGCCCCGTTCGTGGTTTGGGTTGTCACCGTTAGGTATCCACCAACAAACGGCCACTACGAAAGTGGTCTTTCAACACTGGGGGCCACTGCACTTTGCACAAACACTGAAGCTAACACAAGACAACTAGTGAGTTGGATAGGGTGCGTAGGTCTCGAGAGCTAGCTCAAGCGCGTGCGGTCCCTTCAACGTCACAGTCGCGACTTATCTGTCTCTGTCTCTTTGGACTCCACATCAGAAGAGTAGTATGGGCGCATACCAAGATAATAAATTCGTGAGCGGCGTACGCGCACCGACATATACAGTGCGCGCCAATACATGCAGTGTGCGCCAACCTCTAGCAACCGGTCCAGCCAGGCAGGCGCGCAGGAGCGGGCACCGGCCGCCCGACAGAGCTAGCCGGGCCGCGATCGCGCACGCACGTACCACTTCGCATCAGCTTCGCCGCGCGCTATCAATACGCGATCTTATTTGTAAAACCGTATCGTTTCAATTTCTCATTTCCTATCTTCTGTATCGTCCTGGTTCTTTCTGCATTATACCTTTGTTAATTTCTTCTATCTACGTGTTTTCTTCAGACGCCTGCAACCTTCTGCCTAGACCTGCTAATTAAATAGCGTTTAAATAATATTATATCGCTAAAATCTGAAATAAATAATTTTTATTTTTATTTTATTTTTATTAAACTTGCTCATTTGGTGATTAAAGTGTTTTTGTGTACATACATCTAATTTAATTTCTTAAAGTAATGCTATGATTCTACGATTTATTGTGATTCTCTTTTAAACATATCTACATGATACTAGGCGTAATCAAAGATACTTATGTAAAGATTAATTAATTAATTTTAAATTATGGTATAATTACATATACCTAATTAGCATTATTTTTGCTTTCATATACTTATTTGTTTATTGTCTGTAATTATTGCAAATGAATATCATAAAAATAAAAGATTGTTATACAATATACATAATGTCTTTTAAAATTCTAATGTTCCCTAAAATTCCTAATCACATTGGCGCCATACAGTGCATCAGGCGATATCAAACAGATTTCAAATTATTTATTTATGTTAGGCTTCAAATAACCGTTCAAAGCTTAATAGCAGCGTTTTACCTACCATTAAAACGCTTATTAACAGTAATCGTTGTTGTAACAAATGTGGTAAGTACAACGCACGGAAACTATGCGTGCCCTGCGTATGGGAAACGTTGTTTACGGTGTTCGCGCATGAATCACTTTTCGCGTATGTGTGGCGTATATCAAATTGAGGAGTCGGACCAACAGGAAATATACTTATTGTCTTAAAAATGAGATAGATGAATGGTCGATCGATTTAATTATTAATAGCCATAATTTAAGGTTTGAACTTGATACGGGAGCCGAAGTTAATGTTTTGCCATTACACTACTTATCTCAAGTTGGTTTAAGCAAAGAAAATTTAATGGTTACCATGTCGCGGCTACACGGTTATACTGCATGGAAAGAACTTGGATGTTCTAGGCAAATATTTTTTGGAGTTTTGGAGATATTATTTTTGGAGTTTAAAATGGTGGAAGTGCCGTCCTCTCCTGTATTAGGTAAATATGATTGCAAGGTAATGAATTTGGTTAAAAGTGTATTTGCAGTGAGTGAAATAGAGCAATTCCTCCGGCGTTTGTTACGGAATATAAAGATGTATTTCAGGGTATAGGTTGTTTGCCTGGTAGTTATAAAATTTGAGTGGTAGGTACTTAGGACATACAATTACGAAGAAAGGTCTATACCCAGATGATAGTCGTATCTCGGCTATTATTAATATGCCTAGGCCACAGAACAGTAAGGACGTTGAACATTTGTTAGGACTAACAACGTACGTGGGTAATTTCATACCTAATCTTTCTAATAAAACCGAACCACTCAGAGAATTGTTGCTGAAAGATATAGAGTGGCATTGGAATGAGAGACATGAAAACACATGGAATATCATAAAAAAATATTTGTCCGAAAAACCAGTGTTGCAATATTACAGTATGACTAAGCCCATAAAACTTTCAGTAGATGCGAGTAAGAATGGCCCTGGATGTGTACTTTACAAGATGGTCTGGCCGTGTGCCTCAAAAGCGCTTACAAAAACTGAGCAAAGATACGCACAAATAGGGAAAGAGTTATATAGGTACATACGTATATGTGATAGGTCAGTGCGTATATGCATGTGAAAAGTGTTATGGTTATATTTATGGGCGCTCAGATATAACGATCGAAACCGACCATAAGCCCCTGTTGAGTATTATAACAAAACCGATTGTGGATGCCCCACCCAGGTAGCAGCGCCTGCTATTAAGGCTCCAACCATATTCGTTTCAGCAGTTGCAAATCGCGGACGCGTTATCGCGCGCCTACGAGCCGCCTGCGGCTGCTTCTATTGATCATCATGACCTGCAAGACGAACTTACAGAGGCGGTGCATACAATGCGCTAACTGATACGCACTATTTAATACTACAAAAAGAAACAGATATTGATAGTGAGATGCAGCTGTTAAGAAAGTATATTAGAAAAGGATGGCCAGAAGAAAAAAAGACGTAGAAGACGTTGTGAAGCCGTATTGGCAATACAGAGAGGATTTTACAGAAGGAAATGGATTATTATGGAAAGGATGTCGAATAATAAGTAATACCTAAAAAGTTACGCGGTGACGTCGTTTGTGGTGCTAAATGATAGGTTCCACCCCTTTATGAGTTTTGTTATTACATTTGCTCTGCCATGTCTTCGGTTTTTTCTTCTTTCAGGATCTCTACCAAGCCCTTACGTATCTCCTCTACGGTTAAGTCTTTGGTCGGGATGCCACGTTCCGTGGCTTCTTGTATCAACTCTGGTTTCTTCAGTTGGTATATCCAACTTGTAGGCATTTGTAATACCTACCGGTTGGCAGCGGTTGTACGGTGAGCGGTTCTCTGTGCAGGAGGTAAATTTACCTGGATGGAGCGTCGGGGCTCCGGGCGCATGTATGTGCGGGCTAGATGTAATCTACGGGTGGACGGGTTGCGACAGTCCCCCCAAATCGGTGCGGTGATGCTACGTACGGTATACCCGGTACGGTATATGGCAAATATTTATTTATTTATTCTTATCCCTGTCCTTTCTCGAGCACCGGTTCCTTCCAGGGCATTTCTCAGAGGTGGCTTTTTTACGTGTCCGGGGGCATAAACATGTGAATTTGTTGCCTATAAAATCTGAATTAAATCATGCAAATCCATCAGCATCTGATACACCTGGACAACTGGTAAAACATTCCATGTAGTATATATATTATAAGAAAATAAATGTTAAGTGCTAAAATTGACGAACAGTGGGTATGTCCCGCACCCAGATTTGTTGAAACAAAAAATCATAACTTAAGACTGGAATTTTGTTTTAATTTTTAAAGTTGGTTCACGTATTCTACATAAGCCTATTATTTATATTATTAGACTCAAAATAATTGACGCATTAATATTACAAAATAAATCCAATTATTCGACTTGTCCCGCGGCAGCACGTGATTTCACTGGAATTTATAAACCTTGTCGGCATTTCACAAAGGAATATACCAGGAACGCCGCGCCGCGTGCGCAGGTAGGTTCAGTCGTGCCACGTTTATCGGCGAGAGCAGACGTCGGCTCCCGGTCTGCAAGCGCATTTCGTAAAGGTGTGTTCGGCATTCGGTGGGTTTGGTTACGTGATTTTTTGAATTCGGTGACGCCATTAATTGTTTAAGTGCTTGTGCTTTTTTCGGTTACATAGTGCGTAAGCCACCCTCAGAGGTATGTGATTTGGATATTAGAAACTCTTTTACATACTATGATTATGTTTTCTGTAATTGTCTAAAAGCGATTAAAATTGAATTCAGTGGGCGTGATTACCGTGGATTCGGTGGGTTTTTGACCACCGAAATCAAAAAATAGACCACCGTTGTCAATCTTTACTATAAATTGTACTTTACAATTGTTCGTTATTTTTGTACTTTACATATACAATGATAATTTAAATTATATACGTTAACATGTGCTTATTATATATGTCCAAATAAATATATAATTTTGATTGTTAAGCTGGTGCCATATTTATTGGTTTTTATTTACAGTACAATCTGTAATATTATATGAACATGCATACAAAAAGCAGTTAATTTAATAGTCTACATTAAAAAAAGTTTCATAAAAAAAATTTTTACAACTCAGAACACATTCCTGTGGGTGGTTTTTTAAATCTAATTCTATTATTTAAAATTAAAGCATAAAATCTTCTAATTTAATTTGAATTGAGAGCTTATTCGAGCTGGCGTTTACGCTTACAAAACTGAGTTTTTTTTTATGTGACCAGAAGTGAATTTTACTATTTGAAAAATATAACAATTTATAGATAGCTCATATAGTATTACATATAATATAAATAATACCGATCCCATTTTGTAACGAAATGCCAGCTTGCATTTAAGTGTTATTAGACGGGAAATGTCGCCTTTTGATAATTTTTATGTAGCTAAAACTAAAATGTTCACGTCTCTTGAAAAATAATTAAAATCTTAATGAAAAAAGACTGTCGAAGAAACTGATAATTTCCTACCATTTATTATTTTAATTTAAAAATAGTAAATGACAAAAGAGTATTTTGTTTAAGATAACTTTAGAATTTAATGAGTATTGTGATATTTGTGATGTGTCTGCACATTGTCAGACAAACCGACTGAATATTATATTAATAGAGATCTAGACATTACATAGTTAAAATTAAGTTTAAGCAGGGTATTACGCAGTTTTTTTCTTTTCAATTTTATGTTAAAGGTTAAAGCATAACTGTTATTTCCTTCCTAAGTTTTTTATTTTCTTTTGTTGTTGATTGTCAAGTGTTTGCTTGCGAGCAGGCTAATTTTGCCTTGCTTTTAAAAGATCTAATTAGTTTATTTTGAGAGATTTAAACTTTAATTTGTTATTGATTTTAACTGCTTATTTAAAATAATGATTCTTTTACCGTCCTATCTTGATTTTGATTTGACTTTTCGTTTTTGAAGCCATTTACTTTTATAATCATAAATCCATAGTTTTTAGCAGAGCATAACTTTGTTTTATGATGAATCACAATAATAACATAATTATATCTTCATTATGATGTCTTTAAATTGATAATTAAACTATTTTAGTGCTAAAATAATATTGTTTTATTACAATCTTGGTAAATTTTGAATTCAGTGGCACCCTTTTTATTAATATTGATTTCGGTGAGTGTGTTTGATTTCAGTGTTTAGAAAAACTCAAATATCTCGCGAACCTTCACGTCTATAAGGAGGCCTTCACTACCAATATTTTTTAAATTGAAGCCTACTTGTTAATTTTAACATCACATGTCTATAAAGTAAAAAAAAAAAATCGGCACCGAAGTCAGGCACCGAACGTCACCTCTGAGAAATGCCCTCCAGGATACCATCTGGACTCCTACGTGAGTTATTTAGTTGGGCGCTAGATGTGATGTACGGGTGGGCGGGAAGCGACACTCCCCCTAAATGGATGCGGTAATGCTACGGTGTAGCAGCCCTACGGTATATATATTTATTTATTTATAACTACCCCTGTCCTCTCTTGAGCACCGGTAATATTACTGGTGTGTCTCTTTGATGCCAACTTGAGCGTGCCGTTCTCAGAGGTTATTTTGGAGAATTTAGATTTGTCGCCGTAAGAAGAACAGCCGCTGTCTAAACACCAAATATCTTCTTTAATGCTTGAATTCACGGTACTCAGACAGACGTTGAAGTTGCTAGTCTGGTTTCTGTTCGTTTTCTCATTTGAAGTCTTCTTTTTGCTCCAACATGCCTCAGTAGCGTGACCTTTCTTTTTGCAGCTCTTGCAGTACGGTTTCGAGTTCTTTTTCTTGAAATGGTACGCTTCGGAGCTCTCTGGTTGTTCACTACAACTCCTGACCTGATATTCTTCTAGAATTTTTACCTTCAGGTCGTCAGGATCGGGCAGGGCGTCTCTTGATTCAATCGCGATGCGAAAGTTTTCAAATGTAGTTGGCAAATTGTAGAGTAGCATTATGCTGAGCAATTCCGACGGTATTTTTATGTCCATGTCGGCTAGCTTGTCGACGATATCCATGAAATTATTTAAGTGATCACGAATATCTTCTTCTGTGGTCATCCGTTTTAGAACCAATTGTTTTAACAAGGTTGCTTTTCTCGCAGGGCCGGTGCTTTGATCGCTGGCTTTGATAAATCGCTTTTAATTTGTCCCATACGGCTTTTGATGACGTGCAGATCTTCACTTGTTTTAGTTCGGAAGGTGACAGTAAAAGAAAAATTTCAGCCCTTGCCTTCAAATCTTCCTTGGTGAAAATTTACTTCGTTGTCTCATCCGCTTTTGGTGACATTATTTTATCGCCACTAACGATGTCCCAATAGTCGTTTTTGATCAGGACGGCTTGCGCTTGTAAACACCATGTGTCATAATTTGACTTGTTCAACGGTTCAATATTTCTATAACTCGTCGATACCATCTCGATTATTTCCAAGCGCGTAGTTTCAGGAACCACGCTCTGCTACCATTTGTGAGGGAATATGAGAGGGCAGCTGGAGTTTGATTAAATCACGGAGCACAGACATAATGTTTATTCTACAAATCCTTTTTTAGGGTTCCGTAGTCCTTATAGTTTCGCCATGTCCGTCTGTCTGTCTGTCTGTCTGTCCGAGGCTTTGCTCCGTGGTCGTTAATGTTAGAAAGCTGAAATTTGGAATGGATATATAGATCAATAAAGCCGACAAAGTCCGGGCTGGGCATCCGCTCCACGGGGGACTTGGCTCTCCCTGCTTTTCTCTCATCTGTCCATAGCACCGTCAGCCTCATCAGTGATATTCTTAATGTCATCAATCCCACTGATGTGGTAGTGGTGGGCTTGGCAGAGGCAGAGTCTACATGGGGAGCCAGATTTCCCGGCGAGAGCCCACCTACAGAAAAAACTAGCCAAGCTGCCTGGGACTCGGTAAATATAAAATCGGTCCACACAAGTCACACAACACTTTTGAACGACAGTTGTAACCCCAGCGAGCGCGCTCGATTATTGGCTGTATCTGAGCCTGCAGAATCAGGGCACTGGTTACACGCTTTGCCGTCGCGGAACATAGGATCTCTTTTAGACCCGGCCGCACTGCGTGTAGCCGTATGCCTCAGGCTCGGGCTAAAGACCTGCGAACCGCATCCCTGCTGCCGCTGCGGAGTGAGAGACAATGAACGTGTCATGAGAAGTATGCGATTCCGGTAGACATGAAACCTAAATCGTATTTAGTTTAAATGATCATTGCAAGTCGCATGAGTATGTGTTTACTTGACTGTTATGTCAACTTACACTGGAAATCTGAGGCCGCGAGTCAGTTATTTGCGGTGAATCAGCTGAGTTGCTTAGGCGAAGGCGATTATTGTATTGTCTTTTACGACATTTACTATATTAACCTTTATAACCGACTTAAAATAATAACGATTGTTATAATACCTTTTTTGAAGGTGCACATGTTTAGCGATAAATTTAAACTTCACTTTCCAACACAGTACTTACATTTTAACCACTTTTCCACGGCTTTGCCGCCAACACAAGGAAACACAAGACAGCGTATACTTGTACACAGCGTATACACACCCAACCCAACTTTTCAGGCGGAAAAGGCGCGAAATTCAAATTTTCTTTGGTAAGTCAACTATTTGCGCCTACTGTTAACACTTAGCATGTGTTTGTGTTAACGACATTGCACATGTTACACCACTCACACCCGCATACGACGGAAACCTGCTTTATCAACGCGAGTCACCTGCTTTACCGACAGCACCGCGTTCCTTAATGCTTGTTCGGACTACGTTAGTAATTGAGTCAAGTAGCAAGTATTTTAGTTACTAAACGTGCCAGAACACCCAACCAGGTGAGAAAAATAAAAAATCGCAATGAGTGACGATACGATTTTAAGTCGACACGAGTTTCGAATTAACTATTCGCAAATGTATTACAATACATATGGCCCTTAAAATTTTCGATATAGTTACGTAATGTGCTAATTATCGCACTAGTGCGGTAAAGTAGCTCCATATGTACTGTAAAATAAGTAACAATATATATTTGACCATTGTGGCACATGTGTACCTATATATTTGACCATTTTGTTAATAGTATTTTTGCAAAGAAAAGAAAAGGTAATCTAATTAACATATGATGTGACTTATTAACTATCAGTCTTCTGGGATTATTCCAAGGATTTGCTTTTTAAATTGAATTTTGGTAGTGTTAAAGATGTCGACTGAGACGAGGCTTTTAGGCAGCGTTGGTGGCGAACGTGGGCACGGCGAACAGGAGGCCTACCGCGAAAACCGAAATTCGCCAATTGCGGGGATTTTTCTCTTTTACTCTCTCTAAGACGTCATTAGAGTGACAGAGAAAAATGCCCGCAATTGACGAACTTCGATTTTTGCGGTAGGCCCCCAGGGCCATAGAGCGCGCCCCGCTCCGCGGCACCCGGAACCGCATGAGTTGTAGTAGCTCGCTGCTGTTGTACTCACTCCTACATATATTGTAAAGTACCATAGCATCTGACATTACTCGTCGCGTTGACAATGATGATACTTTGTTATAGTGACTTAGCAAGTTTTTGTACGGCATCCTCTTTTCTGTAAGTCTCTTATGCATGATTCTCAGAAATTTGTACCATTTCAATTGCATTAGAGTATTTGGCATAAAGAGGATTCCATACAACTGACGCATACTCTAAATGTGGTCTTACTAACGCTTTTTAGAGCAGTAGGTATGTATCCGCCTTTTTAAATACCTTAGCTTTAATTATGGCCTGGAGGCGAGTCTTTTAAGCCAGGGCGGCTACCGGGAAAATCAAAATTCGTCAATTGCGGGCATTTTTCTCTGTCACTCTAATTACGTCTTAGTGAGAGTAAAAGAGAAAGATCCCCGCAATTTGCGAATTTCGGTTTTCGCGGTAGGCCCCCAGCTGCGCATATTCAAAGGCATTTTTTCATTCTCAACTTCATGTATGTTAAGGATGGATAACCCTGGCCGCAGGGAATGATATGTGCAAGCGAGACAGCGCTATGCATGTGTAGAGTATGCATAATAATTAACGCAGACAATTTTAATAATTTAAAAATAAAGGCCAACAGAATTATGCATAAGATTGCCCAATGGTTCTTATCAAATGGAATGCAACTAAACATTGACAAAACTAATATTATGCACTTCCAACTGCGAAAAAGTGACGAATATAAATTTAATACCGTTATAAATGACGTTACTCTATCTCAAGTTGATCAGGTGAAATATCTAGGCTTCACGATGGATTCAGGTTTGACATGGTCCCCCCATATAGACGCGATTTGCGACAAGTTAGCTTCCGCCTGTTTTGCCCTATCCAGACTCGCACCCATCTTGACACCTGCCAACCTCAAAACTGCTTATTTTGGATACTTTCACTCAGTCTTAACCCAAGGTGTCGAGCTATGGGGTACGTCAGCAGACTGTGACAGACCGTTTAAACTACAGAAGCGGGCCCTTAGAATAATATCTGGCAAGCCCTACGATCACCCAGCCCAAGCGTTATTTAAGGACCATAAAATCCTCACTCTGCCTTGTATCTTCATATTGATGGCCTGCCAACACGTGAGATCTAATCTGGACCAAGACACAACGCGCGGACAGTGTCATGGTAGAAATACTCGAGGTGCACACCTGCTACTTGTCCCGCACCGCAGACTCGCTAAAGCTCGAAAGTCACTCGCTGTCCTAGGTGTCAAAAAAAAATTTTTTAATTTTATCAATAAAGGAATATGAATATAATTATAACACCCTACCTAGTGACATAATTACCTCTGCGAGTGATAAAATATTTAATAATAAACTTTAAAAAATGTTGATTGACCTGTGTTGCTAGTGTGAATGAATTTATTTTGAGGAAGTGTGAATAACATATAAATTAGAGAATTTAAATAAATAAACGAGTTCCTATAATTGGCTTCCTGTATCTACTATATTTTTCTATGTTAATGTCACAGCTGTTGGATCTCCAAATAAATAAAATAAAATAAAAAAATAAACATAATAATTGTAATTAAAATTGCAATCAATATAAATTGACCATTGTGATGTACTCGTAATAATATGGTTGACATTGTACAGTATGGTAAAGCATCCTCATTGAATTGACGTGTAAAATTTGTATAATTTTATCAATAAATGTATCTTATCTTATCTTATCTAGAGCGACGTCCCGTTCACACCTGTCATTCGGTATATAAACGATGGAAACCGAATGAAAGTTTCAAAGAGCATATAATCGATATAATCACTACGATCCTTAAAAATTCCGTGCGTCAGTGGTTAGCCAAAAGTGCCAATTACATCCACACTTTATAAGGCCTGATATCAGACCCGAGTTCGGGTCCGAGCAAGAGTATTTTTCCGTTTCACCAAATATCAGCACATCATTTACAATATTCGAAATGTAAAAAAAATATTCATGTGCAAAAATATCAAACATTGATTATTTTTGTCAATTAGAGACAAAGTATTTTTTACATTTCAAATATTGTTAACGATGTGCTGATATTCCGTGAAACGCAAAACGATTATCAGGCCCGAAATCGGTCCCGATATCTGGAAGTGTGGATGTAATTGGCGCTTAAGGCCTCTCCAAATGTATAGGCCCGTCAAATTTAAAAAATGCAAGCGCGTAGGGTAATCGTCCCATAGAAAATTTGAATTGCGCTTTAATCTACTGAAAAAAGATGTTTGACCGGCTATTATATTACCAACTTTTTTTCTGATATTTTTCTTTATGTTTATTGTTTTTCTCTGTCACTCTAATTACGTCTTAGTAAGAGTAAAAGCGATAAATCTCCGCAATTTGCGAATTTCGGTATTTGCGGTAGGCCCCCTGTTTTCTGTATGTTGTCAGGAATGTTAAAACCACGTTAAAACACGGTTAGTGCGTGGTTTTAATTTTGTCGCATTGCTTAATGTTATGGTAATTGCTCTGGTATATGGTGACTGAGTTTCGTTGATTATATTATTAATTAGTTTGGCTTGGCTGTGGAAATTCGAACGCACAATGCACCGACAAACGAACGCCATGAAAATGTAAGTTACTTTTCTATAAGTACTCATAAGGGTTTCTGCAAACTGCCAGATTCAAATTAGGGTTTAATTAAACACTTTAAAACTCTTGCCGAACAGTAAAGCGCCTATTACTTACATTCACGTGGTTGGCAGGCCCTTTTCTTAGGAAGGCTTTCTTTCAAATACTGCCCAGCCACTATATAGATATATAATGACCTCTTCAATGTATTGGTACAAGAGTTTTTTTGTTTCTTAGTACTAACTATAATAATTTCTCAACTTGCAGGATCAATATTGAGAAGAAGGGCTCCACTTCATTGAAGCTTGGCTTCTCAATTGATGCACTAGCATATGGCAGCTACATAAGCCATATCTTTGATATTCATAACATAATAGACATACAATTTCTTCTCAAACAACATGAAGGCAATGAAATCAGTTATTTCATCTGCACAAAAAAAGCTGACTCAGCCAGTACAAGCAATTTAATAATTAAGATTCGAATAACCTGCAAGAAAACTGCGCACAACTGCTATTTGACATGTAAAGATCACTGGAGCCAGTGGCAAGCTATGGGAAAAGATTTATCAAATGACTCAAAAAAATACCTTAATCTCCATTTCACTTTATCTATCACTTCTAAAAGAAAAGATGAAGTTACAACGAGCCTTCATGAAGACAAACTATTTACCGACTTTCAATTAAGAGCAGCTGACGGCAGTGTTGCAGTACACAAAGCACTTTTAGCTGCGAATAGTCCAGTATTTAAGACTTTGCTTAGCGGACAATGGAAGGAGACAACTGAAGGCTGCCTACAAGTGAAAGGAGTGACTCTCTGTACACTTAACCAGCTCAAAGACTACATGTATTTGGGGGTTATGCCTGACAGTGATGTTTCTTCACTTCTCCTATTAGCAAACTACTACCTAATTGATACCCTAAAAAAAGAATGTATCATAAAAATCGCTCAAAGCGTGACGTCTGAGAACTTATACAAATTATTAGAATTTTCTACACGTAATCAGATCCCAGAATTGACATATGCAATACTTGAAGCTGTGCCAAAATATATGGTGAAATTAGCTCAAAAAATAAAGGTCTCAAAAAGCTAACCATTAGACATATTTAGTATAGAAAATCAGTTAATGATGATCAAACATTTTTGATTTTCATAAATATTTTATAATGAAGCTGTTGATTATACCAAAGTAAATTATTCTTAGATTGGTACCTATTGTTTAAGTAGGAATATAATTTATTTTAAAGACAAGGAAATATGCCAAGTTGTTTATTAGGACATATTGATATGTGGCTTTCATATATTCATATATTCCATTTTCATATATTCCATAAGAGAAGGGTCCTTATGCACATGCAGCCGCTTTAGAGTTTTAGACATGGTACACCACATATTAGCACCTAGTGTTAACTTTGTCAAAAATATTACTAGATGGAGCTATACAATGATATGCATTCGTAAAACTACTAGTTTGGAAATTATATGCCTGTATAACAGTGGTCAGACAAAAACAGTTATTTGTCTTGTAGTTGTATAGAAATGAAGCCTTTGTATATTTTCTTGTCTCCATTGATTCACTATATTGAGCCTCGTGATGACCAGCTTCCTTAGTACAGTCAGCGTCAAAAGTAGCGGATGGAACAATGCACCGAATGTATCTGACACCGTCGCATGGTTTTCCAATGTAGTGTCTACTATAGTCTAATTGTTGGACATAGTTCGGCCGAATTTCACATACCCATACTAATGGAGTTTAGTTCTCTTTTTAAAACTTTGTGTTGGATTTTAGTGAAACTTTGCACATACAATGACATGAGGTATATCTAGTTCTGTAATTAGTTTATATAGCTCCAGTTATTAAACAAACGAAATAGAGCATAAACAAGTTTTGTGTGAAAAACTTAAATTCGCTGTATTTTTTTAACTATGGTATCTGAAGCTACATAAACTCATTACAGTACTAGATATACCTTATTCTATTGTAAGTACAATGTTTGATACCAATCTAGCTAGTCGCTTTAAAATGAGAGCGTAACTACGTTTATATGGAGCAACAAGCTTAAGCTATAAGATACTTCTGACGCATGGTCTGATATGTTATTTTAAAAGCTGACTGTACATAGGCAACAATAAATTTTTGATTCTGACAATTTATTATGACAATTAAAACTTGCATGTCACCAGGAGCTTAAATAGTGTTATTTTATTTTAAGACCTTACACATGTTTTTAAGTGCGACAGCTGTAAGTGCTCTCAAATATCTGAACATGCGCTATGGTCAAGGCGCTAGAGTGCTTGTTCAGATATTTTTGAGGACCTCGGCCGCTCAGATATATCTGATGGCGACTGTACTACCTAATATGTATATGTGGGTGGGCTGGGTTTAGTAGCTCCTCTTGGTACAAATCCACAAAAATATTAACTTATATTATGCACAATAGATAACAACAACCAAATAGTCTGTCTAACTTTGTACCGACTTTGACAAAACAAAGTTTGGAAGTGTCAGTGAAATCAAAGAAATAGTGCTGATGTTGTGTTCTTTAAGATGACTCACGCTAGAATGTTCCGGGTCCCAGCCGAGGCGTGTAACATTTGGTTTTCACCGGCTCGGGATGGAAAACCAAGTGTCGGACGCCTCGGCCCGGAACTTCTGGCGTGAGTCGTCCTTTATTCCATTGCCACCATTGACATATAAGGACAGGCCCTACGGGCACAAAAAATGGTGCTAGTTCAATAGTGTCACTCACGAATTCGAGCCAATCGTGCAGTCTAACGCAACTAGTTGCGACTAATCATCAACCAATCGCGTTGTGGCGTTAGTCTGCACGATTGGCTCGAATTCGTGTGCATGACACCGCTGTACTGGCTCCATTCTCAATGCCCGTATGGCCCGTCCTTAGATGTATGTCAATTTGTGAATGATTGCCACTGTGTTCAAGTATAACCATATTTTCTGGTATATTCTGAGCGAACTATACTGAAATATGAATAACGAAACTAAGAAATACAGTGCTTATCACTGATACTAGAAAAGAAAACAACAGTGGATTTATTTTCTTGAAATTGTATTTTTATATTTTATTTTATTTTTTAACATTATGACAAACTAGAACACGTGTACATCATGTAAAGTAAAAAAAACGTGATACCGAGATTGACCGCTGAGGTAGATGGCGTTTTACGGAGCTGTACAGCGCCACCTTCATTAGCTGTCAATGTATCAAACTTTGTGATGAAACCGTAAAGGTGGCGTTTGGATGTCCACTGCAGCTGCATTACTGTTGTGGCGTCCTATCAAATTTCTTGATATAACGAGTGACGGAATAAACGTCATAATTGTGGCAGTGATGCGGCGACGAGCGTCACTCGTCAACAGCTAATGAAGGTGGCGCTGTGACTTGAGCAGGTGCGCGCCCGCCGTGGGTGGCGCAGACGCGTCGCACGCGTCTGCGCCAGTAAGGCCGCATAGTCTGCATTGACATATACGAGTAAATCTAAGGACGGGCCTTACGGACAATAAGAATGGGGCTAGTACAGCGGTGTCACGCACACGAATTCGAGCCAATCGTGCAGTCTAACGCCGCAACGTGATTGGTTGATGAGTTCGCACTACGCGCGCGATTGGTCGCAACTAGTTCCGTTAGACTGCACGATTGGCTCGAATCCGGGGGTGACACCACTGAACTAGCGCCATTCTTAGAGCCCGTAAGGCCCGTCCTTAGGTATACAATGTCAATGTGCTCATGCTATTTTTCATTACCTGCTCCGTGCACCCGCTGAAGCCGGCGAAGAGCCTAAGAGTACTTTTTATTTATCTGTACCACAAGAGGAACATTTATATAGTACCTCCATAGTATACAGACATTGAAATCATGATTTTAGTAAATTATAATATGTTTGGTATGTTTATACACAATTTTACATAATATTTTTTTATATAAGAAATAATTTTAGTCACAGTAAGGTAACCTTACTGATGAAAATAAGGTTTAAGTTCGATAATCATCAACATTTTTACGTTTTATACAAGGCTACGTAACTACTTAGTTGTAGTTGTGTAAGTACCTAATTATCTATTTTTCTTACTTTTACTTTATTTACACAATCAGGAAACTATTTTGTGATATTAGTTAGAAGAAAATAAGTCGATTAAACTGTGATTGAAATATTTTAAAGCTTTTTATTTAATTTGTACCTATATAATGTTTGATATTTACAGAGACCTGCTGTTGACTGTGATTCCACCATGCACTATCTCAGAAGGTTGATCAGGTAGGGACTTGGGTGGCGGTATTCTAGCCGGAGGTATGAGGGGCCCATAGGATTTTAGAGTCAGGCCAAGCTAAGTTGGCAGCGATTTTGATAGCCCAGCCTGTGCTTGTGCAGTGTTGATTAAACGTCATAGTTTCATAGAAGTTTGACTAGACTGTCTGGGCTGTCAAAATCGCTGCCAACTTAACTTGGTCTGACTCTAGCCCTCTAGGTACCGCATATGCCTTCACGCTTTTCTGTTTTGCCTTATGGTTGACTGGTAGGAAATGCCTACAGTGGCATTAAGCCCGTTTTTTATGTTCAATAAAGTATAAAATACCTACATAAATAGATGCAGTTATAATATTCAACTCTATTAATAGCTATTAAAGTTCTATTTTAAATAAAAAATTTTTTTGAGATGAATTAAGTAAGGGGCAGTCTGCCACCTTTAGTCCCAACTGACCTTCTTTTAGTCTGAAAACAGCTATACGAAACGAGGGTGGATTGAAAAATTCGCGGCCTGAATATTAAAAACAAAACAGAGGTTTTTTAATTTAGTTTTCTACATGGTCGAGTTGAATGCACTTGTTCCATCTGGATTCCAGAGCCATTACACCACTTTTGAAGAAGCTTTCCTCGAGACCTTCAAAATAGGCATCCACCTCAGCTTGAACCTCGGCGTTGCTTGAAAATTTCATACCACCCGTGTGTTTTTTTTTTAAATTAGGGAACAGATGAAAGTCCGATGGTGCTAAATCGGGTGAATGGGGTGGGTGGGGCAATAATTCAAACCTACATTTGGCAATCTCCGCCATCGATTTTAGTGACGTGTGAACACGTGCATTGTCCTGGTGGAAGATAACTTTCTTTGTCAACATTCCAGGTCTTTTTATCTTCAGAGCCTCGCGTAATCTGCGTAATAACTCGCAATAATAGTCGGAATTTATAGTTTTACCTCTTTGGAGATAGTCAACCATTATTATTCCCTTTGCATCCCAGAAAACAGGTGCCATGACTTTATTGGCCGACAAAATTTGGCTTTGGCTTTTTTGGGAGGCGGACTTCCAGGACGAACCCACTGCTTCGATTGCTGTTTGGTCTCTGGTGTATAATGGTGGACCCACGCCCAAGTAGCATTGCTAGCTGTATAAGAGCTGTATATCAGTTTATTTGAATACTATAAGCTGTACATTTAGGCTGTACTACAGCTGTATAAGCGCTTATACAGCCCTTATAAGTTAAAAAAGGGCCCCAATTATACAGCTTTTCGCGTTATTAGAGCTGTACAGTAGCTGTACAGTAGCTGTACAAGCAATAGATAAGCTGTATAATAGCTGTAATTCGGTGTAAATGGAAACCTTAGCACTACAGATTATCTCTTATAAATATGATTTAAGAATATCAGTTTTAAATAGGTTTTTAAGAAGAATTACAATAGAACAAAAAATATTCAAGTCTAAAAATGTCTTCTGTTCATTCGTTATATTTGTAATGGCGACAAATGACAAATATAAGTGGAAAGTAATAAAGTGCAGTTAAGATACAGGATCTTGAGAGCAGTTATATTACTATTGGTAAGTGCCGATTATTATTTATTGTGAACATGTGTATCTTTTCTGGCAAAATATTCACGCCCCTGCTTAATAATCAAGAAAAACATAACAAAAATATCTAAAAGTGGTACATAAGTTTAGTTTTTGTTTTTAAGGTTAAGGTTTTTTTTTTTTTAATGTTAATTCTAAGGTTAAAGTCAATTTATTTTAGCTGGTTATCATAATATGACAAGTTTTTGTTAAATATTTGCAAGTTTATCTTTAATTATATTTTCAAATATGTTTTTATTCATAGTAAAATGGCGACAGTATTTAAACAGCCTATAGGATAGTTGGAGAGCATCATAATCTTAGTAGCTGTACTATGTAATTAATGGAGTCACTTCTACAGCTTTTGGATTTAAATCAGCTTTGTAATAGAATATTTTTATACATTTGACTGTATTTCGGCTTTCTGTACATAAGTTATAATTCCCGTTAGAGATCCGTATTATAAATAAAAAAACCTTAGAGCTTAAATAATGGTCTGTATTGTAAATACGTTGTACCAATTGTATATAGAAAGTGCCTTCTATGCTGTAATATGACTGCCATTTATTCATTTAGTTTTATAATACACTCCTTGTCAGAAATCATAAAACTACTATACTTATATGAGTGCAAAATTACGCAAAAAAATTACTTTAAGCGACTTTGGTCAGAAATACAGACAAAAACTGTACTACATATGTCATTTATTCTTTTAGTTCTATAATAACCTTACAGACAGAAGTTATAACACCATTATACTTATAATAGTGTAAAATTACGCCATAAGAATTAGTTTTAAATCGGAGTTGACAAATACTTTTATACAGCAACAAGTGCCAGGTGATCCTACACTACAGCCTCTATACAGCTTAAATGATAGAATAAGCTTGTAGCGTCACACAACACTTAAAGTTTTATAACGGAGTTTACAGATACTTTTTTACAGCAACAAGTGCCAATTGATACTACAATACAGCCTATATACAGCTTTAACGATAGAATTAGGTCGAAGTGTCACACAACACTTAAAGTTTTATAGTAGATTTTTTATTTTCTGATATAACACCCCATGCGTACGCAGATTCCTTTATAATGATTTTATACAGCTTGAGCTCAGGTTAGTTTTCTCTGACACTCTTATAAGTCCCTTAAACCACCCTAAGTTCTAAATTGGCTGGTATATTGATTTTACCGACACTTAAATGCTACTTGGGCGTCTAGTCCATAGTTACAAATCTGTCCAAAAAGTCTTGAGTATCGGCTTCATACAGGTCTAGACATTCACGTGAATTAGTACGGCGAGCGATTTTTTGTTCCACTGAAAAAAGCCTCGGGACCCATTTCGCCGACACCTTGTAAAAACCTAATTCGTTGACTATAATATTTTGAGTTCTTTCATAAGAGATGCCTACGATGTCAGCTATTTCCCTCGCCGGGCTTTCATTATCATTTCGCATATAATTGCCATATTGTCCGTATTAGTCACCGTTGTTGGCCTCCCGGGACGAGGGTCATCTGCGATACTATCTCGTCCACGCTTGAATTCAGCTGCCCATTTTTTCACCATCGTTTTAGCTTATTGTGACGGAAGAGTAACTACGGAACCCTACACTGAGCGTGGCCCGACATGCTCTTGGCCGGTTTTTTATTATTATTTTGATTTCGGGACCGAGACGTTGCGTGTATTAAGCATGATACGAGTATAATGATTAGTGGCTACGAAATAGTACGTTTATTTTAATTTCGCAATGTTCCTTCTGGAGTAGGTCCATGAAACTTTTGTATAATGTAGAATATAAACTGGTTCATTTTTGAAAAAAAAAATGGTGTGTGTACCATGAGCCTAACTTGATATACAGAGTGATTCTTTTTTTATTTTTGTTTTTTTTTTACATGAATTTAAATGGTTAGGGGGTTATTATTTTTTTAGCACATAGCTTTTAGTCTTATTAATATTTGTACAAAATTTGAAATTCGTCACTTTCATAGTTTAGGAAAAAATAATGAAAACAGTTTTGGGGTTAATCGGGTGTTTTTCACCCCCAGGGGGTAACAGAGGGATGAAACTTTGTACAGAGTATAACCTCCCCAAAAGGCATCGTTTGATTACAGTTTCGGCCCAAAATCGCTGGGGGCAATTTTTCCTAGGCTATCCTGCTACACCCTTTGCTTCGGTGTCAATCCTTCTTTATGAATGTATTTAATCACAGCACGCTGCTCTAATTTCTTCATTTTCACGATATCTACCGACACGTAACTTTAAATATGCCGTAAAATTGCTTTTAAATATAGTCGCCAATTGAAATTTCGCGGGAAGACAGTTGAATAATGACAGTTCAAAATGGCGGCAGAAAAAAGAAAAAAGTTTTTTTTTAATTGGCCAGGCCGCGAATTTTTCAATCAACCCTCGTACCTTCTACATGGTTTTAGGCCCCATTTTTTCAGTTATATATAAATATATATATATATATCCAAGCATTGCAAATTTAATGGAATAACAACAAGGATTATGAAAAAAGGTAAGTAATAAAAACTTGGGTTTCACAATTATTTAATAATCATTTCACATTGACTATTGTTTTCTTAACAGAATAAATCTTATTATGAAAGTCAGGCAGTCTTCACATTAGATGCCGCACGACGCTCCATTGTGCATTGGACATACATGCATACATACATGTGCTTCGCTGTCCCGTTCACACACAAGTGCATTGTGCGGATCCTCAAAACCGTATCATGGTCAGTGGACATGCTCACATAGTCTACATTAAAGTATAAGTAATTAAGACAAGAACAAAATGGCACATAATCACATTAAAAACATAAAACAAAAAAGAATGTTCAGGTCAGGGCACACAAACCGGCCCTTGCCGGCCCCATACTAAGTTAAAACTAAAATATACTTTCTAAACGTAAATTAATGTTTTTGAAACAATATAAAATAAACATATACTAAAAACATAATGACAATTTCACTCATAATCATCAGTAATGTATCTTAATCAAAATATTCATAATTATAAAAGTTATGGTCAGTAGGATGAGCCCACATGCTCTAGCAATATAAAACCAAACATATTTTCTACGTCTGACATAAGTTTCTAAAATAATATAATTTCTAAACAAAATATTGTCAGTAAAAATTTTTTTTTAACAACATTCATAAAAAACAAAGGAAATTACACTTATTCATTGAAAGGTTAAAATAATAAAGGTGGGATAATCTATATTAGCATGCATGCTCTCAAAGATCAAAAAACAAAAATTCTAGATTTAAATACAGTAGCGGATTTGTCCTAAGGCCCAGTACATTCGGCCTAGAGCGGCAAGACACTAGAGGGGCGGCCTTCTATATGATGGATGCTGAGAAAGGGTGGCTAGTACTATTACAGGGCCTGGGGCCTACGACGGCCAACACTGCAAATCCGCCATTGCTTAAATATTCTTAGAAACAATGGTAATCATAATCATGTAAATTGTGGTCAGGTGGAACAAGTCTGCATGTTCTCTTCTATAATAAGTAAAGACAGAATGTTAATTATACTGTCAATCTTTCAAATACATATGAATATGCTTACATTTGTATTAAGGTCAATATGGGTGAGTTTGGCTGGCCTTCACATTGGGGCCAATCTACACATTAATACCTGTTTATTACGAGTTTATACATTTGCTAACTTCCTACCTACATTTAGTGGCATATGTATGGATTCGCAATAAACACTGATCAATTTTAACAAGCAGAAACGTCTGCGAACGATGCTATTAAGCTTAGAATAAATTTAAAAGTGGAAAAATTACTGTCTTGGGCGAGACTTGAACTCACGGCTTCTGGATCGATACTCCAGCGCTCTGCCATCTGAGCCACCAAGACCTCATCAATAGGCAGCAAATTTTTCCTCATCCCAGACAATAATTTTTCCACTTTTTAATTTAAACACTAATCAATCTGTAAACACACATGTTTTTAATATGGTCGGTTAAGCTATTTAAGAGTTATAAAAAAAACTGGTCTTCTTATTAAAACGATGGAAGTGCCACTAACATACGCTCTTTTGCTTGTACGGCTTTCTTGTGTTGTATGAAGGTACGGAACCTTCCATTGTGCGTGGTCCGACACGTACTTGGCCGGTTTTTTCGGAATGGATGTACACAAAAAGAGGTACAATAACAATAATCAAAATAAAGAGTTTTATATTGTAACCCAAAATGCTTTGCTTTTCCCGTTAACACAAATATATTTACTATCAAAATATCCAGTGTCATCTTCCACTCACAAAAAGTTAATCTAAGTTACATCCCGATAACAATATACACTCATTTATTCATCAATAACAACATCCACAAAACGAAAAGACCCAAATTAACAAGTTATTACTTGCAACCGCGCCTATCCGATCCCAACACTTAGTATTTGATAAGTAATTGGCTTAAAATGTGGGTACGTAGAAAACGTCACACCAACCGGGCGATGCAACCAACGGGTGTATTAGACCTCGGCGCTCGTCCGCGGAAAATTCAAATTTACCAAGGATAACTCATTGTCTAGTCTCGCTTTCGGCAAGAATCTCGGCCGATTTTGGCCGAGAGCCGAGACCGAGATCTCGGCTCGATTTTTGGCCGAGAATGCCGAGACCGAGACCACATTGATGTCATCAATAAAACTGATAAGGAATTTAATTTGTACCAAGAGAGATGCTAGTTTTTTTTAACTTGTAAGTCTAGCTCTAGCAGAAGGAAAAGAAGGTACAAGCTTTTAATTTTTTTTAGCCAGCTTCATCTATGCTCTCTATATGTTGGAAATACCTTTAAAACTTGGGTACAGTCAGCGTTGTATGAATAGTAACAGCAAAAGTGAAAAAAAAAACATATTGTATTGGAACATGAACAAGGATGCCATATGAACAAGGATGTTTTTTTTAAATGACATATTTGGTTTTGCTTGTCACTGTTGTGATATATTTAGTATTGTTGTTATTCTGCTTTAACTGTAACTGCTTATTGGTGTCAAAGACATGTTTGCACTTTTAGACCTCCCTCCTTGGTAATAAGGCGAAAAATGTAAACATATCTTTAACATTGACTAAATATCTAATTAAACATGAAAAAACTTGTTCCGCTTGACCTTAATTATAAATATACTTCGAATGATTGGTCCCTTTTTTCAATACTGTAGCTGTGATGTAAAATGATTGTAGACTTATCTTTAACATTGACTAAATATCTAATTAAACATGAAAAAACTTGTTCCACTTGACCTTAATTATAAACATACTTCGAATGATTGGTCCCTTTTTTCAATACTGTAGCTGTGATGTAAAATGATTGTAGACTTTTTTGAACATTCAGCACGTAATTAGCCGTGTCCACACAGAGCGAGCATATGCGCCAGGCCAACCATCCAGTGTAGACGTGCCTCGGCCAAGGCAGTGTGTGTGTTATCCTCACCTGAGCGTGCCGCCTCGGCTGAGGTATGTCTACACTGGCTGTTTTGTGCGTGAGGATATTGTCTCGCGGGTATGCTGGCTGTGAGTGGACCTGGCTATTTAATTAAGAAATGTAGCATTTAAGTAACAAAAATACGGCAAAAACATATTTCTTCTTTTGTATTTTAAATGAAGCCCAACCAAAAGAGAATTGAAGGAACTGTCATAGGGACCATCATTTGACTTGCGAGGCATACTTTAAGCTTAAATATTATTACAAGTCCAGGTAGGTGTTTGACAAGCTGGAATATAAAAGTTACAATTTTTCAGCCTATGCCATAAATCAGTATTATCCAGACGTTTTTTAAGGACTTCATACAAAGTCATATTGGGTTTGGCTTTAAGCAGTTTCAAGACTTTATGTTTCTTGAGTCCAGGTGTATCAAGATAAATTGTTCTAGTAGTATAATGTGAACCACAAATATTGTTCTCATTAGTGGGGTTTACACAAAGTATTCCAGGGACATGTCTGACGCAGAATATACCTTGCTGCAGAGCTTTCATGATAGGGTGGTCTTCAGTATTTGGGTCCAAAACGATTTCTATGTTGGGCGACATGTTGGTCACCTTACAGTTTTCAGTGATTCTCTTCAGTTCACGGTTTATCTGATCACGGATCTGCTCTGCAGGAGAATAACTTGGTATCTGTATAGTCTCTACTGCTGTGCAAGTTGTGGATGGTACATCTATGTCTTTGCATTGTTCTCCAATATCTTTAATTGCTCTTTTCATTTCACTGATTTCAGACATCATTACCTTCAATTCATCCTCAAGCTGATTAATTCTGTGAGTTCCAACTAACATCATGGAGGTCTCTCGATTTAAAACCGCGGTTGCAGTTTCTTCAACTTTCTCGTTGATATGTGCTTTTATTTGAGTTAACTCAGATGTCATTTGTTTACATTTATTGTTAACATTGTCAATTACTCTAATGTTTCTTATTAATACTCTTGATAAAAGTTTAATCAATTCATCAGTGACAATATAGTTATCATTTTCATTATCTTTATCTTTGCTTCCACTCGCTTCCAAGACAGTTTTTTTTTGGAAAACTTGTCTCGTCAATGTCCATATCACCAATACCACTCTCATCTCTAACACTACTTTCATCTTGAATATTGTTCTTTCCTGGTGAATTGTTATTTCGAACTTGCTCTTCGAGTCTTTCAATGGTTGATTGCTGTTGGTCTAATTTTCCCTCCATGCAACTTAACTTCTCATTCATGTTTGTTTGTAAAACATGCAAGTTGTTCATGTAATCCTTTTGTTTATGTAAGTCACGTTGTATTTTTCTTAACATATTTACCTCCATATTAACCGGCATTTTTGCTACTAGTAGCAAGAAGAATTAGAGAACAAACAAATGCACTTAGAATTTCGCCAACCTACATGGAATTTTGTCGAAGTTCAAAATCCTTCCATTACAGTAACTCTATTTATTGTTTAGCTTTTATAATTATTGTACACGTTGTAAACACTTGATCTTGCTATAGAAAACAAAATAAACAAATGAAACATGTATTATTTTAACCGTTCAGAAAAAGCACAAAATGTCAAACTTAAACTTGTGTATTTTTTTTTTCAATTTTTGCCTGGATGCGAGTTATTAAAGCCAAGTCTTTGTTTTGCTATTTTGAAATACAATAATGCATTCAGCCGACACAGGGATTGTACCGGACCGCGACCTTGGAGCGGTTTGGATTAGCGTCACACCAAGCTAAGTTGGCGGTGCAAGTGTTATTTTAAACGTCAAACTTCTATAAAATTATTTCGTTTACTTAACACTTGCAACGTCTGGGCTATCATGATCGCTGCCAACTTATCTTGGCTCGACTCTAACGATTAATCAAATGGACTTTTGCAATAATCGCCTATATATCTACGCTCCATCAAGCGAAGCGTTTGAGATGTCTGGTCAGAATAAGGGCCGCGTCGTCGGCACCGGAAGTAGCCGGTCCACTTCTTCCGTCTGGGTATCTTCGTCTTCGTGCTCCGCGTGCCCCGCGGGAGCGGGGGAGACGGTGCGAGAGGCGGGGGCGTCGCCGGCGGTGTTTTCGTCGCTGTATGTGTCCTCGCTGCCTTCAATGGAACCGAGGTCGTATCCGGGGGGGTAGCGGGAGATATCCTGATCCCCAACTACCCTCCCCCTCCCTCGGCGGCAGCGGTGATGATCCCCGCCTTCTTGATGTCGATCTCGATGCTGGGGGTAGACTGCGAGATCGAGATCGCGATCTACCCACACGTTTCTTCCTGTCGTCTCTCGGGCCGCGCAACGCTAGTCGCCGCCGGCTAAGCTAGTCCCCACATTCCCTAGCCAGGGGCGTCCGTTTTAGCGGGACCGGGTTCGGGAGATGCAGTGAGGGCAAACCGACGACGATGTATCTGATGAGATGCGCTTCCCTCCGGCTAAGTGCCGGGCTGCCTTTTTCAGTGATTTATTTCCAACAAATAAATATTGAATATGCGAATTTACGGAGACGTCCGAGCGCGTTGACACGAGTGCGAATCCTAATGCTGTCGCTCGCTCGCTGTCTTCTCTCTCGCTGGGGGGATAGCCATATCAAGTCTGAGACTTTTGGCTATGTCTATTCACGGCGAGTTTCAACTCGCCAGGCTATTATTTTTTAACGTCCGTATTAGGCACGGGGTTGTTTTAGGCTGTCTGGGTCTGGGCATTTTATATGTCCGTCGATGGCCTGTTTGCAGGTGACTGGCTGCGGTGCCTTTCTCTGGCTTGGTGGATCTGGACTGGAGGTTGGGGGTGAGCGGGGGGCCAGCTCGCGGGCCAGCGCCCGCGATCGTCTATCTGGGGGTCTTGCGTGGTGTGGCGTGATCTGTTGCAGCAACGGATGTTGCGAGTTGTCGGTGCGGTCGAACATCCGTCGCGCTAGTCGTCCGATGAAGTCGTCCAGTCCCTCGAGCTTGAGGTCCCGACTGATAACTCAGTTGCGCACGTAGCGAGGAGCGGCAACGACCGTGCGGAGAGCCTGGTTCTCCTGCACGCGTAGCTTCTTGCGGTGAGTTTCTGCGACGAGCGCGTACCAGGCCGGCGCTGCGTAAGTTAGCCTGGATCTCACGTACGTTTATATATCCCCAGCTTCGTGCGCAAGGGGAGGCTGCTTCTCAAGACGGGACGCAGTAGGGTTCTTGCCGTCTTGGCTCTTTATAAATAAATAAATAAATTATAAATAAATATTATAAGACATTATTACACAAATACAATAAAGCAGCAGTAGCAGCACTCTTATTTTCAGTAATATTTTTAATAGAAATTACAAATCTATTGAATAATTCATGGGATTCAGTAAGCTGCAATTTAATTTCAAGTAACCATCATTGCAATGTACGTACAGATGCGTCCGCACCTGAGCCTGATCCAAGCGATCCAAACGCTATCGATACACACAACACATATTATTTAGATCCCGTAAGGAACGATCACTTCTTACGTGATCTAAATTTGCGTGGCACGCTCCAATCGCGCTTGGATTGCTTGGATCAGGATCAGGTACGAATGCTTCTGTAAATTGCAATTATGGTTACTTACATCCCAATTTTACAGGTTTCTTTGTTTGCGAGGGGGTTTGATGAATGCGTTGTCGACGGTTGATGATATGGGCGTCGGTGGGCGCGATGTCTCAGGCGATTCAAAAGCTTCGCCGGCGCCAAAAAGCTCCGTATACAAATCGGGCATTGATAACCCGGGCGGTGTGCCGATAATTGGGTTTATCGGCGTACCGGCGTCTCTTGGTTGATTTTCGGGGGTCCGGGTTTCGTCGGGTGGATTTGAATCTCGGTTTTCTAATCTACGTACCCCCTCCATCACGATCAGGCGGCTCATTGTTGGGTGGTGCTGGGGGGTTATGGATCTCCACCCCCCCCCCCCCCCCGCCTCTTCTCACGTTGATCCATCACGAGTAGGCACTCCTGTGACGTTAGTTCCTATGGTTTTGGGGATATCCCCCGCAGCAAGGCGTGTGTTGACGAGTCGGCACGGTCGAACATCCTGCGCGCAAGTTGTCCGATGCATTCGTCCAGGCTCGGGTGCTTCATGTCCCTGTAAAGCGTTGCGTTTCGCACTCCGCGTGGGGCTCTAACGATCGCTCTAAGGCTGAGCGTGTCCTGCGCTCTGAGTTTCCGCCTGTTTGAATCTGCCGTCCTGGCATACCAGGCAGGAGCCGCGTACGTCAGCCTCGATCGGATGTACGTCTTGTAGATCCCCAGCTTCGTGTGAATGAGGAGGCTGCTGTGGAGCACTGGACGAAGTAATGTGCGCGCAGTTTTCGCACGCCTCAGTACCCCTCTGTGTGCTGCTTCATAGTTAGGCCCCTGTCAATGGTGACCCCTGGGTACTTTTAAATCAAATCTAACATTGTGTATAACGCTTCTGTTTACTCTGAGAATACGTCTGAATGTTTGTCAAGTTAGACCAGTTTCACAGCACTGGCTTCCCTCGGCTTAGCTGTATGTTGCCATAATCTCCTCGTCTATGAGCTTAAGCGGCGGTGGGTAGCAGGCTGCTCCCGTGAGGAGCGCTTGAGTCTTGCTGACGTTCAACGAGAGCCTCCATTTGGTCAGCCACTCGGGTAGGACGTCAAGCTCGCGCTAGATCTTGAGTGCGGCGTGGGTTGGCGTAACGGACGACGCGTAGTACGCCGCGTCGTCCGCGAACAGGTCCAGTTTGACGTCGCCGACCACCGGGATGTCGTCGGTGAACCAGGCAATTCAGACGGCGAGAGGCAGCTCCCCTGTGGTACTCCCACGAGTACAATTACAATTAAAGTCCGTGACTACAGTAAACGGAACTGAATCTAAAAATAAAAATATTTAATATTATATATTTTTATTTTGACAATTTAATTCTATTTATTGACAATAACAATATACATAATGGATATATACAGATGATTACTATAACTAGCTTATATCTAAAATAGGCCCTTGAGGCATTGTACCAAGGATGCTGGCGGCATTTCCTCGTTGTATCGCAATACTGATACGTTGTGCGAGGAAGCCGCCAGCTCTTCGGCCACCAGTTACGTCAACCAGACGTTTCGCGATTTCTCCAAAAAACTTGTGCGCGCTGGGACCCCATGGACCTAGAGTTTCAACGCCAAAAGGTACAAAATGGTACTCTCTACCGAGGCTCTTATATTTATTACGTTTACTTTTTATTTTTAGATTCAGTTCCGTTTACTGTAGTCACGGACTTTAATTGTTGAGCCATTTAGGTTAGGGTTTACTTTACATCGGACATTTCATACCGTCAGTATTGACAACCAAATTAGCTTGACCGCGTCCCACTGGGTCGTTTGCCATAAGGACGAGATTTGCTTGTACATATCGTTATACGAATAACCTGTCAAGCGTCCTTATGGCAAGCGACAAAGTGGGACGTTTTGCCGGCCGCGGTGACAAATTTATACAATATGTCAATATTGTAACGCAACAATAGTCAGACAAAGCTACTTAAATAGAAGAATTTCATAGAAGTTTGACGTTTAAAATAACATCTGCGCTGTCTAGGCTGCCAAAATCGCTGCTTATCCTGGCCCGACGCTAAACGCGTGCAAATGTCGCGCATAGGGCTTGCAATTATCCGCCCATTATTGTATACGAATATTTCGAATACTTGTTATTTTACTATCCGGATATAACGAATAATTCGAATATTTACTTTTTATTTAATAAAACTCACACGGAATTTATGAAAAGTGTTATGTAATTAAATTTTACGTATATAAGTCTGCGTAACAGCAAGTGTGAAGGTATTTTTAGGCGTCCGTCCTACCTTTTCACCGACTTATTTTTTCGAATTTCACTTGGAAATAACTTTTTGCCGATGCTCTACTGTGAAAATCAACCGGGAATTAATCTTTATTAGAATGTTTTATTTGGATTCGATTGTTTTGTTTATGTAGGTTATTATTATGGCAGGTATACAAAATTTGATTACTTAGGCGCGACGACGACGTACGTAGAATAAACGTTTGTTAAATGTCCTTTGAAGATGATGTGCAAACATACAGTTGGCAATCATTAGGTTAGGTTAGAGTTATGTTATTAAGAATGATTGTGTTGAGTTGCGACGTAAAAATTAAAAATAATTTTTGGTAATGATTTCATACACACGCGTTTATTACTTGACTGGATGTTTTTTTCGAACTGGTGACACAAACTGTATTTGTACTAGTTTATGGGTTATAGAGATTCTACAATCCTCCGATTAATATTGCTGCGCTTCGATTTTTTAGGGTTCCGTAGCCAAATGGCAAAAAACGGAACCCTTATAGATTCGTCATGTCCGTGTGTCTCTCCGATTATGTCACCGCCACTTTTTTCCGAAACTATAAGAGCTATACTGTTCAAACTTGGTAATTTACTAAATGAATTCAGTTGTTCTAGAGATATTTGGCTTTATTTCATGTAAATATGACTACCATGGATTTTGATGCCAGTCTATACCTTCAATAAATTTGGCGTCATTCGTCGTTATTGACATATTGGACAGAACGTACTTTTGATGATATTTATGTATGTATCTATATACTTTATTGTACATATAAAGAAAAACACGAAAAACAGTTACAGAGTAAATTAAATACCACAAAGGCGAACTTATTCCTGTATGGGATCTCTTCCAGTTAACCTTGAGGAAATGACATTTAGAGAATTGAATGTTTCTGCTAACTGTTAAGACGGTATCTTCTTGTTGAGATATTACATTGCATTTAAGGTTAATCGAGCTTTTCATTGCAGATTTATTCAAAAGCAAAATGCTTCACTACTACTTCACTGGCTCAGTGACGCAAAAAGGATCTTGGCCTCTGACAAACACCACTCAGCCCATTCGCCACTTCCCGTCAGGTGGGCAATCCGAGGGCGAACAGGTCTATTGAGGATTCGTTACTCCAGCATTACCTGGGACGTCTACGTTCCCCACCCAGGTGCTCTACATATGTTATTTTCACAGCTCGAGCCCTTTCCGGGTGACCGAGCCAGCGAGGTTGTGTTGTGTTGCTTTAATCTCGCCAATTGTATTGGGTGCCTCAACCAGCTTCTCTAGCTCTCTATTTTAAGTACAAAATGCTAAAACCTAACCTAATAGTAATCATGTCTGCTACTACTTCGGCAGTTCAATATTTATCGAAGTTCTCCTCCGCTGGATCCATACAAGAGTTCTGCTTTTTCTACGAGTAACAGTTTTAGTTTTGTTCGCATTTTATTAAAAAAGTATTCGTCTTCTCTTCTTCTTCCTCGCGTTGTCCCGGCATTTTGCCACGGCTCATGGCAGCCGGGAGTCCGCTTGACAACTAATGTCAAGATTTGGCGTAGGCACTAGTTTTACGAAAGCGAGTGCCATCTGACCTTCCAACCCAGAGGGTAAACTAGGCCTTGTTGGGTTTAGTCCGGTTTCCTCTCGATGTTTGACTTCACCGAAAAGAGACTAGTATGATATTTACTGATCCGAACTTATGTATGAATGATATTTCATACATAAGTTCGGAAAAACTCATTGGTACGAGCCAGGGTTTGAACCCGCGATCTCCGGATTGAAAGTCGCACGCTCTTACCACTAGGCCACCAGCGCTTCTAAAAAAGTATTCATACGCTACCAATAATGAAAGTTACCAGCGGCGTAGCGTATGTGTTTGCCGCCCGGGGCCGATCAGAAATTTGCCGCCCCAATTTACGATCAACATTACTTAGTACAAGTCATAAGTTCAGTCACAAGATTTTTACTGATAAAAAAGTTATAGGTACAGTTTTGCATTATTCTATATTCGAAGGAAATGGTATTAAATTTATTATTTTACTTTATTAGGTACACTAAACAGATGAAAATGAAAATGAAATTAAAAAATATTTAATATGATGGCTTAAAAATTAGCACGAGATTCAAAACAAGTACACAGCATGCTTTACAAGTAAGCGCAAATGTATAAAAAATCATGAAAAAAATACGCGGCCTCTTTAAGGTGATTTTGAACCCTATTTATTTATTTTTCTGTTTTACATGGTTGAATCGTACATAAAACAAATGTTGGGTCTTTTTCTTTCATTAGATACTTAAATTATGTGTATTGGACGGCCAAAATTGCAACTGTACATGTTTTACCAAACCTACTCGTTGAATGGCAGTCAAAAATAAGCATGTTACTGAAAATTACCCTAAGTATGAAGGGTACTAGCTGAAGTATAGACTTGTCGAAGAACTAAATGCTGGTGATAAAATAGCGTTATAATAAAGTAGGTACATACAAATAAACATTTGTACCTATTTTATCTATGTGACACTGATTTTTACTCCCTTTTGTGAAGTATAGTTTTTCACAATCCAGACGGGTATTCGCGTCTAACAACAATCCCAAAAGTGGTAAATAAAGCCGCGATATATTTAAAACAATTATAATACGTTTTAATCAAGCTTTCAAATCATGGCTTACTTTTTTTTATCAAAAACTTTGTATTACATATTATCAGTCAAAACCTTTGTGACATAACTTATGACCTGACTAGACAAAGTTGGGTAAAAGTGATAAAAACATGGAAAAAGAAAAAATCTCATCTGAAGTATTCACAGAGAAAATATTGTATATTTACATCTTTTAAATAAAGAAATACAATGTAACATAATTTACTAATTTTTGAATACACTGTGGGAACGAGTAACCCGACAGATTTTAACCACGTATTCCTGACGTCATAAGGAGCAAAAAATTTTTACTTTTGATCAAATTCGACAAAAATGTGTGTGTTTTCTGCACACGACACGTTATTTATTTTTACATCTTGGTAAAAAAACATTACAGCGAATAAGTAATCGTTATTTGTTTTACAAGGGGGCAACGTTGTTGTTTAACCGCTCGTGCTAATATTGATACCCGAGCAAGCGAAAGATTCAAAAATTGCGAAAGGTTCGAGCAGTGGAATCGTGACCGTTGCGAGGGTTTCAAGGCACGAGGGTTAAACAGACTTTGCCTCCGAGTAAACACAACATTTTTCACCACACCAATGCGAGGAAAATACTAACTATGATATGAAATACCAAAAAAATCAAACCAAATCAAATTCAAATGAACGTAATAATACATTTATCATTGGAAATCATCATTTAAAAGTAAATTCGACCAGTTAACATTAGGTTACAACTCACAATTTGCAAGATGATTACTTTGCCTCACATGCATGTGGATAAAATGCAACTTTCTCATTCGTTTTTGAACAATCAAGAGAGCCTTTACCCGTTGGTGTGGTGAATTTTTTATTTTATTTACAGATAATTTTTAAGGTAAATAGAATAGAATAGAATAGAAAAACGTTTATTGCAAAACCATCTACAAACAGCACCACATTAGAAAACAAAAAAAAAGTAAGAAAGAAGATCTAATACACTAAACAGTTATAACTACTTGTAACTTATACTAACATGCAATAGTTACAGTGATGATGCTGTAATAGAGGCTACAATTGGACACCACTCAGCATATGCTCTAACATATATATGCTACAGCGCTGGTCTTCCGTGGAGCCCAGGGCAAGAAGATAGCTCGGAACAGTAAAGGCAGTGTCAGACAGTGATTTAGCAAGTATTAATATTTAACACAAGTTAGAAACTAATGCACGGAAAAATTTCAAAGCGGAAGTGAGTGGGTTGGGAATATCTAAAAATATATAAAAATATAAACAGGTAAAGTCAGACATGTATTTAGTTTAATATATAGTAGAGCATATATACATAAAAAGGCAACTCGTTAAAAATAGATAAATAATTCAATTTATAACATAAATGATTATTTCAGATGAGAATGTTTTCTTGTTTCATACGTTTTAGAGCGCAATTTTCAGTAGTCTGCTTTTATATTTGAAAGTTTATTATTTAATTAATTTTGGGGTTATAATTTCATAATCAATTATTTAAAATCATTTTACATTATTCTTGTGCCAGGGTGCCTTCAGCACAGCAGCGCACGCAAAGCACCCAATGCTTTTACATGAAAGCGCAAAAGCGCTTATTCGATCGCCCGCAGCGCGACAACATACGTCAGGCTATGCCCGACTCTTTTAATATGAGGGCAACGAAGCCACCGGCATTTAATCGCGCGTATCGCACCACGTTCATTGGGCTACGCCCGACTATTTTTGCGAATGATGGCGCCAAGGGCGCCCTGCATTAGATTGATTAGATCTCTTTTATTTTTACTAAGACGTAATCAAAGTGACAGAGAAAAATGCCCGCAATTGACGAATTTCGATTTTCGCGGTTGTAGCCCAGCGAACAATCGTGTATGCTCGGCGGTGTAAGCACTCCGGCAGCGATTGACTGCCCCCGCACAGCCGCCCCGCGCCGTGCGCTCCCACGGTGCTTATGAAATAAATTCATTCATTCATTGGTTCGTTTTGTGGCACGATTTGAAAATATTGATTTCTCAATTTTATATATTTTTAAATACCGTATTTTGCCGCCCCCTCTCATGTGCCGCCCGGGGCCATGGCCCCCCAAGCCCCCCCCACGCTACGCCTCTGAAAGTTACTTTTATGGAGCTAATATAATGCGATATGATAGTCCGCGGATATTAAAAAAAAATAGGGAGTAGTCGGCAATAAAGGAGTAAAATTTAATTCAACAGTTTTTATAACGTAGAAATGTATTCAAATTTAAAAAAAAAACAACCGACAACGTCGTTTTGAATCGAACTTAAGTACAAAGTTTTAAAAATCGCTTTTTTTTTTGTCATAAGTGGTATCGAATTATTCGTTTTATCCAGATATCATCTTAATTATCCGGATACTAGATTTGACGGATATCCCCAATTTAACATTCCTTTCTAGTCATTCGATTTCAAACCGCAATTCTTATACTAGAGATGCGTTTTTGTTTATGAAGGCAAGTATGTTGCCGCTACGAACTAAAGGGTTAAAAATAAAATAAAATAAATAAAAATTGTTTATTTCGGACCATTAAAAATCCATAACGCTTTTAGTAAAAAATCTTAATATCTTTCTTATTATATAATTAATACGTTACAATTTATTAATAATTAATCCTAAAAAATACATTACAATCATAAAAATACTTAAGAACTAGAATACATTAGCAATAAAATTAATTACAAATTAAACTAAACCTACACTAATCCATAAAAACTATTCGAGCAACCCACCCCGCATCGTTCCCGGCGCAAAGGTGATTTAAAAGAGATCCAAGTGATCAAAAATATTAAAACCAGTGCAAGTGTATAAAATTAAAAGTTATAGAGAAATTAACGTTTGGATGAACATTATCTTTTTAATTTTAATTGAATGAATTGTGACGTTATCTATGAAACCTGGATCTTTTGTCGAGGGCGCTTACGCCGCACTGCGTAGCGCAGCGTTGTATTTATATAGGAGCATCGCTGATAATGACGTAAGCGCCATCGACAATAAGGTCCGTTTCAATAAATAACGTCACAATTATACGAACGAACAAACAAATCAGTCAAATACCGACTATTTCTGATCGCTTTTAAAGCAGTTTACTGACACAGTAATCGACTTATAATTAAACAAATTAACTTATAATTAATTCGACTTTTAATTAATTGTTGACGACCGGTTTGGCCTAGTGGGTAGTGACCCTGTCTACGAAGCTGATGGTCCCGGGTTCAAATCCTGCTAAGGGCATTTATTCGTGTGATGAGCATGGATTTTGTTCCTGAGTCATGGGTGTTTTCCATGTATTTAAGTATTCATACATATTTATATTTTATATATATCGTTGTCTAAGTACCCTCAACACAAGCCTTATTGAGCTTACTGTGGGAAAAAACAGTTTCCACTTATGGCTAATACAAAATTTCTTTGCTCCGAAAAAAAGTACAATTATTAAGGTATTTTGAATTTAAAGTTGTATTTAACAGTAACATTCAGTAAATAAGATATTACACGAGCACGATTAAAATTATAACAAGCATACTTTCGAATTTTGAAAATAACAAACACAATTTTCAATTTAGAATATGAAATTTGAAACAATAGGTAAAATTACAATTTTGAGTTTGGAACAATACAAGACAAGCTTACAATTTTATTACGGGCTATGAATTAAGTAACTGAATGACCATTATTTTATTTTATTTGATGATACAAACGAATCTATTACACTTATGCTGGAACATATCAATGTGTGAGTATTTCCTGTTGTGTAAATAATGCAAGCTCTTGCTAAAACTTTGTGGTTTACATATTTTTTTGCAAGTAAATGGAACGGATAACAAAGCAGTGGGCCGTGTACGATACGTAGGACATCTAAATAACACCTTGCTGAGAAGTTCTTCCGAATCAATTAAATTATTTAATAATTTGTACAAAAAAATACATCCCGCTTTTATCTTCTCATTTGTAAGGACTCAAAATTCTTAGGCTTAAATTTTTATTCATTTATACTTCATACGATTAAGAATTGTTGAAGTGAAAACTTCTTTCGCGGCGCTGTGCACTTTTGGTGATGGGGAAAAAATGTTTAACTCGCGACAGGTCACATAACTGACAGATTCGACAGATTGAAAATTCGTAAGACGGACCTGATCGAAAAACTGTTACAATGTCATTGAAGCCAGTAGTTAAATTTTTAATGTAATATAAATTGTCATGTTTGTGTACGATAGCGCAATAAATGAACATTGTATTTTACCACATGATACGTCAATATCCAAGTTTTCACTTTTGCCGGCACTCCCGGAGTGCACACCCATTGTTTTTTTATGCTTTCTAATGAATTAATGTGTACTAAAAAGTGGGGACTCCAAACTGTAGATGCGTATTCCAAATATGACCTTACATATGCATTATATAATATATAACGTGACAAACAACTACACATCACATATAAATAAAAAAACATTGCGTGGTACGGCGCGATCTGTTGCAGCAACGGATGTTGCGAGTTGTCCGCGCGGTCGAACATCCGTCGCGCTAGTCGTCCAGTCCCTCATGCTTGAGGTCCCGTTTGATAACTCGATTGCGCACGTAGCGGGGAGCGGCAACGATGGTGCGGAGAGCCTGGTTCTCCTGCACGCGCAGCTTTTTGCGATGGGTCTCTGCGACGAGCGCGTACCAGGCCGGCGCGGCATAGGTGAGCCTGGACCTCACGTATGCTTTATATAGGGTAAAGGCACCTATTACCGTGGTAGTTAAGGAACTTTTCAAAAGAGATCCAAAAATTAAGGGTATCAATGCTGTCTAACAGCCAGGAATATTTTTTTTTTCATCAGAGCATTTAATGAACTTTCCGTTTCACACGTTTTTGGATTCATTTTGGGTTATTATATGTATTAAAATATTTTTTGAAGCCAAAATGACCAAATCTTCTATTACCGTGGCAAGGGACAGGCTGTGATTCTATTATCGCGAATTGAGCTTTCATTACCGAGGGTACAATTGGCATGATTTTTCTGCACTCGTTAATAGAAATCAAACTCAAAATTCGAAACCTAATACCGAGGGTTAAAACAATAATAACGACGTGGGTTCTGTATATTATTTTTGTGTCATTAACTTTAATAAAAACACAAAATTAAAAAATAAAACTATAGGAGTGTGTTTAAAAATAAGAGATATATTCGAAGAGATTATTAATTACACTTTGGCACAATCAAATACTATTAAATAGTTAACTTACCAAGTACCCACGAGTACCTGTATAACAAGTTATAAGTTGAATGTTTTACATGTAAAACAACAAAATTTACTATTAGTAAAGTTTTACTAAGGACGTATATGACAAATAGGCCTGCCTGTTATTAAATAAAGTAATTTTTAAATGCTATAAAGATTGATAAGAATTTGTCTTACTGACATAATTAGCTGCACAAAAAAAAAAAACAAGTAAGTAACATTTACTCATAAGGCACAGCGTAAATTATAGTCGAAATTTTATAAGCTGGACGTTTACCACCTGAGTGAAAGTTTACCACAGTGAAATGGTAAACGTCCACCTTATAAAATTTCGACTATATATAAAAACATGAAAATTTTTAATTCTAATATTTTTGATAATGTAATTAAGTTAAATAAAGTCTCTCACATATGTGTTATAATTCACAAATCACAGTACTTTTCTTATTGCTGATTCTTATAGCTAAAAAAATCATGTCTGAGATTTTGGACTACTGTATAAATAAAATTATATAAAAAAAAATCTAATCGGAAATGTCCGGCCGTTGGGTACCCTTCCTTGTCAGAGTAATAACTGAATCAGAAAACAGAAGAATTTAAATCTGATAATGATAACTGAAGTCTACATTTTATCAACGAAATCTGTACTTGCGTTACCCTAAATGCGATATTTCAATACAATACCAAATAGTCACTCGGTAATAGATAACTCTTTAAGAGCCTATTACCGACCCATTCGATATTTCTCTGGGTCGGTAATAGATTTCTATACATTCTATTACCGAGGGTAATCTGATCATACCATCGGTAATAGGCTTAATTTGGAGTTTAATTAAACCTAATTCCGACCCATAAAAATAATAAAACACAGATGGTTTTTCAAATCAAATCAAACACGTATATTACAAGCTTCTTGTAAAGACAAAATCACATAACTGGCAAGTAAATTTTAGGTTTTAACTCAAAATTAAAAAAAGTTGACAGATTAAGGGTTCCCATAGAAACAAGGAAATCGGTGCTGAAGTTTTTGTTAAAAATTAAGGGTTAGTTAAATACTTTCCATACCACGGAAATAGCTCTTTAATAGCGTGAATAGATCAAGATTGGAATAAATAAAAGAAATTATAAAATTGATAATTTGTAACAAAACTAAAGAGTAAATAACAAAACTACCACTTCTTCTATTACCGTGGCATACCACGGAATTACTTACCACAGAAGTAATTGGCGCCTATCACCGCTGTTTTTTATTTTCAATTTTAAACGTATTTCCGGGTCAAAAACTAAGTTAAAAGTAATTCAAAATCGTGTAGAAAACAATACACAACCTCTTAAAAGGCATTGCACTAGTTTATTTGCCATAACTATTACGTAAAACACTAAGTAAGATTGGAGTGCACTTACCTGTGGTGTCACGCGTCTGTATGGAACAACCGGTTCTTGCGCCGCCGTCGCACAAACTGACGAATCGCGAGTTTTTTGTTACACTCACACAAATGCACACTAATGGGCACGATAGACCAATGAATGAGCTTGTTTTGTGTATGCTTTATTTCTTAGGGGATAGATCTGTTTGCTTGCAAAATGCGTATTTGTAAACACCGCGGTGTTAGACGTCGATTTTGATACCCGCGTTAATAGCCGCCGTTACCCTATCTCCAGCTTCGTGCGCAAGGGGAGACTGCTTCTCAAGACAGGACGTAACAGGGTTCTTGCCGTCTTGGCTCTTCGGACGACTTCTTTTACATGTGTTGCCATGCCAGTGATGAGGGCTTGCGTCTTCGCCGCGTTGACCGCAAGTCTCCATTTGCCCAGCCAGTCCGGCAGGGCAACTATTAGTTGCCGCTGAAGTTTGAAGGCTGCGTATCTGCCGTTACTGGACGCGGTGTAAAAGGCCGCGTCGTCGGCATATAGTCCCAGGTGTACGTCCTCTACCACCGGAACGTCATCTGTGTAGCAGGCGTACAGGATTGGAGAGAGCAAGCTGCCTTGTGGGACGCCTGCTCGCACGAGGCGCTCCGTGGCCTCGGCGTGTTTGACGGCGACCTGGAATCGTCGCCCCTCCAGGTATGACGCGACGACTCGCAGCAACCGTGGTGGCAGGGTGGAGGCCCTCGACAACTTGTATAGCAAGCCCTCGTGCCATAAGAGATCGTTGGTTTCGTCGTGGGGTATCTAGTCCTTTGCCCTATTCTTCTTAGCTGACGCTTGCGCTCGATGAATGCCTTGATCGCGGCCGGCAGAGGTCTCTGCCTCTGGCTGGGCGCGATGGTTTGAGCGCAGGCGTTAAGAGCGTCAGTGATTCTATTCGTGATGTTGGTGGCGGCTTACTCTACTTCTTGCGGCGTGGCGATTGGCGCTAAAGGTGGTTGTTCCTCCAAGGCCGCTGTGAAGGTCTCCCAGTGATAGCACTTTTTCGCCCTCCGCAGGACTATGGTGGGTGCAGACGTCAGGGTGCGCAGTACAGGGCGATGGTCGGATGGCAAATCCGTCATCGCTTCCTGAGTTATGGCCGCGTCCACCCCTTAGCATGTTGCGAAATCAATAATATCGCTGGACCCTCCGTCGTCTATCTAGTGGGTCGGCTCGTCGGGGCCAGCGATGTCTATGTTGCGATCAACTCCTAGCCGGTACAGGACGCGACCGGCGTCGTGTTTTGGATGCACTCCAAGATGGGTGTTTTGCGTTTCAGTCCCCTACCAGGATGGTAGGGCAGGGGGGTTCAGCAGCTCTTCCACATCCCGTCTTAGGTTAGGGTGCGTCTGTCCGGCTGGCCTGTATATGGCATATAGGCGCAAGTCGGTACCGGCCACCTGTAGGTCGACCCCCAGAGCGTCCAGGGAGTCGAGGGACTTGGTGTCGACGAGCTGGTGTACGATGTATCTTCGAATGAAGATGGCGAGTCCTCTGTACTCGATGCCCAGTTGGCTGACCCTATCCCCTGGTACACCGCGTAGGCGCTCATCTTGTTAGGGGCTCGCTGGAACGTTTCGCTGACCAGCATGTAATGGCAGGCTTTTATACCAATTCCTACAGAACTCCGACCCACCAATCGACATAATCTCACCCCGAGAACCCACCCACTACCCTGTACAAGACGATTTCCTCCCCGACATCCTGGATGTGGCTCTCCTATAGGCGTATCCCTCAGGATGCGCTCTGTGGAGGTGGCACATGTACTAGACTCCGATCACAGGCCAGTGATCCTCAGGCTGGGCCCTCTCCCAACGGATCCAGAAGCCACCAGGAAGGTGGTGAACTGGGCAAACGTGGGGGTTGAACTGGCTAAGGATGACTGTCCTCTCCTTAACTTAATCAACTCTCCCCTATCAACGAAAAACGAGTTAGAGGCATTGATTTCTAATATAACAAAGGGTTTCCAAACCATCATAAACAACTACTGCAGGGAAGTCAAAGCGGATGACGATAGACGCTGGCAACTCCCCCAAGAGATAAACGATTTAATAAACGACAAAAACGCTGCCCTTAAGGATTACGATCGCTTTCCCTCTCGGGAGAACAAGAACGTAGTAAACAGATTACAAAGACAAATCAAGGAACAACTAAAGGTGTTCAGGGAGGACAGGTGGAACAACTTGCTTGGGAAGATCAGGCCAGGACATCAAGCTTATTGCCAACTAGCCAGGTCTCTCTTGTCTCCTATATATCATCAGAGACTTTTTGAACGATCGAAGTTTTGGCTACAGGGACTCTTTCGCCCTCTCATCCCGTGAGGGCTGGAGTGCCGCAGGGGTCAGTACTGTCCCCCACGCTGTTCTCCATGTATGTTAACGACATACCAAAAGTTCGTGGTGTCCATTATGTACTTTTTGCGGACGACACAGCGTTCTAAACGTCGTCCAGATCCCCAAACATACTCACCTCACTACTCCAGCGAGCGGCGGACTCCCTAGGGGACTGGTTCGATCGCTGGATGCTTGAGGTGAACCCCGACAAAAGTGTCGCGGTCCTCTTCTCCAAAAAGGGGGGCCGCGGCCTCCAACACACCCAAAGCACATTCAAAAATATAAAATTGCTGAACAAACCAATACAGTGGAACGGGAGTGCGAAGTATTTAGGGTTCACCCTGGATGCTCGCCTCAACTTCCACACATTAAAATCGTTAGAGATATAGCAGCATTCATAATGGGTCGCTTACGCCCGCTCCTAAACCACAAGAGTAACATGAGTATTAGAGGGAAAATAACATCATACAAAACTTGCGTACGCCCGGTTTTCTCGTATGCCTGCGTAGTGTTTGCACATGCGTCCAAGCCAAAACTCAAGACATTCCAAACACTGCAGAACCGCTTCCTGAGAAGGGCGGTTGACGTACAATGGTTTATGAGGAACGACGACCTACACCATGACCTAAACCTACAGTCAGTCTAAAGCTTCTTCCAATTAGCCTCAAGGAGATATTTTGACCGAGCCCCCCACCATTCCAACCCCCTAATTACAGACACAGTAGCATACACACCCAGACCAGACCCCAAGAGAGGCAGACGCAGACCCAAACACGTACTGACAGACCCAGACGATGACACTACGGCAAGACACCCTCCCCGCAAAGAAACTTTCCCTCCAGACTGCCTAATAAATAGACCTGACAAACTTGACGGACTTGACGGACGAGGACGCGATGGCAGCCGTACAACGAATCAAAACCATAGAAGAATTACTAAAAAAACAATCATAGAGTGGGTGTACCCCTAACGTTTGATGATTTGCAGGTTAACACATCGCAAGAAATGGCTGCAGAGGTGGTCGCTCTAGCTAATACCGAGCACCGTCTATGACTTTAGGTTCTAACGTGCCCTACACTCGCTCTCCCTCCACAACTGACAGACAAACAGACAATTAACATAGTACACTCACCATGACTTACTGACTACAAACTAATACTTACCCCCTATGGGTGCCAAGACCTATGTCCCTTCAGGATACAGGCAACCCTTTCTTTCCCCCGGAATGTCCCTCCGGGACATCCCGGCGTCATTCCTAGGATAACATAGAGGAAACCCTCTATATTCCTATAGTAAAAAAAACACATTCATTCAGTTTTACGCGCTAACCGCTGCGCCGATCGGTCGTCTCCGCCATTACGCTCGCTCTTCCCGTATGGTGCGCCCCGACTAAAGTGCCAGTTGCCTGCTCGAAAGACAAAAATTCACCTAAGGTAGCGATACCGCTCCGGCTAGCGGATGTAGTGACCTGCGCCACCTTTACCGCTTCCGGTTTCCATAAGCACTCACCATAGCTAGGAATCACACAGACGAACAGACTCAATGACACACAAAGACGGAAAAGATCACCCCCCGGATGGCCCCCGAAGGGGTATCATCGACGGCAACACGTTGATGAAACTCTTCGGGGACTATTTGAGGTCGATAGATGACGCTCACGTGGAGAGATTCGACGCCTTTTTTCGAGCGCAATGCGAGTAACTGGGCGTGGGATCGCCCCCATGAAGAAACACAGACCTGTAACTACAACAACAAAAATCCAGACGCGACGAACGCCGGGCTAACCGACCCCGTTTATCAAAAAGAGCGTGAAACGGCTATTGCCATGCAGGCTCCCGCCAACATGGCCGATCGCCCGATCCCGCCCGAGGCCACGCCCCCCGCGCGCGCCGCCATCTCGCAAACCGCGGGATTGGCGGCGGGCGTGGCGGCCGCTAAGGCCCCGACGAGCAAGGGGATGCCGGAGTCGGTTAGACCCCGCCGCAATATGACTCGAGAAATAAGAAATCGCAGCTGCTCCCGATCACCTTACAAGTCCCGTAGTGAGAGTGACGGAGTCAACGCCACAAACAAAATCTCAAATGATGACTACGAAGATGCAGATATGGATACCGACACAAATGAGTGGAAAACTGCCCTCTCCCTCAAGAGAAAAAAGAACAAAAAAATAAAGCGCACCCTGGACAAGACAGACCCAAAGGGGTACTCTCCACCCCCCACACCTAAGTCACCAAAACGCTCCCCTTCTGACCCCCCAGCCAAATGCTGAAGCCGCCCCCACAATTACCCCACGGGCAGCCCCAAAGGAGATCACCCCTAAGACAACCTCCCCCCTGTCGGCAAACTCATCCCAGTCTCAGCCGCCCCAAACTTCCCTGACCAACCCGTCAAACAAAGCTAACCACCCATCCCAACCCCCCCCTCCAACCCCAACGGAAAAAATAAAAACAGACTGCGTCATAATTCAAGACAAAACTAAATATCATACAGTCAGGACCATCCTCGCCCAAAGGGGCATCCAAATCACAGGGTCGAATGTCACCGAAGGGATCAAAATCTCGGTCAGGGGGACCGAAGACTACAGAGCAGTCATCCGCCTCCTGGAGGAAATGGAAATCCCCAAGGTCCGAGTCCGCTTCCCGAAGGAATGCTTCTTCCGCGTCATATTGAAGGGAGTTTCAAAGGGATTCTCTTCGGAAGACGTCAGAACTGACCTCCGGGAAAGGGGTATCGAGGCCGTGGAGGTCCATCGACCCCACAACAGGAAAAAGGGCCAATACGATATAGTTTTGGTCAAGATAGTTAAAAATGATAGACAAAATGACATCTTCAAAATCACAAGAGGTATGCCATCTGCAAGGGGTCAGAGCGGAATACCCACGTACACACGACTGGGAGGTGCACTGGCTGAGGTCACACCCAGCGGATGTGCACTGCGCCTGCCAGGTGTGTTAAATACCCGGGCCAGCACCCCTCCTGGAAATGCCCAAGGAAAGAAGGTGACCCGGTGGGGTGCTCGCTTTGCGGCACGACTGGGACCCACCCTGCCAGCTTCAGAGGCTGTCCTGACCAAAACCTACCAATCAAAACTCCCACACAGTTACCCCGACTGCCACAAAACACCATCAATAACTACCCGCAGCTCAAAACAAGGACTCCCCTACTCCCTCCACAAACCCACTACCCTCTCCCCCAGAATCAAACTGCCTGGGGTACCGTGAATAAAACCAACATCAACTCAAACCACCCGCTTCCCCAAAAGCCGGTCGGCAGTGGCAGCAGCAGCCCGATGCTCGACAGGGCGCGCGCATTGTCGAGATCGAGGAAAGGCTTGCGGTCGCTGACGGCCAGCAGACCCTGCTCATCCTTGAGGAGTATGAGCGCGAGATGGCGACCTTCAACGGCCAACGTCCTTCATGCCTTTAAATAGACACTACAAACCTAAAAATTAAACCTAAAACTATAAACCTAACCACCTTCAACATCTATCTATTACAAACGCCATCAGACACCACTTCAGAGAAGTGAAAGCAAAGGCTCAATTCGTACTGGGGAGATTGGGGCTTGGGGGCCTATGCTAAACAAAAAAAGCAAACTATCCATCAGGAACAAACTCCATCTATACAAGACCGTTGTTAGGCCCATTTTCTCATACGCCGGCCCCACGTTCACTTATCTGGGTGAAAAAAGACTATTGCCCTACCAAACACTACAAAATAAAGTCCTCAGACGCATCCTCAACGCACCCTGGTACGCACGCACCACCGACATTCACCACCAAAGCCGACTCCCCACAGTATATCAGTTCCTTCGCGAGGCCTCCCGTCACTACTTCGATAACGCCCCACACCACCCCAACCCATTAGTCATACGATCCATTAATTACACCATTCACCCAAAACCCGATCCACCTAAAGTTTCCCCATCGTCCAACTTGACCCAACTTCCCCTACAAGACGAAAACGAAATGGCGGCCGCTCCAAGACCCGCCCACTCCCAGACGGACAACGTTAGCCCCGCCCCATTCAACATGGCCGCGAGCCAGCGGACGGGAAAAAAAGGGGAGAGATGTCCGACGCCCCAAAGATGTACTTAATGACACGACAGACTACATAACAGAGACTATTGAGAGATGGACAGGACTTTTTTTATTTTTTATTATTGACATTAACAACGACACGACAATTGACGCTCAAAATCGGACCCGGCGCCGCCGCCGACCACCGCGCAATACAGCTACAGTCCACGACGACACGTCGCTATTCCGTGCTTTCGCACCGAGTAGCTGACATCACACTACACTCTACACTAGTTAAATACCAATAGATAATTCACGACTCACCCTACACTGCCTCGCAGCGCACGCGCGCTGCGTGTGCCCGCGTCAAACCAAAATATCAGTGTTTCGGGAGGCCCAAAACAGGAGCCCTCCCACTCACAGCCAGGACCCCCAGCTAAATTCGCCAAGAATGCTGTTAAGTACAGAACAAAAAAAAGCCACATTCATTCAGTTCGCCCGCGTGACCGCATCCCCCTCTGGGGTTGATCGCTGGTCCACGTGCCCAAGTGTTGAGTGCTTGTGTACTAAAGTTAAATTATTCGAGATAGGACTCATTAAAGTGCTATAGAGACAGTGACTCAGATTCTGGTGTTCGTTGTGAATCCGGACTCATTTAACGGGGAGCCTACGGCTCTGGAAAAACAGGCGATTGCAGGGTTCTTGACCTTTGTGATACGTCGACACCCAAACTACTGGAGCGAATTCCTTCAGTATTATAGCGAACAAGAAGAGTTGGGAGAGGCTGCCCAACATCACATGAAGTCGCCGCAGCAGCAAAAATTTGTGCCGCCGCAAGATTCACAGATATCGCAGCCACAGTCGCAGCCGCTTTCGCAGCAGCTTCTGTCGCTGTCAGCAAGTAGTCGATCTCACTAAACGCAGGTATGTCACCAATTGGTAAAAAACAAACGTTAAACAAAGCGTAAGATGGAAACTACATCCCCACAGTCACAGGGCTCCCCTACTGGCACAGGGGGCAAAGTTTTTAAAACCAATTTACAAAATTACATTGAAAATCACAATATAAACAGCAACATTGTGGGCACTGCGATTCCCACAAATAGAAAACACCCACCCATACATCAAAACTCACAATCACGTTCGAGCGACGTGGCCGGGCAAGGCACAGTGGTGCGGCCTCCGGTGAGTATGCGAAATAACAACTCGGCGACCGAGGCGCCCGGGACGGACGGCGGCGCGGGCGAAGGCGGCACTGAGCCGCTCCTTCAAATTAAGCGACCGCTACCATACAAGAAATCTGAGGCCCAGAAAAGCCCCCGGTCCAGACAACATACCAAATAGAATCCTCAAAATGCTACCTGTCGCATATAGCTCATAAGTCAATCAATGTATAAATTTTAGTTTTACGTTCTGCTTTTAAATTTTATTTTTTACAAATTATTTCCATGCCTCATTTGTCTTAATAACGTGTAATTTACTGTGTTAGATATAAGCTTTTACAAACTAGGTTAAGTATAAACTGTAATTGCCTAAATATGTAATAGCGTGCTCTGATTGGTCAATAAACAACTAGTACACTCTGCACCTAACACCCACGTGACAAATGGGCGTGGCCCGCCTATAAATTAACGCTAGGTCGGGCCACATTCCTTCCAGGATTGCCACTCGGACTTGCTCGGACGCACCTTTTGAAGCACCAGCTATCCACGAAAATCTTCGTTAGAAAATCTTCGCCGGATCGCGCCCGGCCCCGCCGGAGGGGAAACCAGCTGACCACCGCAGCCACTGACGGTCCCCCTGAACTGTGGAAACTGATCCAGGCTCCGCTAAAACGGTTCCACCTGGAAAAGAGACTGCAGGTTAGGTTCTCGACCGACAGTAATGCGTCGCGCAGGTCCGCCCACTAAGACCGACTGAGCCCAGCGTCATGAACGAGAAGCCGAAGCCACCCCCCCCCCCCCCCCCCCCCGACCCCTCGGGGCGGGTGGGTAATCGTCAATATGGTTTTTTGAAACCACCCGCAGCCCCACCGATGAAGCCCGCGACCCCCCCCCCCCCCCCGACCCCTCGGATAGGGTGGGTACTTCAAAACGCGAGTTTCTCGACGTACCCGCACCAAACCAGCCGACTGATGCCAACCCCCCCGCCGCCGCGGGTCATGTGGGTAGTCCCGGAAGAGGGTTTTCGCATCTACCGACGCCTGAAAAACAACAGAAGAAGCCTGAAATCACTGAAGAAATCGACGAGGAGCTCGCCGAGTTCACAGACGCCCTTGCTTCGGACCCCGCCGACTCCCCTGAGCAGTGGCAATCGGAAGAAGCAAACCCCGGTCGCACCCTCTCGCCGCTCCCGCGGGAAGCCCTTGACCGACTTTCCCCTCGCGAGCAACTGGATCGTGACCGTATCCTGGTTGCCCGCCTGGGACAAGTCGGTTACATGGACCCTGCATGGCTCCCTGTATGGAGGCATGGATGGCGGCCTATATCAGGCTGCAGGGGCACGCCTTAGGAGAGGAAGTGCAGCTGCTCCCGGAAGATATCCCGTTCCTGCAATTTCTCGAGGAACACCCGGCTGTCCTCCAACCCTCGGCAGCAAAGAGGAAGCCGGAGTGCAGCCCGCCCGTCAAGCAGCTCCCCAAAAGAGTCTGCCACAATATCTCACCACCAACGGACCCGCGTCTCCGACCACGCCCAGGAGCCGCCCAGCAGCCCGAACCAGGCCCTTCTAAGGGCCCCCTCAGCGACCCCGAGCGCCCCGATGCCCCCAACCTGGAACACTCAGCCCCCGCACCAACACCCGCGGGACCCAGCACCTCCAGCTACGCTACCGCCGCGGCCCTCCCCTCAGGCCCCGAAACAGCGAGCTCCGAAACCGTTGGCAGCGAGGCTGCCAAAAAAAAAAGATGATACCAAAATATCAAAAAAAATACAGCACCCAAAAAAATATATATAAACAACACTAAAAAGAGCGATAGTGTTACGCAGCCTTGCAGCGACGAAGATGCGGGTGGAAATAAACGCCCCACTGGAGCCAACTCACTTCCCTCACATCCTCCATCACCGGCCTGATGTCCTTGACGTGGCTCTCCTAAAGGGAATTTCCCTGAGGGTGAGCTCCATTGAGGTTATTCATGCGGGTGATTCAGATCACCGTCCTGTAATCCTCCGCCTTGGGTCTCCCACCAATGACTCACCGGTGCTTAAAAAGGTCACCAACTGGGTAAACGTGGGGGTTGAGCTTAACAAAGAGGAATGCCCATTGAAAGAAATCTCCCAGCACCCATTCTCCTCCACAAACGACATCGATGCTGCAATAAATTCCTTTACGAATGGCATACGTGCGATTATAGACAAATGCTCAAAAGAAGTTCCAGCAGAAGACGATCAGAAGTGGCGTCTTCCAGCCGACATCAGGGATCTCATAAAAGACAAAAACTATGCTACCAGAGAGTATGACAGGTTTCCATCCCCTGAAAACAAAAACTCACTCAATAGACTCCGAAGACAGGTGAAGAAGAGGGTAAGGGTGTTTAGAGAGGAAAAGTGGACTGGTTTCCTTGGGGAGTTGTCCCCCAGCCACCAGGCGTACTGGAGGCTGGCGAGAACCTTCAAGACAGACACTATTGCGTCAATGCCGCCACTGGTCCGACCTGATCTCCCGACCCCAGCCTTTACTGACGATGAAAAAGCGGAATCACTGGCAAGTTGTTTAGAATCACAATGCTCACCAGGCAAAGAACCCAATGACCCCGATCACATACCACTAGTAGAAGAGGTGGTAGAAGATAAACTCTCCACCGCCCCAACTGATCCTCCTCCCAGACCAACTTCGTTTACGGAGGTCAAATTTTTAATAAATAAATTAAAAGTCAAAAAAGCCCCAGGCGAGGATACAATTCCAAACAGGCTACTACGCTTACTTCCTGACAACCTGATTCATGTACTGGTAGACATCTTCAATGCTGCCCTAATTAACTGCCACTTCCCTGCCGCCTGGAAAGTGGCAGTTGTCATTGGAATCCCTAAAATTGGAAAACCAAGGAATGAGCCTGCCAGCTACAGGCCAATCTCCCTTTTAAACACTTTAGGCAAACTTTACGAAAAAATAATTCACATCAGATTGATGGAGGTAGTGGACTCCAGAGATCTTATAATTCAGGAGCAATTCAGGTTTAGAGCCCAACATTCATGCATTCACCAAGTACATCGCCTTACAGAGCACGTACTCTACTGGCTGACGAGCTGGAAGGGAGTCCCAACAGGAGCTATATTCTTGGACGTAGCTAAAGCTTTTGACAAAGTCTGGCACAGCGGCTTGCTTTACAAGCTGCTTGAACTCCAAGTGCCAGACAGTCTTGTACACATCATAGGAGACTTCTTGTCCAATAGAAGCTTTAGCTACAGAGTCGAGGGCACCCTTTCGGCTCGTCACCCGGTGGGAGCGGGCGTCCCCCAGGGCTCGGTCCTCTCACCCACTCTCTTTGCCCTTTATATCAATGACCTGCCTAAGATCCCAGGCGTACACTACTCCTTGTTCGCCGATGATACAGCCATTTATGTATCTTCCCACATTCCATCAAGACTGACCTCGCTCCTCCAGCGAGCTATCGACTCCCTCGGAAGTTGGTTTGACCGGTGGAGAATCGAGGTCAACCCAGACAAAAGTGCAGCTATGCTCTTCTCAAGGAAGAAGCAAAATTACACCAAGCAGCTGGAGTCGCATCCGCCCATCAAACTTTATGGTAGGCCCATTAATTGGACTAATAAAACTAAGTATCTAGGGGTCACACTAGATCGACAATTAAACTTTAAGTCTCATATAAAAGCCGTAAGGGATAGGGCAGCTTTTGTTATGGGACGTCTCCACCCTATGATTAACTCACGCAGTAAAATGGCCATAAGGCACAAATTAACCATTTTTAAAACTTGTGTAAGACCCATCCTTACCTACGCCAGCGTCGTGTTTGCGCATTCGTCAAAAAACCGTCTCGAGAAATTTCAAATCTTGCAGAACAGATTCCTGAGGAGTGCAGTAGGCGCTCCGATGTACATTAGAGTAGCCGACCTCCACAGGGATCTCCGAATAACATCTATTGCTCATTTTATGAACATGTGCTCCAGACGGTATTTTGATAAAGGCAATCACAATCCAAATCCACTAATTAGGGAAGTAGTTAGCTACACACCCATTCCGGTAGTAAACCCCCAAAAAAGGCGTCCTAAACATGTCCTCCAGGACCCAGAAGACAAACTAACTACAGCAATTAATAAAGGTTCCTTTAATCCGCCTAGGCGCTTTCCCGTAGGACCAACACTAGACGTGACAAATGTTACAGATGATGATTTCGATTCACTTCTGAATCAACTTAAAGAAATGGGTGCTGCCTTGACTGTGCCAACCGTCAGGTACCGGCCTAATATAACAAAACGGCGAGTGGGACTGGGCTCGGGACCCGATAAACGGTCATCCCCGGCCCCGCTTCACGACCCTGGATGAGGTGTCTCCCCTTTTTTCAATCATAGTGTCATTAATAATGACAACTAACTTACTGACATTCTACTTATACTTTCATAGCACACACAGACTGACTACCACTGACCTATTTGTAGGAAAAGACCTGTAACCCTTCTGGTCACAGGCAACTCTTTTGCTCCCCGGGCCGTCCCTTCGGAACGTTCCGGCGTTATAGCGATAGTTAATGGAGGAATCTCCAAACTTAGAAAAGACAATTAAAAAAAAAAAACCACATTCCTTCCCTTTTTTTAATCATTCGATTCGAGGATTCCGCCCGTGACCGCCGCGTCGAGCGCACGCGTCGTGCGCTCCGCGAAACATGTTCGTAAACTCGTAGTGATCAGCCTAAATTCGGATTGTGTTCATGCCGCGTTGTAGCCTCGCTCCGCGTGCTCTTAAGCAGGATTGCAGTGCTTCACATTAAACAGAGATAGTGACTCTAAACCAGTGCCGCCTTGCCGTGTGCTAGTGTGCTTATCAGAGATAGTGACTCAATTTCAATCATTAGTTCCTTAGTGAGTGCCCTCTCCTCCCCCACCACAAAAAACCCCCTGGTACCGAGTACTGGGGGAGAGCAACCCGTGACAATGGCAAATCGAATTGAAGTCATGGACGGTTTCGTGGACTCATACTGTCCACACCTTCACAAAGAATGGCTTGTATACAAGACAAAAATCGCGGCAGCGACCCCTGTCGCTGATCCAGCCGGCACCTCCACGTCGGCAACTCCTCAGCCCCCAACGACATCGCAGGAGCGGCAACCCCAACAGCCATTTGGAAAAAATACTAACTCGGACACATCATCAAATAAAGGTAGGGTCACACCCACTCTAAGCTCCAATTCCCAAAAAATTACTGACTCGAATAAACTTACAAATTCAAAAAATAGTTCCACCACCAATTCTGAAAACAGACGTCGCGACTTAGAAGTACGCCCCCGCGGCGACCAGCGCGCGCGATCGAATTCCCTCACACCATGCCGCGGTAGCTTGACCCCCCGCCCCCACCCTTATAGTAGAATGACCTCCCCCCACAATGAAGAACAGACCCCCAGAACTAGATCGCGATCACGATCCCCAAGAACGGAAGAGATATATAACATCATAACTGGCGTTATAAACTCTTCTCATAACAAAAGTGCCAAAGACCAGTTATCGAATACAGACAGCTGTACCGACTTAGAATATACTTCTCTCAGATCAGACGAAGACTTCGAACAGGTAAAACCAAAGAGGAATAGGAGGAAAAAGAAATCATCAGTTTCCTCGGGATCCCCCCCCCCCCCCAACCAAATCACAACCCACCAACATACCTCTCTCACAAAATAGATTTAGCCAACTCCCGCAAGACAAATTGCCCCATTCTCAACCAACCCGCTCCCATGACGCGACCCCCCAAAATCACCACGTGCCCATCGCCCTTAACCCATCACAACCCCTCGATACCCAGGAAATGGAACTAGTATACGACGATGAAGATTATGACTCACTCGACGAAGGAAATGATGACTGACAATTACACAGACGAAGACGTTGAGGAAAACAGCGAAGGCGAACCTAAACGCAAACCTAGACCCCCCCCCCCCCCCTCTTTAGTAGTGTATGACCCCAACAGGTGGGCCACTCTATCCAAAGAAGCCAATATCAGAAAACTTGGCTTCCTGCGCTCACACGTAGGAATAAATAAATATACCAAAGAAGCCATCCTTTTTATAGACACTCAGACCCCCGACCAGTACAGAGGCTGGCGTAAACTACTGAAAGGGGGCTTTCACTCACGCCCCACCGGTAAACAAAGGAAGCTGAGGGTAGTTATCCTTGGCCTCCCAGTTAGTATTGACCTTGCCGACATCAAAGACGACTTACTCAGTCAAGACTTACCTGTCCTTGAAGTATCCAGAATGCTGAAAGGTCCAAAGGACAAGCGTGAACCGTCCAACGCAGTAAAGGTAGTCTTGGAGCTCACCAAAAAAGGAAAAAAAATCTTTGACATCCAGCATGTATGTGGCTTGAGTGGCCTTAAAATTGAACCCCCTCATAAAAGCAGAAGAGTGGCTCAATGCCAGAGATGTCAGAGATACGGCCACACGGCCAATTACTGCCAAATGCCACCCAGGTGCGTAAAATGCCCCGGGGGCCACCTCACTTCCAACTGCGATAGGAAACCTGATCCCACCACAGGTAAATTTGTAACCACATGCGTTCTATGCGGTGGTGACCATTCGGCGAACGCATCAATCTGCCTGGCAGCCCCGCCTCTCAAGAATATAAACCCTCGCCGCAGAAGTAACAATAATACCCCCAAAAATCCTCGACCAAACCATATCTCACCTACCAACCAACCTTCTTTTGACCTCTCACAGCCTGAGGCAGAGGAAACCAGGGGCAACTTCCCGGCTCTCCCAAAATACCGCCAGCTACCCCATAACCAATCCCAACATCAGCCCCTACCACACTACCAAAATTCCGTATCAGGGATCAACCAAAATAATATTCCATGGGGAAACTCCGGCCCACCTTTCAGCATCAAAGTCAACCAACACAAAACAATCTGCCCTCATCAAATATCAAATATCAAATATCAAACATTTATTCAGCAAATAGGCCACAGGGGCACTTTTACATGTCCATTTTTACAAACAATAAATTAAAAAAAAAACAATTACAAATATCGAATCTATGAAATAATAAATACTTTATTAGAGATGTATACTGTCTCTAAATGTCAAATTACACAAAAAAAATACTATGATAAAAAATAAAACCATAAAATACTAAAATTCTTTAGAGATGTATAAGTCTCTACGTGTCAGAGATAAAATATAAAAATATATATTAAATTATCCTTAGAGATGTAGAGGGTCGCCAAGGCTTGAATTCTTATATAAATAATTAAAAGACTAAAAAATTAAAACAGACAAGAACCGAATGAAGTGTCTCACGTTAATGTCACTCAAAAGTAAAGTTACATACTTTAACATAACCTGTACCCCGTGTAAGCTTAAACAGACCGGTCTCCACAAACAGCACCCGTTCACGAGTATGACGTGTATCTCAGCCATCGCCTCCCTCAACCTTCATTCGGGAAAGTGGCGACCCGATCAACGACGCCACCGTAAGTAAAGACTTTTAAGCGAGCATGACATGTTCAAGCTGACGGGTTGTATTAATATAAATATAATAAAAAAAATGTGAGATACAACATTGTGCTTGTAAGTTACATTAAAGACGGCATAGCGCCACATAAACGCGACTACATATTATTCATAAGGAGTGCCTACCTATAAAACTAAATTATAAATTTAAATTGACTTAGAGATGTACAGGTCTCTAAGTGTCCAAATCATTAAAATAGGTATTAAAATAAAATGAAATTTAAAATAAAATAAAATTTAAAATAAAATAAAATCTTAGAGGTGTATAAGGTCTCTAAGTGTCCAAAACGAAAATAATACAATCAAACGAGAACATGATGTTCTCTTGTGTCAGTTCTACTGGACGCTAGTATGGTTATTTCACAGGAAGAAAACGAAAACACTATTACTGACATTTTTATCATACTATCAAGATCAAGCTACTGGCTTAAAGGCATCCTTATCATCTATGAAATCATTCACAGCATAATACGCCTTACTTAACAAAGAGCTCTTAACGTGTGACTTAAATTTGTTAAGAGGCAAATTCACTATATCAGTGGGAACTTTGTTATAAAAACGTGTACAGTTCCCGACGAAAGACGTACTAACCTTACGGAGGCGGTGGGCGGGCACAGCAAGTTTATGCTTGTTTCTAGTGTTATAGTTATGGATATCACTGTTAAGCTTGAATTCGTTAATGTTTTTCCGAACATACATAATATTCTCAAGTATGTATTGAGATGCAACGGTAAGAATGCTTGCATCTTTAAATTTCTCTCTTAGGGATACTCGAGCGCCCAGTCCATAGATGGAACGTACAGCTCGCTTTTGCAGTACAAATATTGTCTGAATGTCTGCCGCTTTTCCCCACAACAGAATTCCATACGACATAACACTATGGAAGTAACTAAAGTATACCAGCCTGGCCGTCTCTACGTTTGTTAGCTGTCCGATTCTCCTCACTGCATAGGCTGCTGAACTAAGTTTGCCGGCTAAAGTGGCTATATGTGCATGCCATTGCAGTTTTGAGTCTAAAGTGACTCCCAGGAAAACAGTTCGATCTTCAAATTCCAGCGTATCACCTTTTATTTTAATCTTGCTGTTATTTACCTGCTTGACGTTAGGTAGCGTAAATTTGATGCATTTGGTTTTCTTTGCGTTCAAAAGCAAATTGTTTGCCGTAAACCAGTTTAATACGGTAGATAGCGCGTCATTAATGCTCTCGAATCTATTTTCCTTTCTGTTCACTTTAAATATAAGGGAAGTGTCATCTGCAAACAACACTATATCATGTCTTTCTTGCACAACTTTTGGTAGGTCATTGATGTATACCAAAAACAGGAAGGGACCAAGAATTGAACCTTGCGGCACTCCGAGGGCTACCGGGGACCCAGCCGATTGAATTCCATTAATAACTACTCGCTGAGTTCTATTCGAAAGGTACGATGAGACAAGGTCAAGGGCACTAGCTTTTATCCCATAGTGGCTTAATTTTCTCTTTAAATTTTCGTGATCAACGCAATCAAATGCCTTCGACAGATCACAGAAAATTCCAATAGCATCTTGAGCTTTTTCCCAAGCGTCAAAGATGTGTTTTAGAAGTACCACACCGGCGTCAGTAGTTGATCGACCTCTGGTAAAACCAAATTGATTGCTATCAAGCAGTTTATTTCTGTTGAAATGTGACGATAGTTGATTTAGAATAAGTTTCTCGAACACTTTGCTTAATGCCGGTAGTATTGAAATAGGTCTAAAGTTTGTGGAGTCGGTTCTTGTTCCTGATTTAAACAACGGGATAATTTTGCTATGTTTCATAATATCTGGAAAAATTCCAGCATCAATGCATCTGTTGAAAATCTCAGCTAAGTATGGTGCAATCGATTCAATAATGGAATGTAATACTTTGACTGACAGACCCCATAGGTCTTCTGTTTTCTTTATATTTAATGACCTAAAAGTCTTAAGAACTATGTTCGGAGTGACATACGAAAATTTGAAAATTTCTGTACATTCCGCCACATTTGTCTTCAAAATTTCTTCAGCGACGTCTGGCGATGAATTAAGAGACTTTGTTGTTTCTACCGGTATATTCGAGAAAAACCGCTCAAAATGATCTGCCACTTCACGGTCAGAACTTACTAAAGTGTCAGCAATTCGTACGGTGTAGTGCGGATCCTTCATCTTACGTTTTAACTTTTCATCAACATCCAATCAGCACCAAAGCAACAAACCGATCCCACCCCAGCACGCCCCCCCTCAGCATAAAACCTTCCCACCACCACTCTCATCTTCACAAACCAAAGTGTCTCACCAGCGGGTGTGTAATGTTTTTAATAATAACAATTTGCGAAATTTCATTTTGCATAATTTGAATTGCATAATTTTGAAATGCAGAAATTATGATTTGGTATAAAAACAAATACAATAAAAACGAATTGCATAATTTCGAAAGTAATTATAGTTTAGTAGCATATTAATGTATTTGCATAACAGGCAACCAGTATAATGTTCACTTTGTATACTATTTTATACTCAGAACGTTTTTTATTCATGAAAACCAACAGCATAATATTGAAGGTGTGGTTTCACAATCAAACCACGGGAAATCGTTCATAAACTTTATTTGATTGAGTTTGCAGAAAGTTTAACAACACTGAATTACTAATTAATAAAAAAACATAAAACATTATATTTGCATGGAACATAATCGATTTTTCTAAGCGTCAAACTTACCTACATCCGTACTTTACGTCTGTCGACATATATCATTTTACCGCAAAGCAGCGGCCAGTGTGAGTTGGAACCTTTGTGGTTCCTAAAGGATTCAGATAAACTTCATATAAACGCCTAGTGAAAATGAACAAGCAAAAATACAATTTCCAAGACATATGGTTCTCCCCATATGGTCGCAGTTCTACCTAACACTCCTCCTCGCTTCGCTCGTCGTCGTACCTAACGGCGACCAGCTTTAAAGTTGAATAGGTAGATTGTTGTATAATTTAATAGTTTGATTGACACCAAGTATATTTATCATAGAACACTATGTCACCATTCGTTAAAATTTAGTACTATATTTTAATTATTATACGAAATGTATGTTATAACAAGTAAAATTATTCCTAAGGATTGTTATGAAGAATGTTTTTATGATGATAGAGCATTCTGTCATTAAATTAGTATGACTAACAACTTTAATATGTTTTGTTTTTATACATAATGTTTATTATGAGTTTCAATAGTAGTTAAATGAAATTATGCTAAAAGTTTGTATTAAAATTGAACGGCACCCCTCACCAGCACACTACTAACCCACGCAACCGACCATCCCACCCGCCCCCGCTTCCGCCACATCTCTCTCACATGCCTGTACCAAGTGGTGACCCCGAGGCGGACCTTCAGTTAGTGATGGACATCGCCAATGCTCTGGACATTGGCGAGGTCTGTCTGCTGGCATCGAAGATCCGAAACGCGAGCTCTACTGCCCAACAGCTGTTAGCCATGGCTCAGCATGCCAATCTGCTATCAAATATAAAAAAATTGTGTCAAAATCAAAATGGATTATACGCCCACTAGTAGAAATAAACCCAAGTCAATAAACATAGGTTTTTACAACATCAATGGCATACGAGGCAAGAAAGAGGAGCTCTCCGGGGCCATGAAGGATCTTCAAGTGGACATTCTCTTGGTCCAGGAGACTTTCCTCAAGCCGTCTCACAGGAATCCAAGCATTGCGAACTACAAGATAGTTAGAAATGACAGACTAGGCAACATAAAAGGTGGCACTTTAATATACTACAAAAAAGATCTACATTGTTCCCCCATCCCTTCTCCTGCACTGACCAACCTGGAAGTTTCCGCATGCAAAATAGCAATCACGGGGCATGCACCAATTACCATTGTATCCGCCTACCAGCCTGCCACCAAAAATCTCATCCTGCAAGACCTGGAGGCCGTGTTTGGCATGGACGAGTCGGTCGTTGTGGCCGGCGACCTCAATGCCAAGCACGTCCAATGGAACTGCAGGTTGAATAATGGAAATGGCAGGCTGCTGTGTCAATACCTACAAAGCTCTGACCCACCAATAGATATAATAGCTCCACTTGAACCCACCCATTACCCTGTTCAAAACGAGGCAGGTAGCCTGACATCCTGGATGTGGCACTTCTAAAGGGCGTTTCTCTTAGAATGCGCTCTGTGGAAGTGGCACATCTCCTAGACTCCGATCACAGGCCAGTGGTCCTCAGGCTGGGTCCTCCCCCGACGGATCCAGAAGCCACCAGAAAAGTGGTAAACTGGGCAAACGTGGGGGTTGAACTGGCGAAAGACGACTGTCCTCTCCTTAACCTAAAAAGTTCTTCCTTGTCAACAGGAGATGAGATACAAGCAGCAATTTCACACCTAACAGAGGGGTTTCAAAAAATAATGAAAAACTGCTCCAGGGAAGTCCCAGCGGAAGATGACAGACGCTGGCAGCTTCCCCAGGAAATAAATGAACTAATAAACCGCAAAAACACTGCCCTTAAAGATTACGATCGTTTTCCCTCCCGGGAGAACAAGAACACGGTAAACAGGCTTCAAAGGCAAATAAAAGATCAGCTAAAGGTATTCAGGGAGGACAGGTGGAACAACTTGCTTGGGGAGATCAGGCCAGGTCACCAAGCTTATTGGCAACTGGCGAGGTCTCTCAAGGCAGACACGCAAGCGTCAATGCCTCCACTTGTTCGCCCTGACATCCACTTACCGGCCTTCACTGATGCTGAAAAAGCAGAGTGCTTGGCGGAGAGCCTTGAGGAACAGTGTTCTCCCGGGAGAGAACCAAAGTTATACAGTCTCGAACGAAAGTTAGACCGAAACCCGAAGCTTAAAGCCGAATATGCGAAGCACATGAATAATTTGCTCGAAAAAGGTTACGCGGAGAAAATGGACTCGCCGGCCCCCCTCGACGCGCCGCGAACGTGGTATCTAGCGCATTTTCCCACTTTTCATCCGCAACGCGGTAAAATGAGGTTAGTTTGGGACGCGGCTGCCACAGCCTACGGACGATCGCTAAATAGCGCGCTGTTGGCCGGCCCCGACTTACTAGAATCGGTCTTTGGCGTATTAGTACGCTTCCGCGAGCGCAAAATCGCGGTCATAGCCGACGTCAAAGAGATGTTTTTACAGATTGAGATAATAGAGCGAGATCGCGATGCGTTACGTTTCGTTTGGAGGGGGGGAGGACCGTGTCTCCACCGCAAGAATACAGAACGAAGCGGCTAATATTTGGATCGGCAGCGTCACCGACAACCGCTCTGTACGTCAAAAACGAAAACGCAAAACGCACAGCAACGAATTCCCGATCGCCGCTGAAAAAACGATAAAAAATACGTATATGGACGGCATGTTAATTGCCCTAGACATGTGCGAGGAGGACGCGAGACGCGTAGTAAACGATATTTACGAGTTAAATATGCGCGCGTCACTAGAGCTCCGCGGATTCGCATCGAATAATCCTGCGGTAGTATCTGACGTAGTTAACAGTAAAGAGGAGACGTCTCTGTTAGGCGCGAACGAGAACGAGCGTACATTAGGGTTGAAATGGAATCACAAGCGTGACACCCTAGGCTTTAACGTGAATTTTCGTAACACGCCCGAGGACGTACTCAACGGTCAGAAATTACCTACAAAGCGACAGGTTACAAGCAGCGCGATGTCGATATTCGACCCTATCGGTTACGTTAGCCCCATATCCGTCTTAGGCAAGGCGTTAATGCAAGAGGTATGGCGGACAGTAGGGATCGATTGGGATACGCCTATACCCGTCTCGCTCGCACCCGCGTGGCGATCGTTCATAGAAAACGTACAGCAATTAAGGGACTTAGAAATTCCGCGACACGTACCCGCATTTAATAGGGAAGCATATATGCATGTTTTTTGCGACGCGAGTGAAAAAATATATGCCGCGGCCGTGTACCTAGTCAGTACGAACCCCGACGGCACTAGAACCTCTGCATTAGTGGCCGCTAAGGCCCGAGTGTCCCCTCTCCGGGTAGTTAGTATTCCGAGGATGGAATTACAAAGCTGCGTACTAGCTACTAGACTAGCGGGAACTATAGTCAAAGAGTCAGACTACGTAATAAAGGACAAGTTTTTTTGGTCTGACTCAAAAACGGCCCTCACTTGGATACGTTCCGACCCGCGTAGATACAAAACGTTCGTCGCGCATAGGTTAGCGGAAATCGAGAACACTACCACCCCCGCCAGCTGGCGCTGGGTGCCTAGTGCGGCTAACGTGGCCGACGACGCGACGCGAGGTATTCCCGCGCAATTCGGAGCGACCCATTGGTGGTTCATAGGACCCGATTTCATACGTAAAAGTGAGGAGCATTGGCCGACAGAGATTGGTCGCCGATACGGGCGAGGAACGTATTAATAAGCTCGTTTGCTCGATAGGCATAACTAGAAATAAAGTCGAGTACCTACCGGAGGTAAGTAGGTTCTCAAAATTCGTACGCTTAGTTCGCGCCACCGCTAGGATTCTGGTTGCCGCCGAGATATTTAAAGCCGCACTGCTATCTAAGAAAACAGATACAGAAATAAATAAGGGGCATTTAAATTTAGCAGAGATATTGCTAATCAGAAGGAGTCAACATGCAGCCTTTCCAGAGGAAATTAAGCTACTGGAAACTGGGCGAGCTTTGCCGAAGAAATCTCCTCTACATAAAATTGCAGTGAAGTTAGATGAAAACGGAGTCATCGTGTTAAATGCCAGAAGAGACAAAGATGTGCATATACCCGTTCTACATGCCAAAGAGGACTTCGTCAAGCTGCTGATTCATCATTTTCATGCTCTGTTTAATCACGGCAACCACTCGACGGTGATAAACGAGTTAAAACAAAGATACTACATTATCGGTCTGCGCGGTATATCTGACGAATAAGTGCCAATGGTGTCGGACCTATAAGGGAACCACCCTCAAGGTTCCGTAGGCGACTTACCACCAGAGAGGCTCCAGGCGAATCAACCGCCATTTACCGCCGCAGCCGTAGACCTATTTGGCCCTATGAATATAACAATAGGCCGCCGCCGCGAAAAGAGATGGGGCGTACTGTATACCTGTCTCACCACTCGAGCTGTGCACTTAGAGCTTGCCGCCTCACTTTCGGCATCCTCTATGATCCTTTCATTGCGCAGAATGATAGCTCGACGCGGCACGCCTACGGTTCTCTACTCCGACAACGCCACTAATTTTTACGGAGCGGAGCGAGAACTAGCCGAGGCCAAAAGGACGCTGCCAGACAGTCTAAAGCCATTCCTGACTGAACGAGCGATTACCTGGAAGAAGATACCGCCCGGCAACCCTTCCGCCGGCGGTGCCTGGGAGCGACTCGTGGGCAGCGTAAAAACGGCGTTAAAAGTTATATTGAAAGAGAGAGCACCCCATGAAGAGGTCCTGCATACGCTGTTACTAGAATCCGAGCACATAGTGAACTCCAGACCACTGACGCCGGTGAATCCAGATTTAGACGTCGAAGCCTTGACACCGGCAGCCACTTTCTCATCGGCCGGTCAAGCGCCATGTCACCGCTGGGCGTCTTCACCGACACAGCAATGTCACTATCGTCGTGGAAAACAGCGCAGACACTCGCCGACCATTTTTGGAGGCGCTGGCAAAAAGAATACCGACCCAGCCTTCTCCCTCGGCCAGGTGCTCACCAGAACGTACAGAAACTGCATACAGGCGACATCGTCATCATAGCAGATGGTTCCATGCCACGAGGAACATGGCCTAGAGGCGAAATCGCACAACTCTTTCCCGGCCCAGATGGCCACGTAAGAGTAGCCATTGTTCGTACTCGTGCAGGTGACGTCCGCCGCCCAGTTTCCAGATTTATACCTATATGCTCCTCGAACATATAGACGGTGTTTTCACACGCGGGGGAAATTGTCGCATATAGCTCATAAGTCAATCAATGTATAAATTTTAGTTTTACGTTCTGCTTTTAAATTTTATTTTTTACAAATTATTTCCATGCCTCATTTGTCTTAATAACGTGTAATTTACTGTGTTAGATATAAGCTTTTACAAACTAGGTTAAGTATAAACTGTAATTGCCTAAATATGTAATAGCGTGCTCCATCAATGAAGCTAAGAAGAAAGGGGAGGCCACAGACGTCGTAAAGCCGCTCTTCAATATCTACGGGCTGGAGACGGAGAAGCGGCTTAAAATCGCCGTCAGAGGCCTTCCCGCGAGGACCCCGCTACAAGACTTCCTGGACGCAATGGAGAAGCAAGGACACCCCGTGGAATACGCAAAGGAAATCCCCGCGAGAGCGGGACGCTCGGGCTCAATTTACTTCGTGCAGCTCGCGGGGACCGCCCGGGATCACGCGAGCGTCTACGGGGTGGCAGAGCTGCTCCATATCCGAGGAGTGAAGGTGGAGGCATGACGCGGAAAGAGGGGGCCCGCGCAGTGTCACCGCTGTCAAGGCTTCGGCCACTCCTCCCACGGCTGCCATCGGGAAGTTGCCTGCGTCCGCTGCGCCGAGTCTCACCGCGCAGACCAGTGCACCAGACCCCGCACAGTGAAGGCCACCTGCAAAAACTGCAGGGGGCCCCCACCCTGGAAACCACAGAAACTGTCCGGAGTTCAAGAAGGCTTACAAAATGTGGAAAGCCGGGAAAACCTATTTCTCGGCCCCGTCCCGCCCGGGACCTCAAACCAACGCCGCGATCCAGAAGCCCACGGTGGAAGAGTCGGCGCCATCAACCCTGATGGCCCCGGCAAACACCCCCACCCAAAGGGGGGTGTCAAGACCGCGGCAGGCAAGAGAGCCCGGGACTCTGACGAAAGCGAAGCCAGTGCCAACATCATCATCAGCCACCTCAACCCAGGCAGCGCCAGCCCTACCCTCCGCTGCACCTCCATCTTCGCCGCCTACGCCGGCTCCAGCCGCCAGAACCACGCCGCCGTCCCCCGCTGAACAAGAGGTCGACGCACTGATCGCGCTCTTGGGCAGCCCGGACTGGCCCCGACAGCCTTTTTAGAAGGAAACACAAAACAACAACAAAGCCATGATCGGCCTCCGGCCGACCACGGCCCAGAAGCCCTCGCCCCTTGAAATGGGCACAGGAAAGACCCGCCCGTCGTTACGGGCGGCGACAGACACCGCCAAAAATCCCAAAGAAGGATGGAAAGGCATCTCTCACCAAAACCCTTTGGTGCGAAAGAAGCAAGGACCACATTCATTCCACTTTCTACACTCATAACTAACACTACCCAGAGAGCAAGCACAACACATCGGACACAGCCTCACCAGCACGCCGCACACGCCAGCTAAGCTACCGGTCGCCTTCACCGCGGCCCCGCTCAAACGGTATCAACCAGGCTAGGGGTCGTGGGGTTGGATAACGATCGGTAGCGAAGAGCTGGCCCACACCAGCCACAGACACCGTCCCCCAAATGACGGCCATTTGACCTCCCCACCGGTCGGCCGCCCGTGACAGCCGCCGCAGCCGGAAGGCGGAAACGGCCCCTCATACCCCCCTCACGGGGGGTATCGAAAGACATCCAGTCTAACACTACCCAGTGTTCTCTTAAACCAAAAGTATGTGTTTTTAATTATCCAAACACTACCCGGTAATGGTTCTTGGCGGTATGCGGTAAAGGTTTCCAGTCTTCAGCCAGCGCGTTCCAGCTTCGAGTCTTCGAGCGTCCCGTGTGCTATCGGCGGGCTTCTTTCTTCAGCAACCCTACGAGTCTACGCTCCACATCAATGGTTCTTTGAGCCGGATGAAGAAACAAGTACGCGCTGAGTTTTAAGTAAATTTTACTTGACTCAGTAAGAAGAAAGAAACAAGAAAAACGAACGCGCTGAGCCTTGAAGTACGCCTCGGCTCAAACCTTTACCCCTATCCTTACCATACCCCACCATACCGGCTTGCCGGTCGGACCGTGCTGTGTTGAAGGTTTTTCCTCCACTCACGTGTCCTGGCAACTTTCGTTGCATGTGTCACACGGTGATACCAACACACTGCTTTCGAACGCTCTAGGCCTTGCACTTAGCCATTGCGGGAGATTCAGTGCACCGAGGGATCCATGCTTAGGGGCACTGACGTTGCGCTCGATGACGTCAGCGCATAGGCGTTAGGCAGGTAAATTATATATAGTTAGGGACCCCCGCGTGTGAACAGCAAGAAAGAAGAAAATGTCGCAGACAGGAAGATATCTACGTCCGCGCACGCGCCCGGGCCCGTCTGCCCCCACGCCAACCCCGACCTCGTCGCCAGGTGAGACTACCTCTGGCGGGACAAATACGTGGAGCAAAGGCACCAGCGACAACCAGAAAACTAGTGGAGATAGGGAATCAGTGCGTAACTCGGAGAACGAATTAGAAGATACGGTTATACCCCGCAGTAGGTCGAGTACGCTAGTCAACAAAGACGCCGTAGTAGCACCGCCGCCGCCGCGCGCGCCGTCCGTTCGCGCATCGAACGAGGACCGCGAATCGGTAATTAGGGATCGCGATAGTCAGATAACCGTGTTAATGGCCGAGCTGGAGGTCCATAAAGCCGTCGCCCAGACGAAGTCAGACACTGCCAAAGTACGGCTGCAGATTGCGCAAATGGAGGCGCACTCTGACGGCGGCAGTGTCGTGGCTGACGACTCTGAGCGACGAAATAGAAATTGGGTAGGACGACATGCTGGACCACAACACGAGATCGCGAACGATGATAAATTCCCTCTACCGAAAGAGACCGCGCCGCCCGCCGCCGTCGACCGGCCTAGCCGACCACCACCGCGATTTTACGAGGTACCGCATAGTAATTACGCGCCGATCTTTCACAAACCGCCCGAGTTACCCGCGTTTTCAGGCGATATAACCGAATGGATCGCTTTTAGAGCGGAGTTCGAAGACTCCGCTCCCATGTTTAGTGCCGTCAACTACGTGAGTCGGATTAGGCGCGCACTCAAAGGGGAGGCTCGGACAGCCGTAAAAGCCATCATGTACACAGTTCAGGACCCGTACGAAATTATGGAGGCGCTAGAACGGCAATTCGGCGACCCGGAAGAGATAGTGCTCACCGAGTTGCATAACGTGAAAGGCCGAGCCACACCGCTTGCGTGCGCAGCACGTGTGCGTCGACGTAAGCGTAGACGTGCACAGCACCCCTGTCACACCGGGTAACGCGCACGTCACGCAGCGCACGCCACGCAGGGTGCTGTACACGTCACGCATGCGCACGCTGCAGCTCTGCGTGCAGATCCGGCGCCATTTGCGTACTATGATGCCCTAGCCTCTAGACAACTAACAATGTTCGATAGTAGTTAGTCGGATGAAGAGGAAGCACTCCTCTTACTTTTTATCACAAAATACTCCTGCGAAATCTAAAAGGGTGTGATTTCACAAAATCAATGGAAAAAGATATTTTGATCGGCGACAAAGGTTTTGCACTGCAAACATTCTTAATGCGACCATTTTTTCTTAATCCATTATAAAATCTACCACACGCACCGGCCGACTTGTAAATAAATACAAAGGAGCTGCGCGTGTACACGCGCAGCACCGAGCTGTGCGTGTCCGAACCTGCTCGGTTCGCCCTCTCATAGGGAACGCCGGTAAATACAACGTCATCACTGCACGCAACGAAGCGACGTTGCCGCTCCGCTGCGTGCATGCGTGCACGCAGCACGCAGCCGGTTTGTCTCGTCGGAGCTGCAATGCGTGCAGCTCACGCGCACGCGTACGTCACGCGCACGTCACGCAAGCGGTGTATCTTATGAGAATTCTTAGTTTACAACGCAACGGGACGCGCACGCGCACGTGCACGTCTACGCACACGCAACCGGTGTGGCCTGGCCTGAAGCGTATGCCGCGATTGGCCAAGAACAACGGCAATATGGCTTCTTTCGCCGCGCATATCGCTAACGCCGTCGCTACCATCAAATCGTTACGGCAAGATAAGTACCTACACGCGCCTGAACTTGTAAATAAAATCGTGGACCAATTAAATCTGATAGTGCGTTACGAATGGGCAAAGTATAGGCAATCTAATAGCGGAACTCCCGACTTAGTCGCGTTGTCGGAGTTCTTGAGCGAAATTAGTGTTGCGTCCAAACGCGTAAACCGACATAGGCCGTCAGCTAGGTCGCGTAATACAGTGAAGACGGTTTCTTTTGGGCACGAACCTAGGCGATCGAGTGACACTCTCGCTAGGTCTCGCGCACCCGCGTTCTCACGTGACAGTAGCACGGACTCGGAGTCAGATATCCGCGAAACTTATAAACGCGAAACAAATAATAAAACGCGTAATCAATACCCAACTATCGCTCAGGTAACACCGCGATAATAACAATAAAAAAAAAACCCGCGAAACCCGCGTCAACCGGAGCTACACCAAAACAGATATCGTCCGTCTCTGTCCCGCGCAGTACGTGCGCCATATGTAAGAGCGGCAGCGAGCACAAAGTTAGTGCGTGCTCAAAGTTTTTAGCCGCGACGATATCTGAGCGTTGGGACCTAGCAAAGGGTGCAAAATTGTGTTATAGATGTTTGGATGCTGCTCACCGTAAGCCGTATAGATGCAAGTACGTAGCGTGTGGCGTGAGCCAATGCGAGGCCGGACATAATAGATTATTACACGGACTAAACGCGGCCGCGCCCGCGAACGGTAATAATACTCCGGCGAGTACTTCGGCGGGAGCAGTAAACACGCTTAGATTCGCGCAAACGTACCTCAAAGTCATGCCTGTAGAGGTGTCGGGGCCCTTAGGCACCGTGCAAACCCTGAAACGCCCAAAAACCCCAAAACGCGCAAAACAAACAATTATCGTCATGTTTTAGCGGACGGGAAGTTATTACTGTACTGTTTTTACTTTTTAAAAACATGTATCCACTAAGAAAAACGCAAAGTGAGACTTTTCTGTGGTCGAAGTCGGAGTCCATCCTAAGAACGCCAATCAGAGAGCTCAAATCCAGTATGGTCATAAGAACAAATTTAATCTACCTAACTAGTGTAACCAAGTCTGAGGACCATTAGAAATGTGTCACAAATAATCGTTCGCGCGATCGTCGGTGCAGCTCAAGTTTTTCGGACACATGTGAGTTTTTTCGTGGAAGTTCTTGCCGGAGAGAGTTACGAACTTTAAGCTACAAAAATCGCATGAATATGTTGTCTTGCCTGCATGTGACATGACGTGCTTGATAAAATTATCTTTTCGTAGAATCTTCTTATTACATATGTCACAAGCATATGGCTTGACCGATGTGTGAATCATTTCGTGTCGTTTTAAACGTGTCGAGTCTATAAACTTTTTAGAACATGTGACACAAGAATGATCTCACCGATTCATGTGTGATTTTATATGCACGATCAGGTTCTTCTTTAGCAATACTTGCTTATTACAAAAATCACAGACGTAGAATTTTGGCTCACCATGATTTCGTCCATTATATCTGCGAATGTGCGCTTCGAGGTTATGTTTCCGATGAAATCGTTTGGGACATAGATTGCACGCGTAAGGATTTGTGTGAAATAAAGAATGTTTTCGTAAATCATACTTACGTAGGAACTGTTCATTACACACTTCACAAGAAAAATATTTTTGTCTTGTATGTATTTCTTTATGCATTTGCAGGCAACCTAATCGTAAAAACTTCTTACCACAGATTTCGCAGGCGTAGGGCCTCTCTTTCGAGTGAATTAGTTTATGTCGTTTAAAACAATCTATATTGCTGAACCGCTTCTGGCATTGTTCACAACTGAAGGGCTTCTTCCCAGAGTGCGCTCGTTGATGATGTCTGTTTAATGTGTTCAAACGCGTAAAGTTCTCATTGCATATTTTACACTTATATTTTTTTATTCCGGTGTGCTGAGGCATATGTGAATTTAAAGCAGCTAGTTGTGTAAATCGCTTGTCGCAATATTTACATGAGTAGGGTCTTTCCCCAGTGTGTATACGCTTGTGGACGACTAATATATCGTAAGTCGATAGTACCTTATTACATATGTCACAAATGAACTCTTTGTGCGTTTTTCTGTGCTGACAATAACCAAAGTAATTGGAAAAGTTTTCCGAGCAACATACGCAAAGATAAGATTCCTTATGTGTTACTGATACGTGTTAGGATAAACTAGACTTTAAACCAAATTGTCGTCCGCAAGTATCGCAGGTGTAGGGTTGCCGGCGGGCGGCGGTCGCGGGCGCCCCCCGCAGCGCACGGGCGCGGCGCGGGGTGGCGGGGCGCGGCCGGCTCGCGGGCGGAGCGGCGCGGAGGCGCTCGAGCCGCACGCAGCAAGCCCGAGCGAGCTGCTCCTCGGCGCGGGCGGCCTCCGTCTCCGCGCCGGCTACATCGCCGCGGCTGGAACACAATCAACAATAAGGTGAGTTGAGGAGATTACGATGAAATAGGGTAATGTTTTCTACTCGTCAACTGTAATGGTTGAATTAAGACTTCGTATACTAAACTGAATTAAGATTACTTTTACTTTATAATTCTGTTCTCGTGTCACTGTCAACATTAGTTAAAAATTACAATTACGTTACAAATTAAAATATGTATAATAAAATATGTCAATAGGTATATACAATTTCAATAATCAATTCGGAAATTAATACAATAGTAAATGAAGTCACTCCAATTAAAAATACAAAAAAAAAAAACAATAATAATATAAAAATAAAAACTAGTCACCGCTTGCCTCGATTACTAGTGAAAACATTGTTATGGTAGGTGTGCGGACGTCTTTGCAATAACCCAGTCCCATTGTCCTCCCTAACTTCAATCCATAGACCGTTATACTGTTCACTTTACTACAATAGTCCCAATGCCTGTTGCGACCGGTTTATGGGTGTCTATTGTTGCGCCCGTGAACGGGTTCCAGCAGGCGTTCTACATAACATTAAAGCTCTCCAAGAGGCCTCTAAGTATTGGATCTATATCCCCACACAAACCTATCAAAAGACCGGGATTTATAGGCCCGTGAAATCCAAGGAAAAATAATAATAATAAAAAAATAAAAAACAATAATAATAAAAAAATAATAATAATGCAATTATGTCAAGTCAAATGATATGGTTTTTTTAAGGGACGTTTATTCATCAAAGAACTCGTTTACTGTGTAATAAGCCTTCATCATCATCAAGCAATACATTTTAATCCTGTTTATAAATTGACATCCGTGTTAACGTTTCTAATTGCCTCAGGAATCTTATTAAAATCCTTAGCGCCCATTATCTTGAGAGACTTGCCCGTTTTCTGTAGTCTTGCGCGGGTGTCCCCGGTTTCCTCCTTGCGGACTTACTCCTTGCTATGGGAAACTCATCTGGGTTAATTCTGACTATTTCTGACATACTTACCCATCTCGAAAATAAAAAGTGAAGATACTGTCAACTGTCAAGACTCTAAGGTGAATGCAGCTGTCTGGCTGTCTCATCCCGAAAAACTCCACAATAAATAATCAAGAATATTTTTTTTGTGGTAAAAAACGGACTGTCCCTGTCAGCCGCTAAGCCTGCGGTGCCTGAAGTGCGTGTGGGAGTAGGCATAGTATGCCGTCATTACGATTTGCTGCGTTGGCGTCGGCTTTAGACATATATAGCATAGTAGGTGGAGTTCAGTTTATTACATAAGGCGTGGATGTACTCTCCCCCTCCCCCCCCCCCCCCCCCATTGCAACCTTTATTGAACGTAACGTTGAAACCTACATAACGGGCATGCCATTGACGTCAAACCAGTGCTGTAATTTTATTGTAACATCCCTAATATTACTTTGCAGTTCCTCATGGTCATAGGCTTGCACAATCGCACAAATGTCATCTGCACACATGATAAACATTACAGTTGCACTAGGAAAATGGCAGGTCGTTCATAAGCAATACGAACACAGTATTTCCTACGTTGGAGCCCTGGGGAACTATGTCTCCGATAGATCCTGACTCGGACCTGTCGCCACCTACATCTGTTAGGGTCTCTATTATTTCCTATAAAGTTTTAAGTCTATGTATTTTAAGTCTAAGTTTTAAGTCTAAGTAAATGTATTGTTTGTCCGCATTCCTGAAAAGTTAACGGTATTGAGAGTTATGACTAATGATAATATGACTATCATTACATTATGACTTTCAATAATTATGCCAAACAAAGGGATCCGACATCTATTATTAGGCTACGGTTTGCTAAAATAGACATAGACATAGAATTTTTTTATTTAACACCACATTGAATGTTTACAGGCAATGCTACAAAACATTACAAGCAAAACATTAAAAAGAACTTTACTATATCTGGTACCGTGCCGCTTATACCGTAGTGTTCTAATTTGACAGCTTATGTCTATAGTCAACCAAGTCAAATGCGCGAGAAAGGTCAAAGAAAATAGCGGCAACATATCTTCTTGCTTCCAAATTTTCCAGGACAGTTGCGAGTAGTTTGCAGCTAGGGATTGCAATCCGGTCCGGCGGATCCGGTAATCCGGCCGGATCCGGCACTTTTCAGGAGCTACCGGATCCGGTAAAAATCACCGGATCCGGTCCGGATCCGGTATAATAAAAAAACGCCTAAATACAGCACGCGCTGTGCGTTTCAGATGAGGAAAAGGCAACGGATACGAGGTATGAAGTTGAACAGAACAAAAAACGAATGAAAAAGTTTAAATTTAGTAAGATAAAAATATATTTATTATGACGATGACTGGGAACAGAAGAGGATTTCTTCTTCTTTCATGTTGGTGGCACGATATGACGATTATATAAATACTGTAATAGAAGGAAAAATGAAAGGATGAAGATGCCATAGAAGGTATTTGTAATTTATGCATTTGTAAGATGCTTTATGTCGTGTCATAATGTTGTGATAGGAGATTAACCGACTACAGTTGGGCTCATCAATATGTGTGAATGAAGAATATCTTGTTTCTCCACAATAAATAGGCAATACAATATTTTCGAATTCGAACCCCTAGTGTAAATTTATTCGATAGCGAAACGTGACGTACGCGTTTGCGTTAAGTCTCATTTTGTATGGGATTTAGAAACAGCGCACTTTAGTTTTCTCCGATATATGTATATATATGATAAAATATAGATTCTTTTCTATTCAAATTTAAGAGAGAATCTTTTGTCTTTACAATTACATCCAATCTAATGCAATTTCCTTCAACTCCTGGTACATGCTACTCTACGTCTAGCCAATTCTTTATTTGATCTATGTAACTTTTCTTAGGGAGTCCCTTTCCGCGATGGTTTTCAATCATACATTCTATTATTTTTCGCATGAGATCGTCGTGTCGTGTGTTGTTCCTTAAAATTTGACCAATATACTTTTCAATAAATTAAAAAAAGTACAATTTTTTAAGTCATACAGTCTACTACTTTTTCGGACAAATAAATTAGAGCAAGATAATACTAGAGCGCATTTAATATCATAATTGGTTAAAAGTAAAATATCTTCGTTAAAAGTAATAAATAATAGTAAGCGTAGGAGTTTAAAATAGAGTTCCGGTTACTCTGGTTATAATATTAGCGGAAAATCGTTGAGCATTAGACTTTTTGTTTGCCGCGATATCTATTGTCGAGTAGCAGTCAAGGGCGGATCCACCGTTGTGGGCACGATGGGCATGCCCACAACCCTAATAGGGTGCCCTATTGATTCGCCGAGTAAAATTACGCCTTTTTGTTTCGCAGACGCTTTGGCAGAATTTTACTACGCAGAGTAGTCAGTTGGCAACTTGGCATAACATTGATAAGCAGATTTACTTTAGAATAATCGTTTGGTAACCGTCACAATCACCGGAGAAACCCTTGGTCGAACGAAACACGATAGGTAGAGTGATTTTTTGTATTAATTAGAAATTCGAGCATTTTAATATCATCAGCTGGCCCCTACTTATTAAGAAGAATAATAATCATTTACTAACATTACAAGGGCATTTCTTTTTAGCTTAAGGAGGCTTAGAAATCTTAAACATTAACAAATACGAGTATTAGTACAATTCCCAAAAATGCCAAGCCAATGCCAGCTTTTAATTTTTAGGCGTAGGAGTTTTTTTAGCGTAGTTATCTATCAAAACAAGGCTCCGTGGACTGCAATAAATCGCTTGCGATTTCGATATTTTACCTTATACGCCGATAATATGTATGTAGTATACAGGGTGACTGGTGTACCTATGTACCACAATTGCTAAATTACTAACTAAACCGGTATAATTTAATTGTCACTTTATTCAAAATTAAATGTAAAAAAAAAGTTACTCGGGTAAAAGTTATTTAAACGGACAGATTACTCTGCCAAATGAAATTCTTGGGTAACTAATGGTTTACCAAGTTTTGTGCTAAGAAAGAAAAAATCACCAACCAAAAGACTTACCAAAAGTTTTTGGCTTGATTCTGATTTTCCAAACAATTTATCGCAAAATTCGCAAAAACATGCCAAAAAATCATTTCCCAACTTAACAAATAGCATAAAAATGTTTTGCATTAGAACTTTTTGCAAAACAATGTCTGGGGGCACGGCAGTGACCCCGACAAGATGCGCAAAACGAAGCGCAAGGGCACTACCTACCTTTTCTCGAAGTGCTTCGTCGTTTATTTGAACTCTCATAAATTGGAGTTGGATTTTTTTTGTATACTACGTACGGCCTGCCTGATGGTAAGCAGTCATCGTAGCCGGAGGGTCGCCTACAACACCAGACATTACATGCGCGTTGCCGACCCTTTAAAAACCTGTACGCTCCTTTTTTGAAGAACAAGATAGACAAAATTCTTGGGATATAATGTCAGTAGTGGACTTATTAAGCATAAAAAAATTCGATGGCATAGCTCTTATACTTAAGATTTTATTCGTATCTAAAAAAACAACTTCGTCACTGACTCACTCACTCACTCACTCACTGATCATTAAAACCCTTAGGGTCCTTCCTGAAGTCCTAGGAAGCTGAAATTTGGTATGTAGGATAGGTATATACCCACACAAAATAATTCAAAAATTTGAATTTTTAGCCCCTAAGGGGGTGAAAAGGGGAGTGGAATTTTGTATGGGGTATCAATAACCGCTGAACCGATTTAGTTGAAATTCGGTATGTAGATTGTTTTTGTTATACGAAAGAATATAAAATAATTTGCGTTAGGGGGGAAAAAGGGGTTGAAGTTTGTATGAGGAATCAATAAAAAAAAGCAGATTGTGTACAAGATGCCCCCAGATCGTAATTTTTTTTAATAGTAAATCACTCCCAACCCTTTAAATTAGGGGATGGAAGATTGTCATAAGCAACTTACAAAAAGAAGTGAAATCCCATCAAAAACATTTTCATGTAAAATGTTGTATTTGTTATGTATTTATTTTTATTTATTTTATTTATTGAGAAGTTCTACAGCGTTTACAATAAATAATATACAAAAAACATGAGTACTTATAAGCATAGCCAATAACGGAACTCCCTGGAATTTACACAAAATAAAGTATCATATGTGGGTAGACTTGTGACTTGTGCTGTACAAAAATCATAAACATAAATGAAATTGTAGATCTTTAAGATACAAAGAAAAAGAGAATAAGAAAAGAAAAATAGTACCTAACTAAAACCTGGGAAAATTCCTAAAATGTGTAGATAAAGTTATAATTTTGCGAGTATCACTCTAAGAACAAATTCAATTTACTACTCTGGTCGGCAACAGTTTGTCTGGTCGCAGTTCTAACTTAACCCACTTCTCTGACAACGGTTTGTCTTTCTGGGGGTTACTTTTCTTGCAAGAGTTCGTTATTACCAGGGTCGCAGTTCTAACCTAACCTAGCTCACTTTTTTGGCAACGATTAGTTTTTATGTTGTAGTAAAAAAATAAATAAAAATAGACTAAACATTACTATGGATAAAACATCCTTTATAAAGTAACATGTTTGACAAACTAAAAGTTGTTAAACATTTTTAAATCAAGTGATACTTTTTGGTTTAATGAATGTTGTTGAATTATTTTTAGGGAAATAGTAATTTAGTAAATTCTAATCTGTCAAATAGTCTAATCTGTCCTCCACATGCACAAGAAAAACCCAAAGTTGCCCTACACTTTAAACAATGTACAGTTAGCAGGAGTCACGACCCAACAAGACCTGGGAGTCATTATATCCAACGATCTCAAGTGGGAACCCCATATTTCAAAAATGGTAAAAAAGGCAAACTCTATAATCTACATAATTAGAAGAGCTTTTCGTATTCTCACCACCGAAACGATGCTTAAAATATATAAGACCTACATAAGACTAATTCTGGAATATGGTTTTCAGATATGGAATCCATACTTCAAAAAAGATATTGATATGATCGAGCGAGTGCAGCGTAGATTTACTAAGATTCCCGCGCAGTTAAAGTCACTTTCGTATGAGGAAAGATTGCTCAAGCTGGCGTACACAAACACTACAAAAAAGGCGTGAACGTGGCGACTTGATCGAGACGTTCAAAATAATTCACGGATACTACGACTGTCCAGAACTAAGCGACCTCTTCACTCGAAATCCAAACACGCGCACAAGAGGACACTATCTTAAACTAGTAACAACAAAGCATAAAACAAATATCAGCAAAAACTTTATTGCAAACCGAATAGTAAATGCCTGGAACAAATTACCCTCTGAAGTTGTGAGCTCTTGTAGTGTGAATCAATTTAAAAACAATCTTGACAGACTATCTAAGCAGTGAAATCGTGTAGTGAACTCTGATTTAGACGTACCAGCATCAGCTGCCTGTCTTAAACCAAATAATAATAATAAAAATAAGTATATAGGAAATTTTTTATTGATGAAATGATTTGTTGGGAAATGAAATTTGGTTAAATTTTGGTAAAATAGCAAATATCCCGCAATTCTTCCAATTTTGTTCTGTTAATTTACACAAAATCGAATTGAACGGTATGTGAACCAAGACTCTACCAAACGTTTGTCGACTAAAAGTTACATCTAAGTACGAATAAATCCCTGCGCGAAACGATTTTCGGCGAAACGTTGTCTGCGAATCGATAATCTTGTGACGTAACACTTTCACGGTCTATTGAAATCTATAGGGTGATGATCTTTCATGAGTCATGATTGTTCATGAGCGAGTTCGTACTCCGACTCGCACTTGGCCGATTTTTGGGTGGCTGTGACCACAACCTTTTTTGAGGGCTGGATCCGCGCCTGGTAGCAGTACTGAGAGTTCCGCTACTCGATGCTAGATGTCGACTACGAAAATAATAAGCGTTTTGGTACCAAAACTGATGTATGGAGTGAGCACTCTATGTACTTCTTATTTCTCTATGCTAGAATGGATGTCAACGTTAGAGTTTGTGAGGAAAGAGAAGAGTCGTGGAATTTATGGGGCCCAATACATTCCACGACTCTTCTCTTTCCGAACAGACTCTACAAAGAATTCAATCAAAGAACAGTTACGAAAACTTGTCCTTTCAAGGAGCTCCAATTCCCACCCCACATCCCATGATCAGGCTTTGGAAACTAATGAAATTTATAAGCGATTTTATTTTTAATTTATAGTTGTAAACGAAAATTTGAGCACTTTAGAATGGTTAAATATAGTAAATTACCGATTTAAAATTTTGTTTTTACAATGATATTGACATTTTGACACTTTTTAATACCAAGTTCTATTTTATTGTTAAGAAGTTATTTATTAACTTCAAATTATAGATTTAGGAATACGTATTACGCAAAAAACTAGAAAAATATGTCATTTAATTAATTTTTATATCCCTATACCAAACCGGTCCGGCCGGACTACGGCCAAAATCCGTCCGGATCCGGCCGGATTGAAAATCAATCCGGTTTGCAATCCCTATTTACAGCACGCAAGGGTTCTGTTCGAGCTAGACTCAATTGTATTTATTATTATTATTTGTATGTCTCTTACAAATTCTCGGGACCATGGGGTCCCGGGCATTTTGAAGGCGTGCGTGGGGCCGAAGCCAACACGTAGAGGCCCCTTGTAATAAGACAATTTACTCTAAAAGTAATGTGACACCAACCGACGATTATCCCTGTTCACACTATAGCAGTGCACCCAAGGACAACCCCCGGTTAGTGTAGGACTATTGTAAGAAAAAGGTACAAAAAGAAACCGGGCTATTGGGTTGAGTTGCTAGTGGACTGGTAACCGAGGCTATGGAGGTGACTATGGCACCTGCCCTGATCATATGTTAAAAAAACACGAAAAAATGGACAGGTGGTGACTCGCCAACTCACAATATGGGTCCCCGAAAACGGCCGCTCGCACAGAGCGACAAGGGGACAACATTGCGTGAGCGGCTCAGGGTGTGGAGAGGTGTGCGCCGCTTTCTACCCAGTGGCTGTCAGCAGCCACTGTGCCAACTCGCGTCTTATGCATATTTCACTTCCACCCTGCGAGCATATAGCTCTGACACCCCACTCTGGACGGCCGGTAAAGGCAAGCCAGAGGTGAGAGTCCTGCGGCCCCTGCTCAGTGTTCACTCCAGCCGGCCAATCAAGGCAAGCCGGAGAGAGGGGCCTGTCCGACTCTCGGGGGCATGGGACCCAAGGGACGTCACTTCCCATTCAGCTCGCCACAAGCTGCCCTGGGGGTTTATTATTATTATTATTATTCATAAAAGCCTTCCTAGTTTTACGCAGTAGACAGTTATGCTTACATTTGTAGTTATTTAAAAACTGTGTTAACCTAGCATTGTGCGGATAGAATCTCGCTAGCATCCTCAAATGTAAATGAAATTCTTTACTCCTCATAGTTTGCTCATTTAACCACACCTTGTCCTTCGGTTTATCGGTTCTTTCCTTCTTTCTTAATTGGGCAAAAGATCTCAAAATTCTTACGGAAGTGGCCAAATAGAATTTCAAAGCTATTATTATCACTCAGATAGACCAATCAGTGCACGCTACGTTATCAATGAATTGTTGTATTTTGCTAGTGAGTCTTTTTGTTACGTGCTGTGTCTGATTATTTACCTTTATGATCGACAATTGGGTACTTGACACATGTTGAATATTATAACAAAATTTAGTTAAATGGATAGAAAATGAACCATCCATTACAAAAAAGTGGAATTTAAAAAATTATATTCAAATTATAAAAAAATACAAGGCTCCGAAATCGCTAAAATATTATTTTTTTGTCTTTCGAAAATAGAAAAGAAAAGGGTACCATTCGATTCCTTACATTTTATTGAAAAATAAATTGTATGACAACTATACACATAAACGCAATATTTCAGAAACAATTGCTTTATAGATTAGAAACGCGCATGTGACAACCTTATAATAGCAATATCCATAGACTACAAAGCCCGCTAAGCGTTTCACGCATCAGCATCACGCTCAAATATGCAAGAGTGATAAAGATGCACATTAGACCAACGAATGAACGACGAACGCGGTAAGTCCTTTATACTATGAGACAATTTGTTATTGAGTCTATCGTTTTGTACCCGATTATTGCGGCGTTAACACTTGGCTTTAGGTACTATAATTTAACTTGTTCAGCAGTAATGTAATACAGTATGGTATGTTGAATATTTTGAAGTGAATCAAGCGACAGTTTATATGGATGAGAGTCGGAATATTGGGTTGAATTCATTGTTTTACTACAAATAAATAGTAGTTATAAAATAAATAATAAATAAATATTATAGGACATTATTACACAAATTGACTAAGTCCCACAGTAAGCTCAATAAGGCTCGTGTTGAGGGTACTTAGACAACGATATATATAATATATAAATATTTATAAATACTTAAATACATAGAAAACACCCATGACTCATGAACAAATATCCATGCTCATCACACGAATAAATGCCCTTACCAGGATTTGAACCCGGGACCATTCGGCTTCATAGGCAGGGTCACTACCCACTAGGCCAGACCGGTCGTCTAATAGTTATCGTATTTAAATGTGAAAAGTGATTCCATTGGAGTGGAAACGAATAAAATTCACGACTTTATTTATAGTGCGCAATTGCGTATTGAGTAATATTGGACTGCGAGCTGGGTATGATGACTGTCAGTAAGTCAGTTTTGAAGTCAAAAATATATTAAGAGCTTTGTCTATACATATTCTGTCGCTGGTGGTGGTATAATGGTGGTGTACATAGTAGTAACTCACGTGACATGCAGTCCTCCTCGTCACTCACTGCGTCCGACCCCTTGCACTCCGAATTGATCATAAACTCTTCATCTGAAACAATAATAACTACAGATAACAGTTATTTACGATACAAATGCAGAAAATAGGAAATTCGGAGTGTTTTAAATCGACACGAGTTGCGAATTACCTATTCGTACGTGTATCTCACAACGTTTTACAGTACATATGGTTCGTTAAAGTTTCGACATATGCACGGAAAGTGCTCATTCCCGCACGCGTGCGGAAAAGTAGCACTCTAAGTACTGTAAAATAAATAATCCTAATTAACGCCAGAAACAGGTTTCAATAGCATCCCGGGCAATAACTCGTAAAGTGGCTAAGAGCGATGTATGAACCCTCGTGGACGTCAGCTGCCATTCCATTGGTGGGTTGAGGAATGGCAGCCAACTGGATATTTTTCTACAGTTCGCGATCTAAAGTATTTGTCACATTCTAATGGATCTACGTACAGGGATTTATATCTCATTGTCAAGTTATTAGAGAATAGTGGTTGATACTTTAGACGCGTAGTCTGATCCGTTATTTTGAAGCTAACTGTACAAATACAGTGGTTGAGGCCAGGGATCGGAACCGGTTTTATGCAAATACTTCGAAATATTTTATATTTCGGTTTATTTTATGCTCCAAATGTAGGACTCGGTTGTGTTTTCAGATAACGACTTCGTATTATTAGATTGCCTAATTAGAAATGAAGTAATTAACGAAGAACGAAAAAATACCGTTTTCGTTCCCATACAAAAAATACCGGTTTCCGATCCCTGGTTGAGGCATTTTTCTTCACATCAGGTTCAGTTTTCAAGGTTAAGATCCTCTTGCTGTCAATTGGTAACAATTATACTTTACGTATACTTACGAAGCGATGTATTTTCACATTTTCCTTCTTCATTTGGCACAACCGGAGGCTCCTCGGCTGAGGGAGAACATGTAATAGTTATATATGTTTTCAGTAAAAGAATAGTTTTAAATACTAAACTTCTATTATTAAGCAACGATAACTAATCCCAAATATAAATGTATGTTACAGGAATGTTTTTGTAAAAATTTTATGTTATTTCAAAATGTCGTTTTAAAAATGTGTGTCGTAAGTTCGATTGTATGGCGGTTTGGCGGCGATCGATTGTATACATTTGTAATATAAAGAGTAACAAAAAGTTTTGTGTAACTTCTACTTCTTCGAATGAATGGGGGCGACTTTATGACACAGGGTTCTTGTGACTCTTAACCCTTTGAAAGCTACGCCTATCATGTGCGGCACGTGATGGTGAACCTTATCGGAATGCAAGAAGGTTGATATTAGGCCGCGCGCGTCATTTTCACGATTTTGGCGGCCAAAGGTTTAAATGGAATTTAGCAACAAGAGTTCACCTTAGATCTCGTATTCGGGGTCTTATTAGAAGAATGTAATAACAAAAGTGAACACTCACAAAAGAAAGGCTCTTCACATGTCTCATCTTCCGTCGCCAGGAGTGAGGGCTCCTCCGCTAAAACAAAACATTTTTTGTATTAGGTTCAAGAAACTTTTACAAAGAGCACGAGGTCACCACACATAAGTGCATTTTTACTAGCAAAATGCTAAGGCGAAGAACCCACGGAGCGGTGCGACTCCGCCCGCCGCAGCCGCACTCGGTGGAGCGGCTTAAAATGTTGTATCACGATATAGGTAAGCCACCTATACCCCACACATGCCGCGCCTCCGCCGGTCCGCGTGGTGGAGCGGCGTTGTGTGAATTACTTACCATCAGGCGATTTGTGTGCTCGTTTGCCTTCACTATCATACAAAAAAAGTCAAAGGTCGCCTAGTAATATCCATGACTAAGGTTTAAATTTTCTACAAGCGATATTCCATCTAAATTAGTTGATTTGTTTAATTGTGACATATAAGAGACTGGCAGAGATACTTTCACATTTATAAGTGTTTAAATTAAAAATTCAGTAAAAAGTCTGAAATGAACAAATTGTCTATATTCCTACAACAGAAGTATTCACATCCTGCAAGTTGCTATATTAGATTCAGATGAAAAATTGCAAGAATATTTGGTGCATGTATATACAACATAAACATAATTAATTCAAAACCCAATATGATGTATTTATTTTACAGTATTTATGTAACAAGGATTTCAACAGTACATACTAAGTTTTATGGTGCTCCCACATTGGTTGTTATAACATGCTGTATAACATTGTGCGGTAGGGATGTAAACAACCTCGGAAATAATGAACACTTGTTGTGATGAAGATAAATTATATCTCAAGCTACCACTTGTAAACAACCTCAAAAAACAAATCAACACTTTTTGTATTTCCAACTATTTTAATCACAAACGTCCGTTCGGTTCCGTCGCCCGGTCAAGAATGCCCCTCCGCGCCAAGTCACCTCACTCCCGTTTTTTTTTCCGCCATCGGGCATGACGTCACCAGAATAGTCAATGCAGTTACTAATTTCGGTTTAGTTTATTTTCTAAATATAATAGAACCTTACACTCGACCATCCTGATGACGTGCATGTCCCCAGGCACGTATCTGGTGAAACCAAAACCTTACACTCGGCGAGCAAGGACATTCCAGACCTAGAAATTGTTTTACATTCAAGATAATTTTATAGAAAACTAAATCAATCAATTCAATTCAAATTTTATATAATCATAAATTCATCATTATATTATTCATATCTAATTAAATGTAACGAATATAAAACTAGTATATATATTTTTTTAGACATAATTATCTATAACAATTTATATTGATTTTAATAGCAATTTACTGTTATATAATAAACATTATGTAAGTGATTATCTATTGGAATAATAATTATATTCATTACGATTTACCATGTATCCAAGTAGCTATATAATTAGTTAACTCTCTATCATAGAAACTATGCATATGGAACTAAGAAACTGAGTAAACGAGTAACCTTATAACTAAAAAAAATATATATAACCAATTATCCCTGCTGCCTTATTACCAAATATCCTATTAACCTTGTAACCAAATATCCTTGTAACCAAAAACCTTGTAACCTTGTAACCAAATATCCTTGTAGCCGTGTAACCAAATAACCTTGTAACCAAATATGCAATCAAACATATATCCAGATTTGTTCATCTCGTTTCAGGCCAAGCTAAGCACGCCAACCATTTCCGCGTCTTCTAGCACTCGACCTGAAACGAGACAATAAAAATACATTTGCGATAGCTAGTTTTCTGAATCGTCTACCTCTTCTACGTAAGAAACGTCGTTATCGCTTTCGTTATCACTATCGATTTCTAGTGAGGCTATATGTATCCAAGGGCGGATTCTGTCCGCAGCCACTGTAGTTTTTCGTTTGTTCTTCATACCTTCATATCCAGAAATAGGAGCTACCCTATAACGGTCGTTACCTAGTACCTTAACGACTTTAAAGGGCCCCTCGTATGAAGGCATAAGTTTGGTACTCTTGCCATTATTTTGGAATGCAACTTTAGTAATTTTTACTAAATCGCCATTCTTATAAGAACGAGCAGGACGTCTACCCTGATCATAACGTAGTTTTTGAGCGTCTTGAGCCTTGTCAATTCTATCCTTAACCTCGCTACGAATAGACGTTAGGGACAATTTATTTTGTGTCTTATCTGCAACTTGATTTAAAACAGGATTATATTCGCTTGTCATTTCAACCCCGAACATAACTTCAGCTGGTGCCCTACCGATCGTCTTCTGCACTGTATTGTTTAGTCCCCACTGAATTTTTCCTAATTCCCTATCCCATTCTCTCTCATCCGTTCCAAGGCCCTGAGCTGTCAGCGAGTCGAGGATCGTTCTATTGTATCGCTCGACTTGGCCATTTGCTCGCGGGCTGGCCACTGCGTTTAAGACATGTTTAATGCCTCTATCTAAACAAAACCTTCTGAACGCATGAGAAGTGAAGCACGAGCCACGGTCACTAATGATTCGATCAGGCACTCGGAAAGTGTCGAATATGTCCTGCAATACCCTTATAACGTTCTGAGTTTTCGTGTTTTTGACCGGTTTTATGAATAAAAACTTCGTAAATGCATCTACTACGGATAATATATAAGTGTGTCCCGTTTTTGATCTAATGAAGGGCCCAAGATGGTCTATATGCAGCGTATGAAACGGTTTTTTAATCTTTTCTATAGGATGTAAAAGGCCTTCCTTTGCATTTGTACCCTTTTTGGCATATGCGCACTCAATACAGGCTCCTACATATTTCTTTATAAACTTTTTCATCTTTGCAAACCAGTAATTTCTTCTAACTCTATCTAGTGTTTTTTCAAAACCTACATGACCTATATCATCATGATTACGCTTGCATATTTGCCATCTAGCGCCCTTCGGGACTACCCACCTCAAGCATTCTTTATCACCGCCTATGCATCTAAATACTTTATTGTCCCGTAAAACGTAATTTGATTTAATGTATTCTACGCCTTTGGGGTCTAGATTACTACTGATAGTATCGCGGATGCGGCAGAGTTCCGAATCACCCATTTGTAGCGTAAGAAGCCAGTCATCATCGCAAATTGTCATGACAGAAGGGTATTGTTCGGGACATTCGGTTTCTACATCGGTAATGGGATTTCTAGATAGCGCATCGACGTGTGCCATTTTGGTTCCTGCCCTATACTCCACCGTGCATTGAAATTCCTGCAGTGCTAACCACCACCTGGCGATCCTAGGTATAAGATCGCGTTTTTCGAACGTGGAGCGGAGAGCACTACAATCGGTGACTATCTTAAATGGCTTACCTAATAAGTACACTCTCAGTTTTTTAAGCGAGCATATCACGGCTAATGTCTCCAATTCATAGGAGTGGAAGTTCCTCTCCTCCGGGGTAGTTTGGCGACTGTAATATGCCACCGGATGAAAAGAGCCCCCACTCCCCGAGGGTCGTTGTAGGAGAATTCCGCCGACGCCTAACCTACTCGCATCTGTGTGCAGTTCCGTTTCTGCAGTAGGATCATAGATTGCAAGTACAGGCCTATCAAATAACTTTTCTTTCAACGTTTTAAACGACTCTTCTTGGTCGTTTCCCCACTCCCATATAGCATTCTTTTTAAGCAATTTTGTTATAGGCTGGGCTAACTGAGCAAAACCTTGTATAAATTTTCTAAAATAACTCACAAGTCCAAGAAATTGTCTAGCATTATGCACATTTTTGGGTCGTGGGAAATCGACCACACTCTGGATTTTTGCTTTACCCGGCCGCATGCCAGCTGAACTAATTTCAAACCCTAAGTAGTTGATTTCGTTTTGTAGGAAACTGCATTTAGATAAGTTAAGCTTCAAATTAGCCTTTTTTAGCGACAAAAGGATTTCTTCTAACCTACTTAAACATTCCGCGGAGGTCTTGCCAAAAATTAACAGGTCGTCAATATATACGGTAGCTTTATCGAATCTGGCCGGTCCCAGCACACGGTTCATCATACGTTGGAACACCGCTGGCGCATTTGCCAGGCCGAACGGCATCCGGTTATATTCGTATTGGCCATCCGGCGTGACAAAGGCTGTCAAATGCTTACTACCTTCCGAGATTGGTACCTGGTAGTACCCGGACATCAGATCCAACGTGATAAACCATGACTGGCCGGCCAAACGAGCGATCTCGTCTTCTATCACCGGTATTGGGTAGCGTTCCTTTACGGTTATTGAATTGAGTAGTCTGTAATCAACGCAAAGTCTGACGCCACCATCCTTCTTTCGGACGAGTATAATAGGACTAGCATAATTAGATACGGATTCTCTGATTATACCAGCTTGTAACATATCATCTATCATCGCACGGACCTTCTCACGTTAATGATATGACAGTCTGTAAGGTCTATATACGACCGGTCGCTCACTATTTAACTCTATATTCATTTCGGTCGTATTAGTGCAACCTAGACTAGCTAAATCAGAAGCAAAGCAATCTTCGTAACAGCTGAGAAGTTTGACGAGCTTGTTTTTATCATCTTCGGGAACATTTTTACCTATATGGAGTTGTTTTTCATCAAACGGTGATGACGCGGTTTCTTCTACAGTTATTTCATTTTCGTACTGGCGTACTGTTGTACCTATATCCGATAACCTATATACCGCCTCTACACGTTCTGCTCGCGCAAATACAAAGTTTTCTTGTAGGTAACAAGACGCAGCACAGGGCATAACCATTACAAAAAGGTTACCCTGCTTCACCTCATAAATCCCGCCACAAACCAAATACTGATCTTGAGGTTTCCCTACCACTTTAGTATTTAACACAACGTTGCCACTAAACTCTGTCCCAGTGGCGGCTCTTACGCTAGCTACCCCATATATCCTGTTACGTGCTACAATTCTTACTCTCTCTAACTTTTCATCGGCACGCTCTTGTAAGTCAATGGTAGAAGGGTAGTTGTCTGCCCCGCACGTCAGATCGCCTCTCGGCAAAATAAATCAAATAATTTAATTAGAATGCCGCAAAAGGCGCTCGAAAGCTCTATTCGTGAGCTCCAACAAATACTCACCACGGTGACAAATCGTTTAAGTGCACTAGAGACGAAAATAAGTGAGCAAAATGAGATAATCATCAAGCAAACAGAAGCAATAAATAGCCAGAAATCGAGTTCGGAGGGTATCTCAGCAACAAACCGTAAGTCCATCACCGCCTATATTACGCCACCAGCCCCGGCAGCGCTGCAGCGTCAGCGCCCAGTGCGTCAAACACGCCTAAAAGCCGCCGCGACTGCTACATCAAGCAATAGCGCCGCAAAAAAATCAAGCGCAATAGCTGCGGGCGGATCACGTACACTACACGTCGCGACGACTCCCGAGGTAAACCGACCGGCAAGTATGAATCCAGACCCAAGTATGACGCCGGACCTAAGTATGAATCCGGACCCAAGTATGAATCCGGCCCCAAGTAGGAATCCGGGTCCAAGTATGAATCCAGACCCAAGTATGAATTCGGACCCGAACACCTCCAACTTGCAGTCAATATATTCAAAAGCAAAACTAAATGACAGTACGACAGAACACACTAACTCCACCGACAATGACTATCGCACCGTGTCATACAAAAGAGGCCGTATGCAACCAAAAACAACACGAGTTGCAATCACCGGAACAGGCCCAGCAGATACGGACTTACTTACTATAGAGCGCGGTAAAAAAATTCACGCCTGCTTTTTTAAAAGCGACACAACCCCGGAGGCTATCAGGTCTTATATAGCTAAAAAGACTGGGTATACGAACTGCACGGCCGAAAAATTACGCCTAAAGCATGAGCACTATGCATCGTTTGCAATCACTGTCCCGTGCAGTAAGTATGAAGAAATGATGTCTCCAAATATCTGGCCATCTGGAACGGAGGTGAGCGAGTGGTTTCGAGGCGGCGCCGGGCGCGCCGGGCGCGCTCCCCCCCGACCCCGACACCGCCGCCTCGCGCACGTCGATCGACCAGCCGCCGGCGCAGAGAACAACTGACACCGACACACAGGCACCGCGAACTACGGTTCTCACGGTCTGCCACCAAAATATTAGAGGATTATATGGAAAAACGAAGCAACTAGAAATGTTACTAAGTAACGACCTGACGTGTGACGTTTTAATTTTAACCGAACATTTTTTGCGTAGCCATGAAATTCATGCCGTGACATTAACTAATTTCGATTTACTATCACATTACTGTAGACCAAACATAGAACGGGGTGGAAGCTGCATTTATGCTAAATCAGATATAAAGGCTTTGACCCGATCGGACTATTGTGAGTTGTCTCGCGAGCAGGTTTTTGATGTTTGCGCAATACATATAATAAGGATCTTTTAATTGTGGGAATTTACCACTCCAACCTAACAAATCATTCCGAATATCTCGGGTTATTCGATGGCCTGCTGGCCAAAATAAATGAAGACAAACTCCAAGCAATCATAATGGGCGATATTAATATCGACTTGCTTAAGAATACTGCCATCAAAAAACAACTATGTGATATTTTATCAGCTCATAATTTTGGTCAGTATGTTAACGAAGTCACCCGGAAAGACGGTGATAGCGCGACGTTGCTAGACCACGCATATTCAAACATCCGTGACGACCGTGTGTCCGCAACATGCGTTGTCACTAACCTGAGTGACCATACAGCGCAGCGACTCACCGTGCCGCGCACTCCACACTTGTCGTCCCCACTGATAACGAAACGTGTTTTTAGCGATACAAACATAACATCTTTTGTAACTGCGCTTGAGTCTATAGATTGGAAAGGTATAGTGGCTAAGCACACGGGCAATTGCAATCAATTCGCAACTACAGTTGTTAACATCTTCACATTCCTACTCGAGATTCATTTCCCATTAAAAAATATGAATACTCGTCCTAAAAATAATCCTTGGATTGATCAAGAACTTAAAGACCTTAAATTGTTAGTTTTCGATTTTATTAAATTATCAAATAAATACCCGGGCAATATGTCTTTACATGACGCTTCAAATGAACTACTGAAATCGTACAATAACAAATTAAAATGCAAACGTACTATATATTTTAATTCATTAATTAGTAACAACCCCAATAAAAGTAGAGCAATGTGGAAGGCTATAAACATCGAGCTGGCTCGGGCGCCGCGCCCGCGCGTCGACTACACCGAGCTACTCACGGACAGCGCCGGCAGCCCGTTCGCAACCAAACAACTTGCGGTAGACGCGCTCAACCACGAGTTCGTAACGGCTGCCGCCGCATGCGGCGCGCCCGCCGCTGACCACAGCAGCTGTATCACCTCCTTATCTGACGGGTATGTCGCCAGTGATAGCTCTATAAGACTCAGGCCTTTTACACCAGCTGAAGTCGCAAACATATTTAAAACTTCTATCGCGACCAAAAACAGTACCGACGTTTAAGGCCTCTCTGCTAATCTGTTAAAACGAGCTAGTCCCGCAATTAGCTACGTTCTTTGTGAACTATTCAATAGCTGCATGCGAACAGGAGTATACCCTGAGAATCTGAAAAAAGTAAAAATAAGCCCACTTTACAAAGGTAAGGGTAAAAAATCATTAATAAAATCCTACCGCCCCATATCCCTGGTCCCAGTGCCCAGCAAATGTTTCGAAGTAGGTTTAAACAAGAGGCTACTCGGTTTTTGGGCACAAAAGAATACACTGTCGGACAGCCAATATGCCTACCGCCCTGGCCGGTCCACCACTGACCTAGTGCGAGAAGTAGTGCGCTGCGTATTGAGCGCCCGCGAAGCGGGGAACCACGTAGGTGTCATCTGCTGCGACCTGTCCCGTGCCTTTGACACTGCAGACCACGTACTCGTCTCCAATAAGCTAGCCCACTACGGTATCCGAGGCCTAGCCACCAAGCTAATACTGTCCTTTATGACTGACAGAGCGCAAGTGGTGGTAGGCGACGGAGGGAGGGTCGTTTCTGCCGAGCTAAAAAATCTGATGGGGGTCCCTCAAGGATCGTGCCTCTCCAACACCCTGTTCAGCGTCTTGCTGAACGATCTGCCAATGGCTATAAAAGGTGCTGATATATTCATGTACGCCGACGACGTCACGGCAGTCGTCAGCACTGCGTCGCAGCGGGAGTTGGAAGCGGCCCTAAATCTCGTCATGGAACAACTCCACCAATGGTTTCAGGCAAATGGTTTGGCTCTAAACAAAGAAAAAACCAGCTACATGATATTCAAGCTAAACGGCCATACAAGCCCAACCACTAGGGTGTGCGCTGGCGGTGCCCCTATACAGCACGTGAACGGCGCACGCCTGCTTGGTTTCCATCTCGATAGTGCCCTAACGTGGGAGACGCACATCGATGAACTATGCAAGAGAGTAGGGAGTGCGTGCTTCGCGCTGCGGCGATTGACGATCACCGCCGGAAAGCGTGCGGTGCGAGAGTGCTATTTCGCAACAGTGCACTCGCTCCTCACGTACGGCGTGGAGCTTTGGGGCCGCGCCTCCGACTGGAAGCGCGTCTTCTCACAGCAAAAGCGCGCCATTCGCGCGATGGCTGGTAAGGCGGAGGATGCCCCCGCGCGTGACCTATTCCGCGATTTAAAGATTTTGCCCCTGCCTTGTTTACTCATCTACCAGGTTTCAGTGTTCACACACGGGAACCTGGATTTGTTCAAGCGCAGAGGCACTAACACTAACTATAGTCTACGCAGTAATAGACACCACAATAGGCTGGTCGCCGAACCACACAAACTCGCCAAGTCACAGCGATCTGTGTACTATTTAGGCCCCTCTATTTACAATCGCCTGCCGAACTCGGTAAGAGATGCAGCTTCCACCGCGGCATTTAAGGTTAGACTCAAGAAGTGGTTGACACAAGAGTCATTTTATTCATATGACGAGTTTTTTAGTTTACCGCTTGTTATTTAAATGGTAAACAATATTGTGAAATATTATTGTGACATAATAAAATATTTGAATATGATATAATTTACATACAATATAATAATTAATTACATACAATATAAAATAATAATTGTATCTGCATGAATTTTATTTGTAAGATTATTGTAATTGATAAACTATTGCAAACTCACACGACACGACATGTAACAATTGTTATTAATAAATATTTCATTTCATTTCATTTCATTTCATTTCATTAAGTTAGGAAGCTCTGTACCTATGTGTAAAAATTGCAACTTATTTGCATCTTTGTAAACCACGATATGTGGTTGTTCAGAGTAAGTCTGACCTATGAGCATCGACTTTTCAAGCAGACTATCATTAACTACCCTACACATAACGGTGGCGGATACACCATCAATTGTTATGGTCAACTCCGCCGATCCTAAAGACTGTACGAGCTTATCACCGAAACCTATCATCGTAATAGGAATGCAATCACGAGAAAGCCCAAGATGAGAGAAACTGGATTCTCGTATAAGAGTGACTTCGCTTCCTAGGTCGACAAAGGCTCCCACTGTCTCACCATTAACTTGTACTGATTTTCTAAATTTGTCAGACGGGTTAGATCCGTATATGCGCATCACTCTGGGTACAGCGTCAGCCTTTGTCGAACCAGAGTCTGACTTTAGCCTACACATCTCTGGTTTATGGCCCACCTTTTGGCACGTACTACATTTAACTAAAGGCTTAGGACAGCGAGAATAAATATGCCCTTTTTCCTTGCAGTTATAACAAAATATGTTAGGATTTAATTTCGTGCTGGCTCTACTAGACGTCTTCTCATCACCCCCAGTCACGCTCCTATCCTTAGGCAACGAAATATTTACGAATGATTCTTTATTATTGCTTAGTAGAAATTTAAGAAGCTGATCGGGTTCCTCACACCGTAAAGCTAAAGCACTAGATCGCATAGTTTTATCTGTGATACCATGAATAAGGCAGTCGACTGCTCGCCTACCCGTGATTTCGCACTGATTAAGCAACGCTAATTTCTCGTAAAAGTAAATTTCCATAGATTCTTGGTACTTACTCCTACGTTTCAACATGTCTTCTAGTAATTGCCCGTAGTTTTGTTCTGATGGAAATGCGTTAGCCAATTTAGTTTGCCACTCGTCCCATGAAAACAAAATTGTATTAAGGCTCTTAAACCAAGTCTTAGCTAACCCTGTCAGTTTCTGCATAGCAAAATGTATAACCGTCTTTTCGTCCCAGCCGTAAACTTTAGCACACTCGTTGACTTTTTTTAACCACACATCAATCCTTTGATTTTTTTCGGATGGGTTAAATTCTGGAATAATGTTTTTGTAGTCGATATTTCTGTTAATCGGAATTTGGCTTTGTGTTGTCGGCTGAGACGGTAAGACATATTTAATTGATTTGATTATTTTGACAATATCATTAGAAGAGAAAGAAGGACTACATGACCTTTTATGCCGTCGATCGATGCTCGTGGAATCCCTTCCTGCCCGATCGCGCGTTGCTCTGGGGCCCCGCTCTCGGCTGCGGCTGCGCGGCTCGTGGCTGATCCCGGCTCTCGGTGGTCGGCTGCGGCTGCGGCGCTCGCGGCTTCGTCTTGACGTCGAATTGCGTTCGTTCCTCCGTGAGCGGCGCTCGGCGTCTTTTTCTTTCTGCAGATCCTCCTCCATCTGCCGAATACGCTCTCGCTCCCTCTTTAGAGCCAGGTCTCGCTCCCTCAAGCGGCGGCTGTGGCTGCGGCTGCGGCTCCTGCGTCGTACATACGTCCCACTGCGCCTCGATCGGGAGCGGTCACGCTCTGGAGTCACTAAACTTCGGCGTTTCCCATATTCTTCATCCATTATCTGAAACTCGTCGCATACAGTAACATTAGTACCTTAACTAGGGAGGTAGGGAGTAATTTTAGGCGACTAGAACTCTCTCTAGAAGATTTCTCTTTTCTCTTATATCTCGAAAACGGTGCGTCCTAGCGCAAAACTAATGAAATTTTAGCTCCCCTGTGATACCCCTGATGACCTTAGGCACGATGATTGACAAAGCAAAAATTTAGAAAATCCTAAGTTTTCCAAAAAAAAAAAATTTTTAAGTGGTTACAGCATTCATGTAGGTAGTATAGTACCTTGGGGTACACCTATATCTGTTTTTTTTTGTATCACCCGCATATCAGGTGGCTGGCGTAATTCAGATGTTGTATAAAACATGTGTTTTATAAAACACGTGGTTATCACGTGATCGTAATCACTAATAAAAATATGCAGGAACAGGTAGTTTATCGAAATAAAAGTGTTTGTTCTAGAAATCTGAGTACTTATTGCATTTAAATATATTTTACACAAAACTATGTAAAATATACCAACCTAACTTTACACTCGTGTCCAAATTACTCTAGCACCTTATTTAGTAAAGACTCCTTATATCATATTTTATATAATATGCATTATTAACAGAATATACATGTGAGCGAGTACTTACGGAATTTCGTTATCCCACTGGCTGACTTGTAAACAACCTCGGAAATAATGAACACTTGTTGTGATGAAGATAAATTATATCTCAAGCTACCACTTGTAAACAACCTCAAAAAACAAATCAACACTTTTTGTATTTCCAACTATTTTAATCACAAACGTCCGTTCGGTTCCGTCGCCCGGTCAAGGATGCCCCTCCGCGCCAAGTCACCTCACTCCCGTTTTTTTTTTTCCGCCATCGGGCATGACGTCACCAGAATAGTCAATGCAGTTACTAATTTCGGTTTAGTTTATTTTCTAAATATAATAGAACCTTACAGGGACAATATAATAAAACACTGTCTGTTTATTTATTTGATACAAAATATATAAACATTCCAGTCAACAAAAACCAAGTTGCCTATTTACTAGGACAGTTCATATTATACTTCTTCTTCAGTCGGTCCCTCAATGCTGAGGATCGTGACATCATGTCCTTCTGTTGTAGACCAGATTCCTCCATAGGCTTCTATTCCTCGCCAAGCGCATGGCCTCGTGCAGTTTTAATTAGGTTTAATATAATAGGTGCAGTGATTTGAGCACACCATCTAGTAGGGGGAGGGCCCTGAGGTCGGTTCGGTCGGTAGCATGGTTGACGTGAAGTCCTAATTGGATGCTTTCGGTTTCTATTCGCCGGAACAGTCGGCTCATCTCCTCATCGGAAGCCAAGAGCGTTGTGTCGTCAGCATAGCGCAGGTTGCAACTCGTTTTCCCGCTAATCGATATACCGCCGTCCCAGCTCCCAGTGGCCTTGCGTACAATGTATTCGCCGTAGATATTAAAGAGCTTCAGAGACAATATACAGCCCTGTCTTACTCCTCTCTCCGGTTTGAACTGATCTGACAACATATTCTCGATGCGGACTCTGGCAGTACTTTCGGCATACAAGTTTTCTATAAGGTGTACTAAATGAGCAGAAACACCCGTCTCAGAGAGTACATTCAGTATGTTTGTCCATCTAACTAGGTCTTGCAATCCGAGATTCCGGAATTTCGAAATTCCGGAATCTCGGACGAATTTTCCGATATTACAATTCCGGAATTGAGACCACTGAATATCGAAAATTCCGGAATTGAAATTAAGTATTTAATTCGATTTTATTGCGTTTACTACTGAAAATCGTTAAGAAAGTACACTATGATGTTGTATCACCAAACTAATAAGCCGTCGCTAACAAAAGTCTGCAATGAAGAGCATGCATTAACATGCCGCATTAACGATGGATTTGGTTTGACTTTAATAAGGCTTGAGTTTTGGGCACTAGTTGGCAATGCATAAAGGTAATAGAGCTGAATACTTTAATACATAGACCACAACCTTAATTCAGGTACAAATAATCGTTATAAACACATTAATTGCCCTTACCTAGATTCGGAACCCCACGAACTTCATCTTCGTAGACATAGCTAGGTACTATCTATTAGGCTACGCAGCTGTTATATTTAGACATTGTATACATTTAGGCATCAAATGGTTTGCTAGCATCCGTAGTTTCCCCAAATAAATACGCCGTGTCATTGAAGTGAATAAAAGTGACCATAGTAATAAGGTGCTAAAATAAGAGGTGCAAAGACGGCACTGCTATATTTTATTGATACTTCTCCATTAATAATACTTCAAATTAATTTCCATTTAAACAATATTGTCTTTAATAAACGTAAAATATCAGAATTTCACATTTTTATTGTTATTTATTAAAAAATCGAATAATAATATGGTAAACCCTAATTCCGGAACCAGTTCCGGAATTCCGGAATTGGGACTCAATATAGAAAATCAGTTCCGGAATTAGAAACCGTCCTATATTGCAAGAGACTGGCACATATACCGTCAGTTCCGGCATAAAATTGGCCACTGTGGGCCCATTAAACCCGACAGATTTTAACCACGCATTCCTGAGGTCATAAGGAGCAAAAAATGTTATACAAGTTTTGGCGGATACATTTTTTTCTGCATTTTCTGCACTTGACACGTTATTTATGTTTACACCTTGGTGAAATAGTACATTACTATAGAGGCCGGGAAACGTAAGGTTGCAGGCCAAGTAGATATAGACGGCTGAGCGTAGCGAGGCCGGATAGAGATACGCGGCCGGCAACTCCGTTTCTCGCCGAGATTTGTATAGTGCTTTTCTCAAACTTGCAATTAAAACAAAAAATTGTAGTCAATTGGTTTTGTGGTGACCTGCTCGGCTCGTAAGTCCCACGATGCGCCACCGCCGTTGCTTAGCAACGAATATGCACAAGAAATCACCATACCAAGTTAACTGAAAAATATTATTCGTTGATGGTTGAATGCCAAGACGTTGTGTCACAATTTGACGTTAAAAAACAAAAGAAGGTTGCTTTACAGTCCTAGGTGTGTAAGGCAGTATGAAATTCCTTTACATATCATCTTTACTCATCGCACCTGACATGTAGTATTTCCAGACCTAATTTGACGTAAGTCATGTCATCATTTCATAGCAAGTTTGAGAAAAAGATCATAAATAAAAATTGCGACTTTACTTTTAAACTTAAATGTCTGTCAGTAGGTATGTCTAAACAAAGTCACATTGTGGCAACTTTACAGCTAAAAAGGCGTTTTTAACTAAGTTATAATAGAAACAAATTATCAGAAAAAAAAATATCTCTAAAACAAAATCGATTTCAGGAAACTTTGTATGATATTTTAGTCTCTAAATGCAGTCAAGAATACACCTTTCAAATGTGTTGGGTTTGAATTGGCCCATGGTGTGTACACTTAGATAGAAATAACCACTAAAAATTATACAAGTGTCATAAAGACTTATTATAAATACAACTTCACATAGCCGTTTTTTTTGGTATCACATTTTTATTTAAAAAATACCTTTAGTGTTTTATTAGTGCTTTAATAAGGTACACATTTCTCTCTGGGAGCTCGACGTAAAGCATATGGTTTAGACAAAATTTGCCCAATCCGCCCGAGTAACAATAACGATTTCGGACAAATACTACAAAAAAAAATACAGATTGCGAACAAGACAACATTACACAAAAAAATCGTACTATGTGAACCGCAATTACACATAATTTGTAAAGCAAAACATCTGGGCATAGTCTAATCATATGTTTTAGTTTTAAAAAAAGTTTAGGATCTGTGCAGTGTGGCCTTTTAGAGAAAATGGCATGTTACTTACGACAACTCCGACTTTGACATCCACTATAACTATAATGGAGCGTTTCTATCGACTCGCTCTAGCGATGGTTCAACGCCATGAATGTCCGATAGGCTTTGGTTTTTAGCTGTCTCCCACATTTCGGTTGCATCAGAAATTGTCGGGAATCCAAAATGTTGCGTGAAAAATTGTTTTTATGTAAAAATAAAAATTCACCACATTTTTTCTGCAGATGCTCAATTGAGCAACCATGAAGAGGACACTTGATAACATGTTTTGGCAGCATATTAACCTTTTGTTTCTTTAAATCGTACCAAGGAGACGGTAAATAGTCTTAAATTAAGCTCGATATAGGGTTGTCCGAAATACCCTAAAAAAAAAGCCCTAGCCCTAGGGTATTATCTTAGCGTAAAAATACCCTAAGATAATACCCTAAGAACATAGTAATACAAAATAATAAACAAGTCAACAGTTAGACCAGGTTTTATCTGTATTTATAATAAACGATACAGTCTTTAAACTATCATGTTGTCTCTATCACACAATGTTATATAACATTTAATAACAGCGAAGGTGGGAGCACCATTAAGCATCAATGTAACTACCAACCTTTGACATGAGTTTCTGACTCCAAACTCTCCTGCAGCTTGGCCTGGCTGCGCTGCACTTGCAGCTTGAAGTGGCATGCTTCCTGCAGCCGCCCCACACATACCTCGCAGATCCCACTCTTGCCATTGTTGCCCACAGTTACCTACAGCACATGTTGCAATTACTACCTGATTATCTCGATGGAAAGAAGTCTATTACATAAGAAAATACACAAAGTAAGAAACGAAGATATAAGAAAGAGAACCAAACTCACAGATTCCCTTCAGCATGCACTGAGACTCAAATGGAAATGGGCAGGTCATATTGCTAGACTTAACGATAAAAGATGGACACTTAAAACAACAACATGGTCAGGGCCTATAGCACAAGGAAAAAGAAAATCAGGCAAGCCACGAAGGCGTTGGGCAGAGGACATTTATAAGGTCGCAGGTGCAAGCTGGATGGAGTCAGCCAAAGACCGTGAAAAATGGCATAAGTTGGAGGAGGCTTTTACCCAAACGGGGTCCATATAAATCTATTATTCATGTTTTTAAAATATAATATATATAACTGTTCAAAATATGGAATAAATAAAGCTTTAATAATAATAATAATAATAGACATTTGTCGGGCATGCCGCCGTCCCAGAGAGTCACTCAGGCATATCATTTCTGGTTGTTCTCTGGAGAATACAAAATGCGCTTTTTAAGTTTAAATGAACTTTTATTCACTTTTATATTAAAAATTATTACAAAGGTGATCGCGGGAAGTGTCGTCGGTTCGGATCGAGAAAGAAGAGAGCGAGTTGCCACATGCAAATTATAGGGCAACTACAAAATATGTTGCTATATAGAAAAATAACTTAAGCTAAGCTTACACGCTATATGTTTTGTATTAAACATAGTTGGGGCCAGGCAATTACATAAAGGTAAAGATTGGACCCGCCAACAGGAATCTAAACATAAGAGAAGTTATTAAAACTACAATACAGGTAAAGGACATAACTTAGTTATGGCTCTACGAAATATCTTATTATTAATTTTAACATCAGCTACCCTTACTAATCCGTCCCTACCAGGGAACGTTTTTACTATACGAGCCATTGGCCAATTTAATGGAGAGGTGTTTATATCCTTTACAATTACCAAATCACCTTCCTTTAAATTAGTTTGCTGGTATTTCCATTCGGGGCGGCTTTGAAGTTGGGTCAAATAACTTTGAGACCAGGTTTTCCAGAAGTCTTGCTTAATTCCAAAGCCTAAGGAAAAAGGATAAGCCTTTCGGGGCCAGCTACAAATCTAACGACTATACCTAAAACTATTTTACCATGCAAAACATTCTTATATGTACCAACATACACAGTATTTATAAGCATTATATATCCACATCCTTTAATTAAACGCACCTAACTAGAAAACACGCACCGATAAAAGTTCATAAACTTTAGTTTCCAAAAATTAAAATAGGTTCCGGACATTCGCACGCATTTAAGTATAGACAACCATTCGTTCACTAGAATATTAAGTACCCCACACACGTCTTTCCGTGATGATCTGGTAAACGATGCCGCTATCGTTAGACAGAATGGTGGAAAAGAGTTATGTGTTGCTACCCTGTTCAATCAAACAGTTGCGTTCCATCATGACCTTGAAATGACTTACTGCAGAAAGGATGTGAGTAAGGTGCAGCTTCAGAAAGCAAATAATAATTTTTTGGAAGTATAGATGGATGCCGCTTGTCATAAGACAGGTTCTCTGCATTTTGCTGTCTCCCCACGGCCCTACTTACACCGTTTTTATCTAGAAACGCTAATTGATCACCAATTGTCACAGGCTTATTTTTTGAGAGCAGGACTAATTCTTTACCAAAATGCTCTGCCTGTGTACAACGTACAATCTTCGTCATAGAGTCACGCAATTCCTTTGCAGTTAAGTAACTGCTTGTAATTTTGTTGTCTTTGTTCTATATCAACTATCTTTGCATGTCCTAGTTCCAGGTACAGGTCAATAAATTTTTTATATTGTTCAAATAGCAAAGGATCATTTTTGAACCTTTTTTCTAACATTATGAATCTATTATAGGCAACAGAAAATGAGTCACCTAACTCTAACTCTTCCATGGGGAAAGCTAATGGCATATCAACATAAAATCTATTGTCTTTTACTGAAACAGAGTCCTGGAATATTTTTTCAGCTTGTACAAATTCATCATTTGTAGATTTTTCCACTTCAGGAAGTTTTTCAGAAAGCCAGAATTGCTCCATTACATTTTCCAATTTTTCACCACCAGATATATTGACTAAATTTGTTACAATATTACATGTGGTACCTTTTTCAGGAATACTTCCTCCGACAATATATCCTAACATGGTATTCTGGAATACCGGTCCATTTTCAGTTTTTATGCAACCCTGCAACAATATTTTAAAATAGATGTTGGCTGCAAGCAACAGAGGAATATCACTTGTCATGTAAAATGTGTCATCAGCTAAAGTTATATTTTTTAAAATGTGATATTTAGATACATCTAATGATCTTTGAGACAGTTTGGAAGTAATTTCATCACTAATATGACATTTCAATATTATTTTAACATTATTTTTACATGATTGAATAGTCAAAATTACATACTCATTTACTTTACATAGTTGTTTACGGAAACCAATAATATTGTTTGGCTCTATTACAGGTTTTAAGCCAAGCCTGCTTACCAAATCTGACCTTATAAAACTGCCTTGAGATGCAGTGTCTAGTAATGCCTTGCATACCACCTGTTCATTATTATTAGTTAGTAATATGACTTTTATGGTTGGCAGCAAAACACCACTATCTGACACACAATTTAAAATAGTATTAACAGCAATTTCAATTTCAAACTCACCAGTATCAGATGATAGTGGCTGCTGACTGTCATCATTATTTGTCCTGGGCTTATCCACATTCACATTGCGCTCCTGATGCAGCAATGTGTTGTGGCCCTGTTTACACATTTTACATTTAAAACTAAATTTACATTTACCATCATGATTATTAAGGCATACATTACACATTTGCTTTTCATTTACATAAGATTGCCTTTGAGCTGTAGGTAACATTTTAAATATGGGACAGTTATATATCTGATGGTCTTTATTAGCACAATACCTACAGGGCGGCAACGACTTCGATACCACATTTGTGACCTTAGGTATTGATTTATGAGTACCTTCATAGCAAGTACTTTTATTATTTAAATGTTTGTTGGTACCATCATAGTAGGTACTATGTTTATTTTGATGACTATCTTCGAGCGCTATAGCACGCTTTTCTAAATATTCAATGAAACCAGCCATAGTAGGCATGGTATTGGAGTCCCGGTCTAACTGGTAAGCCCGGTGTGTGAATTGATCTAGCTTACGAGTCAATATTGATATTAAAAGCATGTCCCATTTATCAACGGGTTCATCTAAATTTTTAATGCATGCAACTGTTGATTAATTTGTGAAACATGGACATGAAACATGTTGTTCGTATGGAAGCCGCTGTGCCTTTTTGTATACTAGAAATATCTAACAATATACCTATATGGTTTGCTACTAATCTAGCCTTGTTGTCAAATCTCTTTTTTAATAATTTTATTGCTTCCTTATATGATTCATTTATCAATGGCAAATTCAAAATAACCGCTAACGCATCCTCCTGTAGGTACTTTCGCAAATAAAAAAGCTTTTGCACATCAGATAGTGAGCTATTCTGATCAATGACAGCTGTGAATAAGTCGAAAAAAGGTTTAAATTTAGTGAAATCCTTTCCATCGTAAAAGGGTATTTCGATTGTGGGCAACTTACATGTGGATGCGTTGTGGCACTCCGCAGTCACTTTCGTGTTTAGCATTTTAAGGGAGCTATTAATTTTGGCTAATATAGAATAATATTTGTCTTCAACCTCTCCCACCTGTTCACCGTCGTTCTCATCAATGCTAAGGATGTCCATTTGCACCTCTTCGTAATTTTTTAAGGTGGAAATGAGCTTCTCTTTACGCGCCTCTAATATATCGGCGCTGGCGGCTGCCAAAGTTTCTGGATCCTTGACAAAACTGTCGATTCTTGTAATGGTTCCTTTGCACTGTGAGCGTATAACGCGTAGTTTTTTTAATTTATCCATATCGCTAGACATTTTAATGTTTTTTATTATAACGAACGAAGGCACAAACACTTTTAATCGAATGCACAAAGACGTTGATAGCACTTTGTTTTGATTTTTATTTACGTCAATGTCAAACGTGACAGTTGACACAAAATGTCAAAAACCGCTGCGAAGTTCCGCAAGATGGCTGCGGGTCGCGCAAACTTCACTCCTTATTTAAAAATGAGGAATGGCGGTGGTCGAAAATTTCGACTTATACCGAGTTACTTGCGGTTTTTGATGATGCTCTTTTCTCCAATCCGTGTATGATTTTCGTTCTATTATAGATAGAACGAAGTTGCAGGCCAGCAGTGCCAGCCTAGGCACCACCACGACGAATTACCAGCCGGTATAGACGGCCAGCTCGCACATGGCTCGCACACGCACTTGCCGCGAACACTACTTTGCCGAAATATCGAACACTGATTAACTTTTTTCACTGCAACGAAGGACCACTTGCGCATGGAGAATACAAAATGCGCTTTTTAAGTTTAAATGAACTTTTATTCACTTTTATATTAAAATTATTACAAAGGTGATCGCGGGACGTGTCGTCGGTTCGGATCGAGAAAGAAGAGAGAGAGTTGCCACATGCAAATTATAGGGCAACTACAAAATATGTTGCTATATAGAAAAATAACTTAAGCTAAGCTTACACGCTATATGTTTTGTATTAAACATAGTTGGGGCCAGGCAATTACATAAAGGTAAAGATTGGACCCGCCAACAGGAATCTAAACATAAGAGAAGTTATTAAAACTACAATACAGGTAAAGGACATAACTTAGTTATGGCTCTACGAAAATTACTTATCTTGCTAACGGCGAGTACTTGCACAGACATAATCTCGTAGCCAGGATTATTCACCAGCAACTTGCTCTTCTATACGGCCTTGTGGACCGCGAAGTACCGTACTACAAGTACTCACCTGCGCCAGTTCCCGAAAATGGTCGTGCCACGCTCTATTGGAATCGATCTATTATTACTGACAGGACTATTGTAGCCAATAAGCCTGACATCGTGATAATAGATCGATCGCAACGCCGGGCCGTGCTCGTCGACATCACCATCCCCCATGATGAGAATCTCGTGAAAGCCGAGAAGGACAAGTCCAGTAAGTACCTAGACTTGGCTCACGAGATAACCGCCATGTGGGATGTTGATTCGACGATCATTGTCCCGATAGTCGTGTCAGCGAACGGTCTCATAGCGAAGAGTCTCGACCAACACCTAGAGAGACTCTCGCTAGGTGGCTGGATCAAGGGTCAGATGCAGAAGGCAGTAATTTTGGACACTGCGCGTATAGTACGTCGGTTCCTCTCTCTGCGGCCCTGACCACCGGCAGCTTGGGCCCTGCCCCGCTGCTGGCGGCACCCTAGGTTAGGTTTTTTATAATGTGTTTATATCTTTTGTATTGTTTTGTACATAAGTGTTTTTATATTTTACTTTTATATCCATATTATAAAAAATCCTAACCTAAGATATTGAATGAATAAAGAGAATAATAATAATAATATTGTCATATTTTAGTTACTTATTCTGGGCATTTTCAGCAAATAGCCAGGTCCACACAGAGTGAGCATATGCACGAGGCAATTTCCTCACGCACAATACGGCCAGTGTAGATGTGCCTATGATTTGTTTATTTTATTGTTCACAATGCATCATGCGCATTCCTAGTCGCAAGTGGACTCCTGCATATGCCCGGTGCATATCGGACATTATATAGGAGTCCTCTGCGACTGCCGATTCGATGATCGGGTCCAGCGTCTGTCGCAATTTATTGGGAATTAATTGGACGTGGATTTGTTTAGTTAGGCGGCTTATGCAGCCGAAAGCCCACGTCTGGCTACGTAATAGGCGTCCCCGATGGTATTTCCTGGTATAGAGGTGGCTTTCGTCCACCTCCACCACGTCATCGGGGCCGCCTATTTTTTGCCTGTCGTGGGCTTCGGCTACTTCACACACTTCGCGTAAAAAATGGAAGACTTATATCGCCGTCACAACACTCACACCAACGTTGATGGCCGACTGTGTCACTTTGTCGCCCCTCAAAAAATGCAGTGTTAATCGTAACGTACAGGCTGACGCAACTAGGAACAAAATAAGTTTTGTATGGAACTTGTTTCGCAAATCTTTGCCAACGAAGAAAAATAAAACGTCAGTGCTATTTATTCTGTCAAGTTTACATCAAGTCAACTGTCAGCCTAATTATTTTGTTTGTTATGAAGACTAAACTTATGTTATGACTTATGTTTGTTATGTTTTGTTCGGGTATTTCGTGCAATTTCTTTATTATTTAGTGAAAATATCGAAAATAGTGAACCGTGATCAGAGTAAAGAGCGAACATTGTGCCACCGAGAAAATGGTTTACTAAGTGTGAAATATGCGGCAAGCGAGCCACTCGAGAAAATCACGAAAAAAGGGATTTTATGGCGAAATTTCCCTTGGATAAAGACCGGTACGTATTGCTTTAGATACTTTTGACCTTATTTTGGTGCAGCAGGCTTTAAACACATCGAAAATTTGATATTTTATATTATTTTTAGTTGTGAACTAGGGATGTACTAAAACTATCGATAATTGTATGTTTATACACAAATAAATGCCCGTACCAGGATTTGAACCTGTGACCATCGGCTTCATAGGCAGGGTTACTGCCCAGTAGGCCAGACCGGTTCTCATGATTAACAGACATATAAATACATAAAAAGTTAGAGCATTGATAAAGGGTTGTTGATAACTGGATGCTGAAAAACATGATTTATAGATGCATATTAGCGCTAAATAATCAGTTGATCATCTCATTAGCAAATACTTGCAATATAAACTGTAGATAAAGTCATGTTTGTCCAAGGCTGTATGTTTTCAGATGCAGGCAGTGGGTCAAATTTGTTGGGAACGAAGACCTGACGATACATCTTCCCATAGAAAAGTAACATTTATGGAAACATGTATGTGCAGAACCTTTTGAAAATAAAGCTTTAAAAAAAAACACGACTTAAAAACTGTATTAAAATAATTCGGGTCCACATTAAGCCCGACCAGATATTAGTCCACTCAAAGAACTATCCACTATATAACATACAACTTAAATGTGGACTCGATGCTAACCTGATTTTGAGTACAAAATTTATAGACAGGAGCCTATGTTTCAACCCTCCCCATTTTATCGATATCGATAAGAATCGAAAGCGTGTAGCGTACTACACTATTTAAATCGGTTATGTTGGTATTATAGTTCCTTGACGGTTCTTTGTCGTAGATTTTGGTAATGATTTGCGAAACAAACTGAGTCCACTCGCTAGTATGGAAGTCCCGTCTCTTAAAACGTAGTGATTATATGCTCTTTGGTAACGTAGCCAGGATTGACACCTGGCTACGCTCGAAAAAGGTTTTTTTAGGGGCGACAAAGTTTTCCTGCTTTCGAGCAACGCCAACGAAAACCCAGCTTATAGCTGCGTCTAAGTTTATTGTCGGCGTACATCCGACCGGCGCATTCAGGACATTTTGGCATGTCTTCGGGTATTAGCAGCCCCATTTTTTGGCTGCGTTAATTGCAGACGCGAAATTCCATTATGAGAAATTTTAGCTGTTGGGCATTAAACCGCGCGGGCACCCCGCGCGATTGGGCACCGTGGTGTGCGGACTCCGATTTAAAGTCATTCGTCGAAAATTTTACAAGTGCTAGAAATTTGCCAATTTTGAAGTCAATTATCTCGGCCATTTTTGATTTTAGAGAAAAAGTTTTTTTACAAAACATGCATATTTTAGCGTATTCTCAAGGATAACACCATAAACAATAGGTGTTATAATGACAACCATATGACAACAACATCCATCGAATTTTTTCAGTCCTAAAATCGTGCCAACTTTGAGGTCCAAAAACTCGGCTATTTTTGATTTTAGGGAAAACGTTTTTTCTACAAAACGTGCTTATTATAGCGTCTCGGATGAAATTTTTCTAAGTGTTTTATGATTCCTATATAATTTTCACTTTTAGTCAAAAAAAATCTAAGTCCTTATATTGCGCCCCCTTTGCTTTAGGCGGACTCTTTTGTATATAAAAAAACTAGATGAAAAAGTTTTATTGTATACAATCATTATCAACTTCACTGTAGATGTCCCAACACAAGATGAAGCTTTAAATGTATATAATCACTGACCTATCACACATAGACAGTTAGTCCTCATAAGGCTAATCCAAGGGCCTGACACTCTTTGATAGAGAAAGATAGTCTTATTGCGATTCCTATAAGAGGAAAGAGAAAATAGTGCAATGCTTTGTCTTTATCACCGACCGGGTTTTTTTTCATGGTCGGGTTATGGCAGCTTAGGAAGGAGGCTGATGGCGATATACAGAAATTTATAAGAGTGAAAGAGACAAAATACCGCAAGATGCCATACATTAAACTGTCAATCATATTGTCAAGAGTGCTAGTAAACAATGTGGTTTTCTTATTGTAGAAGTTTTATAAAGTGAATGATTGTGTTTATTAAGTATTTAATGGAGGTGTAAGAAGTTTTTACGTACAATTAACATGGTGGGGTGTTCAGTGGTTCCCTACAAAAGCAATAGCTTGCGAAAATAAGCGGGTGTAACATTTCATGCGTAAGTACAACTTTTTCGTATTTTGATCATGTATTTCTTTCTCAAATCTCACAGGAACCAAGTTACTGAGTTACATCATTAGTTGGATTATGAAAAACTTGATAAAATAGGAGATATCAGTAAATTATTGCTAAAAATAAAACAGAAAGTTTGGTTATGTAAACCAGTCAAATTCAGTAGTATTTTATTTAGGGTTGCAAACAAATAGAAAAAAAAGTCCCCTGCAATTACCCCATATTTCGGGAGTTTCAAGCTATTTGATATTTCCAGCTTTCCGACGGAGGATGAAATTGTTAAAGAATGGATTGCGGGAACTGGAAAATCAAATTGGATGCCTCACAAATACTCGCGTATTTGTTCCAAACATTTTGAACAACATTGTGTCCGCAAACTGGGCAAACGAACTTTCATCGAAAAGTTTTCTTTTCCAACCTTGTTCATACACGTAAGTTGGCTGTTATTAAATAAGTAATAGTAACTAGTGGGAATAACCCGTTACACTATACACTATATTAGAGTTGGTACATCTTAACATAAGTCTCACAGTGTTTTGAAGTATTTATTTGGGTTCTTGAACTCTAACAAATTATTGGGGGTAATTCAGTAATCACCCCCAATAATTTATTAGAGTTAATTCCCAGTGGAATTAAAAATCCTACCTATTACCAGTGGGAATTTTATTTCCCAGTAGTTACCAGTGGTAAAAGGTGGGAATAAAGTTAGTGTAACTACCTGTGGTAAAAGGTGGACAAAAATTCCTAGTAGTTAACACTAGTAAAAACTTGGTGGTAACTAGTAGGAATAACCCGTTGTACTATTAAGACCACAGACTTAAATTTTTAAATTATTTCTTTGGAGGCTTGGTACATGGGATTACGGATTATATGAGTATAAAACTCTAAAATAATGTAATTATTAAAATTGATTAATACTACCCCGCAGGAGAGGAGAGAGAACATTCTTTTCTTCATCATGTCATGAAAATCGTCCATTCGTGCACGTCGTCGTCGTGGCAGTCTCAACAGCATTCTGAAGCTATTTTTGAACTTCATATAATTGATCCACATGTTACAAGTGTATGTGTAAATAAAGTTTTCTTGACCCCCACAGTATGTACAACGCGCAACACGTAAGATTTTTTATTTAAACATAAATATTCGGTTTTAAGTAACAGTTTTAATGTATAGGACCATGTTAGCTTAAAATCATATACTGCGTATCTACTGAGGTGTCGCTCAAGCACACCGTCAAGAACCTTCGCTGCAATAGGGTTGTTTCCATTTTGAAATGCTTGTATTATATAATATATATATATTTACCAAATTATGGCCTAAAATTCAATTTATTTGTGTTGTTCTCAAGTAAAAGGTACCACATTGTCGCTTATCATAAGAACGCTCTTACAGGTTGTACGTATAGAGAGCAAGCAAATTGTATCCTTATGGTAAGCGACTATGTGGTACCTTTTACTTGAGAACGACACATTTAATTATTATTTCTAGTAAGTACAGTTATAACAATATAAGTTTTGAATAAAGAAATTACCTCTTTTGATAGTTTATCCTTTTTATTCCAACAATCACCTAATCTTATATCAACTCAAAACTTCATATAGGTAAGGCTTACTTACAAGTTACTACAAAAACAAATAAACCGACTACTAGTTGCAATTATGTTCGCGATTGCTCTTGCGATACTTCGCAAGTTAGGGAGTCAAAATGGCGACTCACTCATTACGTAATTTAAGTACTTGTTGCATCGTTTTCCTATTACATTTTAGGGTAATTTTTTGCGACCATGGTAACCCCATATTATGATGTCATGATGACGTCATATATGTATTTCTCTTACCCCTGGTCGCTCGACTTCAATCTGCCAAAAGTGAAGCCGAAACTCGATCGATGTATGCGTGCGACGCTCGTGTCTTACGCTCAGCGACACACACATATATACAAAAACGGGTTGCCAGAGTTCATTTATTCCCCTTAAAGTAGATGGATTTTAACCACATCCTTATACTTGGCTATCAATCATTTGGGAGTGTGTATGTAGATATTAAATTTGTAGCAAAAGCTTTCAAGGTTTCTTTTAAGGACTTTGCATTTCTGTACTTCGTGAAATAATGTTTAAATAAAAAAACGTTTATTTTTTTATTTTACAAATGTACACAGATAATAGCTGGTAGAATTGACTTTGGAATAATGATTTTAAATGATAAATATTTAATGACGATCATTTGGATTTGATTTGGTTTCATTTTATTTGACTAATATTTTCTTCGGGTTAGTGTGGTGAAAAGTTTTGTGTTTCACTTGGGGCAAAATTTGTTTAACTCTCGTAACTTGAAACCCTCGCAACGCTCAGGATTCCATTTTTCGACATTTTGGATCTTTATTTAGCTCGAGTAGCAATATTAGCACGAGCGGTTAAACAACAACTTTTCCACTTGTAAAACAAATAACTATTTATCGTCAGTACTAGTAATTGTACCTGCAGGCCTAGCCAAGGTGGCAATCGCTATTGCTTCGAACAACGAAACGCTTTGTGTCTCTCTATCAGTCTTCCATATAAGTGCGACAGTGACAGTTGCGTTTCGTTTTTACAGACCTTAACTGTAACACCTGTGTTCCACAAATAAAATTTACTTTACTTGCTCATCAAAATGGCGAGAGCATATTTGACTATGTTTAGTCGGTTTCCATATTGCATCGTTCCTATTTAATCTAATTTTTTCCGTCCATCTCGCAGACAGAAGCGGATCAGTCGGAAATCTAAAACGAATATCACACAAAATAAAAATATGAATTTAAACTGTAATTTTATAAAAGACAAAACATAATTTGAAATAAAAGAATGAAAAACTAAAAAAGAATATTTTCTATAGTCATACAAGGAACTTAAAGTAAGCATATTAATTTTATCAATGTAATCGTCATGCCTCATTTGGAGGAAAAAAGATTCATATCACCTGGCAACATTTATAAGTAATGGCGGCTGACGAAAATTTGGATTTTTGTATTTACAATTACGTAAAAATATCACATTAAACTGGATACTTACGCATGAAATGTTATATCAGGCGGTTTGTTTTTATTCACTGATGTGTTGTGACACCAATTTACCGCACAAACAACCATCTTTCTTGTATTTTTTAATTTATAACCGGGAGGTGTACACAAACCAACTCGACCTTGAGTACTGCGAGGGCCGTTCGGATACGATGACACGGATGACACGAGGGCGACATAATGTCGTACTCGAAATGGCTTCACTAGGGATGTACAGACTAGGCATCTAGGTTAGTTATAAATCTATGATTACAATAATATAACAGGATAAACCATGGATAAAACTTGAAACAAATTTTCTTTATAATTAATAAACATTAAAAACTTCACTTTGTTTTTTTTAATTTTCTTTATATTTAAGAAATATTATTCTAGTATTTTTAAAAATAGAAGTCATGCCAAACTAACTCTACAGGGATTTTGACAGCACAGACTGTGCAAGTGTTATTTTAAATGTCATGATTATGGAGTGTGGAAGTAACTGCCTATATACTCCATAGCAAAGAATATAAGACTCACTCCATAGTCATGATTTCATAAGTTTGATGTTTAAAGTAACACTTGCACAGTCTATTATAGGCTATCAAAATTTCTGCAGAGTTAGCTTAGCCTGACCTTTTGAGGCAAGTTTGTTTCTACTATATCTATAAGACAACACAAGAAATACAAATAGAGGGTAAGAGCTATAAACTATAACCTAATCCAGTAAGTACTCTCCAATCGTCCTGTCCCGGACACTCCTCAAAAAATTATATTTTTTGCACCTGACTGCAACTTGTTTGCCGACAAATAAATAAATATTATAGGACATTATTACACAAATGACTAAGCCCCACAGTAAGCTCAATAAATTGTAATCATTTATTTCGGGCACAAATCCCATATAGTGTTAGTACAGTATGTACATATGTAGCTCAACCCTAGGAACTTCCTCTAGTTTCTTGTTGCCAGCCCTGAAGATGAGTAGTTCACTTTTTTTAGTGTTATACTTGAGCCCATGTCTCTCCGCATAATGCTCACATATTTTTAGAAACTTCCTAAGCGCTCGAATTGAGGGAGCCAGCAGCACCATATCATCAGCGTAACTTATGTTGTTGAGGCAGGTACCGTCAATGTTACAACCAACCTTGGTTCCAGTGCCACTGAGTTCCTCAATCAGCCCGTCCATATATATATTAAATAGGGTCGGAGAGGTTACTCCTCCATTCAAAGACCGCTAATAACTCTGCCGGGAGACTGGTCTCGGAGTCCGAGACTCGGACGACACCTTGCTCCACAAGATGTAAGAGACCAGACCGAACGCTTTGGAAGGATCCAGAAAACAGGCGTACACTGGACTATCTTGCTTTCCATAGTACTGGACTGTACTTTTTAATCAAAAGATCGTCACTTCTGGCTGGAAACCGAACTGAGCATCTTTAGCCTTATAGTGTTTCCGAAGCTGCCTATCAAGAAGTCCAGCACCTTAGCAGTAATTGTCGCTAGCAAAATCGGCCTATAATTGCCCAAGTCAGACACATCCCCAGTCAGACACACTAAAGTTTGTACAAACATTAAAAACTAAAGATTTTCTTACGATTTTCTGAATATTAACTAAGCTTGATACATTATTTTTATTTTATTTATTTATTTAGAACACAAACAGTCACATATACAAATGGATTTGAAGTACTTACAATGTAGAGTACTTAACATACTTAAGAATCATAGACCTGGAGGTTCATTATTAAGTACATAATGTTAACATACATACTAACAGCATAAAGAAAATGAAATCATGAGTCATACTTAAATTCTATTTACTAGTCTTCAGAGGAGAAAAAAAAATACAATAAGTAGTAATACAGTAAGCAGGTTTGACATTACTGTCTGTTTCATTAATTATCGGATATGTTGTATTTTTTTTTAACTAATATCTGGTAGGTATTAGGACAACCGGAAAGTTACATTTATACATTGTGTACATTGTATTATATTTAATTATATGAAATAGGTACTTGAACTAAAACAATTTACGTTTAAGTATCATTTTGAGACTAGACAATGAAATGTGAAAAGGATCAATATCAAGTAGGTACTTATTATAATAACTAGGGACTCGTCTGAAAAAAGTGTGCCTAGAGTAATTCTTGCGGGCAAAGCTGATATAAAATAGAGATCTAGGACGTAGGGGGTGGTGCGGACAACTGAAAGTGACTAATTCTAAAAGATTCGGACATTTAATCGCTCCTTTAAGAATTTTAAACAAGAACATTATATCTAAATAGTGTCTTCGGTTATCAAGGGAAGGAACACAAAAATGAGTACGTTCAAAATAATTACCCGTTCTGTAACAGAGTGATTTTAGAAAAATATTTTGGATCCTTTCCAGACGATCAATATGGACTTGGTACTACCAAGTACCATGTAATCGATGTGGTAACGCGGGTCACGGGATTCTTATAGGTAATTTTACTATTATAGCTTTACTATTACATAATCAGTTTTGTATTGGCGTTGGCGCTCCTAGCTGTAATGCTGTAGACTTACCCCTGATTTAATATCTAGAGTTCTATATCTACAAATATCTATGAGCTTTTTGCCGCCGATTACTTGGACAGGGTACAGTAGACGTCAGAAACGTGTTTACATTTATCGCCTCATTTTACAAAGCGGTAAGATGAAAAAGAGTAACTATGTTTTTGACATGGACAGGTACGTTTGTTAAGGTAACTTTTTATAAGACTACAACTTTCTACCGCTTCGCCTGCTTCACCCCCTCTACAACCTAAAATCCGTCTATAAGAGCACCTAAATTTCTTAGGATATTATTCAAAGGGAAAAAGTTTTACGCAGATAAAAAGTGGATTTCTGCATAGGCTGTGCGGAAAGAGAACAGTCGTGAAATGTATGGGATCCAATATATTCTACAACTCTTCTCATTCCGCACAGACTATATCTCTCTAAATAACTTTATATTTTAACATGGTTGACATGATTTACATGTTTCTATATGTCTGCATAATGTACTTTTTTGACTAAATTTCTTCTGACACACTTTACAGGCATAAGGCTTCTCGCCAGTATGTACTGTCGCATGTCTGTCTAAATCCGTCTTTGATATAAAGCGCTTGTTACAATCTTTACAAGTGTAGGGACGTTTTTTAGGCGCTTTAGCTACTTTTTCTCCAGTGTGAATTTTTTGATGTGCTTTAAGGGTATAATTCTGACTAAATTGTTTGTTACATATTTTACATTCGTATTTTTGACCTGTATGAGTTATTTTATGTCTTGACAAGCTGTTTTGAGTAATAAATTGTTTGTCACAATCTTCACAGCTGTATTTGTCTCCAGTATGTATTTTCTTATGTGCCTTCAAATTATTTTTTGCTGAAAATCGTTTATCACACTCATTACAACCATATGGTTTTACTCCAGTGTGAATTAATATATGGCTTTTGAGTGCCTTTTTTTGCTTACATTGCTTGTTGCACACTTCGCAGGTAAAATAATTTTCTTCACATGGAGTTTTTTCATGTTGTTGCAAAAAACATTTGCGTGCAAATCTCCTGTTACATTTATCACATTTGTGTGGTTTTTCTCCGTTGTGGCTTGCTTTGTGTATATGTAAATAACTTTTCTTCGTGAATTTTTTCCCACAAACATTACAACCGAACGGCTCTTCTCCGGTGTAAGGGCATTTATGTTTACGTAAGTAATCTTTTTTTGTAAATTTCTTGTTGCATTTATCACAAGTGTACATTTTTTCAATCGCGTGAATTACTCTCTGATGCCGCTTCCAGGCTGACTTGTTTACGAAGTCTTTATCACACAAATCGCACGGATAACGCTGTTGGTCAATATGTTTTTCTTGTTCTTCAGAAGTGTCGCTGGTGTACGCTTCGTCCCCGGAGTGGGTCTCACCGGTGTCGGACACGTCGGTCGGATGACTCGAGGGGCTGTACTTCTCGTCACAGGACGTAGTTGCTGCCGGCTCCGTTTTCTCACCAGCTGTGCCGCCTAACGGTTCTGCATACCCAACAGAAAACGATTTAGTTCAGCCCAGTGGACGCGATTTTGCGTCAGAAGAAAAGTTACCTCTTCGATAATTCTGTATGACCTCGCAATTCAGATTCAAAAGCAAGACTAGGATTTATTGCAATTAGTACTCATTCGTCAAGAACTCAAGATGTTTTTATTCGCGCGAGAAGTAATAGGTAAATGTCAAACATAAGTTCCAAGAAACTCGTCGAGCCCAATTTGGAACCCGCGACCTTCACACAGCATACGGCACGGACACGATATCGCGTGGCGGCGGCCATAGGTTGGAGCGAGACACGACGATCCGGCCTTTCGTTCCCACCTATGGACACCACTCGCCGCCGCCTGGACGTTAACCCTTTAGTCCGTAGCGGCAACATACTTGCCATCATACTCAAACAAAAACGCATCTCTACTACAAGAATTACGGTTCGAAATCGAATGACTAGAAAGGAATGTCAAATGGTTAAATAGTTAAGGGCGTCTAGTCGAGAATGCCGGGATTTACGAACTCTCAAAATCTATGTAATTTACAAAAAGGTTTTACCCGTCCGTCCGGATCGTGGCATCGTCCGTCTGGTTTCAGCATCCATCCGTCCATCCGAACGCTTCAACTTGAGTAAAGAATCTTCGTCTGAAAAAAAATGTTTGTTCAACAAACGGCATATTTTTTTTTGGAATTTGCATGTTTAAATATTGTGTTCACCACACTTGCTTCTAAAAGCTCTCTTTACTTCAAAAATGTATCAGCAAGTTGCAATTTATCCATAGAAGTGGCAAGGTAGACCTAATCTGATGCAAATTTTAAGATGTTTCCACGAGTTGACTGCATGTAGAATTGACTTTTTGAGGATTTTAAGAATTAAATATGTAATAGAATTAATTTGAATTCGATTTGCAATACTTTACGGTCATTGACATATAACTTATCTGATATATCTTAGGCCGGGCCTTACGGCCACTAAGAATGGTGCTATTTCAGTGGTGTCACTCACGAATTAGAGCCAATCGTGCAGTCAACCGCAACAACGAACAACGATCAATCGCGCGCGTGATGCGAACTCATTAAACCAATCGCGTTGTGGCGTTAGATTGCACGTTCGGCTCGATTTCGTGTGCGTGACCTCTATACTGGGCCCATTCTTATTGCCCGTAACGTAAGGCCCGTTCTCACATATATGTCAATGTTTATAGTTAATATTTTTCTCGTATTGGTGTGGTGAACAATTTTGTGTTTTACTCGACAACAATGTTTGTTTAACACTCGTGCCTAAAATTCCACTTATCGACCCACACGCTACCATCTTCGTTAAATTATGGAATCATTCGCTTGCTCGGGTATTAAAATAATAGCAAGACTGGTTAAACAAAAACTTTGTTCCCTTGTAAAACAAATAACCCTCATCGGATTGTAGGGGGCAAAATTTAATGACAGGTAGGGAGTTCCTATATCGATGTTTCTCTCTTTAGCTAGTGATCACTCGTAAGTTATGTTTGTAAGTTGACTTCATGATAACGCGCAGGTTTGCCAAATATATGCTTTAATAATATGACATTACGAGTCATGACACGCATCTTTGTGATTAGCCGGGTCCACACAGAGCGACCATACCTACGCGCGAGGCAATTTCCTCACGCACAAACCGGCCAGTGTAGACGTGCCTCGGCCCAGGGGCGGCAAGCTCGGGCGGGAAAGGAAGTAATTAAATGTTGCGTATAGCGTTATTATAACACAGGCATTACATTTAACTCAACCAAACCATTCAAAACTGTGACATTTCAATGTCATTTCGAACATCCATCGTCCGAGATAGTACTTACCTTAGTACGGTTTAATTAATCCAAAATTTTTACGAAACCTTAATATAATATTAATAGCACGCGACGATATTTAAAACTGGCAAATTATTACTTATATGCTGTTAATAATCGTTTTCCTATTAGAGATATTATTAGACTTTAGAAATACCTAAGTTTCTGTGTTGATTTCTAAGAACATTATGCAAAGACAAAAAGTTTTATAAAGATAATAAAATAAATTTATGATGTCAAATGTTTCATACATGTTTTTATATGTGTGACTAAGTGACTTTTTTGCTTAAATTTCTTCTGGCACGCTTCACATGCAAAAGGCTTCTCGCCACTATGTATTCTCGCATGTCTTTCTAATTCCGCTTTTGATATAAACTGTTTGTTACAATCTTTACAAGTGTAGGGACATTTTTTTCCAGTGTGAATTCTTTGAAGATGTAACTTCAGAGAATAGTTATGAGTAAATTGTTTGTTACATATTGTACATGCGCACTTTTGACCTGTATGAGTTATTTTAATATGTCTTGACAAGTTTTTTTTAATAAAAAATTGTTTGTCACAAAATTCACAGCTATATTTGTCTCCAGTGTGCACTCTATTATGTGCGCTTAAATCTTCTTGTCTTGAAAATTGTTTATCACACTCATTACAACCATATGGTTTTACTCCAGTGTGAATTAATATATGTCTTTTGAGAAGCATTTTTGTCTTTAATCGTTTGTTACACACTTCGCAGGTGTATGAATTTTCGGCACATGGAGTTTTTTCATGTTGTTGCAAAAAACATTTGCGTGCAAATCTCTTGTTACATTTTTCACATTTGAATGGTTTTTCTCTTTTGTGGCTTACTTTGTGTATATTTAAATAACTTTTCTTCGTGAATTTCTTGCCACAAACATCACAACTGAACTCCTCGTCGGGGTAAGCGCATTTATGTTTATTTAAATATTCTTTTTTAGTTTTCTTGTTGCATTGATTACAAGTGTACATTTGTTCTGTAGCGTGAATTACTCGCTGATGCCGCTTTAAGGCTGACTTGTTTACGAAGTCTTTATCACACAAATCGCACGGATAACGTTGTTGCCCGATAGGTTTTTCTTGTTCTTCAGAAGTGTCGCTGGTGTACGCTTCGTCCCCGGAGGGGGCCTCACCGGTGTCGGTCGCATGACTCGAGGGGCCGAACGTCTCGTCACGAGACATAGCCGCCGCCGGCTCCGTTCCTGCACCAGTTGCGCCGCCTAATGGATCTAGATACCAAAAAAAAACAGTTTATATTACCTTGGTTCTAGGCCAATTCACACCTAGAGCCCAACGGACGCGATATCACGTCAGCAGAAAAGTTAGCTGCGACATCGCACACAAGACATCATACAGAATTATCCTCTGACTGAAACGAGGGGTTAACCCCAGTCACAGGGATTAGGTTTCGAAAGACGTATAGCCAAATGAGAGTTCTACTGCACGTGCCAAGTATACGTCGTTTTAGGATCGCCATTAAATGTATCTTATATCTCTTCCTCATCTCTGCGTATTCGTTGATGCATCGTGAGGGAGGCCAGGGTCTATTGGCAACAATAATTTGAACTGACATCTGATTTTCCGACCCAAAGATGAAACTAATAGGTTTTAGTGGCATTAGTAATCTTTCCTCATGATGTTTTCCTTTCGTTTTATATTTCATGTTTACCCATTGTAAACATGTAATATAAGTTCCAACAAAATCATACCTACGAGTGAATTCGCGACCTCCGCACAGTTTACGGCCATCAACTCTGCCTACAACTGTGTGCAATATAATACCAGACACTGAAGAAATGAAAGGTAAGAGAAAACACAACCTAAGTTAATAAACAGCTCCGAGTATTATATTGCATATCACTGTAACGTCTAGTCGAGATTTCCGAACCCTCAAAATCAATGGTAATTCAGAAAAAGGTTTTACCCGATTGTACTGATATGTCGTCCTCATTACACGTCTCAATTCCGTCCGAACGCTCTGACTTGACTAAAGAATCTTCGTCTGAAAAAAAAAATGTATACAAAAGGCTGAATTGATTTTTTATTTACGTGGTTGTGTCAAAAAAATATTTACTTAGTATTTATCTTTTATCTACGAATTATTAAATTGATATTGGAACTATGGCTTAGAGCCTTAGATCATATATAACTGGACTAGCCTTAATTATAGTCTGCCAAACATAACTTGTCAGTAAGTAAGAACCGGGAAAATTAAACCTATACCTTTCTTTTGGGTGCTAGTACTAGCGTAAGACAAAGACAGTATTATTCTTTCTGCCTATGTTTCAAATAAGACAGCCCTGGGCCAAACTATGTATATGTTCTAATAAATAATAAATGTCTGCCGAGGTTTGCGGGGAGGTGAAGTAATAACACATGCAAAATAACCGGCCAAGAGCATGTCGGGCCACGCTCAGTGTAGGGTTCCGTAGTTACTCTTCCGTCACAATAAGCTAAACTGGAGCTTAAAGTATAGTAAATTGTTAACCAAGGGATGAAACGGTACCTTTCACCGGAGTTAAACAAATAGGCAAATTTGCATAATCAGTAAGTACCTAATTAAAGTAAGTCTTTTTACTATGAAGGGGAAACTTTTTGCGATAACTCAAAAACAGGTAAACTGATCATATCCGCTATAGTTTTCATTTAATGTCTTTCTTAAGCTCTACTTCCAAGATTTTTTTCATATTTTTTGAACCTATGGTTCAAAAGTTAGAGGGGGGGGGACACATTTTTTTTTTTCTTTCGGAGCAATTATCTCCGAATATATTCACTTTATCAAGAAATGTTTGTTGAAAACCCCTATTAGTTTTGAAAGACCTTTCCAACGATATCCCACACTGTAGGGTTGAAGCAAAAAAAAAATGTTCACCCCCACTTTACGTGTAGGGGAGGTACCCTAAAAAAAATTAAATTTTTAGATTTTATTGTACGACTTTGTCGACTTTATTGATTTATATATCCATGCCAAATTTCAGCTTTCTAGCACTAACGACCACGGAGCAAAGCCTCGGACAGACAGACAGACAGACAGACAGACGGACATGGCGAAACTATAAGGGTTCCGTTTTATGCCATTTGGCTACGGAACCCTAAAAAGCGGCCAAGTGCGAGTCGGACTCGCCCATGAAGGGTTCCGTACCATTTATGACGTATTAAAAAAAACTACTTAATAGATCTCATTCAAACCAATTTTCGGTGGAAGTTTGCATGGTAATGTATATAATAATAATAAAATGCTTTATTGCACACTACAAAAAAAAAAATATATATATATTTATATATATTTGTATATATTTTTTTTTTAGATTTTTCATTTTGTTATTTTAGAAGTTACCGCCCCCCCCCCCCCCCCCCCCCCTTTACAACTTTTACACACATCTTACCACTTTAGAAGTGTCTCTCGCGCAAACTATTCAGTTTAGAAAAAAATTATATTAGAAACCTAATAGGCTTGAGTCGGTCAGGTCAGGACCGAAGAACTAAAAGGAATGAAATCCCACCACAGACCGAAAGGAACTAGTTCATCTTAAGCGCTCTTAATCGGTCTCGGTCCTTTAGTTCAGTAGTCGGTATGTCAGCGGGCCTACCGCGAACCACGTTCGACGGGTTGCCTCCCTGTCACACTTACGTACGAATTTACAAGTGCGACAGAGAGGCAACACGTCGAACGTGGTTCGCCCTCAGTACCAAGTAACAAATCGGTCGGGAGCGAATGATCGGAATGAGTCAAGGTCAAGAAATTCGCTCTCTCACGCTCTCGCTCTGTTTATTTGCGAGCGAGAGCAAGATATAACCTAGTCATACTCATTCAGATCTCGAGATTTGCTCCTGAACTAAAGGAACTAAAGGACCTAAAAGAGCGAACTAGTTCGTTTGACCGAGATCGGAGCGCTCTTTTTAAAGACCGAGCGGGCACAACTCTAAAACCTAAATATCATTTTTGAAGACCTATCCATAGATACCCCACACGTTTGGGTTTGATGAAAAACATTTTTTTTTTTAATTTTATGACGTATAAAAAAAAAAACTACATACTAGATCTCGTTCAAACCAATTTTCGGTCGAAGTTTGCATGGTAATGTATATCATATATTTTTTTTAGGTTTATCATTCTCTTATTTTAGAAGTTACAGGGGGGAGGGGGGGTGACACACATTTTCCCACTTTGGAAGTGTCTCTCGCGCAAACTATACAGTTTAGAAAAAAAATATATTAGAAACCTCAATATCAATTTTGAATACCTATCCATAGATCCCCACACGTATGGGTTTGATGAAAAAAGATTTTTTGAGTTTCAGTTCTAAGTATGGGGAACCCCCAAAATTTATTGTTTTTTTTTCTATTTTTGTGTGAAAATCTTAATGCGGTTCATAGAATACATCTATTTACCAAGTTTGAACAGTATAGCTCTTATAGTTTCGGAAAAAAGTGGCTGTGACATAAACGGACAGACAGACGGACATGACGAATCTATAAGGGTTCCGTTTTTTGGCATTTGGCTACGGAACCCTAAAAAGATATCATATGCACATATGAATAAAAATTAACACATTCTCATTTTGACGCACACGAACATATCACAATTGGAAATGTCTTTAAAAGATTTTTTGCACAATGTATGGAAGGTAGAGTTAAGGAAAACAATCTCCATGTACATACCCGTAATGTCTAACAAAAAACCATAAATAGGTGGCGCTACAATACCTAGAATACTTGAAAAAAAAAATCGAATCATAGCGCACTTCACTCCGCCTAGGTTCTTAGTCTTAGCTAATCTAGCGCTACTCTGGAGAGATTTGGAACTACTATTTATAGCTGACAACAGAGAGCCTACCGCGAACCACGTTCGACGTGTTGCCACTCTGTCGCACTTGTTAGTTCTTTCTTATGTGTGACAGGGAGACAACACGTCGAACGTGGTTCGCGGTAGGCACTTGGACACTTTTGCAACAGTTCTGCCTATTGAGATTTTATTCCTTGCCTCTGCCTTCCATAGCACAATGTGCAGGCTTTTTGACAGAGGGGTAAGTTACTGAAAGGCGAATCCATTTATCTGTGGTCTAAGTACTATTTTTAGTGAATCTACCTGTTAATTTGATGTCTCTTGGGTTCTAACCCTGGAATCATGTTTTATAAAACAAAATCCCCCACTGTGTCTGTCTGTATGTTATGTGACAAACTCAAAAATGTGCTGAACAGATTTTCATGTAGCTTCCACCTATAAATAGAGTGATTATAGAGGAAGGTTTAGGTGTATAATTTGTTAAGCTTTTGTGTTACTCCCCGTGCGAACCCGGGGCGGGTCGCTAGTTAATTATAGGATTTTTTTCAATTTTGTATGATACTTAAATATAACTTACATAAGACATTTTCAGTTTCACCTTCAGTAATAATTTCTGCCTTCATGGTTACAAGCTCTACATCTAAAAGAGGAGTAAAAAATAATATAAATAAACACAATATTGCAATCATATCGGCACTACTTCGAAAAAATCTTGTATTTGACACTGCTACTCAAAGTTGAAAAGCAGTAACTCTGTATGCATTCCATACGTAGTTACAAATTTTTCTTTTAATTGACAAAACAAGATAAGAGTTTTTTTCAAAGTAATTAGAAACAAATCTTCGTCCATCAAGATGCAACATAGAATAGAGAGGTGTCTGACTGACTGGGATTTGCGTGTATTAAAGGCAAAAATTTCTATTATCAGAAAAAATACGTTGAACGCTCGTTTTCTCACTGGCGGCGGTCACAGATATTTTTAAAATATGTAACTGGGTAAGTATATATTTACGTGACGCATTCTCATCCTCAGAGCCATGATTTTCGAAATTCTCTGTTTTGAATACAGCATTTTCATCTGTAACAAATATGCAATATCAAAAAGTAAATACAGAATGAAAGGCTTGGTTACATGAGAGACTTAGTCCTCTAAATTAGGAAGCTTCAATAATCTGCAGATAAATGTAAAACAACTACTCTAATGGGTCATTCACTGTAGTTAGTGTCCCAACAAAGTTTCGGTTTCGGCATAAGGCCCAGGATACAATAGGGGACAAATGTCTAGCGATACGTGTCGCGCGATGTTGCCAGACATGTCGAGCGAAGTCTGGCAACGTCGCGCCACTTCACCCGATGTCACCAGAAATTTGTCCCAAGTGTATCCCTGGCATTAAATATCATGTTTTGGCCGTAGGTTAAGCTGCCAACCCTATCGTCCGCGCCGAAACTTACAAGATTGTATTTTCAGTAGTGTTCAACTGAAGAGTCGGTTTTGGCAGGTTTCAACATAAAAATCATGTTTCAGCACTTTCAGCCGAAGATTCAGTTTCGGTTAGACACTAACTGTAGTATTCTGATTTTTACCAAAGTACAGTAAGGCAATCTTCACACTGGCTCAAATAAAATAGTCATTAGTTAGTCAGTGCTTCTGGGCATTTTCCCCAAATCGACATCCATCATGCCTATTTTGCGTGAAACAAGGTAGCGCTACTCTACACCACCCCAGCTCCTCCACGAAGCCTAGCAAAGTTTTTGGGTTGCTAACTGCCTCTCTTAGTGTGCACGGAGTCCCTAGGTATTTGTTCCTGTATACTTCAACCTGTTTGCAGTCTAGGACAATGTGTTTTGTTGTTTTCTCATTATTAGATTAAATAGTCATTACTTGGATCGTACAATAATGGTGAAACTAACAATTAACATGGCTTACGCCCAGTAGGTGTGACTGCAGCTCTTCTTGGCAGCGCTGCACTTGTAGCTTGAAGTCACTTGCATCTCGCAGACGCCCCACACATGTCGAGCAGATCCCATGGGAATCATTATCGCTGAGTGTCAGCTGCATATATAAAGAATAAATTAACTTATTCCTTTAAACTCTCACAATCAATACACATTATTAATCACAAAATGGGACTTCCCATTTTGTGATTAATACTGCAAATCAATTTAATACAATAGCCAGTTTTTCTATGTTATTGCACTATTACAAAGTTCTTAAGAACTAACTCCAACATATTTTAGGTAAGGTTGGAGATAGTATCTCATGATGAAAATTATAAAAGGGTTATGAAAGGTACTTATTTTTAAATCTTATTTAGTATAGGGTATTTGCTTATACTAAAAAAAATGTACAAAAATGAGATAATTACGTGCAAATCGAAACAGTTTTTAAGCATGTCCAAGTATATCTCGGTTCGATCGAGATGTGGGTACGGTATCGTCAAGTTCAAGTCCGCGGTGGCCTGCAGGCAGCAGCGACAAGATTTAAACACATCCATTATCGCAATATAGTTACATGGTCATTTGTTACAGCAAAATATGACCGTAAAGCAAGTACTTAATAATTATAACCAAAAAAAACTACATGAAAATTACAACTAAATGACAACTACACTATAAATACTATAATATAATAGACAGTAGGTAGACAGCTGTCTGCTGTCATTATTTCAGTAGTTTTTTTTCTATGAATAGGGAAGTGGTTATTCTATAAGATACCGGTGGAAAGTGCCAATTACATCCACACTTTATCAGGTCTGATATCAGATCCGATTTCGGGCCCGAGAAAAAGTATTTTTCCGTTTTACCAAATATCAGCGTTTACAGTAATTGAAATGTAAAAAAATGGTTCATATGCAAAAATATCAAACATTGAACATTTTTGCTGCATCAGACATTTGCTGATATACCGTGAAACGGAAAATGATTATCAGGCTTGAAAACGGGACTGATTTCGGGCCCGAAGTTGGGAAGTGTGAATGTAATTGGTGCTAAAGTGTGGATGTTTATTGCAAGGTCAATTGGCACCTTAAGTTTCTTTCTCTGTGTCTGTGGTGTTTTTACAAAGAGCATATAATCACTACGTTCTAGTGTTTTTAGTGTGTTGATTATTATTAGGAGTAGCAGAGTATTTAGGTATTTAGCGATTATATTAAGATTTCAACTGTTTTTTATCATCAATCTCAACGGGAGTGACTCCTAAATATTTTCTCGACATTTAAGTGTAATTTTGTTGAACCATAGTACTAAAACCGATTAGTAAGGATCGTGAGGCTGTATTGAGTTGTTATCAATATATTTCCTTTAAATCTGTGTAATATATGCAATGGAGATGATACACCAGTGCCACTGCTGCCTGCGGCGGCCTCCATCGAAAGATATGGAGACGCCGTACACCCGTCTCGGAATAACGGAGATATATTCGGTCATGTTAGAAGAATGCTTTGCAATTGATGTAAGTGTCTAATATACAGAATATGTACATTGCCCAAGTAATACTTTAATAAAATGCTTTAGTATATTTTTACTATATCAGTTTTTGGAAAACGTTCAAACTAGGGAATGATGTTATATCACAACAGTTCTGGATAGGTCAGTTTAATTAACTAGATTCCTAGAGTCCGTCTAAACTCTTCACTGTGTTTGACAGTACAACTAAGGAAGTGTTATTTTAAATGTCATAATTTCATGAAAATTTTAAGGTTATGATAACACTTCCATGCTTTGTGTTATCAAACTTGTTGCAGAGTTAGTTTAGATGTCTAGCCGTTATACTCGTTATAGCCATATTGTCTACTTGACTTTCACAGATGCAGTATTGAGTTAAAAATAATCAAAATTAATTTCTTGAACTTAAAAGTTCAAGGAATTATTATTTGGTAGCAAATTTAGATCCCTTGGAGCTAAGATTTAAAAATGTGGCTTTAGAGAACTGATGAAACATTAAAGAAATGACAAATGGCTCTTGTTTTGAGTAAAGCAGCCATTCGAGCTGATGCAGCAGCAGTGTAGTGTAATGTTAGGAATAATTTATCTAACCTTTATTGCACAATACAAAAAAGTACAAATGGCGGACTTAATGCCTTAAGGCATTCTGTACCAGTCAACTATTGAGCCAAACAGAAACTTAGAATAATTTGATTTTGAATACTGCATTAATTATTTATATTTTAATACTTATATACTTGCTTTGACATTTAATTATTTCTAGAAATTAATGTAAATTTTAATTTATAATTTTAAGTCCTAAATTGTACACCCTAGCAGGGTATCATGTACCTACTTGACTATATTTAAGACCAAAATGTACAAATGAACATGATTCAATGGAATAAATGATATGATAATACCAGACCTGGTCCTATAATATGATGTTGATTAGTTTTTATTTTAAACATGTTCTGTAGGTAACTGTGGGCAAAGACGGCAAGAGTGGGATCTGCGAGAAATGTGTGGGCCAGCTGCGGGAAGCATGCCACTTCAAGCTGCTAGTGCAGCACAGCCAGGCCAAGCTGCGAGAGAGTTTGGAGATGGAGTATCATGTCAAAGGTTGGTAGTTACACTGATGCTTAAAGACAGCCAAGTTGATAGCTTGTCTTTGTATACACTGTTATAATCCTTATGTTACATCAGCATAAATAATAGTACATTGTGAGAGGAAGTTTGAGGAGAAGTTTGCTATATCTTTACCCCGGAAGTTACACACAATGTTTTTCATCACACTTGCAAAGAAAAAAAATTATCTTTTAATTATTAATTCTTAATTACGCTGACATTGCCGAAAATTGTGTAAAAATCTTTTTAATGGCTATTAAATTAATCATAAATATAACAATGAAAATTATAAACTATTATTTTGAAAGTAAAACTCATTTTATACATTGACTATCAACAAGTATTTTACTTAGAACCTATGTGGTTAGTATTAGTCAGTGACATAATAAAAAAAAGTTATAACTCCCATGGGAGGAAAATGAAATGAACTTTAGCTTCCGCTGCACTTGCATGATATAGCACCCTTAGGGTGAAATCACATTTATCAGCATTGAATCGTATTTAGCTGGATGATTTTGGACACACTATACACATCGCAAGTTAAAGTATGCTGTTAAATGTTTTCAGCTGCTAAAGGGTGCTATTGCATGTTTTTACTGCTAAAGTATGCTATCGCATGGTCTTATCTGCTAAAGGATGCCAACAGAACACAAGCTTTAGTATGCTTATACATTACACCGCAGTTGAAGTTGAAAATCATTATGGATAAGTCAATTATAAACATTATTATCCTAGCGTGTATTCTAGAAGCAATTAAAAGGAAAAAACGCCAAAGACGAAGGACGTGGATTAATCCACTATGGAAAACTAGGATTACCAATGGAAGTTTTGTAATACTTGTGGCAGATTTAAAGAAATATCCTGCCCAAAGGCAAGGATATTTTTGCACCAGCTAAATCAATTTTCCCTCATCCATTTTAATGCATATATCGTAATTATTGCAAGTAAACAAACTAGCGCACTTTGCTAGATGGACACGTTGTGATAATGACGCGGTCGGCCGCCCGCACGGCTCCACCTTTCATTTACAGCCTTTCTCATTCGCAAGCATCCCGGCTCACGCAGCCGTTATCAATCGCAAGCGTTATGTCTCACGCGTTATCAACTATTCTCATTCGCAAGCATCTAGTATCACGTCTTAAGCAGGCGTTCTCATGCTTCATCATGAATGAGCATTCTTCAGTATGTTAAATGGATAGCTACATTTATACGCATTTAATGCTGAAGCTGAATCGATGCGGAAGGGTGACGGGGTGCGGACGCATCTTCATACAAAATTACGTTTTTGTATTAAAAATGCGATTCGATGCTGATAGATGTGACTTCACCCTTAGTCCCTTACTGCGCAAGTGTGATGAAAATACTATTTATTAGCTCCATCATATTGACTTTATGGTTTTAATGTTTATCAAGTTTAAATTGAACCAACAACGAACAAAAAATTCCGAAATTGCGGAAGGTGTTTGAAAATACAGTGGGTTCCGTCCGTCACATATCGGCTTGGTGGGAAACGAGGAAGCTGACCGGTTGGCGGCAGCGGCTGCTTCTGAGGGATCTGAGGTTGAGCGGAGTCGCGCATAAGTGGTTTAAATCATATCTAGAAGACCGCAGACAATATGTACAGCTCGATTATATTGATAACAGTACGGGAGAAACGCAAATAATCACTTCGCGAATGCGGCATACCTCAGGGGAGTGTGATCGGCTGTCTGCTGTTTTTAGCATACATCAACGACTTACCTAAAATTATCAATACTAAGTGCGTTATGTTTGCAGACGACGTTTCAATATTACTGAGTTGTACTGATAGTGCGGAATGTAATACGCGCCTACTAGAAACTATTGGCACGGTCACCACCTGGCTACATGAACACAATTTAGACATTAACTTAACAAAAACAAAAGTCATTCAATTTAAACCCACGCAGAAGAAACCGTTGCAACTACACTTAGATATCAACGATAGTCCAATTGAAGAAGTTGGTGAGTTTAAATTACTAGGCATAAAATTAGACTCCGGCATAAACTGGAAATCGCACATCCAAAATATTAAATCAAAACTTGCAAAGTTTGTATATGCACTTAGTGTTTTAAAAATAAATACCAATTTGGAATCTGCTATGACGGCTTATTACGAGTACGCGCACGCCTAGCTGAGTTACGGCGTAGTCCTGTGGGGTGCGAGCACCGATGCTCACCAACTATTTGTTATGCAAAAAAAGTGTGTTCGCATTCTAACCAATACACGCGTTCCAAATAGTTGTCAACAGCATTTTAGAGACCTTAAAATATTAACACTACCCTCTATGTATATTATGGAGGCAGCAGTATTTGTCAGGAGCCACCCCCACTTATTTAACGGAACGGAAGTATTCAAACTCGAGAGTAGACGGAAAAATCAAATTATCTTACCGCCTAGCAAGTGCAAAAAAATCCCGATACTGTTAAACAATTCAGCGACATTAATTTATTTAAAAATAAATTAAGGAAGATACTTATTGAGAAAAGTTATTATACCATAGACGAATTTATTAAGGATCAATCTTTAGCGAACATGACATAAAACATTTAATTTTATATTTACTGAGAATGAATTGAATTTATTTACATATTTTCTCTAATGTAAAATATTGACATATACGTAATTATGTTGACATGCACGACTTGTAATAATTATAAACTAACCTACTAAATTGCTTTCATGTTTAAATTTAGTTTGAACCAAGTGTTGCATGATAATTTTATTATTGTAATTTTTATTTAGGATTAAGTAACATGTCCCATATTGTATGCCCTAACAGGGTATCATGTACCTACTAAGTCTAAAAAATAAGATCTTTATGTACTGATGAACATGATAAAACAATGGATTAAATGAAATGAAATGAAATGATGTTGCTCCAGACTTCTTAGAAATAGTCGCTCAGTATAAAGGAAAAATGTATGGTCGCTGGAAGGAGTTCTTTGATGCAAGATCGCAAGAAAAAGGAATATGGTACAAGATCATCCAATGTGAGCCTCCTCGGATACCTTGGTAGGAAGTGGCTGACTTAAACCGGGCGAATATTTTACGTGCTCACAGGCTTCGGTCCGGTCACATTCCATTAAATATGTTTGCTCATCTGATGAGGAAAGCAGAGTCGCCCAACTGCGATATTTGCGGCTCTGTCGAAGATGTACAGCACTTCCTAATGGAATGTGTTCGGACTCGAGACAAGATGGCGCAACTATTTGAAGCTAGGGGTTATGCAGTAACTGATATTGGGGTTTTTCCCTCGATATTGGCGGAACCCCTGTCTAAAACTGCGAAATTCGTGTACAGTTTTTTTGACAACTCGTAACACATTGAAACTGTAATGTAGAGGCCCAACGGAGCCGACATGTCTCATTGATAAAGGCTCCTTTTAAATATGTAGATTAAAAAAAAAGTTTAAATTGTATGCAAAATGCACCAAATAATGGTTGCACATTCAAATTACTAGTTTAAGTCTATTTATGTTCATGCAGATGCAGAGAGAAGTGACCCCCCCTGCATACAATCAGTTTATGAAGGGGGAGGTCACCTCTCTGCAGCTGACTGTACCTACCTACTAATTTAGTGCACATATTTTTGCTAACAAATTATTGATAAAGGGGATTGGTAATAAGGTACTTAAGTAGGTTTCAAAATTTAATTAAAACATATATATATATATATATAACTATGACATGTTTCCCTCTAGACAAGGAGCCCCCGGCTGTGCCGTCTGAAGAAGGAACATGTGACAATACCTCGCTACGTAAGTATACATTAAGTGTATCATAACCTAATAACAACAAGAGGATCTTAACCTTGAAAACTGAGCCTGATGTGGAGAAGAATACCTCAAGCACTATTTCTTGTACAGTGAGCATCAAGAGTAATAGATCACTGAGGTAGATGTGAGCGTAAAGGAAACACAGCAGTTCAGTCGACGGTCCGTTTGTTACTGATTGATACAAAATGGGCGCGGGGCGCGACACCGCGCACGCGTCGGTTTGCATGCATATACTACAATCACACTATGCTAATACTTTTGTGGTAAGCATTTCAACTGTTTTGGCCAAAGGGTGTGTCAGGTTTCGTCAGTTGCGCGGCCGGCTCCCTGACACAGCGAAGTTGCGAATCGCAGCCATAATGTGTGTTTTATTTATAGTTTTTATGATAAATAATATATAACATGTATGTTAGTTAGTATTTAGGTATCTGTGGGCCAATATTTACCCGAAAATAAAGATATATCCTTTCATAAACCTCAAAAGTGTACATACTTTTCCCTAAAACGTACAAAAACGATATAGATTCCTGTATGTAGAGCAATTAGGTTGTGACAAATACATTAGATCCACACGGAAAAGAGTTCATCTTGCTCAGGCTGCTGTCATTCCTCAACCCACCAACGGAGCACCAGCTGACATCCACGAGAGTTCAGTATACATCGCCCTTAACCACTACAAATTATCGCCCAGGATGATGTTGGACATAGAATTCTGTACCTGGCTTGTGGTCAATAATTATTCAGTAATAGTCATGGCGTAAACTAGGTTTATTTTATCCGTAGGTATTATTGTTTCAGATGAAGAGTTAATCATGAAGTCCGAATGCGAGGATTCGGACGCGGCGAACAACGAGGACTGCATGTCACGTAAGTTACTATAATGTTCACAACGTTATAAATTATATACTTTATGACTGACTCGACTCAAGTGTTATCGGTTTTAAGCAATTTATAATCATATCATCATCATCATCAAAATAGAAAAGAATAGAATAGAAAACAAATCATTTATTTAGACAACACATCAAGTCAAGTAACACATATAGCAAATACAGGGCAAAGATAAACAAAAAAGTAGACCCTGCCTACGAAGCCGATGGCCCCGGGTTCAAATCCTGGTAAGGGCATTTATTCGTGTGATGAGCATGGATATTTGTTCCTGAGTCATGGGTGTTTTCTATGCATTTAAGTATTTATAAATATTTATATATTATATATATCGTTGTGTAAGTACCCTCAACACAAGCCTTATTGAGCTTACTGTGGGACTTAGTCAATTTATGTTGATAGTGTCCTATAATATTTATTTATCATTTATTTTATTTATCAACTATGGGAAATGCCCAATAGTGACTAGGTCAAGTGGGTTATCATTTGAAGAGCTCAAATTCATCATTTCAATTTATTTATTTTTAAACTATAACTAAAATATTTCCGAATTAATTTGTAATTTAACCGACTTTTCGTGTGTTTATTACACTTGAAATTTTATGAGATTACATTAAAGACACCTTTTTTTCAGATAAAATAATAATTTTTGAAATCGGTTCATATGATAGAGAATTATCGTCGAAAAACCAACAGTCCAACATACGTGCATGACATCGCGCAAATTAGTTAGACAATTTGCCGATAGATGGCGCTGTACACAATAATAATTAGTACAGGTACTTCTGATCAAAAGTCTTTATAGTTACGCCAGATAATTCAAAGTTTGTACGGAACCCTCGGTGGACGAGTAAGACGAACTCGCGCTTGACGGTTTTTTTTTTATAGTGACCACACTTTGTTATTGCAGGGTTTTGAGTGGGTGCAGAGTTAGCGTAGACGGACTCCAGTAATAACAAACTTAATCATTTGAGCCAAAGACGTCAATTGACGCGCACAACGACAAAGCAATATCAACTTTCGTACGTTCCGACAAAGTTCACGATGACGCGTCGCATACAATAGAGGTAGTTTACAAAACGTTACCGACTGTCAACATTTGGTCATTTTGTCAACTATACTTGCAGTATTGATATTGACACCTTTTTATATAATACTACTTTGTGCAAACTATTACGATACTGTCTGAAATAAAGATCTCTTATTATTTGGTTGACTCAGGCTTTGTTGTTGTTATTTAATACTCGTGTGAAGATATTAAATCTTTGTCATTCATCGTAGTTATAGCCGTCTCGTCTACTCACATGTTTGTGTTCCAGCCGCGTCGGGCGATGTAGCCGGCGCGGAGACGGAGGCCGCCCGCGCCGAGGAGCAGCTCGCTCGGGCTTGCTGCGTGCGGCTCGAGCGCCTCCGCGCCGCTCCGCCCGCGAGCCGGCCGCGCCCCGCCGCCCCGCGCCGCGCCCGCGCGCTGCGGGGGGCGCCCGCGTCCGCCGTCCGCCGGCAACCCTACACCTGCGATACTTGCGGACGACAATTTGGTTTAAAGTCTAGTTTATCCTTCCACGTATCAGTAACACATAAGGAATCTTATCTTTGCGTATGTTGCTCGGAAAACTTTTCCAATTACTTAGATTATTATCAGCACAGAAAAACGCACAAAGAGTTCATTTGTGACGTATGTAATAAGGTACTATCGACTTACGAAATATTAGTTGTCCATAAGCGTATACATACCGGGGAAAAGCCCTACTCATGTGAATATTGCGGCAAGCGGTTTGCACAACAATCTACTTTAAATGTACATATGCCTCAGCACACTGGAATAAAAAAATATAATTGTAAAATTTGTAACGAGAACTTTACGCGTTTGTGCACATTAAAGAGACATCATCAACGAAGACACACTGGAGAAAAGCCCTTCAGTTGTTCAGAATGCCAAAAGCGATTCAGCAGTATGGATTATTTAAAAGCACATGAGCTAATTCACTTGAAAGAGAAGCCCTACGCCTGCGATATCTGTGGTAAAAAGTTTATACGATTAATTTACCTGAACATGCATAAAGTAATACATACAAACCGTCAGAAATGTTTTTCTTGTAAAGTGTGTAATAAAAAGTACATATGTAAGGATAGTTTACGAAAACATTTCATAGTTCACACAAGGCCCTACGCCTTCGCCTGCGACCTATGTCCCAAGCGGTTTAATGAGAAATTTCTCTTGAAAAGGCACATGTGCATTCATAATGGAGAAAGACCGTATTCTTGTAAGATATGTTCTAAAAACTTTATTCTATCATCTCATCTGAGATACCACAAACAGAAATATCACGAAAAGAAAGTAGTCTATGTATGTGATTATTGTAATAAGCAGATTTTAAGGAAGGATAGTCTGATCTCGCATATAAAATTACATATGGGGCAAAGAGATTATGCTTGTGACACATGTCCTAAGAAGTTTGTAAGCTCAAATCGACTACAGCTACACAAAAAGATTCACTCATGGGTCAAGTCATACACTTGTGATATATGCCATCAGCAGTATCCACGTAAGCAGAATTTGATCAGGCACATCAAGCTACATGCAGGTGAGAGACCTTATTCATGCGATTTTTGTAGCAAAAAATTCATGTCTGTCTCCCGTAGGAACATTCACGAAAAAATTCACATGGGCCTTCATGTGAAGCGCCGCGGCGGCGGTCGCGGGAAAGATTATTTGTGACACTTGTCTAACAGTGCTCAGACTTGATTATGATTATACTAAATTTAATTTGTTCGTATGACCATGAGTGATGACAACCTGACAGAAGGACGCGCGAGCAAAGTTGACGGACACCAACTAATGGATATATTCACCAGCTTCCTCGGTCCGTTCGACAGAAATCTCGTCGGCCAACTTCAAGCGTCGTCGGCAAGCCTTGGATGTGTTAGATTTAATTTTAGTAGGCCAGCCGTGTTGTGAGATTTAATTTTCGAGGGTGGCGTCCTGAACGTAGTTATTTTGATATTTGTTGTGTGACTTACTCACTGCTGTGGTGCAGCGGCCCGAAGTGGATCTTGGCTTCCGACATCAAAGACCTCCATACATCTCTATCCAAAGCCGTTTCGCAGTCGCCGAGTTCTCTAATGTATTTTGGCACTTCGTCTGTCCAGCGGTACCTAGGGTACCATTGTGTGACAGCGACAACAATATAATACTAATAATACTAACATGTAGTCCCTATAAAACGATTTTATAACAGCCAATGTGGGAGCAGCATTAGTTTTTCTTGTTCGGGCTTTGGTGAATAGAATAACCGCTTCCCGCTCCATGCCCTTAATGTAAAGTGACTGCTACCCCTTAGCACGGACACCGCAGGATCGCCAAGTAATCAACTGAGTACGCCCTACAAATTCTCGCTATGGTAGAGATTGCATATATGTGGATTGCATATGTGGTGTGGTATCTTTCACAATATGCAGTTTTTAGTTATCTAAGCTCGAAAGGTCCTATTAGTAGGATTAATTCCGACTTCGCCGGTTTGTCTTTGTCAAATTGGCGATTACGTCTACGTTCGGAGATTTTAACACGTTTCCATAGTTTTTTTTTTTTAACTAAATACGCCTTGGCGTGTTTAACAAGATTGTAATAATATTTATAAGCTCCATAATTGAAGTAGCGCTTACTTTCCAAGTTTTTTTATATTTTAATGTTTACGATTAGCAATGAAAGTGCGGTCGAAAGGAATTTGTCGCGTTACTTTTATTCAGATAATATTATGAAACTCTCGTTTTTTTTCTTTTTATACTACGTCGGTGGCAAACAAGCATACGGCCTGCCTGATGGTAAGCAGTCTCCGTAGCTTATGTACACCTGCAACTCCAGAGGAGTTACATGCGCGTTGCCGACTCTAACCCCAACCTCCTCGTTGAGCCCTGGCAACCTTACTCACCGGCAGGAACACAACACTATGGTGGTTGATAAGAATATATAAAGTTCTGTTATTATGGTTATCTGTTCATTGTAGGTAGTTTAAATCCTTTCAAGTAAAAATTAAATTGTATAAAATGCCGTTAGTTTATCGATGTGACTTTATCGACATGGCTATCACATTGTACATATACATATGTCAGTGATCGCGACATCTATTGTCAACGAGCAGTACTGATAAATTCCGCTACTTGACTCTAGATGTCGACTAAGAATTAACTCGCGTTGTAAGAAAACTGATGTATGGAGTTATAACTCTAATGTTAAGCTACTCTCACTGACCTAATACACAGAAACCGATAGTCCCCAAACACGGATAATCGTGCCAAACGTGAAGCCGAAACACTATCGATGTGTGCGCGCGACGCTCGTGTCTTAACGCTCAGCAACGCAGCACGTATACAAAAATATGTTATCAGTATTTATTTATTCCCGTCAGAGTAGGGGTATTTTAACAAAATTCTTATACTTGGTTAAGAATAATTTGGAAGTGTGTAGATTTTTAATTTAAAAAAAAGTTTTTTAGGGTTTCATTGTTAAAATTAACCCTTAAAATTTGAGTGTGATTGGAGTACAGCTAAAAATTTGTGGCAATAACGCCGTCTGCAGTATTGTCGTTCCGCAATACTGCTGCGGCGACTGAATTACTGCAGGAAATGTCAAATACATAATAGGTAATTTACCTTAGGTCAGGTTACCTTACATTAGGTGTTAGGTTGTCTCTCTAATTGAATCAAATCTCACTAGACTAGACCGTAAAGTGCAATTTGAATACATGAAGTAATTATATTATTTATTAGTAATGTTCAATACGGTTTAATGTGGTCGGGTGGCCGTACGTAGACCTTATCTCAACGAGATAAGATTTACGCATGGTCAGTTGTGTGTGATGCTGTCTCACAAGATAGATTTAAGATGTATACGTATAAGTATGATGCTATGCTCATAATGCTACTTAACGTGTTACTCCATTTTTAGTGTACCTATTTAGTTTAAGATTATTTTAGAGCGAACCGCCAATAAACTGTTTCACAGGTGGTTGAGATTAAGGTACTTACAATATTGTATTTTTTTGTAATTTTTTTAATAAATCCTTATAAAAAACTATCAAATTAGCCTATTTAAAAATGTATCAAAAATTATTCCTTAGCGGTGCGCGGCAACCACTAAAATTGGTCTGGACGTGGACCTCATGTAATTGTAGCGGCGCGACGAAATCGCGGGGTGATTTTGGCAATAAGGTTTAAATACATAGAAAACACCCATGACTCAGGAACAAATATCCATGCTCATCACACGAATAAATGCCCTTACCAGGATTTGAACCCGGGGCCATCAGCTTCGTAGGCAGGGTCACTACCCACTAGCCAAACCGGTCGTCAAAATATATTCAGTCAAATATATTCACTTTATCAAAAAATTATTGTTGAAGACCCCTATTAGTTTTGAAAGACCTTTCCAACGATAGCCCACACTTTAGGGTTGAAGCAAAAAAAAAATTACCCCCAATTTACGTGTAGGGGAGGTACTTACCCTAAAAAAAAAAAAATTTTAGATTTTATTGTACGACTGTCGGCTTTATTGATTTATATGTCCATGCCAAATTTCAGCTTTCTAGCACTAACGACCACGGAGCAAAGCCTCGGACAGACAGACAGACGGACATGGCGAAACTATAAGGGTTCCTAGTTGACTACGGAACCCTAAAAAGGGTGTACGAGAACCCCTCTATATGGTATAGCCCTCCTCCAAGGTGTCCAGAGCTCCCTGTCTGAAGCCTCTGCCGCGCTTTCTCGTAGGTCCGGGCCACACCGTGGCTTCCTTTGTCCTACGCTCATCATAGAACTACGGAACCCTAAAAAAGACAAGCCTTCATATTGGGCATTTTTTCATAGTTAATAAACAAAATACTTTCGATGTGTCTGGGTTAAGCGCCAATTACATCCACACTTCACGATAACGGGCCCGAAATTAGTCCCGATTTTGGGCCTAATAATCGGATTCGTTTCACGGAATATCGGCATATCGTTAACATTATTTGAAATGTAAAAATTACTTTGTCTCTAATTGCCAAAAATGTTCAATGTTTGTTATTTTTGCTTATTAATATTTTTTTTTACATTTCAAACATTGTAAACGATGTGCTGATATTTGGAGAAACAGAAAAATTCTTATCATTTCTCAGGCCCGAAATCGGGTCTGATTTCAGACCTGATAAAGTGTGGATGTAATTGGCACTTTCATTTTTATTCCCCACCGTAAATTTTAGGGATTATAGTGGGCAACAAATATTGTTTTTGGTATTTTGTCAGGAATGTTAAAGCGCCAATTACACCCACACTTCCCAATTTCCGGCCCGAAATCAGTCCCGATTTCAGGCCTGATAATCGTTTTCATTTCACGGAATATCAGCAAATCTTCGAGCAACACCGGCTAGCAGCAAATCGTGAACAAAAATGTTCAACGTTTGATATTTTTGCTTATCAACCATATTTTTAAATTTCAATCATTGTAAACTATGTGTTATTTGATATTTGGTGAAATAAAAATAAAAAAATATTTCTCGGGCCCGAAATCGGGTCTGATATCAGGCCTGATAAAGTGTGGATGTAATTGGCACTTAAAACGTGAACTCATGACAGAAGAAGAAACAAATTGAGTTATTTGAAATGATATATTAATTTAGTTATAGTTGTACAAATATTCTTAGTTATATTCTACCCAAAGAGCATATAATCACTACGTTTTAATTCTACCCATAAACTTGGCTACTAAAACCGGTATAAATCAGCTCTTGTAAGCACTACGCAAAAAGAAAATACATGTGTCAGAACGTAGTGATTATATGCTCTTTGGTGTCAACTAAAACGCAGTGATTATATTTATATGCTCTTTGATTCAGCCTTGTTTATTGATTCGTTTCTTCATTTTGTTTTATATGACTTGTCAATAACATTGGAAGATTTATTTTATTTTCTCTGATATTATAATCCGTGGTTTCTGACGTGATGGAGGCGCTACAGTCGTGTCGCTGTTGCCTGCGGCGCTCCCCGGACAGAGATATGAATATGCCATATTTACATCACGACAAAACGGAGATATATTCGGTCATGCTAGCAGAATGCTTCGATATACATGTAATGATTTTGTTTAATTACCTCATGATATAGTCGGATCACGCTAACCTTTTATGTCCAGTGCTTCGCAATGCAATGCAAATAAAGATTTATTATTTATTTGTCAAGTATGAAGCTAAAAGGGATTTGTATGGATACTTACTGCCAGTGCCAATATTGTTCGAAGTTAGCGTGGTCAGAGCTAGATTTAACTGAACTATTGAATTATATGTTGTTTTTGAGCAGTGAATGTATCAGAGTAATAATACTAAAATTAGTGATATACAAAGCCAGGATGATGGGAGCAAAAATGCACTTTTCCTAGTGCCTAATTAAATATCGACTATTCTATCGCCATCCATATGATCAATTTTTGAATCATATTTTTATTGATCAAACTCAGTATCTTACATGCCAGGTTGTTACACAATATTATATCAGGCTTACAGTATATATTATTTCAGTTAACTTATTACATACAATATTATCATACTCACGGGAATGATCGTAATAGTAAAATAAGAGTGACAGTTCTAAGTAGATACTTTTATCATAACTTACAAACCTCTTTCATATCATATTTGCTTATCGCAATTATAAACAACCGCTGTCTGACATTGACTTAAGTCAATCAGTTTAAATATCATCCAAAAGTTGCAATTGCACTTGTCATGATTACGTTTACATCCTCAAGGTAAAGTTATTCACAATAAATATCAGAATGTGTTGATGAAAAATGTTGGCGCTTCAACTTTTAAAATCTTAAATAATTTGATATCTAGAAAAAAGTGGAACTGCATAGTACAGAAGTAATTCATAACTGCTATGAATTATTTAAATTTGCCACAATTAGATTAAGAATGGTCCTTTAGTTGGCTGGAATGGATTTTATCACCAAGCTGAAGGAGTTTAAAATTGGAAAATTAGAAAAAATGTTAATTGTACATTATAAAAATTAGATAAAATATAAAAAAATATATATACAGTTTTTTAACACATTCACTGCCAGACAAAAAATGGCGCACTACCCCAGGAACCGGTGGTCTATAGCTGCGTACAAAACAACCCACCCAGCGGGTTGTTCGGCATCTGAAGAAAGTTCACGAGCCCCCACCAGGTGGGCTCCCGGCAGTGAATGTGTTAATTTTGTTTACAACTATAATATTTCTGAATTTGATAATGGTGGTCCAGTACATCTTGCTTTTTATAAATTTGTGTGCAATGTTGAGACATTAACACATAATTTCTTCCATCATGCCGGTTTTTGTGATGTATGTGAAGTTTATATGTTCTCTTCTTCTTCGCAACTTCCTGCAAAACTAAGCACTTTATCTACCCGTTAAGCTTATTTGAAGATTGTGAAACGCCAACAATTACTTTTTTCATCAGATAAGTGGCAAGGAGCTTATTCAGGACTTTACTTGGACATTGTGAAACAGGCCCTTAACAAGATATAGTGCCAAGTAAATGTAAACTGTAAATGCATTTATAGGCACTGAAAAGTAGGATGCCCATGTGCCATGAGTACAAGGCCAAGTAAATGTAAATTGTAAATGCATTTATTCTGACTTGAAATGTAGGATGCCCATGTGTGTCTTTTCATATATTTTTTTTATTGGGGTGTGCAATAGAACCGTCTATTTGTATTCAATGGATATCATTTACAGTTAATGGGTAGCAAGACTGACGTTGGTATCTGCGAGATATGCCTGGGCCGGCTGCGAGACGCCAGTGACTTCAAGCTGCAAGTACAGCGCAGCCAGGAGGAGTTGCAGCAGCTGCTTGGAGAATGTATAGTTAAAGGTGAGGTCCTAAGCCCTGAATCATTAAAATGCTTTTCTTGGCAAAGTATCTTGTGATATAATTTTACCCTCTTTATGTATTTTTTCTAGAAGCATTTTTTTGCTGTATCAGGCGCAAGGGAGGCTTGAACTCAGCTTCTTCCTCGCGTTGTCCCGGCATTTTGCCACGGCTTATTGCAGCCTGGGGTCCGCTTGCGACTAATCCCCATAATTGGCGTAGGCGCTAGTTTTTACGAAAGCAACCGCCTCTGACCTTCTAACCCAGAGGGTAAACTAGGCCTTATTGGGATTAGTCTGGTTATGTTTAAAACCAGTATAATAAAGCGCTATGGTTGTTCTTTCTAACAACCATATTTTATAGAAAAAGGCAAGCAGCCTTTGCCATGTAACTAGTAGCTTTATAATACGTGATCCAGGCCTGACCTCGGAGGTAAAATATTCTTACAACTGGATGAGCCTATATCGTTGATATTGGCTCATAAACAACTTATTTTTTTCTAATACCACGTCGGTGGCAAACTAGCTCTCGGCCCGCCTGATGGTAAGCGATCACCGTAGGCCATAGCCTTTTGACGTCCATAGACGTCAGCAACAGGAGTATTACATGCGCGTTCACCTTTTCCCTTTAAAAACCTGTATAAAATTATTATTCTGAAGAATCCCATACTGTAGGTATTCCCTCGAGAAAACCCCGGCTCATTTCAAACTTCCACAGCCTTAGCGTCCGCGACAGGAAATCCCTCTTCAGCCGCACAGTGCACAACCATTTAGGATCCAGCCTTCTAGGGTGTGAGGATGGAAGTTGAAACCTCCTGCCAACGACGAACGATGCGGTTGTAGAAAGCGGCCGTTGGCATCATTTTAAAATACTCGACTCGTATTAGAATTATCTCAATTTTCAACAGATTTTACTTTCGTGATTTTGTTTCAGATGAATCTAAGATTAAACAAGAAATATCAGATGACAACGTAACAGACGATTTCGGACGTAAGTAGTTTTTATGTTATTTTGCACCTTACAGACGTATAAATGGCAGACTTAAAGGCATTCTGTGCTTCGTTAATAGGTAGGATGGTAGGTCGAGACATAGGTATGTTGCCCTAGTCAAAATCAAAATTGTGCAGAACATTTTACTACTTATAAATACCTACCCATGTATTTTTTCTCAATTTTTTCGCAAAAATGTTATTTGTACTTACTGTTAAAAACTGACGCGATAGTAGTTAATATGTTATTTAAATAATGTATGGCCGTATTTAGGGTAGTTGCCAAAAAAATTTGTTACGAAGATTACCCTTATAAATTGTATTGTACTGTATTTTTTTCATACACATACAAGTTACCAGCTAACGCCAACGCACATGCAAATTTCTTAAAAAAACTGTATGTACTTCGTAACAATAACAACATTACGATTCTGAAATTATTACGATGAGCTCACGGATGTACAGCTAGCTGCAGAGATAGTCAACCCCCCCTACAAATAAAGTCTTAAATTCTATGCAGGGGATCATTTATCTCTGCAGTCAGCATCAATTAGATAATGACACACAAGGTACACATTTTTTTCTAAGTCATTAGTTTTAATGCATTTATCAAAACTATACGATCCCTTAATTTGACTTCTTTTCGATCACATTTTTGTCGATGTGTTTAATCCGGTTTCTACAGGGTGCGTAACAGAACTACGAGTAGAATACATAATTCACTGCTAACGGGCGGCTGATGGCTATAAATATTGTATCGTCATGTGGTGTGTCAACGAATGTGTCTTTTTATTAACACATTGAGTGCCGGGAACCCGCTTGGCGGGCGCTCTGTTCGTAGTCGCTTTCCTCTACAAAGCGGGAAAACGCTAGAATCGGCTACGCATGTAGCGCTACGAAAACGTTGGCAGTGAATGCGTTAATTACCGAGTTCCGTTAATCGTTTTATACACTTCGTGATAATTATCACTTTAATTTTTTTTTTATATTATAGGACATTATTACACAAATTGACTTAGCCACACAGTAAGTTCAATAAGGCTTGTGTTGTAGGTACCTAGACAAATATAATAATATGTTATAATTATAAATACTTATAAACACCCATGACTCAGAAACAAATATCCGTGTTCATCACACAAATATATGCTCTTACCAGGATTTGAACCCGGGACCATCAGCTTCATAGGCACGGTCACTACCCACTAGGTCAGACCTGTCGTCAGATTTATATTCTTATTAGCATAAGTCACTTGGCAACATTGTTAAATGTAGAATTGAACGAAGTAAATCAAACACGAGGAATTAACTGAAAACAGTTTGTTCTGTTAGATTTTTGCATCTTTAGTGGTTTAATATGCTTAGAGAAGTTGACAATTTTATTGTTTTGATAGTTAACAGGGTGTCCACTTTCTGGAAAGGCAGGGAAAGTCATGGAAAAGTCAGGGAAGCAAATTATGGTCATGGAAAGTCAGGGAAAGTCATGAAATGTCTGGAGTGGTCAGGGCAAAATAAGAAAAATTTCAAAGCATAGGTAAAAAACCAAAGTCTATTCAAAACTTAAGGACATAAACAAAGAAAAAATGTTACGAGGTTATGATCAATTTTAGTTTCTTAGACTTATAATTATTAGATATTGATAGAATATTTTATTTTGTAGTTCTTGAAGTCATGTTTTAAGTAAATATCGGCCGACCAAGGACCCAAAGTCTGTACTGCGAGCGCCGCAAACTCATAGTCGTTAACTAAGGTCGAGTATTTGTGGTGCTTGAGAATCTGGGCCTGGCCGGCTTCAGCGCCGGCCTGGATGTAGTTCGCCCCAATGTGGGACTGTGCAAGGGTGTCACGTCGCGTCCCACACCAGGGCCCTTCCTAATTTCCACGGCACTAACTTGGCTCCGTCGGGACGCTTACTGTCGTCTCTCACCATGCCCACTGGTTCTAAAACTGCAGGCACAGAAACATTTTGTTTGATAAATTTAAACTTCAAAGTCAAGCACAAAACGACTTAGACTTACTCTCTAATTGGTTCCAACAAAATCTACTTACCATAAATACCTCTAAAACGTGTTATGTAGTATTTGCAGCCAAAAACAAAAATATCGAACAAATTCAAGATTTATATATAAACGGAGATAAAATATTAAGAAAAGACTATGAAAAGTACCTAGGTTTGACTTTAGACAGTAAACTTACATGGAAGCCACATATAGCTAATATAAAACCTAAAATTACATCGTTAACAGCAGCAATGCGCCACATAAGTAGTTATCTTCCAAAACAAACTCGTGTCAACATTTATAATTCTTTGATTAAGCCTCACTTAGAATATCTAACCGAATTATGGGGTAATGCAGCAGCGTCCAACATAAAAGATCTTCAAATTGCACAGAACAAAATTATTAAGGTCCTTTTTCATTATGACTATCGAACGCCAACTAAAACATTATACGAAAAAACAAAAATAATGAACCTCAAACAAATATACTCGTATAAAACCTGTATCCTAATACGTAAAATATTAAACAACGAAATACAATCAGAAATTAAATTTAGCAAAAAGAGTAAATTCCAAAGGATGAAACTCAGAAATGCTGAAAGCCTAGCCTTACGTTTTCCCAGAACCCGATATGGGACTTGTAACTTAATGTACGATGGTGCCAAATTATATAATAGTCTACCGACAACCATAACAGATATAAAAAGTTTTAACAATTTCAAATCGGAATTATAAACATACATAAAAAACAATATTCAATAATAACACTTTAGTTATCTGTACCTTATTTAAAATCACCTCGCATACTCTATAGTACTTCCTTTAACCTAATTATACATGTGCAAACTAAAGATGTTAACAACTAACTTCTAAATTGATACAGAATACCTTTCATATGTACTTACTAATTATTAAAGATTTAACTAATCTATCAAATAAGTCTGCATGCTTGCTTACTGCTAATATATTATATGTATAGTTAATTGTTGTCTTATAAGTGAAATTTTGTAATTTCTTCAGACAATAAACACTCTTTAAACCGAAAACCGAAAGTGTCCCGAGGGGCGTCCGAGTGAGACCAATGACTGAGCTGCATAAGAATTGAGAGTCGGCTCATGTCCTCGAGCTTCGGCCTTCTGAGGGCCTACAATACAACCTCATCAATGTAATTTCGGCCCATCGCAGCTCTTTAAAACATTTGATCACTTCGTGTGAGCGCTGTTCTCTCGCAGCTCGGCCTTCGGCGTCGCTTTTTAACATACATCGACATTGGTTCGTGCCCGTGCTCAGCTATCCTGGAGTAGGGCTTTGACTTCACGTGAATACGCGCCACGCTGGGACAGTTTCAGTCTGTTTGCCTTATGCAAAGGCTTGTGCGATCATCAGCATTCGGTCTCCCTTTTTAATATACTGGGCCACTTATTCATGTTCGTATAACGATTTGTGGAATTGGTAGCGAAAAATTTCGCGCTCGCTACGCTCGCGGTTCAGTTGGATTCAAGATCAACCTGTTTTTCGGTTGATCCAACTTCGATGTAGCTCGGCGTCTGGTGTTATGTTCGGACTGTCGTCGCAAAATATTTAACTATTGAGAAGTTCAAATTTGCGGCACTCGTGGAGAGAAGCTTTTTAGCTATAAATTCGCTGTAAATTTATTAGGGGTAGGTCGGAGTGAGGTTTGATCTTCCATCGGAAATTGGCCTAACAGCCCGGTACTACTCATCATTGGCGTTTACGTTTATTGCAGACGATTTATGGTGTAACGCCAGAGAGACACCGTTTTTGGTGGCTGAATAGACCGATGCGACACCTTGTCGTCGTTTTGTCAGCGACTGCAGCAAACCAAGTCTCATCACAAAACTTGCGACCCTCCACAACGAGATTGCGCCATTCCGTCCGCTGTTATACGAGCCTCGCTCAGTCTCGGTGGTCGATATGAAAGGCAATCATGTCCCTCTTTGCGCAGTCTTTAAAGTGAAGCAATGGCCTCCCAATGCTCCCAAAGTCCCAACGTTACGTTTTGCATTCGCAACCGCACCAAGAAGAACACAACGAGGAAGTCGAGAGGGTGCCCTAGCCAACGCAGACATCTCAGTTTGAGAAACGCGGTTAAACTAGGCAGCTGTGAAATTTCTAGAACCCTTTGCAATGCATGTAAAAAGAGTAATAGGCTGTTTTAATATCAAGTTATAAAGCAAAACCCCCAGGCCAAGGTGACCGCTTATTATGATTTGTCCTTGTTTACCAAAAAAAAATGTTATACTCGTACAATATAAGCATTGTTCGTCAGGGAAATTTTAAAAACTGGTCATGGAAAGTCAGGGTAAAGTCAGGGAAAGAAATTCTGGGTTTCTAGTGGACGCCCTGAGTTAGTTCTGCTTGCTTAATACCATCACTGCGGACATTAGTGTAACTCGTAATAGATACTTTGCATGGGGTCAAACCACATATATATATATTTAAAATAGTTTAGTATTGATAATTCATTTGTTTGGTTAACTTATTTGCTAAAGTACAATCTAATTTGAACCTTAAATCCGATTGCTGAGTATGAAATTATATTACCATGTATAAATCGTACAATGCCTGGAAAAAGGTGACATGAATGCTTGCTTGGTTAATGTTTTTTTTACCACACCAGCTTGTAAAACCTTTCTTAAACTGATGAGAAAGTTGCATTTTATCCACAAGTGTGGCAATGTAACTAGATGCAAATTTTCAGTTGTTTCCTCATTTTGGCTGGTAAGGTTGACTTTTAAGTGATAATTTTGAATGATAAATATTTAATAGAGGTAATTTGAATTTGATTTGTAATGTTTTAATTAGTATTTTCAACGCGTTGCTGTGGTGAAAAGTTTTGTGTTTCACTCGTTGGCAAAGTTTGTTTAACCCTCGTGCCTTGAGACTCCCGCAAGGCTCTCGCAACGCTCAAGATTCCAATTTCGAACCACTCGCTATGCTCGGGGTTCAATTTCGGAATGTTTCGCTTGCTCAGGTATCAGTATAAGCACGACGCATTAAACGACATCTTTGACCCCTTGCCCCTTGCTCTTTGGCCCTTGTAAAATTTACACTTACATTTGGTAAGTCTAATTTTCAATTCAATATTTCGTTACAGCCGAGGACTCCGGAGTAGAATCCAATGTTTCAAAGGCAATAGTAAAACTTATACAACCGCAAATAATAAAAGTAGAGTGCGTACCAAAACCGCCGCTCGCGAGCCGGCCGTGTCCCGCGACATCACACCGCGAGCCGCGCCGAGCCAAGAGTGTGGTAGTCGCTCCGGCTCACACGCCCGCCGCCCACGCCGACCAAGTCTACGAGTGCGGTACATGCTGGAAACGGTTCACAATTAAAAAATATTTAATCGGTCACATGAAGATTCACAACGAAGCAAAGTCTTTCATGTGTGAAGTTTGCAAAAGGCAGTTTAAACATAAACACCATTTGATTGACCACAGGCGTATTCACACTGGAGACCAGCCTTACAGCTGCAAAGTTTGTGAGAAGCGGTTTTCACAAAAATCATCTTTAATAGTACACAAGAGGATTCACACTGGTGAAAAACTTTACAAGTGTGAAATATGCAACAAAACTTTTACACAAAGTTCAGCTTTACTTACTCATAAGCGAATCCACAGGGAGAAAACTTACTTCTGTGAGATGTGCGGCAAGGGATTTTCTCTAAAGTGCAACTTTACTGCGCATGTACGTACACACACTGGTGAGAAACCATATGATTGTAAAGTATGTAAAAAACGGTTTAACCAGCGATCTAGCCTCAAAAGACATACAAGAATTCACACAGGCGAGACGCCGTACGCTTGCAGAACATGTGAAAAGAAATTTAAAGATTTTTCCAGTTGTACTAAACACGAACAAATTCATACCGGCAAGAAACCTTTCATATGTGATATATGTAATAAATCATTCGGTCGTAAAACTCACCTAAATAGGCATAAGCAAGTTCATACAGGAGAGAAACGGTTCTGTTGCGATATCTGTGGAAAGCAATTCACAGAAAAATATACATTAGATAATCATAAATTGGTTCACTCATAAAATCAGTCTTCTAACGACGAGTGACAAAAGCTTGGGCATGTTGATTCCTTTTTATAATTTGTTATTGAATTATAGATACTAGATACCTTTTTATCTTGTTTTATTCTTTTCAGTTCCATTTCTCAAAATAATTGATAACATTGTATGAATGAAAGTGTTACATAATTGATTGTAGAAGTGATGTAAAGTTTTAGAAAACACTAGAACTACATGGCGCTATAGGGTCGTCTACGAGGCCTCGTTTTGGCCATCGTTTGTCTTTGTTTATTTTTTGTGTCTCGTCAGCACGAGAGCATTTGGGGCATCTATCGGGTCATGGAAGTTTCGTATTGTTGCGGAATTGCGTTGCGATGCCGCGGATGGTGTATGTAATCCGAACATCTCCTACTTGGTTTTTCAACAAGAACTAGAAGTATTGGATAATACGCTCGAGTTGCTTTAGAATCAATTCTCAACGTAAGTTTTAATGAGAAACAGTGGCGTCAAGCGGCCTTGCCTGTTCGTTTTGGTGGTCTTGGGGTGCGTCGGGTTAAAGATGTCGGCTTGGTCTCTTTTTTGGCCTCTGCGCAAGGTTTTGCGGATGTTGTTGCTCGCATCCTGTCTTTTCATGGCAGCGATGGCCGCGTACCGTATGTATCGGAGGCTTTGGAGAGATGGCCTGTACTTTGTCTCACTAACGACCGTCCGGAGAGTTTGGAACTCCATAGGCAGTGGACAACATTTTATGTAAGCTCACGTTTGCATATTTGTTGGGTGGTGCTTCAGGAGCCGATTTAGTGCATCTACGGGCGACTTCAGGCCAGAGTCAGGTGCGTGGTGTTACATGCTTTGCCCTCGCCGCATTTGGGTACACTGCTTGACAATGACTCCTTGAGAATAGCAGTGGAGAGGATAGGCATCACGGCCTGAGTTGCCAGAGGTGTGCTGAACAGTTCTCGAGGCATCATTCCCTTAACGAGATAATACGTCGGGCCATGGTATCGGCTAATGTCCCATGCGTTCTGGAGAGGTGGCTCCAAACCCAGTGGGATTTGTCACGCACGGATGGCAAGAGACCGGACGGATAAACGTTGGTTCCTTGGCGGAAGGGGCGTTGTCTCATGTGGGATGCAACATATGTAAGTATATATGCTGCATCTCATTTGAGACAGACTCTAAAGTTGGCGGGATCGGCGGCAGACACGGCAGCAAGGCTCAAACACGCCAAGTACTCCACCTTTTTTTACATATATATATATATATATATATATATATACTACGTCGGTGGCAAACAAGCATACGGCTCGCCTGATGGTAAGCAGTCTCCGTAGCCTATGTACACCTGCAACTCCAGAGGAGTCACATGCGCGTTGCCGACACTAACCCCCTCCCACCCCTCGTTGAGCTCTGGCAACCTGACTTACCGGCAGGAACACAACACTATGAGTAGAGTCTAGTGTTATTTGGCTGCGGTTTTCTGTAAGGTGGAGGTACTTCCCCAGTTGGGCTCTGCTCTAGATCTGGAATGACATCCGCTGTGCTGTGCCTTACCACACAAAGCGAGATGACATTCACAATGTCCATACTTCTCTTGTGGACGTAGTTTAAGGACGTACCCGGGTCCATAATTCAACTTAGAAGTGACGTACGATTTCGTACCGGTCGCCTTGGAGACTGCTGGTCCCTCGGGTAATGAGGCTCTGGAGTTGTTTAGGGAGTTGGGCAGGCGTTTACGGGAGTCGGGTAATGATCCCCGCTCTGGGTCTTGGCTGGTCCAACATTGCGACGGAGATGACGGCCGGGCGGATTGAGCTCCTCGGGCTAAGGGTGGCCCTGTCTAAAACGGACGCTATCATCTTTGGGGGCAGAACATAGGCTATCCAGGTCGGAGCGGCGATATCGGTTGCGGGCGAAACGGTCCAAATTAAGGCCAATATAAAATATTTGGGCCTGATACTGGAACGGAAGTGGGACTTCGAGGAGCATTTTGTAAAACTTGCTCCTCGAATAGTGGGTGCTGCCTCAGCCTTGTGCCGACTGCTCCCAAATGTAGGCGGTCCGAATGCCCCGTATCGGCGACTGTATGCGGGAGTACTGAGGAGCATGGCGCTGTATGTGGCGCCAATATGGGCGGACAGGCTCTCGGAGCGCAACAGGGCCCTACTCAGGCTGCCTCGCAGCGAGTAGCAGCACAAAGCACCATCAGCGGTTCCCATTCAACGGTGCCCCATGCGGCAGCGTGCCTTTTAGCTAATACCCCTCCGTAGAAGCTTGATGCTCAGGTACTGGCGGGGAGGTACCGAATGAGGGCGGAGGCGAGAGCGCGTAGAGTAAGAGTCGGAGCGAGTGCAACGTCTGGCAGAAGAGAGGCTCCTGGAACGATAGAAGGAAAACTCGCCCTATGGCACCCGGACCATTGGGGCACTCTTTTTCATCGTTCCGGGTATGGATAAAGCGGAAAAGAGGTGTGCTGTCCTACCGGCTGACCCAGGTGGTGACCGGACACGGGTGCTTCGGTCACTACCTGCACAAAATTCAGCGGGAGCCGAGTGCGGTCTGTCATGAATGTGGCGACCCGGACGACACAGCCCAACACACCATGGAGGTGTGTAACCGGTGGGATACCGAGAGAGGTGCCCTAACGGGCGTTATTGGGCGTAATCTCTCGCTGCATAGTGTTGTCTCGGCCATGTTATGCAGCGAGAGATCATGGAATGCGGTTGCCACCTTCTGTGAAACTGTTATGACACAGAAAGGCCGCTGAGCGGATGCGCGAGGAAAATGCATGTGGACGCGTATCCACTCAGGCGCAGACGGCAGGGGAGAAGGCGAAGACGCTACGCAGCAGCCTTAGTCTGATCCTCCCTCCTGATGGGATCCTGATGGTTGGGTACCCACCATACGGCCCGACACGTCTGGGGGGAGGGCCATAGCGTCCCTGGTCCTCTCCTCCCTTAGCGCGGGTGCCCCCAGCATCTATGCTGGAGCTGCGGGGAGCGTCGTGGTACAGTAGAATAGCTGCGATCCCACGGCGCTCCCCCTAACGGCAGAGCGGGTGACGCCGCAGGGGATGTTAGTGGGTATTCTCCTCCCCTCCCTCTGTGCAGCAGAGGGAGTTGTGGGAGGAGCGAGTCCCACATACCACCCCCACATGGGCTGACCCGGCCCGGCGGTGAGATGCGTAAATGCATTTAAACCTGCGTCACAAAATAAAAATAATAAAAATGGCTGGTCCAACAGGTTTCTGCTGACAGAATGCTGCCGGCTTAATGGGAACTTTTGGGCCGGGCTTGTTGCAGAGTGGGGGTGGGCGTTAGTTTATGGATGTTTTTGACGAAGCTTGTTGCGGAATTTATAAGTTGTTTTAGTTAATGTACAATAACTTAGTGACAATGCTTGTGCGGATTACTTTTGTGTTTTGACGAAGCATGTGGCGTATTGAATTTGTATTTGATTGTCAATAAATTCAAGTTATTTCATTAAAAAAAAGTTCATCATGTCGTCAACCGTTGATACCTTGGGACTCCACGAAAAAAAATGTTTAATTGTTTGGTTAACCAATGTATTTATAAGAAACAGAAGTTAACTAATAGAGGTTCGTGATGTTTTATGAATAAGGGTAAATTGTGTTCAAAATTTGATACTGTTAGCTACAAAAACCTTAGATTATTGATTATACGATTATCGATGAACTTTGAGTGCTACAAACTTCCACAGCCTTAGCGTGCGCGACAGGAAGTTCCTCTTAAGCCGCACAGGGCACGACCATTTAGGATCCAGCCTTCCAGGGTGTAAGGATGAAAGTTAAAATCACCCGTCAACGACGAACGGTGCGATGGTAGAAAGCGACGTTGGCATAATTTTAATATACTAGTAATAAGATCAACGTAATTTTCAACAGATTTTACTTTCGTTGATTTTGTTTCAGATGAATCTAAGCTTAAACAAGAAATATCAGATGACGACATAACAGATGATTTCGGACGTAAGTAGTTTTTTTGTTTTTGCACCTTACAAAAGTGTAAATGGTGGGCTTAAAGGCATTATGTGCTTCGTTAATAGGTAGGATGGTAGGTCGAGACATGTAGGTATGTTACCTTAGTCAAAATCAAAATTGTGTAGAACATTTTACTCCTTATAAATACCTACCTATGTATTTTTCTCAATTTGAAAATTATCGTCGGTACAACGTAAAAAAGTTATTTGTACTTATTGTTAAAACTGACACGACAGTAGTTAAAATGTTATCTAAATAATGTATTTAGGGCCAAAAAAATGTGTGACGAAAATTACCCTTATAAATTGTATTGTACTGTATTTCACACACACAAGTTACCAGCTAACGCCAACGCACATGCATGTTTCTTAAAAAAACTGTATGTACTTCGTAACAACATTACGATTTTGAAATAATTACGATGAGCTCACGCATGTACAGTACTGTACTAGCTGCAGAGATTGTTAACCCCCCTGCAAATAAAGTCTTAAATTCTATGCAGGGGGTCAGTTATCTCTGCAGTCAGCATCAATTGGATAGTGACACACAAGGTACACATTTTTTTCTAAGTCATTAGTTTTTTTTTATATGATTTGACTTCTTTTCGATCACATTTTTGTCGATGTATTTAATCCGGCTTCTACAGGGTCCGTGTCAGAGTCAGAACTAGAATACATAATTCATTGCTAACGGGCGACTGATGGGTTTAAATATTGTAACGTAATGTGGTGTGTCAGCCGCTTTTTATTAATTACTGAGTTCCGTTAATCGTTTTATAGACTTCGTGATAATTATCACTTTAATTGTATTAATAATAGCATAAGTTATTTGACTACATTGTTATATGTAGAATGAACGAAGTAAATCGAACCCGAGGAATTAACTGAAAACTTCAGTTTTTTGTGTTAGATTTTTGCATCTTCAGTGGTTTATTATGCTAGATATTGTTTTGATAGTTCTGCTTGCTTAATACCTTCGAGGTCGTACTAATCTAGAATGTATTCACAAAAAATCGAATAAATTCCAAATAGTTTAGTATTGATAATTCATTTGTGAACCAATCTTATATAGTGAAAGTACAATCTAATTTGAAATTTATATCGGATTGCTAAGGATGAAATTATATTAAGGTCAATATGGGTAAGGGTAGCTACGGGATAAGTGTAACTGGCCTTCATGTTACGTAAACTATTTGAAATTTTGATACTGGTATGATCAGTTGTCATGAGCAAATGAACGATCCATTCAAATTTAGTACTACATGTGACGTTGTCAAGCATATTTCTTTTTGAAATCAGTCAATTTTTTAAATACGAGTTGCAGTTCACACGAGGCACTTCGATCTAAAAAATGTAAGAAAATTCGACAAATACTTTATTTTTGAGTTGATAAGTACCTAATACGCTTTTTATTTTCGTTATTTTTATTATTTCTATTAAATTATGAAAAATAAGAGTTGTACCTGCATTTAAAAATGTAACCTAAAAAGTGAGTGATTGGGAAAGTGTGTCTATTTCACTTGAGGCAAGTGTCACTGTATGATACACTTGCCCCGTGTCAGGAATCTTAAACAATTGTTTCTTATATAATTAATGATATATATAGATGACCCCAGCTAGGAACACATATGCCACAGTTACCCCGGATTTTATTTTATCATAAATGATAATAACGTATGAGGTCGATAAATCGTACAATGCCTGGGAAAAGGTGACATGAATGCTTGCTTGGTTAATGTTTTTTTTACCACACCAGCTGATAAAGCCTCTCTTAATACTTCATAAACTGGTGAAAAAGTTGCATTTTATCCACAAGAGTGGCAAAGTAATTAGATGCAAATTTTCAGTTGTTTCCACATTTTGGCTGGTAGGGATGACTTTTAAGTGAGGATTTTGAATGATAAATATTTAATAGCGTTATTATGAATTTGATTTGTAAATTTTTTAAATTAGTATTTTCCTCGCGTTGCTGTGGTGAAGTTTTGTGTTTCACTCGGTGGCAAAATTTGTTTAACCCTCGTGCCTTAAGACTCTCACAACGCTCAAGATTCCAATTTCGTACCACTCGCTACGCTCGGGGTTCAATTTCGAAACTTTCGATTGCTCAGGTATCAGTATAAGCACGAGGTATTAAACAATGTCTTTGCCCCCTTGTACAATTACACTTACATTTGGTAAGTCAAATTTTCAATTCAATATTTCGTTACAGCCGAAGACTCTGGAGTAGAATCCAATGTTTTGAAGCCAATAGTAAAACTTATACAACCGCAAATAATAAAAGTAGAGTACGTACCAAAACCGCCGCTCGCGAGCCGGCCGTGTCCCGCGTCATCACACCGCGAGCCGCGCCGAGCCAAGAGTGTGGTAGTCGCGCCGGCTCACACGCCCGCCGCCCGCGCCGACCAAGTCTACGAGTGCGGTACATGCTGGAAACAGTTCACAATGAAGAAATATTTAATCGGTCACATGAAGATTCACAACGAAGCAAAGTCTTTCATGTGTGAAGTTTGCAAAAGGCAGTTTAAACAAAAACATCATTTGATTGACCACAGGCGTATTCACACTGGAGACCAGCCTTACAGCTGCGAAGTTTGTGAGAAGCGGTTTTCACATAAATCGTCTTTAATAGTACATAAGAGGATTCACACTGGTGAAAAACCTTACAAGTGTGAAATATGCAACAAAAGTTTCACACAAAATTCAGCTTTACTTTTTCATAAAGGAATCCACGGGAAGAAAGCTTACTTCTGTGAGATGTGCGGCAAGGGATTTTCTCTAAAGTGCAACTTTACTGCGCATGTACGTACACACACTGGTGAGAAACCATATGATTGTGAAGTATGTAAAAGACGGTTTAGCCAGCGATCTAGCCTCAAAAGACATACAAGAATTCACACAGTTGAGACGCCGTACGCTTGCAGAACATGTGAAGAGAAATTCAAAGATTTTTCAAGTTATATTAAACACAAACAAATTCATACCGGGAAGAAGCCTTTCACATGTGATATATGTAATAAATCATTCGGCCGTAAAACTCACCTTAATAGGCATAAGCAACTTCATACAGGAGAGAAACGGTTCTGTTGCGATATCTGTGGAAAGCGATTCACAGAAAAATATACATTAAATAATCATAAATTGGTTCACTCAAAAAATCACTCTTCTAACAACGAGTGACAAAAGCTTGGGCATGTTGATTCCTTTTTTATTTCATAATTTGTTACTGAATTATAGATAATAGATGCCTTTTAATCTTGTTTTATTATTTTCAGTGCCATCTCTCAAAATAATTGATAACATTGAATTAGTATAAATCAAAGTGTTACATAATTGATTGTAGAAGTGATGTAAAGTTTTAGAAAACACCAGAACTAGAAGGCGCTATAGGGTCGTCTACGAGGCCTCATTTTGGCCATCGTTTGTCTTTGTTTATTGTTTGTGTGCTTCGTGACAAGGGGCAGGCACTTCCGTCAGCACGAAGAGCATTTGAGGCATCTATCGAGTCATGTAAGTCTCGTATTGTTGCGGAATTGCTTTGCGATGCCTCAGATCAGTGTATGTAATGCGAACATCTCCTACTTGTTTTCTTTTTTCAACAAGAAGTAGAAGCATTGGATAATACGCTCAGAGTTGCTTTAGAATCAATTCTCAACGTAAGTTTCGATGAGAAACAGTGGCATCAAGCGGCCTTGCCTGTTCGTTTTGGTGGTCTTGGGGTGCGTCGGGTTAAAGATGTCGGCTTGGTCTCTTTTTTGGACTCTGCGCATGGTTCTACGGATCTTGTGGCTCGTATCCTGCCTGTTCATGGCAGCGATGTCCGCATACCGTGTGCGTCGGAGACTTTGGAAGAATGGGCTGTGCTTTGTCCTACTAACGACCGTTCGGATAGTTTGGAAGTCCTTAGGCAGTGGGACAACATTTTATGTAAGCTCACATTTGCAGAATTGTTGGGTGGAGCTTCGGGAGCCGATTTGGTGCGTCTAAGAGCGACTTCAAGGCCAGAGTCAGGTGCGTGGTTACAGCTTTGCCCTCGCCGCATTTGACTTCTTGAGAATAGCAGTGGCCTTGAGGTCACGGGGTAAGGTGTGTGAGGCGCACCATTATATATGCGGCGATGGTAGAGGAGGATGGGCATCACGGCCTGAGTTGCCAGAGGTGTGCTGAACAGTTCTACGTATTTATTCTCAATTTAAAAATTATCGACTGTACAACGTAAAAAAGTTATTTACTACTTACTGTTAAAAACTGACGCGATAGTAGTTAATATGTTATTTAAATAATGTATTATTTCATTTAAATATTAAGGGTAATTGCTAAAAAAATGTGTTACGAACGAAAAAAACATGGAAGACTAACGTCAAACAAACTATCAGCGTAAAAGTGGCCCCACTATTAAAACACTTCATTTCACTTATAACGGACCAATTGCAACTCGCCAAAGTTCAAGTCTTGGTTTTTCGACGAAACTTCGTTTGACCATGATTAGTCAATTTAACCACCCAAACTACGATTAGTCTATTATAAAATAAGGCCCTGTGATTGGCTATAGCGGTGACACTTGAAAATACATGACAATGGAACCCAACTCTTAGTATAAATATAGGTTTCATGCGATATAGAACGTTTTAAATGCAATATTTTTGTACGATAATAATAATTATTATTATTTTATTTTAAAGTGTATAATATACAGGCGTATTATTTGTTCGTTTGTCGCACATGTTTAAAGGCAATAAGGCCTCGGAACCAATTAATACATTGTATCGTTCATCTTATAGGGCGATATTGATTTTCATTATGATCAGAGAAAAATGCAAAAATCCAAGATGGCGGGCGTTTGATTCATTTTCGACCTATTCATTATAAAGGTCCTCTAGGGTCCTCAGATATCGATTTTCATCTTGATCAGAGCAAACATGCAGAAATCGTATTGAACACGTCGTCGTCGGAACAGTTTATATGGGAAAAGACCATTATTGTTTTTAATACTTTCCTCGCATTCTTTCCATATTTTTTACCGTTCAAATCGTCCCTGGACCTATAAATATTTCAATACCAGAATTAGCCAAATCGGTCCAGCCGTCCGCGAATTTAACGAAAAGTTATAAATAGCAGCGATATACCAGGACTTAGTAAAAATGTACACATAAAAAAGCGCCACCTACAACGACGAATTTAAATTATCAAAACATCAACCTGAACAAATTTAAAATGAAAGTTCCCTAATATCAACGATTGTTTAAAATGCATAACATCATCCCCATATAAAATCTGTTTTGATCAAGAGAAATCAAAATAATATGATCCTAGCTAAACTATAAGTGAAAGGTGCACATTTTTTCCAGTGTTTGTTGGAACGACTAGTACATAATTTATCCGCAAAATAAAGCGTATTTTAATTTTAATACTTCTTACTACGACTGTGACAACGGGCCGCCATTTGCGAACTAAATAGCTCCGCGGCACAAAGTTGACGCCCCGCCTGCTTCGGCACAATGTGTGTGTGGGGTCATTTTGCAGAGCTATTTCGTCATTTATGTTTATTATCAATCCCTGATTGTACTATATTTTTTTCATATTCAATTTTCAATTCAAATATACTTTATTCATGTAGGCCTAGCAACAAGCACTTATGAATAGTAAGACAGTATTACATATAATTATCTTAATCTAATTATCAGAGCAATTTATTGATGTTGTAAATATTATTCCATATATAATACTAATGAATATAATTCATAGATCAAATTTAATACTAAAAATTTCACAAAATATAGTCATACAAAAAATACATATAAGTTACCAGATAAAGCCAACGCACATGCATGTTTCTTAAAAAAACTGTATGTACTTCGTAACAACATTACGATTCTGAAATAATTACGATGAGCTCAAGGATGTATAGCTAGCTGCAGAGATAGTTACTCCCCCTGTAAATATAAAGTCTTAAATTCTATGCAGGGGGTCAGTTATCTCTGCAGTCAGCATCAATTAGATAATGGTACACATTTTTTTCTAAGTCATTAGTTTTATTATTATATAATTTGACTTCTGTTCGATCACATTTTTGTCCATGTATCCGGTTTCTACAGGGTCCGTAACACAACTAGAATACACAATTCATTGCTAACGGGCGGCTGATGGGTTTAAATATTGTAACGTAATGTGGTGTGTCAGCCGCTTTTAATTAATTACTGGGTTCCGTTAATCGTTTTATAGACTTCGTTATAATTATTACTTTAATTGTGTTATTTTTCATTTTTTTTTTTCTTATTAGCATAAGTTACTTGGCAACATTGTTATATGTAGAATGAACGAAGTAAATCGAACACGAGGAATTAAATGAAATCTACAGTTTTCTGTGATAGATTTTTGCATCTTCAGTGGTTTAACATGCTAGATATTGTTTTGATAGTTCTGCTTGCTTAATACCTTCGAGGCCGTACTAATCTAGAAGGTATTCACAAAAAATCATATAAATTCCAAATAGTTTAGTATCAATAATTAATTTGTAAACCAATCTTATTCTGCGAAAGTATAATCTAATTTGAACCTTAAATCGGATTGCTAAGGATGAAATTATATTTAATTCAATACGGGTAAGTGTAGCTACGGGATAAGTGTAACTGGCGTTCATGTTACGTAAACTATTTGAAATTTTGATACTGGTACATATGATCAGTTGTCATGAGCAAATGAACGATCCATTCAAATTTAGTACTACATGTGACGTTGTCAAGCAAAGTTTGAGACTATCGTCATTTTGAAATCGTGTTAATTTTTTAATACGAGCTGCAGTTCACACGAGGCACTTCGATCTAAAAAATCTAAGAAAAACCGACAAATCCGTTTATTGTGAATAGGTAAGTACCTAATACGCTTTTAATTTTTCGTTATTTTTATTATTTCTAAAAAAATATGAACAATAAGAGTTGTACATGCATTTAAAAATGTAACCTAAAAAGTGAGTTGTTGGGGAAAATGTGTGGCTATTTCACTTGAGGCAAGTGTGACTGTAAGATACACTTGCCCCGTATCAGGGATTGTATATAAACAATTATTTCTTATATTATCAATGATATATATAGATGACCCCAGCTAGGAACACATATGCCACAGTTACCCCGGATTTTATTTTATTATAAACGATAATAACTAACTATGTATATCATATACATACAAATTAACGAGTTATCATCGTTTAGTATCATGGTTATTACGTTTTAAAATTTTAAAAAGTTTTCTACGAGTAGCATGCACTAACAATGCAGTTACACTTACCTTGTTTTGCTGGGAAAGACTGACGCTATTTCATTGAAGATATTAAATACCATCTTTTAATCATAAAAATAACATAAGAAACCGGCAAAGTGCGAGTCGGACTCGCACAGGAAGGGTTCCGTACCATTATCAATAAAAACCGGCCAAGAGCATGTCGGGCCACGCTCAGTGTAGGTTTCCGTAGTTACTCTTCCGTCACAATAAGCTAAACTGGAGCTTAAAGTAGGTACAGTAAATTGTTAACCAAGGGATGAAACGGTACCTTTCACCCGAGTTAAACAAATAGGCAAATTTGCATAATCAGTACCTAATTAAAGTAAGTCTTTTTACTATGAAGGGAAAAGTTTTTGCGATAACTCAAAAACAGCTAACCTGATCATGTCCGCTATAGTTTTCATTTAATGTCTTTCATAAGCTCTACTTCCACGATTTTTTTCATATTTTTTGGACCTATGGTTCAAAAGTTAGAGGGGGGGGGGACACATTAATTTTTTCTTTCGGAGCGATTATCTCCGAATATATTCACTTTATCAAAAAATGTGTCTTGAAAACCCCTATTACTTTTGAAATACCTTTCCAACGATACCCCACACTCTAGGATTGAAGCGAAAAAAAAATTTCACCCTCACTTTACGTGTCCCCTACACGTAAAGTGAGGGTGAATTTTTTTTTTCGCTTCTATAGGTACCCTAAAAAAAATTAAATTTTTAGATTTTATTGTACGACTTTGTTGGCTTTATTGATTTATATATTCATGCCAAATTTCAGCTTTCTAGCACTAACGACCACGGAGCAAAGCCTCGGAGAGACAGACAGACAGACAGACGGACATGGCGAAACTATAAGGGTTCCTAGTTGACTACGGAACCCTAAAATACGGTTACCCATCCAAGTACTGACCCCGCCCGACGTTGCTTCTTCGGTGATTGGATAAGAACCTCTAATTTGGAAAGAAATATTTACTTACTTTATTCTGTTTTTAGTATTTTTGTTGTTATAGCGGCAACAGAAATACATAATCTGTAGAAATTTCAACTGGCTAACTATCACGGTTCATGAGATACAGCCTGGTGACAGCCACGGACGGACAGCGGAGTCTCAGTAAAAGGGTCCCGTTTGACCCTTTGGGTACGGAACCTTAAAAATACATTGTTTCCAGCTAAAGTTGAACCGTACCGTTGTACCCTAGGGTAGAGTTCGAAATCCAACTTTATGATCTTGATTTATCTGTTCAAAGTTAACTTTTACAAAAGTATGTCACACTTACCTCATACGTGGTAAGGTCAATACCTTACCAGGTACGAGGTCGATAAATCGTACTAGAAAAAGGTGACATGAATGCTTGCTTGGTTAATGTTTTTTTTTTACCACACCAGCTGGTAAAGCCTCTCTTAATACTTCAAAAACTGGTGAAAAAGTTGCATTTCATCCACAAGAGTGGCAAAGTAATTAGATGCAGATTTACAGTTGTTTCCTCATTTTGGCTGGTAGGGTTGACTTTTAAGTCAGGATTTTGAATGATAAATATTTTCGCGTTGCCGTGGTGAAAAGTTTTGTGTTCACTCGGTGGCAAAAGTTGTTTAACACTCGTGCCTTGAGACCCTCGCGACGTTCAAGATTCCAATTTCGAACCATTCGCTAAGATCGGTGTTCAATTTCGGAATCTTTCGCTTGCTCAGGTATCAGGTATATAAGCACGAGACATAAAACGTCTTTTCCCCTTTGTAAAACTTGCACTTACATTTGGTAAGTCTAATTTTCAATTCAATATTTTGTTACAGCCGAAGACTCCGAAGAATCCAATGTTTCGAAGCCAATAGTAAAACGTATACAACCGCAAATAATAAAAGTAGAGTGCGTACCAAAACCGCCGCTCGCGAGCCGGCCGTGTCCCGCGACATCACACCACGAGCCGCGCCGAGCCAAGAGTGTGGTAGTCGCGCCGGCTCACACGCCCGCCGTCCACGCCGACCAAGTCTACGAGTGCGGTACATGCTGGAAACGGTTTACAATGAAGAAATATTTAATCGGTCACATGAAGATTCACAACGAAGCAAAGTCTTTCATGTGTGAAGTTTGCAAAAGGCGGTTTAAACATAAACACCATTTGATTGACCACAGGCGTATTCACACTGGAGACCAGCCTTACAGCTGCGAAGTTTGTGAGAAGCGGTTTTCACAAAAATCGTCTTTAATAGTACATAAGAGGATTCACACTGGTGAAAAACCTTACAAGTGTGAAATATGCAACAAAACTTTCACACAAAGTTCAGCTTTACTTACTCATAAACGAACCCACGGGGAGAAAACTTACTTCTGTGAGATGTGCGGCAAGGGATTTTCTCTAAAGTGCAACTTTACTGCGCATGTACGTACACACACTGGTGAGAAACCATATGATTGTAAAGTATGTAAAAAACGGTTTAACGAGCAATCCAGCCTTAAAAGACATATAAGAATTCACACAGGAGAGACACCGTACGCTTGCAGAACATGTGAAAAAAAATTCAAAGATTTTTCCAGTTTTAGTAAACACGAACAAATTCATACCGGGAAGAAGCCTTTCACATGTGATATATGTAATAAATCATTCGGTCGTAAAACTCACCTAAATAGGCATAAGCAACTTCATACAGGAGAGAAACGGTTCTGTTGCGATATCTGTGGAAAGCAATTCACAGAAAAATATACATTAGATAATCATAAGTTGGTTCACTCAAAAAATCAGTCTTCTAACGACGAGTGACAAAAACTTAGCCATTTGATTCCTTTTTATAATTTGTTATTGAATTATAGATACTAGATACCTTTTAATCTTGTTTTATTCTTTTCAGTTCCATGTCTCAAAATAATTGATAACATTGAATTAGTATAAATCAAAGTGTTACATAATTGATTGTAGAAGTGATGTAAAGTTTTAAATGCTGTTAGCCACAAAAACCTTAGATTATTGTTGATACGATAATCGATGAACTGTGAGTGCTGTACCATGCGGTTTTTGCACACAAATCAAGATTATACATTACAAAGTTAAAAACCGCAGCACATTAAATTATGCACTATTCCAGAGGTTACCAAATAGCGGACCACTGTCCAGATCCGGACCGCCGACCTATTTTATGTTTTTGCTTATTCAATAAACTCAAGTATAGGAACGGACCGCGATTGTCATTTTATTTTAAGAACTGGACCCTTGAAGAAGCTAATTGGTGACCCCTGTTATAGCACATTGGCTCCGCCTCTCACATGCGCGAGAGGGCTTGGGCTATAGTCCCCACGCTAGCCCAATGTGGATTGGGGATTTCACATACACATTTGAACTTCTTCGCAGATGTATGCAGGTTCTCTCTCGATATTTTCCTTCACCGAAAAGCTGGTGGTAAATATCAAATGATGATATTTCGTACATATGTTCCGAAAAACTCATTGGTACGAGCCAGGATTTGATCCCGCGACCTCCAGATTTAAAGTCGGACGTCATAACCGCCCGGCCATCACCGCTTTAAGTAAGCTTGTACTTTTTAATATTCACCAAAAATAATCAATCAAATGAAAGTCGGACGTGCTTCAATTATATATTAAAAAAACCGGACAAGTGCTAGTCGGACACGCCCACCGAGGGCTCCGTACTTTTTAGTATTAATTGTTATAGCGATAATGAGATTCATGAGATACACCCTAGTGACAGACGGACAGTCTTAGTCGGAGTCTTAGTAATTGGGTTCCGTTTCCAAATTGTAAAATGGGACCCTATTTCTTAGTAATAGGGTCCCGTTTTACCCTTTGGGTACGGAACCCTAAAAAGGTAGGTAATCGCGGGGAAATAGACCTCGAATACCTTGCAATATGATTCCGACATTCAATATGTGATGATGATGATGATCTTGTTGATAGTGGTAGTGAATGGACGCAGGCTGGCGCGTTTTCAGCTCGTCGCGTTTAGCGTCGATGTCAGCTTTACGTTGCTCCTCGAAATCGCGCACATTGCCCTGCAACAGCCTGCGCCACTCAGGACGATGTGCTGCCAAACAATTCAATATGTACTATATACTCGTATTAATATTAATGTGTAGTTATAATCCGGAAAGGGCAACTTGCTGGTATTAAGTGTAATAATCAGTAACAATTAATCTTGACGTATGTTCATGAGCGAATAATTATTTCCGCTAATTCCAATAAATTAAATATTGCATTGTGTTTGATTTGAAAGTGGTGGGTATGGGCATGATGCAACACGCGATACAAAAGTTCAGTATGATTCCGATACATCAATCAATGAACCTGGTTGCGTGAACGGCATAACATGCAAAATGGATAGAGTGAATTTCACCATCAATGGAAAGCAAGTTAGCGGTGAGTATTAGGTTTTTTACTATTACCTTATAACAATAAAAGACCAAAATTATTTTATAAGAGTACAAGTACGTACTAGTTTGGTTGGTAGGTATGATACATAGGTACATACTTTAAAATTTATGTCTAAAATTAAATTATTGGTACAAGCTTTTATCACTGACTGTACTTTTCTTTCCACAGTTAACTAATACTTATCTAGACAATTCTAACAACCCCCGAACCCATTGGGGTTGGTAGAACGCGAGGAAGAAGAAGATGTAAAAGCCTTAGAGTAACGCTACGATTTTACCCCGAAATATAAATCTGTAGCCCAATTAAAACACAAAGGATTATGACAATGATACCGCGGAGTAATTTATAATGACAATATCCAATTGTCAAATTTAGCTTCCAACATTTTACACACACTAACTAATAACATAGAAATATGTATAAATCGAACTTATCCCAAAAGAGATATCTTCCAGAGGATATGTGAGGATAGTCTTCCAAAAAAGAGAGGATGTTGGTGAGACAATAGTATTTTATGCAATAGTTGTATAAGAATGGTCAAAAAAGGCGAGTGGCGTGAGTTTGTAAAGATATTGTAAAGGAATACGCCTTGAGCATTTTTTCACCTACTTATACAACGTTGCATACAATACTTTTCCTACGAGTCAACAAAAATAAATCTTAATTTAGGTAAACAAAGCAAAAGTATATAGCCAAGACGCGCGACCATACCTTGTTACGCGCCCGACCCGCCCCGGGCCGCGGCCGGCCGGTCGGCGACACCTCGTAACTCATAAGGCCCTGGTACTTGCTTTAAATTAAATTTTTGGACAGTTTTTTTTCGATTTTTTCGTAACCTACGGAGACTAACAAGCAACGCTAAGCGGTCTTCGTAGTCTATGGGTGTTGCTATATTACGGGTGTCACATGCGTGTTTCTGACTTATGAAGTAATTGTTTTTACTATGCAACCAAATGAATATATTGTAAGTTGGCAGCAATGCACTTAGTTTAAAACAGTATTCGTTTTGATTTTGTTAGGTTGGTAGCCGTTAATCGCAGTAACGTTATAGCGATTAAAAGCACAAGAGCTGTTATGAGGAATAGACAATATAGACTTTTCTTCAAACCTTTTATGTATGTTCTTATATTGGACTTAATGAATGCATAAATGACAGATAACAGTAGAGGAGTAGGAAAAGCAACTAATTAATCTCTATGATACCTTAAAAATCCGTAATTAATGGCCAGTACATTACGATAAACTGTTTTGTTACAACAAATTTCTTATCTGTGATAATGTTGTTAACTACATCAAAATCGATTTGGTTATGACATTCAAATTTGGAACACACACGAACACAGTCGAGATGCCTTTTTGTTGGAAATGAAATATAATACCATTGACATAAAATTAGTTAGTGACATAAAATTGGTATGTGTGCAGATAAAAAAGTGTATGTAACTGTACATAATTAGGCATTAAAACACTCGTGTGATCCTTTTATTAAATTAACCCACACTCGTGTATTTTAATGCTTTTTAGGGTTCCGTAGCCAAATGGCATAAAACGGAACCCTTATAGTTTCGCCATGTCCGTCTGTCTGTCTGTCTGTCTGTCTGTCTGTCTGTCTGTCTGTCCGAGGCTTTGCTCCGTGGGCGTTAGTGCTAGAAAGCTGAAATTTGGCATGGATATATAAATCAATAAAGCCGAGAAAGTCGTACAATAAAATCTAAAAAATTTTTTTTTTTTAGGGTACCTCCCCTACACGTAAAGTGGGGGTGAACTTTTTTTTTTCGCTTCAACCCTAGAGTGTGGGGTATCGTTGGAAAGGTCTTTCAAAACTAATAGGGGTTTTCAAGAAACATTTTTTGATAAAGTGAATATATTCGGAGATAATCGCTCCGAAAGAAAAAAAAAATGTGTCCCCCCCCCTCTAACTTTTGAACCATAGGTCCAAAAAATATGAAAAAAATCGTGGAAGTAGAGCTTAAGAAAGACATTAAATGAAAACTATAGCGGACATGATCAGTTTAGCTGTTTTTGAGTTATCGCAAAAAGTTTTCCCTTCATAGTAAAAAGACTTATTTTAATTAGGTACTGATTATGCAAATTTGCCTATTTGTTTAACTCAGGTGAAAGGTACCGTTTCATCCCTTGGTTAACAATTTACTATACTTTAAGCTCCAGTTTAGCTTATTATGACGGAAGAGTAACTACGGAACCCTACACTGAGCGTGGCCCGACATGCTCTTGTTATTATGTAGCAGTGACATAAACTAATAGTAGCAAAACACATATGGTCAAGTCACCGGCAATATTTAATACTATTATTGAATATTGCCGGTGACTTGACGCATGTGTTTTGCTGATGTTTGATAAAAATTGGTTTAAGTAGTTCCGCTCTTTTCTATCTAGGAAACGTAACAACCTCCATGAGTTTAATCGATTCATATCAAAATTATAAAAAAATAAGTTATTTTCAACCTTTTAACCCTTTTTGTTTTTGATATCTACAGCAGCGGTGGTATTAAGACAGGTTAAGTGTTAACGTTTTCTCTTACCGCTCCTTTATAATCATGAGATTATAATAATTTGTTTTGACCCGACAGCGGGCGCGGAGGTGTCAGTGGACACGACGCTGACCGAATACATCCGGCGCTGCGCGGACCTGCGCGGCACCAAGTACATGTGCCTGGAAGGCGGTTGCGGCGCGTGCATCGTAAACGTGCGTGCGCGTACCGCCAGCGGCGAACGACTCACCTTCTCTGTTAACACGGTAACTTGTAGCCTTATGGCCGTTTCAGACTAGCGTCTTATACGAGCGTACGCGCGTGTTAGCTCGTACCGCCGAAATGACCTTTTACTCGCAGAAAAATACGCAACCATCCTTAGTCTTTGGCAAAGTGAATTTAAAATAGAGGTGGATTGTCAAAGAAAACTTTGTAGCCACGGTTAATTTACTGTCATATTTCGACACATGATGAAAACTTTTAGCGTGTATTTGTGACGTTATCTATGAAGAGGGACCTTATTGTCGATGGCGCTTACGCCATTATTAACAATACTCCGATACAAACGCAACGCCGCGCGACGCAGCGCGGCGTAAGCGCCATCGACAATAAGGTCCCTTTTCATAGATAATGCCACATTTATCTTTCACTGATACGTTTTAAATTTGTTAAATATCAAAAAGTGGCGCTACGTCATAAAGTTCTGTTCCGGCGTCTGCGCGGTTGCATAGCGATGTATTTAAATACGTCATTACACACTGTATACATGTAGAAGAAAATTATTTTGTCTACCATGGTACATGTTTGGCACGCCGAATGTCTGTAGATATAAATCGACCCTATAATTGCGCCAAGTCCGTCTGTCTGTGTGTCCGCGGCTTTGCTCCGTGATTGTTGGTAATATAAAGTAATAAAAAAATGGTACCTCCCGTATATTGTTTTCAGTTTAACCCTATGATGTGGGTGTTGTAGGATAGGTCTTACAAAACGAATAGGGGTCTCCAACAAACATTTTATATAAAATGTAGGTGTTCGGAAATAATCGCTCTAAGGTAAAATAAATATGCGTGTACAGTGTCTTGTTGCTGTGCTGTCCTGCGAAGGCTGGGATATTACTACCATAGAGGGAATCGGAAACAGACAGAAGGGCTACAACATAATACAAACTCGCCTGAACAACTACTTTGGCTCGCAATGTGGATACTGTAGCCCTGGATTCGTGATGAGCATGTACAGGTATGTATGAGACCAAAATAGTTATTTGTTCTACAAGGGGGCAAAGTTACTCACAAGGTCACAAGGCTCGTGGTTAAATTTTGGAATCTTTCGCGTGCTTGTGTATTAATATTAGACTTTGTTTAACCCTCGTGCCTGGAAACCCTCGCAACGCCCGAGATTCCACTTCTCGAACCACTCGCTACGTTCGTGGTTCATTTTTGGACTCTTTTGCTTGCTCGGGTGTCAATGTTAGCACGAGCGATTAAACAACTTTGTCCCGTTGTAAAACAAATAACTATTTATTTACCATTTTAATAGCTAATTTGTGTTTTTTTTTTCAAATATAGAAAAAAATCGTTCAGTGACCTTTATAGGTACCTAATTATATACCACGCAGATTATGATTAGATTGAAATATCAACCCGTATTGAGTAGTAGTTCAATAGTAAATAAACATAATTATTACAATTTTATTTTTTAGCCTTATTCAAGGCAGTGAACATCATTTAACTGAAGAACAGATAGAGAAGTCGTTTGGCAGCAATCTCTGCAGATGCACCGGCTATCGGCCCATCCTGGAGGCTTTCAAATCGTTCGCAGTGGACCCTGACCCGAAAATCCTCAAAAAAATTAAAGACATTGAGGACATTGACAACTTAGTGTGTCCAAAATCGGGAGTTAAATGTGGTGGCACTTGTGGCAATAACGATCAAGACTGGTGTCTTATCCATGCAGATTCAGAAAAAGAGGAGCCAGTGACTAAGAAGATATCATTGTCCGATGGAAGGTTATGGTTCAGAGTAAATAACATCAAAGCCATATTTGAATCTCTTGACCAAGTGAACGGGTATAGCAACTACATGTTGGTTGCTGGAAATACCTCTAAAGGTAGGTATTTTTGTCAACTTGAACGATTTAGCCAAGTAAAGCCAGTGATACACTACTACTACACGAATGAAGTGGCGCGACGTTGCCGGATTTCACTCAACATGCCTGGCGACAAGGGCCCTCCACACTCGTGCGCGAGTCGAGGCGCGAAGCCGCGAACGCGAGTGTGGAGGGCCCTCGCGTCGATTTCGCAGATTGTTCACGCCTTCGCGCCTTATTCCCCGTGTTTTGTCGGTATTTGGCCCGCGTCAAAGGAGACGCGAAGCGCGAACTTGCAAGACTCCACACTCGCAATCGCTTCACGCCGCGATTCGCTCACGAGTCGGTTAATCTGAATTATATAACCTTCTATGGCGGCTACTTGGTTATATTGGGTGCGAACTTGATCAACCAAAAATCAATTTGACAGTTCCCAGTTTGAATCAGTGCCTTGCCGCAAACTAAATCCGATCAGCTGACGCTTCGGCGCCATATTGCCGCGAACCAAACTGCAAAATCGCCGTGAAGTTGTGCGAGTGTGGAGTCTAGGTCAACATCGCGGTATGTTCGCTCCGCGAAGTCGCGCCGCGATTCACTCACGCGCATAGTCTGGAGGGGGCTACACGTGTCGCGCTATGTTGCCAGACATTTCGAGCGAAGTTCGGACGTCATTGGCGACACGTGTAGTGGGACATTTATCGCATAGCGTATCCCTGGCTAAGTACCGGCTGGAAGCTGGGATCCAACCAGCGTTGACATTATACTTGTTAAGGCAGGGGTTCCCAATCTTTTTCAACATGCGGCGCAGTTACAAGTTTAGTATTGCAGCAGCGTAACATTAACTTTGATGACATAGTACAAAACTCTTTACCTGAACCTTTAATCGATTTAAGTTCTGTAGAAATTAACTCAAAGATTGTAGATAAATACTTAAAATCAGTTAATATTCATAAAGGCGCCGGTCCAGATGGGTTACACCCCCTCTTAATTAAACGGTGCAGTTCCTCTCTTACAACACCTATCACTATGCTTTTTACCAAATCTCTTAAAGACGGCTATGTTCCTAAAACATGGAAGCAGGCTTGGGTGACCCCTATACCTAAAGGTACAGTCAGCCGCGACATTGAGAAATACCGTCCGATTTCCAAATTGTGTATCTTTGGTAAGCTATTGGAGAAAATAGTAACTGATCAAGTCTTTAGTGCGGTACGTCGCCATATTATTCCTAATCAGCATGGTTTTTTTAAGGGTCGGTCAGTCGATAGTAATCTCTTGACTTTCACTGATGAAATATTCAGCGCAATGGATGATGGTTTTAGCGTTGACGCTATTTATGCCGATTTTGCTAAAGCCTTCGATAAAATTTCTCATCATACCTTATTAACAAAGCTTTGGCGCCTTGGCATTCATGGCGATCTGTTCCGTTGGATCAAATCTTACATCGAAAATCGAGTTCAGTCCGTAGTATTACTGGGTTTTCAGTCGGAATGGAAACCAATTAGCTCTGGTGTGCCTCAAGGTTCTCATTTGGGACCTTTGCTTTTCTCACTATACGTCAATGACATCCCTAATTACATTAAACATTCTAATTTGTTGCTTTATGCGGATGATACCAAAATCTTTAGGATCATTAGAAATGAAGATGATTGTATTAAACTACAAGACGATCTTAATAACCTTGTCACCTACTGTAGAGATAATTACTTATTTCTGAATTTGGACAAATGTAACGTTATAACTTTCACAAAAAAGAAAAAGAAAATTGAATTTAATTATAGCCTTTTAGGTAAAACATTGAAAAGGGTTACAGAGATCCGTGATCTTGGCATTCTAATGGATAGTAACCTTACATTTGTCCCACATCTCGACAACATCTTAAATAAGTCATTTAAACAATTGGGTTTCATTTTGCGGGTAGGAAAACCTTTTAAAAATCCTTTAACATACAAAATCTTATATAATAGCTTTGTCCGCAGTCATCTAGAGTTTGCATGTTCTGTCTGGAAACCATCTCACGCTATTCATATTAATAGAATTGAAAGGTTACAAAAGAAATTTATCAAATCACTCGCGTTTAGGACTGGGCAAATTTACACTAACTATACGGATACATGTACACGTTTTAAGATGCAAAAACTAAGTGACCGCCGTGATGCTGTAGACTCTGTCTTGCTTTTCAAAATTATTCACTCAGTACTAGATGCCCCTAAATTGCTTCATAAAATAAGTTTCAGAGTTCCGCGTAGACGAGAGCGCCAGTGTCGCAAAAAAGACCTTTTCTCTATTCCTCGCAGTCGGACTCGTTATGCTAGTAATGCATTTATTAAGCGTGTTTGTAAACTGTTTAATAATAATGAAAAACTCACAGATGTGGATATATTTAACTGTACAACTACTTTACTGAAAAAAGCATTCAAATGATATGTATTAAGAATACCTAAATAAGCATATTTTTTCTAATAATTGAGATATATGCATCTTTGGTTGTTATTTAGCTTAAATTTCACATGACTTTGATGTTCACTTTTATTTTTAGCTGTTAATCAACTTGTACTGTATATAGGCAAGCTGTAGATATTTGTTTAAAGTATTGTAAAAATTGTTTGCATTTATATACGATATTTTTGTATTCAAAAAGTGCATTAGCTTCGTATTTTGATATGTAAATTAAGGAAACTATAGGTCAATTTACTGCTGCTTAATCTACTGTTCAATGTTATTGAATGACTGTTTGTTTCTGAATAAAAGAAAACAAAAGTATTTTGCAACGGCGCCCTCGTAAATTTAAAATCACGGTTGAAAAAGAGTGACACGACGTTATATTATTTACCGATGCGAGCGCTCAAATAGGTACCCGCGAATATTTGTGGTTTCGGATAATGATAGAACTCACGGCGCCTCCTTTACTTTCTACGGCGCACCAGGGCGCCGCGGCGCACACTTTGGGAACCCCTGTGTTAAGGTGAAATATTTTATATTAAGATTTATAAAAAAAAACGCAAAATTAAGTTTTATAAGCAAAATTAAGCCTATAATATTTCTATGAAAAGCCTCCAAAATACTGTACTACGTGCCCATTAGAACTGAGGGCCTACCGCGACTACCGAAGTTCGCAAATTGCAGACATCTTTCCCCGTCACTAATTACGCCCTAATTGGAGTAAAAGAGAAAAATGCCCGTTTTTTGCGAATATCGGTGTTCGCGGTAGGCCCTCTGACTCCCTGTCTCACCCTATGTCAGGGGTTCCCAAAGTGTGCGCCGCGGCGCCCTGGTGCGCCGTAGAAAGTAAAGAGGGGCGCCGTGAGTTCTATCATTATCCGAAACCACAAATATTCGCGGGTACCTATTTGAGCGCTCGCATCGGTAAATAATATAGCGTCGTGTCACTCTTTTTCGACCGTGATTTTAAATTAACAAGGGCGCCGTAGTAAAATACTAAACTTGTAACTGCGCCGCATGTTGAAAAAAAATTGGGAACCCCTGCCCTATGTACTTAATGTGAGTACATTATACTAAGTACATTATTTTTATATTCTACGTACTTTATACCCGTTATAAAAGCGGAACTACTAAGCCGATTTTGATAAGTATTATAAGTAACCAAGTGAGGAAATAACCGTTGACGGGATCGTTTTCTATCTTTCCATATGTAGTTATATTATTTTCTTTTTTTTCCAGGAGCTTACCCCATAAAGTTTTACCCTAAAGTGCTAGTAGACATAAGTGGTGTCACCGAGTTACGCTCCCACTATCTAGATGTCAATCTAGTTCTTGGAGCTAATACGACTATTACCGACACAATCCACTTGTTTGACGAATTGAGCAAGACCCATGCTGACTTCTGGTACTTACAAGTCTTGAGAAAACATTTAGAGGAAGTTGCTCATATACCTGTTCGAAACGTAAGTACCTGATGCCTCAGGTAAATGTGGCTAAGACCGAATATAAGGGAATACCGTCACGCATTTCACTCTTGCGTCTGTACACATACTCCACTTACATAAGGTTTATAGTTCTGACTGTCGTAGAGTCAGACCAAGATAAGTTGGCAGCGTCATTGTAAACGTCAAATATCTATGAAATAATGACGTTTACTGAACACCTGCACAGGCTAGGCTATTAAAATCGCTGTCAACTTAGCTTGACATAACTCCATACAAAAACCTTCCCAGTAATAAAATGTGTTATATGTCGGTCTTCATCACCACATTGAACTTACTAATTTGCACCGAAATTAGTAAGTTATATTTGTAATCCACAATAATATTTTTAAATATGTAACGTTTTTTTTACAGATTGGTACATTAGCTGGGAATTTAATACTAAAGCACGAACACCCTGACTTTCAGTCAGATATTTTCCTGTTGTTTTCGTGTGTTGGAGCTGTTGTTACTCTAGGTACAAATTTCTTATAATTACACTACCTTTTTCTTCTTCCTTGTGTTGACTCGGCATTTTGCGATGGCTCATGGGAGCCTGGGGTACGCTTGGCAACTAATCCCAAGAATTGGCGTAGGCACTAGTTTTTATGAAAGCGACTGCCATCTGACCTTTCAACCCAGAGGGTAAACTAGGCCTTATTGGGATTAGTCCGGTTTCCTCACGACTTTTTCCTTCACCGAAAAGCGACTGGTGAATATCAAATGATATTTCGTACATAAGTACTGAAAAACTCATTGGTATGAGCCGGGGTTTGAACCCGCGAACTCCGTATTGCAAGTCGCACGCTCTTACCGCTAGGCCACCAGCGCTTCATTACACTACCAAAGTACAATTTTCCGAAAAATGCATTTTACATTTTAGGAAAAAAAACTACATACATTGATAGGTAAAACTTATGTTGGCGCCACCTGTAAAGCCCGACCAGAAATATATGATCATTGTAAAGAGGACGCTGTCATTCTTATGTATAGGGAGACAGTTCAATTTAGTATGAAAAATTTAGTTCCGATGAAATTCCGCAATATGGCGCGTGATCATATATTACTGGGCAGGCTTTAAAATACTTTGAATGGCAAACCCCATTCCATTGAGTAGAGACACGGCTCGTATTCACTCACTCGTGGGATTGGCGAGGCGATTGACGAGGCAAATGGCGCCCAAGTCAGCAACACCAATTGCCGTTTTAGGAAACATTCGTGTTTCATCTGTTCCTCCTTAAATAATGTAACAAACGAAACAGACTTATAATTTGATTGCTACCAAGCATCACACTCGTTCACTTTTCGCTTAGTCATTAGCCTCGCCACGCGCAGTGTGTACGTGTACTGAAGAATAATACAAAAAGTTGTATCTGACTAAAAAATCGATTTCGGCCACAAAACTGCCGAACCGCAACTGTATTTTCGGTAATGTCCGCCTGAAGTTTCGGTTTCTTTCTACATAAAAATCATGTTCCAACCGAAGGTTCGGTTTCGGCCGAAACTAGAGCAAAACCAAACCTTCGGTTTTGCCAATATTTAAATCTGGTTTCGGTCACTAAGGAAAAGCAAGCAAGGTTTTGTAGTAGGTACTTCTAATTAGGTACAGGGTTATCTGAGTCATAACATATTTTTATTTTGTAGTGGACCGCACAATGAATCAATCGGATCTGGGCCTGCCTGAGTTTTTGACTGCAAATATAGTGGGCAGAGTCATGACGCAGATTAAACTGCCTCCCTTATCCAGACATCATGACGTAGTGACTTACAAGGTACGTGTTTTATGTATATATACCTTTAAGGCCAGGGCACATTGCGCGTGCGTTAGCCGTGCACGCACTCGCTAGCGGTGTGCGGTCTCTCATAAGGATCCGCTCACGTGCACGTGCATACTACCTACGCACACGCATCCGATGTGCACAGGCCTTAAGGGAACCATCCAGTCGCCATCAGATAAGTATATTGGATTGTCGAAGAATCTCACAAATATATGAAGAAGACACGCCTCTATCGCCAATGGTGTTAGAATGCGTGTTCAGATATTTTTGAGCACCTCCGAGGTGAACCTTCAATATAAGTTCCATGTTCTGATGACGACTATACCAGAAGGTTAAACGGAATCCTTATTAGTAAGGGCGTAGCCAGCCAGTGAACTCGGGGGGGTTGATATTGCCGGAGGCCTAGGGGACTAGGGTTACTCGTACATCAAACTCACATGCGAATTCTTGCACCCTCTACATGAGCCCTTCTTCATCGACATCTATCGTGGTCTACAGGCATAATGGCATTGCATTTAACTTATCGTAAGCTATAGGGACGCAGGTGTAATATTAAAATTAGATTTTTTTTTTGCATCGTGCTGTATTGCATCACAAAACATAACCTTTAAAACTACCTACATATGCGTATGCCTAAGAAACTTACTTCATTGCAGATACCAGCAAAAGAACAAAATGCGCATGCTGAAGTGAACGGGGCGTTTCTTTTCAGATTTGATCCTAAATCTCATAAAGTGCTTAAAGCATCAATTGTATACGGAGGAATAAACCCCACGTTCACTCATGCTTATAACACAGAACAGTTTCTGATTGGACGAAACCTTTTCACAAATGAGACGTTGCAAGGTGCCCTGCATTGCTTGGAGAAGGAAGTTGATCCAAATTTTAATCCGCCGGAACCTAAGCCGCATTTTAGGAAGAAAGTTGCTTTAGGATTATTTTATAAGGTAAGTAATAGCTAAAATCTAAACGGCGAAAACTTGGTTATTACCCTTTAACTCTTTGAACTCCACTCCTGTCGTGTGCGCCGCGTCCTCTGAACCTTGTCGTATGCACAAGGTTGATACTTTGATGCAGCCGCGCGCCTCAGTGTACCTACGTCTTTGAGGATCAAATGTAGGAGGGTATATATATATATATCGTAGCGTATAATAAGAAAAAAATATATATTATTAATTGCACATTTTTGTAAACAGGCCGTCATCAAACTGTGTCCACGCGAAATCCTCAGTCCAAAATACTCATCGGGCGCCACAACCGCCTACGAAGACCGGCCTCCCGTGAGCCGCAGTTACCAGGAGTACGACACCAACAGAGCCGACTATCCCATCACTCAGCCGCTGCTGAAGAAAGAGGGCCTGATCCAGTGTGCGGGCGAGGCCAAGTACGCGGACGATATTCCTAGAATATCAGATGAAGTATTCGCTTCATTCGTTGTGTCTACAATTGCGCGAGGTGAAATAGAGGATATTCATTACGCCAATGTCCTTGTGAGTATTTTAAACTGATTGCTGATTAGAAATTCTTCGCAACTTTTAGATTCTCACAACATAAAAGATACAAAGTAATAGGTACCGATGGTAACTAATCTATTTTAGGCACCAAACCAGGACTGATGATTTTTTTACAAAATATATGAAGTAATACATTGTGAGGAAACCATACAATTATTCGTTTCTCCGTTGCATTAGTAGAAGGTCAGAAGGCATTCGCTATAGATAGTACAAATTTGTAGGTGCGCCAATTTCGGGGATAAGCTTGCAAATCAGCTCTTTGTTCTTTTGGGATATTCGTAGGTGAATACAAAATTAAATCATCAAAATGAGGAGATTAAACAGGAAAACACAAATATACAATAAGAATAACGATAGTTAATTAGCTGTTCTTGTTAACTTTATTTTAGAAAATTGAAGGCGTCATTGCGGTTTACACGTCTAAAGATATTCCGGGAGTGAACAGCATCGTGCGAGGAGACTTCCAACTGATGTTCGAAAACGAAGAACTATTCGCAAGCGATAAAATATACTATTATAACCAGCCCGTCGCTCTAGTCGTGGCCGAAACCCAAGTCATAGCAGATAAAGCAGCGTGTCTTGTTACTGTGAAGTATAAGAAAATTTCAAAGAAAAAAATAATTTTCACAATACAAGACGCTATTGACGCGCCGCCCTTGGAAAATAGACTAATAACCTACGAAGGGATTACTCCATCAGATAGAGGAGTCAACGTGCAAAGAATAATAAAGGGTTCCTTCTACTCTCCAAGGCAATATCATCATATGATGGAATTGCATGCGACTGTCACGAGCCCAGTGGACAATGGCTATGAAATAGATTGCTCTACTCAGTGGATAGATGTCACGCAGGCAGCAATAGCGCAGCTACTGAATATTCCTAATACCTTGTAAGAACACAATGTTTCCTAAAAACTATTTCATTACCCATCATTTTAGCCACGTAACATTTTATTCACTATAAACATTATTGTTTAGAAAAAAATGTTTTCATATCTCATGCTTTGAAAGAGGGTTATTGTAGTGCTAAAAAGTGTGCAGAAAGTGATACGTTACTGCACTAGAGCATTTAGTTTTCCAAATACCTACGACTTTTTCATGATTTACGATGTGCAATTAAAATTTGGTTTTAAATGGATTTGTTATACAATTTCCATTCCATAAATAATGATACTTTTACCTAAATAAAGTTCCCTCAAAATATGCTTTAAAAATATACTCTAACAGTCATGTTTTTTAAAAAACACATGTAGGTATTTTACTTCCCTCTTATTCGAAATGAAAAGTAGAGTGTTTAACTCTGGTGAAAAGTAACATTTTAGCCTCGGACTATTGGCGCTCTCCCTGCGTTTGAGCGCCCAACTACCTCGGCAGAAATGAGTGCCTTTTATACCTTGGCTAACAATGTACTATTCTCAGAAATAGTATGGTAATTTAGGAAACAACATTGTTTTTAAACCGTGTTTCTAAATAAAAATGTTTGTAGTGAATACATGGCTTATATCTAACTACTTAAAGAGGATTAATTTAACTAATAAGTAAGCTAGTATAACCTAACCTAGCTTACTTATTAGTTAAATTAATCCTAACTAGTTAAAGAGGATTAATTTAACTAATAAGTAAGCTAGGTTAGGTTATATGTAGGGTTGCCATCTCTAAATGGACAAAATCTAAGAGAGAAGGAGGGAGGAGGTTTATATAATTGTTTTATTAAATGTTCACTTTGTAATTTCAGAGTAAGAGTTCGCACAAGACGTTGCGGGGGTGCGTTTGGATGCAAGATCGCCAGAAATATGTTCGCTGCGTGTGGCACAGCCCTAGTCGCGTATAAACTGAACAGACCTTGCCGAATAACAATGCGCATGCCGGATATTATGCGCATCACAGGCAAAAGACCAGATAGCAGGCTTGATTATGAGGTAAGTTGCTTTCTTAATAATTATAATATAATCAGGAACGTCTCACATAACCTAAAAAAAACCTTGCGTCTGAAAGGTCCTGGCTCGCCGAAAGCATATACAGGATGCGAAAGAATAAGTTTTTGGCAAAAGAATCATTTTTGGTACTAGTTTTTATCGCTGACTGTACTTTTCCACATACAACTAATCATCGAAACAATCCTAAAAACCCCAAACACAATTAAGTTACGTTGTTTTATCGCAGAGTTCCTGTGGCTACCTCCTGTCTTCATCATTAAATCAGCTTGATGGTACCATAATATTGCTTTGTCAACCGAGTTACATATATATGTATGCAAATTTTCAGCTTCATCGTAAACCCGGAAATAAGTCAAATTTTACTTGCAAGATTTAACCCGTACAAACATACATAGTTATTACTGTTATTAGTTACATTGATTCTGACACTTTATGCCAGGAACGCAGAATGTCAGATTAGCAGGATGCCAGATTCGCAAAAGTCAGATTCTCAGAATGTCAGATTCGCAGAATGCCAGATTCGAAAAATGTCAGTTTCTCATAATACCAGATTCGCAGGCTGCAGGGCATCCGTTAATTACGCAGCTGCTGCTTCCATCATCAATCTTACAAGCTGTCCCATAATTTTCCATCAAATTATTACTATAATATCTTCATGGTAGTCATCACACCAAAAAAGTCATAGTATATTTATTCATGAACAATACAGAATTGTGTTTGAATATACATGAAGTGAAAAACATAAGAAAAACAACAACAAAGAACTTATCAAATGTAGGTACCTACAAGTAAACAAATAAATATCAGTCTAAAAATACGGCATAAATATTATTACCCATGTTTTTAATTATTACACCGTTTGATTTTATTTGGCTGGTTTTTTCCGTTATTCGCTTTGAAACCTGTTTTTCGCTCCTAACTTTTATAATTATTTGAAAATCGAGCTAAGTTATTATGATTAAAATACATCATATTCTGGAAAAAATATTCCATAAAGTCAATAATATTTTTTGGCATTATGCGTATTTGGTTTTTATACAGCTTTGGGATTCCTCGTATTTGGCATTAACAGAATTTGGCAATACACGTCTTTGGCGTTTCGCGTATGAATGGCGTTTTTGGCATTATGCGTCTAAAGCTAACATCGCACCGACTTTCCAATAGTAGATTGTGAACCAAGCGATTCTTCAATAGTCCGTAATTGAAATGGTGCCTTTCACCCGAGTTAAACACTCTACTTTTCATTTCGATTACGAGGAAAATAAAATACACGTGTTTTAAAAAAAACACGGCTAAATTTATAACTTCAGTAGTATTCCTTGAGGGTACTTTTATTTACTTAACAATTTAGGTAAAAATATCGTTCATGGAATGGGGAGTAAATTGTCTAACACATCCATTTAAAACCAACACTTTTATTGCTTATCGTAAAAAAGAGAAAAAGAAACTAACTTAGGAAGTACAGTGCTCTAGAGCAAAAACGTATCATTTTCTGCATAGTTTTTAGAACAATTACGACCCACTTTCAGAGCATGAGATATGAAAAATAAAGTATTTAATGTAGTGAATATTACGTCATATTTTCAAAGCTTGATATTAATGTCGATATTCGCTGCATACACTTTGTCATTGCAAATGCAATGCGATAGTGAGCTAGCTTGGTTCGTCCTAGCGCATTTAACCTAACCTAACTTACTTATTTTTAGTTTAGGTTTGTTTTGTGGAATTTATACATTTAGTCATTTCTAATAAAAATAAGTACTTACTGTGTTTTAGGTTGGCGTTGACGGAAACGGTCAAATCCAATATTTAGACGGAACCTTCTACGTCAATGATGGCATGTCTAGAAACGAGAATGAAAACTCCTACGCTACGGATTCCATGAAAAATTGTTACAATCCTGATCGATGGAAGGTTGATTCCTTCGGTCCTATTACTGACGCTCCGACTAATTGTTTTATGAGAGCACCCGGTAAGTTCAAATTCAGCAATGCACTATAACTATTGTCCAGAACTTCCACAAGGTCAACACGTTTTAACTATTATTATGTACTTTATTTAACGGTACTTAGACTTTGAGTCTTACTAATACGCGACTACAGAGAAAATGCCGTCCTCGAAACGTCGGAGGTAATTTTAATGCTTAATTGTACCCAATTATGTTCCGGTAAAGTAAATAATAATGTGTGGAAATTGTGCAAGTTTAAATCAACGTACGTAATTTAAGTAAGTTTCCTTCCATTTATGAAAAAACAAGATTGCCTCAGAATTAAGCGATTCAAGTAATACTCACATCTAAACGAAGACATTCGAGCTAATTTTGGACAATAGTTGGGAGATTTTAGACTACTAGGTAGTTTGGTAGTTTCGCTAGAAACATTTAGTTACTACTGGTATAGGACATGAATCATACGTATTTATCAATACCTATTATGTTTATGCAGGTGGTTTTGAAGGTATTGCAGCTATTGAACATATTATGGAGCACATAGCTAAAGAAATAAAAAGAGACCCTATAGAGGTCCGTTTCAACAACTACCGACTTGATGACAACCAGCTACCGGAAATCATACCCGAATTTTTAAAGAAAAGCGATTTTAACAAGAGACTCGAATATATAAAGGAGTTCAATGCTAAAAACCGTTGGAAGAAACGAGGACTCAGGCTAAATAATATGTCTTTCCCTACACAATATCTCGGGAATTATGGAGCTTTAGTTTCTATTTACCACGGAGATGGAAGCGTAGCAGTAAATATAGGCGGCATCGAGATCGGCCAAGGCATTAATACTAGAATAGCGCAAGTAGCAGCTTCAGAGTTGAAGGTACCTGTCGAGAAGGTATCCGTTCTGTCGGCGTACGATTTCGCCACCCCAAACAATTTTTCTACAGCGTCGAGTATAACCACTGAATGTTGTGCTCTATCTGTGATAAGATGTTGCCAGCAACTCAACGCACGACTGGCTCCGTTCCGTGCACTCATGCCGGATGCTACCTGGGAAGAAGTAGTTTTCGAGGCTGATCTTCGAGGAGTGCTGCTGCAGGCGAACTACGAGACGAGTCCAAATGACCCTCGCTTGCAAAACTATTCTATATTCGGTGTCGCCGCAACGGAGGTGGAAATAGACTTGTTGACTGGCACGAAGTACATAGTTCGCGCGGATATATTCGAAGATGCAGGGCGCACTATTAATCCGGCTCTGGATGTTGGACAGGCAAGTATTGTATCCAAACGCCATTATCAATATTGCATTGAATTGCAATCATTAAAAATCATGGTTGACATTGAATACATACATTATTTCTCTTATTAGGATCGAAAGAACTCGCGATACTTATGTATATATAGTGTTTCTACTTGAAAAAAAAACGCAAATTAAAATATATCCATAGTCTAATTTTTTTTTCTAGATGTAGGTAATTTGAAAAAAGTATAGTGTGTTATTCAAATAAAATTATTTTTTATTTGTTTTTTAAGCGGCCATCTTTAAATATCTCAGGCTGCACTATTTCGAGCCGGGAGCAGTTGTATAGAATACTATTTTAATAGACTTGTATTAATTTTTAAGGTTGAAGGAGCATTTGTACAGACTCTGTCACTCTGGTTAATGGAAGACACTATTTACAATCATGATAACGGAGAGATCTACACGGACAGAACGTGGAATTATTATATCATGGGCGCTAAAGACATTCCCAACGATTTCCGCGTGTATCTGGCTCGGAATAGGCCTAACCCCGTCGGTATATTGGGATCAAAAGGTAGGTCACATAACATTTTATATATCGCTTTTATAGCCGCACCTAGCTCCCTCTTCTTAGATACATGGCACCAATGGCATCTCGCTTGTTTTTTTCCCAGAACGTATACAGGATGTGGAATGAGTTAGGTACCTCCTGAAGTATATAGTTTGCGCGACGACATGAGGTTCTTTAAGAACTCAGCATTCAGGGGTCTTAAGAGTCGGCAACGCGTACCAAAGTGGCTCCCTCGAGGTTGCATAATATGTATGACCATGGGCGACGGTGACCACTTCCCATCAGGCGACTCGTCTGCTCGTTTGCTGGCTATTAGGAGCTAGTAAATAGTAGTATTGAGATTACTAAACTGCTAAAAATGGCGTTGGCTGGCTATTTTCGACTAACAGTAATGAGATCAATGTTATCTTAACGGAATGAATAAGTTTAAATTTATTGCTTGATTAAAAAAAAAAAAAAACAAAAAAAGAGTTTTGGTCGAATGATGTCAAGTTGTGTCGGTGTCGGGCATTTGTGTAACGGATTGCAGCCCTAATGTGTTCTAATTTTATAATAAATTTGTATATATACACTGGCACAGCCACTTTGTCATTAGAAAAAGAAAGCAAAATTTAAAAAATGTAGGCGCTAAGAGATTTGAATTTCGCGCCTTTTTCTACTGACAAGTTGGGTGTGTTTGTGTATCTTATACCTTTAAACGAGCAATTCTTGTGTATATATATATATATATATATATATATATATATATATATATATATATATATATATATATTTCTGTGATCTCGGAAACGGCTCTAACGATTTCGCTGAAATTTGGTATATGGGGGTTTTTCGGGGTATACAATCTATCTAGATTAGTCTTATGTTTGGGAAAACGCGTGTTTTCGAGATTTCATGCGTTTTTCTTTCGACGCAGAATATGGTCGCTAATTTCGTGTTGCCGGCCACTGTCCGTCTGGTCCAGCGGGTTATAACGCGGACTGCTAAACGAGTGTTACGGGTTCGAATCTCGCCCGGTGACTAACTTTTGTTTTTTTTTTATATGTTTAAGTTTATTTTTTAATTTTTATAGTTATAACCGAGCAAAGCTCGGTCGCCCAGGTACTATATATGCTATTTTGCTACGGACCCTCAGTTACCTGATTAAAAATATTATGATGAATCTATTCCAGCAACTGGAGAGCCTCCGCTCTGCTTGAGCCACTGCGTGGTGGATGCGCTACGCGTAGCGATAGACGCGTCTCGGCAGGACAGCGGGTACGACACGGAACATTTTCTCAATATTGGTAAGTATTTGGAGATCCTTAGGTATTGTGCAGAAGCTGTAGCATGTTTAACTGAGGCACATGGTAAGAAATTATTATTGTCAGCTACTGATTGATGGTTCGACTAAAAATTTAATATATATGTAAACTAATTCCAAAGCTACGTTCTACTATAGAACATCACCGAGCAACTTTATGTAAATCGTGCTAGACGCGTGATCTTACCATGAGCATAGAGAAATAAGCTTAGACTGCTTACTCTAAGCCTATTTATAATAGGTTTTAAGCGAGATTCAAACTTATCAATAATATGTTTTACCATACCTCCCAAATAACTTATTATTAAGTATTAAGCTTGGAAATTTAGTTACATATGTATGTATTGAGCACTCTAACTACTTACTTATTACTGCTTACTTATTTTTCGATGCTGTGAGTGATTCTAATATATTACTCGTATTTGCAGATGTTCCGGTTACTAATGAGAGCGTCGTCGATGCTTCGGATGTCAAAATTAGCGAGTTTCTGCTATATGAGCCTTAGAATACATATAAAGAAGTATGAATACATAAATTATAGCTTTACGTATATAATAATAAAAAGTAGGTTCCGATGTAATTAACATTAATTTAGAAAAATAAGTATAGTACGATTGTATAAAATACTATTATAGTTGAGATGAGAGCCCATACATGAAAAGTACGCAATTACAGTTTAGAATTAATTCTTAATTCAACCATTACAGTCGACGAGTAGAAAAAGTGTTGTTGGTAGTAGAAATACAAATTAAGTTCGACTTTTGCACTTTCTTGTGCAAAATAGTTATGGGAGCCCAGACGGGGGAGATGCTGGAGATGAAGTAAACTGCGATATCAGTTGAACGATGAACATTTATTGTGTTTTTTTTGTTCTGTGCTCTACAGCATTCTTTTCGAATTTAGCTGGTGGTCCTGGCTGTGAGTGGGAGGATTCCTGTTTTGGGCCTCCCGAAACACTGATATTGGTCTTGACGCGGGCACCCGCAGCGCCCGCGCAGTCATGTGTTACCTATTTGTATTTATCTAGTGTATAGCGTAGTGTGCTGTCAGCTACTCGGTGCGGATGCACCGAGTAGCGACGTGTCGTCGTGGAGTGTGGTTGTATTGCGCGGTGGTCGGCCCCGGCGGCGGCGTCGGGTCCGATTGTGAGCGTCAATTGTCGTGTCATTGTTTGTGTCAAGTCTTGTCCATCTCTCAATTGTCTCTGTAATGTAGTCAGTCGTGTCATTAAGTACGTCTTTAGGGCGTCGGACTTCTCTCCCCTTTTTTTGTTTCCGGTTGTTCACGCCCGTTCGCTGGCTCGCGGCCATGTTGGATGGGGCGGGGCTAATGTTGTCCGTCTGGGAGTGGACGGGACTTGGAGCGGCCGCCATTACGTTTTCATCTTGTAGGGGAAGTTGAAGCAGGTTGGACGATGGGGAAACTTTAGGTGGATCGGGTTTTGGGTAAGTGATGTAATTGATGGACTGTATTACTAGTGGGTTGGGGTGGTGTGGAGCGTTATCAAAGTAGTGACGGGAGGCCTTGCGGAGGAATTGGTATACTGTGTGGCTTTGGTGGTGGATATCGGTGGTGCGTGCGTACCATGGTGCATTGAGGATGCGTCTGAGGACTTTGTTTTGTAGTGTTTGTAGGGGTTGTAGCCTTTTTTCACCCAGATAAGTGAAGGTTGGGCAGGCGTATGAGAAGATGGCCTAACAACGGTCTTGTAGAGGTGCAGTTTGTTCTTGATGGACAGCTTACTTTTTTTGTTGAGCATAGGCCCCAATCTCCCCAGTACAAATTGGGCCTTTGCTTTCACCTGTCTGAGGTGGTGCCTGAAGGTGAGTTTTTGGTCTAGTGTGACACCAAGATATTTGACCTTGGTGCTGTATGGGATGTGTTTATTGTGGAGTGTTATTGGTGTCATGTTGGGCTTTGTGAATTGCGTGGGGTTGAAGATGATGGCCGCACTCTTCTCCGGGTTCACCTCGATCCTCCAGAGTTTGCACCATTCCCCAAGGGAATCGATGGCGCTCTGGAGGTTCTTGCGGATCAGAGTGGTGTGTGTGTAAAAGAGTGCTGTGTCGTCAGCGAAGAGTGCTAGGTGTACTGGAGGTGTGCGTGGGATGTTGTTTGTGTAGAGTGAGTAATGGTGAGAGTGCTGATCCCTGGGGAACCCCTGCTCGGATGGGGTGTTGAGACGAGAGCGACTTTTCTATTCTGTAGCGGAATTGGCGTTCCGACAGGAAGTCTCCCACGAGGTGAAGGAGACGGTCTGGCATGCCTAGCCGGTATAGCTTGTATACCAGACCAGGGTGCCAGACCCTGTCGAAGGCCTTCGCTACGTCCAGAAAGATCGCTCCCGTCTTCAACCCACTAAGCCGAGAAAAGCCGTCCAAGACATGCTCGACGATCCTGTGGACCTGGTGTACGCAGGAGTGTTTGGAACGGAATCCAAACTGCTCCTGGATGAGGATGCCTTCCTCATGGCACCAGGTCTGGATGCGAGCCAGGACGACCTTTTCGAAGAGTTTCCCCAGGGAGCTCAGCAAACTGATGGGTCTGTATGAGGTTGGTTCCGTTTTTGGTTTCCCCGGTTTGGGGATTCCGATGACAGTGGCTGTTTTCCAAAATTTTGGGAAGTGACTATTGTGAAGGGCTGAGTTGAATATGTCGGTAAGTAGGTTGATGTGAGGTTCGGGTAGCATTTTGAGGATTTTGTTTGGGATGTTGTCTGGTCCGGGGGCTTTCCGGGGTCTCAGGTTTCTTGTGTGTAAGAGATCGTCTGGCATTACGGGGCGTAGTGGGGGGTCAAGTAGGGGGAAGGATAGTATCTCTTCGGCGGAAGATTCGATGAACGTGATGTGGTCTTGGTCGATAGTTTTAGTGTTGGGGCAGCATTGTTCTGCCAGACTTTCTGCCAGACACTCTGCCTTTTCTTCATCTTCGAAAGCTGGTGTTGGGTGACCTGGTCTGTATAGTGGGGGTATTGTCGTTACTTGATCTGCTTTGAAATACTTCGCCAGCCTCCAGTACGCTAAGTGACTCGGCGAAACATTCCCTCGCAGATCGTCAAATTCTTTTGCCCTGAAAACGGCGACGCCCAGTTTGACCTCTCTCTGCAAGGCCCTTAGGGAACGCCGATTTTCAGGAGACGGGAATCGGGAATAGTGTCTAAGAGCTGCGTTTTACCTAGTAGTCTCCTCAGGCTCTCTGGGAGGGGGCGGCGATGTATGTCGTCATCTGCAACCTCCCTTGAGGCCTCTCTGTACAGAGGCGAGGTGGCTAGTGTACAGGTCAATCGCATCGTCAGTCTGTTGTTTGGTCATGGTTGGGGACGTAGTGATGTGAGAGGTTGCCTTGAGGAGGCCTGCCTTCACTTTTTCCCAGTCCGCTACGGTCCTGGTATTCGGTGGGTTACTGGGGGCTAGACCTAGTCTCAGAACGACTGGCCTGTGATCTGACTCTAGTTCGTGGTGCACTTCTATAGAACGCATCGTCATCGATACGTTCTTTAGGAGTGCTGTGCCGGCGTCACGCCGAGGTTATTTAGGTCGGCGGCGCGCCTTGATTGGTTGGTACTAAGCGGACCAGCTGATCTGATGATAGAGACGCACGATCATCGGTAGTTTGTGTCGACTGCGCATCACGCCGACTGCACTTCGGTCGTCGACGACGGCGGCGCGCCGGCGCAGAGCACGAGTGAATCACTTTATGGGCATTTAAATTAGATCTCTCTGTAAATTGTTTTCCACAAATTTCGCAACAGAACTGTTTCACCCCACTGTGGAGCCATTTATGCCTGTCTAAGTGATCCTTCCGGGTAAATTGCTTGTTGCATACTTCACATATATAAGGTTTCTCGCCATTATGAATACGTTCGTGGCAGCTAAATGTGAACAATGATTTAAAATTCTTGTTGCAAAGTTTGCAAGCGTACTTGTAGTTTCTTCCTAATTTCCCTTCCACGTGAGTTCGCATGTGATGAATAAGAGAAGATTGTTGGCCAAACTGTTTTTTACATATTCCACAATGAAATGGTTTTTCACGAGTATGCACACGTACATGCGCTAATAAGTTTCCTTTTTGTGTAAATCCTTTGTTACACATGCTACAGGTATAAGCCTTAGCCGCATCCGCCGCATGCGTTAGTTTATGACTAAGTAAACCTCTTTTTTGTGTAAAACTTTTGTTGCATATATGGCAACTGAAAGGTTTCTCCCCTGTGTGAATCCTGTTATGAACGATTAAAGACGACGTCTCCCTAAATCGCTTGTTACATATTTCGCAGCTGAAAGGCTTTTCTCCTTTATGAACACGTTTGTGGACGACTAATTGCTTAAAACGTTTAAACTCACTGTTACAAACTTCACACGAGTAAATCTTGCCCTTGTTATGTACTTTCATGTGGTTGATTAAATTTAGTTTTTTTGCAAACTGTTTGCGGCAAGTATCGCAGGTGTAGTCTTGTAGGTCAGCGCGGCCAGTGGGGTTGAGAGCAGGCGCTTCCTCCACACTGTTGGTTGGGCTCGGCTCGCGGTGTGATGACGCGGGACACGGCTGGCTCGCATACAGCGCTTCATCGCTGCTGACGATCTCTTCTTTTGCCAGTTGTTTCTTTTTAGTGAATTTTGTCTCTGGCTTAGTGTATTCTACTTCTATCTTTGTGACTGTAACAAAAAAGTGTTTTTTACTCAGAATTAATTCTCTCCGTGAACTTGATTTGAAATAAACTTAAGCGCTGTACTTAGATCATACTGAAAGTTTACTTTCTGTTATTTAACTTTTTGGTAAGGAAAAATTTGAGTATCTACAATCATTTCACAATGGGTATATATTTATATATGTATGTATGTATATTTATGTATCATATTATTTATGTACGTATAATTTTATATAATTTTGTGATTTTTTTTGTCATTTTACTCTGTATTCTGACCCTGCACCAATTAGGATCTTTCGGTTTGGCTCATGGTTGACTGGTAGAGAATGCCTTCTGGCATTAAGTCCGCCATTTGTACTCTTCATGTATTGTGCAATAAAGTTTAAATAAATAAATAAAAATAAATAAATCGTGTACACCCAACAACACAAAGATACAATACAACACAATTAACAAAGATTGAACCTCTTTAACCGTTATGAACTTATGACAGCACTTTGATTATGAAGAAAATAAAAAAATGTCACACTTGAATGAGATACGATTTTTCAAAAGTAACCAGGCTTCGGTGACATTCAATTTGCACGTCACCACAATGTCACGTGTCCGTCTTAGGAATTTTCAATCTGACGGTCTCGTGACCTGACGCGAGTTTAACATTTTTTCCCCAAAAGTACACAGCGACGCTATAGTTATTTACGATACAAGTGCAGAAAATAGGAAATTCGCAACGAGTGGTGATAAATTAAAACACGACCGAAGGGAGTGTTTTAAATCGACACGAGTTGCGAATTACCTATTCGCACGTGTATCGTACAACGTTTTACAGTACATATGGCTCTTTAAAGTTTCGACATACGCACGGAAAGTGCTCATTCCCGCACGCGTGCGGGTAAGTAGCGCCATGTGTACTGTAAAAGAAGTTTTCACTTCAAAAACAAAGAGTCGAGTACATTAAACTTAATAACTTACGTATGAGTGGCTCGGCTTCTCCGTCATCTGACTCTTCTGATTTCACGGAAGGTACTTCTTCTGAAATAAAAAAAAACACTACTAAATTTCATTGAAGTGGTCTCAAATTATCCTCCCTTCTTTAAGAAATCTTGCATTTATTAAATTAAAGGAATAATGAAAAAAATCACCACTTTGGGCCAGTTCGGGCTAGATTCGAACTGTCGACCTTTTGGAACAGCGGTCCAATCGTTTGTCATTTCAATTTTTTTAAGTATGTACTAACATACTTAAAAAAATACATACATACATAGTGGTGATTACTGACTAATTCTCAATATAACTTGAGACTTCAGTGCCATTAAGATAAAACATTATTTCATTAGATGTCGCTACGCGATGCGCCTCCCTTAGTCAAACAAAATGGAAGCAATGGATAAAATGCGCACGCTAATGGTAAGGCGCATGGGACGATGTTTAAGCGAGACAATGCTATGCGGACTTGCGCGTATTATAGCGAAATTCCGCTCGCACGACGCGCGAATCGGATTAAGTGTGCCAAGCGCCTAAGCTTCTGTAGCTCAGTTGGTTAATAACAATTGGTCCAGTGATTGAATCATAGAAACACAAGAAACCCGAACCGACTTGTAATAGATTTTGTTCCCAGTAGTGCCCTTTTCATGAAAAATAGTTATTATTATGTGTATACGAATATTTAATGCTCTTCCAAATAATGTTAAAGGATCTCCCTCTTAATTCATATAAACCACAACTTTATCGTTGGCTGAAAACAAAGATGTTTTATACTACAGAATCTACAGATGACCTGTTCTGCATGTTAGATAATATTAAGTAGAAGTTAGATAATTATTAAGTTAAGCGTACATTTGCATGCTAAACTAGCAAAATATGTTTTAGTACAGATATATGGGGTTATTCCCACTAGTTACCACCAAGTTGTTACCAGTGGTAACTACTGGGAATTTTTTCCCCACCTTTTACCACTGGTAACTACTGGGAAAAAAAATCCCACTAGTTACCACCAACTCGGTTTGGTGGTAACTACTGGGAATCGCTGATAATGGCGTAAGCGCCATCGACAATAAGGTCCGTTTCATTAAATAACGTCACAATTATACGAAGGAACAAACAAATCAGTCAAAGATCTACTATTTTTGATTATTTTTCATCATCAATCAAGTTATAATTCAACTAATAAGTAATTAACTTATAATTAATTCGACTAATTAATTATTGATTACAGCACTCTATATTTAGACTGTTTTTATTAGTATTGAACGCTAATCAAATTTTGCTGGGGAAAAAAAATCCCACCTTTTACCAGTGGTAACTACTGGGAAAATAAAATCCCAGTAGTGGTGGGAAAAAAAATCCCAGCAGTTACCACTGGTAACTAGTGGGAATAACCCGATATATGTTATCCTTAGCATCTCATTGTACCATATTTTAAACAAATAAAGTATATTTATTATATTCAGAAGGTCACAAGTTGGAATCTTGCCCGAAGCAATGTTTTTTCCTTTAATTTGAAAAAGTAACGCTGGCAGACATATCTGTTTGATAAAAAAATAGTTAAGTTTTCTAGACCTCACCTTTCACTTGTAGACCTCCCTTCAGCCGCGCCCGCAACTGGGCCTGGCTGCGCTGCACTTGCAGCTTGAAGTCGCTCGCGTCCCGCAGCCGCCCCACGCACACCTCGCAGATGCCACACTCATCATCACTTAACAATGTTAGCTGCAAGTAAATAATCCTATCAAGCAGTCATTTAGTTTGGAGTTATACTAAAAGAAGTGGGTCAGGAACAGTAGGTTCAATTCTCGATTAAGTCTTCCACAGCCTGTAAATGTGTAAATGTATAGGGATACATTTACACATTTACAGGCATCAGTTTTATGTATTCAGGCAGAGTTAATGACAGCTCTGATTGTATTAAATTACAAGAGGACATACATCGGATGGTTAAATGGAGTCAAACGTATAGGTTACAGATCTCGAAATCCACTTTGCTGCCAATATGTGTTAGAAGAGACACCCATGCAGCGCGTGTGCGAAGTGAAAGACTTAGGGGTGTTGCTGAAGTCCAACCTTCCTTTTCGAGACCATATTGTTTGAGTATAAGGCTTTCCGAAATCTGGGGTTTGTAATGAGACAGTCTCATGCGTTTACGAACATTAATGCGATACGTGTATTGTACAAGGCAATAGTCAGGAGTCATTTAGAAGGTAATGCGGCCACCTGGAGTCCACACGAGGCCAAATATAGGCTGATGTTGGAACGTATCCAAAATAAAATTATTAGGTTTATATATTTAAAATTATACGGAGTACACCCTTTTTATGCGTTAATGTATCCTACATTATTCATGTTAGGAATCGTAGGATACAATAAACTAGAAGTTAGAAGGGAACTGGGGCTAGCTTCATATATATTTAAGAGTCCTGGCAGAGGTGCGTTTGAACGTACCAGATCGGTATGTGTGGCGGCGGCGGCGGCCGAGCCTGCTGGCCGACCCACGCGCTCGAACGCAACGCCTTCGGCAGGCCCCCTTTACGCGCGCAATTCGGACACTTAATCGAGTAGCGATTGAGTTAGATTTGTTTCTTTGTTCTTCGAACGAATTCACAAGGGCCACGCTATATGTATTGTGTTACTGTAATTTGTAATAATCTATGTACTATATACCTATGTTTTTATTTTCGTTTGTGTGTCAAATTCCATATTGTCGAATTAGGATAGCCTGTAACGATGGTTGTGTGCATGTAATAAATAAAATAATAATAATAATAATTGTGCTTATAACTGAGGTTAATAAGTTTAAATTTTATTTTTCAAATCAAAAAAGGGACATGATATTCACTAATCTAAAACAACACTAACAAGTTGGGAGATTCCACTTTTTCATAATTTCAATTTTGGAACCCTCTTGCTCTATCAATATTAACATGAGTTGTTAAACAACAACTTTGCTGCTTGTAAAACAATGGTATAGAGGCCAGGAAACTAAGAGTTGCAGGCCAAGTAGATATAGAACCGGATAGCGGGATGTATGTATGTTTGTTCGGGTGGAATTTTGCAACTCAATTTTGAAGCAGATATCTTCAGCCGATTGAGCTGAAATTTTGTATACACGTTTAGTTTGGATGACAATGCATGATAAATTATGCGACGTCATTCTAAATCCAACATGGCGGACCATTCAAGATGGCGGAATAGTTATTTTTAATGCACTTCTACAATATGGGTATCAAATGAAAGGGATTGTTGACGGTAACTCGAAAAAATATGTGACGTTATTCTAAATCCAATATGGCGGAACATCCAAGATGGCGGAATAGTTATTTTTAATGCACTTCTACAATATGCGTATCAAATGAAAGGGATTGTTGAGAGTAACTCAAAATAACTAAAAAGTAAAAAATAAAATAAAAGTAAATCATTTTTTAATAAAAGCTTTTATTAAAAAAACAACACAAGCCTTATTGAGCTTACTGTGGGACTTAGTCAATTTGTGTAATAATGTCCTACAATATTTATTATTATTATTATTATTTATTTAAATGCTCTAAAAAAAAGAAAATAAAATTTTCCTTTAAAATTTTAATCATCAACTTATAACCTCATTACACACAATTTATATGTTCATAAAAGCTTGTCGCGAGGTTTAAGTACCTATAAGTATTAAATTAAATTAAAATGTTTGAAAATTTAAACTTAGCAGATCAAGTTACTTAATTAAAGAGGTACTAGTTTGTTTATACAATTAAATCGCGCGACAAGCTTTTATGAACATATAAATTGTGTATAATGAGGTTATAAGTTGATGATGAAAATTTTAAAGGAAAATTTTATTTTCTTTTTTTTAGAGCATTTAAATAAAAGCTTTTATTAAAAAAAATATACTTTTATTTTATTTTAAGGTTGATATACTCTTTTGCTGATCATGTCTAATTGGTTTAATCCTTATTGTGGAGCGTAGACTAGTAGGGTTGCTGAAGAAAGAAGCCCGTCGATAGCACACGGGACGCTCGAAGACTCGAAGCTGGAACGCGCTGGCTGAAGACTGGAACCTTTACCGCATACCGCCAAGTACCATTACCGGGTAGTGTTGTGGGAGATTAAAAACACATACTTTTGGTTTAAGAACACTGGGTAGTGTCAGTATTGAATGTAAATGTGGGAAGCGGAATGAATTTGGCCCGACCTAGCATCAATTTATAGTCAGGCCACGCCCATTTGTCACGTGGGTGTTAGGTGCAGAGTGTACTAGTTGTTTATTGACCAATCAGAGCACGTTATTACATAATAAGGTATTTACAGTATATTCTTAACCTAGTTTGTAAAACTTATGACTAACACAGTAAATTACACGTTATTAAGACAAATGAGGCATGGAAATAATTTATAAAAACACAAAAATACACAACAAAAAAAATACAGAAATTACAGCTATCTATTTACACGTTTAATTTTTACATTCCTTATACCTATTCGCGACAGTTCTCCCCCTCGTGCGTGAGCACCGTAACTCGTAGAGGAGCGTACAGGAATAAGCCGGGAAGCTGGGCAGCGGACGTCACCTGCGCGCGTGCGTACCATGGCTACTCTTATGTGGCCGTCTGGGCCGTGAAAGAGTTGTGCGATTTCGCCTCTAGACCATGTACCTTGTGGCACGGAGCAGTCGCTTATCATGACGCTGGCGCCTACGTGCAATTTCTGTTGGTTGTGATGAGAGTCGGTTATATCTGTAGCTGCAGCGGTAGATGGCAGTGGATTCGTTCGAGGCCTCTCTGATGGTAAGTCGCCCACGGGAACCTTGAGGTTGGCCCCGTTACAGGTCCGACACCATTGGCGCTTATATTTTCGATAACGAATACTACCGCGCAGTCCGACTATATGGAATTTACTTTTCAACTCGTTAATTAAGGACGAGTGATTGCCGCGGCACAGAGTGTGAAAGTGGTGGATCAGCAGCTTAGTGAAGTCTTCCTTGGCGTGTAGGACGGGTACTTGTTTGCTTCCGCCGTCTGTCACGATGACTCCAAATTCGTCTAGCTTTACTGCGATCTTGTTTAGCGGAGATTTTTTCGGCAGCGCATGCCCAGCTTCCAGGGACTTAATCTCTTCTGGATAGGCTTCGTATTGGCTCCGTTTGATCAGCGATATCTCGGCTAAGATCAAATTCCCCTTGTTTACCTCTGTATCCGTTTTCTTATATGGCATTTTGGCATTGTTTACCTCGGTGACAACCAGAACTCTAGCGGTGACGCGAACCAAATGCGTGAACTCGGAAAAACGATTTACCTTCGGCAGGTACTCGAATTCACGTTTAGTTTTCCTATTTGAGCGAACGGACCTACTCGACATGCGTTGTCGAGTATGACTTGTCGCGGCGTCGCCGGCGACTGGCGCGAACGTTCGTACTATAGAAGATCGCGGCTTATGATCGCGTTTACGTTCGGGTTTTACCGCCCACCGAGATGTTGCTCCGATTTGAGCGGGTTTGCTTCGGTCGAATGTTGACGCTATCTGCCGCTTGGTAGGTAATATCGGAGTGGTGGGCACGTTCTTAAGCGGGTCTTGGAGGCCTTCGCTCCCCCCCGCGAAGGACGTGTTTCCCTCGCCACTACTAACGCTCGATATTACCGCGGACTTATTCGACGCGAAACCGACTGTGTTCACTGCGCTCGTTATGCTATTACCGTTCGCGGGCGCGGGCGCGGCCGCGCTCAACCCGTGTAATAACCTATGGTGGCCTGCCTCGCATTGGCCGACGCCACACGCGACGTATTGGCATTTACCCGACCTACGATGCGCAGATTTTAAACAATTAAAACACAGCCGTACCTCCCTTACTAGCTGCCACCTTTCTGGAATCGTTGCCGCCGTAAACTGTGCGCACGTGTCTATCGTATGTTCCCTTTCGCAAATAGGGCACGTATTGCGCGGCGGAGTACATTTTAACGATTCCTGGCTGAGTCTAGATTCGGAGGGCGCGGGTTTTGTCTGACTACTGTCGCGGTGTTTCGCGAGCGCGACGGTAGGACATTTTTTATTTTGCGATTTATACTCATCCTCGCGTGTATGAGTTTCGTGGGTATCTGACTCCGACCCACTACTGCTACTGCTACTACTATCACGGGTAGATTCGGGGGCGCGAGATCGCGGGAGAGTTACGCTCGATCGCCTAGATCCGCGCTCAGAAGTCGCCGTATCTACAGTATAACGTGATGTGCTGTTTGGATATTTATTACACGCTTTATTATCCGCTTTGCGTGTGTGAGTTTCGCGGATATCTGATTCCGAGTCCGTGCTACTGTCACGTGAGAACGCGGGTGCGCGAGACCTAGCGAGAGTGTCGCTCGATCGCCTAGGTTCGTGCCCGAAAGAAACTGCGTTCGCTGTATTACGCGACCTAGCTGACGGCCTATGTCGGTTTACGCGTTTGGACGCAACACTAATCTCGCTCAAGAACTCCGACAACGCGACTAAGTCGGGAGTTCCGCTATTAGATTGCCTATACTTTGCCCATTCGTAACGCACTATCAGATTTAATTTGTCCACGATTTTGTTTACAAGTTCAGGCGCGTGTAGGTATTTATCTTGCCGTAACGATTTTATGGTAGCGACGGCGTTAGCGATATGCGCGGCGAAAGAAGCTATATTGCCGTTGTCCTCGGCCAATCGCGGCATACGCTTTACATTATGCAACTCGGTGAGTACTATCTCTTCCGGGTCGCCGAATTGCCGTTCTAGCGCCTCCATAATTTCGTACGGATCCTGAACTGTGTACATTATCGACTTTACGGCTGTCCGAGCCTCCCCTTTGAGTGCGCGCCTAATCCGACTCACGTTGTTGACGGCACTAAACATGGGGGCGGAGTCTTCGAACTCCGCTCTAAAAGCGATCCATTCCGTTATATCGCCTGAAAACGCGGGTAACTCGGGCGGTTTGTGAAAGATCGGCGCGTAATTACTATGCGGTACCTCGTAAAATCGCGGTTGTGGTCGGCTAGGCCGGTCGACGGCGGCGGCGGGCGGCGCGGTCTCTCTCGGTAGAGGGAATTTATCGTCGTTCGCGATCTCGTGTGGTGGTCTAGCATGTCGTCCTACCCAATTTCTAGTTCGTCGCTCAGAGTCGTCAGCCGCGACACTGCCGCCGTCAGACTGCGCCTCTATTTGCGCAATCTGCAGCCGTACTTTGGCAGTTTCGGACTTCGTCTGGGCGACGGCTAGAGCGGCTTTATGGACCTCCAGCTCGGCCATCAACACGGTTATCTGACTATCGCGATCCCTATTTACCGATTCGCGGTCTCCATTCGATGCGCGAACGGACGGCGCGCGCGGCGGCGGCGGTGCGACTACGGCGTCTTTGTTGACTAGCGTACTCGACCTACTGCGGGGTATAACCGTATCTTCTAAATCGTTTTCAGAGTTACGCACCGATTCCCTATCTCCACTAGTTCTCTGGTTGCCGCTGGTGCCTTTGCTCCACGTATTTGTCCCGCCGGAGGTAGTCTCACCTGGCGACGGGGTCGGGGTAGGCGCGGGGGCAGACGGGCCCGGGCGCGTGCGCGGACGTAGAGATCTTCCTGTCTCCGACATCCTCTTCTTTCTTGTTCACACGCGGGGTTCCCTAACTATATACAATTTACCTGCCTAACGCCTATGCGCTGACGTCACAGAGCGCAACGTCAGTGCCCCTAAGCGTGGATCCCTCGGTGCACTGAATCTCCCGCAATGGCTAAGTGCAAGGCCTAGAGCGTTCGAAAGCAGTGTGTTGGTATCACCGTGTGACACATGCAACGAAAGTTGCCAGGACACGTGAGTGGAGGAAAAACCTACAACACAGCACGGTCCGACCGGCAAGCCGGTATGGTGGGGTATGGTATGGGTAGGGGTAAAGGTTTGAGCCGAAGCGTACTTCTAGGCTCAGCGCGTTCGTGTTTCTTGTTTCTTTCTTCTTTCTGAGTCAAGTAAAATTTACTTAAAACTCAGCGCGTACTTGTTTCTTTCTTCATCCGGCTCTCGAAGGACCATTGATGTGGAGCGTAGACTAGTAGGGTTGCTGAAGAAAGAAGCCCGTCGATAGCACACGGGACGCTCGAAGACTCGAAGCTGGAACGCGCTGGCTGAAGACTGGAACCTTTACCGCATACCGCCAAGTACCATTACCGGGTAGTGTTGTGGGAGATTAAAAACACATACTTTTGGTTTAAGAACACTGGGTAGTGTCAGTATTGAATGTAAATGTGGGAAGCGGAATGAATTTGGCCCGACCTAGCATCAATTTATAGTCAGGCCACGCCCATTTGTCACGTGGGTGTTAGGTGCAGAGTGTACTAGTTGTTTATTGACCAATCAGAGCACGTTATTACATAATAAGGTATTTACAGTATATTCTTAACCTAGTTTGTAAAACTTATGACTAACACAGTAAATTACACGTTATTAAGACAAATGAGGCATGGAAATAATTTATAAAAACACAAAAATACACAACAAAAAAAATACAGAAATTACAGCTATCTATTTACACGTTTAATTTTTACATTCCTTATACCTATTCGCGACACTTATATCAAACCAAAACATAGAAAGATGTGGGTGTTGTGAATTCAAAAAGAATAACAAAGGTTATATCAAGTATAGGTAGTTATATAGGGAGTGGTGAGAGATATTCAGGACGCCCACTCAAGCGTTGGGCTGATGACATAAAGAAAACTGCCGGCATGGGGTGGCATTATCTAGCCCAAGATCGAGATGCATGGCAAAAACTGGAGGAGGCCTATACCCATAAGGGGATCCCAAAATAAAAAATCTCATGTATAATAATATTTTATTACCTGTTTTTATATTTGAATACAGTTTATATGTTATTCCTTGCAAGTGTTTAGCATGCAACACAGAAAGAACGGGTCGCAAATAAAGGCTATTTTATTTTATTTTATTTTATTTTTATGTCAAGTATACATTAAATTGAGTTAAGGGTAAATACACAGAAATTTAGTTCCAGGTTACTGAAATAATAAATTGAACATAAAAATATGTCAGATATGACACATGGAGGTGATCAGTCGAGAAGGAGGCTGACTCAACTGGACTTGGCTGGAAAGAGCTGAAAGTAGTCGCAACAAATGGAAAATCCTACTGCGAGCGCTATGGTTCTAAGAGGATTACATCATGTCACCAAGAATAAGTCTTGTTCACATAGAGCAAGGAATTGATTTTATTTTGTTCCATAATCAAACAATACAGAACAAATTTAATTCTGTTTCAATTAAAAATTATTTTAATTTCATCAAAGGTATTTTTTACTAGTATTAGGATTGTAAGCCACTAGACTAGAGGTACAAAGGATTTCTCAATCAGAAGTCTGATGAGTTGTGTCATGTATTTTTGGACTGGGTCTGGTATTCAGACAGAGTAAAAGAATTTTTGGTAGTTTGGGCACAATGGACAGATCAATTGTTGGTTGCAGGGCCTTTATCAGACAAAGCAATAAGTGTATACCACTTTATTGATGTCTCCCTTGCGTAGGGAACTATGAAAGCACCCCTGAGGCAGACATATTCACCTAGAGTGTCCAAAGCCTCAATAAAAATCAGATTAAAAAAAAATGATTTTGTATTAATTAGAGACAATAAAAAAGAAATGTCTGCTTACCACATATGACAATATAATACTGGAATTCCGGAACTGGTTCCGGAACTGGGGTTCACCATATTTTTATTCGATTTATTAATAAAAAAAACTAAAATAAACTGAAATTCTGATACTTTACATTCATCAAAGAAAGTATTGTTACAATAGAAATTATTTTGAAGTATTATTAATCAAGAAATATCAATTCATTGAGTAGTGCCGTCTTTGCACCTCTTATTTTAGCATCTTATTATTATGATCACTTTTATTCACTTTTTGGGGAAACTACGGATACTAGCAAACCATTTGATGCCCAATTTTATATAATGTCTAAATATAATGGCTGCCTAGCTTAGTAGGTAGTGGTTGTGCTTACGAAGACTAAGGTCCTGGGATTCCAATCTTAGTAAGGACATTTATTGTGTTTATAATGATTATTTATTCCTGAGTTAAGGTTGTGTTCTATGTATTAAAGTATTCATCTATAACTATTACCTTTTGTGCATTTCCGACTAGTGCCCAAAACTCAAGCCTTATCAAGAACCAAATGGGCTAAATATTTAAAATTATTTTATTAGCGATTCATTACAGCCGGATGAGCCTTTTTATCAAGTGTAAAATAATAACAGTAATGGCTCATAGACTTGGGCTGTTGATGTGCTGCTACAAGATCTGAAATTTTTCTAATGCTAAAAAAACCAAGTCTAGCATGTAAGTATCAATAGTAAAAAATCGATGGTTAATGGTGCTAGACTTGAGACTTTTGTCAGCTACGGCTAATAACCCCTCATAATGTAGTTTCGTCACGTTAAAGAGAGTTTATTATTCAAGTAGGCATATTACAATGCGCTTATGAACATCAAATTAAGCTACACGGCTCTAACCATTGCCAACCAGGGATCATTATAATGCGATATTTACTTCAAAATCGGTCGTAGTTAGTGGTGCATCAGTTTTTAGTGAGTGGGCTACTGCGGACTTACATCAACGAAGACGTGCACTGTATGCCTTGTATGAGGAACGGCGGTTTAACACGAGTGATGAATTTAAAGAACATGTCAAGCAATATTCGAAAAAGTTTAAAATAGATTGTCATATAGCTAAGCGAAATTATCTAAGTCAAAGAATAAAAAATAGTCCCAACATTATTAAAGCAACCTGGAAAGTAATCAACGTGGAGACTGGTCGCTCGAAACACAGAGTGAATGATTTTAAACTAAATATTGATAACAAAATTATAGATTCCAATTTAGAAGTAGCTAGAGAATTTGAAAAATTTTTCACTGACGTACCAGTTTTCACAACTAAGGATTTAAATTCATCACCCTCATCCGCTGTTACTCTATTAAAAGATAACGCTCCAGAGTGTTGTGGAGATTTTCATTTTGAACGTGTTTGTACCTCCGATGTAGTAAAGGCGTTTAATTCGGTTAATGTCAAAAAAACGAATGACCTCTGGGGAGTCTCTGTCCATGCTGTCAAATCCTTAGTAGAAATTATAGCGCCTGACTTAGTAATTATATTTAACAACAGTGTTGATTGCGGCGACTTTCCTGATTTAATGAAACATAGTAAAATAACTCCTTTATTTAAATCGGGTAGCAACTCTGACCCCACTAACTTTAGACCGATATCTGTGCTACCAACGTTCAGTAAGATTTTTGAAAAATTAATTCTTTCTCAATTAGTACGACATTTTAACGTCAATAATTTAATGCATAATAAGCAGTTTGGTTTTACACGGGGTCGCTCGACAACCGATGCTGGTGTTGAGCTAATTAAGCATATCTTCGATGCCTGGGAGGAGTCACGAGATGCTATAGGTATCTTCTGTGATTTGTCTAAGGCCTTCGACTGCGTTTGTCATGAAACATTAATCAGGAAACTACACTATTATGGAGTTAGAGGAGCGGCACTGGATTTACTTAAGTCCTACTTAAATGGTAGAATACAAAGGGTCGATGTGAATGGACAGCGATCACCGGGGTCATTGGTCTCTATGGGTGTACCACAGGGGTCAATATTGGGACCTTTCCTGTTCCTTATCTACATAAATGACTTGCCATTCCTTGTAAAGACCCACCATGATATAGTATTGTTTGCAGACGACACTTCACTTATTTTCAAAGTCAAACGACAGCAACAAGCTTACAATGATGTAAACGATGCTATTTCAAAAGTAGTAAATTGGTTCAATGTTAATAATTTATTGTTAAATGAGAATAAGACTAAATGTATTAAGTTTGTCACTAGTAATGTAAGGCATGTAAAAACAAGTGTCATTGTGAAGGATGAGGAATTGGAATTAGTTGATAGTACAGTTTTTCTTGGTATAACTTTAGATTCTAAACTCCAGTGGGGTCCCCATATTGCTACTCTTTCGAATAGACTGAGTTCTGCAGCTTTTGCAGTAAGCAAAATCCGTCAGTTAACTGATGTAAAAACAGCTCGATTAGTATATTTTAGTTACTTCCATAGCATTATGTTATATGGTATTTTACTGTGGGGTGGTGCATCAGATATAAATACCATTTTTGTTCTGCAGAAGAGGGCTATTCGAGCAATATATAAAATGAACCATAGAGACTCACTGAGAGATAAATTTAAGGAAATTGACATCATGACAGTGCACTGTCAATACATTTATGAGAATATTCTGTATGTGCATAAAAATATTGCCGATTTTAAGAAAAATTGTGACATTCATAATATGAATACTAGAAATAAACATAAGTTCGCCGTGCCCTTCACTCGGCTCCATAAAATTAAAAAATCATTCATGGGTAATTGTGTGAGATTTTATAATAAACTTCCAAACCATATTACTGAGTTTCCAATTAATAAATTTAAGAATCATGTAAAGCGTAAACTTATTTCTAAAGCTTATTATACCACACAAGACTACATGAATGATAAAACAACGTGGGATTAATTGTGATTCGAAATGATTAATTATTTATTATATTTGAATAATGATGATGAAATGGATATTCCAATGCATGTATTTCCTTTGTTGTTTTTATTATATTTGTTTGACATTTAGAATTTATTCTAGAAACAATCTAGACTAGTATTTTTTATACATTTTTTTTTTGTATGACTATATTTTGTGAGTTTTAGTATTAAATTTGATCTATGAATTATATTCATTAGTATTATATATGGAATAATATTTACAACATCAATAAATTGCTCTGATAATTAGATTAAGATAATTATATGTAATACTGTCTTACTATTCATAAGTGCTTGTTGCTAGGCCTACATGAATAAAGTATATTTGAATTGAATTGAATTGAATTGAACCCTACACCTCTGACCCGAGAAGATTTAAATCCCCCCTCAATTGGAGGACAGTATCACAATATGGACCGGCAAGAAACTCGAACATTGTCGCATATAGCTCTTAAGTTAATCAGTTGTATAAATTTTAGTTTTACGTTCTGTTTTACACTTTAATTTATTGATCTATTTTTTGTCTCATTTGTCTTTAGGTATATAATTTACCTACTGTGTTAGATGTATAAGCTTTACAAATGCTTAGGTTAAGTATAAAATGCCCATACAATAAAGAAAACACCTAAATCCCGCATAAATGTAAATGTAATAGTGTAAGCTGATTGGCTAATAAAGGAAACTCTGCATCTAACACCCACGTGACAAATGGGCGTGGCCCACCTATAAATAAATGCCAGGTCCGGCCACATTCATTCCACTTTCTACACTCATAATCAACACTGCCCAGTGTTCTTTTAAAACCAAAAGTATGTGTTTTTAACCTCCCAAACATGTATGCGGTAAAGGTTTCCAGTCTTCAGCCAATGCGTTCAAGCTTTGAATCTTCGAGCATCCCGCGTGCTATCGGCGGGCTTCTTCCTTCAGCAACCCTACTAGTCTACGCTCCACAAACATCTTATAATTAACATGCATTAAATAAAAATAAAAAAATACAATTTAGATTACTATAGGTTGTCAGTAGTAAACGTAATAAAATCTTAAAATTAAAGTACATAAACCCAATTCCGGAATTTTCGATATTCAGTGGTCTCAATTCCGGAATTATAATATCGGAAAATTGGTCCGAGATTCTCTAGCTCTATTAGTGAGGCGTAAATGAAGGATATGGTGGGTCAATGGGTAAGTCTTGGTAAATCAGTCAGTCTGCAGGCTTGTATCTTGAGTTACGACTTCGAATATCGACATTATCGTCCTTGGCAGTAAACTTTTCTTTTATTTCAAAACGTAACTTAATTCTAAGGTAGTTTGGCAGTATAAAACTATCCCAGTATAAAAGTATCAATTTGCTACACATATATTATTAGAAAGATTATTAAAATTTAATAATTGCTTACTTACCTGTATTTCAAAGCAGTCTTTGAGCATCTCTGCGTATATTTCTGTTTTTCCGAGGCATGTATATGACATCTTCAACTTTTTGTCCGGAGGCCTCAGCAAACAGCAATAACACGAATCCTTAAATTCCATTAACAACGATGAAAGTACCTATGCAAAATAAAATTTTTGGAGAGTTTTATTATTCACGATATATTATCTACGTCAATCAATCAATCTTTCGTGTTATGGCTCCATTAACCCCTCGTATGCGGGACCGGTTTCACAATTTGACACCTCAATTGCGGCGAGATGACGCGAGTGGAGATCGCATCGACCGATGTTTAGAAATTGTGACTTATCTTTGATTTTTTGTTGACAGCTACTAATTAAAATTGTTTTTTTCAAAACTTGGATAAACATAGCACATTATGCAATTCATTTCAATGACAATTATTATTCCAAAATATTTCATTTTTGATAATAAACTTGAAAAATGTATGATTTAGCCGATTGTGTCTTATTCATGTACCTATTTTGACATCTAGCAACTATAGTTACTCTGTGGAAACGAATGAACCGACAACCAGATATAATATGCTTTCCAAAAATAAGCTGTACTGCTATAGTTTAGTTAGAAAAAATAAAGAAAATCGCTTGATAACAAAAGTGGAATTATAACATTTTTCGTACCAATTTTCTTTTACATGTGTGCGTGTAAATTAAATGTTAAGGTGTTGCTGAAGCACGGATCCGTGCCATTTTAAAGAACTGTATTTGCTGAAGCACGTATCCGTGTAAAAACCAAAATCTATTAAACGCTTAGGCACGGATCCGTGCGATGAAAACAAACTAGTATCTGCGTAGCCACGGATCCGTGCGGCTAAATGGTGTTCTAATTCAGGAGAAAAAAACAACAGGGACATTTATATATCGGTTTCTTTTCTTTTTATTTTACTTTCTAAATACCTAGTAGGAATATTTTAAGACAATAATTTATAATAAGTATTTTAGCCAAAATCAGAAACATTCTACATTTATGTATCGATTTATACAAACCCGAAGTCTTCCCGATTCACTTCTCTCTAACAGAACCTCGTCCCGAAGCCGTAGGCTCCCTTGAGGAGTTCGTTCCACTTCAAGGGCCCGTATTGGAACTGACCAGTTACTGTTCTCGGGTTCAGTCATTTTTTCTACAAAATAAATATATAAGTGTAAATAAATAAATTTCAATAAACGTCTGTAAGCCTAGTGATTCTCCTCTATTTCGTCTTAAAATAATCAGAATACCCATTTTTAGTAAATCATTACCTGAAGTTCAAATGTGATTCCGATGCCAATGACTGTCGGTCGAGCAATGAATAATATATTTTATACATTTGATAGTAATCTATTACTCACGGACTTCCCCAAAGGGATTTACCCTTACCATATGGGTCCAAAGTTACGGGAGTATCCCTAGGTTGATTCTTAGTCTTTGTGGTTTGGGTAAGTCCCTTTGGGGAAGTCCAGGAGTAAAAATTAACCATCAACAAATAAGCAAGTCTACAATGAATGAGTAGACAATAATGAACTGTATTTGAAAGAACTTAAGCCCTTGTTACACTTGTCCTAGTTAGATTCCTAAATAAGTTAGTTTCTAAATTTAGTCAAGTCTAACCGCATTTAGCAAGTAAATTTACTACTGAAAAAAGTTAGGATCCTAATTAGGATGGTAGTTAGGAAACTAAAAAAAGTAAAGTGTAACAGGCCTTTTAATCCTAACTCAATATTTATCAAACTATCTTAGCCTAAATTAAATTTTACAGATGGTATTATCCGCTATTATCAAATACTCGACTTTTTCAAATCGATAGTCGGTCTATATATAATTATAAATTCAACTATTTACGTTGTTATTATCGAAAGGAGACCCTAATTCAGGCTTCAGTATCTTGTTATCATATCTAAATAAACAACATATTTCGTAACATGCTGTATATAAAAACGTGTCATAGTAAACAAATACTCCTACGCCTAAGCCCGGATCCGTGCCATTATAAACGACACTTATTTGCTTTGGCACGTATCCGTGCTCGCATAGTAAACGATCATGGCGGTCGCGTATACGTACACTAACGAGTCGCCATTTTTAATTGCGTATGTGTGCGTGGATTTTGAATACCACCTGTAAATTATTGAGTTTTATATTTTATTTGATTACTTTGTTAAAAAAAACGATTTTATTTATAATCACAATAAAATTCTCTTCAAATTGATATAATATAGTAATTCGGCACACTTCGCAGATTCATAAAAAACACGAACAAACTCAACACCTTTCCAACCGTACCTTTAGGTCAGGTTTTTTATTAGACAATTAGGTATGTAGGATATCTTTGAGTTACTATAAGTTACCAATGTAGGTTCTAGATAAAGTAAATAACAATAAATAATAACATTCACTTACCTTCTCAGTTGCTTTTGGAAGCGTAGAAGACTTTTTGAGGCAGCAACCACACACTCACGAAAACGGTCATTCGACTAAAGTTCGTTATTTTTTTATGAATGTCAGATTGACATTTTACTGAGATTGGATGTTGTCTATGGTTTGTAGGTTCTTTTAAAATCGGTGTAAATTAATTTCAATCTATTTATTTGAGCAGTAAATTACAAAATTGAATAAAATGTGAGCATAGTAGTTTTGGAACGGATACGTGCTAACGCAATTCATGAACTGGCGCGGATCCGTGCCTAAGCATACGAAGGGTTAAGGTATTCAAGGTGTTGATGATTCTGCCAATGTCGAGGTTGGATAAGACTAGAACGTAGTGATTATATCAGTGTTGCCAGGGCTCTGGAGTCATAAGTTACGTTTCGTTTCCCTAAAAGTCACATTTTTGCTGCTTAAGTCACATTTTTAGGATTCCGTACCCAAAGGGTAAAAACGTACCGTAAACGTAAAAACTATTACTAATACTCCACTGTCCGTCTATCTGTCTGTCACCAGGCTGCCCACCCTTCGTGGGCGAGTCTGACTTGCACTTAAGCGCCAATTACATTCCTGTTCCCGATTTCGGGTCCGAAATCAGTCCCGATTTCGGGCATGATAATCGTTTTCGGGCCCGAAAAAGAATATTTTTCCGTTTCACTAAATATCAGCACATCATTTACAATATTTGAAATGTAAAAAAATGGTTCATATGCAAAAATATCAAACGTTGAACATTTTTGGCAATTAGAGACAAATTATTTTTAACATTTCAAATATTGTTAACGATGTGCTGATATTCCGTGAAACGGAAAAATATTCTTTTTCGGGCCCGAAATCGGGTCCTGATAAAGTTTGGATGTAATTGGCACTTTAAACCGGTTTTTATAGTATAGTAAACACCCATATAATGGAGGCACCCAGACGGGATGATCAAATCGACCGATTCGATCAGAAAATAACCTGGCATCATACTCCAATGTTAGTTTTATGGTGATATTTGAACGCTGTAAAACGATACGTGGTGATATTTGAAAAAAAAGCGGCCAAGTGCGAGTCGGACTCGTCCATGAAGGGTTCCCTACCATTTATGATGTATTAAAAAAAAACTACTTACTAGATCTCATTCAAACCAATTTGCGGTGGAAGTTTGCATGGTAATGTACATCATATATTTTTTTTAGTTTTATCATTCTGTTATTTTAGAAGTTACAGGGGGGAGACACACATTTTACCAGTTTGGAAGTCTCTCGCGCAAACTATTCAGTTTAGAAAAAAAATGATATTTGAAACTTCAATATCATTTTTGAAGACCTATCCATAGATATCCCCCCCCCCATGTTTGTTTTGTTTAAATTTTATGACGTTTTTGCCATTTGGCTACGGAACCCTAAAAAGCGCTGGTGGCCTAGCGGTAAGAGCGTGTGACTTGCAATCCGGAGGTCGCGGGTTCAAACCCCGGCTCGTACCAATGAGTTTTTCGGAACTTATGTACGAAATATCATTTAATATTTACCAGTCGCTTTTCGGTGACGGAAAACATCGTGAGGAAACCGGACTAATCCTACCAAGGCCTAGTTTACCTTCTGGGTTGAAAGATCAGATGGCAGTCGCTTTCGTAAAAACTAGTGCCTACGCCAAACCTTGAGATTAGTTGTCCCCAGCTCCCCAAGCGGGCCCCAGGCTCCCATGAGCCGTGGCAAAATGCCGGGACAATGCGAGGAAGATTTGAGCGTTGTAAAATAAAAAAAACAACAACAACAACAAGTGCCGGCAGAAGTGAAAACTTGAATAATAACGTTGTGCATTTTTGATATTTTGGAATGGTTAGGGAATAATTTTGCACGAATTGCTTTAATTATCAGTATAAAAGTACAATCATTTATGTGGTAAAAAACAATATTCATTTATTGCGCTGTCGTACACAAACATGACAATTTATATTACATTAAAAATTTAACACTTCAGAACTATTACAATTATTTAACTTAAAAATGCACAACGTTAATATTTAAGTTGCGCCAGCGGTCTACTGGCTTCAATGACATTGTAACAGTTTTTCGATCAGGTCACGAATCTGTCGGTCACGTGACCTGTCGCGAGATCACAAATAGTGCACAGCGCCGCTAAAGAAGTTTTCACTTCAAAAATGCTCAAAAACTAGCGTCACCAATTTGTATTCTTGCGTCCACACCTCCATATTATCGGTAATAATCGGTGGTTGAATTTGGCAGCCAAATTGGCATTTGCGTCCGCACGGCCTGGGGCCTGCCGCGACAACCAAAATCATTAAGACTTAATTAGAGTGACAGAGAAAAATGGCTGCAATTAACGAACTTCGATTTTCGCGGTTATAGCCCTGATTAGATCGGACAATTTCATCAGATTGGCGAAAAATTGTCTTGTCTGGACACGGGTTCAAGGGCTAGTAAACTTGGGTGCGATCTTAAATAATACGAATTGCAAAACTAAACTTATCCAAAAATCGGCTAGCTTAAAAAGTCACAAAAATTGCCTCAAAATCGTAAGTCACGCACATGTCACACAAGAAGGCGAAAAGTCACGAAAAATGTGACTTTTGTGACCATCTGGCAACGCTGGATTATATGCTCTTTGGATAAGACACGGCCGTGCCTTCAGTATCAATGACAATGAATTGACATTGACAATTGACAATTGTCATTTTTATATATTTTTTAAATGTGAGTGCTTCTTTTTTTGCCAAATAACTTACAATTCCAAATTAATTGGAAAAGAATACTGATGGGATTATTGCATCGATTTTTCTGATGATAATAAAGAAGAAAATCGTTTTGGCCGCTACTTTGCCAGACTTCGTCATGGCGCTACTGCAGCTTGTACGAAGGTTATTGTTAATAGAATAAGTAAATTGTGAGAATATTGTGTTATTGTTTTTATGGAACGTTATGTTCGTTTACCTCGGTGACAAGCTCTTTAATAAATAGATAAAAAAAAAACAATTAAAGACAATATAAAAAGATATTGTCATAATTTTATTTTAGTATATGGAAAACCAACAGCGCTAGATATATCTAAAACTTCCAATAGAATTACAGAGCCAATTACAGGTTCTCACTTATAGAAATATAATAAATTATAAAAAGTTTTTGCCCATCTTAATTTACACATACTAGTTCCTACAGTATAAGAACAGATCAATATATATGATTCATTTTTACAAAAATAAATTAAAAAAAGTAGTTGAAACCTGTAAGTATATACATAGAGTCTGGCTAGCCGAATATTGTTGACAGAATTTTTCTTGTTGTATCAACAATTGTCTATGATTTTAAAAACACCTAATGGCTTTTGTCAATTTATGTCATTCATTCAAATTGTTCGCGGTTTATAAGGGGTTTATTTTAAATAATATTAATAATGACTATACCGAGTGTGGTCCGCAAACTATTTAAGTTCGTAAATAACTACGACAATGTGCGAAGTTGACGTGAAGCGTTGTATAACGAAAAACTGCTATGTTTACAAGTCATAAACAATTTAGTAGGTTTGTGCACTATTACTATTTTGATACTAAGTACTAGTTCTAACATTTGCCTATAACTTTAATTAAGTACGTGAATTTATTAATACCTGAATCTCGTGAACAGGACAAGTGTGTAAAGGTGGGTCCACGCTAGGCGAGCCGAGCACGAGCTGAGCACGAGCCGAACACAATTCGTCTAGAGTGGACCGACTTACGAGCCTCGAACGAGCGCGCTCCGAACGTTTCGCTCGTGCTCGGCTGAGTTCCGCCAGTTGTCAGTTTTTTGACGAACACAAAGGGATTCGCTTCGCGCTCGCAGTGCGCTTCTGGACGTGTTTAGTGACAGACGTCGGTCTCTCGAGCTGAGCATCATGGACGCGTGGACTGAAGATGCATCCTTGCAATTAATTGAGTTATATCAAAATAATCCATTGATATAGGACCCAAAACATGAGGATTACTATAAAAAAAATAAGAAGATTGATGCATGGTCTCGTATATCCCAAGAATTGTCAACGCCAACCTCTGCTGAATGGATATAGCCTCCTGAAATCTGGTATTTTGTTTTGCAATGTGCGGTCCAATTGAGCGTAGTAAATTCTCAAAGTTCGTCGATGTCATTCGAAGAAAGTTCTTAAACTGGCCAGTTGCTTCTTGTCCTCTCAAAATAGTTAGCAAGTGTTGTTGATTGGATCTCATTTTATATAGATTTGTAGATCCCCATCGTCTTGGCCTTTTTCCTTTTTTACTGACTACCGCTATAATAATCGCTGCAACAGCAGCAGCTGCTGCAATATTATTGATATCGTCCATGTTAGCCAAAAGCCGCGAGCACACTGTGGAAAACTACGATTGAGGTAAGTGCTCGTTGTACGTCCAGGCTTGACACCGCGAACGACGAACCCGAGAACGGCTCTGCTCGTGCTTCGCTCGTGCTCGGTTCGTCTAGCGTAGACGCACCTTAAAGAAACGGATAAACTAGAAGTTCTTAAAAATATCAATAAAATCCAAACATTGGAAGGTAACGAGTTACTGAAAACCAATATTTATAAGAAATCTGTGGAGTGCAGTGACTGGTCAGTAGTAATTTGATTTAACAATATAATAGTATTGTATGCAACAGTTGTATAAGAAGGGTCAAAAAAGGCGAGTGGCGTGAGTTACAATGTCAGCCGGAGCCGAAGGCGTAGGCGAACATTGTAAAGGAATACGCCACGAGCATTTTTTGACCTACTTATACAACGTTGCATACAATATTTTTCCTACGAGTCAACAAAAATAAATCTTAATTTAGGTAAACAAAGCAAAAGTATATAGCCAAGACGCGCGAGCATACCTTGTTATGCGCCCGGCCCGCCCCGGGCCGCGGCCGGCCGGTCAGCGACACCTTCTCGTAACTCATGAGGCCCTGGTACTTGCTACTTGCTAAATTAAATTTTTGGACAGTTTTTTCTCAATTTTGGCCACCGTAGCCTACGGAGACTAACAAGCAACGCTAAGCGGTCTTCGTAGTCTGTGGGTGTTGCTATATTACGGGTGTCACATGCGTGTTTCTGACTTATGAAGTAATTATTTTTACTATGCAACCAAATGAATATTTTGTAAGTTGGCAGCAATGCACTTAGTTTAAAACTGTATTCGTTTTGGTTTTGTTAGGTTGGTAGCCATTAATCGCAGTAACGATATAGCGATTAAAAGCACAAGAGCTTTTATGAGGAATAGACAAATATAGACTTTTCTTGAAACCTTTTATGTATGTTCTTATATTCGTGTTAATGAATGCATAAATGACAGATAACAGTAGAGGAGTAGGAAAAATATATAAAAATATCTTGGCAAAACATGTCTATATATGTCTTTGTATTTTACATAGTGGTAGAAATTATGTGAACTGACTTTGAGTGCACATCAACGTATATTTAACTGATTTCCTTGGGTACCTTACATGTGCACAGAAAATCAAAAATATGTTCTAGTATCAAAACTATAATTCCTACTACACAAAGTGTGACCAGCCTAAGATTTTTTTAATTTTCAGACTTTCTATTCAATAATGCACCGAGCCCTGTCCTCCGCCAGAATTATTGTCACCCATGAAGTGTCTAATTAATTTATTTTTTATTACTGCTATGCTATCATATATGTCGATATCACAATTTATCAAAACTTTATACTTGATTTTTTCAAAACTTGGCTGCTTATAACTTGGCAATATAATTAAATTACGTCACTAACGAATTTTTTAATTTGTCATTAAAAAAAATTAAACGTCAAAAATGGTAGTTGTGCCACCAGTGTTGTCACATCTACCAACTTTTCGGTAGATCTACCTATTTTGCCTTCGTTCTACCCATCGACCTCCCTCGGCCTGAAATCTACCTATTTTTCAAAATGGTACAATTGTAAGCAATTCTCAATACATGTGACGGAGCATTACTTAATTTCTACTGAATTTAGATTCGATTTAATGAAAGCTTGCCAAAGAAACAGATTATACAAGCAGGTTTATTACCTACAAACAATGGAAATCCTAACTTTTGTTTCAATTTCTTTAATAAACACGTGTACACGTCACAATATCAAAAACTTATAAATAATTTAAAACATTTTATACACATTTTTAATCATAAAAATGTACTTGAAATTGAGTGGTAGATCTACTTATTTTTCATTTTAAACTCCACCCATTTCTACCTATTTTTGCACCCTGTTCTACCATTTCGCCAAAATTGTATGTGATAACACTGTGTGCCACGGCTGTCGGCTGTCTCATATATTTTTAGTAATATTTTATTCGCAGTGAAACAGTAGAAAATCGAAGAATGGATTTAAAAAAATCGTGTCGTTGCTGTTTATTGCGCCCTCCGGAAAAAAACTTGAAGATGCCGTATTCTTATTTGGGAAAAACCGAGATATACGCGGACATGCTCAAGGAATGCTTCGAGATTCATGTAAACATTGTTATTTCGTCTTTTATATCGGATTGTAGTTAGAATAATCTAAATTGACCGTTCAAATTGGTTTTACTGATTTAACTTTTTATATAAATACACACTGTGTTCTTTCGTTGTTAAGTGAAATGAATTTAGTTAATACTTTAAAGTATTTGCTGTGAATATAAGTTTGATAAATGTATATATTTTTATCGAAATGTTTTATAAAACAGACATAGTGGTGCTACTGTTGTTCAGAATTGGAAAGAGCTAGGGTGTAATATGAATATTAAGAAATAATAATCATTGCTAGCTGTAAAGTATTAGTAAAGTTTTAAACATATCCCATGGTTTTGGTTGTGGGAATGTTTTGCAGGAGCCAAAAAAATTAATAAAAAAATACTATTTAACCATTGACATATATCTAAGGACGGGCCTTGCAGGCAATAAGAATGGGGCCAGTGCAGTGATGTCATACACACAAATTCGAGCCAATCATGCAGTCTAAAGCAACTAGTTGCAACCAATCGCGCGCACGATGCGAACTCGTCAACCAATCGCGTTGTGACGTTAGTACGTTGCCTGCAAGGCCCGTCCTTAAACAATGTTTTAAATACACGGAAATCTTACCCAAACCCAAAACCCGAGGTATGATTACAAGCTGCTTTATTTACAAGAATGGAGCAACATTTCCTTTCACTTGTTGCTATAGTTATGTCTACTGGATCACTTGATGTTTACTGGCTGTTGTGAAATAATATCAAATTTTTTAACAAATCTTTGTTATACTTCTATTTTAGTGTTATATTACTCAGTTTGGAAGATTTGTAATTTCTTATAGAATTTATAGACTTACTAATATACTTTGCGGAGTCAACTTCCTCGTAGTTCATTCTCAACTGTAGGTACCTTGAACCTGTAAGCAATTTTTTATTCTTTACAGATTCAACATTTAATTTCGTATTGCTCAAAATGACTTCACACTATATTGAAAGAAATATAATCGATTATTAACAAACCCTATTATCAATGCATTGAAAGTCAGGTTTGGCAAAGTATATACCAAATAACCTAACTTCACTGCTGGTGCCCCACATCACGTTTTATTTGTAAAATAATGTACTAAACTTTAAATTACTTAAAATTCTAAATCTTAACCCTCCCTTACATGACATTTTTTTTATTTTTGAAATAAATCAGGTTAATGTTAGTTGACCTTCACATTACGGTAAAAATGTAAAAATATATATAAGGGAAGATTTACGATACATGTTTGACGATTAGTCTGGCCTAGTGGGTAGTGTCTCTGCCCGTGAAGCCGATGATCCTGGGTTTGAATCTCGGTAAGGGTATTTATTTGTGTGATGAGCACTGATATTTGTTATAGGTAAATTTAGGATAAGTATTTTTCCAATTCTTATTTTCACAGAAATGCAACATTGGTATAGGTAAAAAACTTAAGTAAGTCACCTGTTGTATGTAGTTGTGACATGTTCGAATAGACATTTGTTTTGTTTGTGTGTGTCTTTTAAACATGTATTGTCTATTCGAACACGTCACAACTACATACAACACGTGACTTACTTAAGTTTTTTACCTATAATAAGCTTAAATCAACTGGATATGGACCATGATTACTTTTTGTATTGTTTTTGAGCTCCTGATAATTCGAGACTGCGCTCAGCCTACCCTCATTCGTGCGCCTCCACTGCATTCGCTTTCAAAGTGTCCACTGATATCCCAGTAAATTTTAGAATAGTGAAACTAACGTGAATCATTTAAAACTGTTATTGATAATGGGGTTTGATTATTCATTGGTGAATATGGACCAAGTATGGATCTTTATAAATAAATTAAGGAATAGGCATTTACTTGCAGTTAACAACACAATCAAGTGATGGTCTCTGTGGGATTTGTGAGGTGTGCGTGGGACGACTGCGGGATGCAAGCAACTTCAAGCTGCAAGTGCAGCGCAGCCAGGACCAGTTAAAGGCGATGCTGTGTGAACCTATGCCTGTGAAAGGTAACATCTAGAATTCTAGATAATAATGCTTTATTTCTAAGTAGTACCAGATTCCAGTTAATAAACAAGACTAGTTGGCATGGGGGCCAATATAATGATGCAGGAATCGTCAATGTTGCAGATGACATTAAATTAACTTTTATGTAATTAGCCGGGTCCACACTGAGCGAGCATAGGCGCGAGGTAATTTCCTCACGCACAAGTAGGCGTGCCTCGGCCGAGGGCGAGAAAAATCGCGCGCGCCGCCTCGGCTGAGGCACGTCTACACCTAACTACATCTTATCCTGTGAATTTGATCGCGCTGTCTGCGCTGTGCAGGCACAGACATCGTGACTGTATTGATGCTGAACCGCGACTGTAGGGTTGATGTGTGGGCGATATTGGTTAATGAACTCATTTTACTTTTTTATAAATACAATTGAATACGGAATATTTACCATGTATATTTGTATCATAGAGTTCCCGATATTTCAGTACAGCATATAGTAAATTAAATTTTTTTTGAGCCATGGTTCAAAGATTACATTACAGTACAGGGGGGACACATTTTTGTTTTTTCGGATTGGGTGTGACTCAAACTGTTCCTTTTATCAAAAATGGTCGTTGAAGACCCCTATTCGTTTTGAAAGTCCTATCCAAGGACACCCCGCACTATACGTTGAAGTAAAAAAAAAGTATCACCCCACTTTACTTTAGGGCCTAACCTACCCTAAATATATATACAAGGTGTCCAAAAAATAGGTGCATTCCTGCGATTTCGGGGTTGGTCCCAAAGTTGCTCAGTATAAGCCCAAAACCTCCCTGCAACCGGCAACGGGAATGCACATATTTTTTGCCCACCTTGTATATATATGTATTTTACATGTTTGTGGTATAATATGCTGTAAGACATTTTTTCTCACAAGAATATTCATTATTCACTTAAAATAAGAATTTAAATGAAACGTAATGCTATTCGATATATATATATATATATATATATATATATATATATATATATTACGACTTTGTTGTATAATAATAATAAATAAATATTATAGGACATTATTACACAAACTGACTAAAGTTCCAATGTAAGCTCAATAAGGCTTGTGTTGTGGGTACTTAGACAGCGATATATGTAATATATAAATACATATTTAGAAATACTGAAATACATAGAAAACACCCATGACTCAGGAACAAATATCCGTGCTCATCACACGAATAAATGCCCTTACCAGGGTTTGAACCCGGGCCCATCGGCTTCACAGGCAGGGTCACTACCTACACGCTAAGCCAGAACGGTCGTCATATAATATGCTGTAAGACATCAAAGGGCGGCGATCAACGCCATCTATTCTACCGGCGAGACGTCATGATGACAAAAGAGGCCATGTCGTACGCGTGCTGATAGATATAGATAACAACGATAACAAGACCATTTATTAGTTTATTACTTACTTATATTATAACACTAGCATCAGTGCAAAACATGAAAGAAAATAAACGTGATTATATGGCAAGAAATTAAAAAGAAATTCAGTCTTACAATATAAAAACTAAGGATACTACCATGTGTATTATTTATGTTTTTATATACATATAATTTATGTTTTTGTTGCAGATGAAGAACTCTCCGTAAAGTCAGAAATGTCGGACGATGTTGTGAACAACGAGCCCCCCATTCGTGAGTATCTATTTTGTGGAAATTTTAGTAGTAGTAGTGTTTACTTTATTGTAATTACACAATACAGGTTCAAATTAAATTTACAGAAATTGAGGTACAAAGGGGAACATATCCCTATAAGGCTTCTCTTACAGCTAATCTTCGAGTAGGTGACAGTATAACTCTAATGAGAATTTTATATTATATTTATTTTTGGTAAGTACCTGATTGTAAGATAGCGGAAACTTAATTCGTGGTTTGGGTTTGCGTAGTGTTGTTGCGTCACTTTCTTTTGATATGTCAAGCAAACAGGTATTATAATAATAAATTTATTTATTTCATTAACAACAACTAAAAGTTACAATATAGGTAGGTACATATATCAGTCTGATTTACGTATAAAACTAATTTAGTTGCAAAGTTATACGTTGTGCGGAGAATGAGTCCTTTACGCCCCGTTTTAGTTAAAACTGTATCACCGTCAAGTAAGATTCGTTACTCGCAACCATAATTTTATTATATTGCATAAGATTTATGTTAACAGTAGTTATAAAAGTCTAACGAAAAATAAGATTAGAATTTTCATTCATGAGACAAACCAAATATATCAGCTGGCGGCAAATTGTATGATTTCTAGCATATGTTTTTTGTTTTCGTTGTATGGACTTGAGGGCGGTGTTGCCCATAGCCAACGTCAAGTAAAATTGCTAAGTGTTAATTTAAACGTAAACAAGTAGAGTATGCAAACAATACAGATGCATTCCTTAATCGAAAATGGATATTTCCTTTAATAATAATACTAATAAGCCCGCAGGGCAGCTTGTGGCGAGCTGTTGGGGAGTAACGACCCCACGGACCCGAGTGCTCCCGAGAGTCGGTCAAGGTCTCCTTTTCCGGCGTGTCTTCGGCGGTCGGAGTGGACCCCAAGGGGACCCGCAGGACTCTCAGCTCTTGCTTGCCTTCATTGGCCGTCCAGAGAGGAGTCGTTAGAGGTATATATATGCTCCAGAGGGGAAGTGAAAGATGTATAAGACGCGAGTTGGCACAGTGACTGTAAAAGTGTAAACAGCCACTGGGTAGAAAGCTGCGCACACCTCTCGACACCCCTGAGCCGCTCACACCGGTGTTGCTCCTTGTCCCATCTTGTCAGGGGCCCATCTAATCAGCGGCAAGTCACCGCCTGCCTCGATGACGTGTACATTGTTATGGCAGATGTCCGGTCCTCTTAGCAATAGCCCAATCCTTTGACCAGTCAAACTTCAACACCATAACCGGCACTCTTCTCCACTGTATATACAATAGCTCTTACGCCAGCTGGGAGCGATTTACGGGTATCTACCGCTGTACGCTTGTATCGCTCGTGTATTACATAACATCAAACTTGTTTAAAGGGCCTTTGTGCTGTTGGATTCGGCTCCACGCATGCCTCCCAAAGGTCCCCCATGGTCCCAAGATACGGAAAGACACATGTACCAATAATAATAAACAGTTAAATAAAGCCTACTTATGTTACACGAATGACAAGACTTCCGTCAGACACATACTTATTAAGTATATTAGAACGGGTCACTCAAGCTCCTCGTTATGAAGCGAAACATGTCGAGCAATACTAGACTTAAAATAAGTTAGTACACCGTTATAATATAAGGTGCTAACACATTAGTTACAAATATTTTTACAGCTGATAGTACTTGGCTCCTGGAATATATTTAAGTATGAAACATTATAAATATTGTTTTTTTTTTAAATTAAAACAGGAAAACAAATTTGCTACGAAAAACACCCTGTTAATGACATGATCAAAGGAGAAATCATTGAACAGATTTTAGAACCTCTTTTTTACCGAACACTTGGCCAGTTCACGTTGATAAATCAAATGACAGGTAGATAATGACATATAAGATCAACAATTGTTGACATAACAGAAAGTTACAGTTGCAAGACAAGTCTGCAACGATATTGATAGCACACGCAGTGCTAGTGTTTTTTTTCTCTTTATTTGGGTAAACAAACAGCCACTTACAAAACTAATTACTAATATATTGTTTACAATATGTGTGGCCCACAGTGCTTACCACTAATTGGTATAAATAATATTAATTCAGAGCCAAAGCTAATCTTCGAAAGTTTTAAGGACTCCCGGTGTCAACAACAACATAGAATGGTTGGTTATGTATTTGGTAGGTACATGAAATACAGTACAAGAAACTAGAAGAAGTACTTAGTTTATAGGGCGTGTTAAAACATCAATAATACGTTTTTTATAAACATTTAAACTACAACCAAAAATATCTACGTGATTAATTTTTTTATTGTAAGTGCTGACAAGTCTGCGCAGAGGAGCGCGCTCACCAGCGTGCGTGCGGCAGCATTTTAAACGTCAAACATTCTATGAAATTATGGCGTATAAATAACACTTGCACTGCGTGTGGTATCAAAACCGTTGCAGACTTATCTTGGTCAGGCTCTAAATACACATGATATTTACTTTTAGATTTTTTTTGGGTAAATGAAAGAAAAAAATTAACAGTTTTCTTAATTCTTATTTAATAGTTATTTGTACAACAAGAGAGCAAAGTTTGATATTTCTTCGAGTGCTTGTTTTGAGTCCCGTGCAAGCGAAAGATTCTATAATAGATTCACGAGCGTAGCGAGTGAATCTAATTTAGAATCTTGAGCGTAGTAAGGGACTTAAAAGCGCACGAGATGTAAATAACTTTGATCTCGTGTAGTACACAAAATTTTTCACGTCAGTCAGCCATCAAAAAATACAACCTGAAAAAATGTAATCCAGACGGACGGATCACTATTTCACTCATGTTTTCTGAAGGTATTCTAACAATTAACTTTAATTACCGTAATAAAACAAAACGAAAGAAATTTCAATAAAATGATACGAAAATAATGAATAAACGAACATCAATTGACAGTTCAATCGATCACTTTTTTTTTGTAAAAAAAAAACACTGTAAGATCCGGTCCGAATTGCGGATACTACTATTTGTCAACTATAGTAGAGATCGTTAAAAGTAGTTAAGTAGAATTATTTACTGCGTAACAATTGCGTAAATGTGTATAAGTTCATTGTTTTGATTGTATAATAAAATACGTAAAATATGGTGTTTTTATTAAATTTTTAACTTTTATTTCATTAATTAATTATTACGAATGAAGACTCGTAGGGTGTTTTGGAACGATGCAGTCTGACTTATTTCGGGGGTCTATTATAAACCGTCAATATACCGTTGAATTACGTATACACTTTTTTGTCTCTTTCTTTTTGCTAATGACGTGAAAGGGATAAAGACAGTAGAATCCAAATATTTCGAACTTGTATTAGGCCCCGCACGTTGAAATGACATTCGAATCCAAAGGTCACTTGAATGTTATTTTGTCTCACTCGGTGAGCAAAATGCGATTTTGCTCACTGTTTTTAAGCAGCAAATTACCCTTGTTCTAGCTGCTGACGTGAAAAATTAATTGTTTTGTTTTTTTAAAAAGTAGCAGTACGAGTATAAGTACCATCTCTTAAAATATCGGTAAGTAATTTGTTTAGGCAAATATATAATAATATAATAATTCAGCCTATATATGTCCCACTGCTGGGCACAGGGCTCTCATGTGCGAGAGGGCTTGGGCTATAGTCCCCACGCTAGCCCAATGCGGATTGGGGACTTCACATACACCTTGGACCTTCGCAGATGTATGCAGGTTTCCTCACGATGTTTTCCTTCACCGAAAAGCTAGTGGTAAATATCAAATGATATTTCGTACGTTCCGAAAAAATCATTGGTACGAACCAGGATTTGAACCCGCGACCTCCGGATTGAAAGTCGGACATCATATCCACTCGGCCGCCACCGCTTCCCGTTAAGGCAAATACCTGTTGTTAAAAAAATAGTGCAGACACAGGACTTATAGATCCGGCGAGAGCCGTGAGGTGAAAATATTGCGTGTCTATTTCTACATAAATTTGAGCCCAATAGGCTACCAATTGAAATAATCGTTTTTTACTTATTTATTTATATAAGTACAAGGAATTGCAACAGCTATAAACGATATTTTTAAATAACAATACAGAGCCAATAATAGTATAGTTCTCATAGCTTGGGTACAGTGACAGCTGTCATATCAATAAAAATTTGGCGAGATTGTGCATTTTAAGGTTATAAATTGTATGGAGATGACAGATGTTATTCAAGCTTTGTGAAAAATATTATACATGAACTCGCTGACAGAAAGCAGGATATGTTATTATCCTCTTGGGGTTCAGAGTCCTTCTTCTTCTTTTACTTTGCCTTTATCCCATTATTTGGGGTCGGCTCTCCTCGTTCTCATGCGCCAGGATCGTCTGTCCTGGGTTGTCTGTGGATTTAATTGGGCTCGTTCTAAATCCTTTCCGTGGACCACCAGGTAGCAGGCCGGCGCCCTTGGAGTTCAAAGTCTGAACACTAGTGAAAAATACCTTCAATGGAATCATTATTAAATGGAACAAAGTTGCTTTTATTTGATTTTAGAACAAAATTAATTCAATTTGATTTTTTAATACCATTGATTCAGATTTGACTAATGTTTTTCTTGTATGGAGGGCCGCTAGAGGTTATTCGTTGCGTGCAAAACGGGTGGTGAGGGAAGCGGAAACGATCACAGCACTCGCTTTGAATTAAAAACCTAAATTTCGTTATATGCCTCTATCGCTCTTGCATGTACGAGCGACAGAGGCTGTTTACAGAAATGTCGACTTTCGTTTTCACGGTAGGAACCTCTGGCATGAGCTGTCAGATGTCATAGGTTTTGCACTAAACATTGATTATATTTAAGATAAATATGGTACTAATAGGATATTTTGTTGCGAATTGTTAAAACATAAACAAGAATAGTGACTGCAAATGGTACAGATTTCCAAAAATATGATGGAAACAAGAAGTTTGTTGCACACTCTTTGCAGCATCAGGCTTATTTTTCTTATTTGTCTATTATAAATTCAAATTCAAAATTGACTTAAAAAGTAATTGTCATTCTGTACCCCTAGTGTAAATAAATTCGATTTCGAAACGTGACGTACGCGTTTGCGCGAAAGAGCGCGCCAAGCGGGACGTTTTGGAAACTCAAAATCCTATACAAAATGAGACTTAACGCAAACGCGTTCGTCACGTTATGATGTCGATCAAATTTACACTAGGGGTACTGATTACTTCAGGTTACTTATTTATACTGATTTGGTTGTGTCGTTGATGTGATTTTCTGTTTATTGTAAATATTTATTAAAACAATATCAAAGGTATATTCCTCCCTTTTATTCAAACAGTCCACCATACCATACCATCTTTTTTAAAGTTCAAAGTTTTTTATTTGCTAGAATCGTGATCAGGTAAAGTGTGATGGACTTGGATGGAAATGGATCAACACAATTCACCATTTTTAGTGGCATGCAAAAAATAAATACAATTTGAAATTTATAAATTAATTCAATTAAAATAAAACAACGTAATAAATGGATAATTGTCGTAAGACGAAAAAAGTGACTCACCTAGACTTGAAAAATCAACAAGCAATTTTTTTTAAACTGAAAACAACAAGGTTAATGTTATTGCCAATACTACCATTGTCCAGAATTATCTATGATTGTATAATATCATGAGATTTCATTGAAATTATTACGATTTTTACTTAATAGTCACTTGACAGTGGTAACAAAATATCCCTATAATTGAATCCGCTATGTGACGTCACGTACACGGTCCCAATACATCAAATATTGATTATTTTTGTAAATTTTTATTATCATTTCAGACGTAGAAGTAAAGCTTGAGAGCACGGAGGATCCTCTGCCGAACGATGAGGACAATGTCTTCAAGGAGTTTGTGTTAAGTATGTATCCACTGCACGGCCGATCGTTCTTATCAGTGGTAAAGGAAACAAATAAAACCTACAATCTATTCTGCTTTGCTATAAGGTTGTCTAATAGAGATGACTTAATCAATATATTATCATTTTTATATAACAACATTTGGCAAAGGAACATCATGCTTATTCAGTGGCGGATTTACCCTACGGCCAAGTAGGCCTGCGCCTAGAACGGCGAGATAATTAGGGGCGGCACTCGGTAGTCTACCTATATGATGGGTGCGCTGAGAAAGGGGCGGCTAAGTACTTATTACGGGGCCTGGGGCCTAGGGCGGCAGACACTGCAAATCCGCCACTGTGCTTATTAATTTTCGGCTATTTCTGATAATTTAATTTCAATGAAATCCATTTTGGTGAAAATCTGAGAATTTGTATAATCAAATTAACTAAAATGTAATCACATTATAAGCAAGTCGGCCATATGCCATATATGCTCCTTTGAATGTATTAGCAGGAACTCTAATATATGTTTCAGACATGGGGCACAGAGTGTCAGATGTTTGGAAGCCGGAGCCACTATTCGAATTCGCCCCTATCTTACCCTTCGCTGGCCCTTCTATAAGCTCCCCGAAGCTTGAACACGCTAAAAATAACACGAAAAAGCGACACGTCCATTCTCAATCGAAACATTCCAACACTTGCGACATTTGCGGGAAGCGGTTTAAACTGAAAACTGCCTTGGCCAACCACAAACGTCAACACAAGGAAGACCGCTACAAATGTGAAGAATGTAACCAACAATTTAAATTCAAATGCCACTTAGACATACACAGCAAAGATTCTCATGAAGGCATAAAACCATACAATTGCAATATTTGCAACAAGCGATTCGCACACAGACGCGGCTTATACAGACATGTAAAAGTGACGCACAATAAAAAACGATTCCAATGTGAAGAATGTAATAAACTATTTACAGATGCATCATATTTGAACAAACATAAACTCTTACACAGAGGTGAGATGCCATACAATTGCGATATATGTAAAGCTAAATTTAAAAGCAAATATATTCTGATCTCACATATGGGGAGACATACAGGACAGATGCATTATAGTTGTAAATATTGTTCGTTAAAGTTTTGGGATTACAAGAGTTTATTGTATCATAGGAAAATACATACTATGGGGGATATTGAAAGTTATTGCTGCGAGGTGTGTCACAAAGTTTTTACGATTAGAGGGAGTTATATTAGTCATTTAAAAACACATACAGAACGGGAACCGTACCCTTGCGAGTTCTGTCCGGCGAAGCTAACGACTTTGGGCAGTTTGAAGCAGCATAAAAAAAGACATACTGAAGAGCGGCCATACGCTTGTGAAATATGTAACAAGCGGTTCCGATTCAAACACAACCTTAAGGCTCATATACCCATACACACTGGTGAGAAATCACACTGTTGCGAAGTATGCGGGAAGCAGTTTGCGCGGCAAGACAATTTGAAGACACATTTAGAAACACATGTAGTAGGGATTTCGTATTCGTGCGAGCTTTGTACTAAATCTTATTCGACTAAAGAAGGTTTACGACAGCACAGGCGATCTCACACGAAGAAGAACGACTTAACTAAATCTTTTAGAAAAAAACAAAATAAAACGACTTCAATGGATTTTGATCAAGGTGCAAATGATATACAAATTATTCTTCATTAAGCCTTTATAAGGAATAAGGGGGTCAGGAATTATAAAATTAAATACTTTATTGCGATTAACATTGTATACAGAATGGTAGGCACATTATTGTACTTTATGCAAAATTGAACCCAAACCCTTTGCAATAAAGTTCAAAATCAGGTGGGAAATATATACCAGCTGCCATATAAAGGCGTAAAGCACATCGCTTTCTGGACGTATTGAAGTCAGCAGGGGTATAAAAAGGTAGAATTTAATAAAAAACATACCCCCTTATTCATAAACGTCTACTAAAGTTGACAAGCCGCTAATAATCGTTTGTCCCTTTCCATCATACCAGTACGTCGGAAAGGGACAAACAATTATTAGCGGCTTGTCAACTTTAGTAGACGTTTATGAATAAGGGGGATAGTCTATATGGCAGACACAGAGTACTCTCACACATAAGGCAGATTAAATTAAGAACTACTTGGGCTCTCGCCCTCGCAAAAGCGAGCCAGTCGAAATGAGATCAAGGATATTAATATATTGCACACATATGTATATTGTAAATAATATGTTACTTATAATAGATTAAAAATTGATGTATTTTATACGACTGGACTTTTATTTCCGCTGTATGCGGAATGCCGCATGTTAGGTATTTTGTTAATATTAGTGGTTACTTAGTTATTATATGGAAATTGATTTGGTTTATGTCAAAATATATTTTCAAAAGACCAACTCGTAAAGGCTCTCTTGATTGTTCAAAAACTGATAAGAAAGTTACATTTTATCCACAGTGGCAATAGTTATTTGTTTTACAAGGGGGCAAAGTTGTTGTTTAAATGCTTGTGCTAATATTGATAACCGAGCAAGCGAAAGATTCCAAAATTCGAGAAGTGGAATCAACTCTCACAATAATCAACAAAACACTCTGTGGCAAAATTTGTTTAACCCTCGTGCTTTGAAACCCTTGCAACGTTCTAGATTCCACTTTTCGAACCACTCGCTACGCTTGTGGTTCAATTTTGGTATGTTTCAAATTTCTCGAGTATCAATATTAGCACGAACGGTTAAACAATAATTCATAATTTAAATGACAAAAGTTTATTTTTAGGTGAACATAGTATGTTTTCAATTATTTGGTTGAATTAGGCCATAATCTAAATTCAGATTCTTAATGCAAAAACCCCGAGTTTTCATACAATGTGTCTATGTTCCACACCACATACATTATGATTTTTTCAGATTATAAATTTCTCAGATCGATCTGTAAAACTGATGGCACTCTGGATACTACATTCAGAATATAAAAATTAAGATTATGAATTCCTGAATAAACAGGATATAATTCTATCTATTGATCTCAATAAAATTCGAAAAATCTCGTTTTATTACCGGCTCGTTATATAACCCGAAAAATAATTATAATAGTAATGAATTCACCTTCTTGAAGCCGTTGGAGGGCAAAGAAATATTTTCTAATTTTGATTTCCCGCCATACTTTGACACGACGTCACTTGTGTATGAGTGGCGTCATCTGTTGAGCAACTTGGTGATGCAGTTTTTTTTTTACAATTATGGCCTGGATGGATGCAGTGTTTTGTTTTATCAAGGTGAATAGGGATGCTCCAACGTTTACATAGTTACCGGTTTTGATAGTCATGTTTGAGTTTGACGTAAATCACGTAAAAATAAAAAACCGTCGCCAGCATAAATCATACAAATGGACGTCAATGGAAATTCATTTAAAAAAATTAAATGTTTTATTTTGACCATGACTTGGCCACGTTACTTTCTTGGCCAAATCTTGGCAGTAAAATCGGAATCGTAGGCCCTGTACGCCCGGTCCACAAGATCGTCGAGCACGTCCTAGATGGTATTTCTCGGTTGAGGGGTCTAAGGACCGGAGCGATTTTCCTAGACATGGCGAAGGCCTTCGACAGGGTCTGGCACCCTGGTCTAGTATACAAGTTATACCGGCTAGGCATGCCAAATCGTCTCCTACACATTGTGGGAGCCTTCCTGTCGGATCGCCAGTTAGGCTACAGAATAGAGAAATCGCTCTCGGCCCCTCACCCATCCGAGCAGGGGTTCCTCAGGTATCAGCTCTCTCACCTGCACTTACGCTACTCCTTGTACACTAACGACATCCCACGCTGACCCCCAGCACTTTTCGCAGACGACACAGCCCTATTTCACACGCACACCACTTTCTCCGTGATTCGCAAGAACCTCCAGAGTGCCATCGATTCTCTTGGGGAATGTTGTAAGCTCTGGAGGATCGAGGTAAACCCGGAGAAGAGTGCTGCCATTGTCTCCATTCCACCATATCCACACTACCCAACATGACATCGATTACGCTCCACAACAAACCCATACATTTAACACCAAGGTTAAATACCTCGGAGTCGTCTGACTTGACCAAAAACTGACATTGGAATCTCAGTTTTTGGTTTAACCCCACTTTAGAAAGGTGAAGGCAAAGGCTCAGACTGTCATGGAGAGAGTGGGCCCATGCTAAACAAAAAAAGTAAATTATCCATACGATACAAACTCCACCTCTATAAGGCAGTAATAAGACCCTTCTTCTCGTATGCCTGTCCCACCTTCACTTTTCTAGGGGAGAAAAGACTCCAAACACTACAAAATAAAATTCTCAGACGTATCCTTGACGCGCCCTGATACGCACGAAATACAGACAACCACCACCACAGCCGACTTCCCGCCATCTACCAATTCTTACGTAACGCTCCCCACCACCCCAACCCACTAGTCCTCCAATCCATAAGCTAAACCACCTACCCCAAACTAGATCCACCAAGACACCCCACGGCACAGCCGGACCCACTCCCCTCGCAGAGGGGTCCGCCCACTCCTAGTCAGACGACACAAATCCCACCTCAACTAACATGGCCGCGAACCGACGGAAACAACCAAGGGGCAGAGAAATTACGTACACGACGACACGACTGACAACATGAACAGGACTATTGAGCAATGTACAAGACTGGACATAAATAACGACACGACAATTGACGTACACTGGCCCGTCGTACGTGGTGGTACGCGGTGGTCGGCCCCGTCGCCGCGGACGGGGCCGACCACCGCGGACGTTGCTGCGGCCGGCCAGACCGCCGCTCTCCTGGTGGTCCTCTCTATTTTGTTGTTTCGATGGGCCACCTTTTATCAGTATAGCGTGATATGTGGCCAGCCCAGCGCCATTTTAGGGATAGTCCGGAACTAAAAAAAGCAGTTGAATTGACCGGGACGCCTCAGTTCAGTTTCATATAAATTCCATCGTTGCTAATCGTTACGACAATTGGAAAAAAAAAAACTGATTTGACTAGTAGGAAAATACCCTATTAGTGGACTGGTCAACGTCCCCGAACAGTGAACTTTGAAAAGAGGATGGGCAGATTTGTATGGACACTGGCTCTTGAACCAATAGGAATAAGCGACATACCATCGGAAAGGTTTTTTATATACTTCTTTTTTTGCAGGGCAAGACTTGACAAATCTGTCTAAAAAAATGACACAAAAAACATAAGAAAACTAATAATAAACTAAAATATTGTGACACAAAGGGTCACCACACACTAGCGTCTTTTGAGCGTCGGCGTCTAGTCAGCGCTATGGAAAATTACGTCGCTGCGCAGTTGCGCCAACGTTGCGTCGAGCAGCAGCCACAAAGTTGACTATTATAGACGCCGACACTCGGGAGACGTTAGTGTGGATAGGCCCAAAATCATTAACAATAACAAAACCTTCATGGTCTGCCACATAGGAACTTACCGAAAAAACTACCTATAGGTATAATCACGTTTCAAACTCGCACTACTTTTTGCGGCGATTACTTTTTTCACACAGATTTGGGACTACCTGCCATAGTAAAACTTGTACAACTTAGAATAACCTATCCGGAGACATGCCGCTTATCCTCAATGGGCCAATTGGCCCACCCTCCTTTCCCATATAAAAACCTACACCTACTTTGTGTGAAAAGATGATTGAAAAATAATACAAATATAACATAACTGTACAATTTTATTACTGAAACTGTATACAAATAAATTGTAAAAACCGCTATTCCATTTTATAAATATGTAAATAAATCATTTTGTGATTTTACAGAGATCTTAACACTAGAAGCGTTGGTAGCCTAGCGGTAAGAGCGTGCGACTTTCAATCCGGAGGTCGCGGGTTCAAACCTCGGCTCGCACCAATGAGTTTTTCGGAACTTATGTACGATATATAATTTGATATACAGTCGCTTTTCGTTGAAGGAAAACATCGTAAGGAAACCGAACTAATCCCAATAAGTCCCAGTTTCTTTCGTAAAAACTAGTGCCTGCGCCAATTCTCGGCATCAGTTGTCAAGCGGACCCCTGGCTCCCATGAGCCGTGGCAATAAGCCGGGACAAACGCTAGGAACAGTACAGAGATCTTAATACTTTACTATCCAGACTATCCTGATTGCTAAATTACAGTACCGGCCAATAATATATCACCTTTGTGTGTTTTTGATTAGGTTAGTTTGTAGATTGCATATTTTACTAGTCATTTTATACAAATATATGATGTTGATGAATAGTGCAATGAAATACTATGAATCGGAGACTGCATAATATTAAAAAAGCTATAATAAAAAAAATAAGTTAAGTAAAATAAGAGAGTAAAATTAAAAAAACCTCTATGAAAAAACCATGACATGAGACAAATTTCTCTAATCGCTCGTACAAAGGAATACTTCTAGACTACCTACAGTAGTGAGGTGGAAGTCACTCACAAACATTAAAATAAAATCATACCGTAAAAGTATGGGGATAATATATTATTGACCGATACTGTAGATATTATTAGAGAGAATTAAATAAATAAAGAGTTTTTTACCTCTAGAGAACGCCGCGTACCACAATGATGGTACGACACCCGACTAGATTGTAATGTACCTCGTGTGTTCACAAGTTTTGAGACAGTAAAAGTTCTAGATTTTTTTTTTAATGATTATCACTTTTGTTATTCTTTACTAAATAATGATAAATGAAGTCCCCATATATACAGACTGCGGCCGACCACTTTGTGGATGTTTTGAAGAACGAGTCTCCTTGTAACGTTTTAAAGTGTAATAATCAAAGTTGCGGCTTACACCAAATGTTTTTATGTCACTTGAGATTTCCATTCGTTTTTTCCGTCCTTATGTAGCGAAATCACAGTTAGGCGCAAATCTTTTGTTGCGTCCATCTTGAGGTAAATAATGAAATGAATATTCAAACAGCATAGATAGAACACAGACATTCCAAATTCAAATTTATAAAAGAAAAAGATGCCAGTATATTCTTTGTAGGGTTCCGTACCCAAAGGGTCAAACGGGACGCTATTACTGAGACTCCGCTGTCCGCCCGTCCGTCCGTCTGTCACCAGGCTGTATCTCATGACCTGTGACAGTTAGCCAGTTGAAATTTCTACAGATTACGAATTTCTGTTGCCGCTATAAGAACAAATACTAAAAACAATAAAATAAGTATTTCTCTAATCTCCAATCTCGAGGTTCTCATCCAATCACCGAAGTTAAGTAACGTCGGGCGGTTTTTATAGATTAATGGACCCTTCCTGTGCGAATCCGACTCGCACTTGGCCGATTTTTTATTTAATTTTCTTCAAATGTTTGTCTCAAAACTTATACTTATGAATATGAATATGAACACACGAGGTAATTTAATTTACATGCCTTTATTATGCTTGGATTGTAGTTTTGTGCCCGAGACAGCGGTAAGCGAAGTCCAATTTTACAGCAATAAGTTAGATGTCAGTTATCAATGTATATAAAGGTAAAGTCTTATTCTTAAACTTTCATTCATGTTTAAGCAATGTAGTAGTATTAGTAAAATACTTTATTTTACAAAAAATAAACATAAATAAGGAAAAAAAAAACATAATTAGTACAACCGCGTATTTACATTGTGATGTAACGAAAAAAATGTTGGTAAAGCAATCGCAGTTTTTATAGATTACAAGTACAAAAGATTTATGTACTACTTAGTTCTGTTTAAGTAGAATATTTAGTTTATAGCTAACGTTTGAACTGCCCATAGAGATTAACTACGTATTTAAAGATCTCATCCCTCTCCAGGGCGCTAATGCCCACATGTATAGTAATCATATATAAAAGAATATAAGATTACTATTTATGTGGGCTGAAATGCACTGTCTTTTAATCCTTAACTAATAAAAATGACTAATTATATTGAAATGTCAACTTCGTCTTAACGTAATTTCTGACTGAATTGAAATAAATTGTACAATATCACATTTGTTACTATTTTATTACTACATATCTCGAAGGTGATTCACTGTGGACGCGCCTAAGATGCCTCCTGACTGTGCTAGGAAGGCGAAATTGCTTATTGCAAACTTTACAGGCGTACGGTTTCTCGCCAGTATGAACACGATAATGCATTTTCAACGCAGCCAAAACTATAAATTCCTTTTTGCATACATCACAAGAATGCGCTTTCTGTCCTGTATGTCGTTGGCTGTGAACTTTTAAAGCAGATTTATGTCTAAATTCCTTATTACATACTTCGCAAGAATATGGTTTAATTCCTTTGTGTATCATTATGTGATCTTGTAAAGCTGAGCTCTGTCTAAATCGCCTATGACAAATCTCACAGGGATAAGGCTTCTCTCCTGTGTGTATTAGCATGTGGCCTCTCAAAGTGTTTCTGTCTGCGAATGGTTTATCACACAAATTACAGTACTCTAACTTCACTCCCATGTGACTGTTCATATGGGATTCAAATAATTTCTTAAGTCTATATTGCTTTCCACATATTTCGCAACAGAATAATTTGTCTGACAGATTTACTGTTTTGTTTGTGTTAGATTGTTCTTTTGTTTGGGGGTCATATGCTTGAGTTTCATTTGTTTGTTGCTGTTTTATATGTCGTTTTTTTGTGTGCAGTTGTTTTGTTTCTTTAATTCCGTGCAAGCTTATGATGTGTTCATTTAATCCACTTTCATTTGCAAATCTTTTTTTACATATTTTGCAGGATATTGGAAGTAAGTGACCGGAACTCGACAAATGCGTTTTTAAAGTAAGTTTTTTTGAAAATTCTTTATTGCATACTTCACATGAAAACGGCTTTTCACCTGTATGTACACGCATGTGGGATTTTAAATTGTGTCTGTAAGCGAATTCTTTTTGGCATATCTTGCAGGAGAACTTGTCCGTGTGACTTTTTAAATGATTCTTTAAAACGGATTTAAGTGAATATTGTTTGTTGCATACTTCACACGCGTACGGTTTCACTCCAGTGTGGCGGGGCATGTGTTTCACGAGGAGGCTTTTATATTGGAATTTTTTCTTGCATATGTCGCAGGAGACAGGTATCGGGGGTCCCCTAGAGCGGGGCACTGGGCCCCTGGGTGCACCGTCTAAGGGTGGGGCGGGGGGTAGATGGACCAGCTTTTCTATCTGTTTCCTGGCGATGGCAGACGCAGCTGACTCCGTGAGGCCCGCCGATTCGGACAGCTGCTCAAGTTGGTCCGATGTATGGTCGGAAGCATCGTCTGACTCAACCGGGGCCGGTGTTGGGATGGCCAATGGCACTAGAAAAAAAGTTATCATTAGTTAAGTTATCTTAAGCATATTATTTATGTGTGTTGTAAAACAAAATTCAAAGGTTTGAATGATATGTCACAGTCTTGTGTAAATTAAGGTAAAGACAGGATGATATATATACCGGGGTGGGTATATATATCATTTTTGGTAAATAATTGACATGTAATTTATAAAATTATACAATAAATGATTATGATATCTAAAAATAACGTATCTTTTTTTTAGGACACTTTAAAGTTTATTCTTGGACGCAATGTATTATGAATTTTCGTATGCTTAAAGTGTGACAAGCAACGTCAATAGGCGGGTCCACCCAGAGCGATCATACGCGCGAGGCAACTTCCTCCCGCACAAAACAGCCAGTGTAGACGTGCCTCGGCCGAGGCGGCGCGCGCGTTTTTCTCGTCCGACCGCGCCTACACTGGCCGTAGTGAGCGCGAGGAAGTCAAAAGACTTCTTAATATTTTAAAGTTATGGAAAAAAGTGTCCTCATTTGAGGAGTACAGTCTATGTTTTAATTATTTGCTCGTGTTACAAGTCCCGCCCGATATAATAGTTATTTGTTATGCTAAGGGGAAATAAAGGAAATAAAGACTAAAACTGCCAAAATAAATGTTGCTTGTTAAAACGTGTTTTTTTTACTTACGAAAATTTCACGCTTTGATTTTTAATTAAAAAAAAAAACATTTTTGATACAGGCTTTTTGGTATTATGGTGATACCAAAAAGCCTGTATCAAAAATGTTTTTTTTTTTTAATTAAAAATCAAAGCGTGAAATTTTCGTAAGTAAAAAAAACACGTTTTAACAAGCAACAAAATAAATGTTGCTTGTTAAAACGTGTTTTTTTTACTTACGAAAATTTCACGCTTTGATTTTTAATTTAAAAAAAAAAACATTTTTGATACAGGCTTTTTGGTATCACCATAGCTGCTGATAAATCCGCTATTTGACGCTAGATGTCGACTACAAAAATAATACGCATTTTGGTAAGACAACTGATGTATAGAGTGACCACTCTATGCTTACTTATGTCTCTATGGTATCACTGACTGTTGCTGGTTTCATTCAACAGGCAAGTAACACTCATCGAAACAATTCTAACAAAAAAAAATACATTGAGGTTGCGTTGTGTTTTAATATATCTTGATATAATGAATACTTATTAGTTGCGTATTGAAAAAAAAAACTCCATTAAGCGATGAAAGCTTGTATCAAAAATGAAATACATGGCAAACAACTTATTAACGAATTGCAAAACTTATCTAGTGACCTACGTAATTTTCTAGTGCTCAACTGCCCCATTAGCTGCAACTATCACTTTTAACCACTTCAGTAGGTCTAAGATGGTCGACTCTTTATCATTTGTCACCATGTCTGTCACGTTCTAACAAATATGTAAGCGCGAAAGTGACAGGCATAGTGACAAGTGATAAAAATGGAACCATGATGGCGGTGGCATACAATGACTTCAATTGTTTGAATTTTAACGTCCTGCCGATTCATTAAATTTCAATACATAGGTATGAGGGTCAATGAATAATTGTGAAAAACCATAGGGAATATTACGCAAAACTCTGCGTAGGGGGAGCCACTAGCACATGCAGAGGGCCTACTGCGATATACGAAAATCAAACTTTGTTATCTGTATTTGATTTTACGTTTTTATATGATTTTCGTTAGTAAAAATGCCGGATTTCACGATTTTTTGACTTACAATATTATTTAAACAAAATTTAGTTATTTTTGAAACAATGTGAAATAATGCAGGAGAATTACAAAAAAAGATCCAATATAATTGATCCAACGTTATAGTTTTCCCCTAATTTCATATTTTATTGTACTGCTATTCCTACGGTGACAGTGTATTCCTGATCACATTTAGAGACTAAAATGTTATATAAACTTTTCTGGATTTCGAATAGTTTCAGAGTTAATACCAATCAAAAAAATAACTTCTTACTTTAACACAGTCACTGCCAGACAAAAAACGGCGCACTACCCCAGAAACCGGTGGACTATAGCTGCGTACAAAACAACCCGCCTAGCGGGTTGTCCGGCATCTGAATAAAGTTCACGAGTGCCCACCAGGCTAGTTCCTGGGGGTGCGTCCTATAATATATACGCACTTTTGGAATAATTTCAGTTTACAAACGTTAAAAATGTATACTAATCTTATGTATAATAAAGTAAACGTATACTTTCAATTAGTATAACATAAAAATAATATAACATACGACATACATATGGCTGTTTGGTATAATATACATATAAGTTAAGCTCATTTCATATAACTGTCATAATATATACATATTAAAATATAAATATCATCTTATATAATGAAGTAGTAAAATTAGTAGGATGAACTAGAATTTCAAACCTCATAGAACACACTACTAGAAAAAAAACTGCTAAAAGTGGGTTAGGTTAGGTTAGAACTGTGACCCCCTAAATAAATAAATTGTTTCCAGAATAGGTAGCAGGTTAGGTTAGAACTCTGAGGCTTCGGAAAAAGAAACTGTTAACAGAAAAGTGGGTTAGGTTAGGTTAGAACTGTGACCCTCTAGATAAAGAAATTAGCACCAGAATTAATTATTATTATTTTTAATGTATGATATTTGTTTTGTATGTTATATTATTTCAACGTTATACCTTTCTAATGTTATCGTAAACAATGATATATGTAGTGTTTATTATACAATTTACAATTATAGAATTCGTTGTTATACATATTGCATGTTATTGCAATTGAATGTTATTCCGATCAAAATTATACAAATTGAATGTATACATTCAGAGTGATATATTATAGGTTTGTATACGTTCTATTACTTACCCAGTTCCTGGCAGTGAATGTGGTAACTTAGTGGAAAACTCCTTTTTGATGGCGATGATGCCATTATGGGGCGTAGTCTAAATATCCTTATTAATAGATATCAAAAAGTGACAAGTACCCTTCATTTACTTTTATGTACAAATACATTCATAAAAAAAAAAATGTTTTTGGCAGAATTTACTTAAATTCATATAACATTTTTTCCTTCTTTTGGCCTCAGAAGTGCGTGATTAAAATCTTTCGGGTGCCTCGTGTTACACCGTGTATTGTACATAACTGTATGTAAAAGTTACTCTGGTTTACGATGTGCGCTAGAGCTGCCCTCTGATGGCAGACTGCAGTATTCTTACGTTTCTTCGACTACAGAGGTAAATCATGTGACGTTTAATAAAAAAACCTGATAGATGGACGCTTTTATTTGTAACGAAAAAATACAGGGCAGCAAGGGCATTAGCTGTGTAACAATTTATCAACAGACTAAAAAGCTTTACAGAAAACTTAATGTTAAAAAAGTTATAACTCAGAGTTTGTAACGTAAAGTGACAAGCCTGAATCATTTTTCGAACTGAGGTATAGGTATATATGTGTTGCCTATACATATTCAGGACCGCCAAACTAAATTTTTAAATGTTTTTTATAATGTTTTCAATATTTGTCTCAATTCAACTGAAAAAATGTAATAAACCGTACTTCGAAAAATTAAATACACGTTATTTTTCATATAAGTTTAGTTAAGCAACAAAACTTGTAGATCCTACTAATATTTAGATTCCAGCTAAAAGCTATAAGTAAGAAACAGATATAAAAGTACTAGGAAACCTGACAGGGATCAGAATAACGTCTGGCATTTGAGTATCAACTAATAACAACAAAAGACTTAACTGACATCAACATTTAAACAAATGCGATCTACATATGTCATACTCAAATACAATTTCGGTATTCCAGGATTTTAGAAATAAGAGATAACATTTTTTGACCGTAGTTAATATTAACAAAACTACACTCAGAATAATAACCGCCTTTTACCTACACAAGTATGTGCAAAAGTTAATTAAAAACATAAATACTCACTAGACCTGTGAAACTAATAAAAACCTCTAAAGATATAAAAAAAGATGTGGCGCTTCTTATTATAATTGAAATGAATATCACTTCTTTATGACCATATAATTGGAGACTGCCTCATTGTGGACGCGTTTGAGATGTCTCCTGACATGGCTGGCTAACCGGAATTGCTTCTGGCAAACTTTACAGACGTAAGGCTGTTCACCTGTGTGAATACGTTGATGCTCTTTTAATGCAGCTAGTACTATAAATTCCTTTTTACATATATCGCAACCATGTTTTTTCTGTCCCGTATGCCGTTGGCTATGAACTTTCAAAGCCGATTTATGTCTGAAATCTTTATTACATACTTCGCAGGAATAAGGTTTGACGCCTTTGTGTATTAACATGTGGTATTGTAAAGCCGAGCTCTGTCGGAATCGTTTCTGACATATCACGCACGGATAAGGTTTTTCCCCAGTATGTAATAGCATATGACTTTTCAACGTACTTTTTTCTGCAAATCGCTTGTCACATAAAGTACAGAACTCGAGCTTCACCCCCGTGTGTCTGTTCATGTGGGCATCAAATAATTTCTTAAGTCTGTATTGCTTTCCACATATTTCGCAGCAGAATAATTGGCCTGAGAGATTTACTTTATTTCTTGTTTGTTCTTCTGTATGCAGCTTATTTGTTTGAAGATGGTTTTGAAAGTTATTTGTATATTGTTTTTTGTCTCTTTTTTTTGTTTGCAGTGGGTTTGTTTCTTTAATTCCATGCAAACAAGTAATGTGTTCATGTAATTCACTTTCATGAGCAAACCGTTTTTTACATATTATGCAAGAAATAGGAAGTAAATGACCAGAACTGGTTAAATGACTTTTTAAAGACATCTTTTTAGAAAACTCTCTATTGCAAACTTCGCATGAAAACGGTTTGACACCTGTGTGCACACGCATATGAGATTTTAAGTTATATCCATAATTGAATTCTTTTTGGCATACATCGCATGAGAACTTGTTGTCTATGTGAGTTTTCAAATGATTCTTTAGGACGGATTTCAGTGAATATCTTTTGTTGCATACTTCACAGGCGTAAGGCTTTATTCCAGTATGTCTAGGCATATGTTTGACTAGGAGATGTTTAAACTGGAATTGTCTTTTGCATATATCGCAGGAGACAGGTTTGGGGGATCCCCTGTTGCGGGGTGCCGGCTGTCCTGGTTCCGCGTCCAAGGGTGGTGCGGGGGGAAGGTGGGCCAGCTTCGCCATTTGTTTCCTTGCGATGGCGGACGCGGAGGACTCCGTGAGAGTGCCTGCTGACTCTGAGCCGACCAGCTTCTCGAGTGGTTCTAAGACGTGGTTGGAAGCGTTCCTCGTCCGCGCTGGGGCTGGTGGTGGGACGGCTAATGGCACTAGAAAGAAAAATTGCTTATAGGATGTAATTACTACACTTAATGTTTAGAAGTTTTTAACACACGGTTCATGGCGACGCGGGTATGTTCCTATGCATACCCCGAGATTTGGGGCGTAGAAATGATTTAGTATATTTATAGTCACCAAACAAAAATAGGTACGTAGTAAGCTCCAAATGCGCTTAGAACTGTTAAAACAGTGTAAAATATTCCCGCACCCAAAATGCCGGGGTGTGTTTATATGACACAATGTTTAGCGAGTATAGTGTAGAGAACTTTAGACAATTCTTAATATAAAATGTAGCGAATGCTTTGAACATTTCGCATATCTCCTGAGACACTTTAGTGGTACCTACTTCTCACCCATTATGTCAAAACTTTGGATAGTTTTAACTTAGTAAATAATAATTAGTTAATACAAAGCATTTATTACACACCATTAAGAAGATAATTAATCTAACACATTTTATTTCACAATTTAACTTATATGGTTAACATAATAGGGCCGTATCTGGTTGTTGAACTTTACACATATCCAAGTCCATCTCCCGGGCTTACAGAATCGTTGGTTGGTGGCTCCAGAATCCTCTTCGGTAGAATTATCATACAGTTCAAACACACGAACACTTCGCTTCTAAAGCACACGACACTGGCCTATAATACATTGATTCAAACTCACTGACAACCGTTCTCCGAACCAAACGTTGCATTTGAAATTTCTGTTCGTGTAGTGTTGCTGTACGTAAACCGGTGTCCTTCCATCCATGTCGAGTTTGTGGACTGCGGGCGGTTGTTTTTATTAAATTCATCGTCGGACAAACAGTTGTTACCCAGGACGGACCTACGTCAACGTAACGTAAGACCACACACTCAATTATATAGTTGATTTCCTTAAATCAAGTTATTTATAATCCCTTGCTTATAAATAACGGCTACTTTCTACCATATTTTTTAAAAACTTAGAATTTGACACTGACATTATTTTTGTTTTTACTTCTTTAATATATAACAAACCTATTTTCACCTCAGCAGCTCGAACAAGCCTACCGGAGTGACGAAAGTGCGACTTTCCCCACTCCAGGGAGTGAGACAAGCTTTCGTGTCATGATGCCTTTCATTCATGAATGTAAATAAATGTGGTTAACTTTACTTGATGTTGAATTTTTTTAACCTTTAATATGTTCTCACTACTAAAGTGAAAAGTTGTATGTGTCACACGAGAGCAAAGTTATTTTACATCTCGTGTTTTTGAGTCTTTCGCTTACTCAGGACTCAAAATCAACAATCGCAAGAAATACCAACTTTCCCCTCTTGTTGCACAAATAACTATTTTATGCTGATAGCACAAGAAAAGACAAAAATTTAAATATAGAATGCCTGTAAACACATTACAACTTCATATGCAACTCCGCGCTCTTGATAATTTATCTATAGGTACATCAGTGGGCCTAGCATAGGACGACGGGCGCGACACATCTTGCCCGCGAGATAGACTACCCGTTTTTTTCTCACTGTATTAATTAGAGAGGGACAGGGAGACTATCTCGCGCGCGAGATACTGTAGCGCCCGTCCTATGCTAGTGCCTCAGTGTATTAAGGGTAAATAATGCTTAACGAAACGTCATGTTGACGTCAAACGCACTTGTAATTATTTCTTAAAATATAATTGGGTTATATTTGTCTGGCCCCAAAATATAACCGGGATTTTTTTCGTATTCTCGGCATGAAAACCCGAGTAACCCGACCCTAATATTCAGCGATAAAAATTAGTACATACGTGCTTGTACCAATTCTTCGTTGTTGATCGTTTCGCCCTCCAACATCTTCGCCTCCAACTTGACCGGGTGCACTTCGCCTGAAGAAAAGAGCAACTTTATACACAGACATTTAATGTTAAAACGGTAAGTCGGTAAGTATAGTGCCTCAGTATCCAAACTGAGTGACAATAAACATACTTATTATTTGAATACGACGGTAAGACAATCAGAAATATCTAAAGGTTAGAGTACATTGCTGCATGTGCGTAGACGTCACGCAAGCGGTGTGCAGTCTTTCCGACGCGCACGTCTACGGCTACGCACACGCATACGGTCATGGTCCGAAATTGCCTCGCGCGTATGCTCGCTCTGTATGGACCCGCCTAATGGCGTTATTCATAAACGTGTGTCAAGCCCTTGATAATTTGTTTGTCCTTATCCGACTTTTTGACATTTGTGTTAGTTACACAAGGACACCGTTTTTCAGCGGTTTGTTAAGTTTCTGATGTAGAAATACTCACGTAGTGTAAAATCGTCATTTGTGGTATTTCCTTCCACACCCTCGGACTTTATTGCGGGTTTCTCATCTGAAACAGGAAACACAGTGTCTTTATACAACATATTATTTGCATTACACCAAGCGACAAGTTTTCAAAACCATAATCTATTATGGTTTTTATACTAACATACACAACATGCCTTATGAAACAATTTATTTATGTATGTATTTAGGACCAGGGCTATACAAGTATACAATGAGCTAAATACCGATTGCAATAGATAGATAGATAGATAGATAAAATCTTTATTCAACCACAACTTACATGCTTTGTGACACAAACAAATAACAAGAGAGAAAGAAAAAGTAACATACAGTTTGACACTAATATCAATAATTACGTCAACAATCAAATGTATTACGTGTCTTATTTTTAGATTAATAGAGATATTAGTAGAGGGTCATGTGTTGTGGTAAAGAATAGGCGCTGACTCAGCATAAATGCTGCGGAGACCACAGCGCTGATCTTCCGTCAGAACCTTAAAACCTACACTAATAAACGACCAGTGCAGCACTAGTCAATGTACTTATATGTTTAAATATATACTTATGCATGTTACATATATTTGTACTGTGTGTATGTAGGTACTGTAAATATTTGCAAGAAAAATATGTCACGTAGTTATTATACTTATGAATTTACACGATGTGAACGCAAGTGGATAGGTAACGGCAGGTAATGGTATGGTCAGGTGGGGTTAAGTTTTAGGCACTTAGTTTTTGAGTTTCTAATAGGTATTGGCGTAATTTAATTTTAAATTGAGGCTTACTTTTTAATATTCTGATTGGTGGAGGTATGTTGTTCCAACATTTGGTGGCCCGATACCTAAAACTTCCCCTAAAGGCAGCAGCGCGGTATTTTTGAGGCTGCAGCATAAGAATACGCGGGGCTCTAACCGAGTGACAGCTTCTGTTTGTTGACCAAACCAGTTTTTTGTACAGATAGCTTGGAGTCTGAGTGTTTATTACATCAAACAGTAAGCATGCCAACATTAGATCCTGACGTGGTAGCATTTTGAGCCAGTTTCCGTTATTTATAAATGGGGTGACATGAGTCCGCGGGGGAATATTGTAAGAGAACCTGGCACATGCATTTTGGACCCTCTGAATGCAGCGCTGCGAGCGTCCCAAGAGGCAAGGTCCATATACAGTAATACAGTAATTTAATTTCGATAGAATAAGGGCTTCGCATAGTCTCACTCGTAGATCTACACTCAGTAATTCACGAATATTGTATAAAACCTTTAAACGGTACATACAGTACTGGAATGTTTCCGCTATGTGTTTTTCGAAGCGGAGGTTACTATCCATCAAAAGTCCGAGATTTCTCGCTTCAGTAACCTGAGCCACATTCATACCATTAATTTCTATTACAGGATTATAGGCTGTGATGACGTTTATCTGGTGCGGTGAACCCAGGATCATATATTTGGACTTTATGGGGTTGAGAACCAAGCAGCAGAATACGTAAATACTTAAGCTTGGGCGATTGTATAAGTAAGAAAACGTGCAAAACGATTTGGAAAGTAGACCTTACTAAACTAATTACTAAGTTTAATTTTCACTAGCTACACTTAACGCCTAACACGTTTTTGCTACGTAGCGTTATTTTGTTATTAGCATAAACACGTTGTAAGTCAAACTGTAAATATCATACTCCGTAACCTAGATTAGTCATTATTGCCATGTAATTGATTTTGAGAAGTGTATAGTATGTTTTTATATTAAGCATGTAATATTGTTTCGTCATCAATTTAAATTTATCTAATGAATACCTACCTAGTGAACACAAATTCAACTCATAATTTTAAACTTACTGTTGTATTTTTTAGTAATTTTATTTTATTTTCTTACCTGAGAATTGAGATACAGTGTTTTCGTATTCAGGTAGGAGAAAGAAAAAAGTTATTTAAAGATATATGCATATTATTAGCCTAATGTAAATGTATTATTAAGTTATCTAAATAAATAATATTTACCTATATATTTGTTTATTTTTAAACATGTCTGTTTTAAGCAACGATTTTTTCAGAAGTGTTATAATAAGTTTTACAGTACATATGGTGCTACCTTCCCGCACTAGTGCGAAAATTTGCATATTACGTTACTGTGTCGAACATTTAAAGGGCCATATGTACTGTAAAACGTTGTACGATACATGTGCGAATAGGTAATTCGCAACTCGTGTCGATTTAAAACACTCCCTTCGGTCGTGTTTTAATTTATCGTCACTCGTTTTGAATTTCCTATTTTTCGCACTTGTATCGTAATGTACTATTATAAATGTCTTAGGGAGGCTGTAATGGTCTGACTTGTATTTTATTGTATAACATCTTGGATATTAGTGGGTTCAAATCCTGGCTCGTACCAATGAGTTTTTCGGAACTTATGTACGAAATGTCATTTGATATTTACCACCAGCTTTTCGGTGAAGGAAAACATCGTGAGGAAACCTGCATACATCTGCGAAGAAATTCAAAGGTGTATGTGAAGTCCCCAATCCGCATTGGGCTAGCGTGGGGACTATAGCCCGAGCCCTCTCGCGCATGAAAGGAGGCCTGTGCCCAGCAGTGGGACGTATATAGGCTGAATTATTATTATTAAATGATATGATATCACATGAGATATAGTAGGGAAATACATATGCCAGTATTGAGATTGAGCCCGCATTGCAGCTCTATTTAAGCTACATTAAATGAAATGCAATAATTTGATCCATAAACACACAAGTATGCAAGAAGGGATTGGATATCCAACTAGGTAGATAGCAAACATAATTTTGATGAGTTGTACATCAGGGAAAGTGGGTTGGAATAAGTCGTAAGTGTCAAACAGGAAATTAAGTTGCATTACACTACAGTGTATGAACTAGCCACTTGCTTACCAATTTTACTGGTAAGAAAAAGAAAAATATTTGAATGTATTTAGGTGATGGATGAAAGATAGGCTAAAGTCAAAAGGACGCAATACCATCCGCTGTACTCGACCGAACTAACCCCTAATGATTCTGCTCTTAGTACATTTTAGTACACTACATGCGAAACGGAACGGGAGCGAGGAGTGACACTGACAGCAATCAGAGTAATCCGACCGAACTAACGCCGAGCGCGTGGGAAGACGACCGAACGGCTCTCGGCTAATATGAGCTAGAGAGCACAGAGTCACTGTTGCAACTGCACGGGAGTAAGTGAGATAAACAAAACTAGTGCAGAACTGTAAAACAAACCTAAATGCACTGTCTAGCTCCAACAAAGTCATACTTAGATGGGTACCAGGGCACACCGACAATAACGGAAACGAAGAAGCAGACAACTTGCTAGAAAGGGCGCAGACACACCCCTGATCGGCCCAGAACCGTGTTGTGGAATGACTAGACGGGATGCATATTCTCTGCTCAGCAACTTGGAAAGAACGAGAGCAATTGATTGATGGAAGAATTTCGAATTGTACTACTTTACAAAACGTCCGCACAAACCGTTCCGTAACACTATTATTTATGCTCAGTTTCTCTCGGTGTACTACTATACAAGGGCCTGAACTAGGGGGGAGCAAGTTGACATCACCGGAGGCTTAGGGGGGGGGGGGGGGGGGGGGGGGGCGCTGCAGTGGGGCATACATTGTATGTAAAAATTGAGCTCTAGGGGAGGGGGCAGCTCCTTCTCCTGTACGCCGATGCTACTATACTATACTCCAAGGGTCACCAATTGGTGACCCCTGCTATACTCTGTATCTTTAGGTATTTAAATAAAAGTAAACAAACAATTTGCACATTTTGGAGTACTTATAACATTTATTCCTCAGGCTCAGGAAGCCTGACACCCACCTATCCAAAGTGGCCCTGACCTGGAAGATGCCCGGTAAACGGAAACATGGTCGCCCTAAATTTACTTGGAGCAGTTCCGTGGAGCAAGAGTTGGGTGTATTGGGGATGGGGTAGGAGGCTTTTTAATCTATGTCATTATAACAAGTATCAATAGCTACCGAAAAAATGAATGAACTGCAACCGCTGAAGCTCGGTCTGGCTGCGCTGCACTAGATGCTTGAAATCGCTCGCGTCCCGCAGCCGCCCCACGCACGCCTCGCAGATCCCGCTCTCATCGTCGTTACGCATTACAACCTGTAAGGCAATATCAATTTTAACAAAAAAATTAAGTTAAAAAAAACTATCTGCCGCCCATAACTTCATAAGTGAAATGAAAACAACCCAAATGTTCATTGTGGGCCTCAAACTATCACCATACTAAATTTAATCTAATTTGGTTCTGTAGTTCCAACTTTCACATTTATAATATTAGCAGGGATGATACCTATTTTAGCTTCTGGCAGTTTGTTAAATGTTCATTCTTAATTTCGAATATCGCGCCTTATTTAAATCCGTCTCGCACTTGACGGTTCTTACGTCAGTGTCACTTCCTATTCTTGTACTCCGTGACACGCGTTTTTCGAGTGTGCTTTTTGCCTAAAATTAAAGTAATCTTTACTAGATTCCCGTTAATTTTCGTTTCATTTATCAGGTTAAGGGCCCAGTAAAGCCTAGAAAAGAAGGCAGTGCAAAAACTCTTAGTGCATAAGTGTAAAAATGTGTACATTAAATTGACTAGAAAAGTTTCATGACATTGCAAATTGTTTTCCGTCAAAAAGTGTTTGTTCGTTTGTGTTTTCCAAAAACTATTGAAAAATGGCATCAAATAATCAAATGGCATTAATTGAAAAACTAACCGGCCGTGATAATTATGCTACATGGCGATTTGCGGTAAAAACTTACCTTCAACATGAAGAGTTGTGGGATTGCGTTGAACCGGCTGAAGACGCTCAAATAGATTCAAAACGAGACACAAAAGCAAAAACAAAGATAATTCTGCTAGTTGATCCTACAAATTATGTACATATTCAAGAGGCCGGCACCGCCAAAGAAGTATGGGAGAAGTTGTCAAAAGCGTTCGACGACTCTGGGCTGTCACGCCGCGTCGGCTTACTGCGAGACCTCTGTAATACCTCGTTAACCGGATGTCAAAATGTAGAAGAATATGTGAGCAAAATTATGAATACTGCCCATAAGCTCCGGAACATAGGCTTCACGGTAGATGATGAATGGCTCGGGACATTGCTACTCTCCGGTCTACCTGAGTCGTACCAGCCTATGATCATAGCTATTGAAAGCTCTGGCATGAAAATAACCTCAGATTCTGTGAAAAAGAAATTATTGCAAGATGTTAGATGTACCGAGACTGATTCTTCAGTATTTGTTGCTAGCAAGAAGTTGCACAGAAGCCACAAGAAGCAGTCTAAAGGGCCAAGATGCTATTCCTGTAATAAATATGGTCATAAAAGCCCCGAGTGCAAGGAGAAGCCAAGGGATTCACAGCGTCATAAGCCAAGCAGTGCATCATATGCTGCAGTGTTTATAGCTACATCAAGTCAAGATGATGTGTGGTTTATAGATTCAGGAGCATCGTATCATCTTACGAAGCATAGAAATTTGCTAATGAATGTAACAATCCCTCCGATAAATAATATAAAGGTTGCTAACAAAGAAGTCTTATCTGTGCATGGCTCAGGGCAAGTAACTTTAGACACATACAATGATAAAGGTAAAGAAAACAAGCTGCTCTTTACAAATGTGCTGTATTGTCCTGATCTTGCTAACAATCTCCTGTCAGTTAGTGAGATTGCAAAAACTGGTGGCAAAGTAAATTTTGATAGCAAAGGCTGTGCTATTATAAACAATAGAGGTCAGATAGTAGCAACAGGCACGCGTATCAACAACATGTACCGGCTAGATATACCTGGAAAAGGCTATGCATGCATGTCTGATGTTGATGAACAAGAAGATACTTATTTGTGGCACCAGAGAATGGGACATCTTAACTTTCAGAGTCTAAAGAAAATGACAGAAAACACTGATCATGTAATTTTCTCGGCAAAGACAGAAAATCTGACATGCATAACATGCCAAGAAGGTAAACAGACCCGATTACCTTTTAAAAGTGAAGGCCCCAAAGCTAAAAGTTTACTTACAGTAGTTCACTCTGATTTATGTGGACCTATGGAAACTCCTTCGCTCGGTGGAGCCAAATATTTCATTACATTTATTGATGACTACTCAAAGAAAGTGTATGTGTACTTTCTCAGGAACAAGTCAGAAGCTCTAGAAAAATTTAAAGAATTCAGAAATGAAGTTGAGAACCAGCTCAATGTCAGGATCAAGGTGATCCGTACCGATGGTGGAACCGAATATGTTAACAAGACATTCTCTGACTACTTAAAAGGTGCAGGTATCATACACCAAACAACCACACCATATAGCCCCGAGAGCAACGGATTATCAGAAAGGATGAATAGAAGCCTTGTGGAACGAGCAAGATGTATGCTTCAGAATGCCAACTTACCAAAGAAATATTGGGCTGATGCAGTCCACACCGCTGCTTATGTGATCAACCGCTCTCCAACTAGGTCTTTATCATTCAAAACTCCTGAAGAAATGTGGTCTGGACAAAAGCCGAATGTGAAACACATGCGCATATTTGGCTGTGAAGCTATGGTCCACCTGCCCAAGGAGAAACGTAAGAAGTGGGACCCTAAAGCACACAAAATGATCTTCATTGGATATTGTGATCATACTAAGGGCTACCGTTTTATAATACCTGAGACCACTACAGTAATAAGAAGCAGAGATGCTATATTTCTAGAGTCTACTGTGAAAAGAAATTATGTTCCAGTTGAAATTTCTTCAAGTGACCCGGCAGAAAATAATAATATTCAGGATGAATCAAATGAAAGTATCAGTGACACAGATGTCACAAGTCTAGACAGCTCATATGATACGGTATGTGAAAACAGGTCTACCTCGGACAGTGATTATGTACCTGATACAACTCTGGATATAACTGCAGTCAAAAAGATGGAGCTGAGACCTAGAAAGAATATGGCTACTAAAAAGTCAGAAGAAAATACTTACCTGTGCTATGATGCAGAACCTATGGAAAATGTTCCTGAAACATATAGAGAAGCAATTAACTCACTTGCTGCAGAAAAGTGGAGAAAATCTATAAAAGAAGAATTAGATGCCCATGAGAAAAACAATACCTGGACATTGGTAGAAAAACCCCCAAATGCCAAAGTTATAGGATGCAAATGGGTGTTCCGAATCAAAGAAGAACCAACTGGTCAGCGTTACAAATCACGCCTGTGCGCTAAAGGATTTTCACAGATAGCAGGTATTGATTACCAAGAAACCTTCGCGCCAACTGTAAGGTATGATTCAATTCGGTTATTACTCTCTGTGGCTGTTCAACAAAATCTCAAGATGGTCCAACTAGATGTCAAGACAGCCTTTCTCTATGGTGAGCTTGAAGAGACTATATACATGACTCCACCACAAGGACTTCCTCATGGAGAAAATATGTGTTCCTGTCGACCCTCACATGAAGTTGCAAAAGGGAGAAGAAGAGCCTGAGCGGAATCTGCCATACAGAGAAGCAGTGGGATCTCTCATGCACCTGGCAACTGTGAGTCGACCCGATATAACGTTTGCTGTCAATTTGGTGAGTCGATTCCTTAATTGTTACAACCAAATACATTGGAATGCGGTGAAAAGAATTTTTAAATATTTAAAAGACACAAAAGACTATGGTCTATATTACAAAAATACTAATCAGTCCTCAGAAGTGACTGGTTACAGTGATGCTGACTATGCCAATGACCCAGACTCACGTCGTTCAGTGACCGGTTATGTTTTTATAAAGAGTGGAGCAGCAATAACTTGGTCCAGTCAAAGACAGCAAACCGTGGCCCTCTCAACAACTGAGGCCGAATTCATGGCTGCATGCGCAGCTACTAAGGAAGCAATGTGGATCAAACAATTTCTTAGCGACATTGGTGAATATCAACAAGATACTCTGTGTCTTCACTTAGACAATCAAAGTGCCATTAGTGTTATTAAAAATGTGAATTTTCATAAAAGATGTAAACATATTGAAGTGAAATACTACTTTATTAAGGAAAAGTATCAGCAAAAGATCATCTTTTTAAAATATGTTACTAGTGAAAATCAGTATGCTGATATTCTTACCAAAGCTTTGTCAAAAGATAAATTCAATTCTCTTAGATTTAAATTAGGAATGTGTTCACTTGGATCTACATGACTGTTATTTCTTTAAAATTGTTCTTATGTTGCACTGCTGTTAAGCAGCTATATTGTACTATTGTAATGTTAGTTTGAAAAGGCTCGAATTCAAGGGGAGTGTTAAATGTTCATTCTTAATTTCGAATATCGCGCCTTATTTAAATCCGTCTCGCACTTGACGGTTCTTACGTCAGTGTCACTTCCTATTCTTGTACTCCGTGACACGCGTTCGAGTGTGCTTTTTGCCTAAAATTAAAGTAATCTTTACTAGATTCCCGTTAATTTTCGTTTCATTTATCACAGTTGTTTGTATAATATGATGATTTGTGTGATGTGACTATTCTAGGCCCTTAATTAGCAACTATTTTCATACCAAATTTCATGAATTGGTTCAGTGGTTAAAGCGTAAAGAGGAAACGGGCAGAGTTTACAACAACAACTATAAAGTAGACGAAACCCAGTTAGTAAACATAGTTTGATTATGAAGTTTTGTTGATACTTTTTGTATCACTCTAACAAATGCATTTTGATGAGCACTTGTTACTTAACTCGTTAGCTTCGAAATAAATTAATGGTAGGAATATTTGCTGTGTTGGGTGAGGTCTTGGTAGCTCAGACGGCAGAGCACTGGGCTAGCGATCCAGCGATTCCAGCTTAACCAAGACAGAAAAAAACACTTTTAATTAATGTCTAAGCTTACCCGGACCCGGGTATGTCCTTAAACTACGTCCAAAAGAGAGGTATGGGCATTGTGAATGTCATCTCGCCTTGTGTGGTAGGGCACAGCACAGCAGATGTCATTCCAGATCTAGAGCAGAGCCCAACTGGGGAAGTACCTCCACCTTACAGAAAACCGCAGCCAAATAACACTTGACCCTACTCATAGTGTTGTGTTCCTGCCGGTGAGTAAGGTTGCCAGAGCTCAACGAGGGGGGTGGGGTTAGGGTCGGCAACGCGCATGTAACTCCTCTGGAGTTGCAGGTGTACATAGGCTACGGAGACTGCTTACCATCAGGCAGGCCGTATGCTTGTTTGCCACCGACGTAGTATAAAAAAAAAAATAGCAGACGTCGTCTGCTTGATACAACATTAATTTATTATGGGTTAGCGCATCGTTACTGGTGAATTTCCAATGAATGACTTGGAACTTCGGTAGCGGTTTAAGAAGTGTATATGTGTCTCCCTGAAAGACACTTAAGTGGGAATACTTGCTGGTTTGAGTGAGGTCTTGGTAGCTAAGATGGCAGAGCACTGGGCTAGCGATCCAGTGGGTGTAAGTTCAAGTCTCAGCCAAGACAGTAAATATTTCCGCTCAACTTCCAAAAAAAACCGAACCGCCAAACATGAAACAGGCTGTTTGTTGAAATATTATGGTCTTTGGGTTGGTGGTTGGTGGCACCAAAGTATCTGTCACCACTACAGTATTTGCAAAATTTTATTGAATGGGATTTTACATTGTTTGTCAAGTGACGTTGATCAATCTGTTCTTTGTATGCCTATTTCCCTGCATAAGAAGTCACCTAAGTACTCATATACCTCATAGTCAATACAAGATTTTAATAAAAATGTAACATAAGGAATATTACTTTTAGTAGAGTTGGGACGAAGAGTTGGTAATTATTCGGTATTCAGCACATTCGGCAAGTTTTACAATGTTAATGAATTAGTTAAAGTGCCATATATCGGGTGAATTGTTTTTATTACATTGGTCTTGTTTCAATGCTGTAAAAGCTCCTTCAGAACTTTTCAAGTACTCTCTTCCATAAGGCTACGTTTTCCCGTTGTCATGTAAACACATGATGAGACATGTTGAATACATAGGATGTTTTCATATTTGGAGTATGGACAAATTGTTTGCGAGTCCCTTGCCTTTTGACTGGCTTGTTTCTAGGGAATTGACTATGAAACATCTCTTCTTTAACTGCTAATGTAAAAGAAGCATTTTCAAATGGTTTATTAGAATGATACAGATGAAGTAGATGAATCAAATAATTCGTCCCAATATTTAGTTAGGCAAGATCAGAACCGAACATTCAAACTCCATATTCAGCTCATATTTTTTAGAAATAACACTATTATTCTAAGTCTGGTTGAAAGACCTAGGATAAACTTTTTTTTGTGTAAATTCTTAACACCTTTTTAGTGCAAATAATAAAGTTAGTTTGGTTTTTTTTTATTACCTTAATGTATTTTTACTAAGAAAATTACATTCATAAATCAATCTCCAGAGTAAAGAGGATGGCGTTAAATAAGAAAAGGAAAAAGGACATGTTTGCAATAATAGTACATTACCGAGAACACAATTTCGATGTGGCTGACTCTTTTCGCCGATTTTTGATCTTATTCAAAGTGTCTGTGTGTTCAATTCAGCCAGTTAGGACATTTAAAAATATTCTAACTATACTTAGACACAAGTCCAAAAATTTTATCAGTAATTTATTACTTATAGTCATACCTGTGCTATGCTGTGCTATGAAGCGCTGGTGGCCTAGCGGTAAGAGCGTGCGACTTGCAATCCTGAGGTCGCGGGTTCAAACCCCGGCTCGTACCAATGAGTTTTTCGGAACTTATGTACGAAATATCATTCGATATTTACCAGTCGCTTTTCGGTGAAGGAAAACATCGTGAGGAAACCGGACTAATCCCAACAAGGCCTAGTTTACCCTCTGGGTTGGAAGGTCAGATGGCAGTCGCTTTCGTAAAAACTAGTGCCTACGCCAAATCTTAGGATTAGTTGTCAAGCGGACCCCAGGCTCCCATGAGCCGTGGCAAAATGCCGGGACAACGCGAGGAAGAAGGAGGAGTCATACCTGTGCTAACTCGGGCACAAATACTAAAATGATGTAGCAATATGATATTCAACAAAATAAGATTTTAAATTAAATACAGTAAAAATGGTCCATAACAAAACAAATGCAACACTGTCCCAATTGAAAATTATAGAATTTTCATCAAACTTAATGGTACTTAATGGTACTTTAGATAGGACCTCGAGCCTTAGGAGTGTTGTATGGGTAAATATATTGTTGGTGAATTCTCAACATAACTTGAAATTATGGTGCTTTTGTGATAATATATTCTTAGGGTACATTTATTTATTTATTTAATATTTTAATATATATATACAGCATTACATGTCACTATGTGCCTCCCTAAGGCTTGTAGACAAAGCCAGGAATGGAAATATTCACATGCAACTGGTCAGCTTAAGTAGCTCAGTCAGTTGGTAAAGATTGATTGGACCAGTGTTCAAAAGATTGGGCATTCATCAAATATTACCCGATGTGGTGCATTATTCCATTTTTAGTTTGATTTGAAAATGTATAGCACTATTTAGTTCCATTTAAAAAAGTTGTAGTATTTGATTTGGCTTACTTATTTTATGACCCTAAATCAGGGGTTCCCAATCTTTTTCAACATGCGGCGCAGTTACAAGTTTAGTATTTTGCAACGGCGCCCTTGTAAATTTAAAATCACGGTCGAAAAAGAGTGACACGACGCTATATTATTTACCGATGCGAGCGCTCAAATAGGTACCCGCGAATATTTGTGGTTTCGGATAATGATAGAACTCACGGCGCCCCTCTTTACTTTCTACGGCGCACCAGGGCGCCGCGGCGCACACTTTGGGAACCCCTGCCCTAAATAGTTTTACAGAATAGGCTAACAGACGTTACCGTGGCAACGAATAATGAAATACTATTCGACACAATTTTGTAAGCTATAATTATGTGCAATAAGTTTAATGATAATACAATTTTGTTCAAAATTAATAATAATGAATAAGCCGCCGTACTTACTCGTATATTAAAGCATTCTTGAATCATATCCAAGTATATCTCAGTTTTTCCATCATGAGTATACAAAGTCTTCAAACCCTTGTCTGGAGGGCGACGCAGGCAGCAGCGACACGAATGCATCGCCTCTATGGCGTCAATCACTGCATCACTATCGTATTCTTCCATCATTAAAATACTTTTGTTTCAATTTGAAAACAATTATTTATCCAGTATTATTTATACTAGCTTTTTATAGATTCATATTTACAGAAGAACATGACAGCTGACCCAATGGGCCCGATTAAGCCCGATGGCGTTGGCATGCAGTGTTACCATATGCATAATAAAAAAAGTCTATAACGCACAGTTTTTAAAATAACACTCCATTTATACTATAATAGGTACATATAGTAGAGAGATATAAATTAACCCTTTAAGTGGCGTCAGTGAAAACACGAAAAGTAGACAAGCGGCGCCACGGTTTGCGCAAAAGCTGTCAGATTAAGAGGATTTTACAAAATCATCGATCTAAGCGTAGCGTATCTCTTCAAGTGGCATACGTCGTTTTTGAATTGTTGGGATTTTGATTTAATTTCAATTAATCAAATTTTATTGACGTAATCGATCGAGAGCCGACGGTCTACCACTCCAAGGCTTAAGTAAGTATATATTAAACAGGCTATTTGACTGTAAAAGTTAAATGATTGTAATGTTTATTCTTTTAGATAGACCTAATCAAACTCTGAAAGAGTGACAATTTTCTAGGTCTCTTGTTAAAAATTACTACTTACTGGCATAAAACTAATTGATGATTGGAGGTCATTGCTTTGAATTTTCAAAGTAAGACTTTTATTTCTAGATCATTAAAAAAGAACCTACAATATAATTAAAAATTAAGATTCCCGAATGAATGGTCCTCACTGCCCTCACCAAAAATTTTTATACCAAGTGTTATTGTATTTCTCATCATTGTCTAACTCGCTATCTATTTTCGAACGATAGAAAGCATAACTATACTTAAAAGCGTTCAATTTCACTTCTAAATACGGCAACCCCTCAATGACCACTCACTGGTGGCCGACACTTTACAGGGTCAATACCCGTGAGTGATGGGCCACTATTTTCATGTTTTTGATCTGACCACTCACGGGTTGCACATCTCTCGAAGGGCTAAAAATGTAAATGATCGTCCGTTGTAAGTTACAGTTAAATCTAACCATATCTAACTAAACCGTTCAGTAAGTATCGCGATAGACATTAATCTGCACTCAAATTAATGCTTATGATAGAGATAGATATGCTAAATCTATATTTTAATGATCCCCTTTTGGTGTCATTTAAAATAATATATCATGATATGGATGTACTAAACTTTTATATATATAGCTCATCTAATAACTAGATAAATACAGTTAATCTATATATGGCAACATTGCTACCATAGACTAATTCAGTGTTTTCTTATGCAACACTAGTGATGCTTAAAGTACCGGTTTTAGTTGCCAAATGCCAAGTTTCGGCAAAGACAAAAGGAAAACCAGATGCCCAATGCCCAACATTAAGACGGAGTATGGGGTAAAGTCAAGCCATTGGCTTAAAGGACTCACATCCAGGCCATTAATGTTAAATAAAATAAAAAGTTAAGCCACAAGCCACTGCCAATGTGCCTACATGATCCCTACCTCTTTGATCCTTAAGCCCCCTCCTTGTATTTGGTTGGTTAACTAATAAATGTTATAACTGCCCGAAAATGTACAAATTGTTTGTTTACTTTTATTTAAATACCTAAAGATACAGAGTATAGTATTGCTCGTGCGTCCTATCATTATGTACGTCAGTTTTTGATTGTTGTTCCATCCCATTAGCCCGTAAAGATTAATGGCGGGTTGCACCAATTACATTTGACAGACTGATCAAACTCAATCAACAGTGAATTTAGACTGCCCATACAATAAAATTTACGACCGTTTTAACAGTGACAGATGGTTTGGTGCAACCGACAACCGCCCTTTAATGTTGTGACACATTCTGCTAACATGCTTAGAAGGTCCCTTGTCTTGTGACTACTAAAAATGTATGTCTGGTCAATTTAAACCATTGAAAACCAACAAACACAGTTTTAAGATGCATTCACACCGCAGTTAAATTTTGTGGAGCAACTATATGTAAGTTACCTAATTGCTACTTCGTAAAAACTTCCATCTAAAACTCAAGTAATTATCATTGGCAGCCCAAGAAGTATAGCAAGAGTCGATTTCGATGATTTGCCTGGGGTTCTGTTCGATGGGGTACTGATTCCTTTCTCTAACCAGGTCAAAAATCTGGGTGTAATCATTGATCGTACTCTTTCTTGGATTCCGCAGATCAGTGAGGTGAGCAGAAAGATCTTTGCTACGATTGGTTCCCTACGTCGACTTCGTAACTTCCTGCCTCTCGCCACTAAAATTGCGCTTGCTCAGTCTCTCCTTCTGCCTATTTTGGACTATGCTGATATCTGCTATTTAGACCTTACTGAAGAGCAATTGAACAAACTCGAACGACTTCAAAACGTGTGCATTAGGTTCATTTTCGGGTTGCGCAAATTCGATCATATTTCAAGCTTTCGTTCGCAGCTCAAATGGTTACCCATCCGATTCCGTCGCAACACGCATATTCTTTCCCTCTTGTATGCCACTCTGTTCCACCCCAATACTCCGTGTTATCTTAAAGCCCGGTTTAAATTTCTTTCATCTCTTAGATGCTCTCAAAATCTGCTACTTGTTCCCCCTCCTTCCTCTTCAAAATTCTACAACAACTCTTTCAGTTTCCGTGCTGTCCGGCTGTGGAATAATCTACCCATTGATATTAGACGTGCTAAATCACTTCCCATTTTCAAAAACCTATTAAAAGAACATTATTTGTCTATTTCATGAAGGTACTATACTCGTATTCTTTTAAACTCGTTGTCGTTGTTATGGCTTCCTTTGTCATTTATATATGTATATATATATATATATATATATATATTATTTTTTGTATATAGTAATAATGTAGTCTATCTTAACTTTATATGTGTAGTATATGTATTATATTGTACTTTTACTACTTTTTTTCTTTATTTTTATTTTTTTGCACCACCCGTTAACTTCGTTCGCCATCTCACTATCTGAAGGTTGTCTGGAAGAGATCGCTGTTTAGCGATAAGTCCGCCTGTTGTTACCTACCAATGTGTATATGTAATCAATTTCTGTATCTGTTTTTTATGTAGTGTGCAATAAAGAATTTTATTATTATTATTATTATTAAAGACGGGCCTTACGGGCACTAAGAGTGGCGCCACTGCCAGCATAGCGGTGTCACGCACGAATTCAACCTAATCGTGCAGTCTAACGCAACTAGTTGCGACTATAAGTTGCGTTAGACAAGATCGCGTTGTGGCATTCCACTGAGGCACACCAAACGAGAATGATCGCTGGGAATTATATGAACGGCCCTCTTTACTTTTGAAATCTTTGGTTGCCCCACTAAACTTAACTCCGGTATGGATGTATTTTTAAAGAGTAAGAACAAGAGAACGAAGAAGTTGATCACACAGCTTTATTTTTGTTGTTTTAGACCCGTTGACTAACGCACCGCCCGCCACCGATGAACCCGTTGCTGCCTCAACTCTAAATAAACATAAACACATACACAAAAATATTCCTTGCGAAATATGTGCGAAGCAATTTGTAACCTTATGCGAGTTACGCCGTCACAAGAACACACAAAAGTCCTAACTCTTGTTTGTATTGCCATGAAACATTTGAAGATAAAAATGATTTAAAACATCACAAACTTGCATGCGATATATGCGGGGGACTATTTTGGAAAAAACCCACTCTCACGAACCACATCAAGAGACGTATGGGAATTTTCACTTGTACCATTTGTTATCAGATTTTACCAGATAAGAAATCTTTAAAATACCACAGGAAAAATCACAAAGTCTATACCTGCGATATTTGCAATAAACCGTTCTTATATAAAAACAATTTGATAAAACACATTAGAGTTCACATATCTGGTGTGCAAGAGAGCAAAATACGGTACAAAATCGGTAATCTACGTCGAGAAAATCGGTTGGCCACAAGCCCGACGGTAAGACTTCTTGGCCATGAGCTTTGATGGCCTCCGCGTAAGGTTGGAGATGTGCTTACGTGTCCTCACTCTCTTACGACCCTTCGTTATTAGATGGGTACTTGCACACGTATCAAAAATTTTCGTGTACATAAGTACTACACTACGACTGCGATGCTGATGCAGCCTGCGTGTTTTTTTTCCTACGATTTTGGTGCCCCCCTACACGTGGTGCCCTAAGCAAGTGCTTATTGTATTTATTTATTTATTATATTTTAGAAACATACAGTCGTTTACAAACAGTACCTATACAAAATTGCTTAAGTTTAGACCTAGAGTTTCATTTTTTACATAAAATCAGTCTGTTTTTTTTTTTTCTTTAAGATTACAATTTTAAATGTTACCCAAAACTAAACATTTGAGAGCGTAAAGAAAAGAAAACATGCATAATTACATTTGTTACCTAAAGAAAAGCACGTTTTAAAATATTAATGGAACAAGTAAATATATCTATGTTAGAGAGCTTGTCATTTTCGTTAAATAGTTTGCAGGCACGTCTTATGAATATATTTTGTGCATAACACGTTCTACTGTTGGGAATCGAGAATAACCTTTTCTTCTGACAGTGGCGCTGACGTCTACGAGGAACTCTGAGCTGTATTTGGTGTAGTAGCGTGTAGTATTTTGCTTAATGGTTAATCCGGCACTGTTCACATGGAAAGAAAGTTAGCAAATTGTGTGAAATTAAAAAGCGATATGATAATCACAACTGATTATGAAACCTACAACTGCAAAGTTTGCAAAAAGCAGTTACATAAATGCAGCATAACCCAGCACATTATGAGATATCACCGTATAAAACCTTATAAATGTGAAATATGTTTAACGAGTTTTTTACAGCGCTCGGCATTGACCAGCCATATACTCACTCACGCTGCCGAACGACCATACGTCTGCGATATTTGTAAAAAACCGTTTAAAACAAAATACTATCTAAGAGAACACATTAAATTACATTTGGGCCAGAAAGATCATATTTGCGAAATTTGTAATAAATTTTTTATAAATGTCACCGTTTTGAAGAAACACCTACAAATTCACTCCGGCAAAAAATACATCTGCGATATTTGTAAGAAGGATTTTAAGACGAGATGTTATCTTGTATGTCACATGAAATTACACATGGAAACTTATAAGTGCGGTATTTGTAATAAAACATGTATATTAGGGTGTTGCTTATTTGGCAAAAAATAAAAAAAATCGGAAATATCAAAGTCTCACCCCGCCATTTTGTTCTACTATCCCTATCAACGGATGCTATTTTTTTTACACTAAGTTTAGGGGTCGCTTCCACCCGTCAAAGTTTTTGGAAAAACCAGTTCAAAGAAACAATTATATTTTACGATTTTTTTATTAAAATCTACAATATTTTTGTCAATTTAGCCTAAGTTCAAGTGATTAAATGTTTCAGTAGCAGTTTAGGGTTTTTTATCACACCAAAGTTGATTTTTTCGCATTAGGGTATTTCTTTCTGAAGGCATTCACAACCAACAAAAGGTACTGCTTTTGCTCTTCATTCACAGTAATTAACTTGTTGAATTTTTCCATTAATGCCACGCCTCTTTCTGCTGTAGCCTGTATCATTAACGACTCTCATTGAATTGATTACATCTTTAGCAGCTTTATATTCCGGGTCATCTGACCAACATTCTACGTCTTTTTGCAAGAAGCCAGTCGGGAGATTCATGATTTCAAAAAACCGCATCGTGTTGCTTGTCACAAAGTTGTCTGACTCTTTCTCACTGATTAGGTTTATGTCGCTTGACGATAACGTTACTCTCTTAGGTGTGTATTCTAATCCTTCATTTTGTATAGTAGATGCCATTTTCTGCTTGGTTTCAAGATGCAAGGCTGTTACATCATTGTTTACTGATACTGGGGAAAATAATAAAACACTAAAACATCGATTTTTCACTGCTAAATCAGTATTAGAATAATAATAATTAGAATAATTATGTAATTTTCAGTAATATATATATGAAAAATCTTACTACTACCAGAAAGGTACACTATTTGTGATATAAGTTTTTAAAAATCACCAACATTTCCAGATTTTCCAAAATTTTCCGCCATTTTGTCTTAAAACTTATGTAATTTTTTAAAACTAAAATACTGCGCAAATTTGAATAAAACATCTGAAAGTGTATCAATTTACAATCAAAATAATTATAAAGGACTAAAACGATTTTATCTAAGTATGCATAAAATTATATTTGTTTACTGCTGTGTAGGCTGCATAAGTACATCACTATGCATTTAAGGGTAAAAATATCTAACTTTTATTAACAAACATAATTATAATCAAGAAACCTACCCCCCACTCTGATTTTCACCCGGACCAAAAGTGCCAAAAATACTGGCGGCATTGCCTCGCTGAATGGCCAGTGATATTTGTTGGACCAGGGAAGAACCAGAGCGAGGGTCGCAGCCCCTTTCTTTCAGCCGTCGCCCTATGCTCTTGATAAAGGCTTTGGCCTCGGCACACCAAGGGCACCTTAAACTTTGTTTAAGGTTAAACGAAGTCACATTTCTAAATATCTCGTTAAGTACTTAAGCTATCGATTTGAAATTTGGAATCACGCCGCTCGCTATGAAAGGGGTCATCTATTAATTACGTCACACGAATTTCGAGGTTTTTTGACCCCTCCCCCTCTTTGTCACAATTGGTCCCCTGGTGTGACGTCACAGTTTTAATTCTTTTTTTTTCAATGAAATCGACAAATTGAATTATTTATATAATATCAAAATATTTTTGATAAAACAAATATTTGTAATTTTAGAACACAAAACCGATTAGGAAAGAACATTAAACGAATAAAAACGATGATCGTTCCAAAAACTCGTTATAGAACTGTACAGTGAATAAAAAAATTAAATATATTTTTGGTTACTGATGAAGTTAAAGTGACGTCACAAAGTTTGTAACTCCCTCCTCCCCCTTGTCACAACACTTCACATTTTCTTGACCCCCTCTCTCATCCTAAACGTGTGATGTAATTAATGGATGACCACAAATAAGGAACAGAAACAAAACGCGCGAGTAGGCGGGTCCATACAGAGCGAACATACGCGCGAGGCAATTTCCTCGCGCACAAACCTGCCAGTGTAGACATGCCTCGGCCGAGGCGGCGCGCTCAGGCGAGGAAAACGCGCGTGCCGTTTTGGCTGAGGCACGTCTACACTAGCCAGTTTGTGCGCGAGGAAATTGCCTCGTGCGTATGCTCGCTCTGTATGGACCCGCCTAGTGACTAGAAGTGAATGTTAGCATCACTCACTTTTTAACCGACTTCAAGATTTCAAAAGAGGAGGTTATCAATTCGGTTGTATGTTTTTTTTTTAATGTTTGTTACTCCATAACCGATTCTGAACCGATTTTGAAAATTATTTTTTTGTTTGAATTTATATATATACAGATTGGTCCCGTTTTTGTCAAAACTCAGTTCTGATGATGGCATCCATGAGGAATCGAGGGAACTCTTCAAATATGAAAGGCATATAGACATTTTTGTATTTTCTGTAACAATTCGAGCATTTACATTAAAAAAAGTGACATTTGATGAAGTGGAACTGCTGATGATCATACTCTTCAACGACGCATAGTACACGTTTGGCGTTTTGTCTTCTTCGCTGTGTTTATTCAAATTAGATTTTCAAGACAAATTTTTGTCAAGTTCGAGTTCTGATGATGGGGTCCATGAGGACTCGAGGGAACTCCTCAAATGTTAAAGGCATATATATAGTGATCTTAGTGTTTTCATTAACAAATCAAGTATTTACATTTGTAGAAGTGACATTTGATGATGAACAGAACGGAACTCTTCAATGATGCATAGTTCACGTTTGGCAATTGGTTCTCTTTGCCAAGCAGTTAGGTTTTCAAGGCACATTTTTATCCTATTTAGTTTTTTTAAGTAAGTAAGTAAGTAAGTAAGTAAATATTCTTTATTGCACCAACAATTATACATTTTACATAAGTGTAAAACTACAAATGATTTTTAAAGGAAAATAGAACCAGGTAACAACAGGCGGTCTTATCGCTAAAAAGCGATCTCTTCCAGACAACCTTTAGGTAGCAGGAAATTTCGAACTCATACAAAAGTCAACAGGTAGTGCAAGGAGCTAAATATGGAGACTATTAAATACAAACACACATACTACTTATATAAGTATTTATACTTACACATATACAATATATAAATGGCAACTTAAGGTAGAGATAGAAAGTATAGTTTCAGCTGATTTTTGAAAATGGGGAGAGATTTAGCTAATCTTAATTCTACTGGCAGAGCATTCCATAACCGAACAGCCCGAAAGGTAAAAGAGCTATTATAAAATTTTGAAGTAGATAAGGGAGGAGCAAGAATATGAGTCTGAGAACATCTGATAGAAGAGAGATACTTGAAACGCTCTTTGAGATAAGGTGGTGTAGCGGGGTTAAAGAGAATGCCATAAAGGAGGGCAAGAACATGAGAGTCACGGCGAAGACGAATAGGAAGCCACTTGAGCTGAGAACGAAACTGAGACACATGGTCATATTTGCGCAAGCCAAATATAAACCTTATACAGAGATTCTGGAGGCGCTCAAGCTTATTCAGCTGATCCTGCGTAAGGTCAAGATAGCAAATGTCAGCATAATCTAATATGGGCAGTAAGAGAGATTGAGCTAGCGCAATTTTAGTGGCGTAAGGCAAGAAATTTCGAAGTCTGCGGAGCGATGCAATTGCAGTAAACATCCTCCTACTAACCTCACTCACCTGAGGTGCCCAAGAGAGACTCTGGTCCATCATGACACCGAGATTCCTTACCTGGAGAGAGAAGGGAATCTGAATACCGTCAAACACAATAGCAGGTAGAGAGCCAAAATCAATCCGGGCAGTAAGCTTTGAGCTACCTACTACCATAACCTGAGTTTTAGTAGGGTTTACCTTGAGACCGTAACGCTTACTCCAATCTAAGATGCTCTCCAAGTCAGTGTTCATGGCGCAGATAGTCTGTGGTAGATCGGCAACAGAGCCCTGAGAGTATATTTGAAGGTCATCAGCGTAAAGGTGGTAGGAGGACAAAATATTGGAAGTGATAGAGTTTATAAAGATAGAGAAAAGAAGAGGAGACAGCACGCCGCCCTGTGGGACACCAGCAAGCGTGTTGCACCACGAAGATCGAGAGGAATCCACCTTTATACGCTGCCGACGCCCTACTAAATAACTGCGAAACCAGTTAACTACCGCAGGAGATACATTAAGTGAACGCAATATGCCTAGCAAGATATCGAAGTCAACCGTGTTGAAAGCATTACTGATTTTTTAAATAATTATCTGGTGCTTTATTTCATACATGGTGTGAAATAATTTATCTTAAATACAGTCGAATACCCATTTCAGATTTGCCCTATGGTTGACTGGTATCTTACCAGTCAACCATAGGGCAAATCTGAAATGTGTCAAGGTGGGTGCAGTGGCAAAAAAAAAAAACACGTTACCTCCTTTTTTACATAATTAGGCGTAGGACGCTGTCTTTATAATTTCATTGTATTAAATCTAAAATCAACAATAATTGTTCTTTCACCGGTCTCCCTTATTGAAGTAGGTTTTTTTTCTTAAAAATTATTACATGTCAACAGGAGAGCCCGGAACCTAATTGCTGTTTATGGCATTCAACCCAGATATACTGTATGCCTACCTACTGACTTAAATTTGCTATATTAAAGAAAAGTCTAGGGCTCTAGGCAATAAGAGCAATTAAACTTATCTCTTTGAATATTAATTTAAAATATCCTCGTGACCAACATGTATTACGCCTCATTATGGGGACATGATAAAGCCTAGCCTGTATTACACAGAAATGGAAAGCAAAATAAAACAAGTTTAATCATGTAAATAATATCATTTATTCACTGTACAGTGTGTAAGCAAGAAATGGCAAGTAATCGGTCACTAAAGTGCTTACGACTTAAATGATGTCTTTTTCTGTTTGCCTGTCGGTTTAACTTGAGGTTTATTCTTCGTGTGGGTTCGCCTGTGCTGCCTTAAGCCTTCTGAAGTCGAATACGATTTGGTACAAAGATCGCACGCATATATTTTTCCTTCCACATGTATTTCTAAATGCTTCTTTAAGTTATTTTTTTGCGCAAATTGTTTGCCGCATACTTCGCAGCAGTGTGGTCTCTCTCCGGTGTGTGTTAGTCTGTGAGCATCCAGGCCGTGCTTGTGACGAAATTGTTTGTTACACATTTCACAGGTGTATGCTCTCTCACCGGTGTGAACTATTTTATGCCGTCGCAAACTATTCTTAGTCGCAAGCGTCAACCCACAAATGTCGCAAGCATAAATGGTCCACTTATAGTGTATATTCATATGCCTAATTAGTTCACCTTTATAGCAGAACACTCTTTGACATTCATCGCAGGTATAGTAGGTTGGACTAATGTGATTTTTTCTAACATGTGTCCTTAAACTTTTTTGATCCGTGAACTTTACTGGACATAATTTACAGCGAAAATGTTCCAAACCCGTGTGTAACGCCATATGCGAAACTAGGTTTTGTTTTTGAGTATATCTTACCATGCATATATCGCACGCGAAGGGTTTTTCACCATTATGTGTGCGTTTATGTTTGTTCAAGCTAGATTTGTCTGAAAATCTTTTTTTACATTTTCCACACCAAAAAGGTTTATCCCCAGTGTGAAATTTCTTATGCATGTCTAAACGTGATTTTAATTTAAATTTTTTGTTGCATATTTCACAAATAAAGTCTTGTCTAGTGTGAGTTTTTTTGTGAATGTTTAACCCCACTTCCCGCCTAAACTGTCTTCCGCAAGTATCGCAATTGTATGGTGCGTTTTTCTTTTTCGCGCTTTTCCCGAAGTTTCGTTCCTTTTTTAGCTTCATGCAATGACCAAACGCCTCATTGATGCAACTCTTTGGTGACGTCACATAAGGACTCTGTTCATTTACAGGAATTTCAAACTGCGGTTCTTGCTTGAAAACATCTAATGTCTGGTTCTCGAGGTCTGAAACAAGAGATTTTGTAAATAAAAAATAAAAAGTGGGAATGGTACTTTTTTCCTATCTGTTAGCAATTGTAAGGACGAAGTAGTAAAGTATGCATGATTTAATTTTTCACGCATGTAACACCAATTACGGCGTGTCACGGGTAAGTGGCTTCTGTCTGTGTACCCTAGATAATACTTGGTCTTTTGAAAGCTGCAAAACATTCGTTATTAACCACGCATTTATAAAAAGAACTGCTATGTGTATAAGCCTGTACAACAAATTGCCTCACCATATTAAGTTTGCAAATAATAATAAGATTAAAATGAATTATTAGTCAGCTGTGGTACCATTCCACGAAACGATCGTTCAATAGAGTTCGAGTACAGTACAACAACGCGTTTCGTGCAATGTTACGACTACCGTGGCGGTCTAGTGGGTCTGGTATGTTCGCCGAGAAGAGTAGATGACTTTTTTTTATGTAATAGGCTGCAAACGAGCAGACGAGCCGCCTGATGGCAAGCAGTCATCGCCGCCCATGGACATAAGCAACATCGGAGGAACCACTTATGCGTTGCCAACCTTTGAGAACCCTAAATACCTGCTTCTTAATAATGCGTAAAAGGCACTGGTCGTTTGTCGGGAGAGTGAGCGAATCGATGAACAGCATTGTTGAGACTGTTTACGAAACATGCTACTATAGGAGTAAGATTTCACTTACACCTTATTAATCTTAGTTTAGTGGAATATCTATTAATAATATTTGTAATCTTAATTTGGAATGGGTTTATGGGTTAAAATTAAGTTGCAAAAAAAAGGACTATTTGACAAGATGGAATAATGATCACAAACTATTTCTTAGTAAATTAAATATGTTAAGATAAATATTTGTAAGTACCTAAATGTAAAAAAAATGCACAACTGCGTGCAGGTTAAATGCGGCGAACTTATTTTAATCCTACGACCGTGTATCTCTAACAAATAAATACATATATTGATTATGAAAACTGCGCCAAGTTTGACCTAATGAGAAATAGAACGCGGACAAGTCCGCCGGAGCTGTTATTGTCCCTTCCTTTTAGCCTTTCGCTGACACGTACCTGTCATAAATAGCTTGAACTCCTCGATCTCCTCAGTCGGTAAAGGATCAACTGAGACCTCCGTCTTGATTTCTACAGAACCGTCTGAAAATAATTCAATCAATCAATGAAAACAATCTTACAACTCCCAGGCGATATAACCGCTCAAAAATTTTCAACATTTTACATATTTTTGAATAAAATTTATTAAAGTATTTTAAATTTTTTGGTGTTCAACCGATATATATAATTATTTAAACATTTTAAAAACAATTCATGCATGAGTCTAATTGTGACGTTATTTATTGAAAAGGACCTTGGTAGAAGGCGCTTACGCCATTATCAACGATGCTCCTATATAAATACAACGTTCGAAGTAAGCGCCCTCGACAAAAGATCCAGAGGGCCTACCGCGAACCACGTTCAACGTGTTGCCTCCCTGTCACACTTACGTACGAATTTACAAGTGCGACAGAGAGGCAACACGTGAAACGTGGTTCGCGGTAGGCCCTCAGGTCATCTACGTCACGTTAAATCTACAATTAATAACATTAATTTCATCCACACGTTAATTTCTCCTTATTTAAGCCTTCCTCCTTATTTATTTCTCCTTATTAAGCTTTTCTCCTTATTTATTTCTCCTTATTTTTCCTTTTTTTTTTTTTTTTTTTATATTTTGGTTTTTTCCTGGAACGCTTTCAATATTTTTGATCACTTTTAAGGCATTTTACTGAAACATCTATATTTATACTAAACTATTTCTACTGTTTTTATTAGTATCGAACTGAACAACATTTTAGTGGTAACTAGTGGGAATAACCCATAAGGTTGATTTTACCATATAATTACTTCAATAATAATTTTATCCATAATTTTATAAAGTTATTAAATCATCTCATACATCAGAATATGGCAGATGACTGCGCAGAAGTGCCGTTGGAGCAGATACGTGCACATCAGTTGTGAAGGAGGCTGACTCAACTAGACTGGACTGGAAAGAGCTGGAAGTAGGCGCTCAAGATCGTGATAAATGGAGAATTCTTCTGCGAGCCCTATGCTCCTAACAGGAATAAATCCAATAATTTTATTGAATATCTGCCTTTTAGTTAGGGCGGTTGGTAAGAAGTTAACGTCAGCTAAGGTCTGGTTAAAGGATTGGCTGAATTGTGCTTTTATTGTATCATAGAGAGAAATAAGTAAGGTTAGAATGCTCACTCCGTGTTCCCATTTAATAAATGGGCATTTCTATTTAAAGTTGTACCTCCAACTTGCATTCTACTTTTAAATTGTTTGGTTTTTTCCACTCAGAATCACGAGCCCATTCGACACCAATACGAAAAAAAACTACTTTACTAAAATTTCATACATTTTCATGTTTGTCCGTTTTATTACGATAATAGAAGGTCTTTAATTAGAAATACCCAAAAAACAAGTTGTATAGACGGTATTGTAAAACATTATTAAAAATTTTCGCAAAGCTCGCTTAAAACTTTTTTATTAATTAAAAGATTTTATCTATTACTCTAAGCTTACTTATTTCTCTATCATTATGTAAAGTAAATAAAATTGTGATATATAAACTAGTGGTCCGTTATTTCAGATCCTTGTATTATAAAAGTACCGCGTAATTTTCTTATTAACCGCTTGGCATAAGTGTTAGACCCATAATAATTTATAGCAAAAGTAGTAAAATACGTACGCATAAGCTCTTCTTGAAACGCGTTACAATCATCAGCCTTTTCCACCTTCGGTGAATCTTCTTCTTCTGAAACAAATGTATTTATGTGTAATTAATGATAGTCTGCAGTTCACTGCAAGGACAAGTCTTGAACTCTCGATACAAGGTTGCTTTTCTCATATTAATTTCCTCAAATTACAAAAGTAAAATGAATGAATATTTATTTGTATATTAAAATAAAACGTAAGTAATAAAACACAACCATTATCTAAATCCACAGGCAGTCAAAAGCATAGGTACTAGGGTTTGCAATCCGAATATTCGGATATTCAAATTCGCCAATATAAATATCCGAAAATATTCGGATAACAAAACTCAAAATATCCAAATAAACGGATATTTTAGATAATACAGAAGTAACGTTTTTAACTATGTTATTTCTTTTAACTATGTTGAGTCTTGGAATCTTGAGCGTGGCGAGGGTTAAACAAATTTGCCTCCGAATGAAACACAACATTTTTCACCACACCAACGCGAGGAAAATACTAACTATGAAAGACCAAAAAAAAAACAAATGAACTTATTTAAAAATTTATCATCCAAAATCATCATTTAAAAGTCAATTCTACCAGCTAACATAAGGAAACGATTCAAAATTTGCATCTGATTACTTTGCCCCACATGTGGATAAAATGCAATTTTCTCATTCGTTTATGAACAGGCCAGTGTACACTGTGTACGAAATGAGTTATTCTTCAAGTGGCATATAAATTTTATATTCTTAGCTTTTAGTTTGCTTCATTAGATTTACTTTAGAGGCTTAAAACACTTCCTGACATTTAGCTGTACAGAGAACAGCCTTTAAGGCATATGACGCCATATATGGCTGTTATAATATTCAACTCTATTGATAGCTATTAAAGTTCCAATTTAAACGATTTTTTGTTATTTAATCAAGTAAGGTGTTAGTGGCTCGAAATACACAAAATAGAGTATATTAACAATACCTTTAACATGGCACTCTCGCCTCAGCCATTCCTGCAACTCCTCCTGGCTGTGTTGCACTTGCAGCTTGAAATCGCTGGCTTCCCGCAGCCGTCCCACACACACCTCGCAGATTCCACACTCGTCATCACTTGGCAGGTAGGTTAACTGATGGTAAATAATCATAGCATAAAATAATACGAATTATAATATAACTCAAGTGTTGGTGGCCTAGCAGTAAGGATTGCGTTCAACTCCAAGGTCACAAGTTTAACAGGTTTGCTGTGTAAATTAATTTGACTTTTAAAAAGTATGAGGACAAGTGAAAGTTACTACAAGTCAAAGTCAAAAAGATGATGTAAGTCAGTTAAGATTCCGTAGAATTTTGATGTGATTCATTGTGTGATTTTTAATAACTTTAACAAGGAAATGAACTGAATTATTATTTGATTTTAATTATTTTTGCTGACTCGACTCAATGTCAGATACCTAATTACACTTGCAGTAAGAATAAATGAAAGAGGCTTGCAAACAGATAATAAAAGACCTAACAACACTCTCAATACGGCCAGTTTAGATGTGCCTCGGCCGTTGGCCCTCTGCTCGCGCGTTTTCCTCGCCCGGGCACTCCGAGCAGCCAAGGCATATCATCACATTTGTTATTATGATTTAAAAAATGATTGCTATTCATATTGATAACACTTGAGTTATTTTTAGTCATAATTCATCACTATACTTGTTTTTTTTTGTCTGTATTGAAAAACTCTATAAAGTAAATATTTAAGAATTAGTCACAGCAGTTTTGTAGCAATTATATAACATATATGATAATTTATTATAATCTTTCGATGCCATAAGTAATAGGCACTATATTTTTAAAGGTATACTGTAGATTGCCACAGCATTTGTGTGTACTTTACCCCCGAAACACCATGCTAGGTTATTCAAATTTTAGATATTTTGGTACTTAGTCACATTGAAATACATATAACCTATGGATGAAGGTTACTTTGCTTTGGCTATTACAATAGACAGTGTTTCATAATAGTCACTTAGGGAGTGGCACTTTCTAAGTATATTTCTATTTATATTCCTTCACACAACTGATTTGAGCTTTTTTTTGTGCCGTATAATAATATCTTGAGTAATTACAACTACTATTCTACAACAGATAATCCACCGTCTTCATCACAAATATGTATGGAATTGTATGAAACCAAAATAATTTAATTTCGTTTGTTTCATAAATTTTAATTACACCTACACGTTAGCCCAAATTTAATCTTAATAACGGCGTTTAAAATCTCACATTATTAATTTTAAAAAGTTTACATGTATCTCGAAGCATTCCTTGAGCATATTCGAATATATTTCAGTTTTGCCCCAATGTGTATATGGTTTCTTCAAGTTTTTTTCAGGAGGCCGCAGCAGGCAACAACGACACGAATTTCTCACATCCATTGTAACAACAAATGTCGATTTTATATTGAATTATAATGTGCAATAGGGAAATTATTTTACGATAAAGGTAAATTAGTTGACAATCACCGCAGTGAGACAGTGACAGTTGACAATGACATGAGAATTTTTAAATGTAGGGAGAATTATAACCAAAGGCCAAGTACCATTGAAAGCCAAGTATAATGTAGTCGCGTTCGAATTCGTCTACATATGACATATTTATAAAGTTAATAAAAGGCATCAAAGCCAAAATAAATTAAATACATGAAACGATATATAAAACTTCATTGTTACTTTGGTAAAATAATAATTCATCGACTTAAAAGGAAAAAGATATGTAATGTAGGAATCTTTGTTTTGTAGTAACCGAACGGTCTCTATTAGTATGCAACACAGATTAATAATATGTAGCTAGCTACAGATGGGACAGTGGCCTTGTGTTAGTTCCCTTTACTATAGTTGTGGCGCTGTAAACTTTTATAATCTGTGGCACTTATTTGACAGCAAAGACTAGGGATTTCAAGAATGAAAATTATCGATATCGATATTCTTTAGTGTTGTGACTACGATAAAAAATACGATGAATGACAGGACCCTCCTTCAGAAAATATGTACTTTCAAAAAGGATAACAAAAAAAACTAGAGAATGTTTTTAATTATATTTATTTTTAATCTTTAGTAGCTTTTTGTCTTAAACGGTGCGCTTTGTATTTTTTATAAGCGCTAACATGCAAAGTATGCATTTTTAAAATATATTTTTCCTCAATTTTACCATTTAAAATTCTGTTGATAATGTTACACCAGTTGTGCACTTGCAAACGTATTACCAAAGACATAAAATATTTTTTGATTAATATTTTATGAATTTTACATCCTAGCCAAGACAGGTCGCAGCGTGAATTAATAATAGAAATAATATTTTTTTTAATATTATTTGAATGGCATGCCGCGTTTAAATAATTGTGTATTATTTGCGCACATTCCCTATACGAACATACCATTCTCGAGCTTGGGTAATTCAAATTGGCATTTTTTAGCCTCTTATACTCCCTATGTTTTATATAATCATGGATCTCTTGGTTTTCTTTTGTCGTATAACTTTTTGCACAATCATCACATTTTGATTTTTTTGTTATTTTTCGGCATATGTATCCCGCCGTATACGCGGACGTTTGGACATTCATCCTTTCCGTTACAACTTCTCTATAATTGATTTTGTCCTGACGGGACGAGGTGGCTGACGACGATGACGGCGTATTTAAATTTCCAGGACAGTTTTCTTTCTCATCCTCAGATGATGTAGTGAAGAAAAGATTACTTACATTAATTAGGGTTTCTCCGTCATCGTCTTCACAGTTCATGGATGTTGACTGTGGGGCCAATATATTAGAGAGGACTATGGATTTAAAAGAATATATAAAAGTGTTTACGTCGGGATTCACATTTCTGTAATTAATTGCTCTTATACGACCAAAGAAGTTTTCGATGGGATCCTGATTGACAAAACGAGGGTAAAAATATTTCACTTTGTATTTAGAAAATAATATTTTTGATAAGCCCAGGAAACTTTTTAATGTGGTTATCCACCCTTCCAAGCATGGAACGCGTACATGTCTTGGCTGGCCATTACGTTTGGCCAGTTTGCTATTGCGGTCTAAAAATGTCATACTTTGCAATGTTCTTAGCGCATTTTGCCAAAAATCCTTATGGTTTGATGTTTCTTTAACAGCACATCTAAGTTTGCCTTTTCCTTGGCCTGGCGATCCATTGACACTGTCAAATAACTCATCGAAAAATAAAACGACTGCAGCTGTCGTCTCCATAGTCTCTTGTGGATTATTGACTCGTTTGTCTGAAAGAAAAAATTGGTATGTACAATGATGGTAACAAAAACGATGTTTAATACAACTATACTTATATAAGAAATATTATGCAAAAAATGCTCATTGCCGGCATCGCCCCTGCGTAGTTTTGCGTAATATGCCCCACTGTTTTAATTCAATTGCTAAGTAACTAAATCAACAAAAAGACGGCTTCTTGACTATATTAGAAATATGTGAAATAAATAATGAATCTTGATGTATATGTAAGTGGAAACATGCCACCGTCAGAATTTTATTTGAAATGTTCTGCTGAAGTATCCATAGGACAAAGTCTTGCAGGTACTAGCGAACCCGGCTTCGCACAGGTTACACTACTTAATCTTCCTCAAGAATCAGTCTATTGACAGGTAGTCCGTCTATGGCAGGTCATTGGAAACTAATTATGTCCAACTACTGAGCATGGCCTCATTTCAGTGTGTAAGAGGACTTTGGACTATAATCCTTAAGCTAGCCAAAATACAGACAAATTAGAAAGCTAATAATAATAATAAGTCACACCTTACATACCCATGTTTGTACCTTGCATGCCCATGAGTATAGCTGGTTCTTGCACTGCAGTATCATCTTGTTCTTGATTTGTACAGTAGTTATGTTCATTGAGAACACTGTATTCTGAAATATACACCAAAATAAGTTCATGTAATATTTCATGAATTCCGAGCGTGAGGAAAAATACCATGCTGAAAATCATATATTCGTTGTCGTGGTATTTAGTAAAAATACCAAGAGCATAATATTTAATATAGATTATTCATTTATTTAAATATATTGCTAGGTACAAAAACATAATAATATATTTAGCAAAAACACCATGACAGAGTAAGAAAAATTTTACACACTAATAATTTAAATAAAAACTTACCTTCAGACGAGAGAGGGACACCGTGAAAAAATTCCTTTTCTGTGAAAAGGCAAGGATAAGAATAGCGAATTCTTGACCCTTGGCTAAACTGAGTTTCGTCGAAATGTTTCTGACAAACACGTTTAGTCATTAGCTGACCCTTTGTCAGTCCAAGTAAATGTGGGTTAACTGGAACTAGAAAAGACATCCACAAATTTCGCAAATGATCGTTTATCGGCATGCAAAATAGTCTGTGTGTGTCACTTGTTGATTCACAATCGAGAACACAACACTTTAATGGTGCCATATTCGGCAGCCACAAGGTACTCAACTCAACCAAGATGGGAGGAGGACACAAGAATTGTATTGCAAACCAGAGGAGGGTGGCTTCTCAGGGTACTCAACTCAACCAAGACGGGAGGAGAACGCAAGATAACCGACGCTCGACTCAAAGTTTACAAAACAACTAAAAGTGAGAATTGTCAAATTAAAATTTTTTCACTTGACACTGTTGACAGATAATTGACAGTTAAAGACCACAGATTATGTAAAATAGGGTGCGATGCTAGCGCTAATACAATAGTAGCGGAACTAAAGTTGTCATACCCCTGGTATGCAATACATTGATCTGATTGATCAAAATTTGACTTAATTTTACGTCCATAAATTGTATTTGTAGACAGGCTCATGGCTTCGTTCCTAATAAGAATAAAGTACATGCTTAATAAAGACGGAAATGAAAAACAAGGGCGTTAACGTTACCTGATAGTGATATCGTGTATATGTTGTCAAAATGGACTTATACTCATGTAGCTGCTGCCTGCTACGGCCGCCAGAGAAGGGGCTCACTACGCTGTACAACCATAACGGCAAAACGGAGGTATACTCCGACATGCTAAGAGAATGCTTTGAGATAAATGTAGGTATCACAATATTAATGCACGAATAATAGGTGCAATCAAAGCCGCTGGCCCCTTTGAATTGAACGCCACGCCTGTGGTTTTTGCTGATATATATGATATTGGGCTGTAACAGCGCGCGTCAGTTTATGTAGTTAAGCTTCAGTGATAAGGGATCACTCAATAAATCTTTGTTTTTTTGCTAAGGACCAGCCACAGTTAGGAAATACTAATGTTAAATAATTTTATAAATTCGCAGATTAGATTCAGATGCTTGCACAGTTCAGTTAAGAATTGTAATTGTGTTAGATCTTGTACAAAAAATTTAATTGAATTTTGTGCCATTTTGAAAATATAACATGTATTCTCATTTGTCTCCGTCCCATGTTACCACTCCTATACATAAGACTGGGACAGACGGGAATTTGAATATACCAATTCCCATCTGTGCCTGTCGAGTACAAATGGGAATACACCAAATCTAAATCAGTACAAATAGTTTTATATAATCTTCTTTCAGCTGATCTTGGGAAATGATAAGTATGGAATCTGTGAGGTGTGTCTTGGCCGCCTGAGAGATGCAAGTGATTTTAAACTGCAAGTGAAGTGCAGTCAAGCAAAGCTGCATGAGTGTCTGCAAATAGATTTATCTGACACAAAAAAGATAGAGGAAATAACCCTCAAGGAGAAGCATGAAACAGGTAGTTAAATAAATATGTAGGATCAGTTATACTTGTGATGCTTATAAAATATCAAAAAAATAGTCACATTTTAAAATAGTATGATGTCAAAATATTATGGAAAAAGTTATGATTAACATTAAAGTTATAATGGACAAATTCACTGCTTTGGGCAAGACTCAAACAACCTTTTGGAACACTGATCTGACTGATGACTTTCTTAGGGTCTCCCCACTTATATTGACGCGGAATCGGCAAAAGCCGTAAGAAAAAAGCTTTATGTCTTAGCAAAAAGAGTGAATAAGGTGTTGTTCGGCTCGGTTCGCAACGATCGACGCCTGCCGACGCGCAGCCGCCGTTTTCGCTTTTATTGCGCAGACATAAAACTTATTTTCTTAAGGTTTTTGCAAACCTTGCAGTTAGGGCACTAACACTTAACTTTCTAATCAAAAGTGGCATATGTCATTTTTGAGTTATTAGAATTTTGATTTTATTTCAATTTATCAAATTTGAAATTTAAATGATATAATCGGTCGGGAGTCGACGGCCTACCACTCCAAGGGCTTTTGTTGCAGATGATGGCACACAGTTTAATATCAAGTTGGAGAAAGCCTGTGGAAATGAGGCTGTAAGGCGTAAGTATTTACTTTTATCCATGAATAAATATTTAATATATTGTGTTTAACATCGCTGTGATGTGATTTTTTCCTAAGGTGAAATCAAATTGGAAAAATCTGATATTGAGATGCCTGATGGAGAGACAGGTAAGAAAACAAGATAAAACCAAGATTGTTAAGATAAAGCCACTCCCATACAATTTATTTTTGATCACACTTGCTCGAAAAAGATCTTATTTATATGCAGGTGCACTAAAGGACTCATATTGTTCCAACGGGAGTTATGAATTGTAAAAAAAAGCTATAACTCCCTTGGGAGCTCTTTTTTGTTTCAATTGTGTCACTAATTCATACCAACCAAGCAGGTATAAATGAGTTTTATTTTTATAATTTATTATTTAGGTATCCGTGCCTCCCGCTTGAACCACCTATGAGATAACACCCTTGTAACTCAGCCCTAATGGAGTGAATTTCTCAACTAGCAGCGTCATCTATCGCGCCACTCGAGTACCAATGTCGCCCGGTTGCCAGCTTTCGGCTGCTTTGTCCTCAGTACGCTTTTATAACTCAGCCGAGCAACACGTCTACAACACAACACATCTATCGACAAGTTAAAAAATGATTAATTTAATAGCCATTTAAAATATTTTTACACAATTTTCAATCATAGCTGAATGCCGAATAGGTCTGATGTGCCTTCGATGCCTAACCTGTCAAAAATGACAATATGGCAGATGAATGTTAGAAATGTTTTTTTTTTATGGAGGATAAGCAGGCGTTTGACCACGATCTCACCTGATCGTAAATGATGATGATGATGATGAGTGGTGGTGATGTCACCGTATTTAAGAATTATTTCGCTTAAATTTAGTTTTTTCTTCGCAAGTGTGATGAAAAACATTGTGTGTAACTCCGGGGTTAGAATATTGCAAACTCGGGTCCACTTAAGACTCCAGCCTGCGGCTGTCGTGCATCTAAAGGCCTCGTTTGCAAAATTTCACTTTTTGGGTTCATATGACTCTTAAAAACTAACAATTTAAAAATCTCTGATAAATTATTGATTGACAGGTTGTTAGACTTCATAATTTTTAAGACCAAACAGATTTAAGTACTTCTGTAATGTGACAAGTGAATGTAGCGAAATGGTATAATGAAATATGGAGTCCAGTTAGTTATATAGGTTGTTTATTTACGTGCTGAATATATAGATCATACTAAAGAGACTTGGTTGTAAAAAACGTGCCCCTTAGTTTGACATCCAAAACAGATGGCACTGTACAACTTTTGATAATCAGAGTTACCGCAAAATGTATTGAGTTGTACATCGCCATCTTGTTTGCCTCATTTGCCTGTCAAATTCGAAGCACGAAATTGTCTTCGATTTTATCTTATTCAGTTAATGTATCTTTAGTCATACTGAGCAACTTTTACTATGAGACCAAAATGTTAAGATCAGACAGCCAGCATGTATGAAGAAGACAAAATTGATTTCGCGATTTCGGGGTCGGAGGCCTCAGTATGACCTATATATTCACCCTGTCAATTATTGCTGGTGACCAAATAAACAGCCTGTATTTTCCAACAGTTCTGTGCTTGATGCATCCTTAAATGTGAATACCAGTAAAGGGTACGTGTCTATTGTGTCTTAAATAAATAATTTAGAATACTATATTTCTGTCAATATTTCTGCGGGTTACAGCCTTTAAAACTAATGTTTTTATTCTCCAAATATAACCAACCAAGCCGTTGGCAATGAGCTAACTAAAACCTATGGCTCCATTACTATGTGGCACTTCTAAAACGTGTTCCAAATTAAATGAGTAAGACTTTTTTTATTTGACGACATCTTACACAGATGTACCTTAGCCTACAACTAAGCAAAACTTGTAGAGTCGGACTAAGCTAAGTTGGCAGCGATTTTGATAGCCTAGCCTATGCAAGTGTTAAGTAAACGTCATTCTTTCATAGAAGTTTGACGTTTGAAATGGCACTTGCACTATCTGGGCTGCCTAATTCTCTTGGACTGACTCTACTATCTGCACTAGGCGTTAGGTGGCTTACTCTCATAATCTACCTACGTTCTGCTAAACGGGCAGTACGTCGCGGTATCGGTATTGCCCTGTTGCTTTTTAACTAAAAAACTCCTTTCAGGCTGTAGACATATTGAAGTAAATATATTAAACGGGTTAATAATAGGGAGTATTACTGCGATGTTCTGCCGCCAGAGTGCAGCATTAGCATCTATCGTAGACCATAGAGTAATTTATACATACTGTGTGTTTTGTCAAGTTTTCACAGATAATAAAATATGACATTTATGCATCAAGGCGGTTTGTTATATTATATTTTTATTTTTTTAATTTATATTATAATTTCGATTTTCTTGTTTCGAGGTAGGCCCTTTGTAAACAAACCGCCTTGATGCATCAATATCATTTTTTAGGGTTCCGTAGTCAACTAGGAACCCTTATAGTTTCGCCATGTCCGTCTGTCTGTCTGTCTGTCTGTCTGTCTGGCCGAGGCTTTGCTCCGTGGTCGTTAGTGCTAGAAAGCTGAAATTTGGCATGGATATATAAATCAATAAAGCCGACAAAGTCGTACAATAAAATCTAAAAATTTAATTTTTTTAGGGTACCTCCCCTATACGTAAAGTGGGGGTGACATTTTTTTTTCGCTTTAACCCTAGAGTGTGGGGTATCGTTGGAAAGGTCTTTCAATACTAATAGGAGTTTTCAAGAAACATTTTTTGATAAAGTGAATATATTCGGAGATAATCGCACCGAAAAAAAAAAGTGTCCCCCCCCCCTCTAACTTTTGAACTATAGGTCCAAAAAATATGAAAAAAATCGTGGAAGTAGAGCTTAAGAAAAACATTAAATGAAAACTATAGCGGACATGATCATTTTAGCTGTTTTTGAGTTATCGCAAAAAGTTTTCCCTTCATAGTAAAACGACTTACTTTAATTAGGTACTGATTATGCAAATTTGCCTATTTGTTTAACTCGGGTGAAAGGTACCGTTTCATCCCTTGGTTAACAATTTACTATACTTTAAGCTCCAGTTTAGCTTATTGTGACGGAAGAGTAACTACGGAATCCTACACTGAGCGTGGCCCGACACGCTCTTGGCCGGTTTTATTATATTTTGTTTTGATGGTTTGTGGCAGTGGCGCCCCTACGCAGAGTTTGGCGTAAAATTCCTTATTATGGTAGAATATCCTTCGCCTTATTTCCAATCGTAATTCGAGGTCGTAGCCGGGCTCCTGCTGCAGGTGAAGGCCGCTTTGACACCTCGTTACGTATTGGAAGAATTCGGGCAGTATTCAACCTGCCTGACTACGGGAATGAGAATGACTCGTTATAAATATTTTAAAAGTGCTTCTCTTGAAAATGGGCCCTTATATATGTCAATTTACCTGTGTTCACTACATAACATAACCATTAAGTCTACGAAGCTGACGGTCTCGGTTTCGAATCCCGGTAAGGACATTTGTTCCTGAGTGGTGTGGACTGCGCCGATTTGTGTCAGATTATCCTATACCATTTTTTTTTAATTTCAGTGGCGTTATACGGCGGGGCACCAACGCCGGCGCCTGCTGACGTAACCATCTGCGACTCGCCAGAACCAGCTGCCACGTCCGTCGACGCAGCGCACACATGCGACATCTGCCAGAAATCATTCGACCACCAATCCAGGCTTAAAGTTCACCGTCGAATACACACCGGAGAGAAACCGTACTCGTGCAACGTATGCAACAAAAAATTCGCACAAAAAGGCAACTTGAATGCTCACTTCAAATACCACATGGGCGACTTTAAGTTTTCTTGCGATAAGTGCGACACACGATTTACACAAAAATCTCATTGGAGCAAACACATGTTGATACATACCGGAGAAAAACCTCACAAATGCAAAGTGTGCAACAAACAATTTAGACAAAAAGGTAGCTTAAATGTTCATTTGAAAATACATTTGAAATCTGAAAGTAATCGTCTTGAACCAGGAGAACTGCCTTTATGTAAAAAAGAAATAGCAGATAACTCAAATAATCGTTCAAAAGATTTGGGAGAAAAACCTCACACCTGTGATATATGTAAAAAACAATTTGCAGAAAAATGTAATTTAACAGCTCATCTCAAAAATCACACGGGGGATTATCAATTCTCCTGCGATGTCTGCGAAAGGAAATTCGCTTCAAAGTCCAGCTTGGACACTCATAAATTTGTTCACATGGGAGGAAAACCGTTCACATGCGAGATATGTCATAAAAAATATACTACAAAAAGTGTGTTAAGACTACATTCTAAAATTCACTCGGGGGATTACAGCTTTTCCTGTGATGTGTGCAGCAAACGGTTCATACAAAAAGAAGCCTTAATAAAACATATGCGCGTACACACTGGTGAAAAGCCTTATTCCTGCGATATTTGCCAAAGGAAGTTCTCGTACAAATGCGGCTTAAAGAGTCATTTAATAGTTAGACACGGCCAAGTTCTAGACCGCCCCAATCAACCCGTCCCGTCCTATTCATGTGAAGTATGCAGCAAGCAATTCAAATGTAAGTCCGCTTTAAAAAGACATGTACAGACTCACACAGGTGAAAAGGAATTTAGTTGTGATATTTGCGGGAAACAATTTTCACTAAAAAGTTCTTTAACTAAACATATAGATATACATATGGGAAAAAAACCACATATGTGCGAAATATGTAGCAAGCGATTCACACTAAAAAGTACTTTAAGAGCTCACAGAGAAACGCATAATGAAGAACGACCATTCGCCTGCGAAATATGTAATAAGGCATTCAGACTGAGCAAATGTTTACAGGACCATATGAAGGTGCATGAGGACTTTAAGCAACACTCTTGTGAAGTTTGTGGCCAGCAGTTCAGACATAAATCTGCTTTAACCGTTCATATCCGGAGACTCCATCTTAGAGAGAGGCCGCATACTTGTGATGTATGTGGGAAGAATTTTCCAGTTCTTGCCGAACTAAAGACCCATTATCGTGTACACACAGGCGAGAGACCGTACGCTTGTTCTGTTTGCCATAAGAAATTTCATCGACACGATGGAATCAGGCGACATCTTATACGAGTCCATCATGAGAAACCCACAAAATATATTAAATTAAAAGAATTTTCTGGTAATAGCTAGATTAAAACTGTAATACCATAAATATACAATTTTTTAATAAGATGTATCGGAATTATACTGCTACTACAACTACCGTTAAAACTATGGTACACGTTCATGTATGGCGGCGGTCGCGTGAGGCGGAGACTAATGAGAATACATTACTTGAAACTATATTCACCGCTCATCATCTTCTAATAATATTTCAAGGTACCTTAAAAGAGAAATGCTGAAACAGTTGCAAGGAAATTACAATTAAATAACTAGTGGGTACATAATTGGAGCATCCTGTACTCGGGCGAATGTAGACCCGTTCGGCCAGCGATAAGCAACAATAGGATAAGGAAACAAAATGTATCTCCTCTCAGTGCAATGATTATCGGTTTTTTGTAATTTATAAATTGCTGATAATAACCTGAACCTGAGTATAGTTATTATGAACAATTGAACAGTATGTTATGCTTTTAAGATAATTTATTTTTGTATAACATCTACTACGGGAATGGAGTATCCAGATAAACCTTAGGGCCTACGCTAGCTGGCGCGGGTGCACGGAGCGGACGAGCGAGTTAACGAAAAATAGTATGAGCAACGCTAACTGAAGCGGACGCGTGCGGCGGATTTCACCTACAAATAGCACCCGCGTGCGTGCGCGCGTGGCAGGCGTCCGCGTCAGCTAGCATAGACCCTTACAGGTTTAACGATACTTAGTAAATAAGCTTAGTTTTTTTTTGTAATTACCTGCATTAAAAAAAAACATATATCAGTATTTTAAATGTTTCCTATAGTTTCGATCGATAAGAAAAATGTGAGCTTTGTTTTAAGTAGGTATTACTTTGTGAGTTCTGGATATTAGCCAAAAATGCGAAGCTTATAATTCAATGTTACGGTGATCATGAGGTACTTATATTATAAAATGAATACAAAAATAATGTGGACTAAAATGTAATCTTTATTTATTTTCAGACTTACAATATTTATACAATGTTCTACATATTTTTTACTATATTTTTTGTTGGAAGTCGAGTTGAATAAAACTATACCTATAGCAAGTAAGCTTAAGTCCGCCTCTTGTACACAATTTGTTTTATGCAATAAAGAAATGTAATTAAATGAGTTCCTTAAATTTGGGTAACTGTTGAAACCGTATATTTTAATATTATGAATTACTATAGTTATATACTTAACAGTTTGACTTAATTTGCCGATAGATGGCATAAGTAGTAGCGATTTTGGAAATTTATTATGGTAGTTTTTGTTGTCAATTAACACTAAAATATTTGGAATAACAAACATGCAATAGTTTGCATTTAAAGTCACAATTTAGCGATTTGTTGTTTAAGAAAATTAATTACCAAATTTAATAATAAGCGATATGTTTGTTATTGTTAAATAGGTAACATTGAGTCACTATTTTATCTAAGTAAATCGGTATCCTGGGAATATTCTGAATCTAGATCTTAGTTACTTAAAAAAAAGGAAAGGAAAACGTAATAATTTGTTGAGTAATTTATATAACCAATTTTAGTGAATGTATAGGTACATTTACGCAAATCGTTTTGACTTCCTTAATTTTCATCATACTAAAATAATATTTATATTGAAATAGTCAATAGTAAAAGTAAAATGGCACATGACACAAGCAATTCTCTACAAAACCTGTGTGCGCCCAGTTTTTACCTACGCCTCATCTGTCTTGGCTAATGCCTCTAGAAAGAAATTTAAAACACATAGGAGTCAAATCCCTTTAGTGCGTCATTTCATGAAAATGTTGTCAAGGAGGTAGGCACGTTCTCGAGGACAGTGATGACGAATTCACTCTTGAGAACGTACTTAGGCCTCCCGCCCATTTAAACCTCCCATCCACAACGTACATTATCATCGTCTCCTCCCACGACAGTAAGTCATCCTTCCATCAACTCCCCTTGCTCACAATCACCTTCAGGCTCACATTTGCTACCACGACCAGGTAACATCCCGTCTGGTCCTCTCTGCTAAGAGTGCTAAGTAAGTCGCCAGTCAGCCCAAAAAGCGGCAAATTAAGCCCAAGAGTATCTCTACCACATTATTTGCTGTAACACCTAACTGCACTGTAAACATCAATGAATTTGTCAACACTAATAACTCCATTGTAGATATTAACAACTCAAATGTAACTAATGCTATTAACTCTAACGTTGATACAAATGTTAATGAACATGATAATAATTCTGATGACCCCTTTGAATACTTTGCCCTGAGCCCTTAAGGCTCAAAGATTCAATGGGAATCTACCTAAACCTTCGTTTGTAAGTAGTTTTTAGTTATTTGCTCTGTACACCTTTTGTGTACTCACCAGTCCGCCAAAGAGCAAAGGGTGCCCGCCGGTGCGGTCAAGAAGTCCATATCAAAATAAATACCAGCCTTTTGTTCGTCCGGGCTCCGTAAAGTGCACATCGTGTCACCGGTGCGTGGTGTCTTGCTCCGCTCATAGATTCGCGGTGGTCAGAAAACACGACGAGTTCGACAAGGATGTTGCAGGCTTCGAATGTACAATACAAACTGCCCTCAGGACAATATAAAACTGCCCTTTTCAGTGGCAATAGAAAATTGCACTTCTTATCGGAACGAGACACGACGGAAGTCGATGTGTAGGGATTATGATCCTTCTGTAGTTTTATCTTGGCCCCTGATCTTTGGGGCGTTAGGGTTACATTTTTCGGTGTTTCTTTCTTTTAGCAGGACCGCATTGGACGCGATAGCAGTACGGAGGCTTAGTGTAGTTCGGAGCTTGCACGCGCTCTCGGCTACGCTTTGGGGCAGTCTATTCCATTTTTATTTGTGCCGGCTGATGACTACTAAGACTGATTCTGGTTTCTTTGCCCTAAGCATTTCTACATCATAGTGCCTACCTCTTTCAGGAGTCTCACGTCACTCACGTCAGCTTAATCAATCTATTCTGTTTCCGTGTCTTCATTCATCTCGTCACTAATCCATTCAGAAGACAGTTTGTTCTAAAAATATGAAGATGTCTTAGAATCAAATCATACAAAACATTAACATTACATCACGAGTATATTAAAGACTGAAAATATCAGCCATTCCTTCATTCAAACCTTTTTAAGTTTGGCTATTTATTTCTTAACTGTAAAACATTGTTCGAAGTGTAACAAATGTGAAGTAGGTAACTGGACTGGAATATTGTTATTTTGGGGACCTTGTTTCATTGGTTTTGTTCTTCTGTTTAATTGGTGAAGTTTAAACCAATTAAGTAACTATTTTGTGGAAGATTATTGGTGTTTTGAATGTAAGAGAACTAAATTTCCAAAAATCCAAAAAGCGATTTGGATAGCCCAGAATGCGCAAGTGTTATTTTAAACATCAAATTTATATGAAATTATGACGTTTAAATAGGTAACACTTGCGCAGTCTGTGCCAACGAAATCATTACCAACTTAGCTTGATCTAACTCTAGTAAAACCTAAAATGATTTTGTTTGTAAACATAAAAAACCTGCATTCAAATAGATTAAGAGAACACATTCAAATTGGTTCACCAATTTATGAGCTATGGTGCCACATTTATAAGTAACCTAAATTGACGGTATGTTCAATTTAGGCTATACCTTTCAAAGATTTTTACCAGGCAATTAGGGAAATAACTGAATGATTCACGGGTAAACCATTCATCAAGCAGTGCGAATTAATTGAAATTGTACCAAATTGTAAACCAAATCGTTGTGGCTGCAGCTACCAGCAACCTTACTGACAATAAGTTGGTACTTCTTTCCAAAAGATTATATAACTTATTTATAGAACATTATGTTATTGAAAGTGGCAAAGTGCTTATATGTATGTGTACTCAATAATAAAATGAAAACCTAAGTGAGGTTTTTTACTATTCCTTTCAAATCTTAATTTTATAACCTTTATTTTTTTACTTATAAGTTAAATGAAAAAACGCGGCCAAGTGCGAGTCGGACTCGCCCATGAAGGGTTCCGTACCATTTATGATGTATAAAAAAAACTACTTACTAGATCTCGTTCAAACCAATTTTCGGTGGAAGTTTGCATGGTAATGTATATCATATATTTTTTTTAGATTTTTCATTCTGTTATTTTAGAAGTCACGGGGGGGGGGGGACACATTTTTTCACTTTGGAAGTGTCTAAACTATTCAGTTTAGAAAAAAATGATATTAGAAACCTAAATATCATTTTTGAAGACCTATCCATAGATACCCCACACGTATGGGTATGATGAACAAATTTTTTTTTGAAATTTTATGACTTATTAAAAAAAACTGCTTACTAGATCTCGTTTAAACCAATTTTCGGTGGAAGTTTGCATGGCAATGTAAATCATTTTTTTTTAGATTTTTATTCTGTTATTTTAGAAGTTACGGGGGGGGGGGGACACACATTTTTTCACTTTGGAAGTGTCTCTCGTGCAAACTATTCAGTTTAGAAAAAAATGATATTAGAAACCTAAATATCATTTTTGAAGACCTATCCATAGATACCCCACACGTATGGGTTTGATGAACAAATTTTTTTTTTTTAATTTTTGACGTATTAAAAAAAAACTTCTTACTAGATCTCGTTCAAACTCATTTTCGGTGGAAGTTTGCATGGCAATGTATATCATATTTTTTTTTTGATTTTTCATCCTGTTATTTTAGAAGTTACGTGGGGGGGGGGGGGGGGGGGGACGACACACATTTTACCACTTTGGAAGTGTCTCTCGCGCAAACTATTCAGCTTAGAAAAAAATGATATTAGAAACCTCAATCCATAGATACCCCACGCGTATGGGTTTAATGAAAAAAGATTTTTTGAGTTTCAGTTCTAAGTATGGGGAGCCCCCAAAATTTATTGTTTTTTTTCTATTTTTAACGGTAAGTTTGAACGGTATAGCTCTTATAGTTTCGGAAAAAAGTGGCTGTGACATAATCGGACAGACAGACGGACATGACGAATCTATAAGGGTTCCGTTTTTTGCCATTTGACTACGGAACCCTAAAAAGAACAAAGAAAGAAGTTTTAGGAGTAAGGTCCTCTGGCGCAGTGACCCAGAGTGTGTCTTGGCCTCCAAAATCACCACTGATACTGGTCCTGTGCAGTTTCTTGCCAGTCTTCAAATTCAACCTTCATTTTTCTGTTCTGAAAACCGATTTACCCGGTAGGTTGTTTTGGAGATTCCATTATTTATGTTATTCAAATCTTTCAACGGACAATGTTGGATTTTCTTGTTTCTAATCTAGCTTATTCCTTAACAGCAATCTTATCTAGGTATATTTTCTTCACATTACTAGTTTGTCTAGTGAATTAAGTATTATTTTTAGTTAAAAGTCTTTTACTTATTAATATACGCAATAATTATATGATTCACAAAATCTAAGATTGCAAGCTGAGATACTTTTTTAGAATTGAACAGTTTCACTTGACACCATGTTTTGCTTATATTAATGAAACTTACCACTATCTTCCTATTTGTCTTGTTGCAACTAAAATGCAAGTAATTTTTCCAGTCATTTTAGCGACTGCAGTTTCTCGTCTTGTTTTTTATAGCCGACTTCAGTACAATTTCAACTAACTTTATTCGATGTTCGCGCCATTCGCGGCAGGTAGGAACTGTGTACTGACGTTGACAGCTGAAGGCCCCGAGGGTCTGACAGCTGATAGCGAAGATTTTTTTTAAATACCGACGTTGTGACGTTCTGAGGGCTTACCACGAACCACGTTTGAGATCTTGCGTTCCTGTCACGCTTACGTACGAATTTACAAGTGCGACAGAGAGGCAACACGTCGAACTTGGTTCGCGGTAGGCCCTCTGTTCTTTATTCACAGAATTTTTTTGTTTGGAAATAGAATATAATAAACTTATATAACAAACCATTTTTTAATAATTTATTTGGCTTATTTATTTACACACATTCAACTTGGCACAATATATTTAAACTTGGCCCAGTGAGCGCAGCACTACAACGATAAATCATAAAAAAAAACCAAACGTCAAATGCAAGTCAATGACATGGACGCTTTCAATATTACCGATCGATATGTAGCCCCTGTTTTGATTAGAAACTTATAATCGTAATTTTAAGTGTTTTGTTTTGAAGCAGTTGTTAATGTGTCCTTATTACCGTAGTGATTAAAGACGTAACTGTAACATAATGGAGGAGTTGCACTCGTGTAGCTGCTGCCTGGAGCGCCCTCCAGAAAAGGGGCTCAAGACTCTGTATAAACATCTCGGCAGGACAGAGATATATTACGACATGCTGAGAGACTGCTTCGATATTAATGTGAGTTTGACTAAAGTGATATTTTTCCTATCAGCCCGAATGGCTGTCATTGCTGAATTCCTTAATATTGGTTTATTATATTTTCGGTCAATTTCTTTAACAGCAAGTCTTATACCAACGTATTAAATTCCTCTAGCATTTTCCACTTAAGTCTATTCAAATCAAGCATCTTTAATTTTAAGCATACCTATTTTTGCATTAACACAATCATATTAACTTACTTGTAACAAACCATGTAACAAAATCTTGTAAGTTGATTCTAACCTACTTTTAATAGCCATATCGTTCTAGATGTTTGCAAGTTTATAAATAAAAAAACAAAAAATTTATAACATATTGAGTAAATTATTGATTCTCAATTATCAGTTTGATATAAAATTTAAAATAAAATTGTAGCTATTTTCCTAGACTAGAAAATTCAAACCAACTTGGGTTGAGATTTTTTTTTACCTACTTGATGTGTGAGGCTGCAGGATATTGACAAATATCCCATCATGTGCCAAATTCCTGGAGCAGGAGGGGAAAAAAATAATCATGTCTGCCGGGTACCATTATGCACATTTTGCCATGTTTGCTAGGTGTCGGGTAGGCCAACACACCATTGCCCATTTAAACACGGAATAATGAAGTTTCTATAAGCCTAAAAGTTTGTTGACGATACTGACCAACTGTAGCCTATCCATCCAATTACATGAAACTTGACAACCCTAAATAGTGGAAAAGAATACATTAGAAAGGGGCGACATGATTTGACCTACTTAATCTTTCTGGTTTAACCCATTGGTTGACTGGTAGAGAATGCCTTAAGGCATTATTTCCGTTATTTGTACCTTCATATATTGAATAAATAAATATTAAATAAATAAATAAATAAATGATTTGTCCCTGAATCGCTGACAAACTTCTGTTTCCTAGGAAGTTTTATTTCTGTATGGTAGTATTGTTATTTATTTTGTGATAGGACATTAGACTAAATTAACATGTATTTGTACCAAGAAACTGGTATCCAACTTATGTTACTGATCTAAGTATTTAATAGCCCGTACAGTAATAACTGTTCATAACATTTTTTTTGGTAAAAAAAAATAGTCAATATGATAATAATAATAGAAACACTGTTCCTTCACAGTTAGGAAAAAATATTTTCTTTACTTTTGGCCAGGGAAGTATGGAAATAAATTAATACCATAGTTGAATAGGGCATAGATTTTGATACATGGAAATTTAATTTTAGTTTTTAGTTTTTTCCTGAGGTTAGACTAGTGAGTAACACTACACAAAATACTAATAAAATGAAATGTAACTTTCCCTAGTCCCTAAGACAGTTCCTGAAGTTTATTTTGAATGGATTTTATATAAAAAAAAAATAGAAAACAGGCTTTTAATATATTTTATTATTTATTATTATGTTAATGTTTCCTACATGTAATAAAAATCTGCAAACATTATATGTGACAGCTAGTCCATATGAAAATGGACTGTCACAGCTGTCATAGTGACCATCATTTGAAGCTAGGGGCAAATAAACAATGGGTCTGTGATTCTGGCTCTGAGTCGTATCTGGTTCAGCAGGTTTCCATTGCAGTCCAGCAGGGAAACACAGCGGGAATAATGGGGACTTTTGAACCAGGTACGATTCAGGGTGAAAAATTATTTTAGATTTATTTCTCTGTATCTTTTAAATATATTTTTTTTTTCGACTAATGTATTGTGTTGTATTTTAAGTGACTTATTTTTATTTACATTACCTTTAATAGATTGTATTGTAAATTAAAAAACATTAAAAAAAAATAAACAATCCACTTTAATGTTAACTTGCAGCTTAGCTTAGGAAATGACGAATGCGGGATCTGCGAAGTGTGCGTGGGGCGGCTGCGGGACGCGAGCGACTTCAAGCTGCAAGTGCAGCGCAGCCAGGCTCAGCTGCGCGCGCGGCTCAAGGGAGTGCTCACTGCCAGTAAGATTTCATGCATATATTATAATAAATAATGTTTAAGTAGTAGACAATTAGTAGCTATTTATCCATAAAAGAATAGCACTGTCTATCATCTTCCGTTTCTCTTTACTAAGAAAGCCTAAACATTAACCCACATCTGCGTTTCCTACAATGTGCCGTTTGGGTGGTGACCTGGGACCGCGAACCTTCTATCACTAAAAGGAGATAAATGTTAATTCCTGGGGCTGGCAGTAAACTCCTACTGGAGCCATCCTTGGACCTGTCTCCGGTTACCAATATTCGACCACCGCCAACCAAGTAACCTACCTTCACATCAACCAATTAACTTAGAGGAATACTAGGCCTTAATTGAACTAGAGTCTGGCTTCAGTGATCCGGTAATTGAAGAGAAAGTATCAAAAGTCAATTAATATTTCGTACATGAGTTGTTCGCGTTAGTGCGCCATTTGTCCTCCAATTTCAGTAAATGACTGCATTTTTTTTGCTGCAGGTGACAAATTGAAAATCAAGTTGGAGAGAGCTTCTGGAGACGTCGCCATAATTCGTAAGTATATTATTTTGATGGCGCGTGAGTACCAATTACTTTTTTTTAATTAGATTCTACCCTCGACTTTGTCTGCTTGGAATGATGATTGTTAAAAACTGCCCTTTGTCCTTCCCCGGGCCTCAAACTATCTCCATACCAAATTCCATCTTAATTGGTTCAGCTGTTTAAGTGTGAAGAGGTAACAGGCAGACGCTTTACTTTCGCATTTATAATATTAGTAGGGATAGTTATCAATGCTGCATTTTCGTTCTTCACGCATGAAACTGGACTCATCAGATAGTAGTAATATATGTCAGAATGTATGATTGTATATTAATCATAAAAACATAAACCAATTATTCAGTAAGCCAGTTGCGGTTATCATCATCATCATTGGTTTGTTTGGGACGAAGCATGTTGATATGCATTTGTAGCCAACCTGACGGAGCCAACGTTGCGGATATTCAAATAAACTGTATTACTTCTTTTTAAGGTGTTGTTTTTTGGTCATTCAATCAATTGTATTTTTCATATTAAGTAATTAAAAAATACAATAAAATACACTGTGGACTTGATAAAAAAAAAATCCCTTCAATAAATGTACTTAGTGTTTTCTAGTATTCAACAGTGGGTATTAATTTTAATATCATTGACTGTAGTTAATTTGATGGTGAAGAAAAAGGCATAAGATCTCACGTATTGAATTCTATTTAGTAAACCTATTCTTAAAATTCTTATTATTAACTCTAATTGTCTTAAAGTACATAATGCAATAGTAATTAATATTTTCAACTTCTGATCATCGATTATTTCACCGATCGTAACGTGTAGGTAGATTCGTAGGTACGAGTAACCACACTAAGTTCAAGAGTTTGATGTTTTATATAAGGAAAAAATCTAAATATATTATAGGACATTATTACACAAATTGACTAAGTCCCACAGTAAGCTCAATAAGGCTTGTGTTGAGGGTACTTAGACAACGATATATATAATATATAAATATTTATAAATACTTAAATACATAGAAAAGACCCATGACTCAGGAACAAATATCCATGCTCATCACACGAATAAATGCCCTTACCAGGATTTGAACCCGGGACCATCGGCTTCATAGGCAGGGTCACTACCCACTAGGCCAGACCGGTCGTCAAATCATCATCTTCATCGCCACCAACCCACCTTACACTAACGATGCTTAGTTTGCATCACAATTAATTATTTGCTAAATTAATTAGTCTTAGTTTTCTAAACAAAGGCCCTTGTAAATTGTATGTCATAGATTACAGTTTAGTCTACACAAAATGTTGAATAAAACCGTGTTTGCAGCAGGTGAAATCAAGCTGGAAAAATCCGAAGTGGAGATGGCTGATGGTGAGGTTGTATCAGGTATACCTATATTTTACCATATTTTGTCAAAAAGAATGAAACCCTGAACATAAACTAATTCTAGAAAAATAATAGAGTAAAAATGTAGCCAAATTATCGTTAATTTACTACTAAAGTGGCAAACATGCTTGTGACCCGCCTGACCAGCTAGCATGGGTTGCGTCCTCGCGCGCTACTCCATACATCCTGTCCTGGGCGACATCAAGTAAGGACTCGCGCGCGAGAACGCAACTCATGCTTGACTTCCTATGGGCGCTTGCAATTCTAGTGGAGTTGCACGATTATTTTAACTGAAGGTTACTTTTAAAAAATGCGAGCTCAATTCCGTACCCAGAATTAGAGCAAGCAAGCCGAGGTTTATCGACATGAATTTATAGATAAATATTGAGTGAGACTCAAGACAATATTGCATATTTTAAAACGGGTCACTCACTTTTTTACTAAGTCGAAAAATTGATTGACATATATCGCTCCCTAACAGCAGCTTCACTGCAACAGGAATACGCGTTGGCTGACCGACGCAAATTAAGATTTTTTTTATACAAGGGAAGAACTACTGTTAAGTCAATAATAATATAATAATAATAAAATAAATTTTTATTGGCTAATATAAATGAAATGTACTGTATTTCTATTAGGTTAAAGTTTAATCAAGATTTAATCGCAAGCGACCCCTGTATTAGGAGCGTGCACACGACTGTCACGCAACCTAGCGTCCGCAAGTCTAGGGGAAAACGTCAATTCACTACATCTTATAAAACTACTCCAAAACTAAAAACTACTGAACGGATTTTCATACGACTTTCATCTATCAATAGAGTGATTCTTGAGGAAGGCTTAAGTATATAACTTGTTAAGGTTTTGTGTAAATTGTTTGAAATATAACGATGTTGTCGGAAAAAATCACGCTGGCTAGGAGCGTTAATCGAAAACGCTGCCTAATCCGTTTGAGCTATAACAACACAATGTATGGTGGGGTTGTTTCTCATTCATAGGTCTACAAAAAAGTCCGTGATGTTAAATGTCTAACTTTTAAGGATAACTTACTATATCCATTCTTAACTTCTAGAAAAAGATCACGTAATATGTGGCATTTGCAAAGCTATTTACATGGATACATTATTAACAATTATCAAAATAAATACGTTAGTTATATTAAGCATTTCATACAGATTACAATGATCCCTTACACCATACAATTTAAATGAATATTTCAGGAGTAATCGTAAATCAAAGTTTCATTTCGAGCCATATAATTGTACGAAATGATAAAAACGCTATCCGCAGTTAGTTCAAATTTTTACCACCTTATGCGCTGGGATCGCTTTACTTACCCCCACCATGCACTTCGCACGGTCCCAATAAATGTAGAAAAAAGAAATTTCATTCCCCCATTCAGAAAAAATACAACTTTGGTAGTTAAGTATTGTATTGTAGTTTAGGCGATTTCCCGCAACTCGACCGGGTTAGGCTAGTCCTGCCAGCCCAACTCCTCAAGGAATCCTATCGAACCTTTTAATGTTGAGTAGGACCTCGGGGAGGTCTTACGGGGATCTGAGGTGTTTTGCCCTGTATAGGGCTGGTATGGGGCCACTCCGCTGCATTCTAGTACAACGTGAGAGGATCTCTCTTTTGTCTTCATGCATCCTCGGCATTGAGGACTGTCTGTAGCACCTGTTATAGAAAAATGATTGTTAAGTAGTCCATGACCAGTGTCATAACTCATAACTGGTTACCATTCTCACTTGGACCTTCCCTATTTGAAGGAGCGCCCTTATGAGCTTTCCGTGGATGATGGCACTTGAGTATTTTGCATAATATTTAAAAATTACTTATGTATGTAACATAATTTAAGTAAAATAAAATAGCCTTTATTTTTAACCGACTTCAAAAAAGGAGGAGGTTCTCAATTCGACTGTTTTTTTTTTGTATATATGTTACTCGATATCTCCGAGAATCGTGTACCGATTTTCAATTTTTTTTTTAATCAAACCGGTATAACCCCGAGATGGCACCAAGTCGGGGTCTGATGATGGGATCTTGGAGAAATCGAGGGAATTCTTCAAATACATGTATGGCGCCTTTGGTAATTTTTATTTGAAGTCGATTTTATTTTTTATTAAAAAGTTTTTATACTATTACTACCGTGCAATAATTTAAGTTACAATTTAATATTTCGTTACTTTATCCCTAAACAGTTGTAATTATTAATATGATAAATTATATAATTATGCTTTAACGATTATTTATAATAGTAGTCGCCTCTGTGGCGTAGGCCTCACCCATGCGTTTCCACACTTCTCTATCGCGGGCCTTATGCATCCAGTTGTCGCCAACTATTTAGTTAAATATATCCCCCCCATCTTTTCTCGGGTGTCCAAGATTTCTACGGTGTTGAGTTTTAACTTCCGTTCCTTTCAATAAAAAGTAGCTTCCTTACGCCGGGGCGGAGAAGTTGCACTTCCCGCAGTCCCGGCGCCGAAGAAAATACAGTGAGTTTTTAAATGGAAAACGATACATAAAAGCAGTTATAATTAGGGCGAATGTATGGCAAATGTAATATTATATACTATTTATATTATTCGAATACAAATGTTGTGTTAATGTCATACAAAATTAAGGAAAACTATGTGTATGGATATTTAAATTTCCTGGAATATCAAAATTATGGTAAATGAAAATATGGCAAATAAGATTACAACAAAAAATTTTGGATGTCGTTAGTAATACGTATGTGATGACTCATTCAAGTAAAATCATAACCAAGTTTAATTTTATAGAACTTTTTTCATTTACCGCTGCCTCTCTTATCGGCTAATATAATACTTATGCAAATAATGAGCACCTAAAGGATCCCGCTTCAAGGCTCATAAGTGAACATAGTAGGGTTTTATGCATTATACACCAAATCTTATCATAAGGTGTATTGCCTCGTTCCAAACACTAACATTATTTATCGTTTTAGTGGCAATATACGGCGGGCCGCCAGCGCCATCAGCGCAACCCGTCCCCACCGCGTCCCGCATCTCCTTCAAGCCGGCGCCCAGCGTCACCAACCTCGACGACTCCGACCCGACTCCTCCCAACCGCGGCACCATACACACCTGCGACATATGCCACAAGTCGTTCGACCACCAAGCCCGATTAAAGGTCCACAGGCGGTCTCATACTGGAGAAAAGCCTTACTCATGCAAAGTATGCAACAAAAAATTCGCTCAAAAGAGCAACTTAAACGCTCATTTCGCATACCACATGGGTGACTACAAATTCTCCTGCGAGTTATGCGACACGCGATTCACCCAAAAGTCTCACTGGGTTAAACATATGCTTATACACACTGGCGAGAAACCGTACGCTTGTGATATATGTAACAAAAAATTTAGACAAAAAGGAAACTTAAATGTTCACAAAAAAATTCATTTGAAAAATGATATAGAGCCTGGAGAAATAACTGCGCACAAGAGAGAGTCAGATGAATTTAAAGATCGAGTTCCCACTGAATTTTTCACATGTGATATATGCAAAAAGCAATTTGCAGAAAAAAGCAACTTGAACGCACATTTAAAAAATCATTCTGGAGATTATCCATTCACTTGCGAAATCTGCGAAAGGAGATTCAATACACAGTCTGGCTTAGATGTTCATAAATTTGATCATACGGGGGGAAAACCGTTCTCATGTGACGAATGCAATAAACAGTATACAACAAAAAGTGCTTTAAGACTTCACTCAAGAATTCATACCGGAGATTATAGGTACGCATGCGATGTATGCAGCAAACGATTCATACAAAAAGAGGTCTTAAGGCAACACATGCGCGTGCACACAGGTGAGAAGCCTTACACCTGTGAAATATGCCAAAGGAAGTTTCCATATAGATGTGGCTTAAAGAGTCATTTGTTAGTTATACATAATCAAGTCATGAACAACCCCACCAAACCTATTCCGACCTTTATATGTGAACACTGCAACAAGCAATTTTCAAATAAACCCGCATTAAAAAGACATGTACTAACACACACTGTAGGAAAACAATTTTGTTGCGATGTTTGTGGCAAACGTTTCGCCATAAAGAGGACTTTAGTTAGACACATGGATAAACACGCCCAGAAGAAAGACGGAGAGAAAGAACCTGAAGACCCAAAACCATACATGTGTGAAATATGTAGCAAACGGTTTTCACTAAAGAGCACCTTAAGAAACCATAGAGAAATACATAATGAAGAAAGACCTTTTGAGTGCGAAGTGTGTCATAAGAAATTTAGAATGAAGAAATGTTTGCAAGATCACATGAAGGTGCATGAAGACTTTAAACAACATTCATGTGAAGTGTGCGGGCAGCAATTCAGACATAAGTCTGCCTTGACAGTTCATATCAGACGAATGCACTCAGAAAACAGGCCACATATTTGCGATGTTTGTAAGAAGGCTTATCCAGTTCTTGCCGAGTTAAAAGCGCATTATCGAGTACACACTGGTGAGAGACCGTATGCTTGCGAAGTATGCTACAAGAAATTTCCACGACATGATGGAGTCCGGAGACATCTTATACGAGTTCATCATGAGAAACCTTCAAAATATATTAAACTAAAAGAATTTAATAATCCTAACTGAATTTAAAGAGCGTTATCATGTTCATACTTATGAAAGGCCTTAGTGATATCATAATGTTGGAAAACAACAGTATGGAGAATACTGTGGTGTCAAAAATGACCTTCTGGGGATCTTTACAACTCATTTGATATTAACACGATAATATTTGAAAATTGCGAAAGAAACTCAGGTGCATAGAAACTGGTTATTTCATATTAACGTTTATTAAAGTAGTTTTACAACTCTGAATGGCATGACTGCTATCGGCGTTTTATGTTAATCGTTTCGGTAAATTTGAGCGATACAACACACAGTCAATGTTTGCTTTCTAAATACACTAGTTTATAAGAAAACATGTTAAGTTTTCCTGCGTTAGTTGTGCTACGACATATAATGTTACTTTGTTCATATTGTAATATTTTCAACTCTAAATGTCTAAAGCCTAGACTAGATTTAAGCAATACCTATATTTAATGCCTTTGAATTGCTTCAACGTTAAATTAGTCTACGTCATACAAGTACATTAATGTTAAAAATCGGCTTAATGTCTTTTTTTGAAGGGCATAGGTAATATTTTAAGTATAAAAAAGAAATTGTTATTATTCAAATACAATATTTTTATTATTTTTTTATTGTGTTATTATACTAACATGTTTTTTAGATAAAGTTGTTTTAACTACCTATGCTAAGATTTATTTATATTGTAAAAGTAATCCAATTTTTTGATAGATAACATTTAATACACACATTATTGTTTTAACTACAAATGCAATGTTTAAGTACAGGCTATTAGAATACTACTTGATGGTGACTACGACTATTTTTAAAGTACCTAGTCCTAAATTATTTGGCAAAAACTATGATCAAAGTAAAGCACAAAATATTATTAAAAAAATATTATTTATTTAAATATTAAAAATATCTGTAAATCTATTATCATCTTTTTATTTGTGCTGCACCTTCAATTTTTTTCCTTTTACTTTGTTTACAGTTGGTTTAATATAAACAAGTAGGTAAATTTTTCCTTGTTGTTCATATGTCCAGTTCGTCTAAGCATAGTATTTTACAGACATTTACTTTATTATTGAAAAAAGAAGTACATTTTTTTAATATCCTGCTCTGTTGTTACGTGGTATACTAACAGTAAGTAACAAGTTTATTCATTTTATTATCCTACCGTCAAAGCGGTTTAGATACTTTATTTTTGTATGGCAAACACATAAATAACAATATTCCATATAAGTTATTCATATAAAATGATTAAAACAAGGATTAGTATTAAGCACATATACTTCTACATGCAATAATAACAATGTTTCTTAAACAAAATGGTTAATTTATTTTTAAGATCATGTTTAATTCTCGGCCTGGCTTCATTAAGCCAATTTCATTGTGGTCCATCTTGTAAGTTATAACCTTATAACCATGTTAGCGATGTATGGTATAGTTGTTCTAAATAACAATTTGAAAATTATTGTCTCCAGTTTAAAAGAATTAGTTGATTCTACTTTATTTACCTAAATCATATTTAATAAGTACATTTTATCATTTTTGATTTGTGGAGTGTACCTACTGTAGTATTAAAGGTGACTTATATATATGTGGCTTGTAGTTAATAAAATTGTGACATACATATAGTATTTTTTCTAACCCTTAGTTTTTACCCATCCCACAGATAGAGAAAAAAGTTTTAAAAAACATTGGCGCTCTTTTTTAGCGAAAACTGTAAACGGATGGACTGTTTAGTCCGTCAAAAACGCTTCACAAACCTTATTCGGTCGTCCTGATTACGAAAGGGAGGTAATGTTTTTCAATATTATTTTTGTTTCCAGACAGATGTGTGTGTGTGTGGTCTGGATTTCTCTCTGCTCCTTGCTAAGCAAGGCATACTATATTGTCAATGATTTTATGGGAGGGGGAGCCGGAGATGCTTGGAACTACGAATTTGGAGAATCGTAAGATCAATGATAGAAAGAACAAAAGATTAATGTTTTGTTATCCACTTGTCAGCGTGGCGTCTACCGATTTTTATAATGTGAAGGAGCTGATGGGCAGTTCATACGTACGTACGTAGGTACGTACGTCAAACGTACATAGAATATGTTTTCTTAAGTAAGGAGTAAACCCTCCTTGTGTACCGCGTGAAACGAGTCCGTTTGACGCAAGCGGTTAAGGTCTCCCCACACCTATCGACGCAGCATTGGAAAGCCGATAAGTAAAAGCTATCTCGGCGCGGTTGCCACCTTAGAAGGCGACGTCTTTTTCGCTTTTATTGCGTAGACTTAAGGGGCTCCCTGGCGCCAATGACCTTCTATCTGAATCCCTTAGTTTTCTAATGGTTTTGATGTAACAGCAAGGCTATAAGCAATATAGTGTCCCATATTTACTTTTGTGTTAATTACTTTAAAATTAAAATCCCTGACCAGTTTTTAGAGACGTCAAAGACGAACCCAAATATGTAGATATCGTACATGTGAGATCCTTCACAGCAATCGAGTTATGAAAAATCATAAAAAAATAGTATTTATTTCTTTCAGTATCCGGCAGACAAGAATGGAGATAAAAGATTGAAGAACCGATAGCCACTTGTCTTGTAATTCTATTTGTAATGCAAATATAACAGTAACGGCTCAAAACTTGTCAAAAATCGATGAAAACCGCGGGTGAGCCCCTTAAAGCTTTTTCCTAACAACTTTTGCTGATTTAAATTTTTAGATGATTTTCACCCAGAAGTGTGAACTTTTTCTAATTTTACTATAAAATAATGCCCTATTTTTTTTGTTTATTTCGTTAAGTTTTGGACCGTAACAAAACGAAAAATGAAATACGACAAACAAAAATGTCCACCCAGGTGTAGAGCGTACGTAGGTGTACGTAGCATTGTACGCATAAAACAAAGTTGCCCTATGTTGTTTCAACGTAGGAAAAACGGCAATGTGCTTGCCGCGGCGTTTAACGCATGTGTTTGCCGCAAAAAACAATGCCGTGTTTTCAGGACGCAGAAGAAGCAAACACATTCCGTTGATCGCATGCGTTTAACGCTGCGATTTTAGCACAAAACAACCGACCGCTTTAATCTCACGATTACAATTTCGAACCCCGATTTTCACATTGTAAATGTCAGAATAAGAAAATGCGTTTTTAGTATTTTTTTAACTCTAGTATCTACTTTTGTATAATTTTTAGTATGTCGTTGGGCGTGGTATTGGAACCCCAAACTTGCGCGCGGCTCAGGTCATCTACTTCAGCGTAATGACGTCGTCAAAATGTACCTATTTTTTTCAACAAACTTTTTTATTCGCTATGGGAAATGCTGGCAACGCACTTACAACCCCTCTGGTGTTGCAGGTGTCCATGGGCGGCGGCAATCACTTACCATCAGGTGATCCGTCTGCTCGTTTGTCTCCTGTATCATAAAAAAATAAAGGTGGTAGTGCATGGTACATTCAAAAACCTATTTAATTTTTCTATTGTGCATTTCGTATACCAAAAAGTCACTTTCAACACGAACTGCATTATACGCTATTTTATTTACTACTATAATTACGATGTTACGTATCTGAACCCTGTACCTAGCAATATGGTGAAGTTAACAGAATCCGAATGTATAGCTGCGTCACTGTCGGGTAGATATCTACATTAAACTGAGTAATAGTTAATAACCCTTTCACCAAACAAACTTATAAGGTTAAGGTACCCTGGATTTATGATTTTCTATATGTTTCATTAAACTTATTTCATCGAAAAAAATTGTTTCACATATTTCGCATTCGTATGATTGCTCATCGGTATGAATTTTTTTATGTCTCTCTAACTCAAATTTTAATGCAAACTGGTTGTTACATTCTTCACAGGTGTACGGCTTTTCTCCAGTGTGACTCCTTTGTGTCTGTAAATTATTTTTTTGCCTTAATTTCTGGTTAGGTTCATTGCATCTGAATGGTTGTTCTTCGACGTGTCGTTCATCAACAACAAAGTTTTCTTTCTGTGTAAATTGTATGTTGTCTTTTGTATTGCGATGTTTATTTTTTATATGAACAGCTATACTAGTTTTCCATCTAAATCGCTGGTCACATTCACTACAGCTAAATGGTTTTTCAGCAGTGTGAATTCTTTCATGGTTAAATAAAGTGCGTTTTAGTAAGAATTGCTTGTTACACTCTTTACATTTAAATGGTTTCACGCCACTATGGACTTTTTCGTGGTAATCTAAAGCAGACCATGATGTGAATTCCTTGTTACATTCTTTACATTTGTATGGTTTGTCTTCACTATGGATAATTTCATGACTTAATAAATAATTTTTAAGAGCGAATTGCTTGTTGCACACTGTACATCGAAATGGTTTCCGTCCATGCCTTAACTTATAATGTTCATCTAAACTATCTTTACGAATATATTTCTTGGGACATTCTTGACACGCGTACAGTTTTTCTCGTTTTTCAGGGGCATGCATTTTTATATGTCTAACTAAGTGATGTTTGAATATGAATTGCTTGTTACATTGGTCACAGACAAATATTTTTCCAGTGTGAATTTTCAGGTGATTTTGTAAATTCACTATATGTCGAAATTTCTTATTACATTGATCACAGTTATACTCGTATTGCCCTGTATCGTGAATTCTTATATGTCTATCTAATGTAAACTTATGTGCAAATTTCGTGTTGCATTTTGTACATTTGTATGGTTTCACTCCACTGTGTGTTCTTGCATGGACCATCAAACCACTTCGTTGTGCGAATTGCTTATTACATTCTTTACATCTGTATGGTTTCACTCCTGAGTGGGTTCTTTCATGTTGATATAATATGTCTTTTGTTGCAAATCGCTTATTGCATTGTCTACACACGTACGGTCTCTCTACGAAGTGAAATCTTAAATGCTTATTCAATAATGAGCTAGTTACAAATGTTTCTTTACAAACTCCGCAGGTATAAGGTTCCAGGAGTGTATGCGTTTTGATATGTCGGATTAAAGGACGTTTTGACGCAAATTGCTCACTACACATGTCGCAACAGTAGGCATTTTTATTCGTTTCTTGTGGGTATTCGACATGACCCTGTTTATGCGTGATTAAACTAGAGTTGTGTGTGACTTGTGTCGGGCGAGTATCGGCCGTGTGGGCTTGTTCCCCGGCGGCGGTGGTACTGGGGCACGGGAGGCGCTCGAGCCTCACGGAGCACGCCAGCGCGAGCTGCTGCCTACAGCGCAAGGACACATCCGATTTGCTAACTCCGTACTCGTCGGCTGAATTCACTGAAATGACAAATTCAACTGAAACATCACATTAGGAAGAAGTCTCTCCCTAGTACGTATGGTAATACGAGGCTGCCTTTTAAGTCTTGTCATTGCACACAAACCTCCCGAAGTTATAAAAAAATGTATAGTATTTTAAGTCCGTATAGTAGTTTTCTGCCAACAAACTGCTGGCAGATAAGTGCCTATGACTTCTACTGTCTTCTTCTTTTAATTAAATAAATAAACAAACAAAAACTTATTCAATTTAGACGTTCGTAACAAAATAATGCTTTTTGACTGTTCGAACAGTTTGTTTGTAGCGTCATGTCAAAGTAAATCTCCAAGGAAAATTTGCATGCTATAATTTTCTATAACTTTCAAAAAGGGTTAAAGCGAATTCAGTGCTTTGAGGAGCTGGCTTCTGTATTCAGTACCAAAACACCTTGCCTTAGGACTGTAGAACGCTGGTATTTGAAATTTCAATGTGGACACTGCAATCTCAGTGACAAACAACGTAAAGGTCGTCCAAATCTCTGTGAGACAACTGATCGTCGAAGATCGTCACGTGACATACCGTGAAATAGAGGCACTTCTGGGCATTTCAGGGACAACAATTCAAAAAATCTTGCATGAAGACCTCGGTGCAAGAAAGTTAATCTCGCGATGGATACTAATTCTGCTGAGCGATGAGCATAAAACGACTCGTGTCATAATACTCTGAAACGTTTTGGCCGCGGACAGTCAAAACACGTCCACTATATGATCAGTGCTGATGAATCTTGGATTTATGCCTATGATCCAGATTCCAAGCAGCAGTCAACTGTTTGGGTCTTCCAAGATGAGCCAAACCGACAAAAGTCATACGCTCTAGAAGCACTTCGAAGAAAATGGTCGCGTCGTTCATGGCTGGTCACGTTGCCACTATTGTGCTGCAGGATCGTAAAACGGTTAATTCTGACTGTTAAACGACAGTTTGCTTGCTATAAGTTATCGCAGAGTTCCGAAAAAAGACCCGAAACGCCGAATGATACTACACCACGACAATGCAAGCTCTCACACTTCCTGAGTGACAAGAGCGTTTTTACACAAGGAAAACGTAGAAATTCTGGACCACCCACCGTATAGCCCTGACTTAAGCCCTAATGATTTTTTCACGTTCCCAAAAATCAAACAAAGTCTTCGTGGTCAACGTTTTCGCACACCCGAAGATGCGGTGGACGCATACAAATCGGCCATTTTGGCAACCCCCACTTCAGAGTGGAATAAATGTTTCAAAAACTGGTTCGAGGGAATGCTAATGTGTATGATATATCGTGGTGAATACTTCGAAAAACGATAGATGATAATTCACTTCCAAATTGTCTATGGTTATTTCAAACGAAACAACTTAAAAGGCAACCTTCTTATAGTAGGTATATAGTTTGAGTGTTCCAGAACGACCATTTTTAAATGACGGGGAATATTAATTCCTCACTGAGTGGATCAGTAGAGAGAGAGAGTGGGTGAAAGTTAAACAGAAAGCATGCTATTCAATACTTTAGTCATTTGGTAAGGCTACTGGGACTTCAGTGGTGTCATTTGAGTATAAAATACAAATGAAAAGTTCACTTTTTACATTAAATGGTTATAAAAAAATAAATATGATTGTAAAACTCAAAGCGTGACATTCCACTTAAAAATAAAAACTGTTTATTTTGCCACTGATAAATTGGACAATTTAAATTTTGTATTATAAGGATTTAAGTCATATATATCGTTGTCTAAGTACCCTCAACACAAGCCTTATTGAGCTTACTGTGGGACTTAGTCGATTTGTGTAATAATGTCCTATAATATTTATTATTTATTAAGTCAATGGATATGTTGGCGGCCTATTGTAAGATCAGGCAGGTCGTGAAATTTATTTATTACGCAGAAACATTACGACCTGCCTGATCTTACAATCGGCCGCCGACATATATAAGTCACAACACATGCCTTATTGATTTTACTGTGGGACTTAGCCAGTTTGTGTAATAATAATGTCCTATAATATTTATTTACCTATTTATTATAAGTAGGTAGACTATCATTTGCATTTAATGCACCTAATAATATTAAAATGACAATTATGCACTTACGTAACGGATGTTCGCCTTGCGGCTCTTGTTCACACGGCAGGACCGGGGACTCCTCGTCTGTAGCTGAACACGAAATAATACAGTGTAAATTGCCTGCGTGTTTTCAATTCGCCAAAGATTGCCACAGACGCGCAAGGGTATAATTTAATAGTCAATAGGCGGGTCCACACAGAGCGAATAGCCTCGCGAGGAAATATCCTCTCGCGGCAAACGCACGGCCGCGTGCTCTTGTAACTTTTGCCTCAGTACGTTTGTCTCACCCGAGCCAACTTGCTCGGTAAGGTGGCGTCACTCGGTCAGCTGTTCAAAATGGCGCCGCACGTAATGACTACAGTGGCTTGCATTTCTTTTATTTTTCTATTTAAATCAATTCAAAAGAAAATGAGGAAAAGAAGGACACGACAATTTGCGACACTCATTATTATTTCCATTTCCAACGTTGTCATATTTTGACAACTTTTAATGTAAGTACGAATAAAATAACCACGCGCACCATAAACAAACAGCGTCTGAGGCGCCTTTGAGCATGCCGAAAAACCGACACCGAGCGGCTCGGCCAAGCTCGGGCAAGGTAAACGCGCGCGCCGCCTCGGCCGAGGCACGTCTACACTGGCCGTTTTGTGCGCGAGGAAATTGCCTCGCGCGTATACTCGCAGTAAGGAACCGCCTACTTTCATACATTCCAAAAGGTTTACGATCTATATCGAGGTATATCTTCGTCTAGTACCCACATCTCAAATTTTATTGAGCTACTATAGGACTAAGTCGATCTGTGTAAAATTTCCCAATAATATTTATTTAAGGTTGGGGGAGGCAACAGGGGATTCTCGCGCCGGCAGCTTTTTCGCACAAAGGATTGCTATCGCAATACAACGCGGGAATGCTGTCTGCACCTTTCCGAGGGGCCAAGGTTTAGAAGATAGGATTGAGGTTTTTATGTCGGGTTTCAGTCGTTTTATTTTATAACTAGCCATAATTCTGATAACATATTTTAAAACTAATACTTTGTTAGGACAGCAATAAAGTCTATTTTATTTATTTATTTTATTCATATGATAGGCGGAGCGTTCGAAGTGAGTGTCCTGGCCTAGTAGGTACTAGGTAGGGCTGCTTATGAAGCCGAAGGACCTGGCTAATGAAGGTTTTAATCCCGGTAAGTGCATTTATTTGTGTGATGAGCATGGCTATTTGTTACGGTGGGAAGTAAGTCAATTTGTGTGACAATGTCCGCTAATTATTTATTTATTTGATGCTTTAAGATCACCCTTGCCAGCTATTAAGAATTACTTAAAAAAGTCATTGATGTTGAAGGCTTATTACAGAGTCGAGGACTACTTGACAGACAAACATGCATGGTCCAAACCAGAAAGTGTAATAAAAACAAGTAGCAATTAAAATCATTGTAAAAAAAAAAGGTTAAGGTTGTTTGGAAGAGATCGCTTTTTAGCGATAAGACAGCCTGTTGTTACCTGGTTCTATTTTCGTTTAAAATTCATTTGTAGTTTTACATGTATGTAAAATGTATAATTGTTGGTGCAATAAAGAATATTTACTTACTTACTTAGAGTTATAGGTGACACAGACAGCCCCATGTGCAGAGTATGCATGGAAGAAGAGGAAACAACTAAACACATTCTCCTAGACTGCAAACAGGTAGAAGTATACAGGAACAAATACCTAGGGACTCCGTGCACACTAAAGGAGGCAGTTAGCAACCTGAAAGCCTTGCTAGGCTTTGTGGAGGAGCTGGGGTGGATAGAGTAGAGCTTAACAAAAACACAACAAAAAACCGTAGCCAAATAATACTAGACTCTATTCAAAGTGTTGTGTTCCTGCCGGTGAGTAAGGTTGCCAGGGCTCAACGAGGGTGCGGAGTGTTATGGGCGGTGACGCGCATGTAATACCTCTGGAGATGCAGGCGTCCATAGGCTTCGGAGACTCCTTACCATCAGGCGGGCCGTACGCTTGTTTGCCACCGATTTAGTAAAAAAAAAATGAAACTCATAGGTACAATTTGAACCCAGAACTTCCAGTTTGGAAGCCGCACGCTTTACTGGTTAGCCACTAGCACTCAACTGACAAGTTATCCTTTTATACTAAATTCTAAATAACACTTCAGATACTTACATAAAGAAGGTTCACTGCACGCGCCATTTTCAGGCAGCTGCTCCAAGCATTCCTCGTCTGAAACTATAACATATAATAAGGTTTTGAACAAATATCTAAACATCAGGAATGGTTGAAAACAACAGTAAATTGGTAGTATTTTTCTTTTGCAAGCAAGGTGGTATTTGCTCAAATATTTGTGTTACACCTCTTTCCTTCATATGGGAAAGTGACGCAGCCATAATAACAAACCTCAGAGTGTCTTGCTGGCATCAAACATTTGCCGAAAGAGTCCTAATATGTCATAATCAACTTCAGTCTCATATATGTCATCATTCTATGGCCTATGGCCTTCAACAGCAGTTCCAGGTGTGCTGTGCCTATAATATTTGAGGTATTCCCTCGATTTCTTCACATTGCCATCATCACATCCTGAATCGATAATGAGACCAACAGTGTTTACAAATTATGTATTATTTTTTATTGAAAACTGTCAAATCCATTCAGAGGCTACGAGAAAGCAGAAAGCAGGAAACGTACATGGGTGGATCAGTTATTTCTTGTCGAAATTCTCTACCATCAACCATGCGTAAGCAGTAGCAGATTGTTGGAAGAAATGAACCTATCACATAATAGAATGAGTTTTTGATCAATTTCAGTGCAATAAAACCATAGTTTAAATAAAGTTCGACCCAGAAGAATAAGTGACAAGAATTGTTGATTCACATCACAGCTTCACATACATAAAAACATTATAAAGATTAAGAAGCTACTCTTTTTACTTCCACAAGCATAGTGTTGATCTTCTATGACATTGCTGTATATATATTGAAATCAAAGTTTAATATTAACCTTCAATATTGACACTCAGTCCTCCCTCTAACCTCTCCTGCAGCTCGGCCTGGCAGTTCTGCACCTGCATCTTGAAGAGGCACGCCTCCCGCAGGCGCCCCAAGCACACTTCGCAGATACCACTCTTACCATTGTTGCCTGATGTCAGCTGTAACAAGTAAGTAGTTATATCATTCACTGACTACCTTATGGGACATTCTACTTTTTACTGCAGATTTTTGTAATTTTAAAGATTCTTAAAATTAATGTGTTTTAATTTACACTAGCTACTAAAACATGATAAGAACAGAATAGGCTTCAATATTTGATCCTTTATTATTTTTATTTAAGAATTTATAGCTTGGAGTATGCAAACATACAACTATGTTACCGTCCCTTTTACTTATAATGACAACTTTGCTACTTATAAAAAATAAAAATAGATAAAATGTTTTTTTTTACCTTGGTATTGTTAGTATGGCATAAAAAAATTCTTCATACACAAGGTGCCTGTGAGCATTGCGAGAGATTTTAACGGTGCATTCCTGATGGCAACAGAAGCAAAAAATGTTATATGAGTTTTTGTGATATTAGCAAAAAATTTTTTTTTCCTTTATTTTGAACACTCCTGTACATAAAACATAATTTTTATTGATAAACACATAACCTAAAAAGTTTTTTTTTATTTGGGGGTAGCCTCTCGAATACATTTTTTTAATTTTTCGGTGTCAATCAATAGGTATGTCCAGACTAGACCTCAAAGTGGCAATACCGCAGTCAAAAATGTGTTTTGTACTGACTTAAAATTCAAAATTCAAAATTTTATTCTGCAAGTAGGCCTCAAGGGCTCTTTTACAAGTCAATACAACATTTATAGTAACATCATATAGTGACATGAAAAATACACAACAACATTTTATAAATACAACAGCCAATACCTGGGTAAACATTACATTATAATAATCTTAAAATAAATAATTACTACAATACAATAGAGATGTATAGTCTCTATGGTTAAAAACACATTAAATCTGGAGATGTAAAAGGTCCCCAATGTCAGAGTACTAATATTAATAAAATTTGGAGGTGTAAAGTCTCTCCAAGTGTCAAAATAAAATTTATACTAAATAAATAAACCGCGTCTGGACTGTTAAATGGAGAAAGAATGATTTCGAAAAACATTTAATCATCTCTGAAACTAGGCCTAATCCAGAAAATTTTATATGACATTTTAGTTTCTAAATATTACCAGGAATGCACCGTTAAAATCTCTCGCAATGCTCATGGGCACCTTGTATATATAGAATTTTAAAAAATACATAATTTACAAGTAATAAAATCAAACACTTCCTTCTGGAGACGAAAAAAACCTGCAGTATAAAATAGAATGGCCCAATTTCTTTTTCAACTGGAAAATTGAGATTTACTAACTTATTAATTTGTGATGTCTTCTCACATGCATGGGACGGGTGGGATGTCTCACAATTTCCCTGAGCTCTTATAGGACCTTGGGTTGTCTCTTGCCTAGCTCAGGATTAAGGGAACACAGGGGTGAGTAACAAAACACTGATTTATAAATAGGTAGTCAAACCTGAGTAAGAAATTATAACAGTAAACAATTAGCTTCAAGGGTCTGTAGTCTATAAGATAACCGTTACTGCACATTTCAGGTAGAGGCGACGTAGGGCTTTGCAAAGCAACATGTTGAGGTCTTGCCCTACCAGCTTAACGGCCGCCGCGGCCGAGGCACGTCTACACTGGCCGGTTTGTGTGTGAGAAAATTGATTCGCGCGTGTGGCTCTGTGTGGACCCGCCTAATTACTTACTTTTATTACAAAGCATTCTTCGATCATGACCGAATATATTTCCGTTATGCCGAGACGAGTGTACGGTGTTCTCAAATCTTTCGCCGAAGGTCGCTGCAGGCAACAGTGGCACTGGTTTATCGATTCCATCATCGATTTTGTATTCACATTTTACGAATTTTTTTTTTTTTTTTTTTTTGTTAGAATGGCTTTTGCTGCCAGGGCACTTTGCCAACGTCAAGTTTATTACGGACAAACTTAGGAGTGCACCTATGATTTAGCCCAGAATTTTGAATTTAGAGAATTATATACATAACATGAAAGATTAAACAATATAACATTAAAAATAAACACATATAGCTGTATACATACAAAATATTTAAAGACTTATATTATTTTTATCAAGGAAAAACGCCAACAGTTTTAATACATTGGGTTCAGAACTAGCTAGAAGAGACTTTACATTACAGGGGAGAGATACTTTGAATTTGAGCAAGAGATCGTAGAAGCAAAGACGGTTCAACGGACATTCGAAAAATATATGGTCAATTGTGCCTACGCCATAACCACATTGGCATTCCGGGCTACCTTTTACCTTTATCCTGAATAGAAATTCCGGAGAACACACATGACCCAGCCTTAGGCGAATCAGACTACTCGTTACTTTTTTTTTAAACTTAAATTTGAAAAACCAAGGCTTAGAATAAATGTTTCGTTGAATTTGAAAGAACTGTAATTTATTATTGGTAACCCAAAGATCTGACCAATCAGAATGTAGCTTTTCCGAGGAAACTACATCCAAGTCCTTACTGAAACATCGAAAGAAGGACCTATTACCGTTTGTAGCCGCCTCTTTTGCAGCTTCATCCGCTTTTTCATTGCCATGAATGCCTTTGTGGCTTGGAATCCATGATAATTGAACTACTAAATTTAGCAAATGGCAAGCGAAAAGAGCTTCTTTAATCAGGCAAATTATGGGGGATTTTGAGCAATTTTTAATAGAGCTACAGGTAATGGCCTGGATCGAACTGAGACTATCAGAGAAAATTACCGATTTAGGCAATTTGTGTTCTATTATATATTTAACAGCTTTCAAAATGGCTACGCATTCTCCGGTGAAAATAGAGCAGACCGAGGGAAGTTGAAATTTGTGGGTTGACTTCAAATTGTCATGAATGAAAGCACATCCAACTAAACTATTATTTGATTTTGAAGCATCAGAGAAGAGTAAATCCCATCCCTGCCATTTAGTTCTTACTGTAGACAGGAATCTGTCATTGACGTCAGTCGAACTACGGTTGACTCCAATGTTCACTGATTTTTGCTGGAACATAAGGGCCTCGAAAGGCACTGTATAAATGGGAATCTTAGGGAATTGGATTAACGGAGCCTCAATATTATTTAATCTAACTAGACTAGTAACAAGATTTGGTTTTGGTCTTCTAAGCCATAACCGATTCACTTCAACATGAGATTGTAATAGTTGAAGCTTTGGGAAGATCGGGTGATTTTCTAATTGAGCAACACGGAATAAATATCTATCAGCTAAATACTGGCGACGAATCTTTAAGGGGGGATCAGCGCATTCTACTTGAAGCGCTCTAATGGGAGAAGATCTCATGGCGCCAGTAACTATTCTTAGGGCTTTAGATTGAATCCTATCTAGTTTTTTAAGATCTTTTTTACGGCATGGCTCAATTATAATGGAACCAAAATCAAGAATAGACCTAACTAAAGCGTTATATAATAATTTCTGAGAATATGGGTGGGCTCCCCACCATGAGCCTGATAGGGCTCGAATGATATTCAAATTTTTTTCACACTTTCCAATTGTACTATTAATATGTTCAAACCATAATAGTTTGGAATCAAAGGTCACACCTAGAAATTTTACATTCCTATGGACCGGGATGGCTTGAGAACGAAATGACACATTAATAGGAGGGCAATTTCTGCCCCTGAAAAAGACTAGAGCAGAGCTCTTAGAAGGTGACAAGTCTAAACCATGGGCATCTAGCCAAAGACCCAGAGAAACAAGAGAATTGTTTATGTGATGGGACGCATCAACGACGTTCCTATGGGCCGAATATATTGCAATATCATCCGCATACTGGAGGACATTGCAATGCTGGTTGATGGACTGATCTAAGTCAGAAGTATATATACTGTACAGTAATGGACTTAAAACCGAGCCCTGTGGTAGACCTCTCCAAACAATTTTTGGATTATCATGCATATTAAGCACTCTTAATGTAATTTTTCTGCCTGATAACAGATTATTAATGAAAAGCACAACCTTCTCCGGAATTCTTATGGAGCGCAATTTCCTGCAGAGAACCGGGAGGAGAACATTGTCATAGGCAGCTGATATGTCTAGGAAGGCTGCAACAACAGATTGTTTTTGAGAAAAGGCTATTCTGATATCTGTCGATAATAGAGCATGGCTATCAGTAACACTTCTTCCTTTTCTGAAGCCAAATTGGGACTCTGAGAGAAATCCCGAACTCTCAACATACCATTCCAATCTGTTTTTAAGCATATGCTCAACTATCTTGCATAGTACCGAAGAGAGAGCAATGGGGCGATAAGAGTTGAAATGCTCGGGATCTTTTCCTGGTTTCAGAATAGGAAGAATGATTTGGTGCTTCCACGATTCAGGGATATCACCCGACTCAAAAGTTTTATTAATTAGATCTAAAAAGAAATCATGGCATGTTGAGCCAGCTTTTTTCAAAAAGGAGTACACAATACCATCAGACCCTGGGGATGAGTCAGTTACTGTAGTAAGAGCCGTTTTGAGTTCATCTAAACTAAAATCCTTATCCAATAGATTGTCCGATCTGTTAAAAGAGTAAGTAACTGGAATATCAAACTCATTAGGAGCAATAGGAGGGGCTAGTTTATTTAAAAAATCATTAGTCCAGTTGAAAGACGATCCAGAGGCTGACACAGGAGCAATGCCTCTACGAAATCTCCGTATATTCCTCCATACTAGCGTAGAGGGAGTCGAGGGGGAAATAGATTCACAAAAAGAGTTCCAACCGTCAGATTTCTTCATTGAGAGAATTTTACGACATTTCGCTCTTATTTTTTTGAACTTGATGTAATTTTCAATAGTTATATTTTTAGTATATTCCAATTCAGCCTCATTTCGTTCTTTTACCGCGGCAGAACACTCTGAGTCCCACCATGGTTGTGAGGGCTTATTATTACGACGGACGAAGGGTTTTTAAGAGGGATGGATTCCTCTGCTGATTTATGGATAGCAAAGACGAATGACTCGTGAGCGGAATTTAAGTTTGGGTGAGTGACAGATAAGAGGGACTGAATTTTGTCATCTAAAGTGGAAGAATATTTATCCCAGTCTGCTTTACCTAGTCTATACTTTAGTAACGGGGGAAGAGAGGCCGAGGAATTAAGGTTTCCAGGTAAGGAAATAAATATAGGGAAATGATCACTATTATGAGATAGGGAAGAGATATTCCATGATAGTTGAGGGGCTAAATTGGATGAACAAAGAGTTAAGTCTACTGCTGAGGAAATCTGATTAGGGGCCGTACGTCTCGTTGGTCTGCCGTCATTTAAACAACAAAGGTTCAATTTATCTAATAAACCAAGTAAATACCTGCCATTGCTATCAGAAGTGCCTGAACCCCAGCACGCATGGTGACAGTTCAGATCGCCCATAATAACAATCGGATTGGGAATATTCTTTACAATTGAGAAGAATTCGTTCAAATTTGCTATAGAAGGATGCGGAATGTATACTGAAACGTAAGAAATATTATTAATGCTGGCTGCAACAATATAAATGTTATCTGAGTGAACGGGAAGTTGTAACTGGTAGAAGGGGATTTTGTTATTAATTAAAAGGGCCGAACCATCCCACCCATCCATCCTGTCATCTCTTAATGCTAGAAACCCCGGCAATTTGAAGAATTGCTGGGGTTTAAGCCAAGTTTCGCTTATAGCAAAAAGCATTGGGTTATATTTATTGTAAAGGTATGATAATTCCGATTTTTTGTTTAAAATACTACGCGAATTCCATTGTACTGCCGTACACATCTTGAAGTCTTTTATTAAGCATAACGCACAGGGATTCAATTTTGGAAGCAGCGTGGTACGGTAAATTGTCTAAACTAAGAAGCATCAACAAGGAGGTTAGAAGAGAATCAAGGACCCTGTCATTTAGTTGAGTTTTTCCACGGAAAGAATCCTGGGGTTGATGGGAAGACGAAGGCAAGAAAGAGTTGACACTGTCAGGGTGATTCCCTAAGTCTGCATTCGGCATTTCGCGAAGAGCACAACCATTTTGAGGATCAGGGATTCTGTAACTATTAATTATTGCTTGATGGGCTATCTTATCATATCCCGATTGGAGAGGGGCCCTAGGTTTCCTGGTGATAGCAATGGTTTTTTTGTAAGATGATGTAGCAGTCGATTCAGCAACTTCGGCGTAGAATCGTTTTGATGAGGGGAAGAGATGGGAGGCTTCACTAAATGATATAGCCTCCTCCGACATAGCAGCTTTAATTTTAAGTTGCCGATTGTATTCCGGGCATTTCTTGTCATCGGCTGGATGAGCACCAGAGCAGAAAAGGCACACTACATCATTAAATGAAGTACACTGCGAGCTAAGGTGTGACTGGCTGCATTTTGAGCAGCGAGGCTGTGATCTGCAGTGTGCCATAACATGGCCGTACCTGCAGCATTGCCGGCATTGAATTACCGGCAAATTGTACTTATCAGTGAGAAAAGAGTTGTGAAATAGGAACACTCTCTGGGGTATTTTTTGCCCATCGATAGTTAAAGCCACTGTTTCCGTGGGAATCCATTCATGACCTTCACCTACCTTCTTTTTTGCATTGAGGCGTCTCGCCTTAATAATCTTACCAAATCCTTCAGGCGTTACCGTACCCGCTGCTACTTCTTCATTGGACAGATCCTTGGGAACATTTCGAATAATAAACATTCTTGCCACGTTGAAAGTCGGGATAAACGCAAGGTAACGAGAGTTCTCTTTATTGACTGTTTCTAGGAACCTGTTAGCAGAAAGACCGTTAGCAAATTCAAGGCTTAACCGATTCCTGCCTATCTTACGGACTCCCCCCTCGAGCAGACCTTTAACATTATTAGAGCACAAATATTGCCCAAATTTCACGGGGTGTAGTGTAACGTCATGTGCATTATCAGGAGATGAATCTGACTTCATCTGCACGTGAATCACATATGGACCAACGTCCGATTGAGTGTAGCACTGCCTACCAATGGGGGGCGATGCGGACGCTTGAGTTTTCATCGATTGACTTATTTTTGTTTTTTTTGGAATGTCAGTCGAGGTCTCCTTTAAATTAATCGCGGGTCTTTTAAGGGATGACGATTTAGCCAAAACGTACTCGTCTTCCATATCAGGAGAGATTGATGCTTGGCGGTCTACCGCCGGAGGACTTAAAGGGGAGTTTGACTCCATCGTAAGATTATCGGCCGGCCTGGGTGATGGGCTAGAAGAACCCATCACTCTGCCGGCCATATGTAAACGAACTGAACCCAACAAAATGAAATATATATACAATAATTGAACAAATAAATAAATAAAATAATATTTGCATAAAATTCGCCTCTAGATTGAATAAAATAAAATTTGAGCCGAGAAGATTCTAAACGTCACAACCCGTCCCGCACTCCGTCCAAAGACCCATTTTACGAATTATATAGCACATCTCAACCCAGTTTCACAACAAAAACGTGCAATGCTGTTTGGCCTGTGTTTTTTTTTTTTTTTTTTTTTTTTTTTTTTTTTTTTTTTTTTTTTTTTTTTTTTTTTTTTTTTTAAATTAATGGCTATCGCCACGAAGGCATTTGCCAGCATCACGTCAATATAGTTCCCCATAAAACGGTATTACGAATTTAGCACGAAAGTGTTGGTCAGATTAAGAAGCAGGGAATAGTTATAATTTTAAATTGTTAATTTTGATAAAATTTGGCCTGTTTGGGACAATCAACAACCATTCCAACCATCAGTGTTGCCAGGTGAGTGAGAGAAAATTATCGTATTATTCGTATTCGCTTGACAAAATTATCGGACCGATGAAAAAAATATCGTATCAAAAAGGCATAAAAATCAGTTTTATACTTGTGTATTTTTGTGATAGATCCAAACGGTTTACAGGAAATGTTGACATTTTTGACCTAAACCAAGGAACCGAACATCTAAAAGGAGCTAATTGTAGCCTATTTCTGAAGAAATATACACGGTCAAGCAAATGTTGTCACTCTTGTCAGTAGCAAAGGGCGGCAAATTTGAAAAATCGCGGGTTAGCAACACTGTTTTCGAATAATTCCAAAATCACATGTAATCTGTGTTTTGTCTATGGAATGTGGATAGTGAATGACAGCCATTGTGTTTGTTAACATTCGGAATTGGTCCTATTTCAAGAGAAATTTCTGCTGTCACCATTAACATAGCTGTAAGTGCATACTAACATACTTATGAGTCTAAAGTTACTTGAAATAAATGATTAAATAAATAAAAATAAAAAATTAAATAACAATATATTAAATAAGCTTGGGCAAGAACTTAAGCAAAGTCAAGTTGCCTACAATATACAATCAGTCAATCACCCTCGTTGTTCGTAAATATTTGTAAAATTTGAGTTTATGATAGTTACATATTTTGGTTCGATGTACATTGCTGCTTTTTTTAGCGCAATACTGCTTTTTGAGTGCTGCCCTACTTCACAGACTATATATCATATATTGGTTCAAAAAGTGGACTTTTTGTGTGGCATTGGCATCGCACTAGAGCTGAAATTATCTTACCTTTTCGTACAATAATGCTCTTTGGAATGTACATCGTACCGGAACCCAAATTATCTTACGTGTACGATAATTATCGTACGCCTTGCAACACTGCCAACCATTCAACAACTAAACTGTCAGTGGAAAAAAAGCGCGGGAAACGTGAAACGCGGCGGTCTAGTTTTTTGTTTCTCGTACATTATTTTTATTGTAATATCAGGAAATCGGTAATTTGTATATAATTTTTCACATATTTTGTATATATTCTTTTATTTGTATATATAATTAGTGGATTTCTTCATAGTTGGTAAGTTTTTTTCGTGTAAATTTTCTATGGGGGACGACGATCCTCCTGATCCTGGAGGTGGAAACCTCCAGGTCGGATGTAATGTGACCGTTGATTCGGCAATGGATACTGACACTTCTGTGGGTAGCAGGAGTGAACTTAAAAGAAATAAAGTACAAAAAAGATGCAAAAATTGCAATAAAAAAAGAAGGAAAAATAATGGCGGGGAATATTCGTGCGATTGCCAGGAAAACATACAAAACTCCCAAGCTCATTCGAGTTCTAGCACGCAGCCTACCATAATCCCCTCTGACAATTTAAATACAAATATAAACAATAGCGCTATTAGCACCAAGGTTGGTAGGAACTTATTTTCAAATTCAGATGTTGCACCCTTTATGGTTCACGTCCAACTCAAACAGACTGACGCAAGCTCATCTCTGCACCCGGTATCTTTTGGGAAATTCCTCGTCAAAAAGGCCTTCAGAAACATTATTAACGGAAGTGTTAAGCGCATTGGCAGAACTCGCATAGCAATGTCATTCTCAAATTATTTAGATGCAAATTTATTTGTAACTGACCCATGTCTCGAGTTAGAGAATCTTACTGCATACATACCGTCTTTTTCTGTGACCCGTATGGGTTTGGTTCGCGGCATTCCTGCACAGTGGTCGGATGAAGAAATTTTGTCAAACATTTCCGTGCCCATTGGGTGCGGAAATGTTCTTAAAGTGCGGCGCTTAAACCATAGAGTTACGGTTAATGGTTCTGTTTCGTGGCAACCCTCTGAAACAGTTGTTTTAACTTTTGATGGCCAAGTCTTACCAAAACGGGTATTTTCGTGCTACAACTCACTGACTGTTGAATTATATATTTTCCCCACAATTCAGTGTTATAATTGCACTAAATTCGGACACACCAAAACTAATTGCAGATCAAAACCAAAGTGTTTTAAGTGTGGTCAAATGCACTCCGGTCATACCTGTTCAGTGGAGGAAGAAGATGCCATTTGCTGCTTATGCAATGGTTTTCATTTCGCCACGAACAGGGCTTGCCCGGAGCATAAGAGACAGAAGGATATTAAAATAACTATGGCCAATAATTGTATTTCCTACGGTGAAGCTGTCAAACTACATCCTGCAGTTTCTAAATCATTCGCCGATGTCCTTCTGACACAACCACAACCACAGTTACAGTCCCAGCCAAATTTACATCACAGAGTCCATAATTCAGCCCCGAGCACAACCATGCAGTCCCATAGTTACAAAAAAACAACTTTTTTGAAGCCACGTCCAGTAAGAAAGACCATGACAGGGTATGATGTAGCAGCTCATAATGCACTAGTTAATGAGTATACCATTCCATCTCCTCCAAATGGCTGTGCACTACAGCAAGATTCTCGCAAAGAGAATACATCAGTAGCTGACGAAATTCAAGCCCTAATTAATCATTTATCTCAGCCCAATGTAAAACTACCGTCCCACGTTGCCCCCATGCTTGATGTACTTGTTACAACTATTAAAAATAATGGCCACAATTATTCAGTGGAATTGCAGAAGCATAATAAATAAAAAGCAAGATCTAATACATTTATTAAACAAATTTCAACCTTTTGTTTTTGCCCTCTCTGAGACATGGCTAAAGCCTGGAGCTCTTCTTAGAGCTACTGGATATTCATGCCTCAGAGAGGACCGTCCTGGCGGATGGGGCGGTGTAGCTCTACTCGTCAGGAATTCCATTTCATTTTCACCTTATAATCTTCCATCCCATAGCGATGATTTTTCAATTGTTGCTGCCATTGTAAATAACATCTGTATCATTTCTGTATATATACCTCATCCATCATCATCCATTTTTGATGAGCTTGAACAAATAATTTCTTCTCTCCCTAGGCCCGTGTTAATTTTAGGAGACTTTAACTCGCATCACCAGTTTTGGGGTAGTTCATCATCTAATTATAATGGAGATCGTCTCATACATATCTTAGACGAACACAACCTTTGTGTTTTAAACACTGGCTCTCCAACCCGCCGAACAGCGCCAACAGAGTCAATTAGCGCTATTGATTTATCTATTTGTTCGGTCGATCTTGCATCCTCTCTCTCTTGGCATACCTTAGATTCAACATATGGGAGTGATCACTACCCTATTATTATTACATTTCCATCTTCCATTCCTCCATCTCCAAAACCTAGCCCTAGGCTTAAGTATAATTTAAGTAATGTTGATTGGAAACTTTTCAAAAGCCGCGTAGAGGAGAAATTGTTGTGTTTGCCCACTATAGATGCTAGTAATGTAGTTAGCTGCTCAGTTGCCTTAGCCCAGACGATTACCGAAGCAGCTGATGAAATTTTCCCTGTAAAAAACAGTGTATCAGGTAAAATACCTTCTCCTCCTTGGTGGGATGATGATTGTTCTCAAGCAATCAGAAACCGCAAGGAGGCAGAGAGAAGTTATCGTCATTCGATGACAAATGAAAATTTCGAGATATATATACAAGTTGCTCGTGAGACTAAAAAATTACTGCGCAAAAAAAAGTTCGAAGGCTGGAGACGATTTTGTTCATCTCTTAGTCCTAACGTGAAACCATCCATAGTATGGAATAATATTAAAAGATTCAGACATGCTTTCAATGAGCCATATAGACAGACACTTCCTCCTAACCTTGCTAATCAGTTCATGGACAAATTAGCACCAGCATCAGTCCCCGAAGAACATGTTTTCCACCCTGCTGCCTTTTCATTTGACTCTTCCTATTATACTGTATTTAATGGGCCTTTTAAAATAGAAGAGTTAAAAGGTATACTAAGTAGTTTAAGAGATACTTCACCTGGGGATGATGGAGTCCCATATTCCTTTTTAGCAAATGCTAGTGATGGTATTCTCTCTTATTATCTGAATATAATAAATTTTGTCATCCAATCTGGTACAGTCCCGGATTCTTGGAGATCTCAAATAGTTATTCCTATATTAAAACCCAACAAACAAGCAACAGATGTTTCTTCTTATCGTCCAATTGCCCTTTCTTCAGTATTTGTTAAAGTAGCAGAACATTTGATTAAAAACAGATTAGAATATTTTGTAGAAAAAAACCAATTACTTTCTCATAGTCAGTTTGGATTCCGAAAAGGTAGATCTACCTATGATAGTTTGGGTATATTAGTTGCAGAAATTAGATTAGCATTTTCTAGAAATGAGTCTGTAGTAGCTGCTTTTCTTGATATAAGTGCCGCTTATGATAATGTTTTAGTCTCAGTATTACAAGCAAAACTTCATAGATTAGCTGTACCAATAATGTTAAGCAATTTCATAATAAATCTTTTATCAGAAAGGTCCATTAGCCTTCTTATAGATGACAACAATAGGATTTCCCGTTTAGTTTGGAGAGGTCTTCCACAAGGTTCCGTATTAAGTCCATTGCTATATAATATCTACACATCCGATTTAGAGTCATCCTTAAATGGCACTGTCAGAATTTTGCAATATGCTGATGATTTATTATTATATTCACCAAACCTTTCTATTGAACAGGCCAGTAGATCCATTACTTGTTCTTTGGGTTTATTGAAGTTATGGTTAGATTCAAATGGTCTGGAACTCTCAGTTCCTAAAAGTGTTGTAGTTTTGTTTACTAGAAAACTGTTTCCTCCTCCAATCAATGTGCAATTTAATAACTGCTCCATTCCCATTAAAGATAAAACCAAGTTCCTAGGTGTTATTTTAGATAATAAATTAACAGGTCTTCCACATTGTGATTACATAGTTTCTAAATGTGAAAAAAATATTAATATCCTTAGGTGTGTTTCAGGAGTTTGGTGGGGTTCGCATCCTCTTTGCATAAAATTAATGTATAATGCCTTGATAAGAAGTATTCTAGATTATGGAACATTTTTGTTAGAGCCAGGATTTGTAGCAGGCTTCCAAAAATTAGATCGTATTCAATCAAAAGCCCTGAGAATGATATGCGGTGCCATGAATTCAAGCCCTATCAATGCTATGCAAGTTGAGTGTGCTGAGCCTCCACTCCATTTACGACGCCAATATCTTTGTGATAGGTTTATTTTCCGCTGCTCCCAATTTTCTAATCATCAACTCTGGGTTATCTTGTCTAACCTCCTGCTTCAAATAACTACTTCTAACTACTGGAAGCACAAGAGTCCTCCATGTTTGATTAAAAGTTTTCAAAAACTTAAATCTATTTCAGCTCCCACTGTTAGCTCTTCAACACTTCCCATTTTCCAGTATGAATATGAATCTGTAATACTTGATCCTCCAGTTCTCCTTAATATCGGCATTTCTAAGAATGATGTTGAACAAAATCAACAATTCCTGGGATTCATTGGAACAGATGGCCTAGCTGCTGATCATATATACACAGATGCTTCTAAGATGTCTGACAATGGGTGTGTTGGCATTGGTGTACTTCACACCCAGTCTAATATTTACCAAAAAATAAAGTTGCCTCCAGAGTCCTCTGTGTACAGTGGCGAGTGCTTTGGAATTCTGAAAGCAATAGAATTCATCATTATAATGCATCTTAAAAAAACTATTATTTTCTCAGATTCTCTAAGTTCACTTCAGGCAATAGCTAAATTTCCTTTCAAATCTAAATCTAATAACCCAATTATTTATCAAATCCGTAGCCAACTGTTAAAATGTCGTCTTAAAGGGTATTCGGTTTCCATTGCCTGGATCCCTGGACACAGAGGGATTAAAGGCAATGAAAGGGTGGATGACTTGGCTCGAGATGCCATTAGTTCTGGGGACATGTTTCCGTTTAGGAATGTTGCTGAAGACCTGTTGGCACTGCCTAAATTATATCTAAGAATGGAATGGACAAAATTATGGGCATCTGGTGCGGGTGCCGCTGCGTTACATTATCGTAGCATACAAACAACAATTCCTGCCAAACCTTGGTTTGCTAAAATCTCTTTGCCAAAGCCTGCAACTAGTATGTTGATTCGTATGAGATTGGGCCATGTATGTACACCGGAACACCTGAAACTACAAAATCGTGTGGCCAGTTCTGCATGTATTTGTGGAACTGATCCCGCTGATCTTAATCATATCTTTTTTTCTGGTAATTGTAACCTATATGACCGTTCTATATTATTAAGACAGCTGTCAGATTTAAAAGTTCCGTTTCCCACATCTATTACAACACTCCTGTATATTAATGATTCATCTCCATATATATTTAAATCATTGTATTCTTTTATTTCACGTCACAACATTAAACTTTAAATTATTTGAATTATTAACCTTTTCCTGATCCTTTTCCAAAATTCCGTCCTACCCGTTTTAATGTAATCCTTAATTCCGTTTCCCCGTTTTACTCGTCTGGCTGAATGCGCCAGGAGCGCGAAGCCATTAAAAAAAAAAAAAAAAAAAAACTGTCAGTGACATGAGTTTACTTCTTTTTATGGTCAGGTCATCTGGACATGCTAAAGCTATAAGCTATACTGCTTTGTCGTAAGTAGGATATTTTTCTTTTCAATTGACCTGAGTTGAGTGACAATGTGAAACGAAACAAAGCTGTAAAAGACGGACATACCAGACTGCGACTTTCGTCCAGTTAGCATGAGTTAGCATATCGCTGTGGTGTAGTGTATAATTAGTACGTAAGCATTGCATATATAATCGTGTAACCTGCCTAATTAGATCAGAATAAATCATAATCTTCATCGGAGCTGTTGTTTCATTGACGCCGTCCGTACATCGCTTACTCGCTCTAACTTATAGCTGCATCCTTAACGATCGTACGGCTGACCTTCCACACGATCGAACAGGCCTCGGACCGCACCCAATTGCTCCATAATAAAAGAAACTTGGCTGATTTTTTAAATAACTTGGCTTCTTGGACATTTACAGTTCGTTCGCGTTTAGAATGCAGTAAAATCATCAGAAGCCGCCGGCCTAGCGATGCTCGTAACCAATCAAATGGTTCCCAATTAGAAAATATGCCTTCAAATGATCATTGTCAAACTATATTTTCTAATTGGGAACGATTTGATTGGTTACGGGCGTAACTAGGCCGGCCGACAATAATGATTTTACTGCATTCTAAACGCGAACGAACTATAATAAAAACGATTGGTAACTACATCATTTAAAAAAATAAGCTGCCAGCTGTCACTGTCACTGAACTAGACAGAGTTGGGAGAGAATATTTTCGATCGATATGTTGCCGCTATATTTAATATACACAGAATTGTGTAAGTCTTAAAGGGTACATTACTCAAAATATTATTGTGTTTGTAACCCATTTGCCAGTGATTTATAAGTTTCATAATGGAGGAGTTACACTCCTGCAGTTGTTGCTTGGTGCGTCCTCCGGAAAAAGGCCTCAGGAAGTTGTATAAACATCTCGGCAAAACAGAGATATATTATGAAATGCTGAAAAACTGTTTCGATATTAATGTAAGTACAACAAATTCAATGATTATGTAATTATCCTTTTGCTGTTCAAGTGCTCTTACTGTTATAGATATGTTTATTAGTCAATTTTTTTATCAGTGTATCTAAAAGACGAATATTTAATAGAAATCTCACAACATAATATTTAATATTATACCTCTTCTTCTGCCTCGCGTTGTCCCGGCATTTTGCCACAGCTCATGGGAGCCTGGGGTCTGCTTGACAACTAATCCCAAGATTTGGCGTATAGGCATTAGTTTTTACGACAGCGACTGCCATCTGACCGTCCAACCCAGAGGGTAAACTAGGCCTTGTTGGGATTAGTCCTTTCCTCACAATGTTTTCCTTCACCGAAAAGCGACGGGTATATATCAAATGACATTTCTTACATAAGTTCTCCTCCAGATTGCAAGTCACACACTCTTACCGCTAGGCCACCAGTACTTCATTTAATATTATACCTACTGCCTTTAAAAAATAACTCTAAAATATTATCTGTGAGTATGCCATTTAACATTTACAGCAACATTATTATAGTGACATAAAAAATGCATAGCAAGATTTATAAACACAACAGCCATAACCTGGGTAAACATTATGTTCTAATGCTCTTAAAATAAACATTAGCCGGGGTCCACTCAGAGCAAGCATACGCAGGAAGCAATTTCCTCACGCACAATATGGCCAGTGTAGACATGCCTCCGCGCGCGTTTTCCTTGGCCGAGGCACGCCATATTGTGCGTGAGGAAATTGCGTTGCGTGTATGCTCGCTCTGTGTGGACCTGGCTAATTACTATATTTCTTGTGTCAAATGATGATTCCTATATGACTAAGATTTGGATAGGTTTAATGAGATAAGATATAATGGCATTCAAGTTCAAAAGGGACCATACATTGTAGAAAGCAGGAGATATGGACTGGCTCAGTATTTATTTTAAAATTATGAACTTGTCAATATAGCATATACTCATTGTTACATGTATTTTTTAATAAAATTTTAAGGGCTCGGCATAGAGGGTGGGTTTAGATTAGGTTTCGTTTTAATTTCTTTATTCATATGTATTTTAGAGTTCAAAATTATGTATTATTCAATAAATAATTACTAATGAATTTAAGTTACTAGTTATTGTTCATAATCATATACATATATGTAATTATTAATTTTATATGATAAGTCATTAATTTTAATATTATGCTGTAACTTGCAGCTCGGGATAGGAAATGACGAGTGTGGGATCTGCGACGTGTGTGTAGGGCGGCTGCGGGACGCGAGCGACTTCAAGCTGCAAGTGCAGCGTAGCCAGGCCCAGCTGCATGCTCGCCTCAAGGGTGTGGTTACTGCTAGTAAGATACAACACATATCATTTATTTATTGGGGTTTTGTGGGCCTTTGAATGCCACGTCCACCAAGCAGTGATCTATTGTGACAGCCCTTTAAAGTTCATTACTAATGCCTGTTGAATCCAGGAAATTCCAGATTCTTTGGGCCGTAACGTTCTGTATCGATCATATCAGCCTATTATCGCCCACTGCTGAGCATAGGCCTCTGTTCTAGTACGCCACTTATCCCTGTCCCGGCCAATCTCATCCAGGGTTGCAATACGTGCCGCCCTAAGTAGGTACTTCTTTTTGACATTAGTGATCCACAGGAACAGAGCTGCACATTGCATTGCAGTCTCCTCCGACTCCTGGCAGAATCTGAACACATATCATACTCTTACTTAATACATTAGTAAACGCATGCTTCTAGTATTTTTAGGGTTTGGTAACTAAAATATCAAAACAGCAACAGTTTCGTTATGTCCGTCTATTCTTATGTCATGCTCATTTAACTCAAAAACTATAATAGGTGTTTTTTGTGACCTAATTATAGATAGCGCGAAATAGTAGTACCGTAAAACTACCCAACTATAGTCCAATACTGCAACTATGGTCCACAAGTTCAAAAGGAAATTAAGTATCTATACCACTGTTCCTTTTGGTTTACTCCTAGTTTTACCTTCCATTTATAATCATACTTTGCCTTAGAACTACAAACATATAGTAAAATACACACCTGAACGAGAAAAATTTAGTTTATTTGTGGACCATAGTTGGGAGCTTTGGACTATAGTTGGGTAGTTTTACGGTACTAAATTGAATATATATTGGTGAAAATTATTAATTCAATACTGTTCGATATACTCCTCAATTAAGCTCTTCTGATGAAGAATGAAGAACTCCAGGATAGTACTATCGTATTTTTTTTATTAACTTAATAACTATATACAGTATTTCTGGTAATATATATATATATAATATGTGTAGCCGCTTCGGCTGTACGGTGCAGTCTGATGTAGGTACACGGAGCGGGGAGCCGTGACGTATGTGTGTGACGTCATGTGTCGTCAACCGGTCTTCGTAGGAGTACTTATGTTGCGCCAACAAATACAATGTATAATTCAGACTCTGGATCCATAAACTTGTTAGTATTGCAAAAACTTCAATTTAGAAGTTAGTGCCAACATGCTACAAATATATTCAAATAATAAATAATAACCAAAACTAGGTAACATACAAGAAAAGTAAAATGTTAAAATTAAACAATTTAATTAAGTAGCAAGTCAAATTCACATTACATTAAATTATATTATACATATCATATACAATTATTCATTCTTATTTAACATTAAAAAGGAGAGGTCTCTCGCTTGTATGGACATAATTGCAGTGCCTAATAATAACAGGGCACTCAGGAGGCTGTTGGTGTTCCCTCGCACTCTGCGCATCAGGTATTGTTTTAAAATCATCCATGTTGGCCTCTAGAAACACACGTGACGCACAGCACCAGCGAGGCAGCCCCAACAGCATCATGAAGGCGTTATTGTACTGGACTCTTAGGCTATTGATGGTTTTTCGAGTGTGGTTGGTCCAAGGCTGCAGGTGTTAACTCTGGCAGTACACTCTAAACAATGTGATTTACGTTAATTTCGTCTTGAAGGTCCGTAATGGAAATCCACCATTTTTCGAAAAAGCCCAACATTAACATTAACTTTTGCTCGTTAGACCCAGGCCAATTTTTACGCTTTTGGAAATGGAATGTTCTTTTATTTCTATAAGGGTCCGCGTCCGCTATTTCGCGCGTGTGCACATAGCGGGCGAGCGGATTAATGAAAAATCGAATCCCTTTGTTCGGGCATAATTATTGAAAGTCATAATGTAACGATAGTCATATTATCATTAGTCATAACTCGGAAACCGTTAACTTTTCAGGAATTTCCTTATGTTAATTTATTTATTGTTTGTCCGCATTTTCGTTAGCCATAATTTGGTTTTTCTCAGAAACGCATAACTTTTCAGGATTGCTATAAAACAAACCTAACCTAACCTATCTATAGGATAACCTAAGGAAATTCCTGAAAAGCAAACGGTTTCAGAGGTATGACTAATGATAATATTACTATCATTACATTATGACTTTCAATAATTATGCCCGAACAAAGGGATCCGATTTTTCATTAATCCGCGGACGCGTGCGGCAGATTTTACCTACAATTCAACCTCACCTCCGCGCGTGTGTCCGCTCCGTGCACTCGCGCCAGCTAGCGGACGCCTTAAAAGTTTATTTATACAACTTGTAAAAGTACACCGATGTGGATACAATAAATGTGTGGAGCCCCCGAAGCTTGAAACATCCTGTTTTTGTCGCAGATGACAAGTTGAAAATAAAGTTCGAGAAAGCTTCCGCAGATGAAACAATCATAAGTGAGTAGGTATTATAGTTGTACAATAATTGATCTATATAAGTTATGTATAATTTTATATTTTTGATTTGAATCACAAACTTTTATTTAGTTTCACCTGCCCTGTTCTCTGTGTCTGTAATCTGTGTGATTGTAATCAAATCTTGCAAGTCAAATTTGACCCACTTCCGGGTTTCCAATGAAGCTAAAAACTTGAATACAGATGTAAGTTGGGTGACAATGCAATCTTATGGTACCATGGAGCTGATCTGATGATGGAGACAGGAGGTGGCCATTGGAACTCTGTGATACAACAACGCAACCGAATTGTGTTTGGGTTTGTTAAAATTGTCTCGATGAGTATTAGTTATCTATGGAAAAAAGCACTAGTCAGCGATAAAAAGTTGTACCAAGAATGAAATTTTTTTCATTTTTTTTAATATAGATTGAAAAACCTGTTGGATTTTAACGAGGGGCTGATAGTGACACAAAACCTGCAACTTGATAAAAAAAAAGATAAATTGTACTGAGGGACAAACTTAACTTTGCCATTGGAAAACAATTGGCCCCATACGTCGACATAGCTCGCAGTTAGTTTACTAACTTAAAACAAGTTAATAAGTTTATAATCGCTAAAAAGTAATTATTTTGTGTTTTTTCAGTCTACTTACTTTTTTGTGAAGTCCCCTATAACCTATATCCTATAGGATGGAGCGTCAGAATATGTGCCATAAACGGAGCACAAACGGCCTTATCTTTAGATCGTATTGACTTAGGAGTCTGATTTTTTTCACTGTTCGAAAGGGGTAGTTCGAAAAGTATTTTATATTACTTTCAACTCGATATCTCCTCGGGTTCCTGAGAAAAAAGGTCGCCAGCACAGACGGACAACAGAAAATCCTGAAGGGTTGCGTTTTTGCTGAATGAGGCACGGAACCCTAAGATTACCTGTTTTTTTAAACATCCAGTATAAACGTAAACTTAAGTTTATCAACTAGCGACCACCATACAAGAAAAATTGACAGTCAAATTTGAATCAATGCTATTACGCTATTAGAACATAAATGGAATTTGTTTCGTTTTTGAAATCGTCCAAAACAAAACAAAAGCAACTCTGTTTCATTTAATAACGTTTAAATTTCATTGGAGGTATGTAATTTGTATTAAAATTAAGTCCGTGGATCGTGTTAAATGTAGTCTTGTCTGCCTTGTTGCAGACGACATTAAGCTGGAGAAGTCCGAGGTGGAGATGGCTGATGGCGAGGTCGTATCAGGTGTGTACCGAAATTTCTAAGGCATTTCTCATACTTCTTCCTCGCGTTGTGTCGGCATTTTGCCACGGCACATGAGAGCCTGGGGTCCGCTTAGCAACTGAGCCCAATTGAATTGGCGTAGGCACTAGTTTTTACGATAGCGAATGCCATCTAACCTTCCAACCCAAAGAGTAAAGTAGGCCTCATTGGGATTAGTCCCGTTTTCTCATGATGTTTTCTTTCACCGTCCAAGCGACTGGTAAATATCAAATGATATTTCGTACATAACTTCCGAAAAACTCATTGGTACGAGCCGGGATTTGAACCCGCGACTTCCGGATTGCTAGGTTTGCAAGTAGCACGCTTTTACCGAGAAATAAATAAAAAGTAACAACTGCGTTAAAAATGACAGTCTGACACTAATCATTTTATTTAAAATTTTGTAAAACATATGATGTCTGCTCTTGTATCGATTTCTTCTGTATAACAGATGTTTACTGTATTTGCCATCGGATCGGCAATCGGTTAACATGACCATGTAAGAATTATAATTTGGATACTACTAGCTGTGATATAGTATTTTTTTTTATCATTTCAGTGGCTATTTACGGTGGACCGCCAGCGCCTTCAGCGCAACCCGTTCCTGCCGCGTCTAACCGCATCTTTTTTGCGTCAGTTCCGACCCTCACCAACCTCGACGCTACCGAGCCGCCTCCGGCTTCAAACCGCACTAAAGTCCACGAGTGCGACATATGCCACAAAACATTCAAGAACCCAAATGCGAAAAACAAACTCATAATCCACCGCCGCTCCCACACTGGAGAGAAACCATATTCGTGCAATATATGCGACAAAAGATTCGTACAAAAGAGCCACTTAAATACTCATTACGCATACCACATTGGGAAGTTCAAATTCTCTTGCGAACAATGCGACACGAAATTCACGCAAAAAAACCAATGGGTTGTGCATATGCGGATACACACTGGTGAAAGACCGTACTCGTGTGAAATTTGCAATAAAACATTCAAGCAAAAAGGACACTTGACCGTTCATAAAAAAAATCATTCTAAATACGATCCTAGTCGTGTAGAGCCAGGAGAAATAACAGTGTGTAAAACAGAGTGGGCAGAAGAATCGAACAAACAAGTACCCACCGAACACTTCCCATGTGATATATGCAAAAAACAATTTGCAGAAGAAAACTATTTAAACATTCATTTAAAGAATCATCCTGGTGATTATCCATTCACCTGTGAAACTTGCGATAGAAAATTCAAGACGCAGTCTGCATTAGATATTCATAAGTACGATCACACGGGGGGGAAACCTTTTAAATGTGAAGAATGCGGTAAACGATATACGTCAAAAAGCGCTTTAAGGCTTCATGCAAGAATTCACTCCGATGACTATAGATTCTCGTGCGATGTGTGTAATAAACGATTCCTACATAAAGACGCTATGATCATACACATGCGTGTACACACTGGTGAAAAGCCTTATACCTGTGAGATATGCCAAAAAAAGTTCCCATACAGATGTGGCTTAAAAAATCATTTATTAGCACAACATAAACAAATAATGGACAAACAGTTCTGCTGCGATATTTGTGGGAAACGATTTGCACTACAGGGAACATTAAGTAAACATATGAACAAACACGCTGAGAAGGAAAAGGCAGAAAAAGCTATTAAGGAAGGGAGGAAGGAAGATCTCAAAACGTTTATGTGTGAAATATGTAGCAAACGGTTTACAACGAAAGGTATCTTAAGAAACCATAGAGAAATACATAATGAAGAAAAACCCTTTGAATGCGAAGTATGCCACAAGACATTTCGGATGAAGAAGTATTTAGAAGACCATATGAAGGTACACGATAACTTTAAACAACACGCTTGCGAAGTATGTGGCCAACAGTTTAGACATAAATCTGCCTTGACAGTTCATATCCGACGAATGCATTCAGACATCAGACCACATTGTTGTGATGTTTGTAAAAAAGCTTTTCCAGTACTTGCTGAATTAAAAGCGCATTATCGTGTTCACACCGGTGAGAGACCGTATGCTTGCGAGATATGCTATAAGAAATTTCAGCGCCATAATGGAGTAAAGAAACATCTTATAAGTGTCCATCATGAGAAACCTTCAAAGTTTGTTAAATTAAAAGAATATAATAACCCTTATTGAATATGTAGCATTCTTGTCTTTAAATTTATATATACAATTTTAATTAATGTGTTATAAAAAATCTGTATGTAACAGAATGTAAAGTTGTGTACTGTTTTTATTTAGAAAAACAGGCGATATCGTTAATGTATTCCATAAATTGTGATAGGTATTCATAGATAAAACTAGGTGTATTAACGTATGCGAAATGAAATCTGGACAAAATTCAACGTCGTATTAAATAGCAATAACATGTTTATATTTTATCAATTTTCATGTTTTTTAATAATGTATTTAATAACGTTAAATGCAAGATAAACTTTACTCCAATTCGAAATTTTGAACGGCAGGTAATTTAAACCCATCATTTTTTAGTTACTAATTTATCTACCTTAGGAACATTTTTTTAGGAACCGTATGGTCGAAATATTTCACATTTTCATCCGTTGGACCATTGGTATTCTCAAAATAAAACTACAAAGCAAGGCAAAGGATGTCGTGACCCTGGAGTTCCCCAAGGATGGAGTCTGGTCATTGAGCCTCCTCATAAGAGGAAGAGGGTCCGACAATATCATTTACGTAAACTATGGGTCACACACTGAAATTAAATGGCATATCATATCAGACAGACAATCATCTAACCATCGGATATAAGGAAAAAAACGGTGGCCTCACATGTGACCTCTAAGGAAGTAATTGTCAATTTAAAAACATCCTTTGGATTTGTCCTAACCATAACTTAAATTCGGGTAATCTTAGTGACGCCCCTAAACATTCCACACAGTTAACTGAACCCACTGAAAAAGATTCGAGTCTAATATGGCCTACACTGCTTCTTACTTAGACTATTTCAGGACTCACAGCCAAATCTGAGCAGACGTCTACGTCCTTTACTGAACTCTTTCATCTCAAACCCTAGTCCCTGTTGCAGGATAGATAGCCGCTGAACTGTAGTTGATGATATACCTCGCCTATTTATGGGCGATATGGACGAGGTTTGTATAGCTGTTATACTATAGCACACACCTTCGTTAGTAAAGTTAAAGGGCTCTCTTCAAGACTTCCGTTTCTTGGAGAAAATTGTTTTGTGTAATTATTGACGAGTGACTACTTCAAAATTAGTGGCATCTTGAGGCACCGTGGTAGGCAATATCGTTCAATATAATTTAATGTTGTACGCACATTTATTTAATATATTATTTACGAAAATTGTATAGAGTAAAATAAATTTGTATTATTTATTTATTAAATCACAATATATCGCCTATTTGATACATATTTTTGTATATTTTTTATATCATCAGTTTTCACACTATCCCACATTGCTCTGTCAAACATAAATGTGGTAGAGTCGGACCAAGCTAATTCTGCAGCGATTTGTATAGCACGGACTGTAAAGTGTTATTTAAACGTCATCATTTCATAGAAGTTACGTTTAAAATAACGCTTTCAGTCTGTGCTATCAAAATCGCTGCAGAGTTAGCTTGGCTGCATGAAGAGTCAATACGTTCCAACTTTTGTTTTTTTCAACGTAGTGACGATTTCTTCATCATAGCATTTTAGTACTTACTTACGTAAAGGTTCTTATCCTTCCATTTCATCTAATTCTAGGTAAAATAGTTACCTGTGCATCGCAGTTCGCACGTAGCATATGGACGAGTCTAGACAAAAATGGTTTGTCTAATAACCTTAGAGCAAAATATGCGCACTCCCCTCACTCAGCGTCTAGTGAGGCTGGCATCGCCACAAGTGTGTTCGTTCCACAAATCACTGACACCGCCATCAATAAACATGGATACAAAATATTCTAAGATGACTAGCATAGGTACTTAAAGGAATGGGTAGAAAAATAATGTAGAAACCTGAAATACAATAAAGCTGTTTATTAGGGTTCCGTGTTTAATATTAGTTTGCCTTTACAGTCAAAATATGAGACTTATGAAATGTTCATCACAAGTACAGTTATAAATTTTATTGGCCTTTTTGTGTAATACCAAAAATGTGTTCACACAACACAGTGGTCCACAACTTTTGTCAATAAAAATATTTAAGACACAATAGACTGACTGATCTGTCCATCAGTTAACCAGCTTGTACATAAAGAAGAATGACAGGCAGGCATACAACGCCGCAAGAATCGTCAATGTTGTAGATGACATTAAATATTATTTTTACATTTTAGTTATTTGCTTATAAAAACTGCCACCCTACTGCTATTTATAGTTTTAAAACGCCATGCCTGGATAAGCTAATTGAATCTGCCCCCAGCGAGTTTTGGCTTGTAATTTTTTTTGATGATATGGCTTTATATTAGTAGCAAGTATGCAAAATATCAGCCCCCGCAGATCTTTCTTCAATATTTTTTTTTGTAGCGAGCTGGTTTTGACGTGCCTCACATATATTGTACAAAAAAATCAAAATCTTTTTTTAAGTACTTTTACGTGAGCGACACCTCCAAGTTTTTCACCAAAGCTAGCCTCTTTAATAAGCTACAAAATGAATAAATTAACTTAATTTTATCTGTGGTATAACAGGGTGTTTTTTTATTTTATTTGAATACTATACATTTTCATTACCCGCTCGTTAATACTAATCGATTAAAAACTTTTTTGAGAAGCGTGTATGTTTATAATGAACACTGTCGCTGACGTAAAATAAGTACTTTAAAAATAAAATAATTTTTACGTACGTCAAAATCGGTTAGGTAGAAAAAAAAAAATTGAAGAAAGATCATATTTTATTGATTTATTTTTTTACCAAAATATATAACATTATAAGGTTGTCTGGAAGAGATCGCTTTTTAGCGATAAGACCGCCTGTTGTTACCTAACTTTTAAGTGTTTTTTCATTTCCTGTCTATTTTTAACTGTATGGTGCACAATCAAGAATACTTACTTACATTTGGGGGGGCGGATATTTTCCATACTTGCTACTAATATAAAACCACATCATCAAAAAAATTACAAGCCAAAACTCGCTGGGGGCAAATTGACTTACCTTATCCAGGCATGGCCTTTCACTTAATCGCAGTTATAATCACAAAAATAGATATAACACATTCAGTGCCAGCGACTCGCTAGGCGTCGGCTCTGTTTGTAGGCGTTTTTCGGGACATACGGGTTTAGGAGTAGAAATAATATGTACATTATTGCAGAGGCCGGGAAAGGGCAAATGCTGGGTTATTGCCATTAGTTACCAGTGGTAAAAGGTGGGCAAAAAAATTCCTAGTAGTTACCACAGGTAACTAGTGGGAATAACCCCAATTCCTGGATGAGTTTTTTTGTCGGACGACGCGAGGCAGAGTCCGACAAAGAAGACGAATCTACGAATTGCTGTTCCTGCCGAGGCACGTATAGTGTTTTTCTCCAAACATACGAGGAAATAAGGTAAAATAATCATAATTTAAACATCAACCCGAATCTTCACATCAAAAACAATTTCCCTAGTTAATTATAAAAAAAAGTAAAAGTCACGACTTATTCTGCCATTCAGTACCATTCAATATAATTGTGCAATATAAGCTGTATGTGTACCCATAAGATCCTTAAAAAAATATAAAAGTGATATAGTCTTTGATTTTACAGTATTCGCAGATTCGCACGATCCTACACGACGGTCTTGTAAGAACGAGATATGTAAGTGATGTAAGGTCGTTTATGTTATTATCTCACTCTATACTATCGCTTGAAATTATGCTGACTGGGTCTATATTAATTAGCTGTTTGCATTTTTCTTAGTGGATACATATTTAAAAAAAGTAAAAAATAATACAGTAATAACTTCCCCTCCGCTAAAAGACGACAATAATGGTTTGAATATTTTGAAGTTTGACCATAATGAAGCACTTCCAGCACTGTTTTTGCTACAATAAGGTGAACATTTCCAAGCATATTGGAGAAAATAACCTTTTCTCAAACTTGCTATGAAATGATCACATGACTTACGTCAAATTAGGTCCGGAAATACTACATATCAGGTGGCATGAGTGAAGATGATATGTAAAGGAATTTCATACTGCCTTACACACCTAGGACTGTAAAGCAACCTTCTTTTGTTTTATAACGTCAAATTGTGACAACGTTTTGATATCCAACCATCAGCTAGCTTCAGTTAGGACCATAGAAATAGGATAGTATAGAACGACTGTCAAACTTCGAAAGTGTGACCAAAATTCAAAAATTCAAAATTCAAAATTTTATTCTGCAAGTAGGCCTCAAGGGCTCTTTTACAAGTCAATACAACATTTATAGTAACATCATATAGTGACATGAAAAATACACAACAACATTTTATAAATACAACAGCCAATACCTGGGTAAACATTACATTATAATAATCTTAAAATAAATAATTACTACAATACAATAGAGATGTATAGTCTCTATGGTTAAAAACACATTAAATCTGGAGATGTAAAAGGTCCCCAATGTCAGAGTACTAATATTAATAAAATTTGGAGGTGTAAAGTCTCTCCAAGTGTCAAAATAAAATTTATACTAAATAAATAAACCGCGTCTGGACTGTTAAACTAGCAGTCTCATAAACTAATGCTACATTCTGTACATAACTAGTATGTACCAAGTCAAGTATATTATACAATATGACAGAGACGTATAGTCTCCACGGTTAATACATTAAGTTTGGAGATGTATAAGGTCCCCACGGTCTGAGAAAAATAATAATACACAATAATAAGATTTGGAGGTGTAAAGGTTCTCCAAATGTCAAAGAATAAAAAATAAAAAAAATTGTATGAAATACATATTTCACGTCAAGAGACTGTTAAGCTAACAATCTTAAAACTAGTTCTACAGAATACATAACTACTATGTATTTAATATGTCAATGTCATCATCAAAATAACTAAAACATAACAAACATTAATACATAAGGTTGAACAGCTAGAAACAACAGCGCCATATGCCTCTCCGGGACACTGCACGCAAAACTATTACAGCTTTTGAGACTGGATACTTGGCCATGATTCCGTGTCTCCCAAGTAGTCATCTATTTTATAGTATCCCTTTGACCAAAAATGAAATGCAAGTGTGTGCGTAAATTGTCTATGTGCGCAGAAAAATAGTGATGTCATGTTACAACATATTAATAATCTATCGATGTAACTGCTTTATCGACTACTTTTTCAAATGTGTTTGAAAAAGTTGAAAATTATAAAGTTGAAGTTGTTTGAAAATGTGTTCGCAAAGAGTTGACTTACCAAAGAAAATTTGAATTTCGCGCCTTTTCCTGCTGACAAGTTGGGTTGGGTGTGTATACGCTGTGTACAAGTATACGCTGTCTTGTGTTTCCTTCTGTTGGCGGCAAAGCCGTGGAAAAGTGGTTAAAATGTAAGTACTGTGTTGGAAAGTGAAGTTTAAATTTATCGCTAAACATGTGCACCTTCAAAAAAGGTATTATAACAATCGTTATTATTTTAAGTCGGTTATAAAGGTAATATCTTAATGATTTCTTGTGAACAACTAATTCCATACCTACGAATATACCGACAAGTTATCGATACAGTCATATGAACATTTTATCAAGCCCTAGCGTAAAGTAACAGTTTAGGTTTTTACACAAAATATTCTAAATTATTGACTATTATGATGAAATATTAACACACAATTGAAGAAAAACTTATAATGAACTGTATAAATTGGCTTTTTACACTTTTCATGCTGTTCATTTGATAAAATATCGTTACGAAAATTTCGCTACGATTATCATAATTACCTGTGAAATGAGTATTTTCCTGGGTTTTTTGGCCCTGGAACACTACAACCCGACACACAATATGACACCATCGTCACTAAATTACTTAATATATATTTTTCTTTTTGATTCTCGTATATTTTTCACGTTAAAAAATACGGCAATATGATTTTGGCCGCCTCGGCCGCCTTCGAACTCAAAATTGGTTACGTTTTCTCATATGTAGTCTGCCTCTTTCGCACTTATAGCTTGTTCATATACGTCATGGCTTCCCTTTCGCACACTTCATCTGTCTGTCAAGCGAAGCGACTGACATGTCTCTGGTTAGGACAGTTAGCTTGGTACGGTGATTTGTTGTGCATTTTCGTTGCTAAGCAACGGCGGTTGCGCACCGCTGGTAGAGTGGTGAGCCGAGTAGGTCGCCACAAAACAAATTGACTATTTTTTTTTGTTTTAATTGCAAGTTTGAGAAAAGCACTATACATATCTCGGCGAGAAACGGGGTTGCTGGTATATATCTACTTGGCCTGCAACCCTACGTTTCCCGGCCTCTATAGTAATGTACTATTTCTTAAAATTAGATTATTAATATTATTGTCCTTTTTTGCATATGACAGCGGCCACGAACGTCAATTTTACATTTCAGTCATAAAAGCAGTAGGTGACAGATTTTATGCGTATAAAGTTAAAATTTAAAAATAGCATAAAACGCGGGGTTGTTCCCACTAGTTACCACAAATTTGTTACAAGGTGCTAAAATGTGGGATTTTTTTCCCAGTAAGTAGTTACCACTAAAATTTTGTTAGACTTCAATACTAATAAAAACAGTAGTAATAGTATGGTATAAATAAATAGTGCTTTAATAAATAATTATAAGTCGATTAGTTTTCAATAAACTGCCTTAAAAATGGTAAAAAATACTAAAACTGTTTTACCGGTACAAGTGCAAAAACTAAAATAGTTAAGGGAAATTAACGTTTGAGAGAAATTTATCTTATTGTAAATTTAATTAATTTTGACGTTGTCTATTCTTTTGTCGATAGCGCTTACGGCGCACTGCGTAGTGCCGCGGACGAGCGTAGACTATTTCTCAAGTTCCGAAGCGTAGAAACAGCACACGAAGAGGGGCGAGCGCGCTGGGCGTAGTGAAGCTGTAGATTACCAGTTACCGCCAAATACGACCACCACCATTACTTAAAAACAAAATTTATTGTTATAAAATTGTTATATTATATTAGGTAAGGTCTTCCGCCTCTAGTGATGATGTCGAGTTATGAATTTGGCGGATGCATGTCGTTCGATACCTCCCTGAAGAGATCCCTCGATACCGCCAGGATGGTCGGCATTGGGTTCTGGAACAGTGCACGCAGCTCTCCCTTAGGTATGCAGTGCGGTTCGCTGGAGGTATGTAGAACGCGTACAGCCGGAGGTCGCCATCTGCCACCCGGATGTCGATGCCGAGCGCCGTGAAGGAGTCGGTCGACGGGCTGGTGGACAATGGTTCTGCGGACCAGCACGGTGAAATCTCGGAACGAGTATCCCAACTCGTTTGTCTCGCTCCACCAGTACGCGATGTATCCTCCCATCTTGAGGTCGCGCTTTGAATGTGTCTCGCTGACCAGCAGGATATCAGGGCGGAGGAAGTGACGGAGCAGGGCTTCCTTGCCGGTCAGCGATTGCGCGTTCCAGAATACTACCCTCAAGCTACGGTTGAATGTGCTGAGTGGGTAATGCTGTCTTTAGCGCGTTCTGGACCGCCTCTCTGGGCCCTGGATTGCTGCGGCTTGGAGTAGGGCAGCAATTGGTGTTCTTCGTTGGTTTGGTGCCGGTCATGGTGCGGGTAATCTTGTACTCCCCCTTTCTGGGGGGGGGGGGGTTGGGTGTGTGAGGAGGCCATTTATGGGCAGGACCCATTTTGGCTGTTTCTGTCGCGGGCTGTGTCGACAGCCCGGTCTGTTTGGCCCGCGTTTATGTTGCTGGCATTTTTCTTCTCTTCTTCTTGTTTTTGTGTTGGCCATCATGGCTTTGTTGTCATGTTGGCCAATCTGGGAGTTATCCTATTTATCCTATTATTATCCTAGGAGTCTGGTGTGGGTATGAGCTCTCGTGGTTGGGCTCGATACCGGCGGGCGTCTGGGGGGCGGGCGTGGAGGGGGGCTATCCCTCGCAGCAAGGCGTGTGTTGACGAGTCGGCACGCTCGAACATCCTGCGCGCAAGTTGTCCGATAAATTCGTCCAGGCTCGGGTGCTTCATGTCCCTGTAGAGTGCTGCGTTTCGCACTCCGCGTGGGGCTCCCATGATCGCTCTGAGGCTGAGCGTCTCCTGCGCTCCGAGTCTCCGCCTGTTTGACTCTGCCGTCCTGGCATACCAGGCAGGAGCCGCGTATGTCAGCCTCGATCGGATGTACGTCTTGTAGATCCCCAAATTCGTGCGAATGGGGAGGCTGCTGTGGAGCAATGGACGAAGTAATGTACGCACAGTTTTCGTACGCCTCACTACCTCCTCGGTGTGCTGCTTCATGATTAGGCCCCTGTCGATGGTGACCCCTAGGTACTTTGCTGTGTGCTGCCATTTAATCTCCACGCCTAGGAGCTTAAGCGGCGGTGGGTAGCTGGCTGCTCCCGTGAGGAGCGCTTGGGTCTGGCGGACGTTGACGAGAGCCTCCATTTGGTCAGCCACTCGGGTAGGGCGTCAAGCTGGCGCTGGATATTGAGTGCGGCGTGGGTTGGCGTTATGGACGACGCGTAGTACGCCGCGTCGTCCGCGAACAGACCCAGCTTGACGTCGCCGACCACCGGGATGTCGTCGGTGAACCAGGCGTAGCAAGACGGCGAAAGGCAGCTCCCCTGTGGTACTCCCGCGAGGATCGGGCGTGCTGAGGATAAGGAGTCCTCAACTACCAGCTTCTATTCGTTAGGAAGGAGCTGACTACGCGTACTACTCGTCGTGGGGCCGAAGACGTTGACAACTTGGCTAGCAGGCTCTCATGCCAGACCCTGTCAAGCGCCTTCTCCATATCGAGGAATACTGCGACGATGTGCTCCTTCAGCTGCATCCTCTCGTCCATGTAGGAGAGGACTCTTGTTAGTTGTAGAGTTGTGGAATGCTCTGACCGGAACCCGAACTGTTCCGGCCTGGGCACTATGTGCGGCTGAAGCCTTCCGAGCAGGAGCCTCTCGAAGACTTTGGACAGGGTACTGAGCAGAGTGATAGGCCGATAACTCTCCGGCCTTCCTCTGTCCTTCCCAGGTTTCGGCAGCATGATGACCCGGCCCAGTATCCAGGTCTTTGGGTAATGGCCCGAGCGCACGATCCCATTGAACAGGCGTGTCACCGCCACGATGGTGTGCTGCGGCAGGTGACGAAGCGCCATGTTCGGGATTGAATCGGCGCCCGGGGCCTTCTTAGGGTTGGTTCTTCTGGTCACACGTCTTACTTGGCCGGGCGAGAAGAAGACCGGGTCCTCCTCTGCGTTCGGCGGTTGCTCTAAGTACCCTGTCAGTTGCTCCTCCAATTCCCTCGTGTGGGTCGCGTTTACAGCAGGGTTCGGTTGGAACGATCGCTCTAGGTAGTCCGCAAACAGTTCTGCCCTCTCAACAGTCTTGTAGTGGAGCGCTCCCCTTTCGTCCACTAGTGGCCTTACTGCCTCCTTGATTGCTCCCAATTGCCTGCACAGACGGTGTATGGAGGGCATGTCTCCGTCGATGCTGGCGATGTGGGTCTCCCATTCGGCTGCGGCGTGCTGTCTTAGCTCAATCTTCACCTTCTCCACTAGGTCGTTGAGCTCGGTTTTGAGAGTGGGACAGCGTGTGTGCTGCCATCTCCGTCTCAGTTGGCGTTTTCGCAGGATGAGTGCCTTGATCGCCGCAGGGAGGGGTTTGTACCTCTCGCCTGCGGGGATGGTGTGCGATGAGGCTTCTAGCGCCAGCTGGATATCGCTGGTGATGGCGTTTGCTGCGGCTTCAACTTCCTCGGCGGTGGAGATGGGCCCGACTTGGGGGTTTTTCAGGGCCTCAGTGAAGGCCTCCCAGTTGGTCTTCCGCCTCGACTTCCTCCTCGGGGCGGAATATGGGGCTGCTTCTATCGTCATCAGTACTGGTCGGTGGTCAGATGGTAGGTCTGGCAGTACTTCCATATTCAGGGTGGCGTTGCAGTCGTTGTGGACTGCGAAGTCTATGATGTCGCAGGTCTCTTGGCTGTCTGCGTAGTGTGTGGGTTCTCCCGGGCCCGTGACATCGTAGTTTGCGTCCATGATTGCGCTGTACAGCGTCCTGCCGGCAGCATCGATTTTGGTGGCGTTCCAAACAGTGTGCTTTGCGTTCCAGTCACCTGCCAGGATGGTCGGCCCTGAGGACTGGGAAAAGTGCACGTAGGTCTGTTCTTAGGCGGCTGGTGGGGTTTTGCGGCGGTCTGTAGACGGTGTAGAGCCGTAGGTCTCCGTCGGCCACCCTAATGTCGACTCCGAGCGTCGTGAACGAGTCGTAGGGCACGAAGTCGACAGGCTGGTGGATGATGGATCTTCGGACCATCACGGCGACTCCGCGGAACGGGTATCCCTGCTGGTTTGTTTCGTTCCGCTGGTAGACCACATAGCCCCCAATCTTGAGGTCTCTCTTGGCGAATGTTTCGCTGACCAGCAGTATGTCCACATCCTGCTCCCGGTGAAAGTGACGGAGCAGGGCTTCCTTGCTGGTCAGCGATTGCGCATTCCAGAAAACTACCCTCAGTTTACGGTTGAATGTTAACCGAGAGTAGTGCGCTCTGTAGTGCCTTGGTGACCGCTTGTGGTCCCTGGGCTGCTGCCGCTTGCAGTAGGGTAGTTATCATTGCTGCCAAGTCCTGTCCGCCTGCCGCTGTGGCGGCTGGTGCTTCGGTTTTGGAGGAAGAGGTTTCTGGTGGCTTCTCCTTCTTCTTTTTGGGGACGGCTGTTGGCTGGTCCCGGCCGCCCCTTTGCGTGGGAGTTTGCTGGCGCCATCAGTGACGCAGGCGCTGACTCCTCGACGCTGGGTTTGGGGACACTGGCCTTCGTTACAGGTCCCGGCTTCTTTGGTACAGAGTGGGCTTGGGGCACCCTCCAGTTTCGGGCCTCTCTTAGGAAAACGGAGCATCTTCTGTAGTTGGCGGGGTGGGGCCCCGTGCAATTGGCGCAGGTACAGGGCTCCTCCTTGGGCCTCTTGCATTGGGAAGCGGGGTCGGATCCTGCGCAGCGGACGCATTTCTGCGGTCTATGGCACCCTTTTGAGTGGTGTCGAAAGCGCTGACAACTGTGACACTGCGGGGGCCCGCTTTTGCCTCCATGCCTCTACTTTCACCGAGTTCATGTACAGGAGCTTCGTTACCCGGTAGAAGTTCGTGAAATCTTTTGGGGGGGCCGGCAAGCTGGATGAAGTACACGCAGCCCGGCTTCCCTCCTCTTGCGCTGATTTGTTTCGCGTGCTCGATCGGGTAGCCGAGCTTCTCGCACGCTTTCCTGATCTCCTCTGGAGGGGTGTCGGAGGGGAACCCGCGCAGTGCCACCTTCACGCGCTTCTCCCCGTCCAACTGATAGACGTGCAACTCTAGGGGGACTCCTGAGTTTTCCAGTTTTTCTAGGTTGGCTAGGCTAGGCTGTATACACATTCGTCGGGCTCGAAGCGAATTCCTCCTCCCTGCGTCTTGGAGTTCGCTGTCCTTCCCAACTCCTTGGCGATGTCTTGTGTGACTTTGTACCACTGCGGAAGCACCGACGCCACGATGTGCGGGTACTTAGTTTTGCGCGGCTGGGTTTGCTGTGATGGCTGCGGCTTTTTCTGCTTTTTGACTGCCTTGGCTGTGTCTACCGAGGCAGCCTTTGCAGCGTAAGAGGGTTACGCGCCTGCTGCTTGTGGCGTCGGCCCCTGGCTGGTATGGGGCTCTTGGCTAGATTTGTTTGCTGGTGTTGGCGGGTCCGCTTGGGCTGGATTCTGGGGCGGGATCTCCTCTGGTGGTGGTGGTCCCGGTATTGGGGCTGGTTCCTCTGGTAAGGAGGAGCCTGGCTGCACTTGGTGCTCTGGTTGGGGCTCCGGATGTTTCGGTCCCGGTTGCTGGTGCCGCCTTTCGGAGGCAGAGCGCTGCGTGGGGCCTGGCTTCTGGGTGAGCCTCCTGCCTGGGCCCGGGCGCTGTGGCTTCGGCCCATCTGGTAGGGAGGCAGTGGGGGTGCGCAATGGGGCTGCGGCTGCAGTCCCCTTCTTTTCCGGCGGGTACTTCTGAGCTGGGCCCGGTGCGTCTGCGTTTTTAATTGGGGGCGGGGGGGGGGGGGGGGTCTGCGGCGTAGCGGTTGGGGCAACATCCAGGCTTCTGAGCACCACCCCCTTGAGCCCGTACCTGGCCATCATATCCGATGAGGATAGGGGCCTCCAGGGGGCGGCGGCCGAGGGGGCTGTGCGGGGCCTGGTGGTTGTTGGGCTGGCCCTCCGTCCGCAGATCAGGGGCGGCGGCGCAGCCTGGGGTCCCTCGTGGGGGTGTCTTTGTAGCAGGTCCTCTTTGTCATTTGGATCTCTTGGGGGCTCTCTCGTGGCCTCTTCTGGGGCCTTAGAAGGGCCGGGTGCGCTCGGAGGAACTCCAGGAAGGACGAGTCCTCGGGCTGCAGCTCTGTTGGTATCCCCATCATGTGGGAGGAGATACGGACGTAGGCGGCCATCCATGCCTTCAGACTCGCCGACGCCATGTTCGTCCCCATCATATGGGCCACCACAATCGTGACAGATTGCAGCAGCTCCATCGGGGACCTTTCGGCTTCGGCGGGCGACACGGGCGAGAAAGGCCGCGTCGTGGGGTTTGGCAGCAGTCCCATTGCTGCCAGGTCCTCATCGTCAAGTTTTCTCGCGGGTGCGGGTGTGGACATCTGTGGCTCGATGCGGGTGGCGAGGGCGTCGTCGGAAGTGTCTTCGGCGGTATCAAATTCATCGCGGCAGCGATGGCGCCCCCCGCCTCGACGTTGATCTAGATCTTGAGGTGGGTAGGACGCGAGAGCGAGATCTCGACCTACCCACCTGCTTCTTCTTTTCTCCCTCCATCCGGAGGTGGCTCCTCGGGGACTCGCGACGCTCTTTGGCGCCGGCTCAGGCCGATCCCCGCATTCCCGGGGCGTCCGTTTTAGTGACCGGGTTCGGGAATAGCGGTGAGGGCTACCCGCGGCGAAGGCTCTTTCTTCGGTGTGATCCCCTCCGGCGGTTGCCGGGCCGCTGTATTCCGGCGTTTATTTTAAATAAAATAAAATCGGAATGCGCAATCGTTTTGATGCGTCCGAACTGTGTGATTGCGAGTGCGATCGATGCCTGATCAATTAGGCTCGCTCGTTGTCTTCTCTCTCTCTCGCCCCCAAGGGGGCGAGTGAGGGGTGGCCTTGTCAAGTCTATGACTTTTTAGGCTGATTGTTTGTCGCGGCGAGCTACAACTCGCCGGGCTATTATTTATTTAACGTCCCTGTTAAGGACGGGGATGCATAGTGCCTTCTGGGCGTATTTTCTCCTCTCTTCATGTCGACAGATGGGTCCGGTGGCCTATCTGTGGCTTTGTGGGTCCGGACTGGTGGCTGGTGTCCTTGCGCACATCGCACGCATCTCTCCGGGCGGTGGCAGCCTTTGGAGTGATGGCGGAAGCCCTGGCAGCGGTGGCACTGCACGGGCCCCTTTCTGCCGCGTCATGCCTCCACTCGGGCTGTCTCTAGATGGAGCAACTCTTTAATGGAGTATATATTAGAGTGCTCTGATGCTGGTCCAGGTAGTTCCGCAAAGTAGATGCACCCGGATCTGCCCCCTCTTGCATTTATTTGACGCACGTACTCCACGGGGTGGCCGAGAGCAATAACAGCCCTCTTAATTTCATCGACCGGCGTGTCTGTCGGTAGCCCCCTCAGGGCCACTTTCATCCGCCGATCTGCGTCGAGTTAGTATTGATTCCACTCTAGGTGGACGCCCTTTTTCTCCAACTCCTCCAGCTGGTTGACTATGGTTCTATAATCGTCCGGTCCCTCCGGGTTGAACCGGACCCCGCTGCGGTAGGGGGCCGTGTGTGGTGATCGGCCCACCTTGACGGCGATGTCGGCGAGTACCCGGGGCCAGTCCGGGATGACGTCGACGATAATCGCCGGGTATCTCTGCTTCTTTTTCTTTTCCTCTTTTGCGGCAGTCTCCTGCGCCGGCGGGGCCGGGGGGGCTCCGGTGGTGCTGGTAGTAGTGGTGTCCGTGGTAGGGGCTGCCGTTATGGTGGCGTAACTCGCGGATGTCTCCGTGGCCGGGGGCGTCGGGCCGGCCATGGGGGTAGCGGGGCCTGTGGTTGTTTTTGCTGGCGTCTTCTTATTAGGCGCCTCGCCTGTTGGTTGCCGCTCTGGTTGCGGCGGCGTTGGTGGCTGTGGTGGTTGCACGGCGGCAGAGGGGAGGCGGTAAAGCTCCCTCTGCACGACTTGCAATCCCCCGATACTTAGCACCGGGGTCGGTGTAGGTGTCGTTGTGGCAGCGGGGGGGGGGGGGGGGCGTCGTTTTTGTTTCCCACGGATTGACGGTTGGCGGCGAGGGCTTGCGGCAGGGACGGTATCTGCCGCAGTTGGCGGGGGAGGGGAGCTGTCGCGTTTCCGCTTCAGCTCCAGCTTTGGGCGCTGCTCCTCCGGGATCTCTGCAATGGCGGTGTAGGGCCGTCGCGATATCATCGCGATTATTTAACGTCCCTATTAAGGACGGGGATGCAAAGGTGCCTTCTGGGCGTATTTTCTTCGTTCTTCTTATTATCCACAGATGGGTGCGGTGGCCTATCTGCGGCTTTGTGGGTCCGGACTGGTGGCTGGTGGTGAGCGGGGGGCTAGTTCGCGGGGCAACGCCCGCGATCGTCTGTCTGGGGGTCTTGCGTGGTGCGGCGCGATTTGTTGCAGCAACGGATGTTGCGAGTTGTCCGCGCTGTCGAACATCCGTCGTGCCAGTCGCCCGATGAAGTCGTCCAGTCCCTCGAGCTTGAGGTCCCGTCTGATCACTCGGTTGCGCACATAGCGGGGGGCGGCAACGATCGTGCGGAGGGCCTGGTTCTCCTGCACGCGTAACTTCTTGCGGTGGGTCTCAGCGAGGAGCGCGTACCAGGCCGGCGCGGCGTACGTGAGTCTGGATCTCACGTACGCCTTATATATCCCCAGCTTCGTGCGCAAGGGGAGGCTGCTTCTCAAGACGGGACGCAATAGGGTTCTTGCCGTCTTGGCTCTTTGGACGACTTCTTTCGCGTGTGCTGCCATGGTGAGGCCCTTGTCGATAGTGACCCCCAGATATTTCACGGACTGCAGCCAAGGGATGCTCTGCCCGTAGAACTGGAGCTCTGGCGGCTGTCTAGCCATGCCAGTTATGAGGGCTTGCGTCTTCGCCGCGTTGACCGCAAGTCTCCATTTGTCCAGCCATTCTGGCAGAGCATCCAATTGTCGCTGTAGTTTTTTAGCTGCGTATTTGCCATTGCTGGACGCGGTGTAAAAGGCCGCGTCATCAGCGTATAGCGCCAGCTGCACGTTGTCTGCCACCGGAATGTCGTCCGTGTAGCAGGCGTACAGTGTTGGAGAGAGGCAGCTGCCTTGTGGGACGCCTGCTCGCACGGGACGTTCCGTGGACTCGGCGTCTTCGACTGCGACCCGGAAGCGTCGCCCCTCCAGGAATGACGCGACGACTTGCAGGATTCGCTGCGGCATGGAGGCCTTCGACAACTTGTATAGCAAACCCTCGTGCCATACGCGGTCGAAGGCCTTCTCCATGTCTAACATGGCTGTTGCTGTGCGCTGTCTGCGGTTGCCGCTGTCCGTCATGGAGGCGATCACCCTCGTCAGCTGTAGTGTAGTGGAGTGTTCCGCCCGAAACCCGAATTGTTCGGGCCGTGGCTCGAAGCGCCGCTACATGTGGCCCAGCAGCAGTTTTTCGAAGGCCTTCGAGATGGTGTTGAGCAGCGTAATGGGCCGGTAGCCCTCCGGTCGTCTCAGATTCTTGCCGGGCTTCGGAATCATGATAACCCGGCCAAGTTTCCATGTGTCTGGGAAGTGCCCCGTGCGCATGATCCCGTTCAACATGCGCGCCACCCCCGCAATGGTGCGCCGCGGTAGGTGGCGGAGCGCCATGTTCGGGATCGAGTCCGGGCCCGGGGCTTTCTTCGGGTTGGTTCTGGTGAGTACTCTCTGAACTTGGCCGGGGCTAAAGACGACTGGGTCCTCGGCTGGGTCCGGCCGTCGCTCCAGCTGCTCTCGTACGTACTGCTCGACTGTGTGGGCGTGGATCGGGTCTCGGATGGGATTCGGGCGGAACTGCGCCTCCAGGTGTTCCGCGAACATTTCCGCTCTGTCTGCGGCCTTGAAGACGGGGCGGTTTTGCTCGTTGAACAGCGGTTGGGTGCTCTTCTTAATTTGTCCTAGTCAATTAGGCCTGGCCGCGTGTGCGTATTTATACACGCGCGCCCCACTTTAACGGCTAAGCCACACCCATTTGTCACGTAGGTGTGTAGTGCAGAGTGCGATAATCGTTTATTAGCGAATGAGCTTACAGTATTTACATGATTTAGGGAATGGGTATTTTTCTTTATAGTCGGACATTTTAAATCTCTTACTGACTAACTTATACTAAACACAATATATAAAATCACAATAAATGATGATAAACATAATCAGAACATAAGATCGAGATTTACCTAAAATAATATATGCGATTAACTTATACAGCGGCGTTGATAATATAGGAGCATCGTTGATAATGGCGTAAGCGACATGGACTATACGGTCTCCTTTTCATTGATAAAGTCACAATTATATGAACGAACCAACAAATGTCAAAAACCGACTATTTATGATCACTTTTAAGGCAGTTAACTGATACACTAATCGACTTATAATTATTTATTAAAGCACTCTATATTATATTTCCACTGTTTTCATTAGTATTTAACTCTAACAACATTTTTGTGGTAACTACTGGGTGGTAGTAGTACCAGTGGTGGTAACTAGTGGGAATAACCTAAAACGCACGAGGAACGCAGGGTTGTATGAAAGTTGTTCGTTTTGTTTAGTTTCTGATTATACCCATTATGTGATTACCACAAATTAGGAAGGTTTCTTTTTATGAACACGTATGAGATGTTTCCTAAGACCATCAGCTCGACCAAATTTCATTTGACAGATTTCACAAACGTATGGTTTCTCTCCAGTATGCGTTATATAATGGGATTTTAAGGCGGATAGTTCAGCGAATCCTTTTTTACATACGTCGCAAGGATACGGTCTTACGTCAGTGTGCAGTCGGCGCACATGAATATCTAAAGTCGTTTTTTGTCTAAATTGCTTATTGCACACTTTACAAGAGTGTAGCTTAAGTCCGCTATGTATAAGCATGTGGTCTCGCAAAATTGTTGAGCGTCCGAATCGCTTATGACATATTTCGCAAGAAAAACGTTTCTCACCAGTGTGTATTTTAATATGACGTTTAAAACTCGATCGGTGTGTAAATTGTTGACCACAAACTTCACAGGCGTGTTGTTTCGTGTTTTCGTGCACCTTTATGTGCACTTCTAAATACCTTTTCACCCGGAATTTCTTATGACATACTTCGCATTCGAAAGGTGTTTCTTCAGTATGGATTTCTTTATGACTTTTTAAGATACCTACTAATGCAAATCGTTTGTGACATATTTCACACTCATATGGCTTTGGATCCTCCTGTTTTTCTTCTTTTTCTTCCTTTTCCTTTTCTTCGTGTAGTTCCTTATGTTTAAATAAATTCCCTTGTAGTGCAAACCGTTTCCCACAAACATCGCAACCGTACTTTTTGTCCACAGGATCAGATTCGAAATGACTTTTTCTATGAAACGTTAAGTGGCTTCTATGTCTATACTTTTTATTGCACATATCGCATGTATACGGTTTTTCACCAGTGTGAGTCCGCATATGTACGATCCATTGGTTTTTATGTAGGAATCGTTTGTTACATACTTCGCAGGAGAATTTAAACATTCCCATGTGGAGTGCGTAATGAGTCTTTAAGTGGTATTTTTGTATAAATCTTTTGCCGCATACATTGCACGCGTAAGGCTTCTCCCCTGTGTGGGAGCGGCGATGGATTACAAGTTTGGACTTGGCATTTGGGTTGTCGAAGGTTTTTTGGCATATGTCGCACGTGTGTTCTTTAGGGTAGCTGGAAGCCGGAGCCGACCCGGACCTGTCGAGGTTGGTGAGGGTCGTATCGGGCGCAGACGGACTGGGGTTGGACGTGCTAACAACGGGTTTCGCTGAAGGTACTGGCGGTCCCTCTTGTATGGCAACTGAAACTGGAAATACGAATTATAAACCTTTTAACAAAATAAAGCACCGATTTAATTACCAAGTATCGTCTACTCTACATACTTTGTTATCTGCAATTCCTCTTTGTTAAGAGAGTTTACTTAAAATAGGGGAGAGCGGGGCTAAAAGTTACCCAGGTAAGTAGTTACGACGGTAATAACTTTGTAAGGAAGAAAGATAACAATATATTTAAAGTATAATCTATGTATAATGTCAGGTAACGCGCAGCTTTGGTGGCAATTTTGGTAACATTGGCAACGATGGTTAAGTGCCTTTCGTCAAGGGCTGTCAAAATGTTACACTTGTAAATATTTTTTTGTTTGAACTAATCGGTTTATATGCGTCTATTATGGACCGATTCATGTAATACTTTCCTGAACTGTAGTGAGACTAGCAAGATGTTTTTAGTTTTTCGCTACGTCAGGCTACGTACATAAACTTAATTTGGGGCAAGAAGTTCTCTCTTGAATGGGCTAGTTGTTCCCAAGAACTATATGCTTTGATCGCCCTCATTTATACAAAAAAAATACACACTGGGAAAAACGTTTAAGAAAAGCATTAGAAGTAATAATTTTTCGAAAAATGTTGCTAGAAAAGTTAAAATTTGCCAGAAAATGTTCATTGCATTTAGTCGTACAAAGCGTACACAGTAATGCTATAAGAATCGAAATACATAGTTGTTTTATTAAAGGAATGTATGTTAAATTGATAAATTGTTGTCATAACCTATGCCAAGTTGCTCCTTGCCTCAAAGATGGAACAACTTGCCCCGAAACGAGGCTAAATGTTCCGCTCCAAAATATATCAAAAATTGCTCCTAAAAAAACTGTTGACATATTAGTAGAAAAGAGATTAACAATACAAGGACCTCCATTTTTATATCAATACATCATGTTGTTTGAAAATCGGAACTTCTAACCCCGCTTTCCCCTACCCAAAGTACTATTCGAAACTTAAATAATGTTTTTAAATACAGTTCACGTTACGCTAATCAGTTGAGCTGTCTTTGAAAAATCAGGAAACATGGATAAAATCATTTAAAAGTATACAATCTCATACAGTATGTTCGCCCACAACGTGCCATTGACGTGGACGTCCATAGTGAAGTATAAGTAGTAATAAAAGCATCCAATTTATCTCTACAATATCCATCCAGTACCTGAAACGATCTCGCCATCTGCCATCTCGATCTCGGACTTCTCCACCTTGATATCGCCTGCAGCAAAACAGTACTTGAATAAACTTGAAATCGGGTGATATTTCCAAAAAAATAGGTTTCTTTTTTTTAGTAATTCATAACAAATATTTTTATTACACATCTCAAGAAACAAAACAAAATAGAGAAGTCAGCAATTTAATTAAATTGTTGTTGAAAAGCAAGATGTCTAGTCATAATTAGGCCCTAATTCGGACAAATCAAAATGAACTAGCTTAGCCATGAGATCACAATCCTTCCCTTTAAGAAAAATGTTGAGGACAATAAAAACATACAGAACAAAATACATACGAGTAGCTAATACTTACGTATAATTGTTTCATCTTCAGGAGCTTTTTCCAACTTGATTTTTAACTTATTACCTGTACAAAAATATCTAATATGTGCATCTCGGTCAGTAATTTCAAGTTCATCCTAGTTTATGCAAAGAAGCGGCCTCGTAGCTTTGAACAAGTAAATAAATGATCCGTTATTTATTTACACTACATACGCTGCTACGAGGGATGGTCCAAAAGTAATGATATGATTATCATGCTTGCGCTCGACTTGGGCTCCTGGCCCTAGTTGCCGGCGACTAGTCGACAGTGCGTAACGGGCTAACGGCTTTAAGACATGGTATGTAACCTTAAAACATAAGGGTGCTTGACTATGGCAACATGGCAGTCATATATGGTGAAAAACGTACCATATATGGTGTCATATGTTCATATGGAAAAAGTAGCTACAATGTGATGTGTTTCAGTTAAGTCTAGGATGTGGGATGTGTGATAACTTACTAGCAGTGATCACTCCCATAAGCCGCGCTTGCAGTTCGGCCTGACTGCGCTGCACTTGCAGCTTGAAGTCGCTCGCGTCCCGCAGCCGCCCCACGCACACCTCGCAGATCCCACACTCGTCATTCCCCATACCTAGCTGAAAGTTGAAATTAAAATTATGGTTTATATGGTTTAAGAAATTATATATACGTTATATTATATATAATTATATAATATATTATATTATATAGTAGTATAATATATTATATTATATAATTATATCTACGTTAAATGAGCTATCTAATACAAAAAGAATAATGACCCTACAACCCATATTAAAAAAAAAAAACATGAAACCTACACATGTTAAAATTGCACTTTTGAGAAATCGTTAAAAGAAGTTTGAAACTAATTTTAAGTATGTTCCCATTGGAAGTTACATAGATGATGATTGATTATGTATCTCAATGTGTTTTTCTTTGAACTTAAGTTATGGTTTATTTAATTTGACTTCCAGGTCGTGAAAAATCTGCCTTTGATTAGAGCAAGTCGCTTATAAGAACGAAATTCAGAAAAAAATAATTTTTGGACTGTTCTTTGATATGTTGTAGTTTGAACCATAGAATATATTTAGATATATTGGAATTCACATCTTAGGATAGAAATAAAACCACAAGGTTTACACAATATTTATTTTTTACTAAAATGTCATAATGATTATATTTTTCATCTTCCTCTAATAACATAACAATTTTTATACAGCGATTTCTAAATTATATTTTATCAGTCTATAGAAGTATCACAAAAGCGTTATTATTATTGTACAAGTTTTATTTTTCTAGTTATAAACGATTTGAGTTACATAAAAAGTGGCTGTGACAGAATCGGACAGACAGACGGACATGACGAATCTATAAGGGTTCCGTTTTTTGCCATTTGGCTACGGAACCCTAAAAATCACAAATTTACTGCCATACATTTGGGAAAAGGGTCCTTATGACAAATCACAGGCAAAAATTATTGATAATTATAGTATATCACTATATTAACACTCTTTATTTACTAATCCTGTATTAAAACATAATACCGAAGGAAAAGTGTTATCATAAGTTTACTCAAAATCTTGATTAATACAAATTATATCGAATTTTCATAAGAGTAATTCTCATAAACGTTGTTAAATGATTCACACAGTACTGAGTTATCCCAGAATCGAACTAGTGTCCGACCGAAGGTTCGGTTTCGGTTTCGGCCAAAAAATAATGTTTCGGCCGTAGTTTCGGTTTCGGCCAAATATCGGCAAACCTTTCGGCTGAGCCGAAACTTACGAAATGGTACTTCGTTGTGGTCACATAGTGTGAAACTAAACTATGTGACAAAGATAAAAAGTTGGGGAATTACTAGGACGACAAAATTAATACAGTGTGTCCCTAGCCATTGGACAAAGCCGAAATGTACATATGCATTAGGGTATTTAGAACCAGTGTACAAAGTATGATAACAACCGGTGTAGCCGTTTCGAAGAAAATAACAAATTACCATTTTTATTTTGGAGCAGCCTGTATGTGTTAGTAGCTCCTAAGGTAAACCTATTTGATTATCTTTTCTATTGAAGCTTCTGACTTTTGAAAAATGTCATCATTATCAAATTTTTCGAACAAATTGTCAAAAACACTGCCAAAGATTAACACAGTGTGTTTCTTTTCGTTGTCGATTAATGCAAATAACTTTTGTTCGAATATTTTATTTATTTATCTTTTGTTCTAATTAAAAAAATATTAACGTCAGAGCATTCCTGAGAAGTAACCCTACGTGAGATTTCAGGGTTTGTCCAATGGCTAAAGTCACCCTGTATACTGATTTATGGTTATAGTAATTAATAATAAACAATTCCCCTAATGAACGCGCCACTAGACGGTGACGCGGTCTTAATATATGTATAAAAGACTTATGTGATTTTTTTCAACGATTTTAACAAGTCTACATAAGATTCCGCCGAAACTAGAGCCAAAGCCGAACCTACACACACACAAACACACTAAAGCAACACATTTGCACCACCAATCAGTAACCACTAAGGGGCTAGATATGAATTACGTAAGAACAACACGTGAAGAGTGCGGCGAGTGAATTGTCGCGTATACGAGAGAGACGGTGATAGCGGCGGTAAATGACAAAGGAAGAACGGCTACGTTTTGTCACGCCGCCGCCAAGTGAGATTTGAAGTCAGGGATATTTTTTGTACCTACCCGTAAAATAAAGTATACCTATGTATATAAATTAAACATGTATTCTTATACATGTTTAATTTATATACATAGGTAACAGTTATAACTACATTTTATTACACAATCTTTATCAACAGATTTTTTTTATACTATGTCGGTGGCAAACAAGCATACGGCCCGCCTGATGGTAAGCAGTATCCGTAGCCCATGTACACCTGCAACTCCAGAGAAGTACCATGCGCGTTGCCAACCCTAACCCCCTACCACCCCTTGTTGAGCTCTGGCAACTTTACTCACCGGCAGGAACACAAAACTATGAGTAGGGTCTAGTGTTATTTGGCTGCGATTTTCTGTAAGGTGGAGGTACTTCCCCAGTTGAGATGACATTCACAATGCCTATACCTCTCTTGTGGACGTAGTATAAGGATGTACCCGGATCGAAGTCAGTTCGGGTTCAGTCAGTCAAGTAGTTAGTAATGGGATCCATAATAATAATGTTTAATATAGTTTATTTAAATTATATAATAAAATTACATGAGATGTTTGCCATGTAAAAATAAGACTTCAATGTTAATAAATGTTATCCAAATCATAATGTGTTCTCCTACTGCACTTCTGCAGTCAAACCACGATTTTGGACATTTAAAATAACACTTGTTGTATTAGTCTAAAACTTTATTAATTTTTTATACAAATGTGACATTATCTATGAAAAGGGACCTTATTGTCGATGGCGCTTACGCCGCATACGCCGCATTGCGTAGCGCGGCGTTGTTTATAACATGGGAGGATCGTTGATAACGGTGTAAGCGCCACCAACAATAAGGTCCCTTTTCATAGATAATGTTACAAATAGGGAACAGAAGAAGAGATCATTATGTATATAGGCTAGTATCTAGTGACTAGACCTAGACCTTGATACATAATAGAGTGAGATGCATAATGTATATGGGATACAGATGGAAGATATAATTATTATGCAAAAGATATCAATTGGAGGCAAATTTATACAAACAATTCACTGATGATTTTAAACTCTAAATATTTTATAATATAATTCCCTCTCCATCTTGTATATGTTTCTTTACGATTCCCTTTGTAAAATATGATGCAGGCCTGCATGTCTAAAGCTCCATTTAGCAAAGTGTGACTAGACAATGTCACATGTCACACACTCACTCAAAGCCGTTAGAAATTCCTGCTTAATAAATGCAAACTGTAAATAATACACTTCTTTCTAATTTTGAAAATTGTGTGTTTTTCAACTCAGAATCACAACCTTTTTTAATCCTAATAAAGTTCACACAGAGCAAGCAAAATTTCTTCGCGCGGCAAATGCCCCTCGCGCGGCCGCGTGCTCGTGTAACTTTTCCGTGCGGGGGTCTAAAATCATCGGTTACAACCTCGGTCTTGCCGTATAGAAGATAACATACAAAATGGTCAAAATGGTCATTAATGAGAGTTGTTTACTTACATTTATATTAAAGCAGTCTCTCAGCATGTCGTAGTATATCTCTGTTTTGCCAAGATGTTTATACATAGTCTTGAGGCCCTTGTCCGGCGGCCGCACCAGGCAGCAGCTACACGAGTGCAACTCCTCCATTATGAATCGTATAAGGCACTGGCAATTGGTTCACAAAAACAGCCAACAACTACTGATACTTTATAATTTGCAAATGCAATTTTGAGCACAAAAAGCGGCCATTGACATTTGAGTCATTTGACACATAACCGTAACCATGACTTTTTTTTTTAACGAAACTATAGTGATGTGCCGCTACTGTTGATAACAAAATTGGTGTATAATAAAGCCAAGTTTTTGTTTATCATTTGGTACGATGGTACAAAAAGCAATAACATACGGGTATACAGATATTTTGACAAGACCGCGATCTTGGTCGGTAAAAATATTTCTTTCTCGTTCTCACTACTAGCTGTGTCCATAACGGTCGTGCTGCCAACGACCTATACACATGATAGAACAGGGGGCCTACCGCAAAAATCAAAGTTCCTCAATTACGGGCAACTTTCTCTATCACTCTAATTACGACTTCATTTGAGTAAAAGATAAAGATCCTCGCAATATGTGAATTTCGCTTGTCGCGGTAGGCTTCGGACCGGACCAAGGTAGCGGACTTTATGGTCTATACAAACGTAACTGATAAAGTGCCAATTACATCCACACTTTATCAGACCCGATTTCGGGCCCGAGAAATAATATTTTTCCGTTTCACTAAATATCAACACATCATTTTAAATCTAAAAAAAGGTTCATATGCAAAAATATCAAACATTGAACATTTTCGTCAATTAGAGACAAAGTATTTTTTACATTTCAAATATAGTTAACGATGTGCTGATATTTCGTGAAACCAGCGATGTAAAAATAAAACCCCCATTTACGGCCGGACTGCCTTGCTTATCCTGCTAGGCGGACTGCAATGGAGGGATGTGAATTGGGGGCTTCGGCGGACGTCATGCGACAACTTTAACAATCCTGCATATCAAGGGGGTTGCCATGAATGGGGGGCTTAAGGTAAAATGCATTCAAAAGTTTGAGCTGGTTCTTAACGAACGCTAAGTCTTGAGCGAGGCTTGAACTAGCAAGAACTTGCATGCGATTTACGTTTATATTACCGATTACTAAGGTGCTTTAACTGTATTTAAAAGTTTGATAAGATACCGCAATGTAATGAAAAATGCATACAAGTTCTTGCTAGTCTAACTAAACCGCGCTTTAATCAGTGGGGGGAAATTGCAGCTTTCGAGCGTTCTCGACTTCGTTCGGCTCAGGGGGCCTACCGCGAAAACCGAAATTCGCAAATTGCGGGGATCTTTCTCTTTTACTGACTAAGACGTAATTAGAGTGACAGAGAAAAATGCCCGCAATTAACGAATTTCGATTTTCCCGGTAGCCGCCCTGCATTGCTCCGAGCAATTATTAGGGTTGGCAGAACTTTGACATTCCTTTGCGTGCACAACCACAGATGCGATAATTTTGAACTTTGACAACCCTAAGTAGCCGACAGGGATAGTGCCATACATTAGAAAGGGACAACAACATTTCGTCCCTGGGGGGCCTACCGCGAAAACTGAAATTCTCAAATTGCGGGGATCTTTCTCTTTTACTCTCACTAAGAACTAATTAGTGACAGAGACGAATGCCCGCAATTGACGAACTTCGATTTTCGCGGTTATAGCCCTGAATCGCTGTCAAAATTCGGCGTTGTAGGAAGTTTTCTTTCTGCACGGTAGTGCTATTATTTATTCTATGCTTTAACTAGTTGACACGCGGATAGCGGTTACAAGCGGAATAAGGTTCGCGGCGAGGCGACATTCACTCCTTTCTTCTATCTTAAATATAGTTCTGTGGTTCGTAATACCTGCGTTTAATAAAATTAAAAGAAACCTGCGTCGCGCAGCTGTTACACTGAACAGCACGTTGACGGGTTTAGCATAAAAATGTTATTGTCTAACTTGGATTAGTAGTAAAATCACACTTACACAGCCATCCGTGAACAAGGATCGGTAGTTTTCTAAAGAATCGTTAGCAAAATAATTTAGAAACCCAAAAAGCAATAAATATGTTTATTGAGCCTTAGTTCGCCATTACAATTAAAATATGACACATTTTTTTTTATAAAATTATATTACATTTTTAAAATAATAAGAATGTTTTCAAACAACACAGTGGTCCACAACTACTGTTAATAAAAACACTTAGAAGCACAAGGTTAATTTTTAAATACTTACCTAAACATAAAACTAGTTTATATATTAATCTCCCTAAATTAATAACTTATTAGTTTCTATGTCCAGTGTCTTAGCAATAGACTGAATGGTATTATTTAATTACCACAAATTTATTAGGTTTCTCTTTATGAACACGTATGAGATGTTTCCTGACACCTTCAGGTCGAATAAATTTCATTTTACAAATTTCACAAACGTACGGTTTCTCTCCAGTATGCGTTCTATAATGGAATTTTAAGGCGGATAGTTCAGCAAATCCTTTTTTACATATATCGCAAGGATATGGTCGTTCGTCAGTGTGCAGTCGACGCACATGAACGTCTAAAGCATTCTTTTGTCTAAATTGCTTATTGCACACTTTACAAGAGTGTAGCTTAAGTCCGCTATGTATAAGCATGTGGTCTCGCAAAATTGTTGTGCGTCCGAATCGCTTGTGACATATTTCACAGGAAAAGCGTTTCTCACCCGTGTGTATTTTAATATGGCGTTTAAAACTCGACCGGTGAGTAAATTGTTGACCACAAATTTCACAGGCGTGTTGCTTCGTGTTTTCATGCACCTTTACGTGCACTTCTAAATACTTCTTTACCCGGAATTTCTTATGACATGTTTCACATTCGAAGGGTGTTTCATTAGTATGTATTTCTCTATGATTTTTCAAGACACCTTTTAATGCAAATCGTTTGTGACATATATCACACTCGTATGGTTTTGGGTCATCCTGCTTTCCTTTTTCCTCCTTTTCCTTTTCATCATGCATTTCCTTATGTTTGAATAAATTGCCCTGTAGTGCAAATCGTTTCCCACAAACATCGCAACCGTACTTTTTGTCCACAGGATCAGATTCGAAGTGACTTTTTTTATGAAAAGTTAAGTGGCTTTTATGTCTATATTTTTTGTTGCACATATCACACGCGTACGGTCTTTCACCAGTATGTATCCGCATATGTACGATCCATTGGTTTTTATGTAGAAATCGCGCGTTACATACTTCGCAGGAGAATTTGAACTTTCCCATGTGAAGTGCGTAATGAGTATTTAAGTGGCTTTTTTGTATGAATCTTTTGTCGCATACGTTGCAAGCGTAGGGCTTCTCCCCTGTGTGGGAGCGGCGATGGATTACGAGTTTGGACTTGGCGTTGGGGTTGTCGAACGTTTTTTGACATATGTCGCATGTGTGTTCTTTAGGTTGAGTAGAAGCCGGATCCGACTCGGCACTGTCGAGGTTGACGAAGGACGGATTAGGTGCAGAACTAGGATTGGTCTTAACAACTGGTTCCGCTGAAGGCGCTTGCGGTATCTCTTGTATGGCCACTGAAACTGAAAATAAGATTTAAGCTGAATGTGGGGTAAGACGCGTGTCTTGGGACTCGTAGTGTCACGCTATTAAAGGTTAGATTTGACAAATCTGCGCGTCATCGTGGATGACACGAACTATAGTTGGGAAGACATGCATAGGACAAGAACTAGTAAAGGCTCTCTTGATTGTTCAAAAACTTATGAGAAAGTTGCATTTTATCCACATGTGGGGCAAAGTAATCAGATGCAAATGTTGTTCCCTTAGTTCGCTGGTAGAATTGACTGATGAATTTAAATAATAAGTATTTTTAATGACATTCATTTGGAATTGATTTTGTTTGATATCGTACAGTTAATATTTTCTTCGGGTTGGTGTGTTGAAAGTTTTTGTGTTTCACTCGGGGGCAAAATTTGTTTAACCCTCGCAACTAGGTATCAAGATTCCGTTTTTTTTTCTTTTCTAATTTTGGATTATTTCGCTTCCTCGCGTACGGTACGGTATTAGCACGTGCGGTTAAACAACAACTTTGCCCCCTTGTAAAACAGATAACTATTATTTTGTTTAAATAAGTACATCGAATACCTAATTAACTATTCTTTTTGTGCCAACCATTGCATAATTTTGCATAGTTGTTTGTTAACTGTAAAATAAATAAATAAAATAAAGCTAAGAGCTCGCAATCCATCTGTAAATCTGTACGATCAGTACCTGACACGATCTCGCCATCTGCCATCTCGACCTCAGACTTCTCTACCTTGATATCACCTGCAGAAAATCAATACTTATTTAATATTTGAATAAACGAAATACGTTTATGTGTTTAAGTTAATTTAGGTGGATAATAATAACAGTTGTTTTTAAATTAAATGCACAATACAAATAGTTCAAAACACAAATAAAAGAAGCCATTAAAGATAATACATTCGTTAAATTTTAAGTAGTGCTTCTTTTTTGAAAAACTGGCAAGTGCGAGTCGGACTCGCGCACTAAGGGTTCCGTGCCATTATCTATAAAAACGGTAAAAAAACACGTTTGTATGGGAGCCCTCTTATTTATTTTATTCTGCTTTTTAGTTATCCGTAAACCTTTAAGGAACGGAACCTTAAAAAGGACGGATTTATTTAAAACGTGGAGCTGCCGAGGTTTTTGATGTACATTTTTAGGGAGAAGGGGGGGGGGGGGGGTCAACCATCTTCACGCTGAATCAATTAGGTTGAGTCTCGGGAAAGAAGATAGGATAGTTTTTATCCCAAAAACCATCCCTTAAAAGTGTGAAAAGGGAGATGGAAGTTTGTATGGGGAATCAGTATCTGCTGAACCGATTTACTTAGATGAAATCACCCTCGTTGATGTCAGCTGGCGATCCGTTGGTGGGTTGAGGAATGGCAGCCACCGGAATACGTAGAAAAAAAATGTTGTCATCGCCTCCCGTTTGATACTTTGTCAGATGATAGTTCAGATGCTAAAAAATAGTCAGCCGGTTGTATCATGGTGGTAAGAACGTCAGCTGGTCGCATGAACATGTAAAAAATAAGCGCTTTATCTTTTTATGGTAGTAATAACAAAGTCATGAAACTTTGCATGTAGTCCATTAGGCGTTTCAAATAAATCAAATAAACGGATAACGCAATTCCCACATTACGCATACTTTGCGGACATAAAGTGGTAAGGTGCGTATTTTTTTACATGTTCATATGAATAGCTGACGGTCTTTCCACCGCGATACAACCTTCTGACGGTTTTTTGAAGTGAAAAAAAATTCTTTAGTGGCGCTGTGCACTTTTTGTGATGGGGAAAAAATGACAAACTCGCGACAGGTCACGAGACCGACAGATTCGTCAGATTGAAAATTCGTAAGACGGACACGTGATATGATGCCAGCAGGCTGCCGGCGCGGCGTAGCAGAGGAAGTATCCCCCTCTCTTTCTACCGCGCGGCGAAAATGTATATATTTGTATATATTTTTAATGTACAAAGTATATGTATGTTTGTATGTTTTTTAATGTAAATGTTGTATGTATTTTTAAATTGTCATGTTTGTGTCCGATAGCGCAATAAATGAATATTGTATTCTACCTCATAAATAATAGTACTTTTATACTGATAATTAAAGCAATTGGTGCAACATTATTCCCTAACTATTCCAATATTAGTAGCTAGTATATATGGTCCTGGCCCGCGGTCCAAATCTACAGATGTAAAACAACAAGTCTGGCCACTTTTCTTTAAAAAACAAATTATTGAAAGAGACTAAAAACACACTAGAGTAATTAATTATTTTACGACGATTATACTTACGTACCTACAATTGTTTCTACTCCAGAAGCTTTTTCCAACTTGATTTTTAACTTGTTACCTGAAAAAAATGTAGTGTTGACCAGCGTTCCGATAACAATAGTGATCTAGTTATATCATTATATCGCTTATGAGAACCGGCGGCCTATGGCTCTGAGCTTTACGTTTTATGGTACAACAGCTTCAAAAAAACATGATTATGTAATATTAATTTATTATTTAAGTATTATGTATTTTATGCTAACTCTGCCCAAGGCTCCAAGGGTTTTAGATTTCTCCGCTTCAAATTTACAAAATTAAAATGGCCTTTTCTAAGTGTAAAATTAAATTAAGAGTCTTCCAGTTTTTATCCGGCAAAAAGTAACACACCAGATTAGTTGTATGGATTTAACGTGGAATCTGATATTAAGAGTTGTAGTGTATTGAAATAAGGGTACTTCAACAAAACCAGTCTGGATTTGTCAGGTATGCAATGACATACACTCTCCTGATTTGCCAATATTACTGCGATATAATAGTGGCGACGAGACAAATCGGTAGCAAAAGCATGTATTCGGATGTGTTAGTGAGTATTTTTGTAAAGTACAAAATTCAAAAAAATTCTGCAAGTAGGCCTCAAGGGCTCTTTTACAAGTCAATACATCATATAGTGACATGAAAAATACGTAACTACATTTATAAATACAACAGCCAATATCTGGGACAAAAAATAGGTATTGAATGTGGTCATATTGATGGCTGATGATGATGGCTGTAGGAAAGCTTTATTACAAGGTTTGAAAGCAACATAAAAAGGTGATTATGTCGGAAGTACAGCTGTGTACAATATACCAGCACTCAATGGTAAAATGAAAACTAAACCTTAAACAACAACGAAGCGTGACTAGAGCAAGTTTTACAATTAAAGTAAACAAAAACGAACTATTAATAGTGTCGCTATTTAGAGAGAACATACTATACAGTGTATGGAGGAATGGCTACCAAGTGTACCAGGTATAATACTTGTGATATTTTACTAGCAGTGATCACTCCCTTAAGCCGCGCTTGCAGCTTGGCCTGGCTGCGCTGCACTTGGTGCTTGAAGTCGCTCGCGTCCCGCAGCCGTCCCACGCACACCTCGCAGATACCACACTCGTCATTTCCCATGCCTAGCTGAAAGTTGTACACGTGAATGAAAATAAATAAGGAGAAGACAAGCATGGGGCAAGATCTCTTGTGTACATACTTTGCTCAGGCATGGCCAGAATGAAAGATCTGTGCTCCATCTGCTGTACCCTACCAACAATCTGTAAGTGGAGTATCTGTAAGCACATGAGACGCTGTAGATGGTCTTCACTTCATCACATTGGCCTGAAGTGCTTATTTCCATTGACAAAAACAAAAAATATATTCAGGTAGGGTCATTGTGCTAGTTTTCATCATTTAGAATCATTTATTTATGTATTGTGCATTACAGGTAATGAATACAGATGTTATAAAAAAAATTTGTTCTCTGTAACATCCAACTAAAAGAGCTGCAAGCTTTGTAATGCAGTAAGAATATCTTAAAGTATTCTTATATAAATGTGTGTATATTTTAGTTATACTTTAGTGCTTATATTGTCTACTTAAGGCTAATTAGCCTACACAGCAAATTTTCGGTTTTTTCTTTAATATGTATTATCTAGCTTTCATTGACAAAACTTTGGTTTTCGTCCTACTAGCAAAAGGACTGCAGTTTTTATGTTGTACATAGATCAATTTAAGTGAGTTATTAGTCTTTGCCATTAAATCAAACTTCAACTAAATTGTTTCAGCAATTTAAGCTCCACTACAATTAATTAACACCTTCAGAGTGGCAATTAAGTTAACTTGTAACTTTACTTGTATAGGGTCAATATGACCTGTTTCGCACTGTATGCGTGTTTTCTTTCTTAATGCAATGGTTTTAGCGAGGCATTGATGAGAAACTTCAACTGACATATGTTACTTGCCAATCTCATTTTTATGTTTGTAGATATATCGCTTAGACATTATGGATTATACTAAATCCTAACTTGTTCAGGAAGGAAGGGTTGTATTCAAATTTTACGCCATTAGGCGGATCCACACAGAGCGAACACACATCTACACTGGCAGTTTTGTGTGTGAGGAAATTGCCTTTCGTGTATGATCGCTCTGTGTGGATCTGCCTATTGTTGTTTGTAGCAACTCAGTCAACTGGACAAAAACCAGAATAGAACAGCAAATCAGTACAATTTCAAAGATCCAGAATGAACCAAAACAAAACCATTGTGTCTGAAAATCAGAAGGATATTAATGTTTCAGATTAAATCTCACTATTGAGTTAATTTCATGCATAGGTGTTGTGATACACCTGCCTTCACAGTTGTAGCCAAATGTAAGGCTACCACAAAAAGTAATATTATTTCCATCATCCATTAATATCAACTTGTTATAATATCATGGTGAGTTCAGGGGTACCCACGCTTTTTCAGTCCGCTGCGCACTGGCAAGTAATACTTTAATCTCGGCGTCCTAACCTCTTAGCTAGGCTCTTCGACATTAATAGATAGGTACGTGGTGCGGAGGATTGCCTCACGGTGTCCCTCTTTAGTTTCTACGGCGCACCAGGGCGCCGCGGAGCACAGTTTGAGAAGCCCTGGAATAGTTGTACGAGGCAGACTTCCCGGGAAAAGAGAATTCTATGCGTCTACACGCTAATGAGGAAATGGATTTGAAGGTTTATAAAAGCTTACATTTATATTGAAGCAGTCTCTCAGCATGTCATAATATATCTCTGTTTTGCCGAGATGATTGTACATAGTCCTCAGGCCCTTCTCCGGCGGCCGTACCAGACAGCAGCTACATGAGTGCAGCTCTTCCATCATGTAATGTATAAACCGCTGGCAATTGGGTCAGTCACAACCGATATATGTATACACTTTATAATCTATTAATGCAATTTCATGCAGATATATAAAAATCCGGGACGATCCTATATCCTATCGAAGTGGCTATTGACAATTTGACATCACCATAGACATTAGACATGACATTTTTACGTTTTTAATTTAACATCCGTAGTGCTGTCGCTACTGTTGATGACCAATATATATCAAATATATATCCACTATATATCTTGCCAAGTTTTTTTTGTTGATTTATTAATATGTTAATGGTTAAGAGATCTTACTTAACTTACTTACTAAATTCAGAATATGCTTAAGCGCCAATTACATTAACACTTCCCGATAACGAGCCCGAAATCAATCCCGATTTCGAGCCTGATAATCGTTTCCATTTCACGGAATATCAGCACATCGTTAACAGTATTTGAAATGTAAAAAAAACTTTGTCTCTAATAGCCAAAAATGTTCGACGTTTGATATTTTTTCATATGAACCATTTTTTACTTTTCAAATATTGTACACGATGTGCTGATATTGGGTGAAACGGAAAAATATTATTTCTCGGGCCTGAAATCGGGTCTGATTTCAGGCCTGATAAAGTGTGGACGTAATTGGCACTTTAATCAAGCTGTACAAACCACAGATTAATAATATGTATGTGAGATTTGTCGAAATTAATTTCGAATAAAACATCATCTCGACTGTTATTAGAATAGAGGTAAAATAAAATAGCTTTTTAGAGTTATTTGAAATGTAATTAACTAATTACATTTTTACATATAAGTAACAAGCTTTTCGATTAAAAAAAATCAAATACAATTACCTTATAAAAAGCCGTAAATATGTTTATTTAATATTATTTTCCATTCAGTAGAAATAAAATATGTTATTTTGTCTGATTTCAGCACTGTTATATTTGATGTATAATTATACTAATCCTTAAATCCATATTGATTTATTTGTCCAAATAGAATATACTTGATACACTACTCATTATTAATAGTTCTTCTATTCGCTATGTGCACGACTGTCACGCAACCTAGCGTCCGAAGTCTAGGGGAAACGTCAATTCACTACATCTTATAAAACTACTCCAAAACTAAAAACTACTAAGGGATTTTTATACGACTTTCATCTATCAAGTGATTCTTGAGGAAGGCTTAGTTATATAACTTGTTAAGGTTTTGTGTAAATTGGTTGAAATATAACGATGTTGTCGGAAAAAATCACGCTGACTAGCTTTAATCGAAAACGCTGCCTATAATCCGTTTGGCTATAACAACACAATATATGGTGGGGTTGTTTCTCATTCATAGGTCCAAAAAAAAGTCCATGTTAAATGTCTATCTTTTAAGGATAACTTATTATATCCATTCTTAACTTCGAGAAAAATACACGGATATGTTATTAACAATTATCAAATTAAATGCGTTAGTTTTATTAATCATTTCATACAGATTACAATGGCCCCTTACACCATACAATTTAAATGAATATTTCAGGAGAAATCGTAAATTAAAGTTTCATTTCGAGCCATATAACTTGTACGAAATGTTAAAGACGCTATTCGCAGTTAGTTCTAATTTTTACCACCTTATGCGCTGGGATCGCTTTACTTACCCCCACCATGCACTTCGCACGGTCCCAATACTACGTATCAGTGTTGATAACCATTACAAATTGAACCGTACACTGTAACCGTCCGTCACGGTTTACGGTTATATTTGTAATGCTTAATGGTCAATTCTAATTAACGTTCGATTAACATTGCTACGTGTTACCAACCGGCAACCAGTTAGCAGTGTCTTCACAAGCGCAAAGGGTACGCCTTTAAGTATACAGTTTTTTAAAGTTTAAGGACAAATGCAGGCCCCTTACAGCCAACACACATAATAGCTACAGAAAGGCCCAAAAATACATTGACAAAGTGTTTTTAGGAATAATAAGTACTTACACATTTTTCAACAAAATCTGATTAAAACTACAACCATTAAAAAAACGTATATCTTTAAACTAAACTCTTTTGGCTTAACACACAAACGTTTGTGAAAATGATCAACAATATGTCGCAGGAGAAAAAATTCGACATATTTTTGGGCCACTATGTACAGAAAAAAAAGTGGTGTAAATTGTGAGCGGTGAAGCTACTTCTCCAGTGACAGCGATTGAAACCTATTTAAAAGTATTATTGCACATCAAATGTATCTTATCTTATTACCTAGTCCGTCTAAGCTAACTTTGCCACCAACCAACTTTAAAAAACAAATTGCCTTTATAAACATTATTTTGAACTTTATCAAGTTTTGCTTCTGTCACTTTATTTGATATTTCTGACCTCATGCTTGCACTTGGTGCACTCTGCGCGTGTATTTTGGTAAATTAGGCACTAATTTTTATTTAAAACTTCATAAAATAACTTTTTGAATGTAAGGATATATTCTTTATTACACCACAAAGAAAACAGACTTACAATGTAAATAAAGGTAGCTGCAAGATAAAGAGCAGAAAGTTTTTAAAACTGGTAGTGCATGAAATAATTAGAGGTATAAGAAAATTACACATAGATTAAGCAGACAGTACATGAAGAATTGAAATATTATATGTATTGGAATGTTGTTTTAGTTTTGAAGAGATGGTCTGCACCAGCTTATTTTGTAATTTTGTAAACCTGGTGAAGTGTCGCGGTATATCTGAATGTTTAAAATAAAATGGTTTTTATTTTATTAAAATATTTCATTATTTACTGTTTTCATTAATTCTATGTATCGCCTACGATTACTTAAGTAAGCGTTCTTTATGACATAAACTGAAATAAATGTCATATACTAAGAAAAAGTGACCTAGGTCTCCAGTGCTCCAGGCAGGAATCGAACCGTGCCCGAGCCTTCGGCCTCCGGGGTCACGGCGCATAGGTCGAATTTTTCTAAATATATGCATTTCTTACGGAAGGCTTACGGCGCTCCCTAGCCATCTCTAAGATAGAACAGTATGGTTCAACCTACTAACTGGATCAACTCGGGTGATACCGAGCTAGCGAGAGTCATTGTATATGACATTTACTTCAGTTTATAATTTATATAGTAGTGTTTCTACTTGAAATAAAAACAAATTAAAATATTTTCTGAAAATAATTCAATTTGTTGTAATACTTCTAATCGTATATACTGCATAGCCTGGATATTTTCAATGTCATCACCACTAACTTTACTGCTACTGCGAACACCTTATTAAATTAGTTATAATTATAACTATTCATGTTTTTTAATTTAATAAATCTCGTAGGTTTCTCATGGTGAACGCTTATAAGATGTTTCTTAACTCCACTATGGCGCTGAAATTTCTTGTAGCATATTTCGCAAGCATATGGTCTCTCCCCAGTGTGAACACGATAGTGTTCTTTCAATGCAGCAAGAACTGGAAAAGCCTTTTTACAAACATCGCAAGCATGTGGCTTGATAGTTGAGTGAACTCTTCGAACATGAACTGTCAAAGCAGATTTATGCCTAAATTGCTGGCCGCACACTTCGCACGCGTGTTGTTTAAAGTCTTCGTGTACCATCATGTGGTCCTGCAAATTTCGCTTCTTCCGGAATTTCTTATGACAAGTTTCACACTCAAAAGGTTTTTCATCAGAGTGTGTTATACTGTGATTTCTTAAGATACCTTTAGTTGAAAATCGTTTGCTACATATTTCACACATATACTCCTTTCTCCCTTCCCTTAACGCTTTATCTTCCATTTCTTTCTCGGCATGTCTATCCATATGTTTAGCTAAAGTTCCCTGTAGCGCAAAACGCTTCCCACAAATGTCGCAACAGAACTGTTTGTCCATAACTTGGTTGTGTTGGACTAATAGATGTCTCTTTAAACTACATCTATAGCGAAAGTTCATTTGACATATCTCACAGTTATAAGGCTTTTCTCCCGTGTGTACGCGCAGGTGTATACTCAAAGCGTCTTTCTTTATGAATCGTTTATTACATACGACACACGCGTACTTATAATCCTCATCATGAAGTTTCGAATGGAGTTTTAAAGCACATTTTGATGTATACCTTTTATTGCATTTTTCACACTTGAAAGGTTTTCCTCCAGTGTGATCAAATTTATGATTTTTCAACGCAAACTGCGTGTTAAATTTCCTTTCACAAACATCACAAGTGAATGGGTAATCACCGGAATGATTATTTTTATGAGCGTTAAAAGTGCTTTCTTCTGCAAATTGTTTTCTGCATATATCACAAGTGAATATTTGCTGGTCTAAGGATACTTGATCTTTAGTTTCATCTGTACACTCTTTTTTGCATACTGTTATTTCTCCTGGTTCTACCTGACTATGATCAAACTTCAAATGTGTCTTTTTATGAACAGTTAAGTGACTTTTTTGTCTATATTTTTTGTTGCACATATCACACGAAAACGGTTTTGCACCTGTGTGTATCCGCATATGTATAACGAATTCATTTTTTTGTACAAATCGCCTGTCGCATACTTCGCAGGAGAATTTGAACTTTCCCATGTGGTGTGCGTAATGTGTATTTAAGTGGCTTTTTTGTATGAATCTTTTATCGCATACATTGCACGCGTAAGGCTTCTCCCCAGTGTGGGAGCGGCGATGGATCATGAGTCTGGTTTTTGCATTGGGGTTCTTGAATGTTTTTTGGCATATGTCGCAGGTGTGTACTTTACCGCGGCCGCGGCTGGGAGCCGGTGCTGGATCGGAATCAGATTGGTCGAGGTTGGTGTCTGCCTCCTCCGCCGGAGAAGTGCCGCGCTTTGACGCATTAGACGTGGGTTCCGCTGAAGGCCCTGGTGCTCCGCCGTATATGGCCACTGAAGTGAAATGAATTAAATGAAAAATCTTTATTTTCTGGCAACTATAGGCCAATAGATGAATACCTTAAAACTAGCATACATATTATAAAATATATCTTTAAAACTAAAACACATACATACTATGGCTGCGATGAATTTCGCAACCCCAATAAGAATCAAATCAGATTTTAGAAGCAGGTATAAAAAATTACCTAACAAGATATTTTTTTATATCTTTACGCCCATTTTTATCCTGCTTGACGCAAAAGAGAAATCAAATATTATTATGTGTACTATTATTTTACTAAGAAGCTTTTACTGATAACACACAAGCAGTCGTCCCCTATACAAATAAGGTGTTTGTTGGAATGCAATAGTCACGCATGAGAGATGTATCTCAATATTTAATACTGCACTATATGTAGATTTCATTCAAACTGAATTTAACATACCCTTATAAATAGTATTATCGTAGGATATTTGCTAATAAATACTCTACAAAGGAAGTAAGTCTTCTACTTAAACAAGCTGTAAGTTCTCCATACCAACTTTTTAATCTTTCTATGGGAAGAATTTCAAATACATTGTTGACATAATAACATTTATAGATTTGAAGCACCACTTTTATGAAATAACTTATAGATTAATAGTTTAAATATAGAAATTAGAGCAAAGTTCAATACTAATGACGACATGCGGGATTTAGGACTTCTCAAATGAAACCCTTGAGATCTAAACGGTTGCCAAGTTCTGTACTATTTTACATTAATGTATTTGTAATGATCTGCAACCATAGTAGAAATAAGTTTTTGGCAAAAATGTCATTTTTGGTACAAGCTTTTATCGCTGACTGTACCTTTCTTTCCACAGGCAACTAATACTCATCGAGACAATTCTAAAAATCCCAAACACAATTGGTTTATTGTTTTATCACAGAGTTCCTGTGATGCGGAGGGGTGAAAGTCGGTGACAAGAGAGAGTATTACGAATGAGTGTGTTGGGAGATGAGAGGAAAGGTGGAAGGACTGTGTGAAAGATGATATGAAACGAATGCAAGTGAATGATGAGGTGGCAGGCGATAGAGAGGTTTGGAAGAATAAGAGATACTGCGCCGACCCCAAGTGAATGGGATAAGGGCAATCGTAGGATGATGTTGGTATGATGATGATGATGTAATGAGTAATGATCTACTTAAGTCATGGTTTTGTTACTACATGTATGGGTACATTTATGAATTGAATTTATTTATAAAGTAGATATGCGCTATTGCAGCTATTTGTACCATTCTCGATAAGTACAATAACCTCTTCTGTCCAGTACATACCTGATACAACCTCACCATCGGCCATCTCCACCTCGGACTTCTCTAGCTTGATGTCGCCTGGAGCAAAAAAGACTATGTGATACTTTCGATATAGACATAATAAGAAGATTATTCAAATTTATACTGCAACTTTATATTTATAGGCTTGTTCGAGCTGCTGAGGTGAAAACATACTTACCTACGATTTTTTCATCTCCAGCAGCTTTTTCTAACTTGATTTTGAACTTGTCACCTGCAGCAAAAAAATATCGTATAGTTTCCGAGTAAAATGGCTGTGACAAACAAACAAACAGACATAATTTAACTTTGCAATGTTATGGAGATGCAATTGCATATCTAAGTATTAGTTTTGTTATCATGATAGGTCTTAACATAAAGGTAGAACGAAAGTACTGGAAGGTCCACAATTACATAAGGAAATCTAAATACCAAGCGGCATGGCTATTATAGTTGATATATTATTATGGTAATGTTGGATGCATATAGCAAAGGACAGAGGAAGGTGGAAAGGAATGGAGGAGGCTTTTACCCTCAGAGGGGCCACATAACAAAGATGGAAGAAATAGTTGTAAATTAGAAATACATTGCAAAACTTGTTAAGTGGAAAAAAAGCTTTAATAATAATAATATTATTATGGTATAATAATATCAACCATAGACATTGAAATGATATAAATTGACAAACAGAAATTAAAATTCCAATGACTCAAAATTACGAATGCCAGTTGAAATTATATTTTTGTAGGATAGGTTTTCAAACTCAAGGTGTCATCTCCATATAATTTATAACCTAAAAATGACAAATCTCACAAAATTTTATTGAAGTCAGTCAAGTGACACCTATCAGTATTCCCATTGAATTAGAAAAATGCTGTAACCATGCCAAAGTTTTATATCTGATATCTTACTGGCAGTGATTACTCCCTTGAGCCGTGCCTGCAATTCTGCCTGGCTGTGCTTCACTTGCAGCTTGAAGTCACTTGCATCCCTCAGCCGCCCACACACACCTCGCAGATCCCACACTCCTCATTCCCTATTCCTAGCTGCAAAATAAAATCAAAACTTTGTTGTAATGTTACTTAGTGATGTGATACGACTTTACAAACTTTGAACTGTATAATACAGGACACTTTGTGACATAGGCTCACCAGCTAAATAGCTGCTCGCCTATAATAACATAATAATAATAATGTCAAATGTTGGACTTCTATAGGTCTACTACTACTTTTCTCAGGCAGCTGCCAAAGAAGTTTTGGGGTCATTTTCTTGTAGAATGTAGTTGAGTTTTGTGACAAAAATTAGTAATACATGAATATATTTCATATTTTCTTACTTCAATTAATACAAATCAGTTTCATGCATCAAAACTTCAACAATTTTCTGGCTGAATATAATAAATTCTTACCAATCCCCTCATTTAAATATAGGTCTATAGTATATTAATAGAAAATGATGAATAAGCGGGTCCACACAGAGCGAGCACACGCATGAGGCAATTCCCTCACGCACAAATGGCCAAACCTATATTTAAATGAGGGGATTGGTAAGAATTTATCATATTCAGCCAGAAAAATGTTGAAGTTTTGATGCATGAAACTAGTCTTATTATTTGAAGAATAAAATATTATGAAATGGAAATTAAAGAAATATTTTATTGCACAAAACTCATCCCTTTAGGGATCAGTTCCAGCTTACTTTGTGTAGCCCTGGCAGTGTATTTCAAACCGAAATGTTCAAACCTTGACTCATGAGTTTCTTTTGTTTAATTTTGTAAGTTAGGATTATACAATTTCCCCCAATCAGTTTTACTTTTGTATTAAATCATTAACAGTAAATAAATACAAACCAACAAAATAAATTATACAATAGTTTTCAATTCTTAGTTTTTGCTGCAACAGTTCTGTCTATGAAGACAGGTATAAGATGGTCATATCCCTACAGAAAGCGCTGATCAAGAAACGGTCTCTTAAAATTTAATCTATAACAGCAAAATGAGCATCAGAGCTATAACAGCTAATGAAAACTAGATCAGTAAATAAATTGCTTAAACTCACATGTATGTCGAAGCAATCTTTTAGCATGTCGTAATATATTTCTGTTTTGCCGAGATGTTTATACAACGTTTTAAGCCCCTTCTCCGGAGGCCGCACCAGGCAACAGCTACACGAATGTAACTCCTCCATTGTTCAACTTATAAAACACTGTGCTATTTGGATCCCAGACACAACTAATTTCGCTAATACCCAATACACACTTTAAAATCTACTTTTGCAAAATAAAGATAGCGACTGCATATTGATTTCTCATTGGAAGTTTGGATATCGGCGAGCGATTCCTACAGCGCAGTCAGTCATTGAAAATCGGCAAACATGGCAAAATGGCTGACTTCTAATATCATGTCATGATGTCAGTGACTGACAATTCTGACAGTAGACAGTCTGTTTTTTTTTTGGTTTATTTATATTAGTGTAGTATCGACATTTTTGAAGACCAAGTTTGTAAATATTATGCCAAGTTGTTGCTAGACCACAATATAAGTTGACACGAAATATACTAAAAATTTTACGGAGTGAAATCGAGCTCGAGATGCAACGAATATGATTATGGATACGACTGTACTTAAAAACTGTTTCGTGCAAAGCAAAAACGAAACGTAATTATCAAAATGAACAGGGTGGCGAGAGAGGTCAACTAGTCACCCTCAAACTGTCAAAGCGGTGCAAGTCAATGGTACTTTTATCAATTCGCTTACCAAATTTCTTTTCTAGAACTTGCAAGTATAGATCTTACCTCAATAGCTACAGGTAAATAACCTAATTCCCAATTCAACTTCTTACTGGATCCTTATTTGGTTCGGTGCTTAGATAAATATTCAAATTAACCTAAAAGAAACAACAACTTTAAAATTCTTTTTAGGACCATGGCTCAAGGTTTGACTAACGAAGAAGTCGACGCCCTCTGTGTGAAGCCTCATGCAGGAACTAAGGTAAGTATATCATTATTTATTCCGCATATCTTTTTGTCTAACTGATAAAATAAGATCAGCAAGTGTCCACTTCACTTGATTCTTGACATCCACTCAATAAATTATATTATCACAAATTAAATTCTTATTTTAAAATGGCTCTTTCAGGTTAAACACCTCAGCAACAAGGGGTTGAAATACCTCATGTTTATTACATGAGATATTTAATTAAGAGTTAAATACACTGCTGCAACAAAAGTGTAAAAGTTGCTTATAAAATTGTATAAAGCATGTTATAGTGTAAATGAATTTTTGTTAGACTATAGTTAATTGTATCTGAGCACAGCCCACTACTGACAAAAAAAAAATTGTATGCTTTACTGCACAACATGGTGACACAACTATAATATTAAAATACCTATACTTATGTACTATTTTATACCTGGTTATGATTATGTATTTGCTCTTTAAATAAAACTATAAAAACGAAAATAACACAAACAGGCAATTTATTTTTAACTAAGTTCATAAAGTGTCTTTCACCACCAGGACTTCATGTTCCAACAAACCATGTACCGCATCAAGGATCCCCGCAAGTCACTCCCATTCTACACTGGCGTGCTTGGGATGACCCTTCTTAAGAAACTGGACTTCCCCGCTATGAAGTTCTCACTGTACTTCATGGGTTACGAGAATCCAGCTGATGTGCCGCAGGACGAGGCTAAGAGGCTGACTTGGGCTACAACAAGGAAAGCTACACTGGAGTTGACACAGTAAGGTTTCAATATCACCCTCCTCTTCTTTGGCTTGGCCATGGCAGCCTTATACCATGGTTGTACATTTATTTATAGCACAAAGGTATTACAAAGAATTCCTTTGTTGGGTAAGGGGCCTTTGTCAGTAGCCTGTCTGTTGCATGTTAATCCCATGAAGTCAGGCAGCTCGTATCAGGTCCTTGGTCGTTTCTATTATTAGTATTTGAAAATGCACAGGCAGCTATAGCTGATAGTGCACATCAATGTCCTGCACTTGTGTTTTTTTTTTTTTTTTTTTTTTTTTTCTTCTTCTGGCTTTTACTCCCTGCCAATTTGCACAGGGTGAATTCGCCAATGTCGGTGTTGACTTTCACACGAGAGGAGAATGTTCGGTAATATTTTGAGCTTGTGGAAGGATGTGGTAGGGAGAACCTAAAAAACAAATAATTGTTATGGACATCACAAACGAACACATGACGTATACAATTGTTAGCAAATAAGCGGGAAGCGGATGACAGAACGTTAATAGTGCCAACATGAAGGAAGTGGGAGAGAAGAAAACCATATAAATGTATAATGTAGAGTATGTATAAAATTAAAGATATATAATTAGGTCTGAAAAGATAATACTTTATTTATAGTTTAATGTTACTTGCTTGTAAATATTTAATTAGGATAGAAGTTAGAATAGGATCCATGTAACAAAGTAGCGAGCTGAAGCATATAGGTCGTGGAACATTATCGGGCAATACATCGTACAGTGAGTAGCTACACTTTGAGCATGCAAAGAAAATGTGGTCCAAGTTGCCCTCATCAAGCCCACAATCACACAATGAGTTCGCACGAACACCTATCATAGCCAGAAATAACGGAGTACATACTTTGCCCAAACGTAAACGACAGATGGTGGATATTACCCATTTCGGAGACGTACGGAATCGATAAAACCACGGTTTTCGAGATATACGAGGTTGTATACAGCCATAATGTCTACCTGTCACTAATCTCGAGGTATCCCATTGCTCCTGCCATGTATTAAATAGATCCGACAGTGAACCACTCAGAAGGTCTGTACTGTAAATATCCTCTTTTATTAATCCAATGTCAATAGCTCGTTTTGCCCATGTATCAGCCATCTCATTGCCGCTAATACCACAGTGGCTTGGAACCCATCCGAGAACAATATTTAGGCCCCTTAATTCACACCTACGCAGTACAGCTTTGATTTCTAAAATCAAAGGAAATTTGGCTTTGAGTTTGAATTGGTTGCCTACAATAGCCTGTAGGCAGCTTCTACTATCAGAGAAGATAATAGTTTTTTTAATACTATGGGTCTCTGCATATTTGGCAGCTTCAAGAATAGCAACTGCTTCACCTGTGAAAATCGACGCTTGAGGAGGACACCTAAATGAGAGGACAATATTGTACCGAGGAATCCACACTGCTGCTCCCACACATCTTGCAGGATCTACCTTTGAAGCGTCAGTATAAACCGGTAAATAATCTTGCCATTTATATAAAAATTTATTAAATTTGTTGTTTGCTGCAGGATCATTTTTGAAAATTCCTATGTCTAATATAACTTTAGGGGTATATATTAGGGTTTCAAATGCCGCTTCAAATAAAGGATTAGTGCCGGATGTATATAAACTTGGGTAAATATTAATTAATTTTGAAAAAGATATCATTATTTTAGGAGAAGTTTTATGTGTCCAATATTGGTTTTCAGTGAGTTCCAGTGCAAGTGACCGCAAACGTGGAAGCAGCAAATGGTTGTAGTAAGAACTGGCTTTGATTAAAAATCTATCGGCAAGATATTGTCTGCGGAGAGACAAAGGAGGCTCAACACCTTCCACCTGCATGGCGTTCTTGGGAGAAGAACGCATAGCTCCGAGTATGATCCTCAAACATTTAGCTTGTATGAGATCTAATTTACCTAGTCCATCCTTATTGCAAGGTTCCATTAAAAATGACCCATAGTCTATATGACTGCGTATGATGGCATTGTAGAGTAGCTTCTGACAATATGGATGTGAGCCCCACCAAACACCTGACAATGCTCGCAGAATATTGATATTTTTTTCACACTTACCTATTATATACTTGTGATGTGAAATGCCAGACATTTTGTGATCTAAAATGACACCTAGGAATTTTACTGACTCCTTACTTGGAATCATAACACCGCCATAACGGACATCTGCAGCAGGCATGATTCTTCTGCGACTGAACGTGACTACACAACTCTTTGTTGGCGATAGAGTAAGACCATGTTCATCAAGCCAATCTTTGAGGTAACCCAGAGCTGTGTTCAAACTAGCAGCGGCTTTATCTATTGACTTTGCTGAGGTGTATAAGACCAGATCATCAGCATACTGCAAGATATTACAGAAGGATAAGACAGATTGCTCCAAGTCGTAGGTGTAGATACTGTAAAGCAGAGGGCTGAGTACAGATCCTTGCGGGAGACCCCGCCACAAAGTCCGAGGTGGATGATAAGAATTACCATTCCTAATTTTAATTGACCTACCCATAAACAACTTGGTGACAATATGTACAATCTTCGCGGGAATGCTCAGATGTAGCATTTTTGCCCTGAGCACCGGAAGAAGGACATTGTCGTAAGCCGCAGAGATATCTAGAAAACATCCTAGCAGATATTCGTTTTTTGAAAAGGTAAGTCGGATATCAGTTGCTAAAATGTTTAAACTGTCCATTGTACTACGGCCCTTTCGGAAGCCAAATTGAGTGTCAGCTAAAATGCCCTTATTTTCTGCAAACCATTCCAGTCTATTTTTAACCAGGTGCTCCAGTATCTTTCCCATTGTTGCAGAAAGAGCAATCGGCCGATATGAGCTAGCCTCGTCTGGGTTTTTAGACGGTTTTAGGATTGGAATAATTACTTGGGTCTTCCAGTCTCCTGGGATCTCCCCCGTGTCAAAGGCATGGTTTAGGATACCAAGTAGATATTCCTGTGGTGATGTATTTAACTTGGACAAGAAACAATATGGTATGCCATCCTCTCCAGGTGTAGTATTCCTTAGTCCATTAAGCACTACACTAAGCTCTGAGAATGAGAAAGGCTTATCCAAGTCGCTGGAGGTGCATAGCAACGGGGGAAGTAACAAGCAGGATGCTTCGGGGACAGTTGGAGGGGCAAGTCTATCTGCGAACTCTGATAGCCAGGGGGAATCCGTGGTAGTCTTAGACTCTGGATTAAATGAACCCCTGAACCTCTTTACGTTTCGCCATATAAGTGTTGAGGGGGTTCTAGGAGATAAGCTCTCGCAAAACCCCCTCCATCCCTTCTTCTTAGCCTTTGCTAGGAAACGCTTTGTACGGGCCGAGATTTTTTTTAATGAAATAAAGTCATCCAAATTTCCTGACTCATTAAAAGCTTGCTCCGCAGCATTTCTTTTTTTTACGGCTGCTGTGCAGTCAGCGTTCCACCACGGGGGTGATGGAATTTTATGTTTAACAGCTCTCTTTTTTGGGATAAACTTATCGGCAGCTTCTAATAAAACATTTTTAAATTTTAAATATTTTTCGTCTTGACTAATTTCGCTCGTGTCCCACTCTTTTATATTTTCCTCTACATAAAAAGCATAATTGGGCCAGTCTGCTGATTGTATTTTGTGTTTCAGCAGCGGTTCAGGGGAAGGAGATGGAAGAATAGATGAAGGCTTAGTGATAATAATAGGGAAATGGTCACTGCCAAATGACTGACGTAATACCCTCCAGGATAATAAAGAAGATAAACTAGGAGAACAAACAGATAAATCGAGAACTGATTGGGGATTCTGGCCTGGGTATACTCGATGCGTGGGAGTTCCATCATTAATAACTCCCACATTGATGTCATCGAACAGATCCAGCAGGGCTGACGAAAACGAATCTGAATGGTATGATCCCCAGGAGATATTGTGACAGTTAAAGTCTCCTAAAATTATAAGAGGAGGTGGGACAGATGTGAGAATAGATTGTAATTCATCTATATCAACTTCTTCAGGATGGGGGATATATATAGAGATGAAATTAATGCCCATAACCTTGGCAGCTACGGCATTAATCCCATCCGAGTGAGGGGGGATAGGAATTTGGAAGAAAGGGTAACAGCGCTTGATCAATAACGCGCATCCGGCGCGTCCGTCACTACGGTCTTCCCGGAGACATGAGAAGCCCGGGACTCTAAAAAGAGCGCCGGGACGCAACCATGTCTCCGAAATAGCCGCAACAGACACGGCGTGGTCGTTGATGAGCTGAATAAGGTCAGGTTTTTTTGGTATGATACTTCGACTATTCCATTGTAGAAATGTGACCGGGGGGGCCATTGTGGAATGTAAGTCTCTCCGCGAGTGTAACCATTAAGGGTCGTCATCAACGTCGTTCGGTAGGAAATCGCTCCATTTAGCGATGATGTTTGTTAAAAATTTCAAACAGAGTTCCATTAGGTCTTCATTGGGAGTGATTCTATTGTAAGAAGAAGAGCCATTCAGAGCTTGACCATTGGGGAGTTGAGGTGGGGGGGTTCGGACAATATTGTTGTGAGCTTCTCTATCATAACCCGGGGACAGAGGGACCCTCGTCCGGGGTGCTCGGTATACGGTCTTACGATACGAAGTGGTGGGTGGAGGAGTGGGCATGGAAGTATTAGGGTGGCATGGGGACTGGGAAGATCGGGAAGAGTCTGTAACCTGCTCAAACATGGGTCTTGCTATATCTGAATATGGTCTGCGTACTGCTGAAAACTGTGCTGCTGCTTCTGCGTATGAGATGTTCTGCTCAGACATGGCAAGTTTAATGGCTTTTTGTCTACCATATTCATTGCATACTTTATCTGTAGCAAAATGCCTACCTGTACAAAAGATACATGTCACATGTTCTGGGGCTACATTGCATCCATCACCGGGGTGTTTCTGTGCACACTTATAACATCTAGCATCAGACCGGCACTGTGTTTGAATATGACCAAACCTAAGGCACTTCCTGCATTGAATTACTGGTAGTTGATATACTTCTACCACTAGAGAGGTGTAATAGGCGAAGATTTTCGACGGTAAGGATTGCCCTTCGAAAGTAACTACAACTGATTGGGTTGGCACCCAGGATGAGGAGCCATCATTGTTTGCCACCTTCCGTTGCAAACGGCGAGCCTTAAGAATCTTCCCTTTGCCTTCTTTGAGATTCGTACCATTGACTAATTCCTCCATAGTCCAATCCGAAGGAACTCCACGAACAACTCCCATACGCGATACATGGTATGAGGGGATATCAGCTGTAAACTTATTTTTGTCAAGTAGTGGGTGCTTTAAGAAGCTATTTGCATCAGCTGCTGTGGAGAAAGTAACTGCTACTCTGTTGCGACCTACCGACTTAATACCACCTTCCTTCTGGATGTTGTTTACATTTCCTTGAGTAAGCAAAAGGCCTACATTGATGGGTTTTCAGAGAGGCATTGGACGATGGAGCGGACTCTCTAGAGACATGAACTATAAATGGTCCATCATCTTCGGCATTGTACTCTCGGTATTTGCTGTCTAGACTGGGGTGTTTGTATAAATGTGGGTTGAACTCGACTGTATTATTTTCATTTACCTCAACTGGATTATTTTTATTAAACTCTGCCACATTACTATTATTAGGTTCGACTGTATTATTTGTATTGCTCAACTGCTTGCTAGTCTCTATCGGGTCGATTACAATTTTTTTTGGGGAAGGCTCCAGCTGGGTCGGTGACAAATTCAAGTTGCGTTTACGTGAGGTTGTCTCCCAATTCATGTCATTATCACCGGCCTCATCTGGAGGCTTCTCCTTTTCATTCCCATCCATCCAAACGTCTACAGTATTAACCTACTGTATTGTGTAAATATACCACCACCTGATTAGTAAATAAGGAAAGTTGTTTTATTTATGGGAATAACCTAAAAACGAACCACTCACTCAACGCGCTACTCCCCCCCCCTCTCCTCTTCCCCTCTCCCCCTCTTTCCCTTCTTAAGAAACTGGACTTCCCCGCTATGAAGTTCTCACTGTACTTCATGGGTTACGAGAATCCAGCTGATGTGCCGCAGGACGAGGCTAAGAGGCTGACTTGGGCTACAACAAGGAAAGCTACACTGGAGTTGACACAGTAAGGTTTCAATATCACCCTCCTCTTCTTTGGATTGGCCATGGCAGCCTTATACCATGGTTGTACATTTATTTATAGCACAAAGGTATTACAAAGAATTCCTTTGTTGGGTAAGGGGCCTTTGTCAGTAGCCTGTCTGTTGCATGTTAATCCCGTGAAGTCAGGCAGCTCATATGAAGTCAGGCAGCTCATATCGGGTCCTTGGTCGTTTCTATTATTAGTATTTATGAATGCACAGGCAGCTATAGCTGATAGTGCACATCAATGTCCTGCACTTGTGTTTTGTCCATTTATAAAATGTTTGTCAAGTCTGTTTTTAAAAGGGTTCACTCAGGGTGCACTGATTACGGATTTGGGCAAACTGTTCCACACTTTCACTACATGGTTAGACAGGAAATGTCGTTTTGGGTTGCTACTACTCTGCGTCCGTGTCAGCTTCAGAGAATGTCCTCTCAGTCTGTCACACATATTCCGAGTGAAAATATTACTCAATGCGGGTATGTTGTAGTGTCCTGTTAGTATTTTGTATGTTTCTATTAAGTCACCGCATTACCTTTGCTGCTCCAGGGTTATCAAGCCCAATTCCTTTAACCTATCCTCGTATGGTCGGTTGCAAAGAGATGGAACCAGTTTTGTTGCTCTTCCTTCTGCACCCTTGTAATGTTTCTTGGGTACCAGGATGTGGCTTTTTGGGCCCATCTGTTGTCATTGTATCTTATTACTGCCCACTCCTATTTGAGCCTTTTGGCGGCTTGGAGTATATCTCTCATGCGGCGGCTTTTACGTCTTAAGGGTTGATTTAGATGGAGACTATTTTGAGACGCCTAAATTACGGCGCCAGTGTCTACCGACAGCACATCTTCAGACCGTTTAGGCGATGCCTTTTCAGTACCAGTCAGCAAGGGCAGCTAGAAACGCGGGCGGAGGTCACTGGCGCCAAAAAATAGGCGCGTGTTCTGTGTCAGCGCTGGCATGTCGCGAAAAAATGGAACCAAAAGTGTTTATACGGTGCCTTTTTTAGGCGCCATAATTTGGGTGTCTGAAAAGGGTCTGTCTAAAATTTTAAATCAACCCTATTCTTTATTAGGGATTTTTGATGGTGCATTATAGGCACTGGTTTTTATGAAACATACTGTCCTTTCAAGCCAAAGGGTAAAATAGGCTTTGTTGAGATTTGTAGGTTTTCTCACCATGCTTTCCTTCATCAATGACCTGGTAAATGTAAAATATAAATAAATATTTCCATTTATATGTATAAATTCCATACGTTTTCGTAAGTTTCGTAACAACAAAGGAAAAACACCGAACAAGTGTGAGTCGGACTTGCCCACCGAGGGTTCCGTGCAAATTTAATTTACTTTTTATTATTATACAAATTTTAGATTTTTCCCTGTGCTTGTCGTCTCTTCAATAATATATACTAATCTATGGTCTCTTCTTCTTCCTCGCGTTGTCCCGGCAAATGCCATGCCACGGCTCATTGGAGCCTGGGGTCCGCTTGGCAACTAATCCCTAGAATTGGCATAGGCACTATTTTTTACGAAAGCGACTGCCATGTGACCTTCCGACCCAGAGGGTAAACTAGGCCTTATTTCCCTGTACTTATAGTGTAAGACGATATTATTTGCCTATTTTCATAGTTCTAGGTCAACGGGAAGTAGACCTACTTCCTGTTAACCTAGAACTATGAAATTTGGCAAATAATATCGTAATTTTTGATTACCTTGAGATTGTCCAAATACACGTTTGCGGCATAAACGGGCGTATCTTTTTTTTACGTTAAGTTAGAATTTTGTTTTTTTCACAGCTTCCAGGGACTGTAGACCTGAGCATATGGTATTAATTTCAATTCGATACCTCCACGCGTCCCTGAGATAATGGGTCTTGACAGACAGACGGGCGGACAGACAAGAAAGAGATCCTATAAGGATTCCCTTTTTCCTTTTGAGGCAAAGAACCCTAAAAACATAAACAAAATAAAAATATGCTCAAAAACTAGTCCCTCTTCCAATTCTTGAAATTAGGATGCTACATAAAATTTCCTCTAGGAAAAGGACTCCCAGGACCAAAATACTAGGATGATAAGGAACACTAAAGTGTTCAGTATTTTAAAATTAATTATTTGGAGCTTGTCCAAATGCTGATCTATTAATTTTCAATTAGAAATAAAACATTCCAACTAGGTCATTACTGCTTTGCTGTGTAAAGGTTGCGTAATGTGGGTGTCATATAGCCAACGCAAACTGGATTTATGATACTGGCCACTTTAGCCTATACTCTAACTGCCTGGTCATGATATCGCGCGATTTGCGACAACGACGGCTACGAGCGACGAGCGATCGAAACAAAAACAATGTTTAGAAAGAAGCGTGCCACGACTGCCACGAGCCATCGCTGCCGTCCAATTTTCGCGCGAACTTTTATTAAGTCCGTCGCCGGTTCGAGTGAACGACCGGCGACGGCGATTGCCGACGCGACGGGCGACGGAAACAAAGACGCGGGCGCAAGGAGCGCTGCCACGAGTGTCGCGAACGGGCTTACCGGCAGCGGAATGGGCGGTGAATCAAGGAACTAAAATGTGACGTTATCTATGAAAAGGGACCTTATTGTCGATGGCGCTTCCGCCGTCATAAACGATGCTCCGATAAAAATACAACGCTGCGCGACGCAAATTTTAGACGAATCTCGCGTGAGTTTCAGCCGATATTATAGAACATGTGTTCATAATTTTTTCCTGTTCTCAAACATATACTCAAACCGGCCATTAACTAGCAAGTTGCTAAGAGTATCACTTTTTCTATAGGAGTTAGAAGATTTAGTATTTTTTTAGTATTTTGGAGGACAATTTCTTCCAATAGGTTGAGTTTGGGCAGCTTTAAAATACGTGTCTGTTATTTTAGAGTACTCTATAACATATAAATATCAATCAAATCGGACCTGACAGTTAAGGACGAATGTCGTGGCCAGAACATAAGGCTCACCATACAAAAAATCGCATTTAAAAAAAATTACAAACGAAATAATTATGGTTGGGTGTCTTTTATTTTAAAATCGAGTGAAACAAATGCGATATATCGCGAATAATACATACAAACAGACAGACGCGGCGGCGCACTTATTTTATAAAGTGTGGTGATATAAATACTTATATAAGTATATACATCGAAAACATCCATAACCCAGGAACAAATATTTGTGATAAACACACAAATAAATGCCCTTACCAGGATCCGTTTATAGAGTATTTCAGAGAGATGGGACAGTTAAATGACTTCTACACCGATGAAGTCACGGGCCCTAGCTTCTGCCCTGCTACCTAATATCGATACTAGAAATAAGTAATCGATATGCTATCTCAGCCCTCAACTCCTTACTACTAATTGTAAGCTTTAAGGCACAGGGAAAAAAGAATTTATGGTAGTTTGGGCTTCATGCACAATGGACAGATCAATTGTTGGTTGGAAGAGCAGACAGATCAGACATAGCAATCAGTGTATACCACTTTATTGATCTCTCCCTTGCGTAGGGAACTATGAAAGCACCCATGAGGCTGACTTGTTCACCTAGAGTGTCCAAAGCCTCAATAAAAATCAGATGAAAAAAAAAGGCACAGGGAACATATTTCTTTTGCTCATTAACACTGACCACCAAAGACGTCAACTACATAGTCTACAGCCCAATATCAACCTTAGTGCATTTCGTCAAGGTTGACGATGACGCGCGGTCACGATAGGCGTAGCGTTCAAAGGGTTAAGTTCAGTGATCTCAAATTTTATTTCAAAGCGATAGGGTTCAATTTCCAGTAAATTCAGACAACTTTAGTGTTAAACACGTTCACATCACGCTTTAACACATTTTCGTTTCTTTCAGCAACTGGGGCACCGAGAGTGATGACTCGAGCTACCACAACGGCAACAGCGAGCCGCGTGGCTTCGGCCACATCGGCATATTGGTGCCTGATGTGGAGGCGGCCTGCGCTAAGTAAGTCGACACTGAAGGCCTAAGCGGACTCGAGGCACACGACCAGGGGCTCGCGCCTCCCGGCACCGAACGACTTGATAAAAATGTATAGACTATAGACGGTCGCCGCACTTACCGCTCCGTCGATCGCGTGCGTCCACTCCGCAGCCTAATACATTTTGTTGTCTCTGACCATATTCTGAAGTTATGATGAATATATTTATAAATGTTGTTATGTATTTTTCATGTCACTATATGATGTTACTATTCGCTATGTGCACGACTGTCACGCAACCTAGCGTCCGCAAGTCTAGGGGAAAACGTCCATTCACTACATCTTATAAAACTATACTCCAAAACTAAAAAAACTAGGTACTGAACGGATTTTCATACGACTTTCATATATCAATAGAGTGATTCTTGAGGAAGGCTTAGGTATATAATTTGTTAAGGTTTTGTGTAAATTGGTTGAAATATATCGATGTTGTCGGAAAAAAACATGCTGGCTAGGAGCTTTAATCGAAAACGCTGCCTAATCCGTTTGAGCTATAACAACACAATGTATGGTGGGGTTGTCTCTCATTCATAGGTCTACAAAAATGTCCGCGATGTTAAATAACTTACTATACCCATTCTTAACTTCTAGAAAAAGATCACGTAATATGGGGCCATTTGCAAAGCTATTTACACGGATACATTATTAATAATTATCAAACTAAATACGTAAGTTAAATTAAGCATTTCATACAGATTACAATGGTCCCTTACACCATACAATTAAAATGAATATTTCAGGAGAAATCGTAAATTAAAGTTTCATTTCGAGCCATATAAATTGTACGAAATGTTAAAGATGCTATCCGCAGTTAGTTCAAATTTTTACCGCCTTCTGAGCTGGGATCGCTTTACTTACCCCACCATGCACTTCGCACGGTCCCAATAAATGTTGTATTGACTTGTAAAAGAGCCCTTGAGGGCTACTTGCAGAATAAATTTTTGAATTTCGAATTTGAAATGGGACCAAAATATTGACAATCTAAAAGTATGATTAGGCAATCATAAATATTTAAATAACCCTGTGTGGGGTATTTGTTTTGACAAGCTTTTACTTAACTTGCAATGTAACTATGTATGTTTGTACGGGTCAAACCTAATTGTGTTTGGGGTTTTGAGAATAGTACCTACAGTCAGCGATAAAAGCCCGTACAAAAAATTTAATTTTTGCCAAAAACTTATTAATAATAGACATTATTTGTTCAGGTGTACAGTCCAGTTAGTAATATAATTGTTAAAGCCTTGGTGACATTTTTTTTTACTTCCAGACAGTTCCTGAAGACCATAAAGCTGTAAGAAATAAGTGCTTAATTAAAATTATACTCAGTTAATCATAGTCGTTATTATTAAGTAGTTAAGATATTAATAAATTATAAATCATGTTTCCTGAATAAAATTTAAAATAAATATTTCAGATTCGAGGAGCAAGGAGTGAAGTTCATCAAGCGACCGCAGGACGGGACCATGAAAGGCCTGGCCTTCATTCAGGACCCTGACGGCTACTGGATCGAGATCTTCAAGGCCATGTAATAACCCTAATGGAGCAATTCACGAGAATGTCGCTTACGAAATTATTCTGCCTTGTATAAATACCTCAATAAAATGCTTAAAGCTCGAGAATATACTGTCAATCTCTGAATCAATCAATGAATTTGTTAACCAACTCATGAAATATGACCACACCAAACGTCGCTTCCTCATTATTTTCAGAAGTATTCAAAGAATGGCAGTTGATAAGCGACATTCTCGTGAAATGTCTCTTGTATGTATAGACCCTTATCATAGTCAAGGGGATTCTAGATCATAGTGGTATTTAGAATTAGATAGATAGGTACGAGTATATAAAATACTCTTTATTGGAACACCACAGTAAAAGATACAGCTTAAAGAAAAACAATAGAGGCAGACAACAGACGGTCTTATCGCTAAAGAACGATCTCTTCCAGAAAACCTAGATAAGGAGTATGCGGGTGATTCCGAAAATCACCAATAGACAATAACTAAAACCTATTTTCGAATACGCCTTAGGGAAACTGTGTTTTTGTTGTATTTAGAGTGTTTATGTGTATGTACCAATGTATGTGCGTGTATTTTGTTATTATAAACGTCATAGTTGATGAGCTTAATGATGACATTAGTGATGAGTTAGGTTGGTCCAAATATTGACATCACTTACATCATAAAGTTCCTATATATTTCCTTTTTTTATTATTTCTCCATTATTTAGTAATAAAAATATTATCTACTGGCATTTACTATTATATAAATACTTATTCCTGATTTAATTCTATCAATTTCTCTATCTAATTCTAAAACTACTTTATAGATTCCCGTTTTTTTGGTATCTATCTAATGAAGCTGTGTCATATATAAAGTGTTATAAAGTCTTATAAAGAAATAAGAAAAAGTGAGAATTTACATTTTGTATCATCTGTTATGTAATAAAATATATACGTTAAACGTGTTTCCGTTTTTATTTTGCAACCTGTAAACAACGAACTGAACTAAATGGCCCCACGTGTATTGCGCCGCGAGCGACTCGATTGTACCTAATGCGCGCAGCGTGACGTCGTCCAATATTGTAATGCCGCGCAAGATGTACAATTGTATCTTAGCCAATCAAAACTCCCCTCATGAAGGGAAGGGAACTTATAAGGATAGCTGCAAAAGATCGGGTGGGCAGAACTAATTGTAAGCGTTCGAAATAGAATTTAGCTAGCTCGCGCGGGCAACGCAGCGCAGGTCCGTCTAGCAACACGACGCCCCGCACTGGCTATACGGACGACAGCGGGGTAATGATAGGAATTAAAGGGGGTTTAAGGCTTATTTTATAGGAATTGAGTCACAGTTTTATGAATTTGCAAAAAGTAAGAAAACCAAATCCTTTTATAGTGTGAGAAAGATTAAAAAGTTTCATATATTTTCGATAAAAGTTGCAGTAGTAATAAGGTTACAACTGAAAGAAATAGGGGTGACTTCAAGATTTTTTAGTTCTTCACTTATTTAAATTAAAATAGATTTTCAGAAAAACCATATCATATCTTATATTTTATTATATATTTTTTTATGCACAGAAAGTATCGTATTTAATATAAAAAATGGTTCAGAGTAACTCAGTTTTACGGTATTTTGCGGGAGGAGGAGCCTTAATAAAACTGCTAATCTCCTATTTTCTGGTTTTCCCGCATGCCTTTTTCTACATGAACTTTCAGTATCTTGGGTTCATTTAAAACTTTCTTACCTTTGCACTTAGGACACTTATCCTTCTCATTAATTGTTTCACCTTGTCCTTGGCATATTGGTCACGGGTTTGAAATTGGCGATACCCAATGGCAAAAATTTTGATACCCAATAAAGAGATACTTGAGGCTTGTATCACATTAATGAATAACGCCATCAATATTTACCAGTTGCATGCCTTATCTTCCCACACTGAAAGTATCGTCGATAAAGGAAATAAAACTTACCATCATATTTTTATTACAGTTTTATTCAATATGGGTAACTGTTGGAACTAATAAATTGTATTAGGATTACCATCTACAAATGTACACAGTACTGCAATAAATCATTCTTATTCTTGCCACAGTGGCAAGAGTATGAGGTCTTTATCGACTTGACATGTTGCTTGTCACTGTGCCAAGGTACAAAATGAGTCACAAATGAAATCTATTGACTGTAAAAGTACATAAGTAAAAATAAAATTTAAATATATGGTTATTGCCAATATACATTGATTAAGATGTGGAGTCTACGACAATTCCGTGCTTGGAATTTGACAACTAAACGAGTTGGCGCTGTACAGCTCCATACATTTTGCTGTAACACAGATTGTCAAAAGTTGACGTCTTGCAATTCAATTACCACGAAACATTGTTAGTACCTGTTCTCTCATATACTATCAAAATAATTATATTTATAATTAAGGATAAATAAATCAACTGAAAATATATGGAATTAAATCACAATAACATATAATAATAACAAAATGCTAAAAAAGCATATCGATAAAAAGTCACTTCAATAAATTTTCACCCATTCATAGTTCGCCTCTCAAATATGTAAATGGTTTACAAAAAAGAAAGTTAGTTGTTGTGTTTTTGTACACAAAGGAGTAAGGGGCAATTAAGAGTGTAAACATATCTCTGGCGTCGACTGTACCATAGAGAAATTAGTAAGAAAGTGCTAGGTAAACTAGTTTTCTTACTCAATAATAATAACTTGTATGAATAATAAGTTTAAAGCTAGTTTCGCTAAAATCGTATTAAAAATAAGTTTTGGTAAAGCCCGCTTAAAATTTATAATAAATGGGTTTTGACTGTGTATGGAGACAGCATTCTAAGGTAACTTATTTCTCTATGACTGTACATATTCGAGCCTGGATAGTATAGACAACCTATCGCAATATTATCGTAATAGTCATGCAACTTGCGCAAAAATAGTAGTACAACTATGCACTAAATAACAAGAAAAATATATACATAAATAATTATGTTAATATTAATAAAATACAATAGTCAAAAGTAAAAATAATGCCGTATAATCACAGCACGGTTTTTCTGGGATAAAAATGTCTGGTACAAGGTTATTAAATATCAACTCAAGTGTTACCGATATCGATAGCCAACAATTTTTAAATCATAATGCCTCGTCCTTAACAGTAACATTATTAATTAAGAATGTTAGTTCTTCTATAATCTATTTGCAAACCGTTTTGATTTATCTTATTGCAACTGTAAATAAAAAACAACAACAAAATTAAAAAAAAAATCTAATAATAATTTATTTAATTTGATTTTAAAACCGATAACAATATTTAAAATTATATAACGGGATTGTCTTACAATCAAAATCGACTTATAATAATTTCACTTTTTCTAGCACATTAAACGTCAAAACAAATTGCACTCGTTAAGCTAGGGTATATATAATTTGATCCATCCATTCACCACTGTTTTCTTATTTATATTTCATATTATTTATTGTAAGGATTATTAAATTCTTTTAATTTAATATATTTCGAAGGTTTCTCTTGGTGAACTTTTCTAAGGTGTCTCCTTACTCCATCTTGCCGAGGAAACCTCTTATAGCATATTTCACAAGCAAATGGTCTCTCCCCAGTGTGCACACGATAATGCTTCTTCAATTCAGCGATAACTGGATACGACTTGTCGCACACATCGCAAGTATGAGGCATACTTTTTGAATGCATTCGTCGGATATGAACTGCTAAGGCAGATTTATGTTTAAATTGCTGACCGCAGACTTCACAGGAGTGTCGCTTAAAGTCCTCATGCACTTTCATGTGATCTTGCAAGCTCTTTTTCATTCTGAAGTTTTTATGACATATTTCACATTCGAAAGGTCTTTCTTCGGAGTGCGTTTCTCGGTGATTTCTTAAGATACCTTTTGTTGAAAAACGTTTGCTACATATTTCACACATAAATGGCCTGTCTTCTATCCGCCCTTCCTTTTTGGCTTCTTCCTCCCTTTTTTGCTCAGCATGCTTTTCCATGTGTTTAGTTAATGTCCCCTGTAGTGCAAATCGTTTCCCACAAATGTCGCAACAGAACTGTTTGTCCATAACTTGGTTGTGCTTTTCCAATAAATGTTTCTTCAGGCTATATCGATAGCGGAACTTAGTTTCACAAGTTGCACAGGTATAAGGCTTTTCCCCCGTGTGTACGCGCATATGTACATTTAGATTCTCTTTTATTATGAACCGTTTACTACACAGAAGACATGCGTGTTTGTAATCCTCAGTGTGAACTTTCAAATGTAGATTTAAAGCACCTTTCGATGTGTAGCCCTTATTGCATTTTTCACACTTAAAAGGTTTCCCTCCCGAATGGTCAAATTTATGATTATTCAAGGCAAACTGCGTATTAAACTTCCTTTCACAAATATCGCAAATGAATGGATAATCACCCGAATGATGTTTTTTATGAGTGTTTAAGGCGCTTTCGTCTGCAAATTGTTTTTTGCATATATCACATGTAAAATCTTCAGTTTCATCAGCAAATTCTGTTTTGCATGTAATCTCTCCCGGCTCTACGCTACTAGGATCATATTTCAAATGTTTTCTCATATGAACGGTTAAGTGGCCTTTTTGTCTGAAAGTTTTGTTGCATAATTCACACGAATACGGTCTTGCGCCTGTGTGCCCACGCATATGCACAACATATTGATTTCTTTGAATGAATCGCGTGCCACATACTTCGCAGGAGAATTTGAACTTCCCGATGTGATATGCGTAATGTGTGTTTAAGTGGCTCCTTTGTGCGAATTTTTTGTCGCATACATTGCACGAGTAAGGCTTCTCTCCAGTGTGGGAGCGGCGATGGATCACGAGTCTGGTTTTTGCGTTTGAATTCTCGAACTTTTTATGGCATATGTCGCACTCGTGCACCTTACTGCGGCCAGAAGCGCGAGCCGGCTTGGAATCGTCGAGATCGGTGACGCTATCTGCCGGTGAAGTGTCGCGGTTAGTTTTATTAGAAACGGGTTTTGCTGAAGGCCCTGGATGCCCGCCGTATATAGCCACTGAAACAATAAGAATTAAAGCTTCATCTCAAAATTCTTCTTCAACGTTACAGGCTGAGCCTAGTGTGGGGATCAATGTCTTGTAATGCCAAATTCTTTAAATAAATATATTCTTTATTTTTAATTATAAACTGAAATAGATGTCATATAAAAATGACGAAGTCCTCCAGTGGCGAAGGCAGGATTCGAACCGGAGTCTTTAGCTAACTAAGCGTCACGGCGGAACTGGTCCCAATTTCTCAACTATATGCCATCTTATAGTAAGAGATCCTATTAAGTTGATTTTTAATACGACGCCACTGTTCGCGCCGCTCATGCTGTAAGTTTTCATGTATGTTTAGAGTTTAAAAGTCAACTTCCAACCCTTTTTGTTTTGCCATATCCATCTATCTGAGTGTTGACGGCTTAGTTCAGTGATATTAATTACAAGAAAGTATGGTATGGGCATATACATATAGTAATAATGACAATAATGCCGTCAAAGTGGTAAAACAAAACAACGGGTTGCACTCCGGGAGTGCCGGCAGAAGTGAAAATATAAATATTAACGTTGTGCATTCTTGATATTTTGTAATGGTTAGGGAATAATTTAGCACGAATTGCTTTAATTATCAGTATAGAGTATAGTACTTTTATGTGGTAAAATACAGTATTCATTTATTGCGCTATCAACCACAAACATGACAATTCATATTACTCTACGTCTACTGGCTTCAATGACATTGTAACAGTATTTCCACGTGTCCGTCTTACGAATTTTCAATCTGACGAATCTGTCGGTCACGTCATCTGTCGCAAGTTTAACATTTTTTCCCCATCACAAAAAGTGCACAGCGCTGCTAAAGAAGTTTTCACTTCAACTAGAAAATAACTACAACTTAAATGTTTTTTTTTCAGGCTTATAGTGACATTGGATAGATATTTCGAAACGGATCCCGCGTTGAATAGGATTTTCTTGATCCCCTCTACTTTTGAAAAGTAGATTCAAAAATTTGACAAAAAAAGAAAGTAAATCTTAAAACTTTCATTTCAAACTATTTTAGTTTTACTGATTATATGACTGAGTACACACCTGATATGACCTCGCCATCAGTCATCTCCGCCTCGGACTTCTCCAGCTTGATATCGCCTGCAAAAAAAAAAAACTTTTTTATATATGGCTACCATTCCACCCAACTATAACACTAAATACACTGATATAAACTTTAACGATTTTTACACATTTATAATTTAGGACTGTGACGCTACAGGTTAAATTTCAACAAAATCAAGACAACAAAACGTTCGATTACTCGACTGTTAAAATATTTTTTACTAGCCTTGATTAGTGACGTTCGACCTTGCCAGCAAAACTTAATGACAATGATTGAGCTGAAATATAGCATATTCAAGTAACTATGTTGATTTGCAATTTGCAATGGTTCTACGAATGTTAATAGTTTTGAAAGATTCACGGTTAGTTTCACTACACTTAAATCGACCGGGATATAAACCGTGATTACCTTTTATATGGTTTTTATTCAGCTCCCGATATTTCGACGCAGTTACATGCATCTTGTTCACAGGTAACTAGAGATAGTGGGTGGGTGTCAAAGTTGTGTAGACCGCGCTCGATCTACCCTCATACGTGCGCGTCGGCTGCGTTCGCTTTCAACGTTACCACTGGTCGCGTCCACACTTGTTAGTCTATCTAAGCACACCACACTCACTGTATGACTACGCGTGTTTGATTCGGATATCAATGGTTTTTTTACACAAACAAATCACAGGATTCCACACATTTGACAATTTAAACCCATCTTCACGATTGAAATTTCTGTATTTATGAATTTCAATGGCTTCTCTTACCAATCTTGGTATCTATATACCACTAGAACGCCACTATTGGCGTTCTGTCGAAATGACCTTCGGACTGTGCAACTAATGCAACTCTATCCAGTTATTTGTACCGGACTCAAGGAGATACTGAGCTATAGCTGGCTTGCGAACGTCATTGTTCTTGACCGCAGCGATGTGTTATTTGATTCTACAGGCAATAGTGCGCTTGGTCTGCCCAATGTACGAACTGCCACAGCTGCACTCAATTTTGTACACACCAGGTTTTTCCAGAGGAAAATTGGTTACATCCCGGTCGATCTACGAAGGTTACTTGAATAAAGAAGAATAAATAACATATTTATTTACAATAACAATATACATAATGTATATATACAGAGGATTACTATAACTATTAGCTTAAATCTAAAATAGGCCCTTCGAGGGATTGTACCAAGGAAGCTGGCGGGATTTCCTCGTTGTATCGCAATACTGATACGTTGTGCGAGGAAGCCGCCAGCTCTTCGGTCACCAAGTACGTCAACCAGACGTTTCGCGATTTTTGCCAAAAACTTGTGCGCGCTGGGACCCCCAGTTTCAACGCCTCAAATGGTACACAATGGTACTTACTACCGAGGCTCTTATATTATGGCTTGTTACATCTTCATGAGAATCAGAGTGACTTCGGCGCACTGAATCCGATTCGCACTCCGACGTGTGGGCGGGATGTCCCTATAATACGCGCATAGCGTTGTCTCGTTCAAATATTGGAGCGAGGTGCGAATCGGATGCAGTATGCCATGCGCCTAAACAAAAGTACAGTCGTAGAAAAAGCTCACTTATTAACATTCAATAATAACATAATATTACAACTATCCCCTTGTATAGTATTTGTCTAGAATTGTTAAGTCACACGAACTCATCACAACTCACACATGCAATCGAAGTTACACTCTTATTTTAAAAGGACATTCTGAGAAAACATGAATTGTAACATTAATATTCAAGTAACATAGGTATATCTGTGCCTGGTACGAGTACTCACATTTGATGGCCTCATCTCCACCCGCTTTCTCCAACTTAATTTTGAACTTGTCACCTGAAACAACAATAAATAAATATAAAATTTCAAGCGTAGTTTCATTTAATAATGAACTAAGAGGATATGTCACCAATCTTTATGAAAAAAAAGTAGAGAGTGATTTTACAAAGTCATTGACTTGAAAAAACTTTTTTTTAAATTCCTCCTCATGCTTAAATTGCTTAACCAAATTAGTTAAAAATTGGTATAGCGATAGTTTGAGCCCCAGGAAGAATCATAGGATGGTTTGGATCTCAAAAATCATTCCTTAAGGGTGTGAAATAGGAGGTGTAAATTTGTATGGGGAATCAATAACAGTGATTTAGATACAATTTGGTATAGAGATAGTTTAAGTCCCGGGGAAGAACATAGGAACATAGGTTTTATCCCAATAATTTTCCCTTAAAAGTGAAATGGAAGTTGTAGGTTTGTATGGGGAATAGGGATTGTAAATATTCGAAACTTTTAGGTATTCGAATATTCGATTTTTTTCTGACGAGATATTCGAATAAAAATTCGAATATTTTTCAGAAATAAGAAAATGAACGAGAAATCGGTTTTTTTATCGTTTTATTCAAAAACTATTTGCACATATTGCAAAAACTAATGTTAGGTATTTTACAGAAATCCACTTAATTGACTAGATTTTATCATCCTATTGACATGCCTACATTTATAAAAACGAGTCGAAACGCAAAAATTAGACGTATTCAATATTTCTATCTAAAACTTTTAGTATAAATGCACCGTTGCATGAATGAATATTATTATAACTATAACCATCCAAACACGTAAGAGAAAAAAAAAGTAGGTAATTATTTTCCGATTTACATTTAATATTTATTTTTAGTTACTCGGTTGCCTATAAAAAACCTTTCATTCTATTGTATTTTGAATCGCTCTATTTCAGTGGTTGTTGAGAGTAAACGGACCGGTGAGTGGTTTAGCATCGCAAAGAGTGTTAAAAACTATTTACACATATTGCAAAAAATAATGTTATTTTGCAGAAATCCACTTAATTGACTAAATTGACTTTCAAGGATGTGAAGCGGCACCGTGGCTGTTTAATCTACTCATGGATAGTAGCTTGCGTTGCATCATTTGAGAAATGATGAATGTGGGCTGAGAATGAGAGGGTTACTCGACAAATGTCTTCTTTAGATGGCCTGGTATTGCTAGCGTCATCAGGTCAAGAGTTGCAGGAGATGGTAACTAGAATGCGATCTTTTCAAAGGAAAGGAATGAAAATAAATGTAAGCAAGACGAAAGTAATGGTATTTGGAAAGGCCGAAAATATGACAAACTGTAAAATTTTGATTGGTCAAGAAAGAGTGGAACACGTGAAAGAGTTTGTCTACCTGGGAACCTTGTTCACTAGGGACGGTTAGCACGAAAAAGACATTGAAAGGAGAGTAAATGCTGGAAATCGTGTGAATGGGGCACTTAACGCTTTTATAAGCAGTCAGAAGGTGTCACAAAAAGCACGGTTGGCTGTGCATAGAGGGGTGTTGGTGCCCACACTTATGTATGGTAGCGAAAGTTGGGTATGGCGGAAGAGGCATCAGAGCCAAGTGGATGCAGTGAAAATGAGAGTGTTGAGAAGTGTGTGTGGTGTGAGATTACAAGATAGAATTTGGAATAGTGTGGTTAAGAAAACGTGTGGACTGAACGAAGTTGTAGTGACAATAATTTAAAAAGGTATGTTGAGATGATTTCGACACGTGTTAAGAATTAGTGAAAGAAGGCTAATAGAGTGTATAAGGGAGAAGTAGAAGGCGGAACTGGAAGGAGTAGACCTCGGCGGACTTTGTCTGATCAAACCGGAGAAATTCTGATAATTTTTTATTTTGATTTCTTTGAAATCGAGTTAGGTTTAGCTGTAATTTCACGAAGCCTATCGAGAGGAAAACAAAATATTATTAAATATTATTAATAAAAATATTATTTCTTTCGCATTACTACCTACCGTTCCCCACTCACTCAATTCCCTGTAAAAAATACCCGGCAAAACACACAGAAACTGTAATTATAGCGGATGAAATAGATTTTTTCGAGTAATAAAAAATATTCGAATATTCGAAAAATGAGCGGCCGAATATTCGAATATCAAACGAACGAAATAATGGGGAATAACCACTGAATCGATTTAGATGAAATCTACGTCTACATCTTTGATTTAGTTGAAAATGATACTAAAATGACTTAGAACCTAAATTTAATCAATTATTAACCTCAGACGTCGCCATCACTGAAACTTTAAGTTTCCATAATATCAATAACTGCAGTGGAATCACGTAGAGCGAGAAGGTTCCCGCTTCAAGTTGATATGTGTGATATCTTACTGGTAGAGAGTACGCCCTTGAACCGCGCATTCAGCTCTGACTGGCTGCGCTGCACTTGCAGCTTGAAGTCACTCGCGTCCCGCAGCCGCCCCACGCATACTTCACAGATTCCGCACTCTTCATTTCTTATACCGAGCTGCAACAAATATTAAGATTGAGTTTCCACATCCAAGATAAATGAACACAAATTACATAATTAATTAGCTGGTACCAACTGGCTGACAGTAAATCCTGGAAAAGAGTAAATGTGTTTGGAGTTCAAACCCAGGACCTGTGGCTTCGGCCTCATAGCCAGAGTAATTTTGGCTAAAGTAAATCACTTAAAAAGCACTATTGTATTGATTGGACATGGGAAGCCAAAATTTTACATGATAAATTTAATTTATGAAACAGGAGTAATTGTAAATTAAAATGAAACTTTAATTTGCGATTACTCCTGAAATATTCATTTAAATTGTATGGTGTAAGGGACCATTGTAATCTGTCTGAAATGCTTAATACAATGAACATATTTAACTTGATAATTATTAATACTATATCCGTGTAAATAGCTTTGCAAATACCACATATTATGTAACCTTTTTCAAGAAGTTAAGAATGGGCATAATAAGTTATCCTTAAAAGATAGACATTCAACATTGTGGACTTTTTGGTAGACCCATGAAAGAGAGACAACTCTATCATACATTGTGTTGTTATAGCTCGAACAGATTAGGCAGCGTCTTTGATTAACGCTCCTAGCCAGTGTGTTTTTTTTCTGACATCATCGTTATATTTCAACCAATTTACACAAAACCTTAACAAGTTATATATTTATTTATTTAAGCCTTTGGGAAACAAACAGGCAAAAACAACACACATAGTAAATCAGATTACACATTCACAAGCCAAACAGTTTCCACTAATGAGTAATAACAATTATGGTGCTCAGAAATTAACATTAATATCAAAACATGCAAAACTCAAATAACTCGAACTGTTGAAAACATTTAAAAAAAATTGGCAAGTATGCTGAAATATACTAACTAATCAATATTATTATTAGCTGTGCTTTTTATTGCAGAAACCAACTGTTATAATGATAAATGGAATATATTAATATCAGAAAACTACATGCTCTAGCTAAGAACCTATTTCTTGCATATGTAGTACAACCAAAGTTATTTGCAAAAATGTTTGTGGAGCGAGTATGCTGATCAGGACATCGAATTGAAATTTTGGACAAAAGATTGGGCGAATTACTAAGGCCATGTAAGATTTTGAACAAAAATATCTGATCTCGAATTTCTCTATGGGTTTGAAGAGACTCCAAATTGTCAGGGCGAAAAGATTTATATTTCATTGTTCTGAATTTATTCAATTGTCTTAATGTGAACATTGAAAAAATGAGGATTCCAGACTATAGCGTATTCTAAGTTGGACCTAACAAATGTGTTCAAGAGAAGTTGCAGAGTCTTAGGGTGTGTAAAATCCCTGCTTTGTCGGAAAATGAATCCCAACATTCTGTATGCTTTCGCTGAAATTTTGTCAATGTGTGAAATAAATTGTAGTTCACTATCAAGATTTAACCCCAGATCCTTCACTTCAGACACAACCCTTAAATTTTTGTTGTTTAATGAATAATTATACTCTATCTAATTGCGTTTTCTTGTAAATATACCTAAACCTTCGTCAAGAATCACTCTATAGATAGATGAAAATCCGTCTAGTAGGTTTTACTTTTTAGTTTTGGAGTAGTTTAATTGAAATAGCGAATATTTACATTAATATCGAAGCAGGCTTTCAGCATGTCGTAATAAATCTCAGTTTTTCCGAGATGTTTATACATTGTCTTCAGTCCCTTCTCCGGCGGCCGCACCAGGCAGCAGCTACACGAGTGCATTTTCTCCATTTTCTTACTTTAGAATCACTAACCGAAACGGGTCTCATTCACAACAGAAATTTACTTTTCCAATACGAGAGACAGCAGTATATCGATCGTAAATTTGGAATGGAATTGAAGAGCGACTACAGCGTCGTCTGGCGTCTCAGCCGTCAGATTAATTTGACGTTTACGTTATTTTTTGGTCGCTGATAGTGCTTACACGGTGGTCTGTTATCGTTATTTTGATGGCCAAGTTCGGAATAATCCTGCCAAGTTTTTATAACAGAATAAATGATAGACAGCGATCAAATAAAAAAAAAACTAAACGTCAACGTCATGCGCTGTCGGATCAATTACCAATTACCTGTCAATGACGAATAGTCGGATCGGATGAGACGCGAGTCGCCATTGATGAAGACGCTAGACAACGCTACGGTTAACGGTATCAACGGAAGCCACGCGTCCATCTCTTAATCTGTACTAAATCTAAACCTTGGTCGCTCCTCAACTGAAGTTTACAATTGATAAACAGTTATTAATTTAGTAAATTCTGTTTTTCAATGAGACCTGTAGTGACTCGCGAGTAAAAAACATGGAGGAGATGCATTCGTGTAGCTGTTGCCTGGTGCGGCCACCGGAGAAGGGGCTTAAGACGCTGTATAAACATCTCGGCAAAACCGAGATCTATTACGACATGCTGAAAGACTGCTTCGATATTAATGTAAATATAGCAAGTATATTAAAAAATACTATTATGTTGACTACCGTGAAGCCACCTATCTATGTATGTATAGTACCACAACTATGGTGCACACGTCCAATACGTACTTAACTATAATTATGTATGAATACCTGTGTTCTTATTGGATTTCTCGTTATTTCTTCCATTTATTCATTTATTCATATTTATTGATTTGCTGATTGCAACCATGGTATTATAGATATTACAAGTCTGAGTAGTTTCACATGGACCCTGTATGGGGATAGCAATTTTACATATGTATAGGACTCGGAGTACATAACTCTTCTTAAGTCAATTCAGCAATTTTTATACAAGTGGTATTGAATCAGATAATTGTCAGTGAATTCAATACAAATAGGCAACTAAATAATTATTAAGTAATGTCAAATTAATTAGTATAAACTTAATAAGAATGTAAATTTAATATATTAAAAGTAGAATTGATATTTAAATGCAATATGTCAATAGGCAGGTCCACACAGCGCGAGGCAATTTCCTTGTGCACAAAACGGCCAGTGTAGGCGCCAGGAAATCACCTTGCATATATGCTCACTCTGATTTGATTCATATTAACCTTACCTACTTACATATACAATTATTTTCCTTTTAACTACCTGGAAGTTTTCAGAAAAAAGTGTACCCAATTAGTGTGAATTGTTAAGAAAATTTAATTGCTGTGAGTTTTGTAATGATAATTAAGCATTAAATTTCAATAAAACTTGGATTTGGTGTTCAATTTATAAACTGGTATAAGCAATATTACAATGCAAAATAAGGAAAAGAGATGATTTCCATAAAGCTTTTATGCTTAATAGTTGTTGCTGACAGCAAACAACTTTTCATCACATTTGCTCGAAAAAGAGGACAAAGGCCTATTTTGTTCCCGTGGTAGTTATGGATTGTGAAAAAAAAAAGCTATAACTCCCTACGGAGTTATAGCTTTTTTTTATAAATATGTCACTTATGCATACAAACCAAGTAGCATAAATGAGTTTTACTTTTAAAATACTGACATTTATAATTAAATATTTTTATGTTTAAAATTATTTAATTTGATTAATTTAACAGCCGTTTAAAATATTTTTACACAATTATTTTCAATCGTGGCTGAATGCAGAATAGGTCTGTGCCTACGATGCCTCACCTGCCATGAAATTACAAAATGGCGGACGAATGTTTGATATGTCACCGTATTTAAGAATTATTTCACATAAAATTTTGTTTTTTCTTCACATGTGTGATGAAAAACATTGTGTGTAACTCCGGGGGTAAGAATATTGCAAACTTGGGTCTTTAATTACCACCCTCGTATCTAAAATTTCACTTACCCCCCTCGTTGCACATTGTACTATTTCTTAACAACTGATACTAATTGAGTTCGCTATTTTCACTATATATACTTACATTGATTTTTTTTCAAGTTTTTTTTGCTGGATAATATGGTATTCATGGTATGGTATTAATACCAAGTATGGTATTCATTATATTTCTACTTTATTATGATAATAAAGATCTTTTGATGAGGATAAGGGACAGCTCTATCCGTGAGTGTGGACTGGATGAGGGTACTACAAATCATATATTATTGGAGTGTCCTAAAATACGTTATCCTATATATGATTTTCTTCCTCGTGAGATTAGCCGTCCAGTAAATATTAACTTTTTACTAACGTTAGTTTTTACTCCGTTTTGTGGTATTTTGAATAAATTCTTAGCTAAAAAATAATCTTAAATTGTAGTATGTATCATATTATTGTACAATAAGTTCCTAGATTTAATACTTAACTGTAGTTTGTTCTGTATATAGTGCAGTGTTCATATTGTTTAATAGTTGTATGTAGTCCATTAGTTAGTGGTAATTTGTATTTCTTTGCAGATCGGATACTCCACCGAACACTGTCTATGTGATAAGATTCATATACTAGCCGAGTCTTTTCCAACCTCGACATTGGCAGAATCATCAACATCTTGATGAAGCCATAACACGAAAAATTGATTGATTGATTGATTTATTATGATAAAAATGATCCATGGAAGCAGTTGTTTAAAATTCAAAATGTGTCAATATCACCATTATCCTTGCAAAGCCCACCATACAAAATTTTCCAATTTTTACTTTAATCATCGTTGTATTCAACTGGATAAATTTTATTTGTGTGAGAAAACAATTAAACAAAAAAATTGCTACTTTATTTGTTATAAAAGATTCTAATTAGATTGAGAATTAAACATTATAAAGCAGACACGTGTCGCCAGCCAGTTGGGTGAAGTGATGCGACGTTGCCGTCTTCGCTTTACATGTCTGGCAACATCGCGCAACACTTCTGGCCCATGTGTATCACAAGCCCGGCTGACTGGCTGGTGACACCTATCATGGGACATTCTCGCCTGGTATAATCCCTGGCTGCAATGCGCCTTACAAAGTTGAGTTAATTTGTTTATTTATTTTGGTTTGTTACATAATTGTTTAAATTTCATGTTGCAGCTCGGAATGGGTAATGACGAGTGTGGCATCTGCGAGGTGTGCGTGGGGCGGCTGCGAGATGCGAGCGACTTCAAGCTGCAAGTGCAGCGCTGCCAGGCCGAGATGCATGCGCGGCTCAAGGGAGTACTCTCTACCAGTAAGATATCACATGTACTAGATTTATTTATTTATTTATCGTATGGCATGTGTATGTCACTGGATAACATAGAGAAACTTATAGTTAGAATTTCGCCCTTCCCAGGTACGCGACTGCTTCTTCTGATGTTGTACTACTGAACGGATTTTCATGCAATTTTCACCTATCAGTAGAGTGATTCTTGAAGAAGGATTAAGTGTAAAATTTGTTAAGGATTTGTGTGACCCGTGGTAAGCCAGGGCGGATCGCTAGTATTAGACTAATTTTACAGTTTGACTCGCGTAAAATTAGTTCAATGTTACTGTGATTCATTCAAATATTTATCTTTGCTTCAGGTGACAAGTTCAAAATCAAGTCTGAGAAAGCGGGTGGAGATGAGACCCCCATTCGTGAGTATATTCATTCTTCTTCTTCTTCCTCGCGTTGTCCCGACATTTTTGCCACGGCTCATGGGACCCTGGGGTCCGCTTGCCAACTAATCCCGAGAATTGACGTAGGCACTAGTTTTTACAAAAGCGACTGCCATCTGACCTCCCAACCCAGAAGGTAAACTTCTTGGGAGGCCTTATTGGGATTAGTCCGGTTTCCTCACGATGTTTTCCTTCACCGAAAAGCGACTGGTAAATATCAAATGATATTTCGTACATAAGTTCCTAAAAACTCGTTATTACGAGCCGGGGTTTGAACCCGCGACCTCCGGATTGAAAGTCACCAGTCGCTAGGCCACCAGCGCTTCTCTTCGTGAGTATATTCATTGTTTAACAATTAATAAGGTGTCTAGACAAATACTATAAGTACATGGGACAATTAAACATGCAATATGTAATTGTTGAAATATTAATAACTTTGTTATTATTTACTTACATTCATTTTCGGTACGAGATTTTTTCTTAGGCTATACTTTTGTTTAGCCACTGTTTCTCATAGAGATGAAAGCCGTAACTAAAATATCCTTCAGTTAGACCACCTTCATGGTACCATTACAATGCATTGTTACATATGCAAAATTTCATCTTAGTCATGGATCATATCCTGCATGATTGGACCTGACACTCACTTAAGCAAACAATCACTTTAATAAGCTCATAATTTTCATAAATATGTATTTGAAAGTCGAGAAATCGACGTTTTTGTTAGCGTCCGATCGAAGATTCGGTTTCAGCCAGTTTTGGCCAAAAAATTATGTTACGGCCGTAAATGGTTCTTCTTACTATGAAACTAAACTATGTGACAAAGGCCAAACATTGGGGAACAAGTAGGACAACATGATTAAAATACTGATGAATATTTTTACTATAAATTCTAAATATTATTAAAAATAGAATTTATAGTTAAAATATTCCTCAGAAATTAATTGGTTTATTAGAAACCATTCCCCTAATGATGGCGCCACTGGACTGGTCGGTCGATGCGAATTTTAAAGGTATTTTCTCTACTGCTATTTAGTAGTTAGTTTTAATTTAGTTTTGTTTGCACCTCACAATTAGTTAAATTATGAGTTTCATTTCTCCACTACCTAAAGGTTGTCTTGAAGAGATCGCTCTCTAGCGATAAGGCCGCTTGTTGCTTAATCTTCATGTATTATGTGTGTTTCCATGTAAGTTTATTCCGAGGTTGTGCACTAAAGAGGATTTGTGTTGTATTGTTGCTTGACGACTGGTTTGGCCTAGTGGGTAGTGACCCTGCCTACGAAGCTGATGGTCCCGGGTTCAAATCCTGGTAAGGGCATGGTTCCTGAGTCATGGGTGTTTTCTATGTATTTGGGTATATATAAATATTTATATATTATATATATCGTTGTGTAAGTACCCTCAACACAAGCCTTATTGAGCTTACTGTGGGACTTAGTCAATTTGTGTTATAATGTCCTATAATATTTATGTATTATTTATTGTATGATGCCAGTTGTCAATCAATCAATGTCACTGTGCGAGCTAGACAGCAATATAATAATGCGAGTGGAATAGAAATGTCAACACGCGGGTCAATGTACGAAAATCTATATAGAAAGCGTCTATTCTTTAGAAAAAGTACTAGCGGTCTAATAATAAAAGTTTGTTTTTGGTACAGGAGACATCAAGATGGAGAAGTCGGACGTGGACATGGTGGCTGACGGCGAGGTCGTATCAGGTGTGTAGTCGAGAAAGTGCATTGGGGTACTCTGCTGTAGCAACAGGACGGTTTCACCTTTCTACTGTAGTAAAAGTGCCTTAGTACTAACGTCGCAGAAGCGTACCCCGTTGACCCCAATGCACCTCAATTATCTATTTTCGGGCAAGTCATATATAGAAATATATATAGAAATGACCGGGGAGCTAACGATGGTCACCGAATGTCAGGAATATACAGGACGTCCCAAGACTATGGGACATCAAGGGAAAGTACCTTAAATATCGTAGATAGGATATTTTGCTGAAAGAAGACTTTATATTTTTAAAAGTCAGTAATTCTGCATTTAAAGATTTTCTAAGAATTACTTGCTTCGTCTGGGAATCGAACCGACTTAAATGTGAAAAAAAAAAAACACCCCTATTTATATGATGCCAATCGAAAGAATGGACAAAAAAATAATAATTCTTCTTAAGTAACATAGTATTTTAAAAGAAAGGAACAATGTAAAATGTTTGAGTCAAATTTCAAGCCCATCAACGTGCTCACTAGCTCCACTGCTAAATGACTGTGATTGTTTAAATTTAACGATAGATATTTAAAAAAGGGGGCCGCTACGTACTGTATTTTTTATTTAAGTACGTTTTTAATACATCAAACTATTTTTTATGTTGCTGGATTTGTCGATCTATGAACTCAAAACAAAAACGGCCGATTTAACTTTGGACGCCTAGAGAGACGAATCCAGCAACGTAAAAACTATTATGATGTATTCAAAAGGTACTTAAATACAAAATACAGTGCGTAGCGGCCGCCTTTTTAAAATACCTATCGTTGAATTTAAATAATCACAATTATTTAGCAGTGGATATACCTGAGAAGTTGCCCGCCATGCTTTTGCTTGCCCGCCTCCAGCTCCGAGTAAAAGATGCGCTTATATAGCCACCCGACCCCCTGCCTTCCTTGAAATAAGGATGTCAGGAATATTCTGGCGAGATCAGGGAAAAATATTAAGAATTTAAAACACAAGTTGAAAGTGTAAAAAGCAGACCAGTATATGTAGGTTATAACTCATACAAAAGAAGCACAATAAAGACTAGGGTAAAGGCACCAGTGGTCAGCCTTTCTTGCTTATTTTTGCTTGTAAATATCAAAGTTTTTCAGATTTTCATGCCAAAAGTAGGTGTTATTATAGATTAATAAAGTATGAATTGAAAAGTAACTTAATTTTTAAAAGAATTGTTTAGCATAAACCACAACACTACTTCAAAGAAGTGCTGTCTTCTGACATGAAGGGATATGTCATATACGCCATTTTTTTTGGAGCGTCACATGGTATTTTGATCAGACGTTAGCAGCCGAATTGTGATTTTTTTTTAAAAGCATGTGCACTGCTTCACGTAATTAATACTTAATTTATCTGGAAAAAGTAAAAAATTAATATAAATCCATATTAAAGTAACATTTTTAAGGGGGCTGCCTATTGGGAAATACTTTTTTGTACAAAATCCAATAGTCAGCCTCCCCTGGCCGATTACTGGGTTTGAGGCAGTAATTTTAAAAAGGTCGTAAACCCAGAAGTCAGCCGATAAAGGCCGAGCATAGGTTTCAAGATTTTTTTTTATTTTCAAATGCAATGTAAGTCGTTAAATCAAGCACCTTTAAAAATTTACATTATTATGACTTTATTTCATTGAAATACATCAAATACCCAGTAGTCATCCTGTGGCTGACCACTGGACACTGAGATCACGGAACTCTGAACCCAATAGCCAGCCGTTAAAATGGAATGGCTGTAGACTGGGTACTTAAAGGCTGTGTATTAGTAGACAGGGGGCTAATTACTGGCAAAAAGGCCCTTGCATTATATTTAATGAAATATTTCCATAAGCTAAATTAAATTACGTTTTATTCTTTATAAAAATTAAATTTTATTAAATTATTGATGAGTAAAAACATTCATAATTCTTATTGGTCAATTAGTGGGCAAATGAGACGTTCTTGAACATAGAAATTTCGTAAAAAGGCTGACTACTGGTGCCCTTACCCTGCCACATTTATTTAATTTCTAACAAGTAAATTGTTTTGTTGAAGTATGTTCGTACTTTTTTTTCGTACAAATAAGTACTTAAATAGAGTCGGGGAAAAAACTGTTTTCTTTTTTAAATTATTTTATGTAATCGGTATTACAGTTATGCAGAAATAATACCTAAGATACGAGCAGTATATCATTATTTTTTCCCTTTTCCTAATTGTTTTGTCTTATTTTGCTCACGATATATTTTATAACGTGTAAATAGTATTCGCACATAACAGCTAAAATATTCGTGAACGTTTACTGCCGACGAGTATATTTTAAAAGTTCATGTGTCTATGCAGCCATGACTTTTACACCCAAAATGTTGTCAAAACGAAGCTTATTGTAACATAAGCTAGAAACGGGTTTATAATATAATTTTTTTTTTATACTAGGTCGGTGGCAAACAAGCATATGGCCCGCCTGAGCAGCAGCAGGCGTAAGCAGGCTCCGTAGCCTATGTACGCCTGCAACTCCAGAGGAGTTACATGCGCGTTGCCGACCCTAACAACCCTCCTCCCCTCGTTGAGCTCTGGCAACCTCAAAGATAATTTATAACATAATTATAAAACTCCATAGTTTACTAAGCGAAGTCATTTTTCTCATAAAATTTAAGCGAGCGCATAAAATGTAATATTTTGTATGTTAGATCTTATCTTCGATTCTTATTGTTTCAGTGACCATATTCACACACACGCAGACAAGCAGATCACCAGGGACTTCAGCAAAGCCTGTTACTACCGCCACCAGCCGCGGCAGAGTGGTCGAATGCGACATATGCTACAAAACATTCGATACTAAAAACGCAAACACCAGACTCATGATCCATCGCCGCTCCCACACTGGAGAGAAGCCTTACGCCTGCAAATTATGTAACAAAAGATTCGCACAAAGGAGCCACTTAAACACACATAACGCGTTCCACATGGGGAAGTTTAGATTCTCTTGCGAACAGTGTGACGCGCGATTCTATCAAAAAAACCAATATGATGTACATATGCGTGGACACACAGGTTCAAGACCGTTTTCGTGTGAAAATTGCAAAAAATCATTCATACAAAAAGGCCACTTAACCCGTCATAAAAGAAAATGTGATCCTATTCATGTAGAGCCAGGGGAGATTCCATGCAAACTAGAGTATTCAGATGACACTGTAGATTTGACATGTGATATATGCAAAAAAACAATTTGCAGACGAAAGCGCCTTTAAAGTTCATAAAAAATCTCATTCCGGTGATTATCCATTCACTTGCGATATTTGTGAAAGAAAATTTAATACGCAGTTTGCTTTGAATAATCATAAGTTTGACCACTCGGGAGGAAAACCTTTTAAGTGTGAAAAATGCAATAAAGCTTATACATCAAAAAGTGCTTTAAATTTGCATTTGAAAGTTCACACCGAGGATTACAAGTATGTGTGTGACGTGTGTAAGAAACGATTTATACTAAAGGAGAATTTGAATGTACATATGCGTTTACATACGGGGGAAAAGCCTTATACTTGTGCAACATGTGAAACTAAGTTCCGATATAGATATAGCTTAAAGAAACATTTATTAGAGAAACACAACCAAGTTATGGACAAGCAGTTCCATTGCAATAAATGTGAGAAACGATTTGCTCTACAAGGGACTTTAGCTAAACACATGGAGAGACATGCTGATAAAGAAATAGAAGATAAAGCGTTAAGGGAAGGGAGGAAGGAATACATGTGTGAAATATGTAGCAAACAATTTTCATCGAAAGGTATCTTAAAAAGTCACAGAGAGACACACAATGAAGAAAAAGCTTTCGAATGTGAGGTTTGTCAAAAGAAATTCAGAAGGAAGAAGGTTTTGCAAGACCACATGAAGGTGCACGAGGACTTTAGACGGTACTCATGCGATGTATGCGGTGTACAGTTCAAACATAAATCTGCTTTAGCAGTTCATATTCGACGAATGCATTCAACAATTAGACCTCATACTTGCGACGTTTGTAAAAAAGGTTTCAAAGTTCTTGCTGGATTAAAAGAACACTATCGGGTACACACTGGGGAAAGACCATTCGTCTGCGAAATATGCTATAAGAAATTTCAGCGGCATAGTGCGGTTAGGAAACATCTTGTGAATGTCCACCACGAGAAACCTAACAGATTTATTAAATTAAAAACGTCAAATAATTTTAACTAAAAAGACGTCGTGTAAAAGACAAAGAAAACTATACTTAATGGCATTGATAATATGCACCGTTTTTATGCTAGCTCAGTCAACTCGGTTCCGCCATGTCCGTCTGTCCTTCGACGGCCTTGCTTGAAGCTCATTAGTACATCAAGCTGCAGAGATAACTGACCCCAATGGAAACAAGTTTCCATGCAGCTTACTGTATAAAATAAGCCTAAACTTCTCGCTGGTTGTAATGTATAATAGTACATTACGATACAAGTGCGAAAAATAGGAAATTCGAAACGAGTGGCGATAAATTAAAACACGACCGAAGGGAGTGTTTTAAATCGACACGAGTTGCGAATTACCTATTCGCACATGTATCGTACAACGTTTTACAGTACATATGGCCCTTTAAATGTTCGACACAGTAACGTAATATGCTACTTCTCGCACTAGTGCTATAAAGTAGCCCCATATGTACTGTAAATAGCTTTATGACCCTATTTTGCGTATCAACTACGTATACATTTTAAATCATGTATGTATAGCCAGCCTTAAAATATATAGTTTTTTGGGTAGTTGTGCACATTAAAATTATGACACAGGTTAATATATTTCGCGCAATAATTGGCGTTAAGATTTTATCGAATATAGTAGTGACGGCAAATTTGGAAGGCGGCTTAGACGCAGTGTGAACGATTTTTAACGTTACCATACAAATTTTGCTGTCATTACGAGATTTGATAAAATCCCGGAAAAAGCACCGTGTGAACCTAGCCCCAGTCCGTGAAGCTATTATAGCTAGTATAGCTAACAATGAAACGATTTGAATAGATCAAAGTGAGGAATTGCAATTTGTACAGTCACGTCTGAAAACATCGACACGATCGAAGTGCCAAAAATATGTATACACGACCTTATGGCCCATATTTTAGGGTAGTGTATACATATTTTTGGCACTTTGTCCGTCTCGATATTTTCAGACGTGACCGTATTACATTATAAATGTCATATTTTTCATAGAAATTTAACATTAATAATGACATGTCACACTTTTTGACGACCGGTCTGGCCTAGTCACCTACTACCTACCTACTAGCCTGGGTCACTACCCGACCCTGCTTATGAAGCCGATGGTCCTGGGTTCGAATCCCGGTAAGGGCATTTGTTTGTGTGATGAGCACATATATTTGTTCCTGAGTCTTGGGTGTTTTCTATGTATTTGTATATTATATATAAGTATATCGTTGTGTGACTGCTCACAACACAGGCCTTCTTGAGCTTACTGTGGGACTTGGTCAATCCGTGTGGGTATAGATTCATATAAATTGACTTGAATGTAATTTGAAATGCAATTGTATGTTGTGTAATAAACAGTAACAGGCACGGACGGTGCCACACCGTTGGATTCCGAACAAAAACTTGATATGATTTGGTTCGAAAATGTAATTCTATTAATAAAGTGTTATTTTAAATAATATTTTTAAGAGTTTGAATAAGATTTTTACTCGGAAACCCGCGGTGTGGCACCGTCCGTGCCAATCACTGGTAATAATTAAATAAATCTGAATGTCCTATAAGTAATATTTAATATTGTGATTAAAAATATTGCGTATAAAACGGGCGGTATTCAAAATGGAAACTCTAGTCATAAAACTCGCATCGGGTTCTGGAGACTCTAATTAACAATTTTGTCCATTTTGCACAATACCTACTATTTAGCTTAGAAATAAATCAATCAAAAGTGGAAACATTCACTTTTGGGTGGGAGTTAAACCCACGAGTACTCTGGATCACTAACTAGTACAGTGCTCTGCCATCTGAGCTAACAAGACCATACCCAATACTGCGGATATTTCCTCCATATATAAGCCCACTATGAGCCATATGAAGGATCTAGCGACATCTACCGTAAGACTCTTACACTTCTTAAACGGCTACTAGAGTTCCAAGTCATATTGAAATTAATTAGTATGGGCAAAGAGAATTTGAAATAGAGATGTAATGTCAAAGAAAACTTTATAGCGACGTAAATTTACTGCCATCTTTCGACACATAATTAAAATTCTTAGAACGCGATTTGACTTTGATCCGTATTATTTCACTGATATATGTTCAATTTGTTAAATATCAAAAAGTGGCGCCATCTTACCGGACACTACCTAAAGGTTATGGCGCCACCGCTCGAAACGATGCTGCTATACCTTTAGCCTTTGATCTATTAGATTAACAATAGACAAATTTAACACATATCAGTGAAAGAACAAAGATCAAAGTCGAATGGCATTATAAAAGTTTTAATTGTGTCGAAAGATGGCAGTAAATTTACGTCGCTACAAAGTTTCATTGGACAATACACCTTTATTTCAAATCCTCTTTGGTATGGGATAGCTCATCGTTACTGGTGATCCAGTGGTTGTGGGTTCAAGTTCCACCCAACACAGTGAATTTTTCTACTTTTAATTTATTTCTAAGCTTATAACATCGCATCGTTCGCAGATGTTTCTACTATTTATTTGAATATTTTTGAGAATTGTAGTTTTTATCTTAACTATTAACTGTCTATTATATTATATTGTTTTACCCCCTTATTCATAAACGTGTATTAAAGTTACGATGCCCCGCTAATCATCGTTTGTCCCTTTCCGACGTATTGGTATGATGGAAAGGGACAAACGATGATTAGCGGCATCGTAACTTTAGTACACGTTTATGAATAAGGGGGTAAGTGTTCAATTATATCTAAATTAATATAAGTGGAGTTTCTGGAAACATATTCTTATTTATTGCTTCAAAATATAATTGGATTCGCAAAATATTTTTAGTGTTGTTATGTTTTGTAGATTTCTTTTTTTAATTATCTTTATAAGAATATTGTAAAAAAATCTCTAATCTAAGACGAATGATTATCAAGGATAAATAAATGCATATATCATTGAATGTAAAACTTTTCACTGACCTATCCTTTTTAGGGTTCCATAGTTAACTTGGAATTCTTATTGATATCTACATCAATAAACATTTAAAAGATAATAATATGTCTTCTTTGCCGTGTCGTCGTGACGGAAATTGACATTCTTCACCAAGCAGCTCATTCTTTGGTGTAAACCTGTAATGTGGCTTTTAGTTTCTGATCCTATTCTGCTTGCCTAACGCGTGCCTGTACGTACCATCCTTACGCACCACATGCGGCAATTACTGCAAAAAAATTAAATTCAATGACATTAACCCACCGTAACCAGTGATTGAGTTTTGTACGTGTGATGACGCCAATTTCTGATCAAATTGGCAATTTGATTGTCCCACTTGGACACTGGACAGGCATTAACCCTTTGAACGCCACCCCTATCGTGCACGGCAATTTATTATGAAGCTTGTCGGAATACACGAAGATTGATATTGCCCTGCAGGCGCTCGCGTCAGTTGCCGAAAGGGTTAAACTTCTTCAGGCTATCTTTTTTAGGGTTCCGTACCAAAAAGGTACAAAAGGAACCCTTATGGTGCGACTCGGTCCGTCTGTCACATCGCTAAATATCTCGAGAACCACTTAAGCTATCGATTTGAAATACTTATGAACAACGCTAACCCAAACACATTGAAAGTATTATTTTGTTAATTTATTTTTATAGTGTCTATTTTTCTCCGTGAGCTTCTACGGATTATCGTCTTATCTATTGTTTAAAAACCGCAAAGGCGAGTGCCACTATGAAAAAATGGTCAAGCCGCATAGGTAGCGTTTATTGAATTACTACTCTATTGAGCACGGAATAAGATTCATTATGAACTAATACAGAATTCTAACAGAATAGCTGTCTGATCTCTATTGTTGCGTCTAAGGTAGGCGACTAAACGCTCTCAAACCAGCTTAACTTGTGACACTGCGATCCGAAACAAAGATACGTATTCGAAGACCTCGCTTGCACTGGTAATGCGAGCGCACGGCTAGCTATATAGCGCCAAGGAAGCAATGTTATGTTTCTCGAGGAGCAGGTAAAAAACAGGGCCGGATTTTCACACTTACAGTGTAAGTGCGCTCTCCGATAACGCGCCTTTGTATCGCATCTCGATGACACATCTTAGCCTGGTTCTGTAGCGTTCGACTCGACTGTATGTAGTGGATTAAATAAACACCAAAACGTGTGCGTTTTATTTATTAAACATATTTTGTACAGATTTAATAAAATAAAAACTTACATCTTAGGTAAGTGATATTAACGAATAACAATTGATGTAATATTTTAAGTAATCTGATTTAGTACTTTTAAGTAATAAAACTCCTTAAAATATTAGTCTAATACTTATAATAAAACTTTAATACATATAAAATAGAATATTTTTCTGCTCTAAGCTAGGAGGTTAGTATTTATCTTACTATACATATTCTTACTTTACATTTCTTCTATATTACGAGTACTAACTGCGTAGTAAGGATACCTAAACATGTAAGGTCAGGTGAGGAAAAGAGAAACATAGTTCATTTTGCTCGGAGCAGGATAAATCGTATGAGGATAGTCCTTTTACGCAAGTATTTATAAGTTAATTTTATGTATAATCCATTAGTTTTATTTTTATTATCATATTTTTATTCAGTTATCATTATGACATATACCTATTATATTTATTACGTCTTTTAGTATCTCTTTTTATTTTCCCTACAATTATTTATCTGCCTCCAGGGGTTCTCTTACTCAACTGTGATTTTCTACAAAGACGACTTAACAATAACATTTCAGAGTTCTTCACATGTTGGAGCACAAGATTATTCTATAACTTCAGTAAGGATTATTAAATTCTTTTAATTTAATGAATTTGTTAGGCTTCTCATGGTGAACTCGTACAAGATGTCTTTTAACCGCGTCGTGTCTTGGAAATTTCTTATAGCATATTTCACAAGCGTATGGCCTCTCACCAGTGTGTACCCGATAATGCGTTTTTAATTCGGCAAGGACCGAAAATGGCCTTTTGCAAACATCGCATGCATGTGGCTTACTTTCTGTATGAAGTCTTTGGATATGAACTGTTAAGGCAGATTTATGCCTAAATTGTTGCCCGCATACTTCACATGAGTGTTGTTTAAAGTCCTCGTGCACCATCTTGTGGTCCTGTAAATGTCTCTTCTTTCGGAATGTCTTCTGACAAATTTCGCACGCAAAAGGTCTTTCTTCAGAGTGCGTTATCCTATGATTTTTTAAGATACCCTTTGTTGAAAATCGTTTGCTACATATTTCACACATAAAATCCTTTGGTTCTTCCTTTTGCGTTTTATCCTGCTTTTCTTTCTGAAGATGTTTTTTAATATGTTTAGTTAGAGGCCCTCGCAGTGCAAATAGTTTGCCACAAATATCGCAACAAAATGGTTTGTCAGCAATGTTGTGTTTTTCAAATAAGTGTTTTTTAAAGCTACCTTTAAATCTGAACTTCCTTTGGCATAATTCACAGGTATAAGGCTTTTCACCAGTGTGTGTTCGCATATGTTCAATCAAATAGTCTTTGCTTTTGAATTGTTTATTACATGTATCGCAATCGTACGTTTGTCTTTTAAATTTTTCCGAATACTCTTTTTTGCATTCTGTGGTTTCTCCTGAACCTTCACTGTAATCCTTATTACCTTTCTTCTCATCGTGTTTCTCCATATGTTTAGCTAAAGTCCCCTGCAGCGCAAATAGTTTCCCACAAATATCGCAAGAGAATTTTTTATCCATAACTTGGTTGTGTTTGACTAATAAATGTTTCTTAAAGCTACATCTATATGGGAACTTTTTTTGACATATCTCACAAGTGTAAGGTTTTTCACCAGTGTGTACACGCATATGCTGAATCAAGCCAGCTTTTTGTATGAATTGTTTATTACATACATCGCACGGGTACCTAAAATCCCCAGTATGAATTCTTAAATGAAGGCCGAAAGCACTTCTTGCTACAAATTCTTTACCGCATTCTTCACATTTAAAAGGTTTTCCCCCCTTATGATCGAACTTATGACTATCCAATGCAGACTGCGTCTTGAATTTCTTATCGCAAACTTCACAAGTGAATGTATAGTCTCCAGGGTGATGTTTCAAATGAGTGTTTAAGTACTTTTCTTCTGAAAATTGCTTTTTGCATATATGACATGTGAAATCTATTTTATCTACTTGATTTTTTGATTCTTCTGAAACCTCTTTTTTGCAATCTGTTATTTCGCCTGGCTCTACGCTATTAGGATCATATCTAAAATGACTTTTTTGATGAACATTTAAGTTGCACTTAAGTCTAAACGTTTTATTACATATTTCACAAGAGTACGGCCTTTCACCAGTGTGAATCCGCATGTGCACAACCCAAGGACTTTTTTGTGTGAATCTCATGTCACAAAATTCGCAGGAAAATTTGAACTTCCCCATGTGTTGAGCGTAATGAGTATTTAAGTGGCTCTTTTGTACGAATTTTTTGTCGCATACGTCGCACGAGTAAGGTCTCTCTCCAGTGTGGGAGCGGCGATGGATCATGAGTTTTCTTTTCGCACATGGGTTCTGGAACCTTCTTTGGCATATTTCGCATTCGTAGACCTTACCGCGGTCGGAAGCAGGAGCCGACTTAGAATCGTCGAGGTCCGTGAGGGTCGGTTCCAGCATAAAAGTGACGTGGTTGGACGCAGTCGGAACGGGTTGTGCTGAAGGGCCTGATGGCCCTCCGTATATGGCCACTGAAATAATAAGAATAAACACTTGATATGGTAGTAGTAGTAACCATGAAAAACATACAAGAGATCCTACTTTGACCTTGCGGGTACATGCCTATTGAAGCCCAACCGCTAAAAAGAAAAGTATGTACTTTCTCGGAAAGTCAAGTTTAACAGCATGAGGAAACTAGACTATTCCCAGTTCCAGTTTTTGATCAAATTATAAGAACATTTGACGGTCACTGCCGTTAAATCTAGTTTTTTTTTGCTATATTTCGGTATCAGGTTGTTAAGTACTAGAAATAAACACGGGAGGAGACGCGCGGGCGGCGGGCAGAGCGCGACGTGATCGCATCACCTGTCAAGGCTCCAGACCCGTTTAGAATGCAGCCAGGGAAGTGCTAACATAAGAATGAAGATAAAATGCATGTTTGTTCATAAGTTAGATATAACATGGAATTCGTTCCTTAAATGACATGCTTTTCCAATAACTAGATCGCATTCTAAAAACACTTAATAGGCCACATTATGCAGTCACCAACGCACGATATGGAGAATGTAGAAACATACAATTTAGACCACACGAATGGCAAACGTACTCGGGTCGGGTTTGAGATGGTCGAACGCTATGAAGAGCTCGGCTGAGGGCAGCCTAAACCGTGCAGTCCACATGGCTCATGACTACATCAATATCATCATATACTTAACAAATATTCACGTGGGACTAACCACAAAATCACGAAGCCCAACCCAGGAGTATATTTTTTACGATTTTCATATTGGTCCCATAGGAAAACTTGTATAGTATGACCATCTCAATACATTTATGACATTCATGATAACGACCCCAAAATCACCCAGTATTTACTCTAAAACCTACGAAGTGTGCAAAAGGGAATATGAACATTTCATAAGTGTGAAAGGAAGAACTAGTTATGAATATATGTGACAACTTTTATGCCTCACAGCGGCCGTGATCCTCATCGATGAGGGAACCAGAAAGAAGTTTACTTAAATGAGTACACACCTGATACTACTTCGCCGTCAGCCATCTCCACTTCGGACCTCTCCAGCTTGATGTCGGCTGCAGAAAACAAGATTTTATTCAAACTTAAGTAAGAGACATTTACTTAATTTTAAGCTCAGAAATGCACCCTTGAAATTAACGGAGAGAAAAACGCGGTGTATCAGTTTTCCATTTATTTATGTCTTGAATACTTATTTAAGTTTACAAGTAATACACTCACGTATGATGGTTTCCTCTCCAGCAGCTCTCTCGAACTTGATTTTCATCTTGTTACCTGCAGCAAAAAATGGGTTCACGTTGTGGTCTATTTCATTTCATTGTACATTCAAGTGTGGCTACCACCAGTTTGACACTTAGTGCGAGCGAGATGTATAGAAAGTATGAGACTGTTAAGGCAGTCGTGAAGACTGTAAATATATAAATATTTGGGGACAATCCTACACAGTTGGACCTAGCCCTAATCTAAGCAAAACTTGTACTATGAGTACTAGGCGATTATATATAATCTTCCAATAAGGCGCGAAATTCAACTTTTCTATGGGAGGACAACCCTTCGCGCCTATATTTGTTAAATTTGCCGCCTTTTCTAGTTACGGAAATGGCTTGGCAAACTATACCTACTTGTATAGATAAATACATACTTAGACACACACACACGCAACGACCATAACTGCGGTATTTCCGGACCGGAACGACCTTCAAGAAAAGACCGATCTCTATAGTTCGTTTTTTTAGCATTAAAAAAGAGGTAAACAATCTTGACATGTCTTTTTATTGAAAAAAGCTTTTTAGGGTTCCGTACCAAAAAGGTACAAAAGGAACCCTTATGGTGCGACTCTGTCCGTCCGTCCGTTTGTCACATTGCTAAATATATCGAGAAGTAAGTACTTAAGCTATCGATTTGAAATTTGGAATAGTAATGAATAATGCTAACCCAAACATATTGGAAATGTAATTTTTTTATTTTAATTGTATTTATTATGGAAAATTCCCAATATAAAGAGGGGGCAAAATTTCAAAGTCTAGTTACTAGGCCAAGTGGGGTATCATTTGAAAGAGCTCAAATTGAACATTACAAAAAAAATTCTTTTTCATAGTGTAAAAAATTGAGTTATGAAGGAAAATGTGAAAAAAATACCATCCCCCCCTTATCTCCGAAGTTTCGAAAAATTTTTTTTGAATTTTTTACATAATAACATTATCATAAAGATTACAGGAAAAATTAAATCAGACCTGTATCTTAATAACGTTTTATTTAATTTACAATAATCATTTTGTAATTTAATTTGCAATTTAATCCCGTTGGTGTTGATTATAGTTGAAATTCCTATGAAGTTACACTGTATATAAATGATTTATAATTGTGACATATTTGCCGTAACTTATTTTTCAAGTGTTTTTCAGTTTAATGACACGTCAAAATAGCTTACCTTCTTACTAATGAACACTATTTACTACAAAAAAACGGACTATAGTGCCGGCAACGCACTTACAACCCCTCTGGAGTTGCAGGTGTCCATGAGCGATGGCAACCGCTTAACATCAGGCGATTCGTCTGCTCGTTTGCCTCCTATGTCATCAAATAACCTATTAACAAAAATACGCACGAAGCGTTTCGCTTCAACATTCCTTATACGAACTGCCAAGGAGTGGAATGCCCTGCCCGAGTCTGTGTTTCCGTATGAGTACAATCTGGGTCTCTTCAAGGCTAGAGTAAATAGGTACCTATCTCGTAGGTAAGCGTGCTCCACCGTAGACCGCATCATCACTTACCATCAGGTGTGATCGTGGTCAAACGCCTGCCTATACTCCATAAAAAATAAATATAACTCAGGAATAAAATATTCGTGATAAACACACAAATATTATACCCTAAGCGAGATTCTAACCCGGGACTTCCTGCTTCGTAGTTAGGCTAGGCTAGGAGGTTGTTGAGTTTGATTTGTGGTGGTGTGGTGTCGGATAGGTGGCAAACAAGCATACAGCCCGCCTGATGGTAAGCAGTCTCCGTAGCCTATGTACGCCTGCAACTCCAGAGTTACATGCGCGTTGCCGACCCTAACACTCCGCACCCTCGTTCCTCGTTGAGCTCTGGCAACCTTACTCACCGGCAGGAACACAACACTATGAGTAGTAGGGTCTAGTGTTATTTGGCTGCGTTTTTCTGTAAGGTAATTCCCCAGTTGGGCTCTGCTCTAGATCTGGAATGACATCCGCTGTGCTGCGCCCTACTCGTACCACACAAACCGAGATGACATTCACAATGCCCATATCTCTCTTTTGGACGTAGTTTAAGGACGTATCCCCGGATACGATCCAATCCCCCGATCCAAGGATGTACAACTCGATTCTCTATACCAAATTTCATCTAAAGCGTGTGGTTTGAGCACGAAGAAGTAAGATGGGCAGAGTTACGAACGAACTAAATACCTAATCTACTTTTGAGCACTCTGTTTCGGACCAGCAAGGTTGGGATATCTAGAAATAGTAATACTATTCTTGACCATCATATATTTTTTGGCTATAAACCTTTGCAAAAATAACACCTAGTATCACAGGGCCACTAAACAATTGGTAATCAGTCTCAGCGACGTCTGAGCGTAATAACTATTAAAGTTTAGATACTTTCGATCCTAAGTCAACTGTGGTATCATTTTCAACTAATTCAAAGATGTAGAACATACCAAATTTCATCTAAATCGGTTCAGCAGTTATTGATTCCCCATACAAATTTCCACCCTCTTTTCACACCCTTAAGATATGATTTTTGAGACAATAACTATCCTATGTCCTTTCCTGACCGGTCCTGTCTGGTATTCAAAGTATCTCTATACCAAATTTCAACTAAATCGGTTTAGCGGTTTAAGCGTGAAGAAGAATTAAAAAAGTTTATAAAAAAAAAATGTTTTAATTTCGGAATGGTGTCAATATGATACCTCAAAAACGATTCGGCAACCACGAAAACGATTTCTACAAAAACGATACCAAACTTTGCCTTCTTTGGAAAAGAGCTGATACTCTTCAAACTTCTGGGAAAGGAATATACGGTGGTTTCATTGCTTGCACAAAAAAAAAACCGCATCGAAATCGGTCCATCCGTTGGAAAGCTCGATGCCACAGACAGACAGGCATTGGTGTCAAACATATAACTAACACCCCCTTTTTGCGTCGGGACTTAAAAACAAGCCCAACACGATGCAAACGTACCTATAATATTGTAAGCTTCAGCGCGGCCGAAAGATTCGGCAGTTTTTGGCCGAAACATGATTTTTATGCCGAAACCGAAACTTCTGTTGGACACTACTTAAGTAGCGTGACGATAAATCTATTTTGTTAATAGGTTATCTTAAAATGTATACATATGATAGTATCTAAATACCTACTTACGATGTAAACCCTGACAAAAACAAGAAGTGTAGGTAATGCCACATTGAAAGGTTACAAGTTGAGTTACGGATCCAACCAATCCGAAAAACAAAATATTTAAGATATAAATGTGTAAAAAAATTACAATCTGTAAAAACAACACTTAAACCATAAGAAGCGCTATGGGGGCATTCCACATAAAGGTATACTTTGTCGCGGACGTGACGCGTATTATGGCAGCTACTTTAATAATCTGTATTATATACCGTTACATTTAAATCTAATGCCAAATATCGGCTTCTTAGCTTTATCAAAAGTGTCAAATAAGCGTTCGTGTCATCCACGATGAGGCGCAGATTTGTCAAATCTAACCTTTAATAACATAAAAATACATGTCAATGTGTACGCGTCGTTGTGAATGACACACTCGACACTTTGATGGGGGTCTACCGCGAAAAACGAAATTCGCAAATTGCGGGGATCTTTCTCTTTTACTCTCACTAAGAAGTAATTAGAGTGACAGAGAAAAATGCCCGCAATTGATGAACTTCGATTTTCGCGGTTATAACCCTGGAATGCCCCTTTGTCACCTCCATGCTCTGTAGGGCCATTGCACACCGCGTTTCATTCCACGAAGCGGTTTTTTTCGTTTGTCGCGATACTTACGCGCGGTGCAAGCGCGTTAGCAACGCGTCAGTATCGATTCAAACGCGCGTCGACGGCGCGTTAAAGAAACGCGGTATGCATAAATAGGCCTTTATATTCGTCATAACCGTGTAAGTACGTAGCCTTATCTTATCTCTGTTACTATTATTAGATATTAAGGATATCTCGAACGATCTTTTAGTTTTATTCTGTCAAGTGTTTGACAAGTGACAGATAGTTTTGCCGCGGTTTTGGTAAAATGTGACATTGACAGTTAGATTAGGACTGAGAGGAAAAAACTCAAGCGATTGAAGGAAGGATTTGTATTGTTTTAATTGTAAAAAACTCAAAGATAAATAAACTATTGTAAACTAATTCAGTATTTTAGTGAGACATCTAATATCGGAAGTGGCAAAGAACTGAAGAAATATCAAAGAACAAAAAAAAAAGGAAAACTGGGACAGGCCATCATGTTCAGAGTTCATGTTGACAGAGCAAACTGAGTGCTATAGTGTCTAACAAATCTTGAATCCTGAGTATTACATATATGAAAACATTTTACAGCATGAAATCATAGCTATAATGGCATATACCCATGTGAACAACAATGCTCATATGCTAACCTTAAAACATGCAAAGAAAGATACGAAAGTTTGGTTATTTAATATTGAGTAAAGCTTCATGTTAGAATTCTAAGATGAAATTGCAGGGTGAACAAGATGGGGGTTGGCATACCCACAAAGGCCTAATTGTTGAAGAATTATTGCACTCAAATATGCACTATGGCCGTGTGTAAAAGGTTTGGAGGTATAAAAATATATAATCACAAGATGAAGTGAGGTAAGGTCAAATTATAGAATGTTTCATTGGCATTCACATAATTTACAAGTAAGTATTGGTTTAAATAATGACATGTGAGTATTACTGCCAGACATAAAATTGACTAATACAAAAGATTAGTCGCTTTGAGGTATGTTTCCGACAGATCAAAATTGTTATGTTAACTGAATAATTAATATTTGTTAACATGTTTCAAATGAAATATATCAAGCCAGCATAGCCACTAAAGGCCTGTGTTGTCCAAATGGTATGGTTTTAGTAACATGTGCAGTAAAAAAGAAAAAAGTATGAAATTCTTTTACACATGAATTCTTGATGTTGACTGTATTATCAGAGGTAGTTAATTCAGTGATGAGTAAATAAGAATTAGGCCTGTTGTCTAATTCTTAGTTATGATACTTGTAAAAGTGGCCATTTATTAATTATTAGTTTTAGTTCTTTCGGCTCTGTGTTAATGAATCAGTCAATCAGGACACACATATTTATATATCTATGCATATAGAATTATTATTCATAATAATATTTTGTTGTGGAATGCAAATTGTGTCGATATTAAGAGATATCGACTAAGTCTTGGTTAGTCATGAAGACCTACTTACTCATACTAATTACTTGAGTGCAACCAAAGAATGTTACTGAATGCCTTGCTACAAGAAGAATAATATTTCAAGATTCATATTACAGAGTTAACTTACAGTGCAATAATTTTACAGTAGAATCTGCATATAATGACATCAATCGATCGTGACAAATATGTCATACTAAGTGGATGTCATATAAAACCTAGTTGTTGTTTATGTTGTCTTAATTAATCTCAAATTCCTTTATGAGAGATGACTTTTATTAATTTTGTACCAATTATCAACTTGTCAATTAGAATCAAAACTAAACAACTTAGACGCCAAGCATGCACCAAGCATCCTCGCGTAGAAAGTGTGGGGACTGCCATAAAAACCAGTGAATGTGTCAGCCATGATTTGATAAAAATAGGATAAATAGGTCATACTAAGCGAATTGTCACTTTAAGCCAAGTCATCTTATGCGATTTTGTTACAAGGAATTTTATATTCAAACTTTCACACAATAATTATGTCATAGTAAGCGGTTGACTAATAAATGGATTCCACTGTATTTATCTACATGACGAGTGATAATGTGGAGTGAGATGTAACATGTTGCATGTTGTGTGTTGTTAGAATCTCCAAATGTCTTCACAAATGGGTACTGCAAGTGCGTGATGGGTGTCCTCCCCGAACTGGATGGTGCAAGGGATTCTTTACAGTAAAAGCAATCTGCGGTGAGAGATGACTGCAGGTATTATGTCAAAAGTTAAGGGGATGCTGTATTTGCTGCTATAACAAAAGTTAAGTATACTCCACACATGTTCCTTGTTTCAACAAGTTGAAGTATTTGAAAGTTTCATGCAAGCAAATTTGTTGAAATCTGACAATGTCATGAACTGGTAATAAATTATTGGCACTAGATAAACACAAGTGCTGTGATATACATGCATCCGCTTCAAAAACTGCTAGTGTATAAATAAAATACTTATAATAATAAGTGGTACAAGACATATTTTTAATTACAAGAGTTAAAATAAAATAAATTATTGGTATATAACATTCTGTATGGAGAATTAACATTAAAAGATCATAATCATAATTTTTTTTTTTTTTTTTGTTTGTGAGAAATGCATTGACATAAATATACTAGACAGGCTATCGAGAACAAATTGTGTCCGCCATTTTCGGCGTTTGACATCTGTCACTAAGCTAAAGAATAAGGATAGCTGTGTAGCTAGCCAGAGGCGAAACTGTTATGACAACTGTTCATTTTCTGTCTACATATGCATTGTAAAGAATCTAGATAAAATGTATTGTATTTCCTTATAAGTGTATTTAAATTGTTTTACGTATGTGATACGGACGACATTAAGATTTATAAAAATAGTCATAAAGCTTTGAACTTTCTATTTGACTCTCGTACTCGTAGCAATTTTGATCAAATCGCACTTATAGCATAATATACTCTTTAAATATGAGAAGAGAAGAAACTACAAAAAAAATTACGAGATAAAGAGTAATATATCATTATTGGTGTAGGTATATAATTATTATTTTGCAAAGAATAAGGTAAGTAATCATTAGTACCTATGTATTACATCTGCGAGATGTAATTTATGCGCCACAGAAAATGGCGTACCACCGTGAGTGTTTAAAGTGACGTTTGAAAATAATCTAAATGAGCTTAAAACAAGAGCTTTTCGCATTGAATCTTTATTATATTGCTTTAATTACGTTTCTTGATATTATTAGAATGCATTTTCATAACGCACAAAGGCATTTTCAGTTTATTTAAAAAAAAAATAACTTTTTTTGTCACATGCGTGTATCACGCCTGTAGTCGGAGTCGTACTAAACCTAATGAAGTGCCGACACTTCATTGAGGTGTGGAAACATTTTGTTAGAGATGCCGACTCTAGTACAATGACTTAATGGAGAAATGGGTTACATTGCCGATAATTACTATTGTAACTAAGTTAGCTTGCTATAGCTCATACAGTATTGGATCTACAACTTAAGTCAAAATTTTGATCATATGTTTATTGACATTATTTAATTAATACAAGACCTATTTTTAATATGAGAGTTTGTGACTTGTCTTGTAAGTTTGCATTTTAATGCAGTCAATGAAATTGAAGCCATTATCATTTTTACAATGGAGAAATGGGTTACATTGCCGGTAATTACTATTGTGACTAAGATAGCTTGCTATAGCTCATACAGTATTGGATCTACAACTTAAGTCAAAATTTTGATCATATGTTTATTGACATTATTTAACTAATATAAGACCTATTTTTAATATGAGAGTTTGTGACTTGTCTTGTAAGTTTGCATTTTAATGCAGTCAATGAAATTGAAGCCATTATCATTTTTACAATGGAGAAATGGGTTACATTGCCGGTAATTACTATTGTGACTAAGATAGCTTGCTATAGCTCATACAGTATTGGATCTACAATTTAAGTCAATATTTTGATCACATATTTATTGACATAATTTAACTAATATAAAACCTATTTTTAATATGAGACTTTGTGTCTTGTTTTGTAAGTTTGCATTTTGATGCATGTCAATGAAATTCAAGCCATTATCATTTTTACAAGATAATGTCCCACTGCTGGGCACAGGCCTCCTCAGTTCATATTTAAGTAATTCGTTTTGATCAAACATTTAGTAAAAAGTATTTTGATAAATTATTAGAAAATATTTAGTAAGCAAAGATAGTTCAACCGTAATTTCAAATGTTGAATGAAACATGCTATGTTAAGCCGAACACAGATATTGTCCTGAGTTATGATTGCAGAATGTACTGGCAAGAGTCTGCACGTCTGAGCGACAGTGCGAGTCTGGACTTCTAACGCGAGGCTACACGTCTGAATGGCGGTACGAGTCTGTACCGCTAAACGGCTGTGCGAGACTGGACGCCGGAGCGGTGCACGGCCGTCGGAGCAATTGGAGCCGCTGAGCATAAATCGGCTACGTCACGAGACCCCTGATGCGTTTTGGAAGGCGCACGAGGCGCAGAGGTTCTGCGGTGCTGCTTGCTGACATTCGGGGGCGAGGGCTTTTCTTCTGAAGGCTGAACTGATAACCGATTGTGGGGATTGCTCGAGCGCAGTCCTATGTTCGATGTCGCAGATGGTCAGATCACTACTGGCGTGACCATAACTGTGAGATGAGCATTGCCGCCATTGCCAACGTCGTGATATGGTAGATTATGTGCCTAAGGTAGACCTGTTTCCTGTTATATATATATTAGGTCGATCCGTAACTGAATGATGTATTGATGACTGCACTATTGAAGCAGATGCTGCATTTGCCCTATTTACTGAACCTCATGACTTATGGAAATATATGTAGAATGTATATAGCTATGTTTATAGATATGTTTAAACCTGTAACATACTTTGACTTTTTTTTTATGTAATTGTTCTCATATAAGCGATTTGGTGTACACTGTAAGTTTGTATTGAAAATGAAATAAATAAATGTATAAAGTAGGTACACAAAATTCAGATATTTATAGAATTACAGGTGGAAATAGGGCAGTTAACAAAATAATAGGGCATAAGACCGACACAAGGAAAATGCAAAAATGTCCAGGTTATAGATTGTATACAGTCATGCAAATTTAAAGTATAGCATTATGATGATTGATATGTTGATGATTCAGGTTTAGCAGATTATTCAAAATATTTTTTTGACTTTTAGATGATACAATATGATATGTTGATTGATCTGAACAAAGTAACCGATAGTGAGAATAGTTAGTGAAAATATAATTGTATGCCTGAAAAGAAGGCCATTCCACCTAACCTAAGAAACTTGATGTACTTAGTAAAGAAAATGAAAGTCAAAGAAAATGATTTTAGTTTATGAAAACGTCATGTTTATTGTTGTCAAAAGACATTCAAGTACTTATGAAAAGATTTAGTGTTGCCTTTTTTGCTGTTATTTGTTGGTAAATATGGATAGACTGAGTGAACCGGTTCACCCGTCACACTAAAGACTGGTGCGGTTTGGATTTAAATGTCACATCAAGAGAATATCGTTAATATTGTAGGCTGAGTGACCAGGTTCACGGCTACTCTAGAGATTACTGTGGCTTAGAATAAAATGTCGCACCAGGTGAATATTGTTAATGTTGTAGACTGAGTGACCAGGGTCACAGCTACACTAGAGATTACTGTGGTTTAGAATAAAATGTCGCACCAGGTGAATATTGTTAATGTTGTAGACTGAGTGACCAGGGTCACGGCTACACTAGAGATTACTGTGGTTTAGAATAAAATGTCGCACCAGGTGAATATTGTGAATGTTGTAGACTGAGTGACCAGGGTCACGGCTACACTAGAGATTACTGTGGTTTAGAATAAAATGTCGCAGCAGGTGAATATTGTTAATGTTGCAGACTGAGTGACCAAGTCCACGGCTACACTAGAGACTAATGTGGTTTATAGTGAAATGTCACACCAGGTGAATATTGTTAATGTTGTAGACTGGGTGACCAGGCTCATGGTTACGGTAGAGACTAATGTGGTTTAGAATGAAATGTCACATTAGGTGAATATTGTTGATGTTTTAGACTGAGTGACCAGGTTCACACGACTGCACTAGCGACTAGTGTTGTGCGGAGTGAAATGGAAATGTCACCTCAGATGAATATTGTTGATGTTTTAGATTGAGTGATCAGGTTCACACGGCTGCACTAGTGACTAGTGTGGTGCGGAGTGAAATGGAAATGTCACCTCAGATGAATATTGTTGATGTTTTAGACTGAGTGACCAGGTTCACACGGCTACTCTAGTGACTTGAGTGGTGCGGAGTGAAATGGAAAATGTCACCTCAGATGAATATTGTTGATGTTTTAGACTGAGTGATCAGGTTCATACAGCCGCATTAGTGACTGGTGTGGTGTGGAGTGAAATGCCATCTCAGGTGGATATTGTTAATGTTTTGGATTGACAAAGGGGATATACACGGCCGCATATTAGAGACCAGTGTATTGAAGGGTGAAATGTTACAAAATTTTGCGTAAATAAGGTTAATTAAACAAATTCATGATGGCACATTAGAGACTAATGTATGAACTTATGTATACTCGTGTGGTTCATTGAAAAATAAGGTTTTATACTGTTCAGTACCTGCTAGATTGAGTTTGAGGACAAACTTCTAGATTATCAGGTTGGCCGAATATTAGATATTAAGGATATCTCGAACGATCTTTTAGTTTTATTCTGTCAAGTGTTTGACAAGTGACAGATAGTTTTGCCGCGGTTTTGGTAAAATGTGACATTGACAGTTAGATTAGGACTGAGAGGAAAAAACTCAAGCGATTGAAGGAAGGATTTGTATTGTTTTAATTGTAAAAAACTCAAAGATAAATAAACTATTGTAAACTAATTCAGTATTTTAGTGAGACATCTAATACTATGAATCCATCCGGGCCATAGCAAGTATGCTCCTTTCCATTCCAAATGGTTTTATTTTGTCACTGCTTTACTCAACATAAAAGTGTATTTGGTTTATGTTAGATACAGAAAACAACTCAACAACTTTATTTATGTTAAATATGTACGGTTATATAGGTTATAATATATAGGGTATTCGTATATTAAATAAGTTATGGCCTCCATAGACTCCTGTAGTGACCCTACCTATGAACCTTCGAAAAGTTCGAATCCTGCTAAGAGCATGTATTTGTATGTTTATCATAAAATTCACAAATATTTTGTTCCAGAGTTATAGATACTTTCTATGTATTAAAATATTGTCATCTAGTAATCAAATCAAATAAAGGCCGGGTTACTGGTTGATTTATGTCCGATATTTATTACTAGTTAAACTACTTATGATTCCATAAAAAAAAAGTGTTAAATAAATTTCTCTATTGTAATAAAAGAGATTTTCAGAGCTGCTGAGGTTACAATAATGCCTGTAGTATCTAGAACTCACACTTCTAAACTATTCACCAATCTAGTACGTCTTATAGCTTACTGGCAGTGAGCACTCCCTTGAGCCGCGCGCGCAGCTCTTCCTGACTGCGCTGCACTTGCAGCTTGAAGTCGTTCGCGTCGCGCAGCCGCACCACGCACACCTCGCAGATCCCGCACTCGTCATTCCCCATGCCAAGCTGAAAGTTACAATTATAACTGGTTATTTAATTTACAGTTTACCATATCTAGGGTGTTTGTAAAGATGACATAGAGTACAATAAGCCGCACCTAAGTTACTTAAAAATAAAACGCACTGCTTGCTTTTATTGAGGGATAGGTAGGACCATTTTGTCTCATAAGGTGAATAAACTTTTATAGTGGAGTTCAATAGATGGCAAATAATATAAATTATGTGACATAATTGACAGATTTTGTTAGCATTTGACATATTATGTGACCGCGGCCAGAAAACGTCCTTTGTGGCTTGCCATAAAGACGAGATTGCTTGTATCTTTATACTAATAACCTGCCAAGGCGTCCTTATGGCAAGCCACAAAGTTGGACGTTTTGCCAGCTGCAGTCACATATAACCTAACATTTTTACAAAGACATCATACATTATCATTTCAAGTAGAAAATTAATAATTCAGCGTCCCACTGCTGGGCACAGGCCTTCTCTCATGCGCGAGAGGGCTCGGGCTATAGTCCCCACGCTAGCCCAATGCGGATTGGGGACTTCACATACGCCTTTGAATTTCTTCGCAGATGTATGTAGAAAATGATATAGTTAAAATATTTGAATATATAAAATGTTTTTAGTACCTTTTACTGAAGCAAATTTTGTACAAATATCAAGAACTCCTAACCTAAATCACATTCTGGTGATTGTGTTCTTATTCTGAATTAATTTTACTCCCGCAATAATAATCAAGGGGTGGTATCCGTATAATTAAAAGCATATAGTATTATAGGTCTTCCCACTTTTCTCAGGCGGTTGGTAAAGAAGTTACGCAGTTATTTTCTTATTAAAGGTTACTGAGTTTTTAAATGAAACTACAGTAGGCAGAGTGTACGTGGTTAGGATGGGCGAGCATTTCATCACGCCGTTGCTATCCCGCTGTTGTCATAGATTTAAAAAAAATTGTTAAATATAATGCGGAAACCACTTTAATCTGTTTTCGGCTGGTTTTTTGCCCGTCCAGATTAAAGAGGTCCTATTGTAGTTTATATCACTTAATAAAAGATTATTATTAGCGGTATTGTAGGCCTTTGAGTGCCACGTCAATCAAGCAGTGATCAATTGTGATGGCCCTTTAAAGTTCATTATTGTTGCCCATTGAATCCAGATTTTTTTTTAAATATTCATTGTTATAATAATTGTTATAATTCAGTGTAATTTTATTTGTAATTTTATTTTTAAGTTAGTTTTAACTTTAATCTAGTTTTATTTTGACATGTAAACTGACTTTATGAATAAATGAGTATGAGTATGAGTATAATAAACATCCTTATTATTACATTATAACTTTCTTAACATAATACAAATCAGGTTCATACAGCCAAGCCTCAACCAGTCCTCAGCTGGCCACAATAATCTTGCCCTGTCACCGGCACCACCAATGGGACAGCAATATATTTATGCGCATGTAATAGAGATACAAACAGGCGGGTCAATGTACGAAATTCTTTATACCAAGCATCCTTACTTTAGACATACATAGTTACTACAACACAAAAGTGAACAAATTTTAGGATGAAATTCTAATAGCAAATGGGCGGAGATAGTTTTCAAAACATAAAAAGATAATTATGCGTCATCACAGACACATTAAGCATAACTATCAAAATAATTATTTGAACAATAGAGTTAGGTCAAGATAACTCTGCAACGATTATGACAGCACAGACTTTGCAAGTGTTATTTATACGTCATAATTGCATAGAAGATTGACGTTTAAAATAACACTGTGGATCTGGGCTATCATAATCGCTGGACTTATTATGGACTTATCTTGGTTTAACACTATCTACGAGTAATAACAAGATCGATAAAGTTACTATCTATACTTACATTAATATCGAAGCAGTCTTTTAGCATGTCGTAATATATCTCTGTTTTACCGAGATGTCTGTACAGCGTTTTAAGTCCCTTCTCCGGCGGGCGCACCAGGCAGCAGCTACACGAGTGCAGCTCCTCCATTTTGTAACATGTAAATCACAACAGAAGCTTACTTAATCTATCTTTGTCTCTTAAGACAGACAGGGAGATGTTATCGATCGAAAACTCGAAATCGGGGAGCGACCGAGCAATGGCGTCATCCTGTTCAATGTCCGATTGTAATCTAAATGACATTGACGAGAGTCTCATTGCCAGCTAAAGTTTTCGCTAAATTCAGTTATCGTATTGGAGTGTCAAAAGTATCGTACCGATAAAAAAATATATCGTACATAATTGCGGCAAGATTTACTTATTTCTGACAACAAAAGAGAGAAGTGACACTTTTATCACATATTTCTTTAAATACTGGACTTTACTTTTTAGATGGCAACGTCTCAGGGGTAAAGCTCTTACTGATACTTTTGCGTACATTATCGTACCTATTGTACATCGTACGTACCGAAGCAAAAATTAACGAACATGTACGATAATTATCGTACGCCTGGCAACCCACGATGAGACTTTTTTTTTTTATATGATGGCATCAAGATAACGTCAAAGTCAATGGCATTCTTGTTCAATTGTTCAATAACGTGGACGGTAAAAGCCTCTAAACTAGATCCATGTATACTTTACTTTTAGAGACGCATCGAATAGCTGGCTCTGTGATTGTATTCTGCCCGTCGTAACGTTGACACACGTGCTGGGGCTGACAGTTGTGAAAAAGAATGTTCTCAGTGGAAGTGTTCTAGTTTGGAAGTTTCTATCGTAGTTTCGATTAGCTGCTACGGGTGAGTAATCAGTGGTGATAATGGCAGATAAGCTTCTCGTGATGTCCTGATAAAGGGGACTCCTATACGGCCACGTTGTGTACAATACAATTCTTCATTGAAACATGCCTTCTCAATTTATCCGAATTGATGGACGTAGACATACCTTATGCTCAATAAAGAAGAATTGACGCGCATTTCAAAAAACTTAGTCCTCTGGGGATTCTACCCAAATCACTTGCATTACATAACCCCTACTTATAATTACTCAGATCCACTATTAAACAAATGTACAGTTGTTTATTTATACAGTGCATCCCTAGCCATTGGACAAAGCCGAAATGTACATATGCATTAGGGTATTTAGAACCAGTGTACAAAGTATCATAACAACCGGTGTAGCGGTTTTGAAGAAATTAGCAAATTACCATTTTTTACTTTGGAGCAGCCTGTATGTGGTAGTAGCTCCTAAGTTAATATCCTCAAAAAATAGTATGGAACCTTCTTCAACCTTTTTTATTTATGACACTAATAAGCTTCAGACTTTTGAAAAATGTCATCATTGTCAAATATTACGAACAAATTGTCAAAAAACTGCCAAAGATTAACACAGTATGTTTCTTTTTGTTGTTGATTATTGCAAATAACTTTTGTTTGAAATTTTTTTTTTTATCATTTGTTGTAATTAAAAAAATATTAACATCAGAGCATTTCTGAGAAGTAGCCCTATGTGGGATTTCAAGGTTTGTCCAAAGCCTAAAGTCACCCTGTATATATATATATATGTGGTATGTATATATATATATACCACATCGGTGGCAAACAAGCATACGGCTCGCCTGATGGTAAGCAATCACCATAGCCTATGGACGCCTGCAACTCTGGAGGTGTTACATGTGCATTCACAGATCCCAGACACTGCACCCTTGTTGAGCTCTAGACCCCTTCTGGTCCATTCACAGAAAAGTTGACCAGTCAGCTGTGCTATCCTTACAAGCCCTAATAAGAGTAGCTTTCTTGTCCCATTAAAACTTGTATTTTTATAAGCTGTAGACCTTGCAATAAGCATAAAATTGTAAATTTTATAAATAATTACTTCCTTAACTCCTGCTCACATTAAACTTACAATGGGCTTAAGCACTATATACCTTACTGATATTTAAGTTTTTTATGCCAATTACCACCCTTTTGAATATTTAAAAAAAAAAACGAAAAAAAAAACTATTTGACTATTGAATCTGCTAACAAAATGGTCTACAAATTTGATATGTAGAGGAGAAGGAGAATGATATGTAAGAAAGCATTTTTGCCCAAACTGAAACAGTCTTTACAAATGCTTGGCCACATCAAGTTGGAGGCATAGCCAAAGCAGGTGGAGGAGAAACTGCAGCATTCAGGCATTCTCGACTCCATTGTTCCGAGCAATTATTAGGGTTGGCACAATTTGACATCCCTTTACGTGCACAACCACAGATAAGATAATGACTTGAATTTTGACAACCCTTAATAGCCAATAGGAATAGTGCCATGCATTAAAAAGGGACAGCAAGATTTGTCTCTGAATCGCTGTGAAACTTTGGTCTTGTAGAAAGTTTATATATATTTCGTAGTACTATTACTTATTCTGTGGTCAAGGTGTAATCAAGAAACTGTAAAAGTGGACTAACATTGGAGTGTCCTAAATGACATTATGCTATACATAATAGGGAGTATTACTGCAATGTTCTGCCTCCAGAGTACAGCACTAGCACCTTAGTAGAGTATAGAGTAATATGACATTGATGCATCAAGACGGTTTGTTTACAAAGGACCTACCGGGACACACGGAAGTCGAAATTTAGTTATCTGCACCTTTATCACTTGAATTCGCAAGAGTGATAGAGAGGTTGGATAACGAAATTTCGATTTTCTAGTTTCGTGGTAGACCTTCAGATTTTGATGGATTGTGGTAGTGGCGCCCCTACGCAGAGGTAAAGATAAAGATATTTTATTATTCAAGTAGACATATTACAATGCGCTTATGAACGTCAAATAAAGCTACACCTCTGAAAGCCCTGAGAAGATTTGAATCCCCCCTCAATTGGAATGTTCTTCGTACACTTAATGTTATCGATTTTCTAACACAAAATGCAAATAAAACATATGCAGCTAGAATATGTGTCAAATGTTATCAACGTTGACGTGTCATCGTCGATGCATTATAAATAGGTTTATAAGAAAAGATTACACACCTACATACTAACTTATCTACACCCTGCACTAGTACTTTGTTTACATATGCTCCTAACTACTTATTCGATTTTTTTTTTGACATGACGCACGAAGATTTACGCAAATATTTTTATTGGCTATCCATGCATATTTTTCTGGAGGTGTACCTCCAAATACCGAAAATAAAATGTTTTTTTTACACAATGAAGTATAAGTACATGACGTGGGTTAAAAATGTGTATTTTGTAGCCTATTTTATTATTATCAAATATAATTTTGTTTCGTTAATCTAACTTGAACAGTCTACAAAATATGCCACTTTCAATGATACACTGATTATTTTACATTATCCTGAATAACTCGAAAACAAAAGAAGATCGAGGACTGATATTAAGCATAGAGTGTTCTTAGGACTTGCCAGTACACCACCTGAAAGAATGACCAAATCCGTCGTTGGGGGCACCTCTAGTTCGCTTAGCCTGCTAGACCCTTTGGTCTTGTATCCTTATGTTAGCTGGCAGAATTGACTTTTAAATGATGATTATGAATGACAGTTTTTTTATGACATCCATTTGGATTTGATTTGTTTTTTTTTTGTTTTCATACTTAGTATTTTCCTTGCGTTGGTGTGGTGAAAAATTTTATGTTTCACTCGGAGGCAAAGTTTGTTTAACCCTCGTGCCTTGAAACCCTTGCAACACTCAAGATTCCCCTTCTCGAACCACTTGCTACACCTGTGGCTCAATTTTGCAATCTTTCGCTTGCTCGGGTATCATATTATCATGAGCGGTTAAACAACAATTTTGTCCCCTTGTAAAACAAATAACCATTGTTTCTTTGTAGGTTGATCTGATATAAGTCAGTTGGGTATTTACCCAATCCCAGCAAATTAGAAAATGGAGGAGTATTATTCATGTAGCTGCTGCCTGGTGCGCCCACCAGACAAAGGCCTCAAGACTATGTATAAACATCTCGGCAAAGCAGAGGTATATTACGACATGCTGAGAGAATGCTTTGGTTTAAGTGTAAGTACAACCTTTATCATATTGAAATCTTTTTTGCGACCAATGTGGCAAGAAATGCCACGCTGCTATAGTTATTAATGGCGATACGGGACTCCGTAAACTCACTAATGCCACAACAAACATCTACAACAGATGCTGATGATTTTACTTTTATGGTTTTAAACGCCAATTACATCTACACTTCCCAATATCCGTTAATCATTTTCCGTTTCACGGAATATCAGCATATCAATAACAATATTTGAAATGTAAAAAATACTTTGTCTCTAATTGCCAAAAATATTCAATGTTTGATATTCTTGCGATGACATCAGGCCTGATAAAGTGTGGATGTAATTAGCAATTTCTGTGACAACATGACTTGTTGACTTGACACATAGGCTTCTTAAATAACATTTTCTGTTTATGTTTGCCGCACCCAATTATATTTATTGATTTTTTAACGACTCCATGATTTCAAAAGGAGGAGGTTCTCAATTCGGTTGTATGTTTTTTTTAAAATGGCAAACATTTAAAAAAAAGTTTTTTTTTAAATGTTTGCTACTTCATAACACCATCATTTCTGAACCGATTTTGGAATTTATGATTAAGTGGAACTGCTGATGCTGATCAGAATGGAACTCTTCAACAACGCATAGTTCCCGCTTGGCGATTTGTCGTCGTCGTTATGTTTGTTAGGCAAATTAGGTTTTCAAGACGCATTTTTGTCAAGCTCGAGATCTGATGGGAGAATCTATGAGGAATCGAGGAAACTCCTCAAATGTTAAAGGCATACATATAGTTAGTGTTTTTATATTTCATTTAACAAATCAAGCATTTTAAAAGGTGACTTTTCATGAAGTGGAACTGCTGACGATTAGCAGAATAGAACTCTTCAACGATGCATAGTTCTCGTTTGGCGATTTGTCCTCTTCGCTGTGTTTGTTAAGCAAATTAAATTTTCATTACAATGTTTTTATTTTGATTGTAAGAAATCCAAAATCAACAATAATCTTTCTTTCATCGGTCTCCCTCATTGAAGTCGGTTTTTATTTCTTAAAAATTATAAGTTCCAACGTAATTCTTTTTTAGGTATGCACTCCAAACAAAGTATATGAAATATTTATTTCATTGTTAATTCTAAAGAATGTGCATCATAATTGCTGTACATCTCTGAGAAGTAACCTCTCGCGGTTTTCTCTCACTTTATATTGTATACCCGTCTCACAAAGCTTTTTAATCACGTCAACCTTCCTGTCGTGCAAATTTTAGTAGTTGCATGATTAGTTTTATGATAAGTTGTAAAGAAAATTGTTTCTTTAAAAATGTTCCAGTTAAGCTTAGGAAATGATGAGTGTGGTATCTGCGAGGTGTGCGTGGTGCGACTGCGGGACGCGAACGACTTCAAGCAGCAAGTGCTGCGCGTCCAGGACGTCCTGCACGCGCGGCTCACGGGAGCACTCCCTGCCAGTAAGCTACATGACTATGACATATATCAGACTTACATTGGGTGGTATGTTTTTAATTGGCGGGTTCACCCAGAACAAGCCGCCTCGCGATGACATCTTAACGCATTTTGCTTCAACGTTTGGAGATTTAGATGTACTCAGAATAGTACAGAATAGAACGATGCATCATTTTCAATCTGTCAAATATTTGCAAGTATAGTATAAGTTGGCATAACCTTAAATAAACTTTATTTCGTTGAAACATGGGTTACAAATGGTCAGTTACTCGTAGCAATCCGTTAGCTCTCCTTGGAAATTACAATGAACAACGAAAAAGAAAAAAATATGACTTTTAGGTATTGTATGAGAATACAATTTCAATTTTATTTACATGACAGTTTTTGTTTATAAAAGTTTTTCGTTTTTCTTGTGATTCAACTTTTCCTTGCAGGGTTTTTCCAAATGTCTGTTATATTTTGTGACGATTCATTCCGTTGATAATTCTTTAGAGAATATATACTACGATTAAAGAATAACTATATATAACAACTTTTAAAACTGTAACAGATGAGCGTATTGGTAAAGATAAAGATAAAAGGCATTTATTTGTGTCAATCCCTAAACTTGTGTAGACAAGAGTAAATTACTTTGGTCACCTTATATCAGCTGGTCAGCATATATCTCTTTCACGCTCACTTATAGCTGCGTCTTTCGCGGACCTACGGCGGACCACCTTCCACACGATCGACAGGCCTCGGAGTTGACCAAGGTCGCGATCCGATACGCCCGTCGGTTACAGCTTTTAGACTGAAGTTAAGCGTATGCTGAGACGCAAGCGACGCAGTATAACCACGTTCCATATTTTACAAAATGTGCTCTGCCCTGCGCTGCGTGAAACTGCATCTCAGCATATGCTTAGTTAGCCTGAAGAATGGGTATCAACTGGGTTGCAGAGCAACAATCGTCCGTTCCCGAGCGAGCTTGGAACACTGTACCAGGAAACACCATCGAGTCCCGCGTCGGCATGCTGGACGAAAGCAGAACGGAACTGGACCAACTGAAGAAATTAGTTGATGACGTTATTATGGACTCTACGAGGAACGAGCATTGGGTTACACGCCCGAACATCGAAATCAATAGTGTACCGGAAGTGAAGGGTGAGAACCTATACACGATTCTAAAATATTTAATCACGAAAAGCGGATTCGAGTTATACACGAACACGGACGTTGTTTTTATAACGCGCGTCGTTATTAGGAATTACCCTGATAGTACAAAACCCTAGCGCATAATTGTCAAAATGCATGCGCGCTACATTTTATGTCTTCTCTCCGTAGACTTGAGAATTTGAAAGCGTCGGACCTCGGCTTCAGCAACAGCTCAAACAGAATTTACAGCAACGACCACCGGTCTACTTCTAATAAGTACCTATTGAAAGAAGCAAGACATAGAGCTAATCGAAAACAGTATCGGTTTTGCTGGGTCTTTCATTTCATTTATTTATTTCTATAACAATATGATTTTGTGTTAGAAAAGTCTTCGAAACCAAAAAAAAGTACAGATAAAGTAATAAAAATATCATACTTAAAAGTGTAAAGTTACATCAATTACATGCAACAAAATAATTGTGTAAAAAATCAATTTAATTTGCAAAGATCTCGTCAATACTGTAAAACAGCTGTCTGTTTCTTTAAACTATTATGACATTTAAATGAATTAACAAGCTCACAATGATATAATAAAATAATAACGTTTTCTTTTAGCTGCAGATGTCAACTACAAAATCAAGTTAGAGAAACCAACTGGATGTGACACCATTTCGCGTAAGTAACCTATACGAGGGGTGCCTTTTAAGTTGTGTCGTTTGTAAAATCTAAAGACTACGAGTATTTCAACCTCAAATGCTATTTGCTGTTTTTGGAAGAACTCGCCGTGATATTTAAACACTTTTTCATTCGGTCGAACCAATTTCGAAAACACTCCGAAGTTGAGGCTCCAAAATGGCCGTTTCGTATAAAAGATATCTGGTATCGGACTATAGCCCAATCTGCTACATATCCCTTGGTTCGTGGGGTTAAACATGGCATGATCGGCTGTTGTTACTGCTCTCAGGCTGTGATCCGGACACATACCACTAAATACTTTCGGATTAATTCTATATAATAAAATTATAACGTTTTTTTAGCTGCAGATGTCAACTACAAAATCAAGTTAGAGAAACCTACTGGATGTGACGCCATTTCGGGTAAGTAACCTATACGAGGGGTGCTTTTTAAGTTGTGTCGTTTGTAAAATCTAAAAACCATTTCAACCTCAAATGTCGTGTCAGCGAACGGTCTCGACCATCATCTAGACCTATACTCTGTATCTTTAGGTATTTAAACAAAAATAAACTAGTACATTACGATACAAGTGCGAAAAATAGGAAATTCGAAACGAGTGGCGATAAATTAAAACACGACCGAAGGGAGTGTTTTAAATCGACACGAGTTGCGAATTACCTATTCGCACATGTATCGTACAACGTTTTACAGTACATATGGCCCTTTAAATGTTCGACACAGTAACATAATATGCTACTTCTCGCACTAGTGCTATAAAGTAGCCCCATATGTACTGTAAAAGCTATTTGTACATTTGCGGGTAGTCATAACCAACCAAATACAAAACCGCCTGGTTCTGTCACTGAACGACATGACTTTAAACTACATTATTTGATCATGTAATGTTTTCATCTACCCATTTTGTTTACTTTTATTTAAATATCTAAAGATACAGAGTATAAAGACTCGTTGGGTGGCTGGATCAAGGGTCAGATGCAGACGGCGGTAATCTTGGACACGGCGCGCATAGTACGTCGGTTCCCCTCCCTCTCCCTCTGAGGCTCTGACCACTGGCAGCTTGGGCCTTGGCCCGCTGCTGGCGGCATTCTAGGTTAGGTTTTTTTATAATGTGTTTATATATCTTTTTTATTGTTATATGTTTTTATTATTATTTTACTTTTATATTCATATTGTAATAAAACTTAAGCTGTAATTCGAAATGAGTAAACGACATAATAATATACTTTTGGCTACCTGACCATAAGAATTTAATTCAGTCATGTTTTCGGCAGGCGGGATCAAGCAGGAGAGTCCAGAGGTGGAGATGGCTGATAGCAACATCATATCAGGTGGGTACTCTGGATACTACTCTGTATCCCAACAACCTGGAATAATTATACAAGTCTCACCATTATGTCGTATATAGTCGTACCATTTATGACGTATTAAAAAAACTACTTACTAGATCTCGTTCAAAGTGTTGAAACCAATTTTCAGTGGAAGTTTGCATGGTAATGTACATCATTTTTTTTTTGTTTTAGCATTCTCTTATTTTAGAAGTTACACGGAGGAGGGGGGGGGGGGGGTCGCTCGCGCAAACTATTCAGTTTAGAAAAAAAATATTTTAAAACCCCAATATCATTTTTGAAGACCTAGACACGTATGGGTTTAATGAATAAAATTTTGAGTTTTTTTTTCTATTTTTGTGTGAAATTCTTAATGCGGTTCACAGAATACATCTACTTACCAAGTTTCAACAGTATAGTTCTTATAGTTTCGGAAAAAAGTGGCTGTGACATACGGACGGACAGACAGACAGACATGACGAATCCATAAGGGTTCCGTTTTTTGCCATTTGGCAACGGAACCCTAAAACAGAGCCACGTGTTTTGTACTGCGTGCGAATTGACTACCGTGTACTACGAGCTACGACAACGTCAAATATTGTAAGGCCGCACAAATAATTTGATTTAAGCGTATATATAGTTCGTGTCCTCCACGATGACGCGCAGATTTGTCAAAACTAACCTTTAATAACGTGACATTACGAGTTAAAGCACGCGTCTTCATAAATTACGCGATCTATATAACTGTTAGTGACCAATCAGAACTTGTTTCAATAGCGGGAAATTGTGGATTGGGTATTATTCAAAACTACGGGCGGGGTATATTTATGGAGAAGATATAACTATCAATGAAACGTTTCGGATAAGGTTCGCTACTGTCATTCATGTGAAACGTTGTTGAAGTTGAAAATGATAAATTGGAATATTTCAGAAGGGAGGCTGAGAAAATTTATAGCGGATCTTTGTGCGTAGTGAGGGATTAAATTGAAATAATTTAGCTATAGTGTAATACATCCTGCTTTATATAGATAGATAGATAGATAGATAGATAAAAACTTTATTCGTTTCCACAACATACATGGTAGGTAGGTATAGACAATAAGAAGAACATGCAGCTTAGAATTATTCTTAAAACTAGTTTACAATTCTTGAATGCAAAACCATGTGTCGTGGCAGAGAATAGGCGCTGGCTCAGCATGATGACGCGGCAAGCCACATCGCTGATATTCTGCCAGGACCTTACAAAAACAAAAAAGACTGTACAACGCTTAATTCTTATTAATATAACCTAATTATGCTCATGTTGTGTTGTGTGTGTAATGGCGTATGCTTTTGTGTATTCGATATAGTAGGTAGCTACATTATTGAGATTTAATTTATATGTTACAATTTGACCCTAACATTTTGTAAAATTTGAATTTAAATAAATAAATGAGACTACTTCATCTACGAGGGAGTTTCAACCTTGAAGTTTTTGATGGTTTAAAAGGTGTAACCGATATTTAATTTTAAAATTGAATTTATTTTTTAAATTACGAATTGGGGGAGGAATGTTGTTCCAACATTTTGTTGCACGGTAGCGGAAACTCCCTCTAAAAGCAGCGGACTTGTGTTTAGGGACTTGTAGCACGGCTGCTCGTGACGTTCTAGGTTGATGGTGGTTGTTAGTGAGCCATACAAGTTTTTAAATAGATAGGTGGGCAGTTTTGTCTGTATGGTATCAAAGAGTAAGCACGCGAACATAAGATCCAGACGAGCGGTCATTTTTAGAAGACCCGAGTTATTTAAGTATGGTGTAACGTGTGCCCGGGGAGGGATTTTAAAGCAATACCTAGCGCACGCATTTTGCACTCTTTGAATGAGACGCTGTGAACGAGCAAGAAGACATGGGCCGTAAGCAGTGAGGCAATAATGAAGTTTAGATAAAACGAGGGACTCACAGAGTCTCATTCGAAGTTTGACACTGAGAAGATTCCGGAAATTGTACAATATTTTTAGGCGATAAAGACAGTTCCGGACGGTTTCTATCACGTGATTTTCGAAACGTAAATTTGTGTCAAATAATAGTCCAAGATTTCGGGCCTCATCGACACGATCAACTATCACGTCATTAACAATAATATTTGGACGTTTACTTATAATAGTCTTAGTCTGATTTATAGACCCAAGAACCATAAATTTGGTTTTTGATGGATTTAGCAGTAGACAGTTTGTGGAGGACCATTCTGACAATCGTTTTAAATCGCCGTTGACCTTCTCGATAGCTGTGGCAGTATCATTGGGATGAAAAGATAAAAAAATTTGCAAATCATCGGCATAAAGCTGATATTTACAATGTTTTATACAGCTGATGATGTCGCTACTATACAGGATGAACAAAAGAGGACCCAAAATGGATCCTTGAGGCACTCCTCTTTTCACCTGGCAAGGACTGGACATTGAGGAAACCCCGTCTGTTTCAGTTAATTTGACTATTTGTTTACGGTGTTCGAAATAATTGGAGAACCAACGTACTGAGTGATTATCAAACCCATAATAGCGTAATTTTGAGAGTAAGAGATTAATATTGATACAGTCAAACGCCCTCGAAAAATCCAGTAAAACCATTACTGTGCCATGTCCTATATCCTGCGCTGCAAGAACCTCATCAATTACATCAAGCAAAGCTGTAGAAGTACCTCTTTTTTTTCTAAAGCCCGACTGATTTTCGGGCAAGATATTATTGGATTCCAAATATTGGGACACCTGATAATAGATCACTTTTTCCAAGATCTTCGACAGGTACGGCAAAATACTTATAGGGCGCAAGTCTTTAAGATCCTTAGGATCGTTTACTTTTGGGATTGGGCGAACAATGGCTGTCTTCCAGATTGAAGGAACTTCAGCTGTTAGTATCGAAGTGTTTATCAGATCCGTAATTATTGATAAAGTTAGTGGAAGTGTCATTAATATCATATCATATGTTATGTCATCATACCCTATAGCGGTGGACTTGGTACCAAGTAATAGTTTTGTTATTAACGTTTCATCAACAGTACTTAAACTAAAAGTAGAGAAGCCATACCGATGGTTATCAAAGAACGCCAGAGTGGCAGCGTCCAACACATTACTACCTGGAACTTTTAAAAAATTATCATTAATTACTGTCGGATCGTTAAATATTTTCGGCAAGGTAGAGGAATTTTTAAGGTTAGGAATTACGTTATGCTTTAGATTTTTCCACAGAGTTTTAGGATTGTTCAAATTAATGTTTATATGTTGCTCGAAATAGGCTTTTTGTTCAAAGTATAAACTAGTGTTTACCAAATGTTTCAGTGATTTATAATTTAGTCTATCAGAGTCTTGTTTACTTTTTTTATATTTTTTGTGTGCTTCGTTACGGAGACTCATCATATAGCGAACATTGTCGGTAAGCCAAGGTTTAGCAGCTTCTTTTAAGGTTTTTTTTTTGGACTGGCGCATATAAATCAAAAATGCCTAGTATATAGGTGTTGAATAGTGCTACCTTATCCTCAACGGACCCTAGATTAGTGATGTTATCCCATTGTAATTGGCCTAAATGACTGTTAAAATATTCCATGTTGATCTTATTTAGGGGTCTTTTATAATAAACTAAAGGCGGGACTTTAGGTATTTTTATATTTACATTGACAAAAACCATAGCGTGTCCTCCCAGCTCCTCCTTATGGTCAACCTCAGTATTGAGAATCGCAGCATCTGAACAGATTATATCGATGAGAGTGGAACTGTGTTCAGTATAGTGAGTTGGTTCCGTAATGTGGTTGATAACATTATTGCAAACCAGAAATTGTTGCAGTCGTTTGCTTCTATAATCATTTGAATCCAACATATTGATATTAAAATCACCGCTCAGGATGACATGGTCATAAAGGGAAAACGATACGATTGTTTCACTCAGAGCATCCAAAAATATGTCTAAACTTAGCCATGGAGGACGGTACGCGGTTCCAAGTATGAAAGTAGTGGTATTCAACTTGATCCTTAGCCACATTTGTTCCACATCCGGATGAGTAGGATGACTACAGGTTCGCGCAGTAAGACCGTTTTTAATATAAAAACCTACCCCACCACCGCCTTTCTTTGTACCGAGTGTGCGAGGGGCATGTCGTAGTCTGTACCCCGGCACTGTGGGCGCACGACCCTCTTGGCCGGTTTGCAGCCAAGTTTCATTTATAGCCATTATATCCGGTTTATGTTGCTCCATGGCTACTGAGAATTCATCATGTTTATGCCTACTACATAAGGATCCTGCATTAAAAAGTCCAAATTTAAAATGCTTAGGTTTTATTTTATTTGAATACAGAAAAATAAAAAAAATAGTAGTTTTAGTGATTTGGTGTGCAGGGTTGGATGATGTAATTGTGAGTTTATGGCTGTGATGAGCAACATGTCAGTATTATCTAACAATAATAGTCTGTTAAAGATTTGTACGGATTTCAACAACAAACTCAAATTATTTATTATTATTATTATATCAGATACGGACAAATAATATATTACTAAAAACGATGATATATAAATAAATACTTATTGTATACAGAGAATACATCCATAACTCAGGAACACACATTTGTGATATACACACAAATATGTAAATACCCTTACCAGGGTTCGAACCCGAGACCTACTTGGTCAGCAGCGTCACTACCCGCCCACTGAGCTAGGAGGCAGTCATTTGATTTGAAATATTTTCATGTAGGCTAATAGGGAGCTATTAGTGGTAATGTGGCTGTTATATTTCAGCATTTTTATTTCTACACATTCTACTAAAGAATACAATAAAATACAATACAATAAAGAATACAATAGAATACATTACGATACAAGGGCGAAAAATAGGAAATTCGAAACGAGTGGCGATATATTAAAACACGACCGAAGGGATCTTATGATGTTATGATATTGTTATTGTTTTACGTTTGCATGTATTAGTTTAGTTTATTATTGTACGCCCGAAATGGGCAAGCTGATGGACATTTGTGATGTTTATAAGACCTATGTACAAACACAGCTTTGACAATAAAGAAATCTTATCTTATCTTATCTTATCTAAATCGACACGAGTTGCGAATTACCTATTCGCACATGTATCGTACAACGTTTTTCAGTACATATGGCTCTTTAAATGTTCGACTCAGTAACGTAATATGCTAATTTTCGCACTAGTGCGGTAAAGTAGCACCATATGTACTGTAAAGGATATTTCTAAAAAGTACCTGTACCTAATGCTGAAAGTACGAGTAAGGTTCACTGACAGTTATATGTACATAGACTACCTCAATTTCTATTGAAACCTACGTACGTAGTAAAAGGAAAGCTATGTATACGTTCTTATTAACCTGTTGATCCGAGTGATATTTTTTTGGAAAAAATATATGTGGTAGAATATTAAATGGTTCATAAAATAACTAATATTTGTAGGTGTCGCCGTATTGAAAGTAATAAAAAATTAAATATAAAAAATCGATTCTTTTCACTTAGATATAAATTCAATGGTATTTTTTTTAATAATGTCCTTAATGATCTACATAACATATACAAATTTCAAGAAATTCGGGCCACTAGTTTGGTAAAAAAAAAAAGATTTACCTTCTTTTTAACTATCTGAAAATTTTGGGGCTAATATTTGATGGAATTACAACGTATACCTATAAAGACAATTATCCGAGCAAAAGGAAAACCATTTTCTCGTTAAAGGAAGTTTTGTCGTCCTGACAAGGCCATTTAGTAGATAGTCAAATTTACATGAAATGAAGCCAAATATCTCTTGATCAACTGAAGTTAAGTGAGAAAAAAAATTGCAGCCCAGATAACCAATATTAAACGAGGGTGTAGAATTTCTATGGCCCATAAATTGTTACAAATACAGTTTGTGTCACCAGATTGAAGAACCATCTAATCAAGCAATTAAAGCTTGTGTAAGAAATCATTGCCGAAAATTATCCAACTGTGCGACATTCTACAGCGTTTATTTTACGGGCGTCCTCGCGCCTATGTAATCAAATGTTATATAAATACCATAATAATAAACTACTTAGACAAAAAAATATAATCCAAATAAAACGTTCTCATAAAGATTAATTGCTAAAGGTTGATTTTCATAGTAAAGCATCGGCGAAAAGCTTAAGCTTACATGCTGTTACGCATACCATTATACGCAAAATTTGATAACATTACACTTTTTATAAAGTTTGTGTGAGTTTTATTCAACAAAAAGTAAATATTTGAATTATTCGTTTTATCCGGATAGTAAAATAATAAGTATTAAAAATATACGTATATACAAATGGGCGGATAATTGCAAGCCCTACTTATGATCATGTTAAGTAGGTATGTTAAGATTGTTAAGTACTATTAGCGATGATAACTACATGGTAAAAAAATATTACAACAACTCACGTTGCGTCGCAGAAAAACACAGTTGCTATTCAAGATGAATTATTTGGAGAAAAACTGCAAAAACAGGCGGCGGCTTTTTAATTTGTCCTGTTTATGTCAGTCAACTAGTGACCCTGCCTGTAAAGCCGATGGTCTCGGGTTCGAATCCCGATAAGGGCATTTATTTGTGTGATTAGCACGAATATTTGTTCCTGAGTCATGGAGTATTTTATGTAAATAAGTATGTATTTAGCTATTTATGTATGTATATCGTCGCCTAGTACCCATAGTACAAGCTTTGTTTAGTTTGGGGCTAGGTCGATCTGTGTCAGATTGTCCCTGAATATTTATTTATTTATGCATCACTTTTAAGTGAAATATTGTGTTATATAGGTATACGTTTTAACACGAACGAACAAATAAGTATTTACTTAATACCATGTAAATACATGTTATACAGTTATTTATAATGTTTTTGTAAGTAATAAATCTCAAATGTCGAAATAAAGATATTATATACCGTGGATTACCGCGGGAGGTAAATGAACAATTAGAATTCGAAAAAACCAGTGTTGCCTACACTTAACGGCGTCGTAAAGACTTTTTGAGCAAGTGTATTAAAAAAATCCTAATATTTTTATTGTTCCAGTAACATTATACGAAGAATCACCAGCGTCTTTTGCTCAACCAGTTCCTACCGCGTCCCACAGCGTCTTGTTCGCGCCAGCTCTGAACGTAGTCAAACGCCGCTCGCAAACTGGAGAGAAACCTTACGCGTGCAAAATATGCGACAAAACATTCGGACAGAAGGGCCACTTAAATGCTCATTACGCAAAACATATAGGAAAATTCAAATTCTCTTGTGAATTATGCAAAAGGGGATTCGTACACAAACATGAATATGTTACTCATATGCGGATACACACTGGAGAGAAACCTTTTGCGTGCAACATATGCGACAAAAAATTTCGACAAAAGGGCCACTTTAATGCTCATTACGCATACCATATAGGAAAATTCAAATTCTCTTGCGAATTATGCAAAAGGGGATTCGTAAAGAAACTCGACTATGATAGTCATATGCGGATACATACTGGTGAAAAACCATATGAATGTGATAAATGCAACAAGAAATATAGGTATAAAGGCCAATTAAAACTACATAAAAATAGTCATTTGAAATATGATCAGAATCGCGTAGAGCCAGGAGAAATAACTACATGCAAAAGAGAGTCATCAGAAGACTCAGATGATCAAGGACCTTCAAAATATTTTACGTGTGATATATGCAAAAAGCAATTTGTGAATAAAAACTATTTAGCCGCTCATTCGAAACATCACTCTGGGGATTATCCATTCACTTGCGACATTTGTAAAAGGAAATTTAATACGCAGTTTGCCTTAAATGCTCATAAAGTTGATCACTCGGGAGGAAGACCTTTTAAATGTGATAAATGCAATAGGGGCTACACAACGAAAGGTGCTTTAACTCTACATATGAAAGTTCACACTGAGGATTATAAGCATGCATGTCATCTGTGCAGTAAACGATTCATAACAAAGGAGAATTTAAATGTACATATGCGCGTACACACGGGGGAAAAGCCTTATACCTGTGTAACTTGTGAAACTAAGTTCCGCTATCGATATAGCTTGAAGAAACATTTATTGGAGAAACACAACCAAGTTATAGACAAACAGTTCGGTTGTGATACTTGTGGGGAACGATTTGCATTACAGGAGACGTTAATAAAACATATGAACAAACACACTGAGAAGGAAATGGAAGATAAAAAGAAAGGCCTAGCATTTATGTGTGAAATATGTAGCAAACGATTTTCGACAAAAGGTATTCTAAAAACCCATAGAGAAACACATAATGAAGAAAGACCTTACGAGTGTGAAGTATGTCATAAAAAATACCGAACGAAGACGAATTTACAGGATCACATGCAGGTGCACGAGGAAAAAAAAACACTCTTGTGAAGTATGCGGCCGGCTATTCAGGCATAAGTCTGCCTTGTACGTTCATATCCGACGGATGCATTCCGAAAACAGACCGCATGTTTGCGATATTTGTAAAAAGGCTTTTGCTGTTCTTGCTGAACTAAAAGCTCATAATCGGGTACACACTGGGGAGAAACCGTATGCGTGCGAAATTTGTTGTAAGAAATTTCAACGCCCTGGTAGAGTTAAGAAGCATCTTATAAGTGTTCACCACGAGGAACCTACGAGATTTGTTAAATTAAAAGAATTGAATAAATATGACTAAATTAAAACTGACCTTTCAACTCGGGTAACTAGGCCTTATTGGAATTAGTCCGGTTTCCTCACGATCTTTTCATTCATCGAAAAACGACTGGCAAATATCAAATGATATTTAGTACTTAAGTTTTTTTTTTTAGTTCCGAACTCATTGGTACGAGCTGGGATTTGAGCCCGCGATCTCCGGATGGAACGTTGCACGCTCTTAATGTGCTTTTTTTTCATCCCGTTTTGTTCCTATTTATTGTTATACATTGCTTATTTTCTATCTATTTAATGAGATTTTATTATAAAATAGAACATGGTAATATCAGTTATTTGTCAGGAGGCAACAAAGTGCGCGCCTGCTGCGACTGGGTAATGCCTCGACTCACATACTCTTTCAGTGGACTCAGACTGAGCTGACTGGCTGGGTTAATCCAGTCCAACATGACAATATGAACTGTTTGTTTAAAAATAGTATAATTATGTTTACATATATACCTTACTTAAATTGACATTCCCATGTTATATGTGTGTATTACTTTAAATTTGACTCTTGTAATGCTATGAATTTTAGGCTTAGGACTTTTAAGTTGTAAGTATTTCTATAAATAATTATATCTTTCATCTAGTGTAACCATCGTAATTCTAGCAAAAGATAATATAATTAACCAAAAATATAGAAATAAAACGAAACTCCTTGCTAATCTGGAAGATAAAATATATAAATAAATATTTGCTACCACATATCCATTAGTAATTAACAACCCACATACATGTAAACAAATATTGTAAGCTGCATTAGTTAAGTAAAATAATAATATGTACGTCACAAGTATAGGAATGTAGCGATTACAGCGGCAGTTTATTTTATTTTTAATGTATGCTTTGTGTTAATAAATAAATAAATAAAAATGTTTTTTTTTTTATTCCATGCACCTATTTTTTTTAAAGATTATTTTATTATTTAATTCCTTGATTCGACTAAAACCCGACTTACGCATGACTATTCGAAAATACGACTTCGAAAAGGTTAGACCTATAGTTTTGGAGATAAAGGGGTATGGTATTTTTTAAATTTCCTTGAATAACTTCTAAAGAATTAATATATCGGTTTAAAGATTCTTTATTCTCATAAGAATTTGTACAATTCGTATAAGAACATTTGTTTTAAAAAGGGGAAAGTTAATGCGGTTACACTTCTGCTTAGCTTCGCACTCTCGCACGCGAGACCGAAAGAACTTTATATACATTTTATTTACATATTCCATGTCACAAAAGGAGCGACAGACACTGATTACATATTTGTTATTATTTTGACGGTAAGTATTTGTATTAGGGGGGAGGTATATAATAATTCCATTCTTTATATAATAGATATATGCATACAGAGGAATAACTTGCTTAAATCTAAAATAGGCCGTTGAGGCATTATACCAAGGATGCTGGCGGCATTTCCTCATTGTCTCGCAATGCTGCTACGTTGTGCGAGGAGGCCGCCAGCTCTTCGGTCACCCGTTACGTAAACCAGAGGCTTCGCGATTACTGAAAAAAACTTGTGCTCGCTGGGACCACATGGACCTAGAGTTTCAACGCCAAATGGTTCTCTTTTTCAGATTCAGTTTTTACAGTTTTATTATAAAACTATGGGTCAAAATTTGCTTTGTAATGTTGAAAGTACATTAAATTTGGAACAATTTAAGCCCATTTTGACGATCGGTCTGGCGTAGTGGGTAGTGACCCTGCCTATGAAGCCGCTAATCCCGGGTTTGAAGCCTGGTAAGGGCATTCATTTGTTCCTGAGTCATGGGTATTTTCTATGTATATAAATAGCCCATGAGATCGAAATAGTTATGATTTAACAAGTCGTTACGTGATTGCTGCGATGCGAACGAAACCCACTGGAGGTAGTCTCAATAGCTATGTCGCTCGCGCTTATAGGGTACATATAATGATCTAAACCATAACTGACGACTGGTCTGGCCTAGTGGGTAGTGACCCTGCCTACGAAACCGATGGTCGAATCCTGGTAAGGTAAGAGCATTTATTTGTGTAAAAGAAATACTTGTTCCTTTGTCATGGCTGTTTTCTATGTATCTGAATTGGATGAAAATGCTTGGTTTGTTGCTGAAAATACTAAAATCGGATATATGTTTGAGGAGTTCCCTGGATTCCTCACAGATCCCATCATCAGAAATGAGTTTTGATAAAAACGGGACCGACTAGAAACTACATACATTCAAACAAAATAATAATATTCCAAATCGGCTTAGCACGACGGAGTTCTGACTGTTCTGAGGTTACAAACATACAAAAAATACGATCGAACTGATAAAAAAAAAACATTTATTTCAGACCTTGGTCCATACAGTGTTAGTTTAACTTACTCTAAAAAGTTAATTTATATTATTATTGAAATAAATTAAACTTAAAATATTTTAGGGTTTTAACTGGAGCCAGGCACATACACCAGTAATAACTACATACACTCACGTGAGTCATGTGTATGTAGCTAAGACTGACTGTCAAGCCTGTCAGCTATAACTGCCAGGAGACTGTTGCGGCTGCCCCGCCGGCGCCGCAGCGCGCGCGCATGATGGCCTGCAACCCGTCCACGCGCGCATCCGCGAACATCCCGGACGCGCTGCACCAGCGAGGCAACCGCAGCAGTGCCCTGAAGGCATTATTGTATTGGATGCGTAGGTCGTTTAGCGACCTTTGCGTATAGCTGGTCCATAGTGCACATGTATAGAAAGTAGTACAAAAATGTTATTTTTACTGGCGCGGTGCAACGCCTAAATCTATGTGCCAGCATATTTGCTCTAGTCGCCAGCGCCCTACGCTCCCTTTTTATATCCTCGTCATCCTTCATGTTATCACACACTACATGTCCTAGGTACTTAAATACAGATACCTGTTTTAAAGGGACGCCATTGAGCAATACTGGGGGAAAGTCATCTTTACATTTATTTCTAGGCTTAAAAATCATAAATTCACTTTTACTAGTTATATTTAATGCCATGACTAATAGCATATTGCTCACATACATTTAGCAATTTCCTAAGCCCTCCTACCGAGGGGCTCAACAGCACTATATCGTCTGCATAACTAATGTTATTTAAACTAGTGTCTTAATTGTATGCGACAGCGAACATGCAAGCTGTTGAGCCTCTCGATAAGTGCATTTATATAAATGTTAAACAATTTAGGGGAACTTAACCCACCCTGTTTTACCCCACAGTCAAGGCCGTATTCATCAGACATTGTATCACCCCACCTTACCCACCTAACAACATTAATTTAACTAGAGTTCCAATATCTAAAAATATGTAATAATTACCTCCTCCTTTTTTGAAGTCGGTTAAAAAAGCTTTTCATTTGTTTCTATGTGTTATTTATCTTCCAGAGTAGGTGGCAAAGAAAAAGCGTAACTTCATTTAATTTATATATTTTTAGTTAATTATTTTTACATTAGATGACAGATGTAATTTATACAAACATTTGCAACAAAGTCCTAAGCCTAATAGAATTCTTAATTCAAATATGTCAAATCTAAAGTAATACACACATAACACATGGAAATGTACAATTAAGCAGTGTAATCATTTAAACATAACAATACTTTCTTTAACCCTTTATCAGGCTGACAGTTCAAAAATAAAAATCAAATGTCAGTCTTACTCATCGAAAATAGAACACAAGTTTGAAGTGCCGTATGTAGGAAATATATCTCCCTTAGCCTGGTAAAGGGTTAAACAATCATGTAGCTCATCCCAGTCGGGTTCACTTTAGTTCTGCCAAGAGTTTGCGAGTAGAGGCATTACCCAGTCGTTGAAAGTACCTACTACACTTCTTGTGGTACTATATATAATAATAATTCAGCCTTTATACGTCCCACCGCTGGGCACAGGCTTCCTCTTATGCGCGAGAGGGCTTGGGCTATAGTCCCCACGCTAACCCAATGCGGATTGTGGACTTCACAATACACCTTTGAATTTCTCCACAGATGTATGCAGGTTTCATCACAATGTTTTCCTTCACCGCAAAACGAATGGTAAATATCAAATGATATTTCGTACATAAGTTCCGAAAACCTCATTGGTACGAGCCTGGATTTGAACCCGCGACCTCCGGATTGAAAGTGTGACGTCATATCGAAGATATTGATAACAATTTTAATATAAAATACAGTAAAATAAATAGATAATGAGCAATTGCTCGCAATAAATTGGACATTTTAAAAATATTTGGAAATGATAAAATACACAGAATATCAAACTTTCAAATAGGAAAAAAACAATCGGTACTATTCGAATTCTTACATTTTGTTACAAAAAGTTTGTACAGCGAGTATACACAAAAACGCAATATTTCACCGACATACTCGCAATTTCCTAGTTTTACAAACTTCAAGACGGCTCAATAGTGACGTCACGATTGCTTACCATTTTGTCAGGAGCGTATCGTAAGTAGAATATATCAGGGCATGTATTCGTGTGATGAGCATGGATATTTGTTCCTGAGTCATGGGTGTTTTCTATGAATTTAAGTATTTATAAATATTTATATATTATATATATCGTTGTCTAAGTACCCTCAACACAAGCCTTATTGAGCTTACTGTGGGACTTAGTCAATTTGTGTAATAATGTCCCATAATATTTATTTATTTATTATATCATTGGCAGATTTTGGATATCACTTTTGACTTTTGTATTGCTCTAATGCATTGAGTCCCATATGGACATTTGATCCACAAAACAAACCTGATCGATTAATAACATTAATAAAAATTCCGAAAAGCCTACCAAGTTATTTCATTCATAGGTTTCTGATTCTCAGAGAGACATTGCCTCCAAAAGTTGTGGATTATCCCCACTGTACATCCATAACCGCACACTTACGAGTATCAATTCCAAACTTCATTTTGAGTGTTACTGAAAACTTCGATAGTCTTCAGTAGCTCCAATAGATCTTGGTAATGTGGTTCATAGAGCTTGCCACAAAGCACAGGGGAATCGACACTGTCACCCTAGAATATTGCTCGCCGATCCATATTAGTCTTGGGACCCGGGCAGAGTGGGCACCCCTGCCTCCAACTAAAAAAGTTTTTACAGTACATATGGGGCTACTTTATAGCACTAGTGCGAGAAGTAGCATATTACGTTACTGTGTCGAACATTTAAAGGGCCATATGTACTGTAAAACGTTGTACGATACATGTGCGAATAGGTAATTCGCAACTCGTGTCGATTTAAAACACTCCCTTCGGTCGTGTTTTAATTTATCGCCACTCGTTTCGAATTTCCTATTTTTCGCACTTGTATCGTAATGTACTATTTTGCTGTTTTTTTTAAAGAGTGAATATATACGCACGCCAAATTGTAGCTTTATATACGTAACGATCACTGAGCAAATTCGCGGACGAACATAGCGAAACTATAATAGTATAAATTGACTACGGAATTCTAAAAATGATTTCATCAGTGCCCTCTTCCATCCAATGTATTTTACACAACAAGTCACTTTTAATTTAGTCATCTTTATTCAATTCGTTTAATTTAACAAATCTCGTAGGTTTCTCATTGTGAACTTGTACTAGATGTCTTTTAACCCCGTTACGCCACGGAAATTTCTTATAGCATATTCCGCAAGCATACGGTTTCTCGCCAGTGTGTACTCGATGATGTTCTTTTAGTTGAGCAAGAACAACAAAAGTCTTTTTACAAATATCGCAAACATGTGGTCTGTTCTCGGAGTGTAACCGTCGGATATGAACGTACAAGGCAGACTTATGTCTGAACTGCTGGCCGCATACTTCACAAGAGTGTTTTTTTTCCTCGTGCACCTGCATGTGGTCCTGTAAATTCGGCTTCGTTCGGTATTTTTTATGACATACTTCGCACTCGAAAGGTTTTTCTTCATTATGTATAATTCTATGTCTATTTAGAAAACCTATTGACGAAAATCGTTTACTACATGTTTCGCACATAAATTCTAGGTCTTTCTTTTTATCTGCAGTTTCCTTCTCCTTCTTTTCCTTCTTCCTCCCTTCCTTCTCAGTATGGACAGTGTGTTTGTTCATATGTTTTACTAAAGTCCCCTGTAATGAAAATCGTTTCCCACAAGTTTCACAACTGAACTGTTTGTCCATAACTTGATTGTGTTTCGCCAATAAATGTATCTTCAAGCCACGTCTATAGCGGAACTTAGATTCACAAGTTAGACAGGTATAAGGCTTTTCACCCGTATGTACGCGCATATGTACATTTAAAGACTCCTTTATTATGAACCGTTTACTACACAGATGGCATGCGTGCTTATAATCCTCAGTGTGAACTTTCAAATGTAGAGTTAAAGCACTTTTCGTTGTGTACCCCCTATTGCATTTTTCACATTTAAAAGGTCTCCCTCCCGAGTGATCAAATTTATGAGTATTTAAGGCAAACTGCGTATTAAATTTCCTTTTACAAATGTCGCAAGTGAAGGGATAATCCCCAGAGTGATGTTTGAAATGAGCAGCTAAATAGTTTTTATTTACAAATTGCTTTTTGCATATATCACACGTAAAATCTTTTGTGGGTCCTTGTTCTGATTCTTCTGATGACCCTCTTTCGCATGTAGTTATTTCTCCTGGCTCTACGCGATTCTGATCATATTTCAAATGACTATTTTTATGTTGTTTTAATTGGCCTTTATACCTATATTTCTTGTTGCATATATCACATACGTATGGTTTTTCACCAGTATGTATCCACATATGAGTAACATATTGATGTTTGTGTACGAATCCCCTTTTGCATAATTCGCAAGAGAATTTGAATTTTCCTATATGGTTTGCGTAATGAACATTTAAGTGGCCTTTCTGTCCGAATCTTTTGTCGCATATGTTGCACGCGTACGGTTTCTCTCCAGTGTGAGAGCGGCGCCTGGTAACGTTTGGAGCTGGCGCGACCGAGACGCTGTGGGACGCGGTAGGAACTGGTTGAGCAAAAGGCGCTGGCGATCCTTCGTGTAATGCAACTGGAACAATAAGAATTCATATTAGGAAGTAGAATGAGTGCAGTTTTCGTTTTAAAATATTTTTTATTTATAATTTATTATATATGGAGAACCAACAACTATAATAGAGAGATTATATATGTGAGATACTATAATTGGCTCTGTATCACCATTTATGTCGTTATTAGCGTGCTAATCACGACACACTCATATTTTTAATACACTTGCTCAAAAAGTAGTGCTTGATGAAGCTGTTAAGTGTACGCAACGCTAGTTTTTGCATCTCCAACCGTAATCCATAGAGTTCGGATGTTCAAAAACTAAATTAATAATTGTTTATTTTCTCTATTATGTACCTTTATTTAATATGTGGCAATGAAGCAATTCTTATTCTTCTATTCTTACCACCTTGCGCTTGCCGCTCAGCTCCAGCCGTATGTTCAACGCTAAAACTTTCCGAACAACATGTTCTAAGGCTAGCTTGAAGAGCACAGGCGATAGGGCATAGGAGTATCCTTGCTTCAGGCTGGTCATAACCGTGAATTCTTCCAACTGCAGATCCTCCAATCTGTCTCACATTCTACTCTCTTAGGTTCCTGAGGTAATTATAGCAACTAGTTGGAGATGTTAAAATTAATAAGAATGGAGCACAGAATACCTCTTTCTATGCTGTCATAGGACTTTGTGAAGTCCATAAACAATGAGTGAATGCTTTGTGCGTGCTTCCACTTCTTTTCCATGAGCTGCTTAAGCAGGAAGATCAGGGCTATAACCGCGAAAATCGAAGTTGGTCAATTGCGGGCATTTTTCTCTGTCACTCTAATTACGTCTTAATGTGAGTAAAAGAGAAAGATCCCCGCAATTTGCGAATTTCGATTTTCGCGGTAGGCCCCCAGAGGCCCTACCGCGAACCACGTTCGACGTGTTGCCTCTCTGTCGCACTTGTAAATTCGTATGTAAGTCTGACAAGGAGGCAACACATCGAACGTGGTTCGCGGTAGGCGCTCTGATCTGTCGTGCTGCGATTTCTTCGAAAACCACATTGGTGGTCCCTTAGGCTACTTTAACAGCACGTTGGATAGGATTTAGTACGCAGTTGCGAGTAGGACAATTCCTCGATAGTTTGCGCACTTCTTTTTGAGCCTTTTTGTCGACATGACAGATAGCACAAACGTTCCATACCTGTGGCAGTTCCTCTAGTTCCCATATCTTTAGCATAAATTCGTAAACTTTCGATTGGGTAATGTTTATTGGGAAGTGAAATATGGCGAAAATTATTTTGGCCAAACGGAAGTACACCCTCCTACGCTAATTTTTGAGCTCTAACCAGCTTGTTTAGTTATTACAGTTCGTTAGGATACAACTCTCCAGAGTACACACCTGGTACGATTTTGCTATCAGCTATTTCCACCTCTGGCCTCTCCTGCTTGATCCCGCCTGCCGAAAACATATATTAATTGTACACTTTGGTTTACATATGACATATAAATAGTGCACCGCGCAATAGCGTGAGTAGTTAAGAAAAGTTAATCGCAGTCAGTTTTGTGAATGTAAATATTTTTCATCCGTTTGTTGTGATGGTGTTTGCGATTATCCAAGGTTTTTATAGATATAGAGGGTTTTTGGCATATAGAGCTAACGGACCGAAGAATACTAAAAAGAAACAGCAAGCAGAAGATATTAGCAAAAAAATTAGCGCACCTCGCCATCAAACGTCACAGTTTGGCGAGTTTTATGAACTGTATAAAATGTATTACATGTGTGTTTGCTGTTTTTATTAGCATTGTACTCTTAACAATTTTTTGTGGTAACTACTGGGGAAAAATCCCACCTTTTACCAGTGGTAACTACTGGGAAAAAAATCCCAGTAGTTAGTCAAAAAACTCAGATTGGTTCGATACGGTAGTACCTACTGGATTTTTTTCCCAGTTATTACCCCTTTCTTGTCATTTTTGACAACTTACACATATACATTTCTAAAGTACTTACGCGAAATGGCGTCATCTTCAGTTGGTTTCTCTAACTTGATTTCGATGCTGTCACCTGCAGCTAAAAGAAAATGCTATGTTATTATATTATTAAGGAGTTTCGCTCACGCGCGGCCGCCGACGGGCCGCGCTGCAGGGGCGTGAGCGCCAGGTTACCCGCCCGCCAGCCTAGGTAAAGTATTTTACAGTACATATGGGGCTACTTTATAGCACTAGTGCGAGAAGTAGCATATTATGTTACTGTGTCGAACATTTAAAGGGCCATATGTACTGTAAAACGTTGTACGATACATGTGCGAATAGGTAATTCGCAACTCGTGTCGATTTAAAACACTCCCTTCGGTCGTGTTTTAATTTATCGCCACTCGTTTCGAATTTCCTATTTTTCGCACTTGTATCGTAATGTACTATTATGTCAAGATATCTCGTATGTTCTCCCACAGTAAAATAAAATAAAAGTTGCTCGTTGGTGTGTGTATCACTGGTGAACAAAATTGGAGGGGTCTCTAACGTGGAGTACATAAAATGAAGTTTATTCAGAATTTTTTAAATTATTTTCAATGACATAATGAAAATGCAATACAGCGGGGAAATGCTGCCAGCATCCTCGGCACCATGCCAAAGGGGCCAAACTTTAGACGTATTCTAATTTTATTTTGTATTAGTTTTATTTATCAAATAAATAGATACAAATATGTAATATGAAAATGTAATTTATGTCATATAATTATCTTTAGTATCATAGATGTACAATATATGTGACGCACGCTCAAATCGGTTCGCTAGAGAAAAAAAATAGAAAAATCATATTTTTTTACTAAAACCTATAAAGAATACTTAGCTTATCCTTGCACGACCTTTCATGCTAGATAAAAGCAGTGGTGGGCGAACATTCTTTATGAGGGACTAGAAAGTTTAAGAAATTTAAGAGGAGGGCCAGAATTGCAGCAAAAATGTATTTTGATTTGTGATTATCGTGGCCAAATGCCATATATGTACTCATTAATTCACAAGTCCGGCGGCGGGCCTGATAAAATCCTTTCGTGGGCCGTGCTTTGCCCGCCACTGGATTAAAGGAACGGACAGCCTTTATGAATTTCAGAGTATTTAACATACTTGTCAACAGAATAAATGCAACACGTTTATGTTGAATTTGGCATTTCACTAACAGTGCTTGTGGACAGGTAAATTTCATAACTAACTAACTAACTAACTATTGTGGCGCAGTGATCCAAAGAGGGTCTTGGCCTCCAAAACGAGAGAACGCCACCTGACCCGATCCTGTACCACTTCCTGCCAGTTATCGGCTTTGAGTTGGCACCGATCCGCCTGTACACTGTCGCTCCAGCGGTATCTGGGCCGACCCACTGGACGGCGACCAGTCGGTTGTCCCAAATAAGCTCTCTTAACACCTCGATCCTCACCCATCCTCAGTAAATGGCCGAACCAGCGAAGTCTGTGGCATTTCGTTTCGCCGATGATATTGGGTTCGGCCACTAACTCCTCGATTTCGGCATTCTTACGGATCCTCCAGGTGCCGTCATCTCTCTTGATAGGTCCCAGGATCTTCCGTAGCACCTTTCTTTCCGCTACCAGGAGCTGACTCTCTTCTTTCAGTGTTAAATTTCATAAAAATAAATAAATGATATATATAGTTGGACTTTAAAACAAGCTACAAAGTACATGGGCAATTCTACAGCGAGTTTGCCTCGCAGTGTTTCAGCATGGCTTGGGACCGGTCATTTATTGCTAGTAGCAAAGTAGGTTATCCTTAATCCTTAGTCTTTAAGTGCTACTGTACTATACTGTTTTCAATAAATTATTTGTATTTTGTTTGTATTTTTATACCTATTCTTGAGTCTAAAGGTTAGCCCCATTCATTCTTTATTATTATTTGCATGACTTTCCTTATATCGGGACCATGAGGTGCCGGTTAACTTTTGTTGATGTTTTCATTATGTTTTATAAGATAGGCCAAAAGGTCTTTTAGACTTTTTACAAGTTTTTATTTAACCATCCCTGTTAGTATGGATCTTAGCAAAGATACATTGAGTATGATGTGTAAAATCCAGGACAATTTCGTGCTTCGAATTTGACAGGTAAACGAGATGGCGCTGTACAGCTCCATATATTTTGCGGTAACTTTCATTCTCGAAAGTGCGCAGGTCGTGTCCTTTCTCGTCGACTCGCGTATGGGCAGTGCGCGACCAGTAGACAGCATTTCTCAACACGTTATAACATCCCGTTCTAAGGTTACATATGTTTTTTTTAATAATTAGGTATTATATCATCTATGTATTCCCTAACATTGGTATTCGTATTCGGACATTCGCATTCTGGACATTCGGATTCGCCAATGTGAAGAATGCGACATTCGTAACATCCCTGATTATGATGACATGGAGCTGATCTGATTGAGACAAGAGGTGACCATAGGAACTTTGTGATAAAACAATGTTAAAATTTGTTGTGTTTGGAGTTTTTTGAATTGTCTCAATGAGTATTAGTTGCTTGTGGAAAGAAAAGTACAGTCAGCGATAAATGCTTGTACCAAAAATGAAATTTCAGAGACCAGAAACGAATGAGAAACCAGAAATAATTTATTTGAATATAAAACTGTATCAATCTGCAAAGCCAGCAAAATGTCTGATCCCAAGTAATCCCGGAATGCTGAGCCTCGGGCGACACACGTCCACAGGGAAATAAATTTTCAGAGCGACGCGAATCTGTCCACGACATTTATGCTTCAGTATTCGAAAATTTCATTGATAAAAGTTATAAATTATATTTATATAATTTTATATAATATTTTTATATCATTTTAATATTATTGTCCAAGTAATCCCGGAATGCTGAGCCTCGGGCGACACACGTCCACAGGGAAATAAATTTTCAGAGCGACGCGAATCTGTCCACGACATTTATGCTTCAGTATTCGGAAATTTCATTGATAAAAGTTATAAATTATATTTATATATTTTTATATCATTTTAATATTATTGTATGTTAAAACAAGCAATTTATTCTCGAGTAGATCTAAAGTTAACACAAATATTAAATTCCTAGCCACTAGACGTCGCTAGACGTAAAAAGTGTCGGTCTAAAAGTTCGTTCGGGTCTACACAGACCGACCAAGCGGCTTTGCGTACCGATGTCATCGAGACTCGGCTTGTGGGTGAACCCGCCTCTTAAGAAATGCCACCAACTCTCCTTTTAAGTCTGGTATGTCATATAGCTTACTGGCAGGGAGTGCTCCCGTGAGCCGCGCGTGCAGGACGTCCTGGACGCGCTGCACTTGCAGCTTGAAGTTGTTCGCGTCCCGCAGCCGCCCCACGCAGACCTCGCAGATCCCACACTCGTCATTTCCTAAGCTTAGCTAGAACACAAAAAAAAAACAATGTTTTTTACAACTTGTCATATAATGAATCATGCAGCTGCTTAAATTTACAGGAAGGTTGACCTGAATGACGTGATACAAAAGCTTTGTGAGACTGGTACACCTTATAAAACAAAGTCCCCCTCTGTTTGTCTGTGTGTTCGAGACAAAGTCAAAAATTACTAAACAGATTTTCGTGCGGTTTTCACCTATAAATAGAGTGATTCTTGAGTAAGGTTTAGGTATATAATTTGTTAACCTGTGCGAAGTCAGGGCAGGTCCCTAGTAATGTATTAAAAGTTTTAGAAAAAGGTCACTTCTGTAGAAAAAACATTAAGAGTTAACAACCAAGGTATATTTATATATCACGTTTTCTTATATGAGGTTCAAGTAATGAAAAAATGTACCCCGTCCGTTAGGGTGTGGCATAAAAAATTACTTTGGGTTCTCCTAACTATGCTACAGGAAAGGCGCGACAAGATAAGCTCAAAATAAACTGTGTATGACCATGTATGTATGTGACCTTAAGAGAACAGATGACTTTTTACAAAACTCATTTATTAGTGATTTGTGTCATTACACCTACTTACAAAAATAAATTTAGGTTGAAAAGGTTCTTGGCAGTGAATGTGGTAAATTGCAATTAATACATTCACTGCCAAGACCCTGCCAGGCGTGCACTGCCAAAAGACTGCCTGCGGGTTTTGTATTAGAAATGAGGCGCTTGGCACTGACTATATTCAAATTAATAAATATAATTAGGGCAAAAATTAACAGACAATGTTATTTAAGAACCCCACAAGAGAGGTTCCTACACATATTAAGAAAAGGGGTTTATACTTACATTTAAACCGAAGCATTCTCTCAGCATGTCGCAATATATCTCTGCTTTGCCAAGATGATTGTATAGAGTCTTGAGGCCTTTATCCGGAGGGCGCACCAGGCAGCAGCTACACGAGTAATATGCTTCCATGGTCTGCGATTGGGTAAATGTACAATTGAAAATATTGTAATTGCTGAGCACTACTTCATCAATATTACGTTACGGCTTCCTCAAGCCTTTATCGTGCCATTATCAAGGTTGGATAAGGCTGGGCCAGTATATATATTATTTCATAGTTCAGTATGTTCAGTAGGATATTTGACCAACTTACAAATAAATAAAACAACTTAGTACATACATACTAACACAAAACTAATAACAAATTTGTACAGTACAGTCACCTGCAATAATATGTTACACAAGGAAAGCCACAAAAATATCTAACATGATCTTATTTGTAGAGCTATAAGAGTGTGCCACATATTTTTTAGCCTTCGCAGAGTAACATATTATTGCAGGTGACTGTACAACAAATACAACCTAACATATTCAGGGCTAGTAAAACTACTTAATACAAAAGTATTACAAAGAATCCCATTGTTGGGCAAAGGCCTCCCCCATCTTATTCCAATTTCGTTTGTCAGTAGCCTGTCTGTTCCATGTTAATCCCACAAAGTCAGCCAGCTCGTCACACCATCGGTCCTCGGTTGTTTCTATGCCCATGTAATGAGCTTCTTGGCGGCTTGGAGTATATCATTAGGCGGGTCCACATAGAGGCATGTCTACACTGGCCGGTTTGTGCGTGAGGAAATTGCCTCGCGCGTATGCTCGCTCTGTGTGGACCCGGCTATTAAGATTACTTTTTATTAGAAATTTCTTCAAAATGCCACAAAACTGTGTAAAAGTTAATATTAAGCTAAGAAGGCAGAAGGCTAGAATTGCGCCGTACCTCAAGGGAATTGAACCTAAGCGATCCTAATAGATATTAGGTCGGAACCTGAGAATGATGGCTACATAGAGTCGCACCTATCAGGGAGAACCTTATCTGCTATTTTACCACTGATTACTTACCCGTAGCAGCTAATCGAGACTGTAAGTAACTAACAAAGTAGGAAAACACAACAGTGAATAGATAATTTCACGGAGAACAATTTATTGAAGTGTTAGCCCGAGCACATGTGGTAACGCCACGACGGCCAGAATTCAATCACAGAGACAGCTGTTCGAAGCGTCTCTAAAGTAAGTATACTTTAATTAAGTTCGTTTATTCGGCGTTCATCTTCCACGTAATTGAGCGCCATAGAATAAAAGAAAATAAGCAAGTATCAATATCATTTCTTCTCATTGCCCTGACCATTAACAATATGAATTGTCTTTTTTTTTATTGGCAGCATTTATTGCCATGCTGCAGTAGCCAAGTTCAAAATATTGCGCCAAGATTTTATGTATATATAAAAATCCAACCAACAATTTATTGATAAACCTGTTGTGGTATTATAAATAATTCGTTGGTTTGCTCAATTTAAATATAAACAAAAACTTGTCGTAATATTTTGAACTTGGCTTTTATAGTGTAGCAATGAATATTGCCAATAAAAAAAAAACACAAAATGTCAATTGGGATTGCCAATGGTAAGGTCGCTGACCTGTTAATGGCGTCATGATGATAATGAATAATGATAGATGCATGATGGCGTTCAATAACGTGCAAGGTTAACCTAACGCCTCTAAACCAAATCAAAATATACTTACTTTTAGAGACTCCTTGCATAGATGGCCCTGTGTGATTCTGGCTTTAGTGGCGTGGACACATGACACATTGTGCTCAGGTTGACAGTTTTGAAGAATTTTTTTCGGCGTTTCGGTGGAATTTCCGAGTGTCTCTTTATTGTGTTGTTTTAGTTTGGTAGTTACTATCATAGTCTGCTACGGGTAAGTAATCGGTGATAATAATGGCATGCAAGGTTCTCCCTGATAGAGGGGACTCCAATGTCGCCATGTTGTCTGCGAGCAGTACAATTCATTAAAAAACAAACTAATAACTTGTTAAAATGAATAACAATCGACGGTTTAGATGGATTTTCGTCTCAATTGATTCGAATTAATAGTTGTAGACATACATTATGCTCTGAAAAGAACATTTATTTGCATTCCAATAAAACTTACCTACCCCCTTGGGGATACCCCACATCTCTTACATAACTCAAATCGACTGTCAAAATATACCCCTTGTGGTCCTCATTCACTGTGTTGAGGCTGACTCTTCAGTTGGGCTTTTTACATGCCCTAATAATAAGCATAGCTCTAAAGTTGGAGGCAAGGTTAAGTGATTGATCTCTAAACTGTTTATATAGACTGGGTAGGGGTACTAATAAATCTTATATCTTTAAACAAGCAATACTTGTATATATATATATATATTATCTTACTAACCATGTATAATGAATCCTTGTTAATTGAAATAAATGATTGATAATAATAATAATGTTTTCCGAACAAAGCTTGGTCTCCCAGATATTCACATATTAATGGAGTGTCCTAAATTACAACATGGAATATCCCAAAAAAAGGTCCACTTTGTCTTTTTAGTGACATGATGGCAGCTACCCTAAGAACCTGCGGAAAGTAATTTGTATTAAATACTGTTGAATTTAGAGTCAAGTTATAAATATAGCTTTATCAGGAGGGTTACAAACATTGTGTCACATTTCTAACAAAAAAATGATTTGAAATTGTAGAGTACCTAGTTTAAGAGTGTTATTGGCAGGTACTTTATTATTTTAAATTTCTAGTTAATACTAAATATTTGGGCTGAATGAACGCATCAAGCATTCGACAACCCACCTGCTTCCGGCCGGGAGTCCCTGCACTACTTCTAATACTAAATATTAGGTTGTGTTTGAAGTGTACAAATTTGTTATTAATTTTGTTTGAGGATATTTACTAGTTATATTTATAGTTACCAGTTTTGTTTCATTTTAGGTTGGTTAGGTATTCTACTGAGCAATGGTTGACAAAGCCTTGATTGAACCATAACACACAAATATTGATTGAGTAGTGCTTAGCAATTTCAATATTTCCAATTGGGCATTTACTTAATCCCAGCTTAGAAGACCATGGAAGCATATTACTCGTGTAGCTGCTGCCTGGTGCGCCCTCCGGATAAAGGCCTCAAGACACTATACAATCATCTCGGCAAAGCAGAGATATATTATGATATGCTGACAAAATGCTTTGGTTTAAATGTAAGTATAAATAAAACCCTTATCTTATTGAAATCATTTGGCAGTGTGCTCTGTAGACACATAACATTTTCTGTTTATTTAAGCTGCAAGAAATTAAAGTAGATTTAAGCTTAGAATAAATTTAAAAGTGGAAGAATTACTGCCTTGGGTGAGACTTGAACTCACGGCTTCTGGATCGATACTCCACAGGCAGTGAGTTCAAGTCTCACCCAAGGCAGTAATTTTTCCACCTTTAAATTTATTCTAAGCTTAATAGCATCATATTCATAGGCGTTTCTGCTTGTCAAAAAATAATTAAAGTAGATTTGTCATAGAAATTGAAGTAGCTGCATGGTTAATTATATGATAAGTTGTAAACATTGATGTCAATGGTTGTAAAGAACATTGATTTTATTTTATGTTCCAGCTGACTTTAGGAAATGACGAGTGTGGGATCTGTGAGGTGTGCGTGGGGCGGCTGCGGGACGCGAACGACTTCAAGCTGCAAGTGCAGCGCGTCCAGGACGTCCTGCATGCGCGGCTCACGGGAGCACTCCCTGCCAGTAAGCTATATGAGTATATGACATACCTGGCAAATAAATACTAAAGAATGGAGTGGTGGTAGCAACAAATGTCCATTCCCATGCCACCTTGGAACACTTTGTCGGACAAACACAGATTAGCTGGATACTTAAAAGAGTTATTTATTATTATTATTATTTATTTTTATGAGATTTTTCTGCCCTTTTGACCAGAAGCTTGGTCTGTGAAATACCTAATTAGCCGGGTCCACACAGAGCGAGCATACGAGGCACGTCGAGGCCGTATTGTGCGTGAGAAAATTGCCTCGCGCGTATGCTCGCTCAGTGTGGACCCGGCTATTGAATAGAAACGTGTTGTACCTGCTCACCTACCATGTCTTTTTATTGTTTTTAATACTTGTAACTTCATACAGGCTGCCTGTTAGTTTGACCATTGATTAACAATGATGAAGCACACACAATGATATAATAACAACATTTTCTTTTAGCTGCAGATGACAAGATCAAAATCAAGTTAGAGAAACCAACTGGAGATGACGCCATTTCGCGTAAGTATCCTAATATAGACATGTGCACAGATGTGCATGTTGAGGAAAGTTTCCAAAAAGTTCTGAGATATTTCAGGAAATTTCCAGAAGAAATATGGGAAACACTCATATATAGAAATGAAATATTCGTAATCCGATACGCGTTGGCCGGTTTTTATTATGTTTATTTTATTCTCTTAATCTTGCCATAACAAAGAAAACAGAATTTACATAAACTTAAGTTGTATTTTTGTCTTTTTAAGTGGTGTATTTGTATTGTTAGAAGAGGTAATTTTTGACCGAGACTTTTTTAAGTTATTAATTAAGGCGTGTTTTCGGCAGGCGGGATCAAGCAGGAGAGGCCAGAGGTGGAGATGGCTGATAGCAACGTCGTATCAGGTGTGTACTCCGGAAAGCTGTATCCCAACGAACTAATAACCGTGAAGTCTGATTAGAGCTCAAAGATGAGCCCACGCGTTTTGTACTGCATGCGACTCGACAACGCAGCTTGACTACGTCATATATTGTTAACCTTTTAACCGCCATAGGATTTTTCATCGAGTGTGCTTGTGTCGCCGCCGGTACGAAGTTACACGAAGTGTTATTTAACAGACTGCGGCGTAATGAGCTGGATATATGTAAGTGGGGAAAAGAGGAAAATGAGGAAATTAGCAACGAGTGGCGATAGATTAAAACACCACCGAAGGAAGTGTTGTGTATCGACACGAATTGCGAATTACCTACTCGCACGTGTATAGTACATCGTTTTACAGTTCATGTGGCCCTTTAAACTTTCGATATACGCACGGAAAGTGCTTATTCCCGCACTAGTATCGTAAATAACTATTATTTTCTGCTAGCCAGCTAGAAAAACTGTCTTATGAACACTCCATTCATTACGTCGTCCTTAAGGGCGTCCATTAATTACGTGATATTTGGCACCCCTCCCCCACCCAACTTTTATTATAGAGATTTATTCCACTTCCTAATATTAATTATTGGTATGATTTATTTTATGATAATTACATGTCAAGGATTACAATATTCAACAATACACTTGTATTACGTCAATAGATATTTATGTCATTCATTATAAATTAAGCTTAAGCTAAACTAACAAACTACTCATAGAGGCCCCCGTGAGTTGTTCCCGGCGCTAAGGTGCCCATCACACTCGCTGCGTTACCGCGTTGAATTGCGATGGATAGCCTAATATTAATTATTATTGTTTCAGTTGCATTACCCGAAAGTTCGCCAGCTTCTTTTGCTCAACAAGTTCCTACCGCGTCCCACAGCGTCTCGCGCGCACCAGCTCCGAACGTTACCAAGTGTAGCTCCCACACTGGAGAGAAACCTTACGCGTGTAACATATGCGACAAAAGATTTGGACAGAAGGGCCACTTAAATGCTCATTTCGCATACCATATAGGAAAATTCAAATTCTCTTGCGAAATATGCAAAAGGGGATTCGTACAAAAACATGAATATGTTACTCATATGCGGATACACACTGGTGAAAAACCATACGAATGTGATATATGCAACAAAAAATTTAGACAGAGCGGCAACTTCAAACGACATAAAAACAGTCATTTGAAATATGACCAGAATCGCGTAGAACCAGGAGAAATAACTACATGCAAAAAAGAGTCGTCAGAAGAATCAGAAGATCAAGGACCCGCAAAATATTTTACGTGCGATATATGCAAAAAGCAATTTATGGATAAAAACTATTTAGATGCTCATTCCAAACGTCACTCTGGAGATTATCCGTTCACTTGCGACATTTGTAAAAAGAAATTTAATACGCAGTTTGCTTTGAATAATCATAAATTTGATCACTCGGGAGGGAAACGTTTTAAGTGTGAAAAATGCAATAAAAGTTATAGAACAAAAGGCGGTTTATATACTCATTCGTTAGCTCACAGAGAGGGTTATAAGCACGCGTGTCACGTGTGTAATAAACGATTCATACTAAAACATGATTTGAATATACATATGCGCTTACACACAGGAGAAAAACCTTATACGTGTGCAACATGTGAAACTAAGTTTCGCTATAGAAATTGCTTAAAGAAACATTTATTAGAGAAACACAACCAAGTTATGGACAAACAGTTCAGTTGTGATACTTGTGGGAAACGATTTGCATTACAGGGGACTTTAATAAAACATATGAACAAACACATTGAGAAGGAAACGGGAGATAAAAAGAAAGACCTAGCATTTATGTGTGAAATATGTAGCAAACGATTTTCAACAATAGGTATTCTAAAATACCATAAAGAAACACATAATGAAGGAAGGCCTTTCGAGTGCGAAGTATGTCATAAAAAATACCAAACGAAGAGGAATTTACAGGACCACGTGAAGGTGCACGAAGACAAAAAACACTCGTGTGAAGTATGCGGCCAGCCATTCAGACATAAGTCTGCCTTGAAAGTTCATATCCGACGGATGCACGAGGAAAACAGACCACATGTTTGCGGTATTTGTAAAAAGGCTTTTGTGGTGATTGCTGAATTAAAAATTCATAATCGGGTACACACTGGGGAGAAACCGTATGCTTGCGAAATATGTTTTAAGAAATTTCAGGGCCTGAGCGGAATTAAGAACCATCTTATAAATGTCCACCACGAGAAACCTACGAGATTTGTTAAATTAAAAGAATTGAATAAATATGACTAAATTAAAAGTGATTAGTTGTGTAAATGATAAGAAATACAAGTTGCCTTTTTTTTTTAAGTTTATTGATAAAATCCACCCATTTCTAGAGTTATGCAGTCAACTACTTGTCCCATTATAGCTCCGCCATGTCTGTCTGCGACTTTGTTCAGTGGTCGTTACAACTATTAAGCTAGAATATGGCACGGGTATACATTCACGCTAACAAAATAGTAAAAAAAAAACAGTCAAAAAACGTTTTGCTATTGGGGGCAGAGATGAAGACTGATAAGGATGGAGCGGGAACTATTCTATGGTCTCGAGTCCCCTGTGCTTTGCGGCAAGCTTTTTGCCAAATAACCAAGACCTGTTGGAGCTACTGAAGGCTAAGTTTTCAGTAATTCTTGCAAAAAGGAGTTCGGAATTGGTATTCGTAAGTATGCAATTTCATTCAGATCTATCTCTGAATCAGTAAAATAACTTGCTTTGTCGCAGTTGTTGAGTATTGAGGACGAGGGCATTGACGGTCGTAGAAGGAACGCAACTATCTTGTGGTATTGGAAATGTTACTTGGAAAACCACATTAAATAAATCGGAAGGTTGACTCAAGGAACAGAATCTCCATATACTAAAACGTGTCCGACAAAAAACCATAAATAAGTGGCGCTACAATACCTATAATACTTGAGAAAAAAAAAATCGTAGACAGCGCACTTCACTCCGTCAATAACGCCTAGGTTCTTAGCTACTCTGGAGAGATTTGGAACTATTATTTATAGCTGACAGCTGGACACTTTGGCAACAGTTCTGCCTAAGGAGATTCTGTTCCTTGCCTCTACCTTCCATAGTTAGTGTCATCCACGCTGACGCACAGATTTATCTAACCTTTAATTACGGGTCAATACGAGTCATCAACGCGTCTTCGTGAATGACACGATCAATATTAGGTACCTTATATTGGACACTTGTAATACTATGAATTTCTGGTGTCAAACTTTAAGTTGTAAATATGGAAGGCAGAGGCATGGAACAAATTTGAGGCAGAACTGTTGCAATAGTATCCAGCTGTCAGCTATAAATAATAGTTCCAAATGTCTCCAGAGTAGCTACTTAAGAACCTAGGCGTTATTAACGGAGTGAAGTGCGCTTTCTATGATTAGATTTGTTTCTCAAGTATTCTAGGTATTGTAGCGCCACCTATTTATGGTTTTTTGTCGGTCAATTTTTGGTATATGGAGTTTATGTTCCTTGCCTCTACCTTCCATAGGTGAAGTGCGCTTTCTATGATTAGATTTGTTTCTCAAGTATTCTAGGTATTGTAGCGCCACCTATTTATGGTTTTTTGTCGGTCAATTTTTGGTATATGGAGTTTATGTTCCTTGCTTCTACCTTCCATAGTTGTAAATATTTGTATAAATTATATCTGTCATTTGATGTAACTATGTACCATAATTCTAGCAATAAAAAATATAGAAATTAAAACAAGTACGATTTTTAGGTGATCTTTGCTACTCTGGAAGTCAAATAAAATATACAAACTAATAAAAAGCCTTTCATTCCGACTATTACAATAATAAGTATAATTTTCATTAAATGTTTAAGCTTTGCTTTCACCATTTTATTTTTCATATTTTTAGAGCTTATGGTTCCAACATTAGAGAGAATGTGGGACGCATTTTTTTCGGTGCGATTATTTCCTAAAATATTCACTTCATCAAAAATGGTTGTGGAGATCCATATGCGTTTTTAAAATACCTATTCAACGACATCCCACATCATAAAGTTAAATAAAAAAACCGGCCACGTGCGAGTTCGTTTTACTCGCGCACCGAGGGTTTCGTACAAACTTTGAATTATCTCGTGTAAATAAAGTCGAAGGATCTTGATCAGAAGTGCCTGCTAATTATAATTGTGTACAGCGCCACCTATCGGAAAATTGTCTAACTAATTTGCGCGATGTAATTGCACGTGTGTTTTTCAAGAATAATTCTCTACCACGTGAACCGATTTCAAACATTGATCTTTTATTTGAAAAAAGTTGTATTTAATGTAATCTCATAGAAATTTCAGGTGTAATAAACAAACGTGAAGTTGGTTAAATTGCTAACTGAATTCGGAAAGGCTTTTTGTTAATTAAAAAAAAGTTAGCGTCATAGAGCTCTGATTATATTTTTCCTGTAAAATGTATAGTAATGTTTATGTTATGTAAAAATTTCATAATTTTTCGTTGGTAAACTTCGGAGCTAATAAGGGATAAATATTTTTTTTTTTTCACATTTTCCTTCATAAATATATTTTTTTCTCTACGAAAAAAAAAAAAAAAAATGTTTTAGAATGTACAATTTGAGCTCTTTCAAATAGAGAGACCTATAGTCACTAGACTTTGAAATTTTGCCCCCTCTTCATATTGGACATTTTCCATAGTTAACAAAAAAAGAAAAAAATACTTTCAATGTGTCTGGGTTAGCGTTTTTCATAACTATTCCAAATTTCAAATCGATAGCTTAACTGGTTCTCGAGATATTTAGCGATATTACAGACAGACAGACGGACGGACTGAGTCGCACCATAAGGGTACCTTTTGTACCTTTTTGGTACTGAACCCTAAAAATTATTTTATTTTACCAATTTGTTGCCATGATTGATTTATGTAAATTATGTATCCATGCTAATTAATTTAATTTAATTTATTTATTTCAAAAGACAACAATGGTCCATAATGGTTAGTAACATTTAAGGTTTAAAACTAAGTGTTAGTAGAACAAATACAAAAAGAAAAGCGAAAAGTACAGCAACAATAACAAACAAATTGCAGCTTTCTAGATAACTATGTACTACTAACTAACGTCCAAGCTAAATCGTCAGTGATTTTGATAGCACATACTGTACAATTGTTATTTAATAAAACGTAAACATTTCATAAAAGCTCGACGTTTAAAATAGCACTTGCATAGTCTGGGCTATCAAAATCGCTGCCAACTTGGCTTGGTCTAACTTTAAAACTAACGATCATGGAGCAAAGCCGCGAACGAACAGGCAGACGGATACATATGCGAAACCACAAGGGTCCCTAGTACTAGACTACGGAACCCTAAAAAAGGCCGAAAATTTAAATATTTTTCACATTATTGGACTTCGTATTCTTCAAAATGTATAACATCGAATCTACTGCGTAGCGAAAACTAACATGTTAATAAGAGAAGTACAGTTTCTGCTACACTTGACTATGAATATTTATTTAAATGTAAGAGAGATTTATCTTCTATATGTATGCACTGTTTTAAATTATCAATTAGACTACTTAGTTAATTGCTAAAGGAAATATTTGTTTTTTAGACCAACCATGAACAATCTGCTTGATGAGCTTCTAGCAGAGCAATCTGGAGAAATCGCTACCTAACTTGGTTCGCATATCTTTAATTAATACTATTTTAGTTGCACAAAACGTCCATTCTGCACCGAACGAACATTATAATGAACAAAGAACCATCGTGTGGGCACACACAAAATCATGGCCGCCACGTCCTTTGAGGTTGTCCCGAATAACCGGCAGAATGACGCTTACACTGGATCATCTCCGAACATGGGCAACTGTTGGCAAGTAAGCCTTCCACAGGATCATGATCGGCTGTAATCGCCATCATGGGCGGTGATATAGAGGAGAAGCCATCAGATCACACGGCCATAGTCGACAAACGGGATCTGAGGCTTTCTTATTTACTGCCCGAGGTTTGTTAAGATACAATTGTTCTGCTTAATGATCATGAATGAATGATCATGGTCTAGAGGAATATCAAAATGTCCATGGTATCAGAAAACCCAATTATGCAAAATGACGAATTCGAAATGTCCACAGTATAATAGTAAAAAAAAAGTATCGAAATGATTAGATTATTGAAATGAATATACCTACACGGTGTTTTTATTAAACTCTGTTAACCTCGGAGTACGAGTATGGCTGAGTTCATTCAAAGAAACTCTAGAAACTGAATGGCATAAGTATATAGTTAATAAAACTATAGTTAATAAATTTTTTTACTTTTTTTCGTATAAAGTAATTAAATGCTGCATATAGCGTTGTTATAACATGGGCATGGGCATAGAGAAATAAAAATGACATAAAGTGATGCTCACTCTATTTTCGTAGTCGACATCTAGCATCGAGTAGCGGAACTCTTAGAACTGCTACTCGACAATCGATATCGTGGCAAACAAAAAGTCTAATGCTCTACGATTTACCGCTAATATTATAACCAGAGTACATAACCGGAACTCTATTTTCAACTCCTACGCTTACTCTGGTTATAATATTAGCTGAAAATCATTGAGCATTAGACTTTTTATTTGCATATATCTTATACCTTTAAACGAGCGAGTTTTCATGCGTTTTTCTTTCGACGCAGAATATGTTCGCTAATTTCGTATTGCCGGCCACTGTCCGTCTGGTCCAGCGGGTTAAGACGCGGACTGCTAAACGAGTGTTACGGGTTCGAATCTCGCCCGGCGACTAAGCTTTTTTTTATATGTTCAAGTTTATATATATTTTTTTATTGTTTTAGACAAGTTTAAATTAGTAAAAAATGTAGTTAAGATTATTACCTATGCACCACCATATTACAATAAATAGTTATAACCGAGCAAAGCTCGGTCGCCCAGGTACTTAAATATTAATATATCTATTGTCGAGTAGCAGTACTGAGAGTTCTGCTACTTGTCGCTAGATGTAGACTACGAAAATAATAGTATTTTTGGTAATAAAACCGTTGTATGGAGTGAGCACTCTCGGTCTTCTTAATTCTCTTCGGCATGGGCTATAAAACTGAACTAAACAATTGAAAACTTTGACATACTTATCTATATAATAAGGAGTGCGACTTGATTGCGTGGCGATGGGCGGCTGTGAGAAGGGAATGCCTGAGATTCTGTGAGATGATGGATGCTAGGCCCTCAACTGTTGTGTAGTTTTAAGCTGTTTATATAATTTCATGACGCATTGGTTGCAACTGTAATGTCATGGAAATATGTTTGAAATAAAATAAATAATTTCGTACATAGATCGAGATAGTACTTTCATTTAGTAGCAAATGTATAAACTCATACTAAACACTAATTAATATGTAAACAAGCTCTAATAGTACGGTCGCCAAATCTCAAAAGCCCTCTAGAAACACGATTTAATTGACTCTGCTCGGCCTTACCCACAACCGGTATCAATGTGTTCGGACAGTTCTCCTGATCACCGTACATGCGGTAGTAAAGCGGAAAAATGGTGGAGGGGATAGTAATGACGTCACAAAGATGGCGGCCGGACCTATTCTTTTTGGCGGTGTATCTCGAAAACCACTTAACCGATTTTAATCATCGAGGTGTCAAATAATAGCTTATATTATGGAGATTATTTCCTTTTCTACAAACATTTACGTGAAACCTATAGGAAAAAAAATAATCACAAAAAACAGTTTTTTTATAAAATTATTATTTTTTATTTTGTAAAAATCTCCGTAAATATTAGCATTACGCAAATTTTGTTTAATATAAAACATATTGCTTCATTATCAAGGAATATAATGAGCCTTAAAACATACAGATCGAGTAATAAACAATGAAGCTACACTCATTTATTTGCGCATGGGTAACGATAACTGGCTTTTACCGGTCGAAACTGTGGTGACTGTTACGATACGTATTGAATGGAATTTATAGAGTATCGGTTTTAATTACTGAAATTATAATTAAAATTATAAAAACCAGACACAATAATGTTACCTTACTTCGACGTTTAGTCTCTTTTTTCATCTTAATCATAGGTAGGTACATATTTCTTTTTACTTAAAAATTTTATACAGGGTGAACTTTTAACCACCAGTCATACTCTGCGCAGCGACTTTATAGGTCATACTGAACAACTTTTACTATTAGTAGTCCCCAAGCCGCTCCGAGGCCAGATTTAATTGACTCAGCTCGGCCTTACCCACAACCGGTATCAATGTGTTCGGGCGTTTCTCCTGATCACCGTACATGCGGTAGTAAAGCGGAAAAATGGTGGGAGGGGATAGTAATGACGTCACAAAGATGGCGTCCGGACCTATTCTTTTTGGCGGTGTATCTCGAAAACCACTTAACCGATTGTATTCATCGAGGTGTCAACTAATAGCTTATATTATGGAGATTATTTCCTTTTTACAAACATTTACGTGAAACCTATAGGAAAATAATAATCACAAAAAAAAAAAAAAAATATACATTTGGTTGGTAGGTTTGTCTTATGTTTTAAAGCAGTAAAATCTTTCAAGTCGAAACACAGTATAAATATACATTTTGTTGTCTAATCTAAAAGTATGATGTTCATTGTTTAAGACTGATTAGTGATTACTGAATTAAATATCATGCTATTTGTTATTTTTGTTTTATTTTTTAAATCAGGTATTAATTTATTCACTATGTATCACTATACAGGCAAAATGTGTATCATAGTTGGTCTGTAAGTACTTACTACTTGTGTCGAATATAGGTATAAGATGAAATTTTAACCACCAGCCATACTCTGCGCAGTGACTTTACAGGTCATACTGAACAACTTTTATTATGGGACCAATGCCGAATCACGCAAGAAAATTTGGATCTGGATTGACACCCACTGGCTGCGCCCTACCACACAAAGCGAGATGACATTCACAATGCCCATACCTCTCTTTTGGACGTAGTTTAAGGACGTGTGGGGAGCATGCGTTAAAAACGGTACGCATACGACGCGTCACTGCGATTCCGTATCGTGACCGTTTTTTAAGCTGCGGTCTGGTCGCACCTTGTATTGTATTGTATTGTATTCGGGCGATTTTACCGCAACTCGACGACTTGCGCCTATTTTGCGTGATATGTTGGGGGTGGGCTAGTCCTGCCAGCCCAGCTCCTCGAGGAATCCTATCAAACCTTTGATGTTGAGTAGGACCTCGGGGAGGTCTCTCGGAGATCCGAGATGTTTAGCCCTGTATGGAGTCACTCCGCTGCATTCCAGCACCACGTGAGAGGCTGTTTCTTCTGTCTCCATGCAACCTCGGCACAGGGGACTGTCTGTGACACCTGTTGTGAAAAGATGTTTGTTAAATAGTCCATGACCTGTTATGACACTGGTTACCATACTCAGTCGGACCTTCCCTAGTTGCAGGAGCGCCCTTGTGAGTTTTCCGTTGATGCCAGGCATGGCTTCTTTTGCCTGTCTGCATCCAGTCTGGTTCAGCCAGTGTTCTGTGTGTAGTTTCCCTGTACGTGCCAGCAGCATTGAGCGTACCTTGCTAAATGGTATCGGAAGAATCGGTTCCGGACCAATCGCCCCCGCATTCGATCCTTGCCTGGCAAGCTCGTCCGCAGCATCGTTACCTCGGGATCCACTGTGTCCCTTGATCCATTGTAGGGTGATCTTGTTATTATGACATACCTCCATTAGTCGTTCGTGGCATTCGTGTATAAGTTTGGATGTAACTATATGGCTATTTAGAGCCATTAAGACTGCTCTACTGTCGGAGAGTATGCGGATGGAGGATCCTACTACCTTCCTTGCAGTGATGGCAGCCGCCGCGTTTATGATGCCCATGCACTCAGCTTGGAATACCGAGTTATGGGCTCCTAGCGGAGTGGTGATCGACATGTTCAGGTCTTCTGAGAAGGTTCCAGAGCCCGATCCGCTGTCTGTTTTGGACCCATCAGTGAAGATTCTCAGCTCCCGGGGATTGAGTCCTTCATGATTGTCGTCCTCATATAACTGTATTTTGTACCTTTTATCGAAGATAGCTTGTCTGTGAATCCGGTCCGTGCCTGACCTAAGCACTGGAAATTCGTCATACACCTTTTCCAGGCATTTTGTGTGAAGAGCTCCTGTGATGTTAGACCATATCTTGAGGGTTCGCAACCTTACCGCTGAGAGATTGGCCTCTTGCTGTATGTGTAGGTGCAGCGGTGGAAGGTTTAGCATGACCTCCATGGCTGCAGTCGGGGTAGACCTCGTGCAGCCAGTGGTGGCCGCGCATGCGAGCCTTTGAAGTCTTTGTAGTTTGTCTCGTACGTTGCCTAGGTTTGTTCTTGGCCACCAAACCAGAGCACCGTAACAGAGTAAGGGGCGGATTATCGTCTTATAGAGCCAGAGGGTAATTTTCGGGTTGAGTCCCCACCTCTTACCAATCATCCTTCTGCACTGCCAGAAGACAACTCCCGCCTTGTCTATCTGTTTGTTGATGTGGTTGTTCCAATTGAGTTTATTGTAGAGAGTTAGTCCTAAGTACTTAACTTCATCGGACAGCTGTAGCTCAGTTTGGAAAAGTGTTGGTCTGGTAAAGTTGGTCGCACCTTTATATGGGACAGTCAAAATTTTTTTCGCGATTTCGGAATTGGTCCCATAGTAAAAGTTGTTAAGTATGACCTATAAAGTCGCTGCGCAGAGTATGACTGGTGGTTAAAAGTTCACCCTGTATAAAATTTTTAAGTAAAAAGAAATATGTACCTACCTATGATTAAGACGAAAAAAGAGACTAAACGTCGAAGTAAGGTAACATTATTGTGTCTGGTTTTTATAATTTTAATTATAATTTCAGTAATTAAAACCGATACTCTATAAATTCCATTCAATACGTATCGTAACAGTCACCACAGTTTCGACCGGTAAAAGCCAGTTATCGTTACCCATGCGCAAATAAATGAGTGTAGCTTCATTGTTTATTACTCGATCTGTATGTTTTAAGGCTCATTATATTCCTTGATAATGAAGCAATATGTTTTATATTAAACAAAATTTGCGAAATGCTAATATTTACGGAGATTTTTACAAAATAAAAAATAATAATTTTATAAAAAAACTGTTTTTTGTGATTATTTTTTTTCCTATAGGTTTCACGTAAATGTTTGTAGAAAAGGAAATAATCTCCATAATATAAGCTATTATTTGACACCTCGATGATTAAAATCGGTTAAGTGGTTTTCGAGATACACCGCCAAAAAGAATAGGTCCGGCCGCCATCTTTGTGACGTCATTACTATCCCCTCCACCATTTTTCCGCTTTACTACCGCATGTACGGTGATCAGGAGAACTGTCCGAACACATTGATACCGGTTGTGGGTAAGGCCGAGCTGAGTCAATTAAATCTGGCCTCGGAGCGGCTTGGCGACCGTACTATAAGGCAGGTGTGACGTTCAAGACGTTCACGGGGGTCTTATAAGTAAAAACAAATTGAATTAATTGATGAAATGGATTAATTAGAATATATACACCCTTGAAATTAAAGGAGTTTAAAATAAAAACACCATGTAGATTGTCGTCCTAGTGTTAAAATGGCCATGAGCCCTACGGGCCAATAGTTATTTGTTTTACTTACTTCTCTCGCGCAGAGACCCAAAGTGTGCCTTGGCCTCTGATCCCACGACCGCTCGCCACTGATCCCGGTCCTGTGCAGTTTCTCGCCAATCTTCAACCTGGAGCTCGCGCAGATCCGTGTCCACCACATCCGCCCATCGATACCTAGGTCGACCGGTCGGGCGGCGTGCTGTCGGTTTTCCCTCAAACGCTCTTTTCACCGCTCGATCGCCTCCCATTCGCTTTACATGTCCGAGCCACCGAAACCTTTGCGCCTTTAACTTGACTGTAACGAGGGCCAGCAATATGAAAGTACGGGTACAGGGCGATTTCTCAGTGGACACGAGGTTAAAACAAGGCGATGCATCGCCAATGCTTTTCAATTTAGTGCTGGAGCATGTCCTCAGAAAAGTTCTATTTGTTTTACTGGGGGACAAAGTTATTGTTTAACCCCTCGTGCTATTATTGATACCCGAGCAATCGGAAGGTTGCAATATTAATAATAATAATAAATCTCTTTATTTCGGACAAACAATGTATCCATAGTGTTAGTACAACAAGAAAATATTGAACCACGTCCGTAGCAAGTGGTTCAAAAATGGAATCTTAAGCGTTGCGAGGGTTTCCAGGCACGGGGGTTAAACTAATTTTGCCACCGAGTGAAACACAACATTTTGGTGTTCAAGTGGTTCAATTTTGGAATCTTTCGTCGACTCGGTAACAAATAAGTATTTGCTGTTATTTATTTTTTACATTAGTCTAGTTGGCGCTATAAAAAATTACGTCGCTGTGCAGTTGCGCCAACGTTGCGTCCAGTAGCAGGCATAGAGTTGACCAGACGCCTACACTCGGAAGACACTAGTGTGGTTGTTAAATACTCCAAGCTTGAGTGGGGTGGCTCTAATAGATTTTGATTCTTTCGGAATGAGTCTGAATAAAACGCATTTTTATTTGTTTTTATATACCGTCCAAAGTAGCAAAAACCACCTAGAGATCATTACTACATTTTTAATTAGTTAAAGGTTTTTTTCTTTGCTATTATTATGATAGGTACATTAGATGTCAGATATAATTTATACAAATATTTACAACTTAAATTCCTAAGAAATTTCATACTATTACAAATGTAATATCTAAAGTAATACACACATAACACATGGAAATATCAATAATCAGTGTAATCATATTAAACATAATAATACTTTCGTTTAAACAATCTCGTAAATAGTAATTTGTCAAACAAATACAAAATATTAAGTCTTATAACTGTTGTAACTACTGAAACAGGCAATATTTCCTTAAAAAAATTTCTACTGCTACCACAGCACATCCCACAGTCACACATTTTGTGCAAACAATCCCGTTGATGGCACATTTCGTGGTTATGGCGATTAATGGGGTCTTCCTGTTGAGCGCCATATTGGTTATGTCGCCTCGTGACTAATTTCTTTATTTTTGCTCATTAATATTGTTTAAAGTGTAATATTGATAGCTTATTATGAAGTAAACTAATGTGGAAGTGTCAAACATTCTAGAGTCAACGCCAGGTAGACCGCGGTTTCTCGTAAAATCCAACTTTGCTTGACAAGAGCTCATAACCGCACACTGCTGTTATTATCGTATAATTACGAGTAATGACGAACGGTTTGGCCTAGTGGGTAGTGACCCTGCCTACGAAGCTGATGGTCCCGGGTTCAAATCCTGGTAAGGGCATTTATTCGTGTGATAAGCATGGATATATGTTCCTGAGTCATGGGTGTTTTCTATGTATTTAAGTATTTATAAATATTTATATATTATATATATCGTTGTCTAAATACCCTCAACACAAGCCTTATTGAGCTTACTGTGGGACTTAGTCAATTTGTGTAATAGTGTCCTATAATATTTATTCATTATTATTTATTAATTAAGCTCTAACCTTGACTGACACTGGCTAAACTGTTCCATTGGACAGAAGACATTTATTAAATAAATAAATAAACAGAGACTAATGGCGTTAACTGTGACGTTCTCAAACAAAAGGTACCACATTGTCGCTTGCCATAAGGACGCTCTGAAAGGTTATTCGTATAAATATACGAGCAAATTTCGTCCTTATGGTAAGCGACAATGTGGTACCTTTTGCTTGAGAACGTCACAAATAACCTCAACGTCTACACACTTTCGTCGGATGGAAAATTCTATGCAGGGGGGAAGGTGTCAATTTTCTCCGCAGCAGATTGTACATTTTACAATCGAATGAATAAAATAATCGAACGAGAGAGCGAAGCGAAGTTCTTACACTCAACTGAGAACATGGCTGGCTAAAGGCAGGTTCCTGCCTGCTTTTGTTAGCGTGAATGTATAGAAAGCGTGCATGAACTGTAGACGGCAACACAGAAGCCGCCTAGTCATTGACGCGAAGCATTATGTAGTTTCCATTTTTTAATTTAGGCCACTAGATAGCAGACCCTACTATGTGAAATAGAGCCCGCGTGAATTGTAGGGGGCAGCACCTGCTTAGAAGCGTGAATTGTTTTCGCTTTCGATTCATGTCACGAGATGGCTCTACCCATGCCAAATTGTAGCTTTATAGTAGTAACAGTGACATGATAAAACTACAATGGTAAAATTGATTACGGAACTCTAAATACGTTTGATATTCTCAATGCCATCACCACTTTTTTCTTCTTTAACATAACAAACCACTTTTAATTTAGTCATATTTATTCAATTCTTTTAATTTAACAAATCTCGTAGGTTTCTCGTGGTGGACATTTATAAGATGTTTCTTAATCCCACTCAGGCGTTGAAATTTCTTAGAGCATATTTCGCATGCATATGGTTTCTCCCCAGTGTGTACCCGATAATGAATTTTTAGTTCAGCGAGAACTGCAAAAGCCTTTTTACAAACATCGCAAACATGCGGTCTGTTTTCGGAGTGCATCCGTCTGATATGAACTTTCAAAGCGGACTTATGTCTGAATTGCTGGCCGCATACTTCACACGAGTGTTTTTTGTCTTCGTGCACCTTCACGTGGTCCTGTAAACTCCTCTTCGTTTGAAACTTTTTATGACATACTTCGCACTCGAAAGGTCTTTCTTCATTGTGTATTTCTCTATGGTATTTAAGTATACTTATTGTTGAAAATCGTTTGCTACATATTTCACACATAAATGCTAGTTCTTTCTTTTTATCTCCAGTTTCCTTCTCAGTGTGTTTGTTCATATGTTTCTCTAAAGTCCCCTGTAGTGCAAATCGTTTACCACAAGTATCACAACTGAACTGTTTGTCTATAACTTGATTGTGTTTCTCTAATAAATGCTTTTGTAAGCAATGTCTAGAGCGAAACTTAGTTTCACATGTTGCACAGGTGTAAGGTTTTTCTCCGGTGTGTACGCGCATATGTATATTCAAATTCTGCTTTACTATGAATCGTTTATTACACAAGTGACACTCGTGTTTATAACCCTCTGTGTGAGCCAACGAATGAGTATTTAAAGCGCTTTTTGTTCTATAACTTTTATTGCATTTATCACATTTAAAAGGTTTCCCTCCCGAGTGATCAAATTTATGAGTATTCAAGGCAAACTGCGTATTAAATCTTCTTTTACAAATGTCGCAAGAGAAAGGATAATCCCCAGAGTGATGTTTTGAATGAGCATCTAAATAGTTTTTATCCACAAATTGCTTTTTGCATATATCGCACGTAAAATATGTTGCGGGCACTTGATCTTCTGATTCTTCTGACGACTCTTTCTTGCATGCAGTTATTTCTCCTGGCTCTACGCGATTCTGATCATATTTCAAATGACTATTTTTATGTATTTTTAAGTTGCCCTTTTGTCTAAATTTTTTGTTGCATATATCACATTCGTATGGTTTTTCACCAGTGTGTATCCGCATATGAGTAGTATATTCAAATTTTTGTACGAAACCCCTTTTGCATAATTCGCAGGAAAATTTAAACTTTCCCATGTGGTATGCGTAATGAGTATTTAAATGACCCTTCTGTACGAATCTTTTGTCGCATATGTTGCACGCATAAGGTTTCTCTCCAGTATGGGAGCGGCGCTTGGTAACGTTCGGAGCTGGCCGGTCACGCCAGTGCATGCTGTGGGATGCGGTAGGAACGGGCGCTGCCGATCTTTCGTGTAATGCAACTGGAACAATAAGAATTAATATTAGGAAGTGAAATAAATGTTTCCAAGAAACTTGTTCGTCCTGCTAGCACAAAATAAAATATACGCATTCGCACTGTCAAAGTTATCAGATCTCTTGTAGAGCGATGCTTCTAACTCTATAAGCCCTAACTTCACAAACTATCCTACTTAGTCAAAATATATAACTTGGCCGTTTCGCTACCGTCATATGGGCGTAAGGTGAAAAGTTTATTCACTATTCATTATTTTTATTATACAATAGTTCTTGTAGTATCGAAACGGCCAAGTCACATATGTTGCCTAAGGTGTAAAGTTTGTGAAGTTAGGACTTGTAGAGTAAGAAGCTTGGCTCTACATGAGATCTGATAACTTTTTGACAGTGCCAGCCCTCTTGTTTTATCTTGGCAACATTTTACATAAAAATGTTTTTGATGGGATTTCACTTCTTTTTGTAAGTAGCTTATGACAATCTTTCACCCCCTAAGTGTTTGGGGTGATTTACTATTCAAAATCCTGAAATACATTTGCAGCTTTTTCTACTAACTGAAATGGCTAATGGTGATTTTAAAATAAATATTATTAGTTATTGTGTATATAAAACGTTGTACTCGTATACCACAATATTTCACTAAAAAGTTTTTAATTATTTGACTGAATGGAACTAATATTGCCACTTTGGCTGAAACAGGAAAAATTGAAAGGTAAAACTGGCGCTTACTATTTTGTCAATAAATAATTCATCTTAAATTAAAACTGTATGAGCATTTTTGTACAACATGAATTATTGTAATTCTTTTTCGCAATGTACTTATCATCGCTAAATTTAAGTAATATAATTTTATTATATTGATGAGTTAAAATTATCTTTAAGTTCAAGAGGAAATTCATAACAGTGGGTAACAAAAATTTGTTTTATTGTATTTTTTCACTAATGTATTAAAAACGTCGTTCGGTGTATGTGGCCAGGTGTATTTTATTCGCCTAGCGGCTCTTCTTCTTCCTCGCGATGTTCCGGCATTTTGCCCCGGCCCATGGGAGCCTGGGGTCCGCTTGAGAACTAATCCCAAGATTTGGCGTAGGTACTAGTTTTTACGAAAGCGATTGCCATCTGACCTTCATGCCAACCCTAATAGTTGCTCGGAACAATGCTGAGCCGAACGGAGCCGGGAAAAGCCGAAAGCAGGAGTGTCGCCCCACTGGCAGTAGCGCAGCTGCGGTCGCAATCCGAACGTTAGCTTAAAGCCCCGCTCGCCTCACCGCACCTAACTCGCACCGCTCAGCTACCTCACATTTCTGATCCTCGCTAAGCATCCTCGCACCGATCAGCTACCTCGCAGAGCTTTGGTGGAAACGCAGCCTTATAGAGTACACACCTGATACGTTGTTGCTATCAGCCATCTCCGCCTCTGGCCTCTCCTGCTTGATCCCGCCTGCCGAAAAGACGTCTTAATTGTACACTTGGGTAGACAAAGGTTTTTAATGTCGGCGACGTCTGAGATTAATAACAGTTTAAATTTAGGTTCCGATTCAAGTTTGGTATCATTCTCAACGAAATCAAAGATTTCATCTAAATAGATTGAGCGGTTATTGATTCCCCATATAAACTTCCACCTCCCTTTTCACACTTTTATAAGAGACGATTTTTGCGATAAACACTAATTTCATCTAAATCGGTCCAGTGATTCCCCATACAAACTTCCACACCCTTAAGGGATGATTTTTGAGATAAACACTATCCTTGTTGTTTTTTTCTTCTCTTTTGTATCTTTTTAATGAGGTGTGCCAACAAAGCGTATTCTATTCTACCCTGTTTCCAAACTATCTATTACTTGGTTCAGTGGTTTTAGGGCCTCCGCTAGCTGACGCGGACGCCCGCCGCGTGCGCGCGCTCACGGGTCCAGGGGGCCTACCGCAAAAACCGAAATTCGCGAATTGTGGGGATCTTTCTCTTTTCCTCTCACTAAGACGTAATTAGAGTGACAGAGAAAAATGCCCGCATTTGACGAACTTCGATTTTCGCGGTTATAGCCCTGCTCCCAGGCCAAATCCGTCGCACGCGCCCACGCCAGTTCGCGCAGTTCATACAATTTCTTATTAGACGGGGCGTCCGTTCCGGATAATCCGCGTCAGCTAGCGGAGGCCCTTAGCGTGAAGAGGAATTAAAAAAGTTATTTTTTTCATATTTATGTTTATACTCGGTAGGGTGGCAATATGATACCATAAATGAATTCGGAATCCTCGATTTATGCGAAAACGATATTAAACTTACCCTAATAGCTTTAATGATAAAGTAAAATAAATAAATATTATAGGACATTATTACACAAATTGACTAAGTCCCACAGTAAGCTCAATAAGGCTTGTGTTGTAGGTACCTAGACAACGATATATATAATATATGATTATAAATACTTAAATACATAGAAAACACCCATGACTCAGAAACAAATATCCGTGTTCATCACACAAATATATGCTCTTACCAGGATTTGAACCCGGGACCATCAGCTTCATAGGCAGGGTCACTACCCACTAGGCCAGACAGGTCATCAAAAGATATCAAAATAAAGGTGAGAGCCCAATCAGCTCAATCGAATAATGGGAAGTGGATATCATTTTGTTCGCAAGATTAGACCCGAACATGCACACAATCATTACAAGTTAAACAAAAGCTTGTAAAATAGGGTTACCTTTCTACATAATACCACGAATGTAAGTAGTAAGTAGCCCGATATACACGTGAAAACTGTCTCATGCGGAAACTATATAACTAACCATTATTCTAGAATTTATCAAATATCAGTCAGCGTCAAATATAATTTCTATCGCGTAGTTGCTTAAAATTTTGGAGAGATAACGGAGCTTAAGGGTGTATATTATAGCTACTGAAATATCCTTTTTTCCCCAACTTTTTGTAAACGTTCTCCAGCTTGCACATATGTGCACATGTCAATAGGATACTTACGCGAAATGGCGTCATCTCCAGTTGGTTTCTCTAACTTGATTTTGATCTTGTCATCTGCAGCTAAAAGAAAATGCTATGATATTATATTATTGTGAGCGTGTGCTTAGCATTCCAAATTTCATCATAGATTAAAGGAACAAACAGCCTGTATGAAGTTAAAGAGTATAAAAAAAAATATTGCAAGGTAGTTTGATACGTATTCTTCAAGAGTCAAGTTAAGCCCCAGTCAATGCTTTCGTAGTAGCAACTTCTCGCTCGCGTAAATAAAAGGCGGCCAAGTGCGAGTCGGACTCGCCCATGAAGGGTTCCGTACCATTTATGACGTATTAAAAAAACTACTTACTAGATCTCGTTCAAACCAATTTTCGGTGGAAGTTTGCATGGTAATGTATACCATATTTTTCATTCTGTTATTTTACAGGGGGGGGGACACATTTTTTCACTTTGGAAGTGTCTCTCGCGCAAACTATTCAGTTTAGAAAAAAATTATATTAGGAACCTAAATATCATTTTTGAAGACCTATCCATAGATACCTCACACGTATGGGTTTGATGAAAAAAGATTTTTTGTGTTTCAGTTCTAAGTATGGGGAACCCCCAAAATTTATTGTTTTTTTTTTTCTATTTTTGTGTTAAAATCTTAATGCGGTTCATAGAATACATCTACTTACCAAGTTTGAACAGTATAGCTCTTATAATTTCGGGTAAAAGTGGCTGTGACATAATCGGACAGACAGATGGACATGACGAATCTATAAGGGTTCCGTTTTTTGCCATTTGGCTACGGAACCCTAAAAATTGACACCAACTATCCACTTAAGTCTTGCAACTTGTCCAGGCACCCTGGTATGTCATATAGCTTACTGGCAGGGAGTGCTCCCGTCAGCCGCGCGTGCAGCACGTCCTGGACGCGCAGCACTTGCAGCTTGAAGTCGTTCGCGTCCCGCAGCCGCCCCACGCACACCTCGCAGATTCCGCACTCGTAATTTCCTAAACTTAGCTGGAACACAAAATAAGAACAAAGATCTTTACAAATTGTTATATAATGAACCATGCAACTACTTCAATTTGCACGTCAGGAAGGTTGACGTGATACAAAAGCTTTGGGATCCAGGTATAAACGGATAAACCATTTTAGAAAAAGGTCACTTCTTTACACAAAACATTAAAAATTAAAAATCCAGGTCAAAATATGCATTTTGTCATGTTTTTCTTATTGTAGGCTCACTGAAAAAAATGTATCCCGCCATTATGGTGCAACGTAAATTTGGTTTGGATTCTAACTTTGTGATCTCTATAGGAAAGACACCTGACACCACACACCATATGCATGACCTTAAGAGAAGAACAGATGAGAGATTTCAAAGAGATTTTATATCTGTACAGCAATTATGATGCTCATTCCTTAGTGATGTGTGTTATATCTTTGGATTAATAATGAAATAAATATTTTAACTACAAACCCAGTTGCAAAAAACAATTTAGGCTGAAATTTACAATTTAAAATTAATAAATATAATTGTTATTTAACTATTTTGTAAGGACAAATTAAATAATCTACAATCATGGACATCCTACAATACTTCATGAGAATATCAAATTATTTACAATAACGATATACATAATGGGTATATACAAAGGATTACTATAACTTAAATCTAAAATAGGCGCTTGAGGCATTGTACCAAGGATGCTGGCGGCATTTCCTCGTTGTATCGCAATACTGATACATTGTGCGAGGAAGCCGCCAGATCTTCGGTCACCAGTTACGTCAACCAGACGCTTCGCGATTTCTGCAAAAACCTTGTGCATTCTGGAACACATGGACCTAGAGTTTTTTTAAATATAATGGCATATCAATAGAAAATGTTAATAAAGAAGACCGTTTCCACAAGACATGTTGCCACACAGATATCGGAATTCATACTTACATTTAAACCGAAGCATTCTCTCAGCATGTCATAATATATCTCTGCTTTGCCGAGATGATTGTATAGTGTCTTGAGGCCTTTATCCGGAGGGCGCACCAGGCAGCAGCTACACGAGTAATACTCCTCCATGTTATTGGCTGGGATTGGGTAAATGTCTACCTGACTTATAAAGTCCTGTAAAACTGACTTATACAAATATTCTCTAAGAAGATGCCGCAATCAATCAATTTAATTAATCAACATATCAATTGGAAATATTCAAATTGCTGAGCACTAGTCAATCAATCTTTGTGTATTATAACTTCATCAACGCATTGTCGAGCCAATATCAAGGTTGGATAAGACTGGGCTACTTTATATATTATTCCGTTGATCAGCAATAGATGGTGTCCAGTAGAAATTTGACCAGCCTACAAAGAAACAAAACAACTTAAAACCTCAAAGCCCTCAAAGGTTAACTGGAAGAGATCCCATACAGGGATAAGTTCACCTTTGTTGTATTTAATTCAAAAAATTAAAAATTTAATTTGCAGTTTTACATGTATTGTGTTTGTTTATTTGTAGTTTTACATGTATGTAAAATGTATAATTGTTGGTGCAATAAAGAATATTTACTTACTTAATTTACTCTGTAACTGTGTTTTTCGTGTTTTTATTTCTATGTACAATAAAGTATATACCTACATACATACATACATACTTAATATACAAACACAAAACTAATAACAAATATGTACTCTACAAAAAATACAACGTAACTTACCCGCGGGTGGTAACACTACTTTTATGAATGACTACAATTTAAGATTATTTTTTTAGTTACATATTTATTCAAAATAACACCAAACATATTGACTGGACACCTTATCTCACACGAAAGGAAGTAATATAGGATACTCCAATAATAAATATATGATTCATCCCTCATTCAGTCCACATTCACAGTTTCTTGAGTGATCCCTCCAATATCCTTAGAGCTACTCTTATATTATTAATTTTATTATTTATTTATTTCCTTTATTTATTCATCTTCATATGTTAGGCTTTTTACAATATGAATATAAAAGTAAAATACAAAAACATACAAAAACAATACAAAACAGTGGCGTAGCGTGCCTTGGCGGGGCCCCGTATAAAAATTCGTTTGGGGGCCCTTAGGAAGGGTAAAGATTTCTCACAAAAACGCACGTTGGGGGCCCCCGTGGCCCGGGGGCCCCGTATAATTGATACGGCAGGTACGGCGGTAGCTACGCCCCTGATACAAAAACATATAAACATAAAAAAACCTAATAATATACCATATATTTATTTATTATTATTAAACTTTACACATAGGTTAACAGTATTACAAGACAAAAATAGTAATTATATAAATCATTAAAAAGTTGAACTACAAGATTTATAACAATGAGATAAGAGATATCATATCACATCTATGCACTTTAAGAGTCTCCTTTATACACCAGCACTATTGAGAAATATGTAAACATCATCTGACTCCATACAAGGATAGCCCAGCTGAAGTGTCAGTCTAATCTGTCAATGTCGACCACAAGGGGCCCACATCTGTATCTTTTAATAGTGGATCTGAGTCATTATAATCAAGGGTTATTTATCTATGTGCCATGGGCGGAATACCCAGGGGAGTAGATTTTTTTTAGAATGCACATCAATTTTATTTTCAGAGCATAATGCATGTCTATGTCGATTGTATTTTGTTTTAATAAAATTTGTGTTGCTTTGTATTGTACACAACATGGCGACTTTGGAATCAGAGAGAACCTTATCTGCTATTTTACCACTGATTACTTACCCATAAAAGCAGGTAATCGAGACTACGATTGTAACTACCAACAACACAACAAGGAAGAGACACTCGGAAATTTCACCGAGAACAATTATTTCAATTGTTAGCCCGAGACGTCTCTAAGTAAGTATACTTTGAAAGTATAAACTAAATCAAAGTATTACTTTAAGGCATATTACCGGCCTTCACAATCCACGTTATTGAACGTCCTTGTCGCCATCATGACGGCATTAAAAGTTCATTGTGCCTCACCATTGACAATCCCCGTTGACATTTAGTTTTTTTTTTTCTTGGCAGCAATAAGCGTTCATGCTATGTTGTACAAGCCAAGTTCAAAATATAACGTCAAGTTTTGTTTATGTTTTTTTTTTTTAATTATATTATTTTCTTTTATAAATAAATAAATAAAATAAAAATAAATAAAAAAAGTTTATTTGCAGAAAAGGGTAGTGTACATGTCTTAGTGTAAATACAATAGTTTCACCTTTCCCAGCTGTATGCAAACAGCATGCAAATACATTGTGAAGTTATAATACATTAAATAAGCATGTTCTTAATTTACCTTAATTTAACATTAAATAATACATAACAATGGCCAATTTGACAACTAGAGAAATTATTTACATATATGTATACAAAATTAGAGTAATAAACATTAAAAGAAAATAATAATATGATGCCTAACATTATATTGTACCACTAATTATGATCTACATCATTATTATGATTAATATAATCACTAACGCTGTAAAAGCAGTGATTAAGCAGCCAGGTTCTTAGGGTGTGTTTAAATTTGGGACTTTCAAGTGTTTTTATTTGGTCTGGTAACTTGTTGTAGATTACTATACTCATGTTGTAGGCGTTTCTTTTATAGATGTTAGCCCTACAGCGAGGCTGGTTTAAAAGGTTTATATATTGCATTCTTAGATTACCTAAACACACTTCAGAGCGTTTAACGAAGTATTTTGGATGACTTTTGACAAAACAACAAATTTTCAATATATACATACACGCTAATGGTAAGATGTTCAGCTGTTTAAATAGTGGTCTACAGCTACTTCCAATCCGATTATTTGTTATTGCTCGAACACATCTCTTTTGGAGTTTAAATGCCCTTTCAACATCCACTGAGTTACCCCATAGGATGAGTCCGTAGCTAAGTATGGATGCAACGTGCCCGTGATAAGCTGTAACTGCTGCTTCAGGAGATACGGACTGCCGTAGCTTTCTCAAAGCAAATATGAATCGGTCAAGCCTTAAGCAGATCGAGTTAATGTGTTCTTTCCAGTTAAGTGACGAGTCAATGTATAAACCTAAAAATTTAATTGCATTACTTTTTTGTAGCCTAATATTATTAATACTGATATTGATATCTGGCGGTTTTGCCCCGTATGAATGAAACTGCATATACTGCGTTTTAGTAAAATTGATGAGAAGGTTATTATCGACCATCCAGTTATTCGTATCAGATAAGGCTTTATTGATATCAGACTCGTATGTACAACAATCTTGGCTTTTAACTACTATAGTTGTATCATCCGCAAAAAGTATGGTTTTGGGCGTTATGGCTTTAGGAAGATCATTTATAAAGATCAAAAATAATAGTAACCACTATTTCTATTTTGGAAAAGCATTTGTCGTTTTACTTGACATGACTTACGGATACCTTTCGAGAGCCACTTAACTTTATTTTGTCTACTATTAATTTTGACTTTAATCAGGGGAAAGCATAAGTCATAGAATAGTCTTAATAAGTCATAAAAAGTGTTGAATGCTTCCTGGGCATTATTCGAACTCATAACGTCGGAAAATGACAAAGCTTTTACGCTATCATAGAACTTTTGCACATTGTCACGACAGTAGTCTCTTGTCATCTCAAACCAGGTCTTACAGGACTTGATTTTATTAATGTTTAATATGATCGATTGAGCTCTGTCATGGTCTGAGAGGTCGAGGCGGTGGGTTTCCGATTTTACATTACGAATATTGCTAGCAATTTGATCAATGCAGGTGTTAATCCTAGTTGGCGTATTTATATGCATTGTAAAGTTGTAACTACTTAGTAGACTAGACAGATCCCGGGTAACTGAATTATCTTTCAATGTGTCTATATTCCAGTCACCGCAAACAACAACCTTTTTCTTTTTGTACTTAAGAGATATAAATTGAAGCAAAGTTTCAAGTTTGTGTAGAAAGATATTGTAATGCGACTGAGTTTGTTGTGGTATCCTATAAATGGCAAGTATTATTAAATTAATGCCACTGATTTCAACGCCACAACACTCAAAATAGAAGTTAGAAGCTAACTTTGGCACAATTTCTATGGACTTAAATTCTAATGTTTTCCTAACTAATATCGCTGTGCCACCTCTGTTTTTTTCCCTACAATACGATGACGCCAATTTGAAATTATTTAATTTTATGTTATGTTCCGAGCCCTTTTTAACAAAAGTTTCACTCAAACATAAGACGTCAATATTTTGGTGGTTATTTTGAAACTCATTTAAAGTAATTTCTAAGATATCGAGTTTATTAAGCAGTCCACATATATTTTGATGTAATATCATAAAATTCTCACACTTATCATTACAAGTGCTGGCTGCATGTCCGAAAAAACAGGTTCCCGGTCTCTGATTCAAAACAATTATTAACACTATTTTTATTAGTCTCATCGGGAGCGGCATCGGCGTCGGACGCGCGCTCGCAACCGAGAGGAGCGTTTTTTCCGCCTATTGTTTCGTTGACCTTGTATCCGTTTAAGGAATGCGCACTATAAATGGATTCATTAATGCATCCCGGCCTATCTTGAATTTCAGCTATAAATTGATTTAAACTTAAAAGTGCACTTCTAATACCACGTTTCATGATTTTACCGGAGCTGTATGAAAACATATCAAGTGTTAGGTCACGATTCGTATCAAAAATATAGGCATAATTGTTGGTTTGCATGTCCATAGTCAGTAAATTGTTAAACATTTCCACCTTGTAATTGTAAATAAGAGCTCCGCAAACATAAGTTGGGAGACAAATAATTTTATTCGTATGTGTTATTTTTTTAAGTGTCTCTCTTAAATAATTTACTAATGTGATGGTACATTCAGACCTACTTATGTCATTTTCACCTAAAAAAATTATACAGTAGTCGTTGAGAGTGAAGTGTTTTAGCTTATTATCTAAGTTACTTAAAAGTGCCTTTATTCCACCGTTAGGGACGGTATAGTGACAGAAGTCAGCGTCTTGATCGAATGTGCTCTGTATGGCTTGAAGAGTACGTAGCTTCTTATGGTGATTGCTGAGTATGCATAGTTTGACCTGTTTTTCGTTGCCTGCTGCCTTAACAGTACATTTGCTTGATTCGCTGATCTGTTTTACTGGAGTTGATGTGGGTTCCTGATTTGGCTGATCGGCCTGGGCATGACGATCAGGAGGATGGTCGGCCTGGTCATGTCGATCAGGAGGCTGGTCAGCCTGGTCATAACGACTAGGAGATTGGTCGGTCTGATAACAACGAACAGGAGGACTAATGCTCCCAGAGGCCTCACTTTGGTTAGTATCTGACTGTATGTGTTCTATTTTATCATCAGAAGTTATGACTTCCGTTTGACTTACGTCCATTTTTATACTACTAAGGTTTTTCCGATTCCGTTTTTTCTTTTTTATTGAATCAGCTGGGGATGAACATATGTGGGTCAACTTTTTGATGGTCTGTTCCCTTTCTTCAAGTACCTTTTTTAATGTACCATTTTCCAATATTAAATTGTTGATTTCCTCCTCAGCCGTCTGTAGTCTCGTTTCTAAATTAGCAATCGTGTTTTTATGATCTTTGAGAGTGTCTTCGGTGACGCTTCTCAGATCAGGGCAACTTCTGTTGGGGTTGCAGGTATCAACAGAGGTGTCTGTATCCTCGTCATCAGACTGCACAGACTCAAGTGACGCGTCTGTCGAGATTTCTGTGTCCATGTCGGAGAAGTCTTTAACTAAAAGGTGCTTGTTACGAATATCTTTACGAGCAATTAATTTATCATGCTTATGAGGTAAGGGAGTACTGGTCAGTTTTTCAATAGGGGTCTTACTAGAATGAGAAAGTACGTCTTTTGTGTTCGGTTTTTGATTGACTAGCGATTTACAAGGCGAACATTTCCATGACGATTTCCTTTTCATAAGATCGAACGATTTCTTACTAACTTTCAAACATTTTAAATGGTGTGCAGATTTGCAGTCACAACATTTTAGGAAATCCTTTGTTATTATTTGCCTTTTGCAGTCGGAGCATGTTTGCCTGCTTGTTTTTGAAGCCATTTTTCTTTGTAGATTAAGATATAAACGTGTAATCAAACAGGAAAACGATGTAAATGTGCTAATAATATTTAAATTAAATGTTCATAATCTGACGCAATAGTGTAGGCCTATTTTCTTTTGTTTGTTTTTTGCCGTCGGCGAATTACACTGCTAGTGGGCGGAGTTTAGGCTTAATGAGTAATCAGTAGATAGTCGTTGAAAATATCAATTATCTCGCTTGCACTTTGCTTGCGTGCGTTAAGAAAGATTAGTCTTCTATCTCACTTGTTTGTCGGTAATGTAGTAATTAGATATTTCACGTAATTAAAATACAGATATTTTGATTTTTTGTAGGACAGGTCATAGATTTGAATACGGCACTCCTTTTAAATGTTTATACACCACTTAAACACACACTGTAATCTTAAGTTTTAGGAATCGATCCATTTTTCACTGCACTGGTTTGAAGGTTCAAGTCTGTACGGTAACGGATAAGTTTGGACTTAAATTACACTTTCCCAAAATTTCTTGATGTCGTACTGCCAGAGTTCAATTAATTATTACTCCGGAAGATTTATTCTCGAGAAAAATGTCATTTAGAGAATTAGTCACACTTTTAAACAATTTTAAATCAATAAATACGGGACAGCTGATACTAGTAGTAGCTCGGTCGCCATCTTTCCCTAAAAAGGTAAATATTTTAAATGTGTATAGTCGAGCTTTGTTTTATTTCGATTGTGTTAGAGTTTATAGGTATTGATTTGTCAGGCTTTATAATTATAATAGAGCAAAAGATAGATGTAAATATTATGTTTTTATTACAAAAAGAAAACAAGAAACATCAAATGTAACAACTCATTTATTGTAAACATATATCTCATTTACAAATAAAGGTAACAAAGCTTCAGTAATAACAAGTCCATAAATAATAAAAATTCCACATCATGACTGCACTTCCGTGTCCCCTTTAATGGGACAAATATTCGACTTTGGTCAATTCTTAAGACTTTTAAGCTATACCTTCAGTATTGCGGTACCTTCGAAAACGGAGTAATTTCGAAATTAATAAATTATCTATAAACTATGAAGCATTTTCTGATATACTTACCAATGCTGTATTAATTAAGATACCTTACTTGGTAATCCATAACGTCGCTGGATCGGATGTGCCCAAACCACCATTTTTGTTCTATATTACCTTGATCAAAAAATGCGGACATAACATTAACCTTTTTTATACCTGCCAAAGAAGTGGCTTTAATCATTTTTTATAACACTATCGAGGCAAACAAGCATCTGGTCTGCCTTATGGTAACCCTTTGACTGCCAAAGACGTCAACTGTCGCGCGCTACAGCTCAATATCAACCTTGGTTCATTCCGATAACACACGCACACAATGGGCGTGACCTTTGAAGGGTTATATATTAAGATCGCTTTATGTTTAAATTGAACAAAAACAAAAAAATTATAAAAACTTGTTGATTCCCATCGAGGCCCCATCGTTGTCTGTTCTCAGTACATAATTTAATACTCAAGCCGTAGCCATTTTGGTGGTTGACAAGCTGTGTATGTGTGCGTATAAATGTGTTTGTGTAGGTTTATAGCATGTTTTTAGTGATGTGGACTTGTCGATTTTAATCATGTTATATATCGATAATATCTACACAGCGGAATGGAATAGCGATTAATTCAAGCTTCGATATCTTCACTAAAAATAAACACCATAGAACTGCTAATGGATAATATAATAAAATAACTTAATTATTTCGGAAAACATGTTTTGGTTGGTGATTTCCGCCGATGATTATTGTAATTAAATGAAATATAGAGATAGAATAGGGAGGGAAGAGATGACCAAACGCTATGCTCTTACGGAACTTTCAGTATGAGTAGCAGAGATAGCGTTATTATTTGTCCTTGTGAGTTTTTTATATTCCCCACCGTGGCGTGGGTGGGCAACAAATAACCTGACCAAATTACGTAGGTTGTTTTTGGTATGTTTTCAGGAATTTTAAAACGTGTTATTAATTTTTTCGCATTGCGCATATTCTGCCCTTCACGGGCGCACGCGGTATAGCACATTTATACGATCCTACCATCTATGTTCGTAGATCGCAAGTAGATCGTTTACGTTTCGGCAACCGTCCACCCAGCGAGGAGACCTTCTCATTTCCATGTCATATTTATGTTGAGAGCATCTAAGACGTTGATTATTTTTCTCTATATTTCTAAGCTTTATTATTTTCAGCCGTTTACTTATACTAATATTATAAATGCTAAAGTACTTAATTCTGTACGTCTGTTACCTTATTACGTTTAAACCGCAAAACCTATTTAGGAAATTGGACAGTTTTCATCAATTATTATCACCAAGGTAAATATTTTAAATGTGTATAGTCGAGCTTTGTTTTATTTCGATTGTGTTAGAGTTTATAGGTATTGATTTGTCAGGCTTTATAATTATAATAGAGCAAAAGATAGATGTAAATATTATGTTTTTATTACAAAAAGAAAACAAGAAACATCAAATGTAACAACTCATTTATTGTAAACATATATCTCATTTACAAATAAAGGTAACAAAGCTTCAGTAATAACAAGTCCATAAATAATAAAAATTCCACATCATGACTGCACTTCCGTGTCCCCTTTAATGGGACAAATATTCGACTTTGGTCAATTCTTAAGACTTTTAAGCTATACCTTCAGTATTGCGGTACCTTCGAAAACGGAGTAATTTCGAAATTAATAAATTATCTATAAACTATGAAGCATTTTCTGATATACTTACCAATGCTGTATTAATTAAGATACCTTACTTGGTAATCCATAACGTCGCTGGATCGGATGTGCCCAAACCACCATTTTTGTTCTATATTACCTTGATCAAAAAATGCGGACATAACATTAACCTTTTTTATACCTGCCAAAGAAGTGGCTTTAATCATTTTTTATAACACTATCGAGGCAAACAAGCATCTGGTCTGCCTTATGGTAACCCTTTGACTGCCAAAGACGTCAACTGTCGCGCGCTACAGCTCAATATCAACCTTGGTTCATTCCGATAACACACGCACACAATGGGCGTGACCTTTGAAGGGTTACTTACTGCTTAATGCTAGGCTTTCTCATCGTTTCATCTGGTTACCCTTGACATAGGCCTCTTCTCCACGCGTCTCTGTCCAGAGCCTGTCTTCTGCACAAGGCTCCAGGTACCTGCCTGGACTCGTCTTTCCATCTCATTTTTTGCCCACTATCATTCCTTTTCCCATCTCTCTGTACCATGTCTCTTTCTTGTCATCATATATATATATATATATATATATATATATATATATATATGTTTTCATGTTTATTTATTTATTTTACTTTTGAGCTTTTGAGCATTTTTTGCTTTTGTCTCGGAGCATGTGGCATGTCCACTTCCACTTTGGTCGATTATTTTTGTTCTCTTTCTAATGTCCTCCAGTTTTATTCTATCTCTAAGTTTTACATGCTTCATGTAGAATGTGCTTGCTTAGTTCCATGCTTCTTTCCATACTATTTTGGCAATTCAAGTGGAGTAACACGCTGAAGACCCTACAAGTCGAGAGGCAGTTCCTCAATTGGGCTGCTTCATACGAAGAAGATCACGTCTCGCTATTCTCTACTTTCTTAACATTTTATTACCGTAAATTTCGACGGTTTCTCTTTATGAACGCGTTTCAGATGTCTCCTGACCGTACAGGGCCCTGAAAATGTCTTCTGACAAACCTCACAAGCGTACGGCTTTTCACCGGTGTGAACACGGTAATGCAACTTTAGTTCAGCAAGTACAGTAAAGTCTTTATTGCAGATATCGCACGAGTGTGGTTTATGTCCTATGTGGAGTCGTTGGATGTGGACTCTTAAAGCAGATTTATGTCTAAATTGCTTACCGCATACTTCACAAGAGTGTCGTTTAACATTCTCGTGTATCATCATATGATCTTGTAAGCATCGAATTAATCGGAATCGTTTCTGACATATTTGGCAAGAGTGTGGCCTTTCATCGGTGTGTGTTAATCTATGGGCATTCAATGTACTTTTTAGTGTAAATCTTTTGCTACATATTTCACACAGAAATGGCTTTTTTCCCATATGTATATCCATGTGTTTAGATAATGTACTCTTTCGTTTAAATTGTTTTCCACAAATATCGCAACTGAATCTTTTCTCTTCTGAATGAGTTAGTTTATGTCTATCTAAGGTATTCTTTTGTTTAAATTGCTTATTACAGATTTCACATGAATATGAGGATTCTAAGTCTTCAGTATCAGCTTGTTTTTCAGATATATTGACGTGATTATTCATATGAGTTTTTAAGTTACATTTTTGTGAGAATTTTTTATTGCATACATGACAGGAGTAAGGCTTTTCACCTGTGTGTACACGCATGTGTTTAATCAAAGAATCTTTTTGTGTGAACCGTTTATCGCATGCATTGCAATTGAACCTATAATCACCTGTGTGATTTTTAAGTGCAGTTTTAAAGCACACTTTTTTGTATATTGCTTATGGCATACTTCACATTTGAAAGGTTTTCCCCCCGTATGTAAGAGTGTATGTGTATCCAAGCGAGATTTTAATGTGAATTTCCTATCGCAAATGTCGCAGGAATATCTATAATTGCCTACGTGATTTTTTATATGAATGTTTAAGTTGCCCATTTCTGCAAATTGTTTTTTGCATATATCACACGTATAAGGTTTTTCTCCTAAGTGATCTTTTAAATGAGTTTTAAAGCCGAATGTAGGCTTTTCATCTGTAGATAAACAACTATGTCCCATTAAGTCAACTTTTTTCGCTACTCTTTTCTTACACACATCACATGAGAACCCATATTCCTCGGTGTCATATTTTAAATGAGTGTTTAAATGAACGTTTAAATTGCCTTTTAAGGCAAATTTCTTCTTGCATATTTCACACGAAAAAGCTTTTTCTCCTGTGTGTATTAGAATATGTTTGCTCAAGTGAGATTTTTGTGTAAATCGCATTTTGCATATTCCGCAAAAGAATCTATAGTCTCCCATGTGATATTTGACGTGAGCGTTTAAGTTTCCTTTTTGAGCGAACTTTTTAGGGCATATGTAGCAAGCGTAAGGTTTCTCCCCAGTGTGTGTGCGACGATGGACGCTGAGTCTTGAAAAATGGTCGAATGATTTGTGGCATATATCGCACGTGTGGGCCCAGTCTTGGATGTGATTAGCTGGCGGTTCTGAGGGCGTAGGTGTTAATGTATGTAGCTCGGATGGTTCTGACACAATCAATGTCGACTCGGATGGCGCTGTCGCTACGCTATGCAGTGACACTGAAACAATAGATAAAATGTAGGTTTTTCAAACTACATCGCCTGATTTTTATATTACTTTTGTGGAACCGAATAGAACACGCCGTATCTTCATTAGCATTATGAACAGTGACATGTCGTCGATCATGTTGAATTTCAAAAAAAAACGCAGGCATAGTATGTACAATTGTACATCCTCTAAGTCCTCTAACCGCCCAGAGGCCTATAAAAATGTCTCCCGTTCCATTCTATTTTTAATCTTTACTTTGTCAAATCGAATTTTAAGACCAAGCTAACTCTGCTACAAGATTGATGGTACTAAGTATGAAAGTGCCATAATAAATGTCATATATTTATGTTCACGTTTCCACGCTTTTTCATTGCAAATTTTGAGCAGGGATAGCTTGGCCCGACTGTAATTCTACTACAGCATATAATATATTGCACGCCATTGGGACTCAGAGCAGCCCGGAGACGGCTCGAAGTCTGTTTATTAATATGTTTAACCTACCTGCTACCACATCCCCATCGGCCACATCAATGTCAGACTTCTCCAGTTTGACTGCATCTGTGGAAAAAACATGACTTTAGTTAAAATTAAAACATACTGACGCAAAATACTCGTAAGTGAAATTAAAAATACGGTAATTCATATTGTCAGACAATCTTACATAAATCGATCTAGTGCCACAATAATGACAAAATTATATTACATTAAGTATTCCTGGAAAACATTTGAAAAAATATATATAGGGTATAGATGAGTTACAGTATAAGTTTTGTACACAACTAGTTATTAGACGGTTCCACATAGATTTAGATGCCTAGCGAAGATATTGCCGTGCGAAGTTGCGCGGTCTGTGTACATAGACATAGCTTGCACGCAAACGCACGCGCGTTGCGGTATCTCGGGCGGAACGCATCTCACTCTTGTGAACGCCTTTATTGTGGACAATGTGCATACCGCTGGCAGCCAGTGCTCCCTGCAGCTGCATTTGAGGCTCCACATCCAAAAGGCTATGTTGCACTCGCAGATTATGCTGTTCAGCCTGGCTGCGCTGCACTTGCAGCTTGAAGTCACTCGCGTCCCGCAGCCGCCCCACGCACACCTCGCAGATGCCACACTCCTCATCTCCTGGGCTTAACTACGAGTTAAAATGTAATACCGTTTTATTACGTTTCTACAAAATCTAGCAAATTCTTTTTTTTTGCGTTTCGTATTCGTATTTATTCATGTTTTGAGTAGGGTGTCATACAGTTTTTTTATGGACATTCTTGCCTCTACTACAGCTGCTTCAATTATCATCATTAGCATTTAAAATCTTTGTTAATTTAATTAGCATTAAATTAACAAAGCACTATTTCCATGTAGTAACCAAAAGTTGCCATAATTATATACATAAATATAGTAAGCTCAATAAGGCTTGTGTTGTAGATTCTTACACTACAATATACATATTATATAAATAGTTAAATACGTAGAACACACCCATGACTCAGCAACAAATATCCGTGCTCATCACACAAATAAATGCTCTTAACAGGATTTCAACCCAGGACCATTGGCTTTATATAGGGTTGCCATCCATCCGGGTTTCCCCGGATTTGTCCTAGTTTAGAGGGCATCCGGGGAGCGTCCAGGGAGGGCTTCATTAATAGTCCAGGTTTAAAAATTTAAAGTCTTAGACCACCCGCGACACACGCAAAACCTGTATAAAAAAACCTGTTGACATGTCCGGATTCTGGACTCTAAAATCCGGGGTTTTCACGCGTCGTGTCCTGGTTTCCAAAATTTAGAGATGGCAACCCTTACCCTAGCTTTATAGGCCCCTGCCTTCCCACTAGGCCAGACCGGTCGGCAAACAATGCAATGTCTTATAACACTTGCTACTGCTCTACTAAACTCTATTAGCTATTAATCATTTGTCATAAGCTTTTTGACTTATGTAATTGCAAAAAGGGCTAAAACATAAATGAACTAATTGAAGCTTGTAAAATGGTTCATAACATTTTACAAGCTATAAGGGGATGCCTCTCATCATAATTAACTGCTGTAACATTTTTTGCATTATTGAATGTGTAATTTTTGCATTAGCGAGTCAAAGGGTCTAGGAGTCATTGATAGTAAAAGTAACTCTGACTAATTCTAAGTTATAAATGATTATAGCTATAGTGAAAGAAAATAATCAGTGTTAACTTAGTAGTACCTTCTAGTCACTAATTTCTCAGCACCAATCATATAGACTGCTGCCCGTGATATCTGGTCACATTAGGCTCGGGCCTACTAAGCTTTACGTCAAATCCACCACTAGTCATAATTTCATTCAAATATAAGTTATTGGCAAAAATTTAATTTTGGTACAAGCTTTTATTGACTGATCTTATCTTTTCACAGGCAACTAATACTCGAGATAATTAGGTTGCATTGTTTTATCACAGAGTTCCTATGGCCACGTCCTGTCTCCATCATCAGATCAGCTCAATGGTACCATAATATTGCATTGTTACCCGACTCATCGGAAACTGGGAAGTGGGTCAAATTTAACTTATAAGGTTTGACAACAGCAAACAAGTGAAATAATTGACAAAAGCAAATAAGTGAAATAATCATACAATATATATACATACATATATCAGATAAGGGTTTGTGCACAATCACGCGAGGTTTTTTCGGCTACTTTTTTTACCCCCCTCACCTTTGGTGATATTTGGTGAGGTTCTTGGCTAACCCCCCCATATTTTTTTATTATTATTATATAGCCTTTTGTTCTGAATATGATTGTTCTTTTTGATAGTCTTGAATTATCATATGAAGTCTCTTAGTTCAGTGTGCCTGTCGGCAAAGGCCTCCTCCAACTCCTTCCAGTATCTTCTCTCTCTTGCCACCCTTGTCCAGAGTGGTCCCACTGTACGAATAATTTCGTCTTCCCATCTTGTTACTTGAGGGCCTTGCAATCTTGACCCGTCTGTAGGGTGCCACATGAGAACTCTTTGGCTCCACTTTTCTGTCTTACATCTTATAGTGTCACACTATAAGATGTAAGAACCCCCCCATAACCTCCCGTGTATTTTTATTTATTTTTTCATTCAACCAAATTTTTAGATAATTAGTATTGTATAGAGCAAATCTTGTGTATACTCGCTATTTTGAAGTGCCAAGTGAAGATTTATGTTTAATGAAACCAGAGAAAATGTATGTAGTAGATATTTTTTCTTAGTTTTATTCACTATAGAAAAATACGTGTGAGGTCTCCTTATACCCCCCCTCCCCCAACGTGATCCGTCGTGATTTTTTCGTGACCCCTTCCTCCTATCGAAACCTCGCGTGATTTGTGCACTGCAGCCCTAAGATAATTTTTACAACAATGTAAATTATATTTGTGTTTTTAATGTTGTAACACTACTACATATAAAATTAAAAACTGAAATAGATATCATATACTAAAGAAAAAGTGACAAAGTCTTCCAGTGGTGAAGGCCAGATTCGAACTAGCTATTGCGGTAATACCGTGAACCCCTAAGCCACCTCGCCATGATGGACTCTGTTCCATCTTAGAAGGGCTAGGAGTCTTTGACCAACTCTAAGGGCAAGCAGTATGTGCTTGCACCTCCTATATGAATACCTTATGCACTAGGAACCTAAAGTTTTATTTTAGCAGCTAGTGCAGGTTATAATTATACTTATTTCTGTTCAAATACTGTCGAAAACTTGGTGATGACATGCCTACATAACATGAAATTTGTTATGTTTGTGATTGTGGATCAATAAAGTTGTAATATTTACGTGTATACTGAAGCATTCGTTTAACATGTTTAAATAGATCTCTGTTTTGCCGAAGTGAATGTACCGCTTCCCGAGGCCCCGGTCCGGAGGACGTAGCAAGCAACAGCTACAGGAATGCATCCTTCGATTTGATTTTCTATCACATGCTACTTATACTGTTGATCACAAAACTGTGTTTCTTTAGACAGAATACCATATCGATCACAAATATCGACTAGCTTACGACGAGCGTGACTCCACGCTTCCATACATTTATTTACACATCTATTGACATCTATTTAGAAATCATATCACAATTCAAAAGTGACGATCGATATGTGCTTATGCCACTGCGGATCGTTTGGATTTCAAGAAACATATTAAAACTTTTGGGGTTTTATTTTTCCCAACGCTCAAGTGTGATAAGCTGTGATAAATTTCTCAAGAAATTCAACTATCTCATTAATTGTAGAAGCTCACGAAAGTTGAATTTTGTGAGTGAGGTCGAAAAGCATACATATTTTCGCTCAAAGTAGGTGTTTATTATTGTAGTTATTGAACGTTTTTTGTGAGTATACTTTTTTTACAACCCACAGAAAACAGCAAAAATTTGTAGAACAACCGGTATACTTGGCTAACTTTATGTCCCTAACAGACTACCGCACCGGACAGTGAACTTGGTGCGGTCAAAATATCTTTTTCTCACTCTACTTTATAGCTGCGTCCTTAACGCCCGTAGGGCGACTACGCACTATCGATACGTGCGCCGCACCGCACCAAGGTCGCGGTCCAATGTGGGGCTATAACCGCGAAAATATAAGTTCGTCAAATGCGGGCAATTTTCTGTCACTCTAATTACGTCTTCGTGAGAGTAAAAGAGAGAGATCCCCTCAATTTGCGAATTTCGGTTTCGCGGTAGGCCCCCTGTAAGCAAAATCATGAATGCTTTTTTACAGCCTATAGATAACAGCAAAAAAATTGTAGAATAACACAGAACTATTAGGCTAACTTTAATCTTCTATGCAAAATTATGAATAATTACACAATTCAACAGATTATTTGTATTATTTACTCATTCATAAATTATAATATAATCAACAAGCCATGGAACAACAAACACGGCCTAATACTTTGAGCTTGGCTGATAACTTAAGCAATAACTTGGCAACATAGACATACAATATAACGTCAATGGTGTTCAGTTCAATAACATGGATGCCTGACCTGAAGTAGCATTCAGGGCTCAGGGATTTTAATATTTCCAATCGATATGCGGTATCGTTTTTGGAAACACGTAATTGCATAAGTCTGTTTTACAATGTGTTTTTTTTTTATAAATCAGTTGGACTTTCACCCAATTAGCGTTGTGATTTAAGGCGCAGCTAATAAGAAAATGGAGGAGTATCATTCTTGTAGCTGCTGCCTAGTGCGCCCTCCGGAGAAGGGCCTCAAGACGCTGTATAAACATCTCGGTAGAACAGAGGTTTATTTCGATATGCTGAAAGACTGTTTCGATATAAGTGTAAGAACTTTGTTTAATTATTTATTTAAATTTCATACAACACTAGCTTGACTTGCTTCTATCCACGACTTCGTCTGCGTAGAATTGTCATTCGGTAATATAACCTGTCCCATCTTCAGAATTCAATTAAGAGTCTGACGAAGGTAATTCTACATAGCATTTGAAATGACAAAGTGTGGAACTATCATCATTAGTGCATTACTCAGTGTTTAATGAAAATATGATGTTAATAACCAGGGGACGGAATTCTCGTGGCAGTTTAAAATGTCACTAGGGACTTCTCATTTATCGACTTTCAATATACCTATATTGATACAATGTAGGATAAAACATTATAAGTAGAGGTAAATAACAAGCAATCGTATTGCTGATGAGTGATCTCCTCCAGATAACTTTTGAGTAGTTGAAAATGCGAAATAGATATGTGCCAAAAAAACAATCCCATCAAAAACATTTTCATGTAAAATGTAGCCAAGATGGAACCATAAGGCTCACACTGTGAAATGTTATCAGATCTCCTGTAGAGCCAAGCTTCTAACTCTACAGGCCCTTACTTCGCAAACTGTACATTTAGTCAAAATATATGGCTTGGCCGTTTTTATCATCTGCAGAGCCTCCTAAACATATTCTGGATTCCCAATGTGTCTTTTCTGAATTGTCTAACGAGATTCTAATATGATTGTTATATTTTTATAAGTTAATGCCAATGGCCACTTTCTACCAAGGCACAGCTTGCCGTCGGCAGGGTGTTCATCCTGACACCCTAGAACCTCAATCGCACACTGTGCGGTTTAAGAGGAATTTCCTGCCACATGATCCACTGTGGAATGAGCTCCCTGCCGAAGTTTTCCCGAGGGTGTACAGTATGCGGTCCTTCAAAAAAGAAGTGTTAAGGTTTTTAAAGGGTTGGCAATGCGCATGTAACACCTCTGGAGTTGCAGGCGTCCATAGGCTATGGTGACTGCTTACCATTAGGTGGGCCGTATGCTTGTTTGCTACCGATGTGGTATAAAAATAAAGCTAACATTTTAGTACTAATAATACAAATGCCAAAGTAACTGACTGTCTGTTACCTCTTAATACTTAAGGCACTGAACCAATTTAGATGAACTGTAAGGCCTGAGTGGACACTCGTGTTGGGCGTGCAGCAGGGCGGCGCGTGCGGTGTTCATGTTAAATAGATGCAAACGTATGGGAGCAGCCTTAGTACACGCTGCTCAAATCACTTGTGAGCCCAATGCCATGCTGCACGCCCCGCTTGGTGCATCTACTCAGGCCTTACACTAAGTCACAGAAGCTTTAAATTTGTTTTTGAATTTTGAACTAGGAAACTTGTTTTATTTAATAAAAGTTATTTAATTTATTTATTTATTCATTCTTTATTGCACAAAAGAAAAACCATCTTATAGTACAAAAGGCGGACTTAATGCCACAAGGCATTCTCTACCAGTCGAAATGAAATTGTGCCAGTCAGTAAAATATTATCAGTGCTTGACGATAGTTCGACATGAGTTGGCGCACACGCTGATCTTGTTAGGATAATGTTTGTATCAGCATTGATTAAGAATGTATATAAGCATTCATTCATAAGAACTAAATTAGTCTAAGTTTACCCGCCAAAGGTCCCTTTTACTTACCAGCCGCAGCCCCAAAAGTGGTGACCCTGACATGGGCATGGCAAAAGGCGTCTGGAAGAGCCTCTGGGACTCTGGGTGATAACCAACATTATTTAATCAAGTTTGAGTTTTCATTTTTTTTTAGCTAAGTTTAGGAAATGACGAGTGCGGGATCTGCGAGGTGTGCGTGGGGCGGCTGCGGGACGCGAGTGACTTCAAGCTGCAAGTGAAGCGCAGCCAAGCTGAGTTGCACGCGCGGCTCAAGGGAGTAATCACTGCCAGTAAGATATATGAACTACCAGACGTATGTAGGCTGTTGGTGTTACGAGTCGCCTTAAGATGAAATCGGCGCGCTATGACTTTTGCCCGTGCAGACGTATCTCGCTCGCACCCGAGTCACAATAAATAATAGTATTAATAGTAATAATACTATCAGTCTTAACGACACTCCTAATGTGTGAAAATTAGTTCCACAAAATATTTATTTATTATACCCAATTAAACACATTTTTAGAATATCAATTTAATATAAAAAAGACAAGTGCGAATCGGACTCGCCCACCGAGGGTGCCCTACAAATTTAACTATTTTTTCCACAGATTTATAGTTTTCCTATTTTCCCCTGCGCTTGTAGTGTAAGACGATAATATTTGCCAAATTTCAAAGTTCTAGGTCAACAGGTAGTACCCTATAAATTTTGTTTCCCTTGAGTGTCGAAATATACGTATTTTTGATAAAACCTGGAAGTTGATTTTTTCACAGCTTCAAGGGACTGTAGACCTGAGTATATGGTTTTAATTTCAACTCGATACCTCCATGCGTTCCCGAGAAAAAGGGTCTTGACAGTCAGACGGACGGACAACAAAGTGATCCTATAAAGGTTCCGTTTTTTTCCTTTTGAGGTACGGATACCTAAAAAATAATACTCTTAACTTTACATAGTCTGGAGGCCTATTTATTTATTTAATCTTTATTGCACAAAAGAAAACCTTTTAGTACAACAGGCGGACTTAATGCCATGAGGCATTCTCTACCAGTCAACCTTTATGCCTATGACGATATTGAAACGAATACTAAATATGCGTACAATGTTATACTCGTAATAACATAACCTTTTCCTTTTGTTGCAGGTGACAAATTAAAAATCAAGTTAGAGAAAGCTACTGGAGATGACGCCATTTCGAGTGAGTACCTATACCTTCCTCCTGTGTCCATCATGTGTCTGTGAACCTAGCATATCAAGTGTTAGCATCTCAAGTTTTCTTGAGAGTTCTAGTAGCATCCCTAATAGTTCTATAGTTCTAGGTAGTTTTTTTTAATAGTTCTACTTATTTACGCGAAAAAAATGAAAATTGAAAATGAGATGCTAACTTCCCATTTTGACACACTAGCATCCCAGCCGTTATCCACTCCACAGCCTCAAAATAGCATTTAAATGGAAGTTAGTAACATTTCTAGGCGATCTATAATGAGTTCTAGTCAAAACTGTAAAAAAATTTTTTTTCATATATGTATGAGATACGAACATCAAAAAAATTTGTAGGTTTCTTCTAACTAAAACTAAGTTCGAGCTGAAATCCAAAGTTTGACAGCCAGCATCTCAAGAGTTCTGGATAGCCAGCTCCCTAGTGCATTAGAATACATACAGTTCTATCTTCTAGAACGAAATTTGACAGAGTTTTGATAGAAATTGTCCGAAAATAGTCTTGAAATCCAGTAAATGCTAAGTTCTGAGCATCGCATCCCAGCCGATGCAGATCTGATACCCAGCATCTCAGAAGTTCTAGATAGCCCGCTCCCTAGTGCATTAGAAAACACACAGTTTTATCTTCTAGAATGAAAATTGAAAAGTTCCGAAGGATTTTTGTTCGAAATAGTCTAAAAATCGAGTAAATGTTAAGTTTTGAGCTAGCATCCCAGCCCATCCAGGTCTGATACCTGGCATCTAACCAGTTATAGATAGCCAGCTCCCTAGTGCATTAGAATACATACAGTTCTATCTTCTAGAACGAAATTTGACGGAGTTTTGATGGAAATTGTCTGAAAATAGTCTTGAAATCCAGTAAATGCTAAGTTCCGAGCATCGCATCCCACCCGATGCAAAACTGATACCCAGCATCTCAGCAGTTCTGGATAGCCCACTCCCTAGTGCATTAGAAGACATACAGGTTTATCTTCTAAAATGAAAATTGAAAAAGTTCTGAAGGATTTTTGTTCGAAATAGTCTAAAAATCGAGTAAATATTAACTTTTGAGGTAGCATCCCAGCGAAAGCTGGTCTGATACATAGCATCTCAGGAGTTCTAGATAGACAGCTTCCTAGTGCACTAGAATATACAGAGTTTTATCTTCTAGAACGAAATTTCACCGTTTTTTGACAGACTTAGTCCGATACTTGAAATTCGTGAAATTGCTAAGTTCTGGGCTTAGCATCCCAGCGAATGCAAGTCTAATACCCAGAATCTCAGCAGTTTTGGATAGCTAGCTCCCCAGTTAATTAGCATCCACACAGTTCTATCTTCTAGAATGAAATTTAGCAGAGTTTTGATAGACTATGTCCGAAAATAGAATCGATATCGAGATATTGCAAAGTTCTGAGCTTAGCATCCCAGCCAATGCAGGTCTGGTACCCGGCATCTCAGCAGTTCTGGATAGCCAACTCCTAGTGAACTAAAATACACACAGTTCTATCTTCTAAAACTAAGTTTGGCAGAGTTTTGAAAGACTATGTCCGATAATGGTATCGAAATCGATGTAATGCTAAGTTCTGAGCTTAGCATCCCAACGAAAGCTGGTCTGATACCTAGCATCTCAGAAGTTCTAGATAGACAGCTTCCTAGTGCACTAGAATACACACAGTTTTATCTTCTAGAACGAAATTTGGCAGAGTTTTGATGGATTATGTCCGAAAATAGTATCGATATCGAGCTATTGCAAAGTTTTGAGCTTAGCATCCCAGCCAATGCAGGTCTGATACCCGGCATCTCAGGAGTTCTGGATAGCCAGCTCCTTAGTGAACCAAAATACACACAGTTCTATCTTCTAGAACTAATTTTGGCAGAGTTTTAATAGATTATGTCCGAAAATAGTATCGATATCGAGATATTGCTAAGTTCTGAGCTTAGCATCCCAGCGAAAGCTGGTCTGATACCTAGCATCTCAGCAGTTCTAAATAGTCAGCTTCCTAGTGCACTAGAATACACACAGTTTTAACTTCTAGAACGAAATTTCACCGTGTTTTGACAGACTTAGTCCGATACTACTCTGAAATTCGTGAAATTGCTAAGTTCTGGGCTTAGCATCCCAGAGAATGCATGTTTAATACCCAGGATCTCAGCAGTTCTAGATAGCCAGCTCCCCAGTTCATTAGCATCCACACAGTTCTATCTTCTAGAACGAAATTTGGCAGAGTTTTAATAGACTATGTCCGAAAATAGTATCGATATCGAGATATTGCAAAGTTCTGAGCTTAGCATCCCAGCCAATGCAGGTCTGGTACCCTGCATCTCAGCAGTTCTGGATAGCCAACTCCCTAGTGAACTAAAATACACACAGTTCTATCTTCTAGATCTAAATTTGGTAGAGTTTTGAAAGACTATATCTGAAAATGGTACAGAAATCGAGGTAATGCTAAGTTCTGAGCTTAGCATCCCAGCGAAAGCTGGTCTGATACCTAGCATCTCAGCAGTTCTAAATAGTCAGCTTCCTAGTGCACTAGAATACACACAGTTTTAACTTCTAGAACGAAATTTCACCGTGTTTTGACAGACTTAGTCCGATACTACTCTGAAATTCGTGAAATTGCTAAGTTCTGGGCTTAGCATCCCAGAGAATGCATGTTTAATACCCAGGATCTCAGCAGTTCTAGATAGCCAGCTCCCCAGTTCATTAGCATCCACACAGTTCTATCTTCTAGAACGAAATTTGGCAGAGTTTTAATAGACTATGTCCGAAAATAGTATCGATATCGAGATATTGCAAAGTTCTGAGCTTAGCATCCCAGCCAATGCAGGTCTGGTACCCGGCATCTCAGCAGTTCTGGATAGCCAACTCCCTAGTGAACTAAAATACACACAGTTCTATCTTCTAGAACTAAGTTTGGCAGAGTTTTGAAAGACTATGTCCGATAATGGTATCGAAATCGATGTAATGCTAAGTTCTGAGCTTAGCATCCCAACGAAAGCTGGTCTGATACCTAGCATCTCAGAAGTTCTAGATAGACAGCTTCCTAGTGCACTAGAATACACACAGTTTTATCTTCTAGAACGAAATTTGGCAGAGTTTTGATGGATTATGTCCGAAAATAGTATCGATATCGAGCTATTGCAAAGTTTTGAGCTTAGCATCCCAGCCAATGCAGGTCTGATACCCGGCATCTCAGGAGTTCTGGATAGCCAACTCCTTAGTGAACCAAAATACACACAGTTCTATCTTCTAGAACTAATTTTGGCAGAGTTTTAATAGATTATGTCCGAAAATAGTATCGATATCGAGATATTGCTAAGTTCTGAGCTTAGCATCCCAGCGAAAGCTGGTCTGATACCTAGCATCTCAGGAGTTCTAAATAGCCAGCTTCCCAGTGCACTAGAATATACAGAGTTTTATCTTCTAGAACGAAATTTCACCGTGTTTTGACAGACTTAGTCCGATACTACTCTGAAATTCGTGAAATTGCTAAGTTCTGGGCTTAGCATCCCAGAGAATGCATGTCTAATACCCAGGATCTCAGCAGTTCTAGATAGCCAGCTCCCTAGTACGTTACTCTCCACACAGTTCTGTCTTCTAGAACGAAATTTGGCAGAGTTTTGATAGACTATGTCCGAAAATAGTATCGATATCGAGATATTGAAAAGTTCTGAGCTTAGCATCCCAGCCAATGCAGGTCTGGTACGCGGCATCTCAGCAGTTCTGGATAGCCAACTCCCTAGTGAACTAAAATACACACAGTTCTATCTTCTAGAACTAACTTTGGCAGAGTTTTGAAAGACTATGTCCGATAATGGTATCGAAATCGATGTAATGCTAAGTTCTGAGCTTAGCATCCCAGCGAAAGCTGGTCTGATACCTAGCATCTCAGAAGTTCTAGATAGACAGCTTCCTAGTGCACTAGAATACACACAGTTTTATCTTCTAGAACGAAATTTGGCAGAGTTTTGATGGATTATGTCCGAAAATAGTATCGATATCGAGATATTGCAAAGTTTTGAGCTTAGCATCCCAGCCAATGCAGGTCTGATACCCGGCATCTCAGGAGTTCTGGATAGCCAGCTCCTTAGTGAACCAAAATACACACAGTTCTATCTTCTAGAACTAATTTTGGCAGAGTTTTAATAGATTATGTCCGAAAATAGTATCGATATCGAGATATTGCTAAGTTCTGAGCTTAGCATCCCAGCGAAAGCTGGTCTGATACCTAGCATCTCAGCAGTTCTAGATAGCTAGCTTCCTGTTGCACTAGAATACAGACAGTTTTATCTTCTATAACGAAATTTCACCGTGTTTTGACAGACTTAGTCCGATACTACTCTGAAATTCGTGAAATTGCTAAGTTCTGGGCTTAGCATCCCAGAGAATGCATGTTTAATACCCAGGATCTCAGCAGTTCTAGATAGCCAGCTCCCCAGTTCATTAGCATCCACACAGTTCTATCTTCTAGAACGAAATTTGGCAGAGTTTTAATAGACTATGTCCGAAAATAGTATCGATATCGAGATATTGCAAAGTTCTGAGCTTAGCATCCCAGCCAATGCAGGTCTGGTACCCGGCATCTCAGCAGTTCTGGATAGCCAACTCCCTAGTGAACTAAAATACACACAGTTCTATCTTCTAGAACTAAGTTTGGCAGAGTTTTGAAAGACTATGTCCGATAATGGTATCGAAATCGATGTAATGCTAAGTTCTGAGCTTAGCATCCCAACGAAAGCTGGTCTGATACCTAGCATCTCAGAAGTTCTAGATAGACAGCTTCCTAGTGCACTAGAATACACACAGTTTTGTCTTCTAGAACGAAATTTGGCAGAGTTTTGATGGATTATGTCCGAAAATAGTATCGATATCGAGCTATTGCAAAGTTTTGAGCTTAGCATCCCAGCCAATGCAGGTCTGATACCCGGCATCTCAGGAGTTCTGGATATCCAACTCCTTAGTGAACCAAAATACACACAGTTCTATCTTCTAGAACTAATTTTGGCAGAGTTTTAATAGATTATGTCCGAAAATAGTATCGATATCGAGATATTGCTAAGTTCTGAGCTTAGCATCCCAGCGAAAGCTGGTCTGATACCTAGCATCTCAAGAGTTCTAAATAGCCAGCTTCCTAGTGCACTAGAATATACAGAGTTTTATCTTCTAGAACGAAATTTCACCGTGTTTTGACAGACTTAGTCCGATACTACTCTGAAATTCGTGAAATTGCTAAGTTCTGGGCTTAGCATCCCAGAGAATGCATGTCTAATACCCAGGATCTCAGCAGTTCTAGATAGCTAGCTCCCTAGTACGTTACTCTCCACACAGTTCTGTCTTCTAGAACGAAATTTGGCAGTTTTGATAGACTATGTCCGAAAATAGTATCGATATCGAGATATTGCAAAGTTCTGAGCTTAGCATCCCAGCCAATGCAGGTCTGGTACGCGGCATCTCAGCAGTTCTGGATAGCCAACTCCCTAGTGAACTAAAATACACACAGTTCTATCTTCTAGAACTAACTTTGACAGAGTTTTGAAAGACTATGTCCGATAATGGTATCGAAATCGATGTAATGCTAAGTTCTGAGCTTAGCATCCCAGCGAAAGCTGGTCTGATACCTAGCATCTCAAGAGTTCTAGATAGCCAGCTTCTTAGTGCACTTGAATACACACAGTTCTATCTTCTAGAACGAAATTTCACCGTGTTTTGACAGACATAGTCCGATACTACTCTGAAATTCGTGAAATAGCTAAGTTCTGGGCTTAGCATCCCAGCGAATGCAAGTCAAATACCCAGAACCTTAGCAGTTCTAGATAGTCAACTCCCTAATACATTAGCACCCACACAGTTCTGTCTTCTAGAATGAAATTTGGCAGAGTTTTGATAGACTATGTCCGAAAATAGTATCGATATCAAGATATTGCAAAGTTCTGAGCTTAGCATCCCAGCCAATGCAGGTCTGGTACCTGGCATCTCAGCAGTTCTGGATAGCCAGCTCCTTAGTGAACTAAAATACACACAGTTCTATCTTCTAGATCTAAATTTGGTAGAGTTTTGAAAGACTATATCTGAAAATGGTACAGAAATCGAGGTAATGCTAAGTTCTGAGCTTAGCATCCCAGCGAAAGCTGGTCTGATATCTAACATCTCAAGAGTTCTAGATAGCCAGCTTCCTAAAGCACTTGAATACACACAGTTCTGTCTTCTAGAACCAAATTTGGCAGAGTTTTGATATACTATGTCCGAAAATAGTATCGATATCGAGATATTGCAAAGTTCTGAGCTTAGCATCCCAGCCAATGCAGGTCTGATACCTAACATCTCAGCAGTTTTAGATACCCAGCTTCCTAGTGCACTAGAATACTTACAGTTTTACCTTCTAGAACGAAATTTCACCGTGTTTTGACAGATTTAGTCCAAAACTACTCGGAAAATCGTGAAATTGCCAAGTTTTGAGCTAGCTTTCCATCCAAAGCTGGTCTGATACTCAGTATCTCAGCAGTTCTAGATCGCCAACTTTCTAGTGTACTAGAACACACATAGTTTTATCTTCTAGAACGAAATTTCATCGAGTTTTGACAGACTAAGTTCGAAACTACTCTGAAATTCGTGAAATTGTAAAGTGATACCTAACATCCATAATGATAATAGCCAGCTCTCTAGTGCACTAGAATCCGTAAAGTTCTGTTTTCTAGAATGAAATTTCGCAGAGTTTCGACACACTATGTCCGAAAATAGTATCGTTTTGGAGATATCGCTAAGTTCTGAGCTTAGCATCCCAGGCAGTGCAGGTCTGATACCCAGCTTCTCAGCAGTTCTGGATAGCCAGCTCCCTAGTGAACTAAAAACACACAGTTCTACCTTCTAGAACTAAATTTGGCAGAGTTTTGAAAGACTATGTCCGAAAATTGTATCGAAATCGAGGAATGCCTAAGTTCTGAGCTAGCATCCCAGCCAATGCCGGTCTGATACTTAGTATCACAGCAGTTCTGGATAGATAGCTTCCACGTGCACTAGAATCCACACAGTTTTATCTTCTAGAAGAAAATTTCACCGAGTTTTGATAGACTTAGTCCGAAACTACTCTGAAAATCGTGAAATTGCTAAGTTTTGAGCTAGCATCCAAGCCAATGCAGGTCTGATACCTAGCATCTGAACACCTACGGATAGCCAGCTCCTTATTGAACTAGAGTACTTACAGTTTTATTTTCTAGACTGAAATTTGATACAGTTTTGATAGACTATGTCCGTAACTACACTGAAAATCCAGCATCCGAAAATAGTATGGAAATCGAAATATTACTTATTTCTGAGCTTAGCATCCTAGCCACTGCAGGTCTGATACCTAGCATCTCAGCAGTTACAGATAGCCAAATATCTTGTGCACTATAATATATACAGTTCTAACTTCCAGAACAAAATTTGACAGAGTTTTGATAGAGTGTGTCCGAAAATAGTATCGATATCGAGATATTGTTAAGTTCTGAGCTTAGCATCCCAGCCAATGCAAGTCTGATACCTAGTGCATATATATCATATATCATTTGAAAACAAAAATACTTTTATTTACGTAAAAAGAGTTAAAACTAAATCTCTTAAAAGAATATTTGTGTGATTTGTGTGAAATATTTAAAAACCTATTCTTTCTCGTTTGCGCTTTATTCTTGCAAATAATGTCCTAGACTTTGAAGAATGTCTGAAAATAAGTTTTTCATTTTAAATTCAAATATATTTTTTAATATATGATGAAAAACGCTCCAAAATTGGTTAAGCAGTTTTTAAAAAACAAGTTTCAGAAGTTGGCTTACTTTTATTTGTATGGAAGTTTTTGTCTTTATAAGTCCAAAGAGCGTGTAATTAGTAAATTTTATAATAATTTGTTTTTTGTTCACTTGTTAGAATAGAATAGATTTTGAACTAATGCTACGGATTCCACTCACGTGTTTTTAGTCACTCGCGCGACATGTTTCGGACTTCGGCGAGTGACTAAAAACACATGAGTGAAATCCGTAGAATTAGTTTAATGTTAGTATAACTCACGACAGTTAATTTCGAAAATAGATTTTATTTGTATGATTGTACACTGTCATATTACCTAAAACGAATGATTTACACATAACAATGAGCAAAACCAGAAAATACATTACTATGCAAGTCAATATAAGTCTATGTAAGTTACGCGTTACATGTTACACGTTTTGGTATTTGTAAGTAGTCACTAATTAAAAATCTTCATGTCAATAAAACTACGCCAACTTCTGGAACATAAATTTTAATAAAAAGCGGCCAAGTGCGAGTCGGACTCGCCCATGAAGGGTTCCGTACCATTTATGACGTATTAAAAAAAACTACTTACTAGATCTCGTTCAAACCAATTTTTCGTGGAAGTTTGCATGGTAATGTATATCATATATTTTTTTTTTCTATTCGGTTTAGAAAAAAATTATATTAGAAACCTCGATATCATTTTTAAAGACCTATCCATAGATACCCCACACGTATGGGTTTGATGAAAAAAGATTTTTTGAGTTTCAGTTCTAAGTATGGGGAACCCCCAAAATTTATTGTTTTTTTTTCTATTTTTATGTAAAAAATATTAATGCGGTTCATAGAATACATCTACATACCAAGTTTGAACAGTATAGCTCTTATAGTTTCGGAAAAAGTGGCTGTGACATAATCGGACAGACAGACGGACATGACGAATCTATATGGGTTCCGTTTTTTGCCATTTGGCTACGGAACCCTAAAAAGTACTTAAATGATTTTGATGCGGTTTTCAGTTTTCGATAAGAAATATGTTTGACTTTATAATAAAGTACTTATTAGTAGATATTCTCCAACGTGGAAGACACGTTTTAAAAAAAAACGTCAAAAAGTTTTGTTTTTATTTGAATGCTTTAATACTAAATTTCTTTAAAAATATTTTGTGTATATTTTTTTTAATAAAACAATGCTATTTTTTTTCGATTGACACAAAATGTATCTTAATCGAATGATTTGTGAAGCTTGTAGATTTTTTTTTCTTTTTTTGAACAGACCTCACTTTACCTTGGCTCCCAAGGGACGAAATTACGGGTGCTTCCAAAAAAATCGTTTTATTAGGTCTCCACTATCATCGTGTAAAGTGGCTTGCTTCCATCTCAAAATGTAGCTTTTTGACAAAAAAGCTCGATAGCCAGTAAGATTATAAGTTCCGAGTTCTATAATTATAAGCATAGATGGAATTACTAATTTTGTTATTTCGCACGTCATGTACATTACGCAGTTTCTACCTGTGGAAACTTGTAATTACATAACTTAATGCTTCTATTTCGAAACCTATTTTGTTACTCTAACTGTAAATTTTCCTATGAAATAAAATAAAAATCGAGTAAATGCTAAGTTTTGGGCTTATAACGTTCAGAACTGCTGAAGTGCTGGGTATCAGACCTGCATTAGCTGGGATACCAAGCTCTAAACTTTCAATAGGGAGTATTACTGCAATGGTCTGCCGCCAGAATGCAGCACTAGCACCTTTCGCACACCATAGAGTACTATGCCTTAAGCTGTGTAATGACAAGTATTCACAGATAATAAAATATGACATTGACGTATCACCGGGAAACGCGAAAATCAAAATTTAGCTATCTGCCTCTTCATCGCTCGAATATGCAAGAGTTATAGATAGGTTAGATGACGAAATTTCGGTTTTTCTTGTTTTGCGGTAGATTCTCAGATCGTGATGGATTGTGGTAGTGGCGCCCCCTACGCAGAGTTTCGCGTAATATTCCCTATAGACTGCTAAATTTCGTTGTAGCTTGTAGCAGATAAAACTGTGTGTATTCCAGTTCACTATCGATAACTTTTGACATGCTGAGTATTAGACCTGCATTGGCTGGGATGTTAGTTATAAACTTAGCATATAATCATTTCCTAGATTTTCAGAATAGTTTCGGACATAGACTATCAATATATTGTTAAATTTCGTTCTAATCGATAGAACTGTATGTATTCTAGTGCAATAGGGAGCTGGCTATCCGGAAATACTGAGACGCAGGGTGTCACACCTGAATTGGCTGGAATGCTAAGCTTATGCTAAGCTCGATTTTCAGAGTAGTTTCGGACATAATCAAAACTCTGTCAAATTTCGGTCTAGACGATAAAACTGTGTGGATTCTAGTGCACTAGTAAGGTGGCTATCTAGAACTTTTGAGATGTACTGCTGGGTATCAGACTAGCATTGGCTGGGATGCTAAGAGCAGAACTTAGTAATATCTCGATTTCGATACTATTTTCAGACATAGTCTTTCAAAACTCTGCCAAATTTCAGTCTAGAAGATAGAACTGTGTAGCTTTTAGTGCACTAGGGAGCTGGATATCTATAACTGCTGAGATCCTGGGTATCACACCTGCATTGGTTGAGATACTAGCTCAGAACTTAGCATTCACTCGATTTTTAAACTATTTCGAACAAAAATCCTTCAGAACATCTTTAATTTTCATTCTAGAAGAAAAGACTGTGTGTTTTCTAAAGGACTAGGGAGCGGGCTATCCAGAACTCTTGAGGTGCTGGGTATAAGACCTGCATTGGCTTGGATATTAGCTCAAAGGCATATACTGGATTTTTAGAGTTTCGGACATAGTCTATCAAAACTTTGTCAAATTTCGTTTTACAAGGTAGACCTGTGTGTATTCTAGTGCACTAGAGAGCTAGCTATCCAGAACTGTTGAGATCCTGGAGATCACATCTGCATTAGCTGGGATGCTAGCTCAGAACTTAGCATTTACCCGATTTTTAGACTATTTCGAACAAAAATCCTTCTGTACTTTTTAATTTTCATTCTAGAAGATAAAACTGTGTGTTTTCTAATGAACTAGGGAGCTGGCTATCCAGAACTGCTTAGATGCTTGGTACCAGATCTGGATTGGCTGGGATAGCTCAAAACTTAGCATTTAATCATTTATTCGATTTTCAGAGTAGTTTCGGACATAGTCTATCCACATTTCGTCAATTTACGTTCTAGAAGATAGAACTGTGTGTATTCTAGTGCACTAGGAAGCTTACGATCTAGAACTGCTGAGATGCTAGGTATTAGTCCTGCATTGGCTGGGATGCTAAGTCAGAACTTGGCAATTTCACGATTTTCAGAGTAGTTTCGGACATAGTTTATCCATATTTTATCAATTTACGTTCTAGAAGATAGAACTGTGTGCATTATAGTGCACTAGAAAGCTGACTATCTAGTACTGTTTAGATGCGAGGTATCCGACCTGTATTGGCTGGGAAGCAAGGCTCAAGACTTAGCAATTTTCCAAGTAGTTTCGGAGTTAGTCTAATAAAACTCGGTCAAATTTCATTCTTGAAGATAAAACTGTATCTATTTTAGTGCACTACTAAGCAGGCTATCTGGAACTGCTGAGATCCTCGGTATCAAATCTGCATTGGCTGGGATGCTAGCTCAGAACTTAGCATTTACTCGATTTCTAGACTATTCCGAAAAAAATCCTTCAGAACTTTTTCAATTTTCGTTCTGGAAGATAAAACTGTAAGTTTTCTAATGCACTAGGGACCGAACTATCCAGAACTCTTGAGATGCTGGGTATCAGACCTGCATTAGCTTGGATACTAGCCCAAAACTTAGCATTTACTGGATTTATGTATGTATGTATGTATATACTTTATTGTACATAGAAATAAAAACACGAAAAACACAGTTACAGGGTAAATTAAATACAACAAAGGCGATCTGTATGAGATCTCTTCCAGTTAACCTTTGAGGAAATGAGTAAAACAGAAGTAACGGTGAATGAATGACAAACACAAACTAAAGTGTACAATCACTGAAATTAATGAAATGCACGTTTTACAGTGTAGTTTCGGACTTAGTCTATCAAAACTCGGTCAAATTTAGGTCTAGAAGATAAAACGGTGTGAATTCTAGTGCAATAGGAAGCTGACTATCTAGAACTGTTGAGATGCTAGGTATCAGACTAGCATTGGTCGAAATGCTAGCTCAGAACTTAGCAATTCCTCGATTTCTAAACTATTTTCGGACATAGTCTTACAAAACTATAAAACTATGCGATTTCTACTGCACTATGTAGTGAGCTGGCCATCCATAACTGCTGAGATGCTAGGTATCAGACCTGCTTTGGCTGGGATGCTAATTTCATAATTTTGTGGTTTAAGACATTTATTCTCATAAGAATATACATTATTCACTTAATATGAGAATTTAAATTTACCTTAATGCTATACAATAACTTGGTGTGTATGTTTTGGCATCCCAAGGAAACACGAGTACTTAAATTCGAATAGTTACTTATTTGAATAGTAGTAAGGTCGGTATTCGTAGCGCACCCGCGGCCGTGCAATGAAAAAACTACAATATTAATTAATTAAGAGCCCGGTAACGATTTTAGAGCAAAAATGAAAAATTGATAGATTTAGTTGTAGAAAATGTACACATTTTGTTACGTAATATCTAAAACACACGTATTGGTTACTATTAGCACGTTTTATCATCTAGCCTTTTAATAATGAGGTCGCTTGTTGTGTAATATGTAACGAAAAGGGACAGTTTTAAAAATTCATCAAAAAATATGGTAGTATATTATACAAAATGATGTATATGGACAGTTTCAGCAAATGTTGTGGATTGTTTAAGTATCAAAAGTACGTTGAAATTAAGTCGATTTTCAGAGAAATTGTCACTTGTTATGAAGTAATTTCTGGAAAAAATTGATTTCGTCAACTTTCATTTACACTGCTTCAAATTTATAATAACAAAAATGTAGTTTATTAAAGTTAAAGTACAGGATATGTGTAATGCAAAAATACCATTTTTAGCAGTGCAAACTTTACGAAATTTACAAATAAGCTGCGCTTCTGCACTGCTTTACGCACGTTGACCTAAACGTCCATCAAAAAAATAATCATTACTAATTAAGTGACTCTGTTTTCAAAATTGTTATAATGAAAGATAACAAGACGTGCTAATAGAAACTAGTACTTATTATTTATAATAATTAACAAAAGGTGTACAATTTCATACGCTAAATCTATCGATTTGACTTTTTTGTGACTAAATTCGAAAACGGCGTCTTAGTATGCGAGTGCAGTATTTAAGAATTAATAGATTTAGATCGAAATATATCATGGTTCGAATGTAAAAGTATTTTAAGGGCAGTTAATTTTTTTTTTATGTTAGTTAACATGGTATAGCGGGTTTGTATTTGAAAACATTCGTTCAAGCTAATGGGCTGATTTTGTTTTTACATATTTGCAATTGTTATATTTAACTATTTAAACGAAATGTTTTCACTTTTAATAATATATCGTTTAAGTTTATTTTTGAATAATTAGAACGAAAGACTATTTTTAATACCCGGCGTTAGTTTGTTGCACAATTTTGCACCTTCGTTTAACATATTTCGTTTTCCGTATAATTTGTTCTATGAAAGTGTAAATTTAAACTATGTTTATATCGAAGATTAAATTTATTCTGCTTATACATAAATAAAAGTTTCGTATGCAGTTTTTTATGTAAAATTTTATAGACCAAGATACAGGTTTTAAAAACGTAAATTTGTTTTCTCCAATATACTCGGAAATGTTCACCTTATTGTAGCAAAAATAGTACAAGAAGTTCTTCGTTATAGTCAAACACAAATTAAAAAAATTCAAACCATTATTGTTGTGTTTTAGCCGACGGGAAAGTTATTACTGTATTTTTTTTTACTTTTTAAAAACATGTATCCACTAAGAAAAACGCATACAGCCAATTAATATAGCTGCGGGCCGCGTCTACACGACCCGGTCAGCAACATTTCAAGATATAGGATAGAGTCGTGTAAAACCGACGTGTATGATCGTGTGAATACTGCTTAATAAAATCAAAGACTATATATAACTTTTATATTTTTTTAAGGATTTCATTCGTGCAAATACAGCTTATATTGCACAATTATATTGAATGAGCGAATATTGAATGGTACTGAATGGCAGAATAGTTGTGCCTTTAACTTTTCTAAACTGCTGAGATGCCAGGTTTCAGACCTGCATTGGCTGGGATGCTAAGCTCTGAAGTTTGCAAAATCTCGATATCGATACTATTTTCGGACATAGTCTATCAAAACTCTGCCAAATTTAGTTCTAGAAGATAGAACTGTGAGGATGCTAATGTACTAGGGAGCTGGCTATACAGTACTGCTAAGGTGCCGGGTATCAGACCTGCATTGGCTGGGATGCTAAGCCCAGAACATAGCAATTTCACGATTTTCCGAGTAGTTTCAGACGTAGTCTATCAAAACTCGGTCAAATTTCGTTCTAGAAGATAAAACTGTGTGTGTTCTAATACACAAGGAAGCTGGCTATCTAGAACTGCTGACATCCTGGGTATTAGACTTGCATTCGCTGGGATGCTAAGGCCAGAACTTAGCATTACCTCGATTTCGATACCATTAATGGACATTGTCTTTCAAAACTCTGCCCAATTTAGTTCTAGAAGATAGAAATGTGTGTATTTTAGTTCACTAGGGAGCTGGCTATCCAGAACTGCTAAGATATTGAGTATCAAACTTACATTGGCCGGGATGCTAGCTCCAAACTTAGCATTCACTGGATTTTCAGTGTAGTTTCGGACATAGTCAATCAGAACTATATAAAATTTCGTTCAAGAAGACAGAACTATGTGTACTTTAGTTAACTAGAGTGCTAGCTTTCCAGAACTGCTGAGATGCCAGGTATCAGACCTGCATTGGCTGGGATGCTAAGCTCATAACTTAGCAATATCTCGATATCGATATTATTTTCGGACATAGTCTATCAAAACTTTGCCATATTTCGTTCTAGAAGACAGAACTGTGTGGATTCTAGTGAACCAGGGAGCTGGCTATCTAGAACTGCTGAGATCCTGGGTATTAGATTTGCATTCGCTGGGATGCTAAGCCCAGAACTTAGCAATTTTACGAATTTCAGAGTAGAATTGGACTAAGTCTGTCAAAAAACGGTGAAATTTCGTTCTAGAAGATAGAACTCTATGTATTCTAGTGAACTAGGAAGCTGGCTATCTAGAACTCTTGAGATGCTAGGTATCAGACCAGCTTTCGCTGGGATGCTAAGCTCAGAACTTAGCATTACCTCGTTTTCTATACCATTTTCAGATATAGCCTTCCAAAACTCGGCAAAATTTAGTTCTAGAAGATAGAACTGTGTGTATTTTAGTTCACTAGGGAGCTGGCTATCCAGTACTGCTGAGATGCCGGGTACCAGACGTGCATTGGCTGGGATGCTAAGCTCAGAACTATGCAATATCTCGATATCATTACTATTTTCGGACATAGTCTATCAAAACTCAGCCAAATTTCGTTCTAGAAGACAGAACTGTGTGTATTTTAGTTCACTAGGGAGCTGGCTATCTAGAACTGCTGGGATGCTGGGTATCAGACCAGCACTGGCTGGGATGCTTGCTCAAAAACTAAGCAATTTCATTATTTTCCGAGTAATTTCGGACTAAGTCTGTCAAAAAACGGTGAAATTTCGTTCTAGAAGATAGAACTCTATGTATTCTAGTGAACTAGGAAGCTGGCTATCTAGAACTCTTGAGATGCTAGGTATCAGACTAGCTTTCGCTGGGAAGCTAAGCTTAGAACTTAGCATTACTTCGATTTCTATACCATTTTCAGACATAGTCTTTCAAAACTCTACCAAATTTAGTTCTAGAAGATAGAACTGTGTGTATTTTAGTTCACTAGGGAGCTGGCTATCCAGAACTGCTGAGATGCCGGGTACCACACCTGCATTGGCTGGGATGCTAAGCTCAGAACTTTGCAATATCTCGATATCGATACAATTTTCGGACATATTCTTACAAAACTCTACCAAATTTAGTTCTAGAAGATAGAACTGTGTATTTTAGTTCAATAGGAAGCTGGCTATCTAGAACTGCTGGGATGCTGGGTATCAGACCAGCACTGGCTGGGATGCTTGCTCAAAAACTAAGCAATTTCATTATTTTCCGAGTAATTTCGGACTAAGTCTGTCAAAACACAGTGAAATTTTGTTCTAGAAGATAAAACTGTGTGTATTCTAGTGCATTAGGAAGCTGGCTATACAGAACTCCTGATATGCTAGGTATCAGACTAGCTTTCACTGGGATGCTAAGCTCCGAACTTAGTATTACCTCGATTTCGATACCTATATCGGACAGTCCTCCAAAACTCGGCTAAATTTAGTTCTACAATATAGAACTGTGTGTATTTTAGTTCACTAGGGAGCTGGCTATCCAGAACTGCTGAGATGCCGGGTACCAGACCTGCATTGGCTGGGATGCTAAGCTCAGAACTTAGTATTACCTCGATATCGATACTATTTTCGGACATAGTCTATCAAAACTGTGCCAAATTTCGTTCTAGAAGATAGAACTGTGTGTATTCAAGTGCTTTAGGAAGCTGGCTATCTAGAACTTTTGAGATGCTAGGTATCAGACCAGCTTTCGCTGGGATGCTAAGCTCAGAACTTAGCATTACCTCGTTTTCTATACCATTTTCAGATATAGCCTTCCAAAACTCGGCAAAATTTAGTTCTAGAAGATAGAACTGTGTGTATTTTAGTTCACTAGGGAGCTGGCTATCCAGTACTGCTGAGATGCCGGGTACCAGACGTGCATTGGCTGGGATGCTAAGCTCAGAACTTTGCAATATCTCGATATCGATACTATTTTCGGAGATAGTCTATCAAAACTCTGCCAAATTACGTTCTAGAAGAAAGAACTGTGTGTATTTTAGTTCACTATGGAGCTGGCTATCCAGAACTGCTGAGATGCCGGCTACCAGACCTGCATTGGCTGGGATGCTAAGCTCAGAACTTTGCAATATCTCGATATCGATACTATTTTCGGAGATAGTCTATCAAAACTCTGCCAAATTACGTTCTAGAAGACAGAACTGTGTGGATAGTAATGAACTAGGGAGCTATCTATCTAGAACTGCAGAGATTTTGGGTATTAGACTTGCATTCGCTGGGATGCTAAGCTCAGAACTTAGCATTACCTCGATTTCTATACCATTTTCGGACATAGTCTATCAAAACTCTGCCAAATTTCGTTCTAGAAGACAGAACTGTGTGGATGCTAATGAACTAGGGAGTTGACTATCTAGAACTGCTGAGGTCCTGTGTATTAGACTTGCATTCGCTGGGATGCTAAGCCCAGAACTTAGCAATTTCACGAATTTCAGAGTAGTATCGGACTAAGTCTGTCAAAACACGGTGAAATTTCGTTCTAGAAGATAAAACTGTGTGCATTCTAGTGCACTAGGAAGCTGGCTATCTAGAACTATTGAGAAGCTAGGTATCAGACCAGCTTTCGCTGGGATGCTAAGCTCAGAACTTAGCATTACCTCGATTTCTATACCATTTTCAGACATAGTCTTTCAAAACTCTTTCAAATTTAGTTCTAGAAGATAGAACTGTGTGTATTTTAGTTCACTAGGGAGCTGGCTATCCAGAACTGCTGAGATGCCGGGTACCAGACCTGAATTGGCTGGGATGCTAAGCTCAGAACTTTGCAATATCTCGATATCGATACAATTTTCGGACATAGTCTTACAAAACTCTACCAAATTTAGTTCTAGAAGATAGAACTGTGTGTATTTTAGTTCACTAGAAAGCTGGCTATCTAGAACTGCTGAGATGCTGGGTATCAGACCAGCACTGGCTGGGATGCTAGCTCAAAAACTAAGCAATTTCATTATTTTCCGAGTAATTTCGGACTAAGTCTGTCAAAACACGGTGAAATTTTGTTCTAGAGGATAAAACTGTGTGTATTCTAGTGCATTAGGAAACTGGCTATATAGAACTCCCGAGATGCTAGGTATCAGACTAGCTTTCACTGGGATGCTAAGCTCCGAACTTAGTATTACCTCGATTTCGATACCTATATCGGACAATCTTCCAAAACTAGGCCAAATTTAGTTCTAGAAGATAAAACTGTGTGTATTTTAGTTCACTAGGGAGCTGGCTATCCAGAAATGCTGAGATGCCAGGTACCAGACCTGCATTGACTGGGATGCTAAGCTCAGAACTTTGCAATATCTTGATATCGATACTATTTTCGGACATAGTCTATCAAAACTCTGCCAAATTTCGTTCTAGAAGACAGAACTATGTGGATGCTAATGTACTAGGGAGTTGACTATCTAGAACTGCTGAGGTCCTGGGTATTTGACTTGCATTCGCTGGGATGCTAAGCCCAGAACATAGCAATTTCACGAATTTCAGAGTAGTATCGGACTATGTCTGTCAAAACACGGTGAAATTTCGTTCTAGAAGATAGAACTGTGTGTATTCAAGTGCACTAGGAAGCTGGCTATCTAGAACTATTTAGAAGCTAGGTATCAGACCAGCTTTCGCTGGGATGCTAAGTTCAGAACTTAGCATTACATAGATTTCGATACCATTATCGGACATAGTCTTTCAAAACTCTGCCAAAGTTAGTTCTAGAAGATAGAACTGTGTGTATTTTAGTTCACTAGGGAGTTGGCTATCCAGAACTGCTGAGATGCCGCGTACCAGACCTGCATTGGCTGGGATGCTTAGCTCAGAACTTTCCAATATCTCTTTATCGATACTATTTTCGGACATAGTCTATCAAAACTGCCAAATTTCGTTCTAGAAGACAGAACTGTGTGGATAGTAATGTACTAAAGAGCTGGCTATCTAGAACTGCTGAGATCCTGGGTATCAGATATGCATTCTCTGGGATGCTAAGCCCAGAACTTAGCAATTTCACGAATTTCAGAGTAGTATCGGACTAAGTCTGTCAAAACACGATGAAATTTCGTTCTAGAAGATAAAACTGTGTGTATTCTAGTGCACTAGGAAGCTGGCTATTTAGAACTCCCGAGATGCTAGGTATCAGACCAGCTTTCGCTGGGATGCTAAGCTCAGAACTTAGCAATATCTCGATATCGATACTATTTTCGGACATAATCTATTAAAACTCTGCCAAAATTAGTTCTAGAAGATAGAACTGTGTGTATTTTGGTTCACTAAGGAGCTGGCTATCCAGAACTCCTGAGATGCCGGGTACCAGACCTGCATTGGCTGGGATGCTAAGCTCAAAACTTTGCAATATCTCGATATCGATACTATTTTCGGACATAATCCATCAAAACTCTGCCAAATTTCGTTCTAGAAGATAAAACTCTGTGTATTCTAGTGCACTAGGAAGCTGTCTATCTAGAACTTCTGAGATGCTAGGTATCAGACCAGCTTTCGTTGGGATGCTAAGCTCAGAACTTAGCATTACATCGATTTCGATACCATTATCGGACATAGTCTTTCAAAACTCTGCCAAACTTAGTTGTAGAAGATAGAACTGTGTGTATTTTAGTTCAATAGGGAGTTGGCTATCCAGAACTGCTGAGATGCCGGGTACCAGTCCTGCATTGGCTGGGATGCTAAGCTCAGAACTTTGCAATATCTCGATATCGATACTATTTTCGGACATAGTCTATCAAAACTCTGCTAAATTTCGTTCTAGAAGATAGAACTGTGTGGATGCTAAAGAACTGGGGAGCTAGCTATCCAAAACTGCTGAGATCCTGGGTATTAGACTTGCATTCGCTGGGATGCTAAGCCCAGAACTTAGCAATTTCACGAATTTCAGAGTAGTATCGGACTAAGTCTGTCAAAAAACGGTGAAATTTCGTTCTAGAAGATAAAACTCTGTATATTCTAGTGCACTAGGAAGCTGTCTATCTAGTACTCCTGAGAAGCTATGTATCAGACCAGCTTTCGCTGGGATGCTAGCTCAAAACTTAACATTTACTCGATTTTTAGACTATTTCGAACAAAAATCCTTCGGAACTTTTTCAATTTTCATTCTAGAAGATAAAACTGTGTGTTTTCTACTGCACTAGGGAGCGGGCTAGCTAGAACTGCTGAGATGCTGGGTATCAGATCTGCATCGGCTGGGATGCGATGCTCAGAGCTTAGCATTTACTGGATTTCAAGACTATTTTCGGACAATTTCTATCAAAACTCTGTCAAATTTCGTTCTAGAAGATAGAACTGTATGTATTCTAATGCACTAGGGAACTGGCTATCCAGAACTCCTGAGATGCTGGCTGTCAAACCTTGGATTTCAGCTCGAACTTAGTTTTAGTTAGAAGAAACCTACAATTTTTTTTGATATTCGTATCCCATACTTATATGAAAAAAAAATTTTTTACAGTTTTGACTAGAACTCATTATAGATCGCCTGGAAATGTTACTAGCTTCCATTTAAATGCTATTTTGAGGCTGTAGAGTGGATAACGGCTGGGATGCTAGTGTGTCAAAATGGGAAGTTAGCATCTCATTTTCAATTTTCATTTTTTTCGCGTAAATAAGTAGAACTATTAAAAAAAACTACCTAGAACTATAGAACTATTAGGGATGCTACTAGAACTCTCAAGAAAACTTGAGATGCTAGCACTTGATATGCTAGGTTCACAGACACGTCCATCATCAGATTAGCTCGATGGTACCATAATATTGCACTTTCACTGAACTTACATTTGTATGTGAAATTTGAGCTCAATCGAATGGGTAAGTAATAGAACGTATACAAACCTATAATATATCACTCTGAATGTATACATTCAATTTGTATAATTTTGATCGGAATAACATTCAATTGCAATAACATGCAATATGTATAACAACGAATTCTATAATTGTAAATTGTATAATAAACACTACATATATCATTGTTTACGATAACATTAGAAAGGTATAACGTTGAAATAATATAACATACAAAACAAATATCATACATTAAAAATAATAATAATTAATTCTGGTGCTAATTTCTTTATCTAGAGGGTCACAGTTCTAACCTAACCTAACCCACTTTTCTGTTAACAGTTTCTTTTTCCGAAGCCTCAGAGTTCTAACCTAACCTGCTACCTATTCTGGAAACAATTTATTTATTTAGGGGGTCACAGTTCTAACCTAACCTAACCCACTTTTAGCAGTTTTTTTTCTAGTAGTGTGTTCTATGAGGTTTGAAATTCTAGTTCATCCTACTAATTTTACTACTTCATTATATAAGATGATATTTATATTTTAATATGTATATATTATGACAGTTATATGAAATGAGCTTAACTTATATGTATATTATACCAAACAGCCATATGTATGTCGTATGTTATATTATTTTTATGTTATACTAATTGAAAGTATACGTTTACTTTATTATACATAAGATTAGTATACATTTTTAACGTTTGTAAACTGAAATTATTCCAAAAGTGCGTATATATTATAGGACGCACCCCAATCGAATAATGGGAAGAGGGTCTAAGGGTGTAATTTAGCTAGCAAGATTTGAACCGAACATATAAATATAAAAATTGCAAGTTAAATAACAGCTTGTTAAAATGTATCTTTTGCTGCAGGTGAAATCAAACTGGAGAAGTCAGAGGTGGAGATGGCTGATGGCGAGGTCGTATCAGGTGTGTACGCTGTAATAAGGTGTTTCTAGACCTGGTGAACATTTTGATAATCAATATTTCGTTAAAGGAAGATTGTTGAATACAGAAATCAAGAAAGATTTTATATTTTATATTTTGATTGAACTAATATATACCTCATTCCACTTCCTAAATTTAATTGTTACTGTTTCAGTTGCATTGTACGGAGGACCACCAGCTCCTTCAGCCCAACCCGTTCCTACCGCGTCCAACAACGTTTCGTTCGCACCGGCTCCAAGTGTTACCAACCTGGACTCCACCAAACCGGCTCTGGCTGCCAAACGTGGCACACACACGTGCGACATATGCCTTAAAACATTCGACCATCAAGCCCGGCTCAAACTTCATCGCCGCTCCCACACTGGTGAGAAACCGTACTCGTGCAACGTTTGCGACAAAAAATTTGCACAAAAGAGCCATTTAAATACTCATTACGCTTACCACATGGGGAAATTCAAGTTTTCTTGTGAACTATGCGACACACGTTTCACTCAAAAAAATCAATGGGTCATACATATGCTGATACACACTGGTGAAAAACCATTCGAATGTGACATATGCAATAAAAAATTTAGACAAAAGGGCAACTTAAACGTTCATAAAAAAATTCATTTGAAATATGATTACAATAGCGTTGAGCCAGGAGAAATAACTTCATATAAGAAAGAGTCGTCGGGCGAATCGAAAAATCAGTCTGCAGAATACTTCACGTGTGATATATGCAAAAAACGATTTGCGGAAAAAAGCAGTCTAAACGCTCATATAAAACATCACTCTGGAGATTATCCGTTCACTTGTGACATATGCGAGAGGAGATTCAATACGCAGTCTCGCTTGGATAATCATAAACTGGATCACACGGGGGGAAAACCTTTTAAATGTGATGAATGCAGTAAGCAATACACATCAAAAAGTGCTTTAAGACTTCATTCAAAAATACATACTGGGGATTATAGATATGCGTGCGATGTGTGTAATAAACGTTTCATACAAAAAGATGTTTTAAGACAACATATGCGAGTACATACAGGTGAAAAGCCTTATAACTGTGAAATATGCCAAAGGAGGTTCCCGTATAGATGTGGCTTAAAGAGTCATTTATTAGTCAAACATAATCAGGTTATGGACAAACAATTTTGCTGTGATATCTGTGGGAAGCGATTTGCACTTCAGGGGACTCTAGTCAAACATATGAATAAACACGCTGAGAAGGCAAGGGGAGAAAAGGCTCGACAAGAAGGAAGGATGGAAGACCTAAAACCATTTATGTGTGAAATATGTAGCAAACGATTTTCAACAAAAAGTATTTTAAGAAACCATAGAGAAATACATAATGAAGAAAGACCTTTCGAGTGCGAAGCATGTCACAAAAAATTCCAAATGAAGAAATATTTACAGGACCACATGAAAGTGCATGATGACTTTAAACAGCATGCATGTGAAGTATGCGGCCAACAATTCAGGCACAAATCTGCCTTAACAGTTCATATCCGACGAATGCACACAGAAAACAGACCCCATGCTTGCGATGTTTGTAAAAAGGCTTTTCCAGTACTTGCTGAATTAAAAGCGCATTATCGGGTACACACTGGTGAGAGACCGTATGCTTGCGAGATATGCTATAAGAAATTTCCACGACATAACGGGGTTAAAAGACATCTTATACGAGTTCACCATGAGAAACCTTCGAAATTTATTAAATTAAAGGAATTTAACAATATCAACTGAATTAGAAGACCATCCTTGAGTTCGCACTGGGCACCATGGATAATAGCTAGTCGAATGAAGAAATTTACAGTCTTACTTTGTGATGGCGTGTAATATATTATTAAAATATAATGAAATTTTAAAGTCAAGTCAAAGAAAGTTGGTGTCAGTTGAATAATGGCGACAATTCCTTATAAAATTTGCCTAGAACTTGTAATGTGTCTGAAAAGAACCGCATACCAAGTTTCCTTTTTTGACCGAAGCGTTAGTGAACGTCTCCGTTTTAACTCTGGCATTTTGTTTTCGTATGTCCGGTTCTTCTCTACAGGTTGTAATTCTTAACCGATTCTCGGGAAATTTTGTGACCAGATTCTATGATTAAATAGTTTTTTTTGTTGATCCAGTTATTAGAATGTTTTCAATATGCGGAAATTTGTATAAAGGTCCTAGGCGCCAATAACGTCTATGGCGCTTAATACCATTGTGAGTTCACTGTGATAACGATTCAACAAACTAAGTATTTTTCACTTTTACATTTTCTAAGCTTAACGCGAGATTTACCGCTCACAGTGCCACTAGTTAACTACTAAGGATCAACTGTTTCAAACATTTTTATTTATTTATTTAAAAAACCAAACGGTCGTATAAACATCGAAAATGCTATAGAAAAAAATTACTGCAACAAAAAGACCTGGAGGTTCATGATTACATATAAATGATGTTAACTGAAATAAGTTTTGTAGTTATTTATATTATGTTACTGCACGCACCAATCAATGCCAATCAACCCGTTGGCTGAAGTAACTTAAGTATTCTATTATCAAATATGTTATAGTATTTTATGCAACAGTTGTATAAGAAGGGTCAAAAAAGGCGAGTGGCGTGAGTTACAATGTGAGCCGGAGCCGAAGGCGTAGGCGAACATTGTAAAGGAATACGCCACGAGAATTTTTTGACCTACTTATACAACGTTGCATACAATATTTTTCCTACGAGTCAACAAAAATAAATCTTAATTTAGGTAAACAAATTACAGCAAAAGTATATAGCCAAGACGGGCGAGCATACCTTGTTCCGCGCCCGGCCCGCCCCGGGCCGCGGCCGGCCGGTCAGCGACACCTTCTCGTAACTCATGAGGCCCTGGTACTTGCTACTTGCTAAATTAATTTTTTGGACAGTTTTTTCTCAATTTTGGCCACCGTAGCCTACGGAGACTAACAAGCAACGCTAAGCGGTCTTCGTAGTCTATGGGTGTTGCTATATTACGGGTGTCACATGCGTGTTTCTGACTTATGAAGTAATTATTTTTACTATGCAACCAAATGAATATTTTGTAAGTTGGCAGCAATGCACTTAGTTTAAAACTGTATTCGTTTTGGTTTTGTTAGGTTGGTAGCCATTAATCGCAGTAACGTTATAGCTTATAAAAGCACAAGAGCTTTTATGAGGAATCGACAATATAGACTTTTCTTGAAATCTTTTATTTATGTTCTTATATTCGTGTTAATGAATGCATAAATGACAGATAACAGTAGAGGAGTAGGAAATAGTATTTTATGCAACAGTTGTATAAGAAGGGTCAAAAAAGGCGAGTGGCGTGAGTTACAATGTGAGCCAGAGCCGTAGGCGTAGGCGAACATTGTAAAGGAATACGCCACGAGCATTTTTTGACCTACTTATACAACGTTGCATACAATATTTTTCCTACGAGTCAACAAAAATAAATCTTAATTTAGGTAAACAAAGCAAAAGTATATAGCCAAGACGCGCGAGCGTACCTTGTTACGCGCCCGGCCCGCCCCGGGCCGCGGCCGGCCGGTCAGCGACACCTTCTCGTAACTCATGAGGCCCTGGTACTTGCTACTTGCTAAATTAAATTTTTGGACAGTTTTTTCTCAATTTTGGCCACCGTAGCCTACGGAGACTAACAAGCAACGCTAAGCGGTCTTCGTAGTCTATGGGTGTTGCTATATTACGGGTGTCACATGCGTGTTTCTGACTTATGAAGTAATTATTTTTACTATGCAACCAAATGAATATTTTGTAAGTTGGCAGCAATGCACTTAGTTTAAAACTGTATTCGTTTTGGTTTTGTTAGGTTGGTAGCCATTAATCGCAGTAACGTTATAGCGATTAAAAGCACAAGAGCTTTTATGAGGAATAGACAATATAGACTTTTCTTGAAACCTTTTATGTATAGTCTGTCAAGCAAAGTCTGTCAGTAGCAATGTAAAGCAAACTGAAGTATGGCAACACTCACAGAGCAGTATTGCGCTAAGAAAAGCAGCAATGTACATCGAACCGAAACATATTTTTTTCCGCTGAGCGCGCTCTTCGTACGTCAACTAAAATTGCAGCTCGCGGTTTATTGAAGCATTTGGAAATTGTTATTATTATGAGAGGGACAATTTAAACTGGAGTAAAAACGATGTCAATCAATATGATAAACGAGATCAAAAAATACCTATTTGCAAACGGACTATGCTGGAGAAAATAATGTTTGAATCAAGTCATTGCTTCCGCAGGTAGCTGGATTTTAATATATTATCAGATTTCTCGGTTGGAATTCAATATTAAAGATATATCACGATAAAATGCAATACAAATGCTCCTTTATGCAACCTTCAAAAGCTAATTAGACATATTTAGGTAGGTACAATCGAAAAATATATCAATAGATTGAATTAAAATAAAGGTTTGTATGCTTAGTAAAAGGTGGACGCAAAAGGCGAGCGCTCGCATTCTTAACCTTTGGTATGCTTAGGAGCAGATCTGCTACATATATATTCAACTTAAACATGAAGATGTCATAGCTAAATAAATGTAAAGGTTAAGGCATTTGCACTTGAGTACTTTTTACCAAACGAGCTGTTAGTAGGTACCTATACTACTGAATTTAACTAGAATAAAACAATCCATTGTTTTATATAGGTAAATATTAAAACCTAGGTAAGTAACCCCTGAGCCATCACTGGCAGCGGTAGCCCTGGTAGGGTATCACTGTAACTATTCTTGTCACAATTGCAGGGCTTATTAAATATCAAATATCTGGACTATTTACATCATTTCATCATCATCATGGTTTTATTCTGTTTTAGCAAACTTAGAAGACAAATAGGGAGCAAAGAGAACATGAGCACCACGGTAGAAAGCTGTTTTTAACATCAGTTCAGAAACTGAAGAAGCCCAAAGAAAATAATTATGCCACTTGTTAATTGTAAATTAGTGTATTTCTCTTGAACAATGTCACATTCACATACCAGTGTAATTTTGAAATGGTTTTACAATATATTTATATAAATATACAGATTAAAAATAAATAAAACACAACTGCAGATATTTTGGTGTTCATTTAATTTCAAGGCAATTAAGACACACACTAACACTTAATTCAGGCCATTCATTGAAAAAATATCATTAAGTTACCAATGTTACTGGTCCACTCCAACCAAGCATCAGAATACTTTGTACCTAGTCACTTATTGCATCTTAAGCATAAAACAGATCTGTTTGAAAATTTGTAATTTCAAGTTTAAAGTTTCCATTCCAAGTTTCAAAATGTATTCTTATAGTAGTAGTTACACATAAAACTTAGTCTAAAGCAATTTGCCTAATTTATAGTACAGAGATATTCCAATATCTCTGAGACCACTCTTACATGCTAGCTTGGTAAGGTTTTGCTCACACTACTGTTTTTATACAGGCTAAAAATGTTAGATATTTACATGTATTGGCTAGATCATATTTTATATGTAGATATTTAAAAAAGTCATTTAGATATCAGGAGAATGCTGTTAAGAAATTTTATTAACTTTCACATTAGTCTATTCAAGACTTGTCAGGAACTGACACAATTTCAGGTACTAAAAATATTAATAAAAGATACCTTGACAATGGAAACTTAACAACTTCCACTCATGTGAGTAATATGGAGTTATATTGTTTCTGGATAAAAGAAGGTATGATTTAAATGTTAAAATATTTTTCTAAAATTATGCACACTGAATAAATTATTTTAATTTATTGAACAAACAGGTAAAGCGACTTAAAACTTCTTTTAAATAGGTACATACCGACTTCAGAAAGTATAAACTAGGATTTTCCATAGGTATACATGTGCAATAGCTGAGTGCATGAAACAAATCAGCCTAAATAATATATTTTCGTGATGATTAACAAACGGACAACTTTTACAATAATAATCTAAACTATTGTCCCAATTTTTTTAGTTTTTTTAATTAACAAGTTTATTTTTCGTCTTGTTTGCGTTGTACACGTATGTACGTAAACCGCCGTAGGTAAGTTTTGTATGAAGAGAAACTTTTACGAACGCCTTATATTGGGCGAGTTTTAATCCTGCAACAAACATATGGAAGTATTAGGTTGATGTTGCGAAAGAAAGTAGGTATAATCAAGGTTCTTAAACGTCTTAAGATTGTTTAAAAAAGTTACCTTTGAAAATATTTGAGGACTTCGTCTGTTGATATTGGGAACAATCGAATCAGTTGCGGTTTCGAGGGCACAATTCGTGGTCTTATTGGATATATTTAGGCATACGTTTTATCTTTATTTAAGCCTTTTAACCCTGAAACAGAAAAAACTGCACATTATCTTAAAAATTCTCCGGGATCTTGAAGTAATTATCATAACCTCAAAATTTTCTAATGGTTAAGATCAACGAGCATGATTTTACTTACATTGTAGGCATCTTGACTTTGCTTATGGTCATGCACAATATTATTTAATATATTGATATTTATTTTAATGCTGGGAGCAGAAATTTCTCTTGAATTAGCACCGATTCGGAATGTAAACAAACAAGATGGACGATCCACATTCTACAGATAAAACACAGATTACACGCGATTTTGGAATTATTCGAACACAGTGTTGCTAGCCCGCGATTTTTCAAATTTGCCGCGTTTTTCTACTGACAAGATTTGCTTGACCAACTATATGCTCTTATATTCGTGTTAATGAATGCATAAATGACAGATAACAGTAGAGGAGTAGGAAAAAGGTATATCAGTATTCGTGTTGGTTATAAGTTATTGTATAACTAAAGTTAACACGACCAGCAGCGTATCTAATTTTATTAGAAATTATGTTATTATATACACTCTGTTATTTTTTCATTGAATTGATATTCTGTAGAACTTACTGAAGCGCTGGTGGCCTAGCGGTAAGAGCGTGCGACTTGCAATCCGGAGGTCGCGGGTTCAAACCCCGGCTCGTACCAATGAGTTTTTCGGAACTTATATACGAAATATCATTTGATATTTACCAGTCGCTTTTCGGTGAAGGAAAACATCGTGAGGAAACCGGACTAATCCCAACAAGGCCTAGTTTACCCTCTGGGTTGGAAGGGCAGATGGCAGTCGCTTTCGTAAAAATTAGTGCCTACGCCAAATCTTGGGATTAGTTGTCAAGCGGACCCCAGGCTTCCATGAGCCGTGGCAAAATGCCGGGATAACGCGAGGAAGAAAAAAAAAAAAAAAAGATATTCTGTAGAACTTACGTAATGCTTTTAAATTTATAGATTTGTTATTTTTCTTTTTTAATTATATACATAAAATAAACCCGAAGTTACTCGTTGAGTTGTAATAGTTTTATTTCTTTCCAGTTCTTTGAATAATTAACCCGTCGCGTACGCACGACGTATTGAAATTAGTTACAGACTTAACAAAAAAGGTGAGCTTGAGAATAAATAGGTACTTACGTGCGTGTGATGTGTTTGACATGTGATAGGATGAGATTCTTCATTGAACAAAAGAGGGGTTAGAAAAATTAGACTGTATTTTCCTTTTTTTTCAACCATAGGAAATACAGCTCATCTGCTTTTGGCTGCTGAAACTACAAACAATCCCTGCTTTGTTCATGAAGTACAAACTCGTGTACCCACAAATAGTTTTAGTAAGTTTTTGGTCCAAGCTTTTATCGCTGACTACTTTTCTTTCCACAGGCAACTAATACTAATACCAAAGAAAATTGATTGTAATAGAGAGGTAATAGAGGCAAAATATTACACTAGTCATTTTGCGTTTTAGACCATACGCGAATAACCGAAAAAACGTGCCCCTTAGTTTGACATTTAAAATAGATTGCGCTGTACTACGCTAGGTATATGTTTTGCGGTCACTGAATTGTCAAACGTCAACTTTTGACAATCAGAGTTCGGCAAAATCTATGGAGCTGTGCAGCGCCATCTCGTTTACCTGACAAATTCGAAGCACGAAATTGTCTAGTATATATCCGTTTCGTAAACGGAAGCGTCTCCTGAAACTATTGCGATAAGGACAACGCCAGGTTAGGCGAAAAATCCTGCGTAAAAATCTCAAAAAACGATGTTTCGTACTCTACTGTTGCCTCCTCCAAAACTAAACCAAAAATAACGAAATTTTGAAATCTAAATGGTAATGAAACCGTAGCGATTTAAGATCTTAAATCCCTACGACATTAGAGGCATATCAAACAATTAAATGGTTTGAGTCCTACTTGAAGCAAAGGGAACTAAGAATGTGTCTCACTATCAACTTTGAATCATAAAACTCATACTATGTTGAATATTAAATCTGATAACTGATGTATTGGTACGACCGGTTTGGCCTAGTGGGTAGTGACCCTGCCTACGAAGCTGATGGTCCCGGGTTCAAATCCTGGTAAGGGCATTTATTTGTGTGATGAGCATGGATATTTATTCCTGAGTCATGGGTGTTTTCTATGTATTTATAAATACTTATATATTATATATATCGTTGTCTAAGTACCCTCAACACAAGCCTTATTGAGCTTACTGTGGGACTTAGTCAATTTGTGTAATAATGTCCTATAATATTTATTTATTTATTGAATCTGGTGTGCCCCAAGGGAACATACTGGAGCCCATCTTGTTCCTTTTGTACGTAAATTCCTTGCCACAGCTATTATCCAACATAATAATTATGTTTGCTGATCACATTGTCTACTATTTTAAATTGGTTAAGTATGCTCAATCTAACTACAAAAATAAAATAAACGAAATGTATGCACTTGAGTTTTTTCAGAACTTATGTACCTACTCACTTGATATTTACCAATCACTTTTCGGTGAAGGAAAACATGGTGAGGAAACCGGACTAATCCCAATAAGGCTTAGTTTCTTCCGTGGGTTGAAAGGTCAGATGACAGTCGCTTTCGCGCAGCTCGTAAAAACTAGTGTAAGTCGTATAAGCCTTTTCAGACAATTTTAAACGAATAAATAAATATTATAGGGACATTCTTACACTAAGTCCCACGGTAAGTCATGAAGGCTTGTGTTGTGGGTCCTCAGACAATTAGTCCACACAGACCGAGTAGCCTCGCGAGGAAATTTCATCGCGCGGCCGCGTGCTCGTGTAACTTTTGCCTCAGCCGAGCCAACTTGCTCGGCAAGATGGCGTCCCTCAGTCAACTGTTCAAAATGGTGCTGCACATATTCACTGCCGTGGCTCGTGTATGATTTATTTTGCTTTTCAAAGCAAACCAAAAGAAAAAAACATAAACTAACAAGTTGCAGGAGATTTTTACGGTGTACAATTACACGTAAAACTTAAATGGCAAGACACAAATTGAAGAAAGGTATCACTTTGAGGGAGATGGTGCTTCCCACGCAGCGATATTTAACGATGGAAGACTAGAACACCAGTCTCTGTCTATTTACTAAATTTACAATCAAATTAAACATCAATCCTCTCTAATTACCCTATTCGTATAGATCTCCAGATCCCATATCATGTATTTGCTACGTAAAAGGATATTAATTTGCAACATTGGTCTTTATTCATATTATCCAATTTGATGTACGGAACAAAAACACGTCCCGACCAGCGCGCGGCTAACGACTGAGGCGCCTTTGAGCAGTTTGAGCATGTCGAAAAATCGACACCGAGCTGCTCGGCCAAGGTCGCGCTCGCCCGAGGAAAACGTGCGCTCTGCCTCGTCCGGGGCACGTCTACACTGGCCGTTTTGTGGGCGAGGAAATTGCCTCGCGCATATGCTCGCTCTGTGTGGACTCATAAAGGAATGATATATAATATATATATATATATAACTGACGACAGGTCTGGCCTAGTGGGCCATAATTTATATTTCTGTGGTAGTGACCCTGCCTATGAAGCCGATGGCCCTGGGTTCGAATCCCAGTAAGGGCATTTATTTGTGTGATGCGCACAGGTATTTGTTCGTAATTTTTTTTTAATACCACGTCGGTGGCAAACAATCATACGGCCCGCCTGATTGTAAGCAGTCACCGTAACCTATGGACGCCTGCAACTCCAGAGGTATTACATGCCTAAGTCATGGATATTTTCTATATATTTAAGTATTTGTATATTATAAGTATATATCGTTGTCTGAGTACCCACAACACAAGCTTTCTTGGCTTACCGTGGGAGTCGTGGGACTTACTCAATTTCTGTAAGAATGTCCCTATAATATAATAATTAAATAAGTACATAGTTGTCAAGATTAAAGCATAAGGCCTGTGACTTGGCTGTTACTACAAGAAGTATTTCATAATTAAAAATAATAAATAGTGAAAAAAAATTACATCTTACGCCCATGTGATGGTAGCGAAACAGCCAAGCCATTATTTTGACTAAGGTGTAGGTGTAGAGTTTGTGAAGTTAGGGCTTGTAGAGTTAGAAGCTTGGCTCTACAAGAGATCTGATAAAATATGTGCATAACTTATCAATTAAACAGTTTCACTCATCACTATTTCAGACAAGAGTTGATTTGTTGTAAGAGCTGGTCAAAGGGGGCTGTAGTTCAGGGATTGCATATACTCAAGAAAAATCAACCTGTGCCATTGTGACTCAGGTGGCCGAGCGATTTTAGGCATCTGCTGAGAATGCAGAAGATGCTGGTTCAATTCCAGCTCTGAGCCCTTGAGGCTTTGGTAGTTTTTCTTTAGATTATGACAAATATTGCTGTTCATAATTTATATTGTTATTGATTTTTTTTGTTTATACATTAAAAACGTAATATTTACATGGATATCAAAGCAGTCTTTAAGCATGTCATGTCCGTGTATATCTCTGTTAAACCGAGATGTGTGTACGGCGTCGTCAAGTCCCTGTCTGATCCACGCAGCAGGCAGCAGCGACCTAGATTATGTAGTCTCATTATGTACTGGAAGATTTGTCTCTTTAAAACTAAATTTACAATGCAATAGATAATTTTAAAGTTAAATTACGTTGCCACTTAAGTATATATACTATATTACAAAGTGAATGTAGAAATGATGGGAGGGACCTGTTGTATTGTAACAGTTGAAAAACTAATTTTTGTGCGGAATTTGTAAATACGAAAGTAAATTACAAATGATATAAATGATAAGATTGATAAGGGTGATAACACTGACGCTGACGTATCGCTATCGCTCGATTTAGCTCGATTCGCTCGCACGCCATGACAGTTTTGGGTTTTTATTTTATTGACAATAGAGATTTTCTAAAAATTATATCGGTTTTTACGGTTCTGATGTAGCGGTTGCCAAGATAATGCCAAGTTCTTCCACTAGATCAATAAAGGGATTATTACATTTATTTGAATCCTTTCTGCAGATGAATTAGCTCTTTTTTGGAAAATATCGAGTTGCAAATTTTATTTAGATAAAAATTCTTGGTCCGGTCTGTCGCCTGTTCGACCGTGTGGTAGTTAGCCGTATGCTCGTTAAGAACAAGAACGCAGCTATGAGTAAGAACGAGAATGTGATACGCTGATCGAACCAAGATTGCGTCTAGTAAGCCGTCTGCTAGAGCTTTATAGTTGGTCAAGCAAATCTTGTCAGTAGAAAAACGCGGCAAATTTGAAAAATCGCGGGCTAGCAACACTGTGTTCGAATAATTCCAAAATCGCGTGTAATCTGTGTTTTATCTGTAGAATGTGGATCGTCCATCTTGTTTGTTTACATTCCGAATCGGTGCTAATTCAAGAGAAATTTCTGCTCCCAGCATTAAAATAAATATCAATATATTCAATAATATTGTGCATGACCATAAGCAAAGTCAAGATTCCTACAATGTAAGTAAAATCATGCTCGTTGATCTTAACCATTAGAAAATTTTGAGGTTATGATAATTACTTCAAGATCCCGGAGTTAAGATAATGTGCAGTTTTTTCTGTTTCAGGGTTAAAAGGCTTAAATAAAGATAAAACGTATGCCTAAATATATCCAATAAGACCACGAATTGTGCCCTCGAAACCGCAACTGATTCGATTGTTCCCAATATCAACAGACGAAGTCCTCAAATATTTTCAAAGGTAACTTTTTTAAACAATCTTAAGACGTTAAGAACCTTGATTATACCTACTTTCTTTCGCAACATCAACCTAATACTTCCATATGTTTGTTGCAGGATTAAAACTCGCCCAATATAAGGCGTTCGTAAAAGTTTCTCTTCATACAAAACTTACCTACGGCGGTTTACGTACATACGTGTACAACGCAAACAAGACGAAAAATAAACTTGTTAATTAAAAAAACTAAAAAAATTGGGACAATAGTTTAGATTATTATTGTAAAAGTTGTCCGTTTGTTAATCATCACGAAAATATATTATTTAGGCTGATTTGTTTCATGCACTCAGCTATTGCACATGTATACCTATGGAAAATCCTAGTTTATACTTTCTGAAGTCGGTATGTACCTATTTAAAAGAAGTTTTAAGTCGCTTTACCTGTTTGTTCAATAAATTAAAATAATTTATTCAGTGTGCATAATTTTAGAAAAATATTTTAACATTTAAATCATACCTTCTTTTATCCAGAAACAATATAACTCCATATTACTCACATGAGTGGAAGTTGTTAAGTTTCCATTGTCAAGGTATCTTTTATTAATATTTTGAGTACCTGAAATTGTGTCAGTTCCTGACAAGTCTTGAATAGACTAATGTGAAAGTTAATAAAATTTCTTAACAGCATTCTCCTGATATCTAAATGACTTTTTTAAATATCTACATATAAAATATGATCTAGCCAATACATGTAAATATCTAACATTTTTAGCCTGTATAAAAACAGTAGTGTGAGCAAAACCTTACCAAGCTAGCATGTAAGAGTGGTCTCAGAGATATTGGAATATATCTGTACTATAAATTAGGCAAATTGCTTTAGACTAAGTTTTATGTGTAACTACTACTATAAGAATACATTTTGAAACTTGGAATGGAAACTTTAAACTTGAAATTACAAATTTTCAAACAGATCTGTTTTATGCTTAAGATGCAATAAGTGACTAGGTACAAAGTATTCTGATGCTTGGTTGGAGTGGACCAGTAACATTGGTAACTTAATGATATTTTTTCAATGAATGGCCTGAATTAAGTGTAAGTAAGCTAAAGTGACCCATATCTTAATTGCCTTGAAATTAAATGAACACCAAAATATCTGCAGTTGTGTTTTATTTATTTTTAATCTGTATATTTATATAAATATATTGTAAAACCATTTCAAAATTACACTGGTATGTGAATGTGACATTGTTCAAGAGAAATACACTAATTTACAATTAACAAGTGGCATAATTATTTTCTTTGGGCTTCTTCAGTTTCTGAACTGATGTTAAAAACAGCTTTCTACCGTGGTGCTCATGTTCTCTTTGCTCCCTATTTGTCTTCTAAGTTTGCTAAAACAGAATAAAACCATATCAAAATGATGTAAATAGTCCAGATATTTGATATTTAATAGGCCCTGCAATTGTGACAAGAATAGTTACAGTGATACCCTACCAGGGCTACCGCTGCCAGTGATGGCTCAGGGGTTACTTACCTAGGTTTTAATATTTACCTATATAAAACAATGGATTGTTTTATTCTAGTTAAATTCAGTAGTATAGGTACCTACTAACAGCTCGTTTGGCAAAAAGTACTCAAGTGCAAATGCCTTAACCTTTACATTTATTTAGCTATGACATCTTCATGTTTAAGTTGAATATATATGTAGCAGATCTGCTCCTAAGCATACCAAAGATTAAGAATGCGAGCGCTCGCCTTTTGCGTCCACCTTTTACTAAGCATACAAACCTTTATTTTAATTCAATCTATTGATATATTTTTCGATTGTACCTACCTAAATATGTCTAATTAGCTTTTGAAGGTTGCATAAAGGAGCATGTGTATTGCATTTTATCGTGATATATCTTTAATATTGAATTCCAACCGAGAAATCTGATAATATATTAAAATCCAGCTACCTGCGGAAGCAATGACTTGATTCAAACATTATTTTCTCCAGCATAGTCCGTTTGCAAATAGGTATTTTTTGATCTCGTTTATCATATTGATTGACATCGTTTTTACTCCAGTTTAAATTGTCCCTCTCATAATAATAACAATTTCCAAATGCTTCAATAAACCGCGAGCGGCAATTTTAGTTGACGTATGAAGAGCGCGCTCAGCGGAAAAAAATATGTTTCGGTTCGATGTACATTGCTGCTTTTCTTAGCGCAATACTGCTCTGTGAGTGTTGCCATACTTCAGTTTGCTTTACATTGCTACTGACAGACTTTGCTTGACAGACTATAAATAAATGTTTATGGTAAAAGAAAAAAAATAACGTCAAAAAAATTGTCCATGTGATGTCGACGCTAGTATGATTATTGTAATTCGCTTCGTATTTTGTGGATGGTACAGAAATAAAATCCTCTCAGATTCTTGAAATTTACCCTATAATTACGTGTATAAGCAAGGAGCATTACTCGAAGCAAGGTAAAGTTTATTAATTGTTACTTATGAATTATTATAATATACTAGTTATGTCTATGTACGGGTTAATCTAACCACATAATGTTATCAGACTTTTGTATAACATGGCTTGCACAAAATAGCGGTTTAACGATGATAAGAGTAATTGGTAGTAAGTTTTATTCATATGTTTCTTATAGGAAGGCAGTGGTTTTATTACCAATTGTCAAACAATGCTGTTAATTGAATCTGTATGTTCTGACCGCCTGATAACTATTGCGGGCCAAAAACTTAAAATGAGTCAACTCAACTAGACTTGATCATGAGTTCATATGTTGCGCTTGATCAAATGTCAGGCCTAAGATGCTGCTCGACGCCCTTCCGATCGTCTGCGTCCTATCCGCGGTCTCAACGTAAAATTTTTGACAAAAGTTACTACATTGTTGGTTTCCAATAAGAACGGGTTTCTTACTACACTTTTATGACAGGAATGCTTTATTAGGTGGGTCCACACAGAGCGACCGTACGGCCGAGGCACATCTACACTGGCAGTTTTGTGCACGAGGAGATTGCCTCGTGGTTATGTTCACTCTGTGTGGACCTGCCTATTGACGTTAATAAAGCACCTTTCTATAACTTCCTGACAAGTGACTGTCTATATAGGACTTGCATACTGAACAAGGACATAAACTCTTTACTGGGAACTTCATATACTGACTAGCGGCAAAACTCTTTCCATACATGAAATAAAATGACATTCTTATCATACATTTATAAAATGGAAGTATAAAATTTAAACTCTAAATTACCTAAAGATATGTGTAAGAGTCCAACACTATGGACCTGACGGCTGATCAGAGTGATTGGGAATATGCAGACAGACTTATAAGTATAGCAGAGGGATTTCATCTGTTGAGTGCAACACAAACTAACATAAACAAAGAATGGGAGACCTTGTAAGGCATATAACTTGTTTCTTGTACTGCAAACAGGTTATTTGCCTATTAGATGAGAGTATAGAATGCAACTGAGAACCCACTCTTTCTTTAAAGTCTGTTCGGAAAGAGAAGAGTCATGGAATGTATTCTTTCCCTTCTTCAGTCGGTCCCTCAATGCTGAGGATCGTGACATCATGTCCTTCTGTTGAAGACCAGATTCCTCCATAGGCTCCATTCTATTCCTCGCCAAGTGCATGGCCTCGTGCAGTTTTAATTGCATAGGTGCAGTGATTTGAGCACACCACCTAGTAGGGGGAGGGCCCTGACTAATGTATTGGGCCCCATACATTCAAGGACTCTTGTCATTCGCACAGACTATCTAGTTTCACTTGATTAATGGGCAATACAATTATTTAGAGGTGTGAGTTAAATAATAATGTAAAAAATTAATACCTTTTTCATGACATATTACTTTTACGCATTCATAACAGCAAAGTTTAATTAAAGATCAGGTGATTACAGCCATATTTTACCTACTCCTATCTTAAAGGTAGACAAGGCAGGCAACTCACTTGCCATCCCTCTGGGTTTGTAGGTGTCCATGGGCGACAGTACTTGCTTACCATTGCATTGACTAAACTGATAGATTTGTTGTGGTATCTTAGACTGTAGATAGAATACGAGTAATTTAAGGCAAGTGCATAAATTCCGAAAGGCCATACCATGCATAAAATATTTATTGTTTATCATCATTAACTTAATTTACACCAGGGATGTACTCTTGAAATTAGCGGTTTCCCAGTATAATCATTACAGGCACATTTAAGTTTGATAAAATGATTAGTGTAATTAGCTACGTATTTAATTTTGAAGAAAGTCTGTTTCCAAAAGTTTTATTTAGTATCTTCCTTGGGATATACTATTATAATTTACTACTCTGATATACTGACTGTACTGGCTATGTGCACAACTGAGACTTCGCCGGGCGCTATTGAAAGACATTATCTGACAGTAGACATTGAATATGGACATATGACATTTTACATGAATTCAGTCAATACAGCTGAGCTAATAAATTTAGAGTCGGACCAAGCTTACTCTACATGGCATTTACAATGACAAAGTGTGGATTGGTCCGCATTAATGACAATTATCTATGAAAATATGATGTTCATAATGACACTCTCGCTTAGTGGCAAAAAATTAGCTTAGACGTACTCTACATTGAAGCCACATCATACTAGGGTTGATTAGACTGACTTCCCGCACCAGGCAAGCACATAGCCAATACACATAGTATAGTTAGTGACAACGACGACTCACAGACCTGTCTATTTCAGTTTAACGACGCTTGAGAGAACTGAGCTTGACCTGAACTGACCAGACACCAGAATCAGCAGGCATGGCCTTCCGGGACGATCACACGGAAGTCAGCCCTCCCTACTCCAGGGTATTCATTGTCTGCGGCAAACTCAATGAGGATGACCTCAGACCTCTGTTTGAAAAGCACGGCGAACTCGAAGACCTTTACATACCTAGAGATCGAAACACCGGAATCGGTAAAGGTGTAGCCTATGTAAAATACTACAAAACCTCAAGTGCCGCCGCGGCCATTGAAGAGCTCCATCTTAAAAAAGTCGACAAGCACTCCAAACCTCTCAAAGTTATGGTTGCTAATCAAAAACATGACACTGACGCAGTCAGCGAGGATAAATACAAGCGCCTGTTCATCAAAGTACCGAAGCAAGCATCAGAGAGCGACATAAAAGACCACTTCTCCGAGTTTGGTTGTGTGGAATACGTTAAGATGCCCAAAGATAGATCGACTAACGAAAGCAAAGGTTTCGCGTATGTCCAGTACAAGTCGTTCCTTGAAGCTGCGAAGGGGTATGAAGGGTGTGACCGCAAGTACAGAGCAATGTTCGCGACACCTAAAGAGGAGTTGCAACGCAGTAGAAGTGGTCAAGGTCAAGACAATTCGATGGATATTCGACCCGACAATGGGTTCTACCCGCAACCGGTTTACCCTCAAAACTCTGTGAGCTCTATGATAAATACCCCATCTGACGGCTACGTCACGGTTAATGTAACTTGCAGCCCTCAAGTCTCTCAGCAACCTCTCGAGCAGCTTTTCAACATCGTACCTGGAATGCAACAGTTCCAGTTCTCCGTCGACCCTTACAACGGTTATGCAAAAGCGTTAGTCACATACGAAAACGCGTCCGCGGCAGCGTATGCTGTCGAAAAAATCAACAACTATCAATTCCCGTCAGGGGAAATTCTTACTGTGAAACCGGAGAATCAGTTAAAGAGAGTGGCCAACGACTTGACTAATATGGTCGACGTTTTTAAGAAGTCTCTAGACGGGGGTGGTCCAAGCCCGAACCTCATGCAGCTAGCTGAAGCCATAGCTCAAGCATCGTCGTTGATTAAAAAAGCGACTTCCATACAAGTTGAGAGTGAGCAGCTTATTGATACCCGTGTTGATCGTCCGCAGTTTGATGATTTTTGGAGCTCTCTGCCGCCATCGCAGCCAATGCTCGATCGTGACGCTAGGGTCGCAAAGCGTTGCTTCATAGTCTTCCATCCTCACCCGCCTCCGCCCGCTTACTTAAGAGATATCTTCTGCCGCTTCGGAGACCTGATAGACGTGTCGACATTCACTCATAAAACCTATGGATATGCGAAATACGGATCCAGGAGAGCCGCCGATAACGCGATTGCGTGTCTCCATGGAAAGACTGTGAACGGGGTCAGAATGAAGGTTCTGGAAGCTGAAGAGAAACCGTCGAGAGATGACGATGACGAAATGGACGGAAGACGGAAGAGATCTCGGAGGGACGATGACTAAAATATCATTTTTAAAGGGACTTGAGTGGTTTAATCAGATGATTACACAATAAAGTGACTAGGGGCCAGTTGCACCAACCACAATTGACAGACTGATCAACGTCAGTCGTTAGTCAACAGTGAACTAAGAAATATCCCGTACAATTCAATTTAACGAACGTCTTAACGGTGACACACGGTTTGATGCAACCGACCCTTACTTAAAAACAGTCAAGAGTGTTTACTAGACGATGGGAGTGCACCGTCGACAAAGAAGAAAGATGGAGAAACAAAACCTTAATATTGTTCTCTAGAGAGGAGGTCTTTGCGAGGTTCTTGTTATTTTTTCGTCTGGGCGAAAGAGCGCGGGGACAGTATCTTGGGAGTCGCGCGCGATATACACTGCCCGTCCCTCTAATTAATACAGTTAGACTAGTGGCTCTGTGAGCTGTAGACCTCGCGATAAACTTAAAAAATGTAAAAATTAAAACATACTTCGTTGAGTCATTGTCTCAGCGAACTCACAGCAGTCTTAAGTGCCCTACTGGCTTTAAGTCTTTTATGCCAATTTCCTCCATTTTGAATACTTAAAAAAAAAGGTCATTTTTTTTATCTAACTACCGATGCTGCTTATAAAATTTCACGAGAATCTGTTACGAAATACGACCTGCAGAGGAGAGGAGAACATCCGGACATACGGAAGCGTTTTTGTCCAAGCTGAAACGAAGGACGAAAACCTCGGTAAAAAAAAGACAGAGAGTCTATCTCACGCGAGATACTGTCGCGGCGATCCTGTGCTAACCCCACTGCTATCTTTTAGGGAACAACGATTTTATACTCAACGGAATATATACGTTAAATTAATTAATTTCTATTAAAACCCAATTAATTCCATTGTACTAGTATTACAAAAATTGCCTTAAATTAGGTAATGCAACTTTAATGTTGGAATATTTGAGTAAAACGCTTTTTTAGTTTATAAATAGTTGTTTCATGACTTTTAATCATTCATGTAACTCTTTTATAGTACAAGAACATTTAGTGTTTCAGTTTTTCGGATTTTTTTAGTTATTATGGCCGGCCAGGACTACCATTGTCTCATTCTAACATATTTTTTCGTTTATGAAACAAAATAAATTTATTTATTTACTAATACTTGTAGTAATACTTCTTTTCTATTTGCCTGACACTGTTTTCATACAGGTTAGAATTAAGGCGTTGAATGTTAGTTTTAGTTTTATAATAATAAGTACGAGTACATTTGTAGTAGGCAAAATGTATACAGAGTGATCTTAGGCTCAAAGCAAAAATTAATATCCTACGTAGTTGTTTCTCGGGAATGTGTTGTAAGTAATACAGGCTTAAAGTCGTACATAACTACATACCTACTGGAGGCCTACCGCAAAAATCTAAGTTCGTCAATTGCGGGATTTTTCTCTGTCACTCTAATTACGTCTTAGTGAGAGTAAAAGAGAAAGATCCCCGCAATTTGCGAATTTCGGTTTTCCCGGTAGGCCCCCTGATCCATTCAAACCATTGTCAAAAATCTACTTGTACTTTTACGTTTGGTTTGTTTCGATAGAGACAGCCAGCCTGTAAGTACGTTGTATTTTCTTATATGACATATTTCAAATTGTAAAAGATTTAATATACCTAAACTTTCCTTAATTAAATAAATGCTGGTTTTAGTTATGTAAATATGTAACAAAGTTTAGAAACATAATGCAGGTAATTACGGATATATATAGTTCGTGTCGTATCATCCACGGTGACGTGCAGTTTTGTCAAATCTTACCTTTACTAACATCCCATTACGAGTGAAAGCACGCGTCTTCGTGAACGACACACTATCTATAGTGGGCGGATAAGGTCCTGTACAGTCAGCGCCAAATAGATAGTGAAGGCTATAAGCATAGCAGAATAAAGTAGACCGCGCTCTCGCCTCAAAACACCGTGCCAGGCGAGATAGCTCAAAAGAGATCTCTGTCCCTTTCTTATTTAATAGCCGAAGAGGCTATTATATCGGTACACATCGTTATTTCTATGGTAACAATAACAAGGGTGTTTGGCGACTTGTCGTCACTATTAAATGCTGACTGTACCATGTTTTAGTGTTAAAATGCACACAGAGTTTATAATAAGAGATAAAATATATTTAATGTAATGTGACTTTCTCAATTAAAAGGTACCAAATTGTAGCTTACCGTAAGGAAGAAATTTGCTGTATCTTTATATGAATAATCTGTCAGCCCATCCTTATGGCAAGCGAAAATATGGTACCTACCTTTTGTTTGAGAACGACACATTAAAGAACTAGTTTAAGAGCGCTGGTGGCCTAGCGGTAAGAGCGTGCGACTTTCAATGCGAAGGTCACGGGTTCAAACCCCGGCTCGGACCAATGAGTTTTTCGGAACTTATGTACGAAATATCATTTGATAACCTAACCATTTGTGTGACCTGTAAAAAATTTTACCAATAAAGAAACTGAACTGAGATTTACAATTCGCTTTTCGGTGAAGGAGAACATTGTGAGGAAACCCGACTAATCCTAGATATAAGGCCTAACGCTCTGGGTTGGAAAAATGGGATGTCAAAAATATTCGCATCAAATGAAGCGAATGTGCGCAGGTCAGGTCCTGTCTCATCGACTCGCGTATGGGCAGTATGTGCAAACTGTTTTCAAGTAATGCATTTTGACCAGTAGACAGCATTTTCAACACTTTATAACATCCCGTCCCGTTCTAAGGTAACATGTTTTAGGTACTGACAGATTTTTTCTTATTAGGAATGATAATAACAACTAAATATTTCGAATTCACATTCGCGAATGTGAAGAATGCGACATTCGTATTACTCGTATCCTTAGTTGGATGGCAGTCACTTTCGTAAAAACTAGTGCCTACGCCAACTCTTGGGATTAGTTGTCAAGCGAACTTCAGGCTCCCATGAGCCGTGGCAAAAAAGCCGGGATAACGCGAGGAAGAAGAAGATGTAAAGAAGTAGCTTCCGAAACGATGATGATGATTGATAAAAAGGATCCTATGTCTTTCCCCGGCTTTGCGTGACGAGGTAACAGACAGAGTTACTTCGCAATTATACTATTAGTAGGGATGATGGATGAACACGATGAGATAATAATAATTTCATTCTAAAAATAAACATAAAGAGCATCACTCTCTGTGCGAGTCTAAAACAACAGCCTATTTATCGAGTTCGCTGATGTATCACAAAATTCACATATTCTAGAGAATCTAAATCAGTTAAATTCTATTAATTTTGATCATAAATTGAATCGTGTATATGCACACGCAAACAATACTTAACTGCACGCATGTACCTTCTTTGCTAGAAAATTTATTTTCTCCTTATGTACAGAACTAATTTATGATGATTTAATTACAGGTAAAACATGATACCAACGCACATACTGTCAAGAATATGTCGAAGACATCTTTTGCTCAGAAGATTCAACCACGCCAAAACCACAGCCACAGGGGACGAAAAGCAAGAAAGAGATTTCAAAGCTCTTTTCGAAAAACATAAAGACAAAATCACGTTCAACTCTTATTTGGAACAAGACAAATTAGAATTGGGATACTTTAGATATTATATAAGGAATGTTAAGAAGGCGAAAGAAAAACAGGAACAAGAATATCGGCAAAAGAGTCGACCACCGCTGCCTGTGGCTTTAAAGTATTTTGTCAAAGAGGAACAATTGTTGAAAGAAGATGAAAATTTAATCATAGAAGAACCAGAAAAAGCTTTTCAGTTGCCTTTTTCTAATACTGCAAGAATCGATAAAGCTGTTGCAAAAGAATCCAAAGAAATTGATGATTCTAAAGAAAAAACAGACATACATAAATGGATGACGAACTATGAATACTTTGACGATAGTCAATTGGAAGAAGATACTATAGATAGTCAGTGGAGCCATAACTATGGAACACCGGATCCGACCGCAAGGGTTAGTATGACACAATGCGGAGGCTGCGGAGCATTACTACACTGCAGTGATCCAGCTATACCAGGATACTTACCAAGCGAAATCTTCAAGCAAAGAAACGACACTGAGCTTAAGACTTTAGAATGCCAGCGTTGCCATTTTCTTAAAGAATACAATATAGCATTAGACGTTACTGTGCAACCAGAAGAGTACGAAAAACTACTGGAATCTATCAGACATAGGAAATCTTTAGTAGTGCTCATGGTAGACTTGCTTGATTTTCCATGCTCAATATGGCCTGGTATTGTTGATATTATAGGAACCGATCGACCGATTATTATAGTGGGAAACAAAGTTGATTTAATACCAGCTGATAGTGTAGGTTACTTGCAAAGGATCAATGACTCTTTAATGCAAGAAATAGGCAAGACTAAATTAGGCGAGGCTAATATTAAGTATGTGTCTCTAATTTCAGCTAAAACAGGTTATGGTGTTGAAGATTTAATATCTGCCATGTTCAAAGTTTGGCTTTATAAAGGCGACGTCTTTTTAGTTGGATGCACAAATGTTGGAAAAAGTTCACTTTTCAATGCTTTACTACAGTCAGACTACTGTAAAGTTCATGCAGTAGATATAATCAAAAGAGCTACTGTTAGCAGATGGCCTGGGACAACATTGAACCTGCTAAAATTCCCTATTAACAGACCGTCTGGATGGAAGATGTATGAGCGAGCGAACCGGTTAAGATCGCAGTCCAAACTTATGAAGATAGAAAAGGAGATAAGAAAAGCACAGTTAGAGGGGCAGACGATCCGCGAGATGCCATCTTTGATCGGCCATATTGGTAGAACGTTTTCAGATCCAATGGATTATGAAGACGGCATAGAGGACAATATACCTGATAAGAAGCGTAGGATGATGGTTTTAGACGAGAAAGACAAGTTATTCGCCAACAGCAAATGGTTTTATGATACACCAGGGGTAGTGCACCCGGATCAAGTATTGTCTCTCCTAACTACAGAAGAGTTGTTAGCTACCATTCCTAAGAGATTGATACGACCGCAGACTTATTATTTGCACAAGGGCTCAACTATCTTCGTGGCCGGACTTGCGAGATTGGACCTGACAGATTGCGAGAATCCGTGTCGCTTTACAATCTTCTGTTCTGATCAATTGCCTATCACTGTGACGAAAACTGAAGACGCGGACGAGGTGTATAATACGTTTTTGGGTACGGAATTGCTAGCGGTACCATCAGGAGGGACCGAGAGATTAAAAAATTGGCCTAACATGGAGAAAAAAGTTTTGGAGTTTACAGGAGAGGGCCCTAAGATCTGCTGTGGTGACATAGTACTATCATCCATAGCGTGGGTGTCTGTGACTGCGAAGAAGGGTGATATTTGCGTGGCAACGGCATGGACGCCTGAAGGCAAAGGTATATTTAGGCGTTATCCTTCATTACTACCATATTCAATAAACCTTAAGGGTAAAAGATTGAGAGATACGCCAGCTTATATGATAGGGAAAATATTTTCCGATAAAGATAATGTACAAAGTTAAAAACTGATTAGGTTTTATAATATTAAATGTGAAGAATCCTAAAGTAATAAAGATAGTTTATTCATCAAGTATGTATATTACAATGCGCTTATGACAGTTATGACCGTCAAAGCTACGCCGACTGTAACCCTAGACCTCTGACTCGAGATTTAAATCCCTCCTAAGTTGTAGGAGTCTCCCAATAAGGGACCAGCGAGGAACTTGGATCACTAATACAAACTCCTACTTTTTTAATGAAACACTAATACAAATTCCTACTTTTAATAAGGGTAAATGCTTTATAGTACCAGATTATTATACATGCATAATGCAGACCTGCCAAAGCAAAACAATGTTAGTCTATTGTGTAGTATACCAGAAGAGATGAATGTTATTTGTCGTAAAATAAATACATCAAATTTTATAATATGTTTTATTATACATCATATTGTTGGAAAAGATACAATAAAAATGAGTAATATGTCATAACATTGCAAAGTAGACCTGTATATGACACAAAATTCCTAAGAACCGTTTTTACTTTACCTTAATTAACCCTTATTTTGCCTTAAATATGTAACATCGTTAATACCAGACAGTAACTTATTAACTATTTCCTCATACTGGCTTGTTGAGTTGTGTCCGTTTTTGAATTTTTCACCACTTTCTGCACTGCATTTGCTTAACAATGCATTTCCTTCTGTCATCTGAAATAAAACATTTTTTCTATTAGAAACAAATAAATCATATTTAATGATACAGTGTGTAACAATAAATAGATGGTGATGGCTAAAGTGGCCAAATATCTAAAGTCAGACCAAGATAAGTTGGCAGCGATTTTGACTGCACAGACTGAAAGTTTTATTTCAAATGTCAATCTTCTATGAAATTATGATGTTTACATGACACTTACAGAGGCAGGGCTGTCTATTTGATACTGACTGTACCAAGTGTGAGAAAAAAGTCCCTCTAAGTCTTTCTTTTTACAAGCCTTTATTAACCAGCCCTGTTGGTATAAATGTATATGTGGTATGCCAGGATATTCTACCTCCCTCGAGTTTGGGCCTGTAATGTTTATGGATGGTGTGGTTACATTAGAAATTAAAATACAAGATTTCAGCTCAAACTTTATAGTTTTTAGTAAAAAAAAGACAAAATATGATTTTTCTTCAGAATTTTTTCCTAGACAACGAATTTTAGCAGCATGCGTCACATATATATATGTCACATATATATATGTCACATATATATATATATATTATATTGTATTGTTGTTATTTATTAAAGATGATAATGTGACATAAATTACATTTTCATTATATCAGTTTTTAGGGTTTCATAGCCAAATGGCAAAAAACGGAATCCTTATGGATTCGTCATGTCCGTCTGTCTGTCCGTTTATGTCACAGCCACTTTAAAAAAGCGAGTCGGACTCGCCCATCGCCCATGAAGGGTTCAGTTTCCGTTCTAACCAATTTTCGGTGGAAGTTTGCATGTATATCATATATTTTAGGGTTCGATGAAAAAAAAATTTTTGAGTTCACTTCTAAGTATGGGGAACCCCCGAATTTTATTGGTTTTTTTTCTATTTTTGTGTGGAAATCTTAATGCGGCTCATAGAATACATAGTTTGAAGTTCTTATAGTTTCGGAATTTCTTCAGAATTTTTTCTTAGACAACCGATTTTAGTAGCCTTCTCTCATACATATATTGTACATTTATTAATCTTTTGACCGCCAAAGACGTCATATGACGCGCGCGGCTACAAGCTACAACCCAATATCAACTTTCATGCGTACCGACAAGGTTCACGATTACGCGCCGCGTACGATAGGCGTGGCGTTCAAAAGGTTAAAGATGATAATGTGACATAAATTACATTTTCATTATGTCAGTTTTTTTTTTCCATGACTATGAAAATGTATTTTACGTTATATAAAAAATATTGATTGTCTAGAAAATGCCATAAAAACATAATTCGTTTTTTTTACATAAAAATATAAAGTTTAGGGGGCTGAAATTTTGTATTTGAATTACTAATGTAGAGCCGTCTGCATACATATGTAAGTCAGATGCGAATGCAATATTATGATGACATGGAGCTGATCTAATGATGGAGACTAGAGAACTCTGTGATACAAAAACGCAAACGTTTTGTGTTTGGGGTTGTTAGAATTGTCTTAATGAGCATTAGTTGCATGTGGAAAGAAAAGTTTGGTCAGCAATAAAAGCTTGTACCAAAAATGTTTTTTTTTTTTCAAAAACTTTTTCGTATTCTACTTTAGTATCTAAGTGAATTTAATTAGTAGTCATTTGTGGGATTTTTTTACGTAGTAGTCAACACTTTTAGTTACCTCTTTAAATAGCTTAACATTTTGATTTAATGTTTCCAATTTTTGCTCAATATTCAAATCCTTGGTAGAAGGTTCTTGCTTCAGGTTCTGTCTTATATGAGCCAGGCGCTTATTCAGTTGCTCCAAACTAGCAGCATACTGGCTAACATCAATATGTTCTGGATTATAAACTGTTTCTTCCATATTTGTTGGTGATTCAATAACAGGTAAATTCTTTTTTAAATGATCAGCATATTTCTTCATAGTTGCCAAAATTTCATCAACTTCACCTTCAAATTTAATGCCCCCAAAATCTGGCGTAACGAGTTTTAAAGGCTCCGCGTCTAAAAAATTTGAAATGGCGTCTCTGTCCATGTTGTGAACCGGCAAATTGCTGTTCTTAAAATCGTTGATGGAAGCGAATATGTTTGAAATTTTGTTTAAAGTATTTTGAGAATCGAGCAGTTCTTGGTCAAGAATTCTAGTCATATTCGCTATGTCATCAACGTTTATTGATGTGCGAAGATGAGCTCTAAATGTACTGGCTCCAGTTTGAGTTTGATCCATTTTCAGGGCCTTCTTTTTCAGTTGCTACGATGTTTCACTACCTGTATGTGTTTCTCGTTCCTAGGTCTCCAAGTAGGAAGTAATATTCATGCAATACTTTTTGAATAATGATTTTTATTAAGATTTCAAAGAGTGTATTTATTTAACACAAAACAAAAGACAAAATTGCCAAAAATAGCATAACGGAAATAACAATTGTCAAAATGTCGTTTCTTGAAACGTGGTCCAAATAAAGCCTTATTACACTTAGGTTTGCAAACTGCAACGGTTATTTAAAATAAAATTTAACAATTTTAATTACGACAAATGTCATTTCATATTTCGGGTGATTATTATTTTAAATATGAAACAAAATAAATTTGTTTTAAGTTAAGTTATGGAATGTAATAACAACCCTGGCTGTCAAAGAATCAGCAGCTGATTTTGCTAGGTCCCTTTTAATTATTCTATATTTAATTATATTTCATGTAATATTAAGCCATTTTGGTGTGAATTAAATAGTTTTAGTGTTAATTTTAATGTATACATAATAAGTGAAGTGCTTTAGTGACGTTTACAAGTGTCTTGTAATATCTTAAATTTGTAGCCGTTGTAGGTTATAAATTTAAATTTGTGTTCGTCTCGGTATATTTTCTATGTTTTTATCGCTATTTATTACCAATTTTGTTTGTATTACAGCGTAGTAAATCATTGTACAGAGTCAGAACACAGTGTAGGCATAGTGAAACGTCACTATTTCATGTAAGTACGCTTGTAATATCGCTTAGCTTGAGTAAGCAATTCCCTGGTTTGTTTTGGGTCTAACCTACTATAAAATACATTTATAATGCTAACTCGCAGAGCAGCTGCAGCGGTTCGCCAGCAGGAGGCTGACAAACTCCAAATTACCTTGCTGGAATTAAAAAAATCCAAGGAATTGTGTGCTCAATTGCTTAGTGAAAGAGAGGATAGTGAAAAGGAACTATTATTATCACTTAATAGTATAGAGAAGTTAAAGAAGGAACTATGTTCTTTAGAAAATGTTTACAATGATGTAAATTCAGAGCGGGCCCGGCTCCAGGAGACGGTTGACAAATTTACTGAGTGTAGTGCAGCATATGAACAGGCCTTGACAGACATCAACTCATTAGAGAGAGCACTGCACGACGCCCACGAGCAAATCTACGAGCTACAGGAGGCCCAAAATATTGCTGCAGCGGCACACACTCAAAACTTATTCGAGGAACTGGTCCGGCCCGACTCACAGTTGGTTGCCGCTCCAATTGAAAACCCTGTTGTTAGTATAGATTTAATCAATGAATCCACCACAAGACTAGTAAATTGCAGCGGAAACAAACTCAAAAAATATATTAAATTAAATAGAATGATTAAAAAAAACCAGAGATTATCAAAAATGAATAAATTGTTTTTTAAGAAATTGAGATTTTGTAAAATTAATGTTAATTTAGTGGATAAGTTAGACTTGTATTCTGTTCAATTAGAACATAGTAAACTACAGTATGAAACTGACACACAGATTTTAAAATCAAAAGTTCAGAGTTTGGAGGATTCTATACAATCCCTAGAAACAATAAATGAGAGTTCGAAAAAGGTGATTAATGAATATTCTTTAGCCATGGATGATCTAATATCCCAGATTAAGCACAATTCAGAGCGGTTTGAGTCGCTGACCAATGCCCAGTCATGTGCATGTAAGCAAGCGACTGGACATTTGTTGACCAGTGTACTCGATCCAAGCCTGTGTGACAGTTTACCACAACAGCAAATAAATGATAATAGCTCCTTCCACACTCCACAACAAAGCACACCTAAACCTAATATTATTATGTATTGTGATGAAATTGGGAGCAATATGAGCTCATTTTTAAACTATCACCTAAAGGGACTTAGTACAATCAGCAATTGTCTGCCTCACAGTAGCTTTGAAAATATCTTAAAACAAATTTTAAATGACAGTAATATTAATTCTAAGACAACACTGCTAATTCTTATGGGTAATAGGGGAAATGTGAACAAAAATAATTTACTTAAATACTTTGAACAGTTAAATTCACTTGCAGTGCATGAAATTATTATTTTCACATTCCCCTATTGTGAGCAAATGTCAGAGGCAGAAAATAACATTAGACATAAGTTGAATATATCTCTATATAATCTTTGTACATATAGTAGTAAGTTTATCATAATTGACACTAACAAATTTGTTAGTAAATACCATATGCCTATGGTGTTTTTGACTAAAGGTAAGTGTTACCTTTCAAATTATTACAAGAGACAAATAGCTTTATCGCTATCCTATTTACTTGACATTTCTGCCAAGAATTTGGCAGACAACTCTGCTCCTATTGAGCAGCCCAGTGTGAGCTTGGAATTGGTTCCAGTCATAACCAATGATTTAAACTAGCTGTTAAGACAAAAGATTCTGTCTCTGGCAATTTAGTTTTAAATAAATATAATGAAAAATACTGTAAACATGGAAAGTATATCCACCTGGTGCATCAAAACATTCAATGTATTAGAGGAAAAGATTTACAGATTGAACTTTTTATGAACGATTTTTATGTTGATATTTTATGTATTACTGAACATTGGTTAACAAATAATGAATTAATGCCTCAATTTAATAATCATCAGGTGGGAAGTTCGTTCACCAGAATTAGTTCCATACATGGTGGGTCGTTAATTATATTAAATAGTCAGTTAAAATTTAAGGAACGTAAGGATATTGTATCCATGTCTGTTGAACGGACTATAGAACTAAGTGCAGTAGAATTGGAGCAATTTATTGTTGTCTGTGTGTATAGGCCGCCATTAAGTAATTTTGAAATATTTGAAAGTGTAATGGATTCTGTGCTACTTAAAATATCATCTTCTAGTAAGAAATTATTTATATGCGGCGACTTTAATGTAAATATTTTGGAAAATTCAACAATGTCTTGTAGATTGTTGAATCTATTCAAATCTGGTAATCTCAACCACATGTTTATGGAGCCTACTAGAGTGACTGCTACTAGTGCAACCTGTATAGATAATATTTTCACTGATATTGTTCCTATTACTAAAAAAGTTATCAGTAATTTAGAATCAGACCACTTAGGTCAATTAATGGTATTTGAGACATTAAGGAAAAATACTTTGAGAAAACAAATAACTTTTGTACCAGTAACCTCGGACCGCGTAGAAAGAATGAAGCAAAGTTTAGTTCAGGCGCTACCCTTTTTGTCTTCCGATATGGGTCCAAATAGTATGTATAATTCATTCTTTCACACTTTTATGGATCATTATAATGCGATATTTACTTCAAAATCGGTCGTAGTTAGTGGTGCATCAGTTTTTAGTGAGTGGGCTACTGCGGACTTACATCAACGAAGACGTGCACTGTATGCCTTGTATGAGGAACGGCGGTTTAACACGAGTGATGAATTTAAACAACATGTCAAGCAATATTCGAAAAAGTTTAAAATAGATTGTCATATAGCTAAGCGAAATTATCTAAGTCAAAGAATAAAAAATAGTACCAACATTATTAAAGCAACCTGGAAAGTAATCAATGTGGAGACTGGTCGCTCGAAACACAGAGTGAATGATTTTAAACTAAATATTGATAACAAAATTATAGATTCCAATTTAGAAGTAGCTACAGAATTTGAAATTTTTTTCACTGACGTACCAGTTTTCACAACTAAGGATTTAAATTCATCACCCTCATCTGCTGTTACTCTATTAAAAGATAACGCTCCAGAGTGTTGTGGAGATTTTCATTTTGAACGTGTTTGTACCTCCGATGTAGTAAAGGCGTTTAATTCGGTTAATGTCAAAAAAACGAATGACCTCTGGGGAGTCTCTGTCCATGCTGTCAAATCCTTAGTAGAAATTATAGCGCCTGACTTAGTAATTATATTTAACAACAGTGTTGATTGCGGCGAGTTTCCTGATTTAATGAAACATAGTAAAATAACTCCTTTATTTAAATCGGGTAGCAACTCTGACCCCACTAACTTTAGACCGATATCTGTGCTACCAACGTTAAGTAAGATTTTTGAAAAATTAATTCTTTCTCAATTAGTACGACATTTTAACGTCAATAATTTAATGCATAATAAGCAGTTTGGTTTTACACGGGGTCGCTCGACAACCGATGCTGGTGTTGAGCTAATTAAGCATATCTTCGATGCCTGGGAGGAGTCACGAGATGCTATAGGTATCTTCTGTGATTTGTCTAAGGCCTTCGACTGCGTTTGTCATGAAACATTAATCAGGAAACTACACTATTATGGAGTTAGAGGAGCGGCACTGGATTTACTTAAGTCCTACTTAAATGGTAGAATACAAAGGGTCGATGTGAATGGACAGCGATCACCGGGGTCATTGGTCTCTATGGGTGTACCACAGGGGTCAATATTGGGACCTTTCCTGTTCCTTATCTACATAAATGACTTGCCATTCCTTGTAAAGACCCACCATGATATAGTATTGTTTGCAGACGACACTTCACTTATTTTCAAAGTCAAACGACAGCAACAAGCTTACAATGATGTAAACGATGCTATTTCTAAAGTAGTAAATTGGTTCAATGTTAATAATTTATTGTTAAATGAGAATAAGACTAAATGTATTAAGTTTGTCACTAGTAATGTAAGGCATGTACAAACAAGTGTCATTGTGAAGGATGAGGAATTGGAACTAGTTGATAGTACAGTTTTTCTTGGTATAACTTTAGATTCTAAACTCCAGTGGGGTCCCCATATTGCTACTCTTTCGAATAGACTGAGTTCTGCAGCTTTTGCAGTAAGCAAAATCCGTCAGTTAACTGATGTCAAAACAGCTCGATTAGTATATTTTAGTTACTTCCATAGCATTATGTCATATGGTATTTTACTGTGGGGTGGTGCTTCAGAGATAAATACCATTTTTGTTCTGCAGAAGAGGGCTATTCGAGCAATATATAAAATGAACCATAGAGACTCACTGAGAGATAAATTTAAGGAAATTGACATCATGACAGTGCACTGTCAATACATTTATGAGAATATTCTGTATGTGCATAAAAATATTGCCGATTTTAAGAAAAATTGTGACATTCATAATATTAATACTAGAAATAAACATAAGCTCGCCGTGCCCTTCACTCGGCTCCATAAAATTAAAAATCATTCATGGGTAATTGTGTGAGATTTTATAATAAACTTCCAAACCATATTACTGAGTTACCAATTAATAAATTTAAGAATCATGTAAAGCGTAAACTTATTTCTAAAGCTTATTATACCACACAAGACTACATGAATGATAAAACAACGTGGGATTAATTGTGATTCGAAATGATTAATTATTTATTATATTTGAATAATGATGATGAAATGGATATTCCAATGCATGTATTTCCTTTGTTGTTTTTATTATATTTGTTTGACATTTAGAATTTATTCTAGAAACAATCTAGACAAGTATTTTTTATACATTTTTTTTTTGTATGACTGTATTTTGTGAAAGTTTTAGTATTAAATTTGATCTATGGATTATATTCATTAGTATTATATATGGAATAATATTTACAACATCAATAAATTGCTCTGATAATTAGATTAAGATAATTATATGTAATACTGTCTTACTATTCATAAGTGCTTGTTGCTAGGCCTACATGAATAAAGTATATTTGAATTGAATTGAATTGAATAACTTCAACGCTTCATTTGGACCAACAATTAAAGCCATAAAGAAAACATTCCCATTGAAAAAAGCGCGGGAAACGTGAAACGCGGCGGTCCAGTTTTAGGTTTCTTGTAAATTTAATTTCCATTTTAATATTATAGATCAGGGAATCAGTAATTTGTATATAATTTTTCACATAGTTTGTATATATTGTTGTATTTGTATATATAATTAGTGTAATTTCGTCGTAGTTGGTAAGTTTTTTCGTATATATGTAATGGGGGATGACGATCCTCCCGACCCTGGAGGTGATAACCTCCAGGTCGGAAGTAATGTTATTATCGATTCAGCAATGGACACGGACTCTTCTGTGGGGAGCAGAAGTGAATTGAAAAGAAATAAGAGTCACAAAAGATGCAAAACATGTAATAAAAAAAGAAGGAAAAATAATGGCGGGGACTATTCGTGCGATTGTCAGAACATCATACAAGAAACCCAAGCTCCTTCAAACTCTAACATTCAGGTTACCAAAAACTCTTCGGATAACTTAAATACAAAAAATGACTCTTCTAATACCAAGGTTGGCAGGAATTTATTTTCATCTTCCGATGTTGCTCCCTTCACGGTGCACGTACAAATGAAACAAACAGATGCAAAATCATCTCTGCACCCGGTGTCCTTTGGGAAATTTTTACTAAAAAAAGGCTTCAGAAACATTATAAATGGAAGTGTTAAGCGCATTGGTAGGACACGCATAGCGATGTCGTTTTCAAATTACGTTGACGCAAACTTATTTGTTACTGATACGTGTCTTGAATCAGAAAATCTTACCGCATACATTCCGTCGTTTTCTGTGACCCGTATGGGCTTGGTTCGAGGTATTCCAGCACAGTGGTCGGAGGAGGAAATAGTTTCCAACATTTCCGTGCCCATGGGGTGTGGAAAAGTATTAAAAGTACGACGTTTGAACCACAGAGTTGTGGTTAACGGTTCTGTTACCTGGCAACCCTCAGAGACAGTTGTATTGACATTTGACGGTCAAGTATTACCGAAACGAGTCTTTTCATGCTACAACTCTCTTGCCGTTGAATTGTACATTTTTCCTACCATTCAATGCTTTTTATGCTGTAAATTTGGACATACCAAAAATAACTGTCGTTCGAAGCCTAAATGTTTCAAGTGCGGGGAAATGCATCCTGGAAATACCTGTGCAGTGGAGGAGGAGGATGCCATTTGCTGTTTATGCAATGGCTTTCACTTTGCCACAAACAGGTCATGCCCAGAACATGTAAGGCAAAAAGAAATTAAAGTCAGTATGGCAAATAACTGCATCTCCTATGGAGAAGCCGTTAAACTGCACCCAGCTATATCGAAATCGTTTGCTGATATGGTTAAGTCACAACCACATATACAATCAAATTTACCACATAATAGTGCTCAAAATTCAGTTACAAACCCTAGTTCGAATATGCGCCCTCCTAGCCATAGCAGCAGAAAAACTATTTTGTTGAAACCTCGTCCTTCTGTTAAAAAGACTACCCATGGCTATGATGTGGCTGCACATCGGGCCATAATAAGTGAATACTCCATCCCTTCTCCTGCAAACGGTTGTGCTCTACGTCAGGAAACAGAAAAGGAAGAACGACTAGTAATCGCTGAGTCTATTGAGGCCTTAAGAACTCTTTTGTCCAAGCCAAACCTTACTTTACCGTCCCACGTTGCCCCTATGATTGACTCTCTTACATTTGCAATTAAAAACAATGGACAATATAATACAATGGAATTGCAGAAGCATAATCAATAAAAAACATGATTTCATTCATTTACTAAATAAATTTAAACCTTGTGTTTTTGCCCTATCTGAGACATGGCTCAAGCCTGGAGCTCTTCTAAGAGCTACTGGCTATTCATGCCTCAGAGAGGACCGTCCTGACGGGTGGGGTGGAGTAGCTTTACTCGTCAGGAATTCTGAATCATTTTCATCTCTTCATCTCCCATCTCATAGTGATGATTTTTCAATTATTGCTGCCATTGTAAATAACATCTGCATCCTCTCTGTATATATTCCTCATCAATCATCTTCTATTTTTAATGAATTAGAACAAATAATTTCCTCTCTACCTAGGCCCTTGTTGATTCTAGGAGATTTCAATTCACACCATCAGTTTTGGGGCAGTTCAGTATCCAACTATAATGGACATCGTGTTTTAAAAATCTTAGATGATCACAATCTTTGTGTCCTAAATACTGGCTCTCCAACTCGCCGTACAGCGCCTACAGAATCACCCAGCGCTGTTGATCTATCCATTTGCTCTGCTGAACTGGCATCTTCTTTCACCTGGCAAACTCTAGATTCTACATTTGGTAGTGATCATTTTCCAATTATAGTCTCATTTCCTTCATCTACACGACCATCTCCGAAACCTAGCCCTAGGCTTAAATACAATCTATGTAATGCTGACTGGAAAAACTTTAAATGCTGTGTAGAGAAGAAATTATTGTTTTTGCCTAGTTTAGATGATACTGACGTAGTTGGTTGCTCGGTTGCTTTGGCCCGGGTGATTACAGAAGCAGCTGATGATGTATTTCCTGTAAAAAATACTGTAATTAATAAAATCCCCTCTCCTCCTTGGTGGGATCAGGATTGTTCCCAAGCCATTAAACAACGAAAGGAGGCTGAAAAACTTTATCGTCATTTTATGACTACTGAAAACTTTGAGTCTTACATGCAGGTCGCACGTGATACTAAAAAATTGTTACGTAGGAAGAAATATGAAGGTTGGAGACGATTCTGTGCGTCTCTCAATCCTAATGTAAAACCTTCCATAGTTTGGAACAACATCAAAAGGTTCAGACATGCATTCAATGAACCCTCAAGGCGTACACTGCCTCCTAATCTTGCACAACAATTTATAGACAGACTAGCACCTTCATCTGTTCCTGAAGAGTTTGTGTTCCAACCTGCAACCTTTTTATATGATCCTTCCTTAGACTCCACTTTTAATTGCCCTTTTAAAATGGAGGAACTAAAAGGTGTTTTAAGCAATTTAAAAGATAGTGCTCCTGGTGAAGATGGTGTGCCTTACTCATTTTTAGTAAATGCCAGTGATGGCATACTTACTTATTATCTGAGCATAATAAATTCGGTTATCCAGTCCGGTATAGTCCCAGATTCATGGAGATCCCAGATAGTTATTCCTATTTTAAAACCCAATAAACCAGCATCAGATGTTTCTTCCTATCGCCCTATTGCCCTTTCCTCAGTATTTGCAAAAGTAGCTGAACACTTAATTAAAAACAGGCTAGAATTTTTTGTTGAAAAGAACCATTTATTATCTCATAGTCAGTTTGGATTCCGAAAAGGTAGATCTACTTATGATAGTTTGTCAATATTAATTGCAGATATACGACTGGCATTTTCTAAAAATGAGTCAGTAGAGTGACGGCACCAGTAATGGACACGGCACCAATTATGGACATTTTTTTCGTTGATCGAATTTATTAAGCAACTGTCCCGACATTTTTCAACTGGCAACACTAAAGCATAACCAATAGACGTTTGAGCTGTCATTTTGACACACGTCACCAAAATCGGCCATTTTGTTCTTAGATGGCTGCGAAGTCAAAATTCGTTACGCGCGGTGGTAATAAAAATCCGTTTTTATTATTGAAATCGTTAAGGAGGTGAGTACATATTTTTGCATGGTGTTATCTTGTGTTGTGTTGTAATGAGATTTGATGTTATTTTTACTGAATAATACTATATAGCAAGTAATTTGAGCTAAATTGAATATGTCCAATCACAGCAATAACTTTTTTGTGGGGTTTGTTCATTACTGGATTCGATATTTTAGGAAATTCAGTAATGGACAAGTGTCCATGCTTAAGTTTTTTTTTACTTTTTTAGTTTATTGTATTAAATTATTTAATTCGTTGCACTAAACATTTGGGTTGAGTTGATTTTGTGACTGCTCTTTATTTTCCAATAATGGACGATGTCCATAACTGGGTATTTTTAGTTGTTCATAATTGGGTTCTTTGTTTCTTCTTAGATGGCACCGAAGAAAAATTATACCCCCGAACAAATGGGGAGAGCATTGGATGCTGTAAGGATGGGAGAAACTATAAGCACAGCTGCCCTCCGGTTTGGGGTTCCTCGAATAACCTTGCACAACAAGGTGACAGGCAAAAGTCCTGCAGTTTGTGCTATGGGGCCTCAAACTATCCTTACGGCAGAAGAAGAGGACATTCTGGTAAAATGGTTGGTCGCAATGAGTGAAAAGCACTTTCCCATAAATAGACAATTATTAACAGAGAGCGTGCAAAAAATTATATTAGATCAAGGGAAGGCCAATCCTTTTACAAATAACAAACCTGGAAAAAAGTGGTTTTCCTCATTTTTAAAACGTCATCCAGATATAACAGAAAAAACAGCACAAAATCTTTCGAAGTCGAGGGATGACGTTACCGAAGAAGGCATACGCAAATGGTTTAATGAAATAACGACATACATAGAAGGTGTAGGTTTAAAAGATGTTTTAGATGACCCTAGCCGGATATTTAATACCGACGAAAGCGCATTTTTTTTGTCACCAAAAGCAGGCCGAGTTCTTTGTAAACAAGCAGAAAAACATCTGTACCAATTCTGCGGCGATGAAAAAGACAACCTAACTGTTTTACTCACTGCCAGTGCCACCGGTCAACTAGCACCACCAATGATAGTCTTCAAGTATGAAAGACTGCCAGCGCACGTAACAGCCACTGTTCCTGAACATTGGGGCATAGGAAAATCTGAATCAGGGTGGATGTGTGGGAGCACATTCTACGAGTATCTTGGCAAGAATATCACAGAAAAAAAGAGATAGAAAAACATAATCTACAACAAGAAAAAGAAAAGAGAGCCCTAGAAAGACAGCAAAAAAAAATATAAAAAGAAAAAAATATTGCTGAGAAAAAAGCAAAATTTAAACCGAAGTCTAAACATCGCAATGACACTTCTTCTGAAGACACAGATGCAGAGATTGTATACGCTGAAAGTGATGATAGTGTTTTAAGTAATTCTGATAAAAGTAGAGAAAAATCTCAGGATCCACAACCATCAAAAAGGCGCAAAATCCCCTTGACGAAGCAAGGTACAAAATCTTCTAAACGTCCTCGAAAAAATCTGAAATGCAATAAAAGTGATACAGATTCTGATGATGAACCTTTAAGCAGCTTAACAGCAAATAAAAACTCTGCCTTGGTAGTTGCTAAAGGACAATTTGTCATAGTCAAGTATGAAGGAGAATATTTTCCTGGAAAAACTGAGGATGTCGACCATAACCAATATGAAGTAAGTACCATGATATTATCAACTGGAAACTCTTTCAGATGGCCTGACAAGCCTGATAAAATCTGGTACAATGCTGGAGATGTTGTGGAACTTATAAATACCCCGTTGCCTCTTAATAATCGAGGCTTCTACAAAATTAAAGAAATGGAGAAGTATTTGCCAAATATATACACCTAGTTATCTAATTCATTGAGCTTTATATGGATCTCAGTAAAATAAGTCATAGTATGTGGAATATTTGTAGAATTCTCAGTATTAGTATGTCTAAACCGATAAGTGAGGCTGTTAGATTTATTATTATGTTTGTAATACTCTATTTTTGCTAAGATTCAAATTAGTACAGATAGATTAGATGATAATATTGTTTAACTATATATATAATTGTGAAAATGTGATACTTCTTTTGATTATATTGTCAAACGTCCGTAGGTACAATAGCATGCCTAACAAGATATTAAGCTTTTTTGATAGTTTTTTTAATATTTTATATTGTGCTTTATGATTATTATATTGCTAAGATTCTAATTTCGTGCCTGATAGATCTCAGTTGATTAGTGTGTTACCAATTCTAAGCTGCAGCTGCTGGCAAAGAGGCAAAGCCTCAATAAATGTTTAAAAATTACTGAAAACCAGATGGTTGATTGAAAGTCTGATAGTATAACTTGGAAATCTAAGACTGATCATGTTGAAAGTTCAAATAGCGTTACCTAATAATAAAAGTTGATTTGTGACATCATTTGTTTCATTTATGTGTTCAATACAAAAGTGTCCAATAATGGATGTTCATAATTGGGTCCATGTCCATGACTGGGTGTCCATTACTGAATTTTTGATGTCCATCAATGGTGATTTCGTAAATTTCAATTTATATATTTTTTATTAATTATATATTAAACATACAGGATTTTCGGTTTTGTTTCAATATTCCTCATGTATTTGAGTGCCGAAAAAAAAATCACCATTTTTGTATCGTCAAAAAACATCCCATTTTTAAACGAAATTCTAATTTAGTGCGCTTAACATGTCCATGATTGGTGCCTTCACCCTAGTAGCTGCTTTTCTGGATATAAGTGCTGCTTATGATAATGTATTAGTTTCAGTGTTACAGGAAAAGCTTTTCAAGTTAGGCATTCCACAAATGTTAAGTCATTTTGTAATAAACCTTTTATCTGAACGGTCCATCAGTCTTATAAATGACAACAATAGAATTTCTCGTTTAGTGTGGAGAGGTCTACCACAAGGGTCTGTATTAAGTCCATTATTATACAATATCTATACATCTGATTTAGAGTCATCTCTAAATGGTACTGTTAGGGTCTTACAGTATGCCGATGATTTATTACTTTATTCATCAAATCTTTCTCCTGAACAGGCTAGTAGATCAGTCACTTGTTCCTTATGTTTCTTGAGGTCATGGTTAGATTCTAATGGTTTAGAACTTTCTGTTCCTAAAAGTGTTGTAGTTTTATTTACTAGAAAACTATTTCCTCCTCCAATCAATGTGCAATTTGATAACTACTCCATTTCAGTAAAAGATAAAACTAAATTCCTTGGTGTCATTTTAGATAGTAAATTAACAGGCCTCCCACATTGTGAGTACATAGTTTCTAAATGTGAAAAAAATATTAATATCCTTAGGTGTGTTTCTGGAGTTTGGTGGGGTTCCCATCCTTTTTGTATGAAACTAATGTACAATGCCTTAATAAGAAGCATTTTAGATTATGGGACATTTTTGTTAGAGCCTGGATATGTCGTTGGCTTCCAAAAACTAGATCATATTCAATCTAAAGCCTTGAGAATAATTTGTGGTGCCATGAAATCAAGCCCTATCAATGCTATGCAAGTTGAGTGTTGTGAGCCTCCGCTCCATTTACGACGCCAATATCTTTGTGATAGATTTATTTTCCGTTGCTCCCAATTCTCTAATCACCAACTCTGGATTATCTTGTCTAACCTTCTACTTCAAATAAGTACATCCAACTATTGGAAACACAAGAGCCCTCCTTGCTTAATCAAAAGTTTTCAAAAACTTAAATCTATTTCAGCTCCCACTGTTAGCTCTTCATCACTTCCCATTTTTCAGCATGAATATGAGTCTCTTATACTAGTTCCACCAGTTCTCCTGGATATAGGTATATCAAAGAATGATATAGATCACTTGTCACGGTCGAATAAGCTGCGTAAACAAAAAAGTTTTTAAAATGTAACAAATAAATATTTTAGTGAAATTCATGAGCCAGTGTGATCAATGACTACTAACTACGCTCCGTGAGTGTTATCTACTAGACTTGTCTATTGATAAAGGACAATATCGACCGAAATGAAATGTGAACTTGGATTGTTTGTTGTCGGTAAATAAATGTGGAATTCAGTGGATAGTGCCATTGTGGAGTGTGTAGGACCTTTTTACATCCGACTGCTATGTATATAAACAACAAACTGTGAGTAAATTTTTGAAAAAAGAACAAAATTGCTTTGTGTGGGCCGTTTGTTGCTTTGAATATTGACAAGCACACAGCGATCACACGACGGACCTATCAGCTATGACACCTGTAACTCCATCTAGCGACAATCTACAGCACCGAATTACCATAGAACAATAAACTATTTTAAGCGCCATCTAGTACCACAACGATAAACTAGCTACTATCCGTTAAAACGACAGCGCCTACGCACAACGGGTGTTCGCTTATCTACTCTGACAATACATGAACCAAACGCAAGATGGCACCTGCATGCTCTAAATGTCATGAAAGGATACAAAATAATGAATTTCTTGCTTGCAAAAACTGCAAACTAGTTTACGACTTGCTATGTGCACGGAAATCGACAAAGACTTTTAGATATATGTCTACAGAAAGCAAAAAGGCATGGACATGCTTACTATGTCGGACAACACAAAAAACATCTACAATACCTGGCACTAGCAAATCTGATGCGCAAAATGTTACAATACGAAAAAAAGCCTTTCCCAATAACACGAAAAGCACTCCGGTTACAAGCCCCTCATCGGTGAGAAGCAGCCCTTCAGCTACTTCCTTAATAAATACTCCGGCCGTCAGCCCTGTTAACAGCGCCAGAGGAGCATCAGACACAGACGCCTTACTGGCAGCTAAAAACCTTTCGGCTTCTCCTTCATTGAAGCCGGATGACAGCCGTCAGACAAATACTCCAAGTACACCGGTTTCAAGCACCTCGCCGACAAGAAACAACCCTTCAGTTTCTCCCCTAATGTATCTTGACAACAACCCGTCGGAGAAACTCCCAGGTACACTGGTCACATACACCACACCGACAAGAAACAACTCTTCAGGTTCTACCTTAACGGATTCTGACGACAGCACAATAAGTCCACAAGGCTCAAGTACCTTGCCTGGGAGAAACAACTCTTCAGATACTCCAGTGATAAAAACTGACGACAACGCTCAAAACAGCTGCAAATGCATCGCGAGCACCTCACCAGCTGGAAATTGTTCTTCCGTAACACCTCGCCCTCTGAGTTTACTAGTAAAGGCAAAGTCAATTGAATCTCTTATACATCCAGAGTCCATGCACAACTCCTCTATCAAAAGCTCTGAGGATGAGCTGTCAAAAAGCCTGGAAATAACAAATGATCCAAACATCGTAACGGAACAGAAAGAGCAAATCCGAAAACTGAAAGTTAATTTGGCAAGCACTGAGCAAGAACTACATAATTCTATCTTTGAAAAAAATGAGTACATGCGGCAAATAGAGAAGCTAACACGCGAGGTTTGCACACTAAAAAACATATGTAGGAGCCCGTGCAGTTCAAAAAAGGACAAATCGATGTTAGTGTCAAGCTTTACTCAGAGTCCTGTAAAAAATGCTTCCTATATAACACCTAAAAGCCTTGAGAGAATTTTATACTTGGAGTCCCAGGTAAAACAATTAGAAAGTGAGCTTCTTAAGGCACAGCTTGAAACGCGCGCTCTAAATGAAATTATAAGGAAGTTGGAACATGGACTATCTCCTCCAGCTTTGTCAAATAAACAAAAAACAGAGATCTACACGGGTAAAAGTAATAGGCAAGCACAGAGTACAAACAAAAATTACACCAGAGCTAGCAAACAAAACAAACTTTGTATCATATCCAGCTGTAAGAGATATCGGATACTACAAAATATGAAAAATAATCACGTTCTTGAAAAATACCAATGCTGCCATTACATCACGCCAAATGTAGGAATTAACATACTGTTAAAAAGTCTGAATGAAAAACTAATCGGGTACACTCAACGCGATGTCTGCGTAATCTTAATTGGCGAAGTAGATTTCTACAAAACTCATGACTACAACGTCATCATTAAAAATATCCGAGATATATTGCAACCAATCATGAACACAAATATTATAATAGCTGCGCCTACTAACATCCATGGATCACTGCTATACAACCGAAGGGTAGAACTTTTTAACAACCTGCTATGTCATGACATTATGACCTACAAATACGCTACCTTTCTAGACACATGGCTAAATCACGACCAGTTCTTATCTCGATCTGGAAAAGTTAACAATAATGGAGTGCAAAATATTCTCCAAAACATAGCAGATATAATTGTAAATTTACCGTCCAAAAATAGCCCGCAGAAAAGTACCACAAAAAGCTCTGACAATGCAGCTTTTTTTCGAATAAGTCCATCGCACAAACACAACACCCGGCCAACCCTGTCCTGACACGCGCTGCAGTGAGGGCCCCTAGCCAAGCTATCCCCACAATAAGAAATCATAATCACTTAATCAACATATGGCACCAGAACATAAATCGACTTGCGAACAAAACATACAAACTTGAATGCGAGCTCCAGATTAATAAAAATGTTGATGTGCTATGCCTGACCGAACATTGGCTACGAACAAATCAGGTATCATCAGTAAATATAATAAACTGCAGCCTACGTGCGTACTACTCAAGACCGACTCGCCATGGAGGAGGAGCCTGTATATATGTGAAGTCAAATATTTTAACCATGGAACGAACTGAAGTAAAGGACCTATCGGTAGAGATGCAATTTGAGTCCTGCGCTGTCGAGTGCATCGGATTAGAGCTAATCATTGTATGCATTTATAGACCTCCAAGTGGAGATATTTCACTTTTTTTTTCAAAACTGGATGAAATACTTAGTTTACAGGCTATTAAAAATTACAATGTTATAATAGTAGGAGACATAAACATAGATTTACTGGATAAATGTAATAATACACAATGCCTAATAAATACATTGTGTCAATATGGGTTTAAAACTGTAAGCAATGCTCCTACCAGAATCACGAACAGTTCAAAAACATGTATTGACCACATCTATACCAATATGCACAAAAATAATGTAAAAGGCGTATCTAGCTTAGATCTGCATCTATCTGACCACTTGTGCATATGTGTTACTGTGCAAGTGCAAAAAAGTAAATTTTCTACTAGACACACCTTGAGGCGAGTGGTTAGTGATAGTAATAAACGTAGTTTTACCTTAGGCCTCAATAACCATGACTGGGATAGTGTGCTAAACAAGAGTAAGTGCCCTCACAAAAAGCTAGAATCAGTACTGCATGTTATTAAGCATTACTTTGACATACATTTTCCTTTAAAAAAACAGCAAATAAAGTCCCATGCACGTGCGTGGGTAAATGAATCCACAAAGAAACTACGTAATGATATTCAAAATATCAAAAGCAAATTGTCGCAAAACCCCAATGATAATGGGCTGCATTCCGAGTTATTGGCATATGAGTCTCAGTATTGGTCAAAGCTAACAGACGCACGACGTTGTCATGTAAATAGCATTATTGAGAACTCGGGTGATAACATGTGTCGCAGCGTCTGGCGCGTAATATCGTCCGAAACCTGTAGTGACAATAAAAATAGGAGCGCGGCGCTTGACGTACTCGTCAACGGGTTGGGCGATGACTGTGGCGATACTCGAGCTGCGGCAGCCGCCGCGCTGCTTAATCATTACTACATTGATACAAATGTAAACAATAGGCAACCGTGTAGTGACGTCGCTTTGGAATACTTGGTCAAACACTTAACAAAATTGCCCCCGAGATTCCAATTCACACATTTCACTTTACAAGAAATAATAAAGGTATGGAAAAGTATAAAACGAAAAGACACAAAAGATATAAATGACATGTCAACCCGCGTACTTGACTACCTCCCTCCAGTCGTTATATCCTTACTATTAATGTTGTTTAACCAATGTATTGAGATAGGTGAATATCCTGACATTCTAAAGCAAGTAAAAGTTCAACCTGTTTATAAACGCAAAGGTGACATGCACGAACTTAAAAATTACCGCCCAATCTCAATAATTCCAGTTATATCAAAAGTATTTGAAAGTTTGTTATGTAAAAAAATTATGCATCACATACGCACAAACGACTTATTGAATTGTCACCAATATGCATACCAACCTGGCCGATCGACATCGGACGCGGCTCGTGATGTGGTCGCGCGGGTGCTGGCCCACCTCGAGGGCGGGCGGCGGGTCGCAGCGGTCTTCTGTGACTTGTCGCGCGCGTTCGAGATGATAGACCACTCCCTCCTCCTTAAGAAACTATTTCTGTATGGCTTTGATGGTAGCTTCCATGACACAATCGCTTCCTTTTTAAAAGACCGTAAACAAAGTACTTACGTCCAGAATGTAAGGTCTCTACTGGAACCAGTAGGCAGCTGCGCGGTACCCCAGGGCTCAAGCATGGGAAACAACCTATTTCTCATGCTAATCAACGATATTACATCCGCGTCGTATGAGCCCGAATATGTTATTTATGCCGACGACACATGCATTATAGTACACGCTGAAAACATTGATGATCTAGTATCAAAACTGAGTCAAACCATGATAGAGATAGATAAGTGGTTCACCGCTAACGGAATGCTCCTCAACTTAGACAAAACAAACATTGTGCACTTTAGGTTACGGTGCACTGACATATTGCAGCTAAATATTAAAATAAATGATATTGAAGTCCCACAAGTAAACCAAACTAAATATCTTGGATACTTAATCGACTCTGGACTTACGTGGTCCCCTCACATTGATCAGTTATGCAATTCGCTTTCGTCAGCGTGTTTTGCTTTGTCCAGGCTCGCGCCCACCCTATCGGTAGATAACCTAAGAAAGGCCTATTTTGGATATTTCCACTCGATTTTAATCCGTGGTGTCGACCTTTGGGGCTTGGCTTCGGGTCGGGACAAGGTATTCAAAATACAAAAGCGGGCGCTGCGGATAATATCTAGGAAACCTCACGACCACCCAGCTAAAGAACTATTTGTACGCAATAAAGTGTTAACGCTACCTTCTGTCTACATATTGGCAGCGTGCCAGTATGTCAGGTCTAACCTCGCTAGGTATAAAACCAATTCTAGCCGTGGTGATAACAACCGCAGACAGCCAATGTTGGTTGCCCCCGTAAAGCGTCTTGCTAAGCTCAGGAATTCACTCAGTGTCATTGGGGCCAAGATCTACAACTTGGTTCCGCCTGCCATAAAGTCAGCGGAAAGTGATCCTGTGTTTACCAAGAAACTTAAAGCGCTGCTGATCGCACAGGCATGCTACAGCGTTGACGAGTTTCTTCGTGGAGTTCATAACTAACGCGTAAAAATAGTGTCATCTTAATGCTTGATTAATTATACATAATTATAAGATTTAGTTGTAAATGTTATAATTTGTAAATATTATTAGTTATTTAATCTTATTATGTAAATATTTAATGTAATCCTGACTTGTAAAACAACGATTTTACCAATAAATAAATAAATCAAATCAAAAAGATCAAAATCAACAATTTCTGAGTTTTATTGATACTGATTATCAGGGTGCTAACCATATGTATACAGATGCTTCTAAGATGTCCATCAATGGTTGTGTCGGTATTGGTGTGCTTCACATTCAATCTAATATTTACCAAAAGATAAAATTGCCTCCAGAATCCTCTGTGTATAGTGGTGAGTGCTTTGGAATCCTTAAAGCATTAGAGTTTATCATCATAATGCATCTTAAAAAAACAGTCATTTTTTCAGACTCTTTAAGTTCTCTTCAATCAATATCTAAATTTCCTTTCAAATCTAAATCTAATAACCCAATTATTTATCAAATCCGTAGTCTACTGCAAAAATGTCATCTTAAAGGTTACTCGGTTTCCATTGCCTGGATCCCTGGACACAGAGGGATTAAAGGTAATGAAAGGGTGGATGACTTAGCTCGTGATGCCATTAGTTCTGGAGACATGTTTCCATTTAAGAATGTTGCTGAAGACCTGTTGGCACTGCCTAAAATATACCTAAGAAAGGAATGGACAAAATTATGGGCATCTGGTGCGGGTGCCGCTGCGTTACATTATCGGAGCATACAAAGATCAATTCCTGCCAAACCTTGGTTTGCTAAAATCTCTTTGCCAAAGCCTGCAACCAGTATGTTAATTCGAATGAGATTGGGTCACGTATGTACACCGGAACACCTGAAACTACAAAATCGCGTGGCCAGTTCCGCATGTATTTGTGGAGCTGATCCCGCTGATCTTAATCATATATTCTTTTCAGGTAATTGTAACCTGTATGACCGTTCTATATTATTAAGACAGCTGTCAGATTTAAAAGTTCCGTTTCCCACATCTATTAGAACACTCCTGTATATTAATAATTCTTCTCCATATATATTTAAATCATTGTATTCATTCCTCTCACGTCATAATATAAAATTATAATATATTACCATTCCCTGATCCTTATCCAAATTCCGACATATCCGTTATAATGTAATCCTTTAATTCCGTTTCCCCGTTTTACTCGTTTGGCTGAATGCGCCAGGAGCGCGATGCCATAAAAAAAAAAAAAAAAAAAAAACATTCCCATTGCTACAACTTTAAAATGTATTTTTTTTCTTGAATCCGAAGATTTCAAATAATCTCATGAAATTATTTGTTCATATTTGCATATAGTTTTTCAATTTACCCTAGTGTACATTAATGACATAATTATTCGTTAAATTTTGTGGCAGCATCATCATATGTTTTTGTCTATGGCAACAAATTCTAACAAATTTTCTTTCATTTCTCCGACGGTCGACGAGGCGTTCGTTCGATCGTTTGGTCACGTCATCTTTTTTATCTTGTAATGACTGATTTTTGCGTCCCACATGCTTAGGGGTAATCGAATTAAGAAGAAATCCAAGAATCCCCGCACTAGAAGAAAAGTTCGAGTGACCGCGGACGTAAATGTGAACTAGAAAGTGTGTGAACGGAGTCGCGAGGTGTCTCGTCCGTCTGGTTCGATCTGGATTTTAGCAGTTTGAACCGCGAGTCGGGCTCCCTTTTTCCCGTTAATCATTAATTTTAAAGTTTGGTGGTGTATTTAAAGACTTATTTATTTATTATTGTCCGTTATTCGGAGTGTTTTAGTGGTGTAATCGTTTTATAAGTCGCGTATCAAGATGTCTGAAGAGTCGTCCGCCGATCGCAATGTCGAAATATGGAAGATCAAGAAGCTCATAAAGAGCTTGGAGATGGCCAGGGGGTGAGTTTTATAGGTTTATTAACTATTTTTAGCTTATTTTACGGTTTTTTGGCTGCATGGACGGTGGGAACTGCCAGCGAGGCTGCGTCACTTGTCAGTGACATGCGCACGTCTCTCTGCATGCGCAAAGTAACCTCAACGCGTCGCATCGTAAATAGTAGCACTATGCGCATTTATACATACAACAATACGCACGCCGATCGATTCTCGTCACCTGAGTGACAACTCCAAACAAACATCCTAGTATGATGCTGATATGATTAGTTTTAATGAGAATTTTCGGTCTTAGAAGCCAATGAACTTGTGTTGTTGAGTCATGCTTTGTATTCTTGTATTGTCTGTGAATACAACAAGTATTAATATTCAATGAGGTTCTTATTAAGATGATCATTTTAAGTCTAATGCAGGTCAATGCTAGGTCAAAAATCTGTGAAACATTAAGCAGAAGCATAAAATTGTTCTTAAAATTATTAGAACTGAAATCTGTTTCTGCACAATAAACAGTAAAACATTAATTACAAGTAAAACAGATTTTATGACATAGTATATTTAATTTCGAGATCCTTCATATTGTATTTGTTCAAAATCAGCTGACTATGTTTAGTGTTATCTGTTTTAATGCAATTTTTCTTTGTTTTCTTCTGATAACAAAGAAAATGAAATTACAATGGCATGCTGTATGTTTGTTAAGACTAGAATGAAGACACAATGCTATAAATGATTTGATAAAAAAATCTAATTTTAATGGTAAAAATCTAGATTTAATGTCATTGTAAAAAGTACATGCATATTAGATTTAGTAGCAAAGCAATAACAACTACCCATGACTTTATCAACATGCAATCAACCAATTTGAATACTGAGCTATGAAAATTACATAAGAATTAGCATGACTTTCATAAATTGTTATTGTGACAAGGTACAAAGTGGACCAGAATTCAAATTAAGTGTCTGTTTAATCACTAAAATGAAACACTAGTGTCCATATCTGATGGAATATCAGTGTTATTATTAATGGGAAAGGGACTCTCTTACTATTTATTAATTCCATATCTAATATAGAAGAAATAGGGCATAATTAACCGGTGGAGTGGCTTAGTAAACATGTGTGATACTAACCCAATTTGGCTCATATTGACTCAGTATCAGTGTGTTACTATAGATGAATATGGGTAAATTGCTTTGCATCACTTTGTTGTATGGTGGTCATTTGACAGGTTAGCCATAATATTTCAGAATGCTACCAACTTTTATGTTCTCAAAGTTACTTAAGTAGTTAGTGAGCTTGTGCCCACTGCTGAGGGATGAATCAAAACAGCAAAGGGGGCACAAAATGCCCTTTCACCTTTTTAACAAAGTAGGTGTGCTACAAAGAATGTCAATGAAATTCACTTCCCTGATGCAATCTATTCTACCTTGAAGTGACACAATGTATGTCTTAATATATCATTATCAGTTATGAGGAATATTTACCTACTGTAGATCCCTTAACTTATGAGATAAAGTTGATTTACAACTATTTCATGACATTTTGCAATTAGACCAAAATTAGTAATTCGTTGCACAACCCTGAATACACATCATTAACTCCTATGATTCACATAATAAAGACTGATTCCTGTCACTCGCAACAATCCAGTGCAGTATAGGGTTAATTAGTGAGCTTGTGCCCCATGCTGAGGGATGAATCAAGACCCGTGAAGGGGGCAAAAAAGCCCTACTGATAAAAAAAGGGAGATAATACCTTTTTAACAAAGTTGGTGTCCTACAAAGAATGTTACAAATCCCTGCTCTATTTCAACATTTTACTTATAATGTCAATGCAATTCACTTCCCTGATGCAATCTATTCTACCTTGAAGTGACTCAATGTATGGCTTAATATATCATTATCAGTTATGAGGAATATTTACCTACTGTAGATCCCTTAACTTATTAGATAAAGTTGATTTACAACTATTTAATGACATTTTGCAATTAGACCAAAATTAGTAATTCGTTGCACAACTCTGAATACACACCATCAACTCCTATGATTCACATAATAAAGACTGATTCCTGTCACTCGCAACAATCCAGTGCAGTATAGGGTTAGCTTGCAATATAGTAAAGTAAATATTCTTTATTGCACCAACAATTATACATTTTACATACATGTAAAACTACAAATAAATTTTAAAGGAAAATAGAACCAAGGAACAACAGGTGGTCTTATCACTAAAAAGCGATCTCTTTCAGACAACCTTTAGGTAGCAGGAAATGTAGAACTCATACAAAAGTCAACAAGTAGTGCAAGGAGCTAAATATGGAGACTATTAAACACGAACACACTACATACTACTTCTTATTCTTCTTTAGCCCTTCTCTACCCTTCGGGTGTAGGCCTTATATAAGTATTAAAACAATACCTAATACACTAATAAATAAACAATATAATATAAATTCTGTCAATAACTAAAATATATCTTCTTTGTTTTATTTAAATAGCTCATTTTCCTTAATTTTCTCGCAATGTGGCTTGTTTTATGTAGACTCAGGGCTTTGTAGCCCTGCAGCGCGGCGGCAGCCTGGCGTGAGCTTAGTGCGCTAAGGCGCGCGGAGCCCGCTTTCATCGCGCCCGTGTCACACTGGCGGCCTTCTTTCTTGGCGCGATCAGAGCGGGCGTGAGCGTGGCGCAATTGGAGCGGCGCGCTGCGTTCAATCGCAGGCTGCGTGCGCGTTCGCGCCAAGCTTACGCCCCGCTACCACCACGCTGAAGTGTAACGAAGCCTTCACCTGATTCATATCACCTTTTTTGATGTAAAACACAGTCAAATAACTATGAAGAATAGAATAGCATATTATTAAAGTTGATAATAGAGGGTGCAGAAAGTGAATGCAGAAATTCGCGAAAAAAAAAAACGTGAGCATCGCATTCGCCCTTATATTCTCTTAGCAGGTTTTGGTTATTGACAGAATTTACGAAGATTTGATAGTTGTAGTAGCTCACTGCTTGGTCGACGTGGCACTCAAAGGCTCGCAACACCCCAATAATAATAAGTTGTGATAACTGTACCTTTCTCATTCCAGAAATGGCACATCCATGATATCCCTTATCATCCCGCCCAAGGACCAGATCTCTCGCGTGTCCAAGATGTTGGCCGACGAGTTCGGCACCGCGTCCAACATCAAGTCACGCGTCAACCGCCTATCGGTGCTCGGCGCCATCACCTCCGTACAGCACAGGCTCAAGCTCTACACTAAAGGTACACACCCAACATGTCGGCCGACGAGTTCGGCACCGCGTCCAACATCAAGTCACGCGTCAACCGCCTGTCGGTGCTCGGCGCCATCACCTCCGTACAGCACAGGCTCAAGCTCTATACTAGTTTTACACTGAGTCCAACATCCAGATTTTTCCAATTGGTGTGTGTTTGTTTCGCACAAGGTTCACCTAATTCCATTTATAATGTGTCCATACAATTTTGCAGTATGCTCTATATCTTGAGATCCCAAATCCTAAAACAAATTCAATAACGTAACACTAGGGCAATATATACAACTACTCCCCCCCATAAGTTTATTAATAACTAATTTGTTCAACAGTGCCTCCAAACGGCCTAGTGATCTACTGCGGCACCATAGTCACCGAAGAGGGCAAGGAGAAGAAAGTCAACATTGACTTCGAGCCATTCAAGCCCATCAACACCTCGCTGTACCTGTGCGACAACAAGTTCCATACCGAGGCGCTCACGGCGCTGCTAGCTGATGACAATAAGTTCGGATTCATCGTCATGGATGGTAACGGCGCGCTGTTTGGTACGCTGCAGGGCAACACCAGAGAGGTAAGTGTAGTATCAGAAGTCTAAATGTGGCATTATCTATGAAAAGCGCCATCGACAATAAGGTTATTGTCGATGGCGCTTAAGCCGCGCTGCGCTGCGCGGCATTGCATTTGTATCGGAGTATTGTTAATAATGGCGTAAGCGCCATCGACAATAAGGTCCCTTTTTATAGATAACGTCACAAATGTGTATTAATTAACTAATCAGTTTACTGCACACTGGATACGTATGCGTAAGCGTGACGTACGACTTGTAATGCATGGACCTCACAAGAGACGTCACACTGCACTGCACGTAGTTGCAGCGCAAATTGTATGACATCTCTTACGGTGACTCGTATCGTACATTATAGTCTTTTCCAAACGCGAAAGATACGGTGAAATTTGAATCTTTTTCATTCCATCTCATTAGGCGAGTCCACACCGAGCGAGCATACGCGCGTATGCTCGCTCTGTGTGGACCCGCCTATTGACCTTTCAGACGAATCCTTTTATAAGAAATATAACTTGAATCCCAATAGGAAAAAAATACATATTCTCTTAGCTTAGAATATCTCATTATAATAGACACAAACCACCAAAATATATCACTACACCTTATAAAACATAATCCTCCGCCGCGTCTCTCTGTGTGTATGTATGTTCGCGATGAACTCAAAAACTACTGAACGGATTTTCATGCGTTTTTCACCAATAAATAGAGTGATTCTTGAGGAAGGTTTAAGTGTATAATTTGATTGTGTGACCCGTCCGAAACCGAAGCGGGTCGCTATTTGCTCAGCTGACCTCGGCGCTTCCCGAGACGTCCCGACGACCGACCCGGGCCCTGCTCGTTCACCTTGCCACGTCAGGGGAGTACCCTACTACGTCAGTGAAATCAGACAGGCTTATTGATAACCTAACGGACCTTACCACGACCTCCGCTTAGTTTTTCCCATTTTTTTTTGTTAAAAATATAATTAGTAATTTGTAAGCGTTGGTGTTTATTTTGAAATTACCCACACCCATAACCGCTTCATTGTCTAAATAAAAAGATACATTTTAATATCCTTTTTCTGTTGAGTTTCATTGTGTAAAACGGAACTCGGTTGCGACAGAGTTTGACTCTACTTATCGATCGAATCGATTTCACTCGTGTCCAATTGTCACCAATAAAATCTATTATATGCCCTTTGCAGATTTAATCGATAATAGTAAAAATAGTTTCTAATTTGCACATTGCACAAAAAAAAATCACCACCCTATAATTGCTTCTTGACACGTGACAGCCCACCCTTCGAGTTCGAAAAATACTATATGACTCACACAGTATATCTCTACATATGCATCCTGCGTAACCTGAACTTGAATCGGCCTTATGAGCGTATAGTACCATACTTAAATAAACTGCAAGCAATGTGTAGAAAATAATCTTTAAAATTCATTTGCAGGTGCTCCACAAGTTCACGGTGGACCTGCCGAAGAAGCACGGTCGCGGTGGTCAGTCTGCGCTGCGTTTCGCGCGTCTCCGCATGGAGAAGCGGCACAACTACGTGCGCAAGGTGGCCGAGGTGGCCACGCAGCTCTTCATCAGCGCCGACCGCCCCAACGTGGCCGGCCTCATCCTGGCCGGCTCGGCCGACTTCAAGACCGAGCTCAGTCAGTCCGACATGTTTGATCCTGTGAGTCATACTTATTTATTTATTGCTGCTCTGCGCAACGAGCCGAAGTTGATCTTGGCCTCCAACACGTTCAGACAAGTCTTTGTCTGTTTGAGTAACTTGAATAGAAGAATACCCTACATTTGAGTCGCTTCCAAATCCAAATCCACTCTACCCAGGAAATATCTACCCAGTTGGACCCAAAATCTGACAGTTGGACTTATATGAGTTTGAAATTAAGCAACGCATGTAAAGATCACGTATATTAACCGATTAACATAATATATCATTAGGCGGGTCCACACAGAGCCAGCATACGCGCGAGGCAATTTCTTCACGCACAAACCGTCCAGTGTAGACGTGCCTCGGCCCAGGCGGCGCGCGCGTTTTCCTCGCCTGAACTACGGCCAGTTTGTACGTGAGGAAATTGCCTCGCGGGTATGCTCGCTCTGTGTGAACCCGGCTATTTATTTACATTACATCTCGATTTCAATACGCCTGGAAACATACTTGTCACACGCAACGCATGAAACTTTCAGGTTTCATACATGGGCTCAGTTTGTCCCTGCTTTTAGTTGACTGTTGAAAGAAAAATACAATAAAAGCTTGTTCTAAAAATGGAACATTTGAAAAAAATAAACAAATTCTTGTAACATGTATACTTACAGCATATTTGTCTTACAGCGCCTGCAAGCCAAGATCATTAAGCTGGTGGACGTGTCCTACGGAGGAGAGAACGGGTTCAACCAGGCCATCGAGCTGGCGGCCGAGTCGCTGCAGAACGTCAAGTTCATCCAGGAGAAGAAACTCATTGGACGGTACTTCGACGAGATCTCGCAGGTTTGTTACTTTGCAGATTCAGATAAACCGTTATTAGGATTACCGATGTGTGTTGCGGATAGTTTAAAAACTTGGAATAATACTCGGAAATGTCTGGAACAGTTCATAGGGAATTTAGATTTTCATTTTGGAAACGGAAAATTTCGATCCCAATACTAAAGTATGAAGTTACCGAATTTTTTTTTATGTTGCAATTACGCAATTTTAGAAACATTTCCATGGCACATCAGTAAATAAGAATGCATTATATTATTTAAAACAAATGTGAATGATTGCCGACAAAGCCGTGGGCAGAGGCTAATATTCTATAATAAATAAATAATAATAAATATTATAGGTCATAATTACACAAATTTACTAAGCCCCCCTGCAAGCTTAGTAAGGCTGGTGTTGTGGGTCATTAGACAACTATATGTATAGTAAATAAATACTTAAACACATAGAAAATATCCATGCTTATCACATTACAAAAATAAATGCCCTTACCGGATTTGAACCCGGGATCATCGGCTTCATAGGACGGGTAACCCACTAGGCCAGACCAGTTGTCAATTGCACATAACATATAGGCGTTAATATTTAAAATTGTTGGCAGTTCAGTCTTTTATGGAAATGTGGGAGATGAACAACCATACTTAGCAGTGTTATAGTTTATTTTCGGCGCCCGCACTTCCTCGTTGCAGATTGATTGATGACACGATAACAATTTGTGCCACAGTTAAGGTCGCGGCGGCGTCATTCGCTGATGATGTAAGAGGAAATATTTTGACGGGTGTCGTGCGGTTATCGGGCTAAATATAGTACACAGTTATTGTATGTTGTAATGTTGAGCCTCTAAAATCTAAACTACCTTATGGCATATGTGGGTAGACCTCTTGTATGATTTACAGACATAGAAGTTCTTGTGGCAAAAACGAGTGCTTGAGAAAATGAAACATCGACAAATAATAACATCGATAAGTCAGTCATAGATTAATAATTTACCGGGTAATTTCAAGAATACAAATCAATTACAATTCTGACCATTATTTATTTATTACATATATTAAGTATTTAAAAATAAAAACGTAAACTGTAGAATACAGTCTCAAAAATTAAGAAAACTACCAATGAGTGTATCAAAGAAGATATCGAACGTGTTGTGTATTTCGCGGTAGCTATCTTTTTATACAATGTTAAAAATATCTATAAAGCTAAGGTAACATCGATAATAGATATGTCGATATTTGATCCTGTCAACTTTATTTTGCCACAATAACTTCTATGGCTGATCATTTATCAATTTGAATGACCATTTTCTATAACGACAAATAGTTGATTATCAAATCTTGGTAAGGACATTTATTTGTGTTCATCATCAGGGCAGATCTTAATAATAATTTATATATTATTATAAAAAAGTTTGTCATGACAAAATGCCAGAGTGTTAGATGTGCCAACCCTAAGTAAATGGGATAAGGCCTTGGAGGATTTAACAACTGGAGTGGACTTTAAGAGCTTACTCCTCTGTCGAAAAACCTCGGCCAGTGGTCATATGTATTGTATGGACTGACGTTTATCTGACATAGCTATTTGTAAGTTACGTTCCGTACAAATAGCCATACATTTGACGCCCCGCAATCGGCAGACTGTTTTGTACAGAAAATTACAAATAAGGCGTCTCCAGTTGTTGGCTCTTAAATCATTCAAGGACAAGGATAATGATGAATAATCATAAAAAAGTTTGATCCCGAGTTATGGATGTTTTTCTAATGTATTTGAGTATTTGTCTATATCTAATTACCCATAACACAAACCTTATTGATCTTACTGTGGGGCTAGTTGGTTTTGCGTAAGATTGTCCAATAATAAGAACTCGCCACTGCCCCGCGCTCCCTCACTACTTAATGCGCTCTTGGCCTCAGCACCGGAGTGCGATCTGATTGCATGGCGGTGGGCGAGTGTGAGAAATGAATGTTTGAGGTTCTATGAGGTGATGGATGCCAGGCCTTCGAATGTAATGTAATATTGTTTTATTTTGTGTACACTGTTATTGTATCTTCTTTTATTATGTGCTGTTATTAACATGTTGTATCTTGGTGGCATGACGCATTGGATGTCTGTAATGTCATGTAAACATATTTTAAATAAATAAATAAAATAATACATGTTATTATAATACGAACATGGTGATCGCAGGACACTGGCAAGTACTGCTTCGGGGTGGACGACACGCTGCGCGCGCTCGAGCTCGGCGCCGTCGAGACGCTCATCTGCTGGGAGAACCTCGACATACAGAGGTGAGGGGCCGACTGACTGACATACTACGTTACTACAGAGGCCGGGAAGTAAGGGGGCTGCCATATTGATGGATAGTTATAGTGCTTGTCTGTGTTACCTTTACCCAAAGAGTAAAGTAAGTATATTAGGTACCTTTACCCAGCCAAACTGCTGAAATCATTTTTGGCATTGAGCATAAAAATAAGTCCAAGTTTTATGTAAGGCGACTTTATCAATAAAATATGCACTGTACAATAACATTTTTTGTAATTCCAGATACGTCCTCAAGTCGCACGCTACCAACCAGGAGACCATCCTGCACCTCACGCCCGAGCAGGAGAAGGACAAGTCACACTTCACCGACAAAGAGGTGAGCTGCACTACCTACACCTATAATTGGTTGCTGTTAATAATAAACTTGTGTCGAGAAGAGAGCAAGGGTGGGAAAGTGAGTGTGAGGATTTGTGGGTCACTTTAGAGATAAATTGTGGTGGGCAGGTAGACAGGCTAAGAGTATGTGCAGTTTATTTGCCTCCTCCAATCTCGAAAAAAACGTTAAATGAATTTATAGATAAGGCGAATAAAGTTCTAGAGATTCCATGTAAATATACAATTATAGTGGGGGATTTAAACCTGAGTGGTATAACGTGGACTGCTGATGCTTCGTATACTAAGCCTAATGAATATAATAACTGCTTGCTTAAAAGCACGTTAGTTGATTTTATGTTTTTAAATGATTTTAAGCAATTTAACGCGGTGACTAATTCGAGAGGCCGTATTTTGGATCTGGTGCTGTGTAATGAGGATGTTGTTAGAGTCTCGGAAAGCTTGTCTTCGATTAAACACACAGATGTTTTTCACCCGCCGTTAGACTTAATAATTAAGTTGCCTGGTAAAATAATACCTAGGATAAATAAGTCCAGTTCTAATTTTAATTTTCATAAAGCTGACTATGAAATTATTGTAAAGGAGTTAAATAAAATTTCATGGCACGACGTACTCGATAAATACAGCGATATAGATAAAATGGTAAAAAGGTTTTACGAGATTTTGCGTGATATTGTCAAAATAAATGTGCCCATGACTAAATGTCATCGCAACCGTGCCTTTCCAGTATGGTACTCAAATCATCTAATACATATATCTTTTAAATAGAAAACACAAATATCACGTTAGATTTAAAAAGTACCAAAATCCACTAGATAAACTAGAGTTTGATTACCTGAGGGTTGACTGTGAAAAGATTATGAAAGCATGTTACAATAGTTACATAAATTCGATAGAAAAACAGATTAAGAAAAATCCTAAGTATTTCTGGACCCATATTAAAAACATGCGTAAAAATAGTTCAAATTATCCACCAGTTATGTTGTATGAGGACAAACAGGCTAGTAATTCTAGAGAGATTAGTAACCTGTTTGCAGAGCATTTTAAAATCAAATCAAATCAAATCAAAACACTTTATTGCCAAAACATGATGATACAAAGAAAAACAATACAAACAATACATAAAGTCTAGGTTAAGTATGTACTAAATTATTCTAGGTTAAGTACTAACTTATTGTCTAAACTAAATGGTAATCAAAATTAGCAAGACATGTTGGCTGTGGGTACCAAGCTCAGCATATGCTAGACTGGCGTCCAGCGCTGGTTTTCAGTTTGGCCCCTTTTTGTAGAGGTCTGACAAAGTATTTACATGTTGATCTTTTCTGAGCCGTTAAGCATTTTTACTTACAGCGAAAACAAAACTTATGTAAAATGATGAGCAGTTATGAAACAACAGTAATGCGTAAAGAACTATTTGTATTACAATATTACAGTCAAGTGGTTAGCGTATCGTGTGATTGTAACTGTTTACATGTGTCATCTGCTGTGCTGTTGTTACTGTTGTTGGGTGCATTAAGGTAGCTGGTGATGTACGGGATTTGAATATGTGTGAGTGTATATATATATATATATATATATATATATATATATATATATATATATCGCTGTTTTATATTTGCATTTGTAATTCAAGTAAGTGTTTTTTTACAAGGCTTTTAAACTTGACCAGATTCATAGGTTCTCGCAGAGGCGGAGGTAGGTCGTTCCAGATTTTTGCTGATGCAAATTTAAAACAGTCTTTAAACGATGCGGTTCTATGTCGGGGAGGTATTAGTTTGTATTCTCTTGCTTTTCTAAGTGGTTTCGTGCGAACATCCTTAACCCATTTTAGTTCTTTATAAAGATAACCTGGCCTTTCGAACTCGATGACTTTACGAATGGTGAAAACTATATGTAATTTTAGTTCAGTTTATGATGACAGCGACACGAGGAACCAACCAAATGTAAGTGGCGGGGAACTAGCCGAAATACTGATGGGAGATGAATCTGGGGAATTGTCTTTCACACAGTTTGAGGTTGAATTACAATTGCGAACGTTAAATGCTACGAAGGGTAAAGGGCCAGATGATATTCCCCCCGTATTTTTAAAAAACTGCGCGAAGTCACTTTCTGTGCCACTTATGATTATATATAATGCATCTCTGAAAGCAGGGATATTTCCATCGGTGTGGAAACGAGCCAGAGTTATTCCGGTATTTAAAAGCGGCAGTCGTGAATTAGTTTCAAATTATAGGCCCGTTTCCATATTGTCTTCGATGGCCAAGGTTTTCGAAAGGCTGGTTTATGTTGCACTATTTGATCATGTCAAAAGTATGCTCTCTCCTTATCAACATGGGTTTATGCCCAAGCGATCGACTTGTACAAATCTTTTTAGCTACGTCACCAGCCTTACGGAGGCTGTCGATGGTGGTTATCAAGTAGACGCGGTTTACACTGACTTTTCGAAAGCGTTTGATAAGGTTAATCACAAAATCTTAATTCATAAGTTGCACAAGTTTGGCATTGCAGGTAGTTTACTTAGCTGGTGCCATACTTACCTTCAAGGCAGGCCTTCAACTGTGGTAATAGAAGGCACTCAGTCTGACTGTTATATTGCACTCTCCGGTGTACCACAGGGGTCTAATTTGGGGCCATTATTTTTTAACATATTTATTAACGACATCACCTATGAATTTAATAATTCGACTGTATCGCTGTTTGCGGATGATTTAAAATTGGTCCGGGTAGTAAAAAATCAATCTGACGTCCATCTGTTACAAGAGGATGTGGATGTGTTGGTAAAATGGTGTAAGTCTAACAAAATGGTGCTTAACCCCACTAAATGTTACCACATAAAATTTGGTCGGAAAAGAAACCCTATACCATCAGAGTACATTATTTTTAACGAAACTTTGCAAGAGGTCAATGAAATAAGAGATTTGGGTGTCATAATAGACAGCAGACTACGCTTTGTGCGTCACATAGATAAGACAATAAATGCTGCCTTTAAATCTCTAGGGTTTGTGTTAAGATGTGCTAGGGAGTTTAAAGAATGTTCTACAATGGTGACCCTTTTTAATTGTTTTGTGAGGAGTAAATTAGAATACTGTAGCGTTGTCTGGAATCCTACTTACAAAATACATATTGAAAGGATTGAACGATTGCAAAAAAGGTTTACTAGACATCTTGCTTATCGCTGTGGAACAGGCTGCCAAGCATATAACGCTAGACTTAAACAATTTAAACTAATTGCTCTTAGTAGTAGGCGTACTATGCTGGACCTAATGTTCTTGTACAAACTTCTAAACGACAAGATTGACTGCATGCATATGGTTAGTCAGATAGGGCTGAAAGTACCGTCTCGTTTACCACGTTATCCTTGTGCCTTACTCTATGTGCGTCGTAGTCGAACTAACCTATTGGCTCACTCCCCTTTGCCTCGCCTGGCTCGCCTATACAACAAGCATGCTAATAATGTCCCTTCTTTGGATGTGTTTCACGACAGTGAAGCCTCATTTAAAAACAAATTATTATCTGTTGACAACCTCAGCTAGCTCGGCTAACATGATTACTTTTGTGTGGAAAATTTATTGTTCGTATTAAGTAGATGTTTTGTTAATTAATATCATATTTATATTAAGGTCTTATTCTGAATCGTAACTTAAATAATGCATGCTGTGATTGCCTTTAAGTGGGGGATCAATTATAAATGTGCTCTTTTAGTATGTAAATTATAGTATGTGAATTGTATCTTCTGTTGGTGATCCTAATAAACAAATAAATAAATAATTATAAAACGAACAGTTTGATAGAGAAATTATTAAATTCTAAATAATAAAAAAATAATGAAATGTACAAAACTTATTATGAATTCATCTATAGTATAATCTTTTTTTTTTGTTTAAGAAAACACAACTACTATTACACAACAATCATCTAATCTAAATCGACAGCGCAGGTTTCGCCAAACCCGCGCGTAGCGTTGTTGCCGCAAAATTCTCTTGACGGCTCGCTCCGATGACAGCCGCGCTGCCCGCTATGGCTTAATAGTACTCACGTAAAATCGTTAAAGTTGCACTTTTTGAGCAACTGTATTAAAAAACGTCGTTCAATGTACGTATGACACTTGCACATATACTTGTCCCGTGTCTTTTATTCGCCTACGGCTCCTAAATCTCGGGACTCGTAAATAATAAACACACTTTGCACACTTCCATTGAAACGTACTATCCCATTACAGAGTGGGGTGGAGCTGGAGCTGGTGGAGTGCCAGCCGCTGCTGGAGTGGCTCGCCAACAACTACAAGTCGTTCGGCGCCACGCTCGAGATCATCACCGACAAGAGCCAGGAGGGCAGCCAGTTCGTGCGCGGCTTCGGCGGCATCGGCGGTCAGTACACGCTTACACACTTACACACCACACACTACACACATCTCGTTCCTTTCGCACTTCACTACTTTACAAGTAAAGCAGAGTTCAATTCAATATAAATTTCAAACAATGTAAACAAATTTTATTAGCATTTGATATATGAAGTAACATCTTTACGAATATTGTCTCATTGAAATATTAATAATTAACTTCTCGAATTCTAATTAATTCATAATTAGAGTTCAGCACCTACTAACGTATTTAAATCCGCGTTCCGGCATTCGAGAGGTTAACGTGTATTTTAACTAAAAAATACTTCTTACTTCCTGTGGCGCTACAGCCCCTTGTGTGTCTTACACAAGCTTTTTGTAGCTTGTACATTGCTTTTTTGGTCCTTTGCCGCCTTCCTCCAATTTGTATACAGACGCAATCAGATACATCGGAGCGACCAAGGCGCTCACAAATATCTAAACACACATCTATTGTCAAGGCGATAGAATGCGTGTTGAAATATGTTTGAGCACCTCGGCCGCTCCGATATATATGATTCGTCGTTCGTCGAAGAACAGTCACCAGTTCTTTCCTTTTGATCTCAGTTAACTGAAAATGTATAGAATTAAAAAAAAAAGTATATAAACTGTTGAAAAGATGGTTGACATGATTGTCCTTAAAAAGTGCGAGATTATGAAATAATGAAGGTAAATTGTTTACATTTTTTGCAATTTCTATTGAACTTCACTTTACGCTTAGAGGATTTAATAACTGGAGACGCCTTGCCAGCAATTTTCTGTACAAAACAGCCGATTATTGCGGGGTAGGGGCGCGTCAAATGTATGGGTATTTGTATGTAACATACAAATAGCCCTGTCAGAAAGCGTCAGTCCATACAATACATATGACCATTGGTCGAGGAGAGGTAAGCTCGTAAAGGCGCCTCCAGTTTTTAAATCGTCCACTGCGGTATTATGTCTATGCTAAAGTCCTCCTAAACTGTAAGCTGCGACTAAAAATTACGGGTGTAAGTGGGATGATTTTTATTTTGTTACCGATTTATTTTTCGTCCGATTCTGATGAAATTTGGCAAGTTAGTGCTTCATTCTGACTGGAATAAACACGAAAAAAAATCCAGTACAAGACATCGTAACTAACTAAGAGGAAGATTTTTTAGGTCATATGAATGATAATTGCGCTTATTATTGTACAGAATATGGAACTCTATCTATTCATCAAATATTATCGAAATGTGACGAAAAGGAAAATCAATAACAATAAAAATCGGCCGAAGTATAAATGACGGAGGCATTTTTTTCTCAACTTAATAACCATTAAAAAATGCAGACATGCTGCTTACTAATCTAAGCCTCCGTGTAGCAATTTGTACATATTGATGTAAAGTTCTGTGAATTGTGCTATATTTATAATGCTTATGTCTAATCTGATCTGCTGCAAGTACTAATCTATATGTTTTCTCTCTTTTTCCTGCTGCTTGGATAACAACGCTGGACTTCTTAAAAAAAAAACTCCAAAAAAATCTTTACACTATCTCAAAATATTTGGTAAAAAAACACATTCCTTATTTTTAACAATTGTTAATTTCTTTCGAAACATACATAAATAACGAAAATCTGCGATGAATAATAAAATATTCACTAAACTTTTTCACACTCAAAAATATGGCCTAAAACTCTAATAATAATTTAAAAATACAAATTTTTATCGAAAGAACATTATTTTACTTTAAAAATGGTAAAAACAGGCATACTTCGATACAAAGTTGATTTCCAATCTCTTCAGTTGGACGAACCGCTGGACGACGTCGACCTCGACGACTATTAAACAGCTCAGAACGTCGCGCACTTGGCACCTTGTCGTATTATACAACACTCAGAGCGTTAAGCGTTAAACGCACTCGAATGTATCAAGTTTACTGAGACAGAGTGCTATAGTGCTCCATGTTTTGTAGGCTGTGTATTTTGGCGAGATTTACACTAACTATATGAACTTTCAAAGTTTTTTGAGCGAACTTAGTGCTCCAAATTTGACCTTAATATAGTATCCATTTTGAGTAGAATTGGTTTAGTGTTTAACATTTTTTTTTTTACGATTTTGTCATTTGATATAAAATATGGTCAGTGTAAATCGCTCTAAGTGTGTGTGGGGCTCGAAGTAACACGTTTATAGAATCACTGATAAAATATGCTTGCAGTATTTGAACCCCATAGTTATGACCACCACTCGGATGATATGGTTTAGTACGCCAATAATAGAGTAATATGAAATATAACTACTGTACTCAAAAAACGAGTGACTCTTACCTTATTTTCATAGCTTAAGTTTATGGTACAGCATGGCGCCTTGAGTAATTTTCCCTTGGACTCTTCAAATGTCATTCATATCGAAAAAAAAGACGATTAGATATTTACTTCGAAACATATTTCCTTGTGGTGGTCACTTCTGATCATAACCTACATTTGCAGACGATGTGAAACGATTTTTGAACACGTAATATTGAATATTTTAATTATTTTTTATCGTGAGTTTTAAGATACGAACTCCCAGAGCAAAATTGGTATATTTTTTATTCTAAATCGTGTTACGTGAAACAGTCTTCGTTGCTTATTGCGGGTTAAGATCGGGAAATATTCCGTCGCTTTCCAGTCCACCCCAGGCTTGATACAATCTCGGTATTACACATTGTTTCGCCGTCCCCTTTCGCCTGTACTAGACCTTAGACGTCACCCAGTGGTACAAGTGTCACACGGCACGTAAATCATCTACACCTAAAAGCATCGGACAAAATTGCAACACCAACTGTGAGATAAAACTTGAAAACCGCACTGATATTTAAAGACGGACACACGGACACGCATTTTAACTTATAACACCGATCCTTCGAGTCTGAGGTTAAAACAAGACTAATAATATATCTTACTCGATACAAAGATTTCAACGTAATTTTGTATGGGTTTACCTGCCTATGGTTGAGTTAATAGTTCGTGATAGACAAAGCTATTTTTTATTACTTTGATCTTGAGAAACCATCTGAAAGTCACCTTGGCGAAATCTTGTGTAGTGTAGACACTTTCCGCTGGCGTGACAGTAATGTATTTATATATTGTAAATGATTTGTTTGAAACCATGCAATGCCTTCAGCATTAAATAGCAATAAGTAGTATCATAGACTCATAATATATAATAAACGAAACACCAACTGCCTGCCCAGTTTTTAACCTCGATGCTAGAAGTTAAGGTATATTACTATAGTCAAAGATACATTGATTGAGTAAGATGCTTAAAACCTAAGACAATTTCGTGCTTCGTATTTGACAGGTAAGCGAGATGGCGCTGTACAGCTCCATACGTTTTGCGGTAGCTCTGATTGACAAAAGTTGACGTTTGACAATTCAGTGCCCGAGAAATACAGCGCCATCTGTTTTGGATGTAAAACTAAGGGGCACGTTTTTTTCTTAAAATTTACCTCTATTACAATCAATTCTCATTGCCATAGTATACTTTTTTATAAAACTTACAATTTCCAGTAGGGTTTTACTAGGTTTGAACTTTTTATTTCTTGAATTCCATGGTATGAATAAAAAATCTTTAAGATAAAGTTATCATTCTTTCGTTTTAATACAATACATTCGTTTAGTTTATATGAATCTGGGCAGGCATTCACATATTAATCTACGAATCTAGACGCCTGAAAGGCATACACTGCATGACCAGTGAAGATCGAGATGGCTTATAAAATATATTTTGTATTACTATAGTTTATCCCGAGTTATCCCAGTAGATAACTTCTAAATCTATCTATCTCTAATTTCTATCTATCTATCTATAATTTTACTCAACGTTTGGTATGTTCTAGTCATAGATTTAGGTTTTAAACGGTTTTAATTTTAGACCCACTAAGTTATAATTCTAAAGAATAATGATAATTTTTAGAATGTTTCTACTCGTGAGGTCTAAGACGATATTGTAAAACGGTTTGACAAAATTGTATGCTTTTCTGGTAATAAAAACGTTTACAACGGCAGCTATTCGTTTAAATATTTTTTACAATTCTTAGTTCCGTATATCTTATATAAATTAAATATATTTAAAGTTAGCAAAGCTATTCGCTGAGCATTCGTTTTTGCCGACTGTACATTCAAGAATAAATTATTTAAAAAGATATTAAGGTATAACAACCATTAACATCAACAAAAATTAGTCTTTAATTTGATGAACATACGAGAAATAATAGACCATTAAATGGATGACAACACAATTCCTGGTTCGAATTTCAATTACGTAAGTAAAATAATTTGTTGTGTGTAAAACAATATCAAAATCACACATACATTTTACAATTGGTTAATTTTACTAAGCATCAAAAACTGAAAAAATCATAACAAATCAATTTTTTTGAAGTAGTATTCATTTCAAATTAAAATCAAATATATATCGCCGTAATCCTTCATCATTTCCATGTGTTTTATTTATTTTTACATGCATACTAACTTGGACGAAAGGTAATATTGAGTGTGGCCAACATTGTATATATTTAATCTGCTTTTTTATTGCCTTGATTTAGATGTAAGATTGAATATTGGCCTAGAAAGAGGTGCTACCCTACCATAGCAAGTTATGCAGAATGCAAGCCTCGCCAAGGCCGATTGGCATAAAAAAAATTGTTTTTTTTTTTTAAACTTATTTATGATGACAATCAGTTTTACGCGTTTAGTTAGCTTTTATCTTTTCTTACTCTAAATGACTACTGTCGTGGAAACCAAGAATCGTCTATTCTGTGACGCGTAAATATGGCACGCTTTTCACTGAATGTTATACATATTATATTCATTTTCACAAGGCTGCCCGTACAGTGTACGGCTCTTCATTAAGGCGAATTACACACTGATAAACGCATAACTTTCATCGTTTTATCTGTGCGCCAAGCCCATATTTTGCCTAGAAATAGCAAATACAAAATAATTGATGTGTTTAGTTACAACCATAATTACCTATAGATTTGATGAGGAATTCCATAAAAAGGTCTACATTATCGGGGACATGACGCGTATGGCAGCTTTCTTAATCCTGCAGAAACCTATATAATACACTGTTTTGTATTTAAGACGAAAGGGGACGACCATCCCGAAACCACCATCCACCAAAGCCATCCAAACGTAGTTCCCATTTTCCTCTCTGGATTATAGAAAATATTTTTGATATCGGTTCGTTTGAGTTTTTTCGATGTTTTAATTATTATAAGAGAGCAGATTTTAATTTTTTTTGTTTTTCGCTCCTAAAAAAATCAAACAAGTGGGCACAGCTGTGTTTCAAAGACATTAAAAATTGCAAAAAAAATTGTGCAAAATTATTTTCCATGATTTGAATATCCAGGTAGGAAAATGAGGACTACGTTTGTATGGAGATGCGATCGCCCCCTTTCCTCTTAACCCATTTAGCGCCCACGCCCAATTTTGGGAACCCACCATTTTTCTAATGCTGTTATACAGGTGTAGGTGTACCCAAGTGGGTAAAATGGGTTAAATTATCAAACGTTATCAGGCCATCTTACCATCGGCTTATCAGAGAACAAAAAATGCGACACTTATGGAATCCCTGAAAATTTTGGTTGACCTCTGAAATGTTAATATGTTATGTGAAATAATATTAGTAGCATAAATTAACATCTGTGTCTCCCGCAGGCCTCCTCCGCTACAAGGTCGACTTCCAGTCCATGCAGCTCGACGACGAGGAGATCGACAACATCTACGACATCGACGACTATTAGACCGTCCAGAGCACCATCCAGTCAACTGACTAGCTGTAAATCTTAGTCTAGCGCAGCCATATACAACCTTAATTTTGTTTTCAGAGAAACGTCCGAAAACCATACCACATACATACATCCAACACATATATGGCCACCTGAGAAATGCCCGCGGGCTGCATGCGGCGCACGTTGAGTATGACTGTTCTAGCGTGATAAGTTTTGGTCAGTTGATGCTAGTACAATAGTTTCTCCGTCCACTGTGCGTAAAGTACGATCAAGATTCAATTCTTTACACAATAAAGTTAAAATAATAAGTCCCATACTAACTGATAGCTACGTCCCTATCGCTCTTTAATGCGCATAGAAAAGCATCCAAAATATATTGTTACACATTGTTGTAAACAACATGTCCAAAGTCCAATGTGCGTATATATTTAATGTGAGTTGTATTGAAAGCTGATATAAAATTATCGTATTTTCATTATTTCATTACGAATTTCGACGTCTCTAAGACATCCGTTCTGACACTTTCAATAAATGCGTGATAGCTACACATGTATTTTTCACGTGGATAAGTGATAAAAATACGATTATAATTGCAGATGAAGAGATTCTATTCGTTCTTAAAAACATGTCCCTACATCTTTGGTCTAAACACAGCCTGGAGGGGACGGGGGAACTATTGTCAGGGCCAACCCCCACTGCTTTTTTGATTATTTACTCCTAAGGTCTATATTTGAAAAGGCGAAGGAAAACATCATTTACATCACCTGTCAAATTCGAGGCACTATTTGGTCTTCTTGCGTTATTCATAATTGTTTGTCCCTGTCCGTCATTTTGACGTTTCTATTTGTTAGAAAGAGACAAAATTTAACAGGTTTGAGGTTGCTAAGTTTTATGAATAAAGGTGTAAGGCTTTTAAATTATTTATATAGACCTCAGGGGGTACTAAAAGTAATAAGGGACTATTAGATCATACATTTGGCATATATCTAGACGTTTAACGAGCTCAAAATGTACACAATTCAGTTTTCATTATTTATAATCATTCGTCTAGATATATTTACTACTAAAGTGTAAAGAAAATGCACAAATTGATACGGCACGTTAATATGTTTTCCAAGGCATATGTTGTATAAATTCGTATAATAGGACAATAACATCAATTATATTCTATACGAACAGAGGAATATTCCATATATGTGTATGCTTTGGGAACTCAGGCCGAGCACTGTCAACAACCTTGTCGTATTCAATCTTAATAGAAATAAACCATTTTTAACTGCCCCTTTCAGACTACAGCGAGCTATCAAAAGTATATACGTGCAACACAGCAAAAATACCTACTTTGGTAGATTTTTGTGTGCGCTGCGTTTAGAATTAATTGTAATGGAAAGGTAAAATCTAAGAAAAAAACGTACTTAGTTTGACATCTACAACAGATGGCGCTGTACTGCGCCACATGTTTTGAGGTCACTGAATTGTTAAACGTCAACTTTTGACAATCAGAGTTCGTCAAAATGTATGAAGTTGTACAGCGCCATCTCGTTTACCTGTCAAATTCGAAGCACGGAATTGTCTTAGATCTTATGCGTTTTAATCATTGTATCTTTGGTAGAAGGTAAGTTCAGTAAAGAGGATTTCAGCTTGAAAATGGTTTATATGTACCGTTATAGTAAATTGCTTTGACTGATTTTCCATAAGAGCGACAAGGTTGTGCGACTTATTGTATAAATATTATGTATTTAGTTAATCCGAATTTTAAAACTGTTTTTTATTGGTTATTAGTCAGTGCGCTCGTTTTAAATACTTATCTGTTTATATCTTTATGGGCCTTCTACACACCACCAGAAAAATCTTGTTTTGTCTTTGATGTCTATAATTATTTTGTCTCCATGTAGACTTCCGATGGAAAGAATAATTTTTGATTGAGTTGGTAGGACTATATACGTTTTTTCCGTAACCGTGTCGGCTAAGTAGTTCTGTGCCAACTTGAAAAAATCTACGACAAAGGATAATAGCTGGTTTCGTCTAGTGAATATGAGAACCGTTGAGATTGACGCACGAAAAACGCTGTCTCAAAGAACTAGCTATTATTGAAGCTAATTTCCGAAACGGTTATTAGAGACAAAAAATCAGTTACGTTAAAAACAAAATGTCTCGGCCCTAATAAATAAGGTTCTTTTGTTTTGTAAGCTTGTAGAAGGTCCAAATATCTCACAACTAATAAGATTGTACGTTTTCATTCGATATATTTACGGATAAAAAATTATTTGGGTTACTTTCTAGTTGCAAAACGTGTGTCGGACAAGTATTTGTATTTTAATAAATTGTAATTATCATTCGTTTAGTTTCACTTTTAAGGAGTATGCACAATATTTCTTGCGCAATTGTTATCTCTAAATAGCCTAAAAGCAATAAACTACATACATACTACACTTAAAATATCTACTTAATGTTGCACTTTATATTTACCTAAGAGTATTGAGGCTTTTGTATCCTAGGACACAATATACATGTTTTTAAAACATTCCGTGTTGTGACTGTAATTTTTGTTCTAACCGCTATGAAATATCAAGGAATGTTGAATGAAATATTAGCATATGTCGAATATTATATCATTCTGTGTGAAATATGTGTTACGATTATATACTAAAGCTCCAGGTGCAGTGTATAGTTCCTCTCTTACCAATGGGACGTGACACGGTTTTTATAGCTCTCAATGAAAGTTGTTGATTTTTCATGCGTTGGTCCGCTTTGCCTATTCTATATATTATAGTGAGCTTGCGCACTCGACGTCTTGTTTATGTATGTATTCAAATTACTATATAATGTGCCTTATCGAAATAAAATGTGGAAAACTGATTATTGTTTTATTTTAAAACCTTTAATGTAAATACAGTGGGTTTAGGCTATACACAGTGGCCTTGATTAACCTGACAGATTGTAACCAAACATTCCTGAGGTTATACATAGCAAAAAAATGTATTGCTTAACATTTAATGGTACTCGTAGAGTTAAAAAGACAGCTACGTTGGCAGCGATTTTGATAGCATAGACTCAGTGTTATTTTAAACGATAAACTTCTATGAACACTCGCAATCTTCGCTATAAAAATCGATGCAGACTTAGCTTGGTCTTAGCAGTTGCACTAATATGAGAGAGTGAGAGAGAGAAATCATTGCGATACGCTATGGAGCGTAAATGATTAGGCGGGTCTACACAGACCCAGCATTGGCCCGAGGCAATTTGCTCGCGCACAAAACGGCCAGTGTAGACGTGCCTCGGGAGCACCAGTCAGGTAGGTGCTCGAGCAAAAAATGGCCAGTGTAGATGTGCCTCGTGCGCCCGAGGCACGTCTACACTGGCCGTTTTGTGCACAAGCAAATTGCCTCGTTCGAATGCTATTGGCCTGTTTTGGTTGAGCACGTAATCAGGTTTCATCATACTGTCATATTGTACTTATGTAGAACACGTTTTAGGGTTCCGTACCCAAAGGGTCAAACGGGACCCTATTACTGAGACTTCGCTGTCCGTCCGTCCGTTTGTCACCAGGCTGTATCTCATTAACCGTGATAGTTAGCCAGTTGAAATTTCTACAGATGATGTATATCTGTTGCCGCTATAATACTAAAAACAGAATAAAATAAATATTTAAGGGGGGCTCCCATACAACAAACATAATTTTTTTGCCGTTTTTATAAATCGGTATGGAACCCTTCGTGCGCGAGTCCGACTTGCACTTGGTCGGTTTTTTTTTTGTAATTTTTGACCTTAGTTAATGGTATTCGACTTTTTTCGTTCGCTGCATTCGACAGTAATATTATATTACCTACTTAATATTTCTAATTATGAGCTCGCTAGGCGCAAAAAGATTCGTCACGGGTCGTTAAGATTTTGTATCAAGTCTTAATTGACTCTTGAGCAAGGCAAGGCTGCGGTATTCATTTACCTATCTGGCAAATAAAAGACAGATTCAGATGTTTTATTGATGAAAGACAAATTTTACAAGTCAATAATTGTACATATCTAAGCTTTAATAATTTTTCAACACACTTGCTCAAAACGGCGTTTTTATTCCACCGATTTTTGGCTTATAATCCTAGATACTAAACACGCGTGCTTTTTTAGGGTTCCGTAGTCAACTAGGAACCCTTATAGTTTCGCCATGTTCGTCTGTCTGTCTGTCTGTCCGAGGCTTTGCTCCGTGGTCGTTATTGCTAGAAAGCTGAAATTCGGCATGGATATAAAAATCAATAAAGCCGACAATGTCATACAATAAAATCTAAAAATTTAATTTTTTTGAGGGTACCTCCCCTACACGTAAAGTGGGGAAGATTTTTTTTTTTTGCTTCAATCCTACAGTGTGGGGTATCGTTGGAAAGGTCTTTTAAAACTAATACGGGTCTTCAACAAACATTTTTTGATAAAGTGAATATATTCGGAGATAATCGCTCCGAAAGAAAAAAAAAATGTGTGAACCATAGGTCCAAAAAATATGAAAAAAATTGTGGAAGTATAGCTTAAGAAAGACATTAAATGAAAACTATAGCGGACATGATCAGTTTAGCTGTTTTTGAGTTATCGCAAAAAGTTTCCCCTTCATAGTAAAAAGACTTACTTACTTTAATTAGGTATTGATTATGCAAATTTGCCTATTTGTTTAACTCGCGTGAAAGGTACCGTTTCATCCCTTGGCTAACAATTTACTGTACTTTAAGCTCCAGTTTAGCTTATTGTGACGGAAAAGTAACTACGGAACCCTACACTGAGCGTGGCCCGACATGCTCTTGGCCGATTTTTTCAGTATATTATACCTAGCACTCGTGCTTTTTCATTATATTATCCGAGTGAGTTAAGAAGGTAACTGATTGCATGATCTCGGGAACATGTCACCCCTAAAGGGATCAAGTCTACCTAGTTATGAACAAAACGTTTCATAGAGCTGTAATTTTTTATAGTTTTAGGAAATCATGCCTCGAAAATATACGACCAGAGAAGGTTCAAACAAAAAGAATACCAATAGATAAGGAAAGATTAAAAATGCTGTAAGAAGTATTAGCTGGTAGTACCATTAAAGGAACTTCAAAAAAAATATGGCATAACCACAGAATAACTAATAGTACTACCGTACAGAAAATTCACTCCTTCACAAAAGTCATATTTAGGTATAAAATTATACCTATACTCGCCGCCTGCAAGCAAAATTGAAACTTATAACCGCGCACGAACCGTGAATCTTCTTTGCGAGCCGCAGTTTTATGACCCAGCTGTGAGTGCCGGCACAGGGTTTGTCACTTGACAAGTTTTTATACTTATACCTACTGATTATTTTTAAGGTAAATAATTATGTAGGTAGGAATTACAAACGTTGATTCTGTAAACATAATTTTTTTATCCGGAGATAGTATGTCTGATTCCCACGGAAGTATATGTCGGTCAGTTCCTAATATTGTTTCTGAGCACCAATATTCAATAAATTAAGGATGTTTATTTTAACTCTTACTAAGTAAGGACTCCGGGAACCAAAGAAGAAATGCGAACCGATCGGGCGCCGCCGCCTTTACGCTTGCTTCCAAGACGACGCGCCATAATCATAGTCTAAGAGCTGGCAACTTAATTATGTTAATTGTTAAGTTAGTTTATTGGACCGATGGGCGTTTAACTGGGTATTTGTAACGAAATAAAATACAAATAGGTACAAAAATGAACTGTGTTTATTACAACATTATCTTTTAATTGTTTTACTTTTAAGTATTATTTAATTGATTTATCCCCAATTTAAAAGTTCGATTATCAAATCTCAAGAGTCGAAAATATACAATCTTAATAAATAGTCCGCAGGGAAACACGAACATGGGAATTACCTACGTAAATGAATCACTTACAGTAATTGAAATATTTCACTTCGAGGATTTCCGTGTTAATAGTGCTTAAAATTGTGTGTAAATGCAATCCCTAATTTTTGAACGTACTCATTTATTTCCTGAGAAGGCACTCGGCGCCAAAATTTGTTCAACCTCTCGTGCTTCGAGGCCCTCGCACGCTTAAAATTCCACTATTTGAACCACTCGCTACGCTCGTGGATCAATTTTGAAATCTTTCGCTGCCTCGGGTCTCAATATAATCACAAGAAGTTAAACAACAACTTTGCCCCCTTGTTTAATAAATAACTATTTAACCACACCTATGCGAGGAAACTACAATCTGATTTCATTGCAACAATTCTTATTACATGTAATAAATATTAATTATTTATTATTCAAAATAATCGTTTAAGTATTATTAGTCTATCCAACAAGCTAATTAACGCGTGAACAACAAATCAAAATCTAATTACTTTAACTCTCTAGAGGATAAAATGCAACTTTACTCATTGTTTTTAAACGGTAAAATCAGCCTTTACGAGCGGGTGCGGTGAAAAATATGTTTTGTTGTGTGAATGTCGAAATTGTTGAAAAGAAAGTACGATTCGAGAAAAGGTCACTAGCTCTTAGACTATATCAATCATCAACCTACTTGACGACGTAATTATAGGTACCTTCTTGTTTAACATTCTGTGATACATTGTTGTTGATATAAGTTATTCATAAGGAATAATTTATAATAATAATAAAAAGCTTTATTTAGTTCCACACACAACAATATACAGGTAATAAAAAGAAAAATATACATTTAACATAAATAGAAAATAAAAATTAAGTATTAAAGAAAAAATATACGAACTAAAATGAAGTTATAGGTGTGTGGACCCCTTCTGGGTAAAAGCCTCCCCCAGTGTTCCATGTATCTCTGTCTATGGCTGTATCGAGCCACCTTTGCCCTGCTGTCGCTACTATCTCGTCCGCCCACCTGGCGCGCGGACGTGCTCTGGCTCGCGTGCCCCGTGGTCCAAACCATTTTATTGCTCTGATGGTCCATCTATCGTCATTGTAGGAATAATTTAGTAGGTGCTTAATAGACCTTACCCACCCAGGCTATTGAAAAATTCTTAGAAGTAGGTATTTACCTAGTTTAAGCTTAGGAATGCATAATTCATTTTAATTTGGTCTAAAGCGCTTTAGTTTTATGCAAACAAAACGAATCAAAATGTTATCGAATTTGATTAATGAGATGTTATGGTTTAAAGTTTAAATTCATCAAAATGACTTAACTTTCAATATCGTCCAGAATATTTAAAAAATGTTATATCTGCTTCCTTGTTCTTCCGTTTATTCAGACATCAGTAAACAGAACAATATCTTTTATACGGATTAGATCGAGATGTAGGTTTCGAATCCATGGTGTATTTTCAAATTTGCGCGAGCGCCACGTGACACGACTATCGTGATCGTGCCGAGCAGCAGCCCGCTGCTATACGCCTGCCCGGGAGGCGCGCCGGCCAAATATACCTAAACTGCGTAGTGACACCCCTCTGCCCTAAGCAAGTGCTTATTTTGCTTAAGGGTTAATCCGGCACTGAACAGAGTCTACTGGAATGACTGTAAAGCTCGGAGTTCCACAGGGTTCAATTTTGGGACCTTTTCTCTTCCTTGTATATATAAATGATCTGCCGAAACTTGTAAAATATAAATGTGAGATAGTCTTATTTGCTGATGACACCTCACTAATTTTCAAAGTTGACAGGAAACTGAGCGATTATAGCCAAGTCAATGAAACTTTGAAAAAGGTACTAGAATGGTTCACAGCAAATAACTTAGGTACTTCTTAATGCGAAAAAAATCTAAATTTTCGCTGCCGAATGTAAGGAAATCTGAAACTATCATCACATTAAATGGCGAAACACTGGACCTTGTCGAGAATACGGTTTTTCTGGGCCTTACTTTAGATAGTAATCTGCAATGGGCCCCTCACATATCTGCCCTGGCGAAAAGGTTGAGCTCTGCCGCGTATGCAGCAAGAAGAATCAGGCAGTTTACTGACGTGGACACAGCTCGCCTAATTTACTTCAGTTACTTTCACAGTATTATGTCTTATGGCATACTGGCGTGGGGCAAAGCAGCTGACATAGAAACCATCTTCGTTCTTCAGAAGAGAGCAATCAGATCTATTTATAACATGGCTTCTCGTGACTCACTGAGAGAACGATTCAAGGAAATAGATATTCTCACAGTAGCTTCAAAATACATACTAGATGTGATAATGTATACGCATAAGAATATAAAGTCCTTTAAGAAACTGTCTGATATCCATAGTTATAATACACGAAATAAACATAAGTTAGTAGTCTCCAAGTTTCGTCTACACAAAGTTAAAAAATCGTTCATGGGAAACTGTGTAACATTTTATAACAAAGTACCCTTAGAGGCACAGAACCTGCCCTATACTTCATTCAAGCAATACGTCAAAAATGCACTTCTCAAAAAGGGATACTATAAAATAGATGACTACTTGGGAGACACGGAATTATGGCCAAGTATCCAGTCTCAAAAGCTGTAATAGTTTTGCGTGCAGTGTCCCGGAGAGGCATATGGCGCTGTTGTTTCTAGCTGTTCAAGATTATGTACGTCTCTTGATGTGAGACATGTATTTCATACAATTTTTTATTTTTTTTATTCTTTGACATTTGGAGAACCTTTACACCTCCAAATCTTATTAATGTCATTATTATTGAGTATTATTATTAACATACATATACATCTTCAAACTTAATGTATTAACTGTGGAGACTATACGTCTCTGTCATATTGTATAATATACTTGACTTGGTACATACTCGTTATGTATTCTGTAGCATTAGTTTATGCGACTGCTTGCTTAACAGTCCAGACCAGACGCGATGTATTTATTCAGTATAAATTTTATTTTGACACTTGGAGAGACTTTACACTTCCAAATCTTATTAGTATTAGTACTCTGTCATTGGGGACCTTTTACATCTCCAGATTTAATGTGTTTTTAACCATAGAGACTATACATCTCTATTGTATTGTAGTAATTATTTATTTTAAGATTATTATAATGTCATGTTTACCTAGGTATTGGCTGGATTATTTATAAATGTTGTTATGTATTTTTCATGTCACTATATGATGTTACTATAAATGTTCTATTGATTTGTAAAAGAGCCCTTGAGGCCTACTTGCAGAATAAATTTTTGTTTTTTTTTTGGGTCTGATTTCGGTTCCGACATCGGGAAGCGTGGATGTAATTGCCACTAGAGCTATCCTGTCATGATCTGGAAAAATCTTAAAAAAACTGCTGTCAGCTGTCAGTAAACTGTCACTGTCAAAATAAGTGTCTATTGTGCCAAAAATCTTAACCGGTTTATCGGATACTCCACCGAACACTGTCTATGACCGTAATATGATAAGATTCATAACCGTGTCTTATCCAAACTCGACATTGGCAGAATCATCAACAGCTTGATGGAGCCATAACACGAAAAATTGATTATTTCAATGGTTAATTTAATAGTTAGTTATTGCAGATTGATCGGATACAATACAACACTATTATCGAAATATGGAATGTTTCATATACTAGCCGTGTCTTATCCAACCTCGACATGGGCAGAATAACATCTTCATGGAGCCATAACACGCAAAATTGAATTGAAAAAATTAATGTCAACTGGATGAGTTTTGAATAATTTAAAAGAAACTCCGTAATGGACGTGCTGCATTCGTGTCGCTGCTGCTTACAGCAGTCCCCGGACAAAGGCCTGACTATAGTGTACACACATCTCGATAAAACGGAGATATATTCAGATATGCTTAAAGAGTGCTTCAATATACATGTAAGTAAAGTGAACTCTAGAGACATTATTACACAAATTGACTAAGTCCCACAGTAAGCTCAATAAGGCTTGTGTTGAGGGTACTTAGACAACGATATATATAAATATTTATAAATACTTAAATACATAGAAAACACCCATGACTCAGGAACAAATATCCATGCTCATCACACAAATAAATGCCCTTACCAGGATTTGATCCCGGGACCATCGGCTTCACTATCCACTAGGCCAAACTGGTTGTCAGTGGAGAATATTTCATGGGGCACAATTTTACAAATGAAGAAGCTCAGAGGGCCTATGGCGAACATCGAAGTTTCGTTATTCAGCCTCTTTATCGCTCCAGTAGACATTTAACCATAGATATATATGAGATTCAAAAGATGAAGCGAAGGTCAGCTGTCACTGTAACCACTTGGTTTTTATGTATGAATAACAAAGTGTAACAAGCTTGCTGTGGTCATGTCGATAAAATCATATCGATAAACTATCAACATTTCTTACAATTTTAATTTTACTTGAAAGGAGTAACAATACCTAAAATGAACAGAATACGTTTTTATTCTTTATGTTGGTTATCAGGTCAAGATACGACACAGATTGAAACGAAGGGAAAGCTCGAATTTTTAATTACAGTCCACATCTCTAAAAACCCACACATACCTACACATTTTTACGCACGCAGCACAGCAGTGTAACCACCAAAACGGCTAAGCTAACTGTTTTAATTTTAATAATAACAGAATGTCTTTTTATTTATTAGACGGGTCCACACCGGCCGTATTGTGCGTGAGGAAATTGCCTCGCGTGTATTCTCGCTCTGTGTGCACCCAGCTATTGACTCAATTCTAAAGATTTTAAACCTGATGAGTTTGAGTTGAAGTTCCTATACATCTGCAGATCTTTGGTCTCCATCATTAGATTAACTTGGCAATTCCATTGATACTTCATTTTTATGAGTGTGCCTATTTCATTTTAATAAATTATATTGAAATATTTGAATAATAGTTTCCACATTGTGGAGCGTAGACTCATAGGGTTGCTGAAGAAAGAAGCCCGCCGATAGCACACGGGACGCTCGAAGACTCGAAGCTGGAACGTGCTGCCTGAAGACTGGAAACCTTTACCGCATACCGCCAAGTACCATTACCGGGTAGTGTTTTGGGAGATTAAAAACACATACTTTGATTGTAAAAGAACACTGGGTAGTGTTGAGGTAGCACCTCTTATTGTGATGTTAAGTGATGGAAGTGGAAAGTGGAATGAATGTGGCCCGACTTGGCGTTAATTTATAGACGCCCATATGTCACGTGGGTGTTAGATGCAGAGTGTACTATTCATTTATTAGCTAATCAGCTTACGCTATTACATACATATTTAGGTATTTGGACATTTTATACTTAACCTAGGCATTTGTAAAGCTTATATATCTAACACAGTAGGTAAATTATACACGTAAAAACAAATGAGACAAAAAATAGATCAATAAAAACACATAAAAATATTGAGGTGTCTACAAGTACTTTAGTGAAACAACCGGATCTGATAGATGCTCGTTTATTACTGGTTTTTGTACATTACAAGTAGCCGCGCCTGTGTGCGCGCGGACGCACACATGCAAATACACCACATTTCTCCACCGTTAATTGTAAGACCTGCCAATAGAATAAACAATACATCAGTACTTAACACTACATAAGGTGTATAATAACTAACACACACATAACTAAACCACATAATAACATTAACACTTGTAACTAATATTTTTATCTCTAGGCCTTAAATTCGGTCTAGTAATTGTCGGAAGCGGCGGCGGCAACCGTGCGTCGGCGGGCGCGGGCGCCACCTCCGCGGCAGGTGCGACCGCGGCCTCCGCGGCCTCCGGAACCACCGCGGCCGGCGCGCGCGACCCCTCACGCTCCTCTACTTCCTCCTCCTCCCCGGAAAGCCCGGTATCGTACTCATCGCTCACTACGTCACGCGGCTGAACATCCGCCTGTAGGGGACTGTCAGCCCGGAGGGAGGATTGCGGAGGGTTCACGCACGCCGCCGGGGGCGCGGAACCAGCCGGAGCTGGCGGCGGCTCGAGCGGTGGCGACCACGAGTCCTCGTCAGCCCCGGCATCCTCGGTTTCATTAATAACGTCAAATTCACCACCTGTATACATAAGCATTTGATCTACGTGGCGTCTACATACAGTATTTTTAGTATGCACATAAATCAAAAACATTCGGTTACCAATTTTATTTTGAATAGTGCCTAAAACCCAGATCTCTTTTTTTTCAGTAAACCATTTAACCCATACTTGATCCCCGATATTGAATTTTCTACAATTGTCTATAACACATTTGTCAATATTGTCTTTAGTTTTATTAACATCTGGTATCACAAGATCTAGCCGTGATCTTAAATTACGGCCCATCATCAAACTCGCTGGAGTTTGGCCCGTAGAACAATGGGGAGTATTACGGTACTCGAATAATAAGCCCATTAGTTTATCCTCAACTTTTGACTTATCTGTTTTATCTATACATTTAATCATCTTTTTACATGTTTTCACAGAATTTTCGGCCTGACCATTGCTGGCCGCGTGATAAACTGGAGAAGTGACGTAACGAATGCCATTCATTGCACAAAAAGAATTAAATTCGGCCGAATTAATTTTAATATCATTGTCGGATACAATGACATTCGGTACGCCAAATCTGGAAAATATTTCCTTAAGTTTACATATCAGCGCTCGAGTAGTAGTACCTTTGTCCATCAAAAGACACTCTAACCATTTGCTATATGCGTCAATGACAATTAGGTACACTTTCTGATGAATAGACATGTAATCGATATGTACCCGGTACCAGGCAGACGGAGGACGCGGCCAAGGCGCGGGAGCGGCGCGGGGAGGGGCGGCGCGCACGGCCACGCAGGCGGCGCATGAGCCGATCCAGCGCTCGATATCGCCATCAATGTTAGGCCACCACATCTTACCGCGCGCGATGCTTTTCGTCTTGACAATACCTAAATGTCCGGTATGTAATTCACGTAACAGCTGATCTCGAAATATTGTCGGAATAACCACCCTGTGACCACGGAAAAGAATACCATGATCTATTTGTAAGTCGGCTTTGCATCTAAAATAAGGTACAATAGATGCACAGCTTATCTTTCGCGGCCAACCGAGACTCATATACCTAAAAACTTTTTTTAGTGTAGGGTCATTTCCGGTAGCTTGTCTTATTTTATCAGCTGTCACGGGAGTCACACTGTCGTCTAAAAAGTTTAAATAAGACACGTCATCGTAATCTTCGTTATGCTCATCATTGTTCATGTTAGGCAACGGCGCACGAGAAAAATAATCAGCTACGAGATTATTCGCACTGCTTATATACTGAACCTTATAATTATACGCTGATAAAATAATTGCATATCGCTGTAGCCGGGAAGCGGTCATGACAGGAATGCCGCTATTTTTGCCGAAAATGGACAACAAAGGCCTATGGTCGGTTTTTAAAATGAACGGATCTTGCCTGCCATATAGATACTGGTGGAACTTTTTAACACCAAAAATGATGGCCGCGGCTTCTTTCTGAAGTTGACTGTAGTTCCTCTCGCTAGCGTTGAGCGCGCGCGAGGCGAACGCGAGTGGGAGCTCGGCACCGGTTGCCGGGTCGCGTTGTGCCAGAAGGGCACCTAACCCCCCAGGTCCTGCATCCACACTGAGCACTGGCTGAGCCTCCGGGTCAAAATGAGCCAACACGCGCTCAGAGCCTAACTCCCTTTTGACTGCCTGAAACGCCTCCTCCTGTGAACGTCCCCACTCCCATTTTGCCTCCGCGCGCAGTAGTTCGTGTAACGGACTTAACATGTTCGATGCGTTCGGAATGAAACTACGGTAATAATTTACGAGTCCTAAAAAACTCTTTACCTCCGTTACATTAGTCGGCCTTGGTGCCTTATGAATAGCTTCCACCTTTTTTTGAGACGTTCGTAAGCCGTTTTTATTAATAACGTAGCCTAAATAAGTTACACTACTACCTAAGAAAACACATTTCTCTTTCTGTAACTTTAAACCTGCATCACTAAACCTAGACAAAACCTCTCGCAATCGCGCCAAATGAATCTCGTTCGTCGGTCCCGTCACACACACGTCGTCCAACCAACAGCTGACTCCGTCAATACCTACCAACAGTGACTCCATAGCGCGTTGAAAAATAGCCGGGCCGTTGGCGAGACCATAAACTAGCCTAGTATATTTGTAAAGACCTTTTGTAGTGCTAATGGTCGTAAGCGCCTGAGAGCTATCAGACAAAACGAACTGATTGTACGCGTTGCTAAGGTCTAGTTTCGTGTAACTTTCACCACCGCCTAGTTTAGCAAACACCTCCTCTATACGCGGCATCGGATACTTATCGATAACCATGTCTTTATTTAACGTGACAGAGAAATCGCCTGCAATTTTGACCTTGCCATTTTCCTTCAAAACAGGCACAATAGGCGTTGCGTATTCAGAAAAATTAACCGGTACGAGTATACCTAAATCTACCAGCCGGTCGATTTCTTCCTCTACCCGTTTTTTTAGAGCAAACGGAACTGACCGCGGTTTGAAAAACTTAGGTTTAACGTTCTCTTTCAATTGCAAGTGTACTTTGAACTTATTAAATTTGCCCAACCCTTCTTCGAATAAACTCCTAAATTGTTCTAATAACCTTGTTACCTCACTCGAGCTCTGATTAATTTTTACATCTGTAACAAATTTGTTATCTACAGTGAATGACAAATTAAACTTCGCCATAAAATCACGGCCCAATAATGGCGGGCCGCCGTTTTCTATAACATAAATTTTCAAAAATCGGTCTTTTAACATAAACTTTACTTTCGCAACGAAAAAACCTATTGGCGTTATTTTATGATAATTGTATAGACACATTTTTAAATCACTTTTATATAATGATACATTAGGGAATATTTTCCTGTATAATTTATCGTTAATAATGGTAGCACCGGAGCCCGAGTCCAGTTCCATGTTCAATTCAAGGTTATTAATAGATACATTAAGTAATATTGGTTTATAATTAACGTACCTTAAACTTAGAAGTTTACACTCCTTGCAATTATCGCAGTCCCCACCTTCTACCGAGAACTCTGTCGCTTCAACATTGTTCACACGACTCTTGGACTGCTTCTTGGAAGTACACACTTTCTTGAGGTGTCCCTTTTCACCACACAGCTGGCACCGGTAGGACTTATATCGGCACCTACTCTCGTCGTGGCTCCTCATACCGCACACCGAGCAGGTCCTCGCCTCGGGGTCCCGGCGGCCGGCGGACGGCTGCGCGCCCGCCCGGTACACCGGCTCCTGCTTCACGGCCACGGCCACTGCATCGGCGCGTGCCTTCTGCGCGCACTCCGTCTGCTGTGCCAGCTCCATCGCCTTCGCCAGCGTGAGCGTGGTGGCGTCCTGCTCGAAGAGTCGCTCGCGCTCCTTGCCGGCGCGTAGCCCCAGCACGAACTTGTCCCGCAGCAGCATGTCCAGCGAGTTTCCAAACTCGCAGTGTACGGCGAGTCCTCTGATCCTAGCCGCCCACTTCTCGACACTCTCCCCCACGTCACGCATAGCCTCGTAGAATTTGGTCTTATCAGCGAAGGTACACCTCTTCGGAGTAAAATGACCGTCGAGCACCCTCAACAACTCGTCGTACCCGACCTCTTCTACCTTACTCGGGTACACAAGGTTCTTCAACAGCCGGTATGTATCGTCATGCAGATGTGTCAGTAGCACTGCCTGTCTCATCTCATCTTTAATTTGGTTTAAAACAATGAACTGCTTCAAACGACTACTGAAAATTTCCCATTCTTGGGTGTTATGGTCAAAATGACTTAAATTTCCGATAAAAGTAGTAGCCATTATAAATAACAATTATTTTAAATACACACGCGGGTAAGTCACGGATCGTCGCCAGTGAGGTGTCTACAAGTACTTTAGTGAAACAACCGGATCTGATAGATGCTCGTTTATTACTGGTTTTTGTACATTACAAGTAGCCGCGCCTGTGTGCGCGCGGACGCACACATGCAAATACACCACAACAAAATAATACAGAAATTACAGCTATCTATTTACACGTTTAGTTTATACATTCCTTATACCTATTCGCGACATACATCTTAAACAAGTCTATTTACTTACATACAACTATAGTGCATTGAAAAAAGCTTTAAATACAAGAAATAATAGAGAGAGAGAGAGAGCCGGAGACCTAATAGAGACGTACAAGATACTATCTGGGTACTATGACCTCAAGGAATTTCAAGAGATGTTCAAGAGCAACAACAACAATTGTCTGAGATGTCATCACTTAAAGCTAGAAAGGCATAGGTCCCACAGTAACCCACACAAACACTTTTTCAGCAATCGAGTGGTGAGGGCTTGGAACAAACTCCCAGAAGATGTGGTTTTAGCACAAAATGTGAACCAGTTTAAAAATAAATTAGACAAGCATATTATATCTACTACTCGTTCATGATAACTATCTTTATCAGGTCATATCAGTTATCATAACTGCCTGCCTGCTTATTAAATAAATGAAATACAAATTTCCTCTTTATTTGTCATGCCCTAACAGATGTTGGTGGTTGGTGAACCTATCTAGTATCTTTGCCTTCTCTGTCCTGCGGCTGTAGCATGGTCTCAATTTTATCACCTGTCACCATGCCTGTATCATTCTAACAAGTATGTAAGTGTGAAAGTGACAGGCAGGTATAGTGACCGCTGCTGTCACATTATTATTCACATTCAACCATGTTCTAGAGTTGTCAAGTCAAACTTGATAATTTTGTAATTATAGCAAAATAAGTCACTAGTCAATGAGTTGCAGAAAACTGTTGATATCACAATACAATGCAATAATGTAATCAATGTCTAATTTTCAGCTAGTTCAAGTTGGTGACAGTGGAATCTGTGAGGAGTGTGTGGGGTGTCTTCGAGATGCAAATAACTTCAAGCTGAAAGTGCAGCGCAGCCAGGCCAAGCTGCAGGCAGCTTTACTTGTTAAAAGTTAGTTCATCATCTTTGTTGTGTTGTCCCTGCTTTTTGCCATGGGTTATGGGAGCCTGGGTCCTTGGCAACTTAGTGTTTCTCTGGGGATCTGGCAAGTCAAACTCAAGATTAGAATATAATACCTTAAGCGCCACTTGCACCATCTGACTAACCCGGGGTTATGCGGTTAAACCAGTGTCAAACTATACTAGTAACCATGGTAACTCCAATTTTTACCACTTAACCCCAGGTTAGTGGGGTGGTGCAAGTAGCGCTAAGCAGTTTTAGGATAAAATATAATTATGTTCTGTATGTTATCATGTATTGAGATAATATAGTTGGAAATATGAGATAATATAGTTTGAAATAAAAGTTAGTAATTTTTTTACATAATATGTTTCACATTGTTTTAGATGAAGAATCTGCAGTTAAATTGGAAAACACCAGTGATGTTATCACAAACGATGAAGCAACATTGTGTAAGTTAATTGTGTGTTACGTAGCGGCACCATTTTATGTATACCTGTGTAACACTGTACATAAAAGTTTTGATAAACTTGCATATAAATCTAATCAATTAACTGTTGAGTTGCACTTTATGTAATTAAATAATTTTGAATTGCTTCATTTTTCTGTGTATTATGCCCTAAATTTTCATATAAGTTAGAAAAATTGCAACCACTTCTTTTGACCTTTGTTGATCGACAAATTCTTATTTATATTTGTCTTACAAAATTTTGTCTCACAGCTACATTTTATTACTATTTAAATATTAATATAGGCCGTTAGCGCGTTCCGGACTTTGTTTTTCATATATATAACAAAGAAATTTTTTCTAGTGTCATTGGACAGTACGGATGATACTTTCATATCGAAAATTAATACAACGTGCGATAACGAGGAGATCCTCGAGAGTCACCAGCGCAACTACGCTCAACACATCACTAAGAAGACCAAGGACCTCGATCACACCCCTCGAGTCAAGAAAACACACACATGTGATACATGTCACAAATGTTTTAAATTAAAATGTAATCTAATTAAACATATACGTACTCACTCCGCCGAAGAAAAACTCTCTTGTCACATATGCGAAAATCAATTTACACAACAATCTTGCCTCGGTAGGCATCTCTCAGTACATACTGGAAAGAAACGACATTCATGCCAAATTTGCCAAAAAGAATTCACACATAAATTTCATTTAAACGCCCATTTAAAATGTCACACCGAGGACAAGAGATTTTCCTGTGACACATGCAACAAAAAATTTACAAAACAATATAACTTAAATATTCATAAGCGCGTACACACGAGAGAAAAACCTTACAAATGTGAAGTGTGCAAAAAAGGGTTTAAATATGAATGTACTTTAAAAGCGCATTTCAAATGTCATACAGGAGGATATCAATTCTCTTGTGATATTTGTACAAGGCAGTTTTCACAGCAATCGAACCTGATTAAACATAAATTAATCCACACTGGAGAAAAATCTCACTCCTGTGAAGTATGCAACAAACAGTTTGCATTAAAGGGCACATTAAACAAACATATGTTAATTCATACAGGTAATTATCGGTTTACTTGCGAAATTTGTAAAAGGAAATTTTCAGAACAGTTTACTTTGAACATACACAAACGTGTGCATACAGGAGAAAAGCCTTACTCTTGTGAATTATGTAAAAAACAATTCACACTTAAAGGGACGTTGAATAAACATATTCTTACGCACACGGGAAATAAACTATTCTGTTGTGATATTTGTGGAAAACAGTTTATACGTGAGACTCAACTAACTGTGCACATTAATGGACATAAGGGGGTGAAACCATTTGTCTGCGAAACATGTAACAAGCGATTTACACAAAAAAGTAGTCTAAAAGCCCATAATTTAATACATATAGGAGAAAAATCCTATTCATGCGAAATATGTCATAAGCTGTTCCGAACAAAAACTAATTTAAAAGGTCACATGCTGACACACGATGGGCTTAAATTGCATTCATGTGAAACGTGTAATAAGCAATTTACACATAAGTCAGCTTTAATTGTCCATAGCCGAATCCACACTGGAGAGAAACCCCACTCGTGCAACATATGCAATAAAGAATTTACAGTACTATCTACCTTGAAGTTCCATTACCGTACTCACACTGGTGAGAAGCCACATACTTGCGAAATTTGCCATAAGAAATTCGCACACCCTTCAAGTTTTAGAAAGCATAAACGTATACATACAGAGAAATGCTATCCTTGGTAAAATTTGGCCTAAATATACTTATTGTTTATAAAATATGTAATCCTTTAAAATATATATAAGAGAGACACAAATATCTTTTAGTTGGAGACGTTGGAGTGTAAGATTTGTCAATATTAATATATATTAAAACGAAACTGCATTCGTGTATTTTTATTAGTCAATTTTAATAGAAAGTGAGTCTGTCATCAAATGATCGTTTGGCCACATCATGATTATGATGCACAAGTCAAACCTAATTTAACCATACGAGTATCATAAAGTTATCAGTTCTAAAATGACATTTCATGGAATGATCAATATCTATGATCTGGCTACGACATATACAATGTGTTTGTCCACGTACAGTCGAGCCGTTAACCACGTATAGTACGATGAATTTTATATATCGACAAATCGCCCCATATACCTGTTTTTTTTACCATTTAAAAAATGCAGCCTTTCAAAGTTTTATGGTGCCAGTACGACGATGCCACTTTTAATCAACTAGTCTTGACACCATAAACATTTAAAAAAAACTAACATTGAGAGCTTTCAAAGTGAATACTGGCACCGTCAGTGATAGAAAAGGGCAAAATTAATAAAAAGTTGAATCGGTTAAAACTCGATAACCGTGCAACTTTTACTGAGGTTATGTTAAGCTAGTTTTGATCCTCTTCCTCTTAGTCTGGTTTGTTGTACCTCCAGTGTCAGTTTGATGTACTATTTATGGGACAACCTGTATATTTATGTTAAACCCACTGTGTAAAAGCGTATGTGCATTCGTGCGAGCGTCCCAGATACCGCTGGAGTGACGAAGCCCTATTTAGACCTGTCCGCCCTCGGAATACCCAACTGGCATGAAGGCAGGATAGGGCAGAGTGGCGCTCTCTTGTTTCAGAGGCTAAGATCTTGTTTGGATCACTGAGCCAGTGAAGTAAGTACTTATTTTTGTACGTCGTCACTCTTCATCAGGTGAGACTATGGTCAGCGCATTGGTCAGTTTGTAATTAAAAAAAAAACTTGATTTACGTATGCTTAACTTGAAATACCTACGTACTTACATTTGCTGACTGTTGCGGTCCAGGATCTGCTGGTGCTGCGGCGAATATGTTTGTTTCTGGATTGTCCACGCTATGTTTGCACCCACTTAGCATTTTGGGCAGTGACATTATACTTATAGCCGGGGCATATATACCCACTTCTTAACCCTTTGAACGCTTTACGTTATAAAACAAAACGTGACTCACGCTACGCGCTATGGTCACGGGCGCAAGCGAGTTAATGTAAACATTACTTTATGGTGTGAAGGTTACTTTGACATCGTCCGCCAAAACACCTATACATAGGTATTCATGGCGCTGTTGGCATGACTAGTTAACACGCCTTTAAAAAAGTGTACGAGCCTCAATTAGTTAATATATGTTTTAATCTTTTTTCTTACAAGTACATAAGTCAAAATTACAGATTAAAAAAGACGATTAATAGCTAATTCAGGCATGGAGCGCGTGTATGAATAACGCCATAAGACCGTGGACGTGAAAAGTAGTTATTGGCTTTTCTGTTATTTAACTTTTCGGTAAGGAAAAATTTGAGTTTCTACAATCATGGACACCCAACAACACATACAATACAACACAATTAACAAAGATTAAACCTCTGTAATCGTTTTGACAGCACTTTGATTATGAAGAAAATAAAATGTCACACTTGAATGAGATACAATTTTTCAAAAGTAACCAGGCTTCGATGACATTCAATTTGCACATCACCATAATGTCACATGTTCGTCTTACGAATTTTCAATCTGACGGTCACGTGACCCCTGACACGAGTTTAACATTTTTGCCCATCACAAAAAGTGCACAGCGCCGCTAAAGAAGTTTTCACTTCAAAAATGGTTTAAAAAGCAAAGCAACCTTCAAAATTGCATAAATGACACATCCAAGTGATTTGTTGACAAAGCATTCGTTTAAGTACTGAAATCTAAAAGACCCTTCCCATAACTGACGTAGTGAGGACTTCGCTGGAGAAAATAGGTTACAAATGAAAACACTGAATCATTGAAATAAGAATAACTTTTATTGTTAAAAATAACGTCTATGTCCCAATGAATCCGCCCGAATAGTTGCCATCTTCAACCTTAATTCATAGCAATACAGGTGTCAAATATTGGGACATTTACATTAATATACTAATACTACAATGCATGAGCCCATTTCTCGAAAGATATTAGAGTAATATTATTAGTCTACGAACTGTCAAGACGAATATGTTACCATGGCAACACACTTATAATATTAGACTAATACCGTTCGAGAAATGGGCCCAAGTAATCAAGTACGTTAGTTTTCTTCTCATAATTACTTATGACAATTGTAAATGAAAATTTCTAAAAACCCCCAATGATGCGTATATGTTTGGGCTACTAAAATCGTGGGTCAAGGCTCAATCGTGCCGTATAAAGCAAAATATATCTTAACAAACATATTAAAAGGTGACTGGGAAAGTGTATAAAATCATAAAAAATACAGTTGTAAAGAAAAAACGAATAAATAACTATATATAATATCAAGTAACTGTTAAAAATTCTCGATTGATTTGATATTTTTAGCTTAAATTATCACCTATTAAAGTCACTTAGTTTCAGCGTAGTCTCCAATACCCAAAGGGATGACTCAATAGCTCTACCAGTAGTTTCATGCTTAAAATCTAGCGATCCGTATTACAAAATTTCATTTAAATTTAATTTGTTTCTTTTTAAAATTATAGAACCAAAAACTGTTCTATATTTATAGTATTTATCAAACACGATGCGTACGTTGACAGGTCTCATCTACATATAATTTATAACTTAAAAACAAATTCTCGCAAAATTATATTGAATTGACCTCTATCAGCGCACCCTTCCTGCTTGAAAAATACTATAATAATAATTAAAAAAAAAATCATTGGACTTCGTGTATACCACTAATAGGACTTTGGGACGCTAGGGAAGGGGTAGGAAGGTCAGTTGTACGGTCAGACGCAGAGAAAAAGTACCTTTTTTTCATATAAACTTCTATGGAGGGGTTACTTTATCTCTGCAACTGACTGTACAACGCAGAAATCTTTTATTCTTAAACATACATACAAGTACACACGTCAAACTTATGTCAGCAGCTAGGGTTGGGGGTTTAAATACGACTAAAGCGACAGCTTTCAATATAATACATTTAAAGAGAGAATATCCTACTGCGAGAATACATTATATATCTTATGAACTAAAGCAATCTCTGATTACCAACATTGGTCTAATTTCTACTTACCTCTAAAAACGAGACCCGGTTTTACTTCCTAAGGCCCAGCCATACACTAAAATTTCCAAACTTTGCCAGTGAACATTTAACCTATATTGTAGGAAATTAGTTTTGTTTTTGTTTTCTTTGAAAATTAAACGAAGCAAAACAAATGTAACTCCGTTCCAATTGGAAACGATTTCAATTTAATCGCACTTACACTGTACTATAAATAGGGCCATGGGCCTTAGGAGGATAAAGATTGAAAACTATACAATTGCCATGGTTTGTATCTTCAACTAGACATTTTTCTATCACTAACTTACCTACTGCGATAGTACACATCGTGCGACATGTCTTTACGTAAGAAATACTACCTTCATTTATTCCTAATTCATAGGGTGTGTCAGAAATGGGCGATAATGAGAAGTCGCCCGATTTACAGCATTCGCGCGGTTGTTCGAGCTATTTCCGCCACTGTGCGTTGCTAGATGTTTCTTTAAAGCATATTTCACAGCAAATGACTTACCACATATGTGACACGAGAAAGGTTTTACTCCCGTGTGACTCAATATATGTATTTTCAAAGTAGATATCAACGCAAATGTTCTCTTGCAAATGTGGCAAGTGTGAGGTCTTTCTCTGAAGTGAACTGATTTTAAATGAACGGTCAAAGCACATTTATAAGAAAACTGTTTATGGCATATTCTGCACGCGTGTGGTTTTTGTCCAGTGTGTACGACCATGTGGTTCTTCAATGTAGCTTTCAGCCCGAAACGCTTCCGACATATTTCGCAACAGTAAGGTTTATCACCAGTGTGTATTTTCTTGTGAGCCTTTAAGCTACTTTTCTCGGTGAATCGTTTGTTACATACATCACAAGCATGTGGCTTCACTCCCATGTGACCCTTTAAGTGCCGCGCCAGATAACTTTTTTGCCGGAATCGCCGTCCACATACTTCGCAACAGAAACTTTCTTCCGGCCTGCCGTGACCTGGCATACCCATTTCAGTATGAGAGAGTAAATGCTTGTCTAAAGTACGTTTTAAAGTAAATTGCTTCTGGCATATATGACATTGATGTTCTTTTATCCCCGCATGAAAACGTTCATGAGCTTGTAAAGTGTACCTAAACGCAAAAGATTTTTTACAAATATCACAAGAGAAAGGTTTTTCTCCTCTGTGATAGCGTAAATGAGCATTTAAAGTGCTCTTAAGTGCAAATTTCTTTTTACAAAGATCACAGGAATAAGGTTTTTCTCCCGTGTGTGACCGCAAGTGGCCAGTCAACGCAGATTTATATGTAAATCTCTTTCCGCATACTTCACAAGAGTATGGGTATTGCCTATTCTCATTATGAATTTGAAGATGAAACTTTAAGTGACTCTTATGTTTAAATGCCTTCTGGCATACTTGACACACGTGAGGTCTTTCTCCCGTGTGACCCATCATATGCGATTTTAAACCGTTACTACTTCTGAAACTTTTGTCGCACAAGTCACACGGGTAACTTTTTTTGGGCTCGTGTTCCTTGCACAATTTGCAAGAAGATCCTTTATCCTTTTTCTTTATTCCCTTTTTCTCTCTTCTTGCGACCAGATGTGAAAGTGGACTATTGTCACGATCATAGCCATCATCATGAATATCATGATCATCTCCGATGGATTCTGTAGACGGCAGTCTATGTGTTCTATAGACTGTGTGGTCTTGCTCATGCTCCTTTAAGTGAGCTTCCTCTGCAAAATGTTTGTCACAAATGTCGCAAGAGTAAGGACCGTCGATAGTCTCGTTTGGTGAGACTTTATGAACCTCCATGTGTCTAAGTAGTTTGCTTTTTTCCGTGAACCACTGACAACAGAATTTGCATGTATGAATTATTTCAGTAGGAACGGGAATTTCGTCTTTAGCATGAACAGCGAACTTGTGTCTCTTGAGACTCTCTTCATTGTCGAAGGTTTTGTCACATTCTTGACACTTGTTCGGCTCGTCTTCGGCTTCAGACTCGGACACGAGGTCCGCCGCGGCGGGTGTCGGTGCGGTGAATAAAAGCCCTGTGAAAACAAAGAGGTTTAAGAAATCTTTATCACTTGAAGGCATTGTTGTCTTTCAGGGTACATAAAACATTTTATGTCTGTGTGTGTGTGTTCATTTAACACTTAGATGCATGAAATATATCAATACTCATACTAAAACAACACCAAATTCACTTTAAATTACGAATTTACATCAAAGTCTTAATGTCAAGAGAACTTGATTGGTACTGGTTTTGTTTCAGAATCATCCATCTAAGGGTTAAACGTGCATGATATTTACTGAAACAGAAATAAATTGCATGCTAACCCATGTCTGTAATTAATGTAGAACATAAAATAACTGACTTATTTAATATTTATATTTTGCATAATTTAGCTCTGCTTCAGTTTAAATATCGTATGTTCACAGCCGTAGAGTCAAACCACGCTAAATTCATGCCAAGTTCTACACTAAATATGGAGCTTATAGGGAAGTTTGTGCAAAGTTAGCGTGGTCAGAGTCTAACTATTAGCGACGAGTATGGGAACTCAGTCCCTGCCGTGTAGTCATAGAGTTAGCAACGCAATGTGAATGTGTTTACGTTTCCGCTTACCATCCAGTGCTCTGTCCTTTAAACTTCGTGTATCCGTAACTAGTAGCGTCGAGTATGGAAACACAACCCAAAGTATGACAGTGTAGTCCCAGAGCTAGCAACGCATTGCGAATGTGTTTACGTCTCCGCTTACCATCTTGTGACCTGTCCTTTAAACTTCGTGTATCCACAGGCGTCACTACTAAAGACGAGTATGGAAAAACGGCCGAACAGTGTAGTCCCAGAGTTAACAATACAACGTTTACGTCTTCGCTTACCATCTCGTGACTTGTCTTTAAATTTCGTAACTCCACAGGCGTAACCATTCCCATTTCTAATATGTTTAATATTAGCAGGTGACTGAAATGTTTTTTTTTTTTTTGTTCATAACATACCTATTCTCTAGGAGGGGTTAGACGCTTTTTCCCTTGGAGGATTTAACAACTGGAGACGCTTTGTCTGTAATTTACTGAGCAAAACAGTCTGCCGAATTTTGCGGGGGAGGGGCACCTCAAATGTATGGCTACTTGTACGTAACGTACAAATAGCTATGTCAGATAAACGTCAGTCCAAACTTTACATATGACCATTGGCCGAGATTTTTGACGAGGGGTAAGCTCTTAAGTCTGGGACCGGTCTGAAAACCAGCGCCGAGCATCTCGGCCCAGCACACGCTGAGACTTCCCCCAATTGCCCAATTTCTACGTTGTTCATATGTATACATTATTATAATTTTTTTCGTCTTCTTTATTATGTAATTTTTTATTTTGTTTTATAGTGAACCTGTAATATGTGGCAATAAAAAATTCTTATTCTTAAAGGCGACTCCGGTTGTTAAATTCTCCGAGTTTTTTCCATTGCAGACATTAAGTCTATTTTTGTTTCGAATAATAATATATTTATTCATATATGTACCTATTTGAATAATGGTATTATATAGAACAATTACCTAAATTAATATATCTCGACATAGATATATTCTTTTTCTATATTTCAAACCATTTTCAATAGATTTCCAAATAGGTAAGATGTGTTCTGTATGATTCGTATGTGAAGAGCTTTCCTCCCCTAATTGGATTACAAAGATTACGCTAATCCCCAGTATATATTAAGTCCTCATTAAACCCTCTTAATACTTTTTGTACAAAATAACCTACTCCAACTTGACTGCCAACTATTTTTAAACGTGCTATTTTATTTAATGTTATTGCGTAATAATAAACTGGAAATTTTCCTTTAATTAAGCATGTAGAATAAATATTATTGCATGTATTTTCTTTTCTTTACATGTAAAAAAATATTTTTAACCATTAAAGCAAATAAAATTGTGTGTACTACGTATGTTGATATGATGATTGATTACTGTAACTGTTGTTATAATAGGACTAAACTATTGGCCTGAGGAGTACTCATCGGTTCTTTATCGGGCCAAATAATTTTTCGAGATGCTGCGCGGTAATAATGAAATATAACATGTAAAGACTTATACATGGAGATCTGAAACCTGGCTCTACCTATGAAACCTGGATCTCTTGTCAAGGACGTTTACGCCATACTGCATAGCGCAGCGTTATATTTATATAGGACCATCGTTGATAATGGCGTAAATGCCATCGACGATGAATTCCCTTTCAATAAATAACGTCAAAATTATACGAACGAACAAACAAATCAGTCAAAGACCGATTTTTTATCACTTTTAAGGCAGTTTACTGAAACAGTAATCGACTTATAATTAAACGAATAACTAATTAATCATTGATTAAATCACTTTATATTTATACTGTTTTACTAATAAGTATTGAACGATGACCAAATTTGAGTGGTAACTACTGGGAAAAAAATTCCCACCTTTTACCATCAACTTAGTTTGGTGGTAACTACTAAAAAAACCCAGTAGTTACCACTGGTAACAACTTAGTGGTAACCCGGTAACTAGTGGGAATGACCCCTTAAATCTTGTAAATTCATAATGACACTGATGTTTGTATTTTAAATACGGTGTCGTTTCCAACATTCGTCCGATGAATTGTTAGATGTCATTTATGACAGGTTAGGCATAGAAGGCACAGACCTATCCGGTATACAGCCATGATTGAAAATAGTGTAAAAAAATATTTAACGGCTATTACTTTAATCTAATTAAATATTAAATTTTTCTTTAATTGTGTAATTATTATAATATCGTCCTGTAATCTAGTATTAAGGTTCTTATGTTTTTTTTTGTGTAATTTGGTAAAATAAATTGGCATTTATATTTAATAACTAAATAAATTTACTTATTAAATATTTATAAATATACACAAAAAAATTATAAACGTCAGTATTTTATAAGCAAAAATCATTTACAGTAGCGGAAAAAATCTATCATATTGTGATTTTTCTGTAAAATATTTCAAATTAGATGAAACCAAGAACTGAATTTGTTGATAACTAACCAAAAAAGGTTACATTGATTTATTCTTAACCAATTATACGCTAACAGGCCGGTACATATTTCGAAATTCAATTTGAATTCATTTTTCTGGAATTTAGCGTTCGTCACTAGTAGTATTTAAGTCGATAAAAAACGGAATGTCGTGCTAATTCATAATCATATTTGTAAGAAATATCAGTTCCGTCATGGGGAGACCTCGTGGAAATAAAAACTTAACAGTAGCTATACAAGAAGCAATGGGGTTGGCCGGTCGAAGTATTAAACAGATGGAGCCATCATAGCTTGCCCTGTCAATCCCTAGAATTGTGTCAAATTCTTGTTTTTTTTTGGAATTTTGTGACCTGGATTCCAGTACTTTAAGCCAAATCTCATAGAACAAAACTAGAGACAGGGGCAAGCTATGATGGCGCCATCTATGCAAACCTTTGACAGTTGCCAACCCCATTATAAATGGTTTCACACAATCAACGCTGGCTAAGCAATTTCAAGTTCATCAATCTACTATATCAAAGGTTTTGAAACGGGAAAAAACTCACGGAGGTGTCAAAAGGCCCAACAGACCTGGTCGCTCACGCTGCACATCAAGTTTGGTAGACCGCAACATTTTGCGAATAGCAAGACCACGACTCACGGCGAGCGACATTATGCGGGAAATATCGTGTGGAAATTCAGTTTCTGTGTCCGTACGTACTGTAAGAAATCGCCTGATGGATGGTGGACTTCGTGCTCGTCGTCCTGCTAAGAAACCAGTGATTTCCAAGAAAAATCGAGCAGCTAGAAAACAATATGCGAAAGAACATCTTTCTTGGACTGCGGAAATGTGGGAAAAGGTAATCTGGAGCGATGAATCCAAGTTTTTACTGTTCGGAACAGATAGAATTACCTACGTACGACGTCCCGACAATGCACGCTATGACTCCAAGTATCAGCTCCCTACAGTCAAACACGGCGGCGGCTCCCTTATGGTGTGGGGCTGTTTCAGTGCAAGTGGAGTTGGTCCTTTACATCGAATAAACGGCATTATGACGAAGGAAGTTTATGAAGGAATATTACAAGATGTGTTTCTTCCCTGGGCACGCCAAAATTTCGGCAGAGCGTTTATGTTTCAGCAAGATAATGACCCGAAACATTCGACTATTCTTGTTAAACAATGGTTCAAAAAACGTAGAGTGAGGGTTTTGGAATGGCCCAGCCAAAGTCCGGCCTTGAATCCTATAGAAAACCTATGGAAGGAGCTGGGTCGTCGTGTGAGTGCAAGAAATGTCAAAGAAAGATTTGAACAATTAAAGGAAGAGTGGGAACGCATTCCAAGTTCTTTCCTCGCGAAGTTACCCGAAGATACCAAGCTGTTCTTGATGCAAAGGGTTTCAGTACCAAGTACTAATCTAATATTTTGATTTTCAGTCCAGAATCTGTAATTTTTGTTGTTTTCTTTATTAATAAACCACTTTTACCTATATTAGTTATTTTATGCACTTTTTAATAAATTCATACAAAACGAGTTTCTTATATGGTGTCATACAAATGTAGTATATGATTTTACTCTCCATCTAAAGGACTTTCACATTATAATCGTTTAGGCAGCCTGTCGTTCTCATAAAAAAATACTTAAAAAAACACAAATATGATAGATTATTTTCCGCTACTGTATATCTACTTTGAAATGGAATAAAGTGAGTTTATATAGCTTTGTTTCTAAACCGGGCACAATAAAATAAACGCAAATCTTTTTCAATAGGGTATTCTCCTACTAATCAAATCAGTTTATTTTAGAACTGTCAGAACGATTATCTTACATGAAATTTATAAAAACTAATATCGTCACTGTCGAGTCATCTACTTTTCATATTTCTATCTGATTCATTAAATTGAAATTGTGTTATAAATAACTGTTTCCTATGTTTTTCTAATAATTATCTGGTGCTTAATTTCGTGCATGGTGTGAAATAAATTATTTTAAATACAGGAAACATCCCTGTTAAATAAAGAACTTTATTATTATTGTTATTGAATTGTGTATATTTTAATAGGCCTTTGGGAAGCAGTTAGGGATTGCAATCCGGTCCGGCGGATCCGGTAATCCGGCCGGATCCGGCACTTTTCAGGAGCTACCGGATCCGGTCAAATAAAAAAACGCCTAAATACAGCACGCACTGTGCGGTTTAGATGAGGAAAAGGCGACGGATGAGAGGTATGAAGTTGAACAGAGCATAAAACGAATGAAAAAGTTTAAATTTAGTTAAATAAAAATATATTTATTATGACTATGACTGGGAACAGAAGTTGCCTTTCATGTTGGTGGCACGATACGACGATTACATAAATACTGTAATAGAAGGAAAATTAAACGATGGAGATGCCATGGACGGGATTTGTAATTTATGCTAAAGAGAAGAAAAGAGTGTCATAATGTTGTGATAGGAGATTAAAAGTAAACAAATGAGCAGGATTAAGTCGGCGGTACTCAACCGACTAGAGTTGGGCTAATCAATATGTGTTACATGTGTGAATTAATATATGATTGTAAGTTTGTATTGAAAATGAATGTATGAAATGAAATGATAACATTGATAATCTTTAGTTTACTTCGATTATATATATATATGATAAAATATTGTTTATTTTCTATTCAAATTTGAGAGAGAATCTTTTGTATTTACAATTTCATCCAATCTTATGCAATTTCCTTCATGGTACATGCTACTCTACGTCTAACCAATTCTTTATTTGATCCATGTCACTTTTCTTAGGGAGTCCCTTTCCGCGATGGATTTCAATCCTACGCTCTATTATTTTTCGCATGAGATCGTCGTGTCGTGTTCCATTCCCTATAATTTGACCAATATAATTTCCTGCAAATTTAAAAAAAAAAAATTATATCATACAGTCTACTACTTTCTTGGGCAAAAAATGAGGGAAAATTTAATATCATTTTGGTTAATAGTAAAATTTATTTTCTTACTAGAATGGATGTCCACGTTACAAAGAATTCAATAAGGAACAGTTACGAAAACTTGTCTTTTCAAGGAGATCCAATTCCCACCTCACATCCCATTACCGGGCTTTGGAAACTAATCAAATTTATAATTGTAAACGAAAATTTGAGCACTTGTGTATGGTTATATATAATAAATGACCAATTTTATATTTTGGTTTTTAAGTGATATTGACAATGTCACACTTTTTATTGAAATATTATGTTAATGTGATATTTGTAGAATCTGGTTACGCCTATTTTAAGGGGCCACAGTACTGGCAGTAGACGGAACCCTGTCAAATTTGTATTTGTGTAGCAACGGTTCTATGAATTGTTTGTTTACTTTTATGTATGTCAGTCGGTCAATAACAGTTCTCATGTAAACACTGAATAAATTTCTAGTATACACTTTCTTGGTTTAACTGTGCTATAGATCTCTGCTAAATAGTGATAGGTTCTTCCCCTACAGTGGTTATGTAGCCTACGCACGATTCAAGAATAGTGTTAACGGTAAAAGAAAGAAATTTTCAGCGGAAATGAGTAGTACTGTAAAAATTGATCAACTCAACGAGAGTAACTATGAAACATGGAAGATCCAAGTTGAAGCAGTGTTAATAAAAAACGACGCCTGGGGATACGTTAATGGGAGTATCAAGAAACCAATTGAGGTAGCCGAAGCAGCAAAATGGGAAATTGGCGATTCTAAAGCTAAGTCTGACCTAATTTTATCCATAACCCCGAGCGAATTACGACATTTGAGAGGTTGTAAGACATCGCGTGACGTATGGTTAAAGTTACAGAACATTCATGCTTCCAAGGGACCTGCGAAAAAGGCTACGCTATTAAAAGAGTTGTTACTGCGTAAATTGGATGAAGGTGGTGACTTAAGAGAACATGTCATGCGATTTTTCGATGTAGTAAGCCAATTAGCGGACATGGATATTGAAATGCATGATGATTTGATCTCTATAATGCTTCTGTATAGTTTGCCGTCCAGTTTTGACAATTTTAGATGTGCCATAGAATCTCGAGATGCATTGCCAAAACCAGACGCATTGAAAATTAAGATATTAGAAGAGGAACATTCCAGAAATGTTAAAGAAAGTGTAGATAAGGCACTTCTTGTAAAAGGAAAGAGATCTTCTAAGCCTAAGAAACAAATAGAGCATCGTCAACACGCATATGATGCCCCTGAGCAGGCTAATTCGAAATTTAAGTATAAATGTTTCAAATGTCACCAGCATGGACATAAAGCCTCTGAGTGTACACAGAAGATGAAAGTACAACGTAATGATAGTGCAAAGTATGTGTCGAACTTAAATGAATTACCAGATGTTGATTCCAATTTTGTAACATTCAATTGTGTTTCAGATGTTAATGCTGTTTGCAACGAGAATGGAAATTGGATCGTTGACAGTGGGTGTACGTCACATTTGTGCAACGATACAGATAAATTTGGTACTACATTACTACCGTTGCCCGGTAAGCTAAATTTAGCGACAAATTCGAGCACAAACGTACAAGGTAAGGGGACAGTAATATTTTCTTCATGTAATAATGGTTCTAAAACTGAAGTGCAACTGCCAAATACTCTATTTGTTCCTGATTTGCGATGTAACCTAATTTCAGTAGCTAAAATTACTGATCAAGGGTATAGCGTTACGTTCAAGAAAAACATAGCTAGTGTTCAAGATAGCTATGGTAACACTAAACTTGTCGCGAATCGTAAAGGTGATCTATATTACGTCGAGGAACATTGTGATGGAGTGTCAGCGATTTCTGAGCGAAAGGTTGACGTATGGTCGTGGCATGAGTATTTAGGTCACTTAAATGCGAAAGATCTTGTCCGAGTTTTAAACAAATCTGGCATGAACTTAAAGATGACAGATGTAGCCGAGTTGTACGATTGTGATATTTGTGCGGAAGGAAAAATGAGTAGGTTGCCTTTTTCTAGATCGAGTGGGCCATGCGATGAAAAGTTGAGAATCATACATTCTGACCTCGTAGGACCCATGCGGCATACGTCAATAAATGGAGCGAAATATTTCGTAACCTTTATCGACGATCATACGAGATGGTGTGAAGTATATTTTCTTAGCAAGAAAAGTGAAGTCTTCACTACATTCAAGGTATATAAAAATCACGTAGAGAATCTATTCAGACGTAAAATAACTTATCTCCATACAGATAACGGAGGCGAATACTGTAATCGGGATTTCGACGAGTTCCTGAAGAAAGAAGGAATAGCAAGAAGATTAACAATTCCTGGAGTACCCCAGCAGAACTCGGTCGCGGAAAGAAAAAACAGGACCTTGTTAGAAATGGCGAGATGTATGCTGATTTCGTCAGGACTTTCTCCGGGTTTCTGGGCAGATGCTGTAGCAACAGCTTGCCATGTAAGAAATCGTTGTCCGACCAGAAGTCTTGAAGGTAAGATACCTTTTGAGAAATGGTTTGAACGACCTGTCAAGTTAGACTACTTACACAAGTTTGGATCTAAGGTACACGTCTTGGACAAGTCAACCGGGAAAGATAAGTTTGCACCAAGAAGCCTGGAAGGAATCTTTGTAGGCTATCCTAGAGATCGCAAGGGTTACAGAGTATGGATGCCAAAACAACGACAAGTTATCATGTCAAGAGATGTGAAATTTCACGAAGCAAAAAGTGAAGGTAAAGAAAACGTGAACCTGAAGATTGACCCCTTTGAAATCGACTTGGGAGAATCGATAAATGTTCAAAATCAACCTGTATCGGTAGATGTAGAGTTCCATCCGACTCAAACTAGTGAAAATCCGGTAATACATATCTCCAATCACGAGGATGAGTGCATCGAGTCATCGAGTAGTCGTGATACAGAACCTGAAGGAGGAGATGATGTTCCCGTTGAAACCCGCCAAATGACAGACGATCCATATATTGTCATGGAACCATCTCAACACGATCATCATCAAGACGATGTTCATGTTGATGGGGGGAGGATAGTAAAGAGAGGTCCAGGGCGACCACGACTGGAGCGAGGTCATGTTGGGCGTCCACGGAAGATATACAACATGGTTGATGTAGAGCCACAGGTTTCCACAGAAGAAGGCGTTGAGTCGACTGGAGAGTATGAAGACTGTGTGGATTTCGTTGGAGTCGCCGAAATAACTCTAAAGGAGGCCTTATCCGGTAACGAACGAAAAGGATGGAAAGACGCAATAATTTCAGAAGTTCAAAGTTTAATCAAAAACGATACTTTCGATGTTGTCAAGAAACCTATGGGTCGAAATGTTGTTGGTTGCCGATATATATTAACAAAGAAGTTGAATATCGATAGAACTGAGAAGAAGAAAGCCAGACTAGTGGCAAAAGGTTTTAGCCAACGTTACGGCATCGATTATCAGAAAACTTTTGCGCCAGTCGCTAGGCTTGACTCGATAAGACTATTAGTTGCACTTGCAGTGGAGCTGGATCTTAAAATTCATCAGTTGGACATTAATACGGCATATTTAAATGGATTATTAGAAGAGGAGATATATATGAAGGTGCCAGATCTCCTAGATGAATGTTTGCAAGATCTGACACGATTGGAGCAGCCAGGTTCACTTATACATGAAAGAGCTAGCAAGATGTTATGTGACCTGAGGTCTGGAGGCAGTGTGTGCAGGCTCAAAAGATCGCTGTACGGGCTTAAACAAGCTGGTCGACAATGGAACATCAGACTGGACGAGCAGCTGAAGTCCATGGGATTACAAGCATCTTTAAATGAGCCTTGTCTTTATTTTAAAAATATAGATTCGCAAACTAAACTCTTTGTATTAGTTTACGTGGATGACATTCTCGTCGCTTCGCAAAGAGGTGAATGCATCGAAGATTTCAAAAAGGAACTGGCCACTAAGTTTGAATTGAAAGATTATGGCATTGTGAAATATATGTTAGGCATAGAGTTTGACAGATGTGACAAAAGCATGAAATTGTCACAAGAAAAATACATTGATGATTTATTAATCAAATTTAATATGGATAAAAGTAAACCAATATCTACGCCTATGGAAGTTAAGCAAAAGATTGAAAAATCTGTAAATAAGTGCAGTGACAGTGAACAGTATCCATATCGTGAGATTATAGGTTCACTGATGTATCTCTCTACGGGAACAAGACCTGATATTACGAATACCATGGCTGTATTGAGTCAATTCTTGGATTGCCCTAATGAGGAATGTTGGAATGCTGCAAAGCGTGTGCTGCGATACCTAAAGCATACAAAACAATATGGACTTGTTTACAAAAAGACAGGTAAATCTTTGCATGGTTACTCGGATGCTGATTGGGGAGGATGTTTGATAGATAGGCGTTCTTATTCCGGTTATGTTTTCATGTTAGGAGGTGGATGTGTGTCGTGGAAGTCGCAGAAGCAGAAATGTGTCAGCACCTCAAGCTGTCAATCAGAGTATGTAAGTCTAGCCTCATCAATGAAGGAAGCTATCTACTTGAACAGCTTACTTACTGAAGTTGGGTTACGTAAGTTTGCACCATTATCTTTACATGTAGATAATCAGGGGGCGATTTGCCTTGCGAACGATACAATGTTTCATTCTCGGAGTAAACACATTGACATAAGGTACCACTTTGTACGAAGTGTATTAAAGGACAATAAGAGTATTGAGTTAAAGTACTTACCGACCGACTCAATGCTCGCCGACATATTAACGAAGGCTCTGCCTAGAAAAAAGCACTATATGTGCATGCGTGGTTTGGGCATTGCTTGTTAATTGTTTATTTTTTTATAGTTGTTCTTTGATATCACTTTGATTTGTTTTTATATGTTTTATTTGTGTTACCGTTTATTTTGAATATGCACATTAAGGGGGCGTATTGAAATATTATGTTAATGTGATATTTGTAGAATCTGGTTACGCCTATTTTAAGGGGCCACAGTACTGGCAGTAGACGGAACCCTGTCAAATTTGTATTTGTGTAGCAACGGTTCTATGAATTGTTTGTTTACTTTTATGTATGTCAGTCGGTCAATAACAGTTCTCATGTAAACACTGAATAAATTTCTAGTATACACTTTCTTGGTTTAACTGTGCTATAGATCTCTGCTAAATAGTAGTAGGTTTATCCCTACACTTTTTACTACTAAGGGTTATTTTATTGTTAAGAAGTTATTTATTAACTTCAAATTATAGATTTAGGAATACGTATTACGCAAAAAACTAGAAAATATGTCATTTAATTAACTTTGATATCCCTATACCAAAGCGGATCCGGTCCGGCTGGATCCGGCCGGGTTATGGCCCAAATCCGGCCGGATTGAAAATCAATCCGGTTTGCAATCCCTAGAAGCAGTACAGGAAGATAAATAAAAACACTAAAACGCTTTTATTACAGTAACTTTAATTGTTTAAAAACAATATTTATAATAAGCATTTATACATAACACATACGTAACTTAACTACAGCTTATTTAAAATGCGAATAAAGCTACTTTTCGTACGATAAATGTGATCAAAGTGTGTGCCTAGTGCAAAATGTAATATTTATATGTACATTTTATATTTAATTATAACATTCGCACTATGAATCACATCGGTGCGATTATCTTATAAACTACAACATTGTATTTGATGACAATGTAAAGCACAATCGGCTATAATTATGTATTTGATAAAGGTTTTTTTTTAACTATAATATATTCTTCACCTTTGAATATACCACAAAAGCTACATCTAAATTCAGATATTGAACATTGAGAGGATATCAATTCAGATTATTAACATTGACAACTATTAAGTCGTGATAGTTTTTGCATGTTGATCTTGGCTCTAAACATATAATTTTTAATGTTTACATTTAATCCATGTAGGCTTACGTATTTACTTAACAAACGTTAATTCCAAATAGGTATTGAGCGCCAGTCAGGTAAATAGGTATGAAAATAGTTTTTACAGATACTCACGAGTACCGCTAGATAGCGCCACATTACATTATGAATTATTAGCCATCCTACCAAAATATATAATCGACCAAATACTTAGATATTTATCATTAATTAACTACAAATTACATACTGTTAAGGTTAATGTAGAAGCAATCTAGAAAAGGAGTTTTAAAGACAATATTCGACCGAACTCTTTCTACTAACCATATTTTTATACATAGTCACCATTTTATAACTCACGGTGACAAAAATAGAATGACTACATAATCTATTTTTAAGTTTCTTTCATGATTAAGAACAATATGATTGTTTTCAATAAAACTATATACCATGATTCCTATAATTACACACTCAATACTCATAGGTACTTTAAAATGATTTAAGCGTTGCAGATACGACGACTTAACCGTAATATGAATACTCCTTACGTAATCATAAATATCCAAACACACATAACCCGGGCGCGATAGTGATGGAATATCGTCAAAATGAAGTTTTGATACAAAGTTATTTGCTTAATATTATAATTATGTCAAACCTAATTAGTAATTATACCGATATAAACGGCACTCCACGACTCGTCAAGTAAAAAACTTATCTTCTATTTCTAATTCATACACTGCGAGAGAAAAGGTCGATAGTGGGATGCTGGTACCCGATTAGCAGCATGCGCGCGATTAGTCGTGCTAGCCCCGCTATGGGTTGAAAGGTGCTTCTTTAATGCATATCGCACTGCGAAAGCCTTGCCACATATGTGGCACGAGAAAGGTTTCATACCCGTGTGGCTCAATAAGTGTATTTTTAATGTAGATATCAAGGCAAACGACTTTTTGCAAATATGACAAACGTGAGGTCTTTCCCTGAAGTGAACTGATTTTAAATGAACGTTCAGAGCACATTTATATGAAAATTGTTTATTACAAATTCTGCAGGCGTGCGGTTTTTGTCCAGTGTGTATTATCATGTGGTTTTTCAAAGTGGCTTTCAATCCAAATTGTTTCCGACATATTTCACAAGAGTATTCTTTCTCACCCGTATGTATTTTCTTATGAGCTTTCAAGCTACTTTTTTCTGTAAATCGTTTGTCGCATATATCACAAGCGTGTGGTTTCACTCCCGTGTGACCTTTGAGATGTCGAGCCAAATAGCTTTTTTGTCTAAATCGTCTTCCACATATTTCGCAACAGTAACTTTCCTCTCTAGTGCAATTTGGTAGATTTATAGCATCCGTGTGAGTGAGTAAATGTTTCTCTAAATTCCGTTTTAAAGTAAATTGTTTCGCGCATACTTCACACGTAAGGGATTTTTTCTGGCCGCGCGTTTCCGAGTGAAATCGCCTATGTTTCTGTAGGGTATACTTGAATGCGAATGTTTTTTGACAAATTTCACAGGAAAAAGGTTTTTCGCCCCTGTGAAAGCACATATGGGAATCTAAAGTAGTCTGAAGTGCAAATTGTTTTTTACAAATTTCACAGGCATGAGGTTTTTCTCCAGTATGTGTCCGAATATGACGAACCAAGGCAGATTTTAGTGTGAATTTCTTTTCACATACATCACAGTTGAAGGGATATTGCCTGTTTTGACTGTGGATTTGAATGTGAACTTTTAAGTGACCCTTATGCCTAAATTTTTTTTGGCAAACATCACAAGTGTGTGGTTTTTCACCAGCGTGTATCATCATATGTGATTTTAAACCATTACCACTGTAGTATATTTTTTGGCACAATTCACATTGGTAAATTTTTCTATTTTCATCGTCGTCCTTAAACCTCTCAGCGTTTTTGTTCGGAGCATTTATGTCATCACGTCTACCTCTGTAGATATTGTGTTCTTCTAACTCATGTTCCTTCAACTGTGAATCCTCTGTAAATTTCTTGTCGCATACCTCACAAGCAAACTGATCATCCGTTATCTCCTCCATAACCTTATGAATTTCCATATGATTCTCTAAATCGATTTTTTCTGTAAACCACTGACAACAAAATTTACATGTGTTAATTTTTTTTGCGGGTACTGGAATTTTATGTTTTGCATGTATAGCGAACATATGTCTCGTGAGACTCTCTTCCTGGTCAAATGTCTTGCGGCATTTCTTGCATTTGTACTCAGCCTTATCACTTGGCTCCGAATCGCTAGAATCATTTTCGGATTCGGGATCAGAAGCCGCAGCGGGAGTCGGTGCATCAAACAATAGCTCTGAAAAAAAGTTATGTTGTAGGTACTTCAGTTTTTAAATGTTGCCGCTAAGTTGTAATTGATAAGTTGTTAACTAGCATAGAGGCAGACGCCTCCATGTGCATACATTGTGTGGTTTAGTCCCCAGAATTAGCAATGCATTTACTGTTGAGATCGCATAAAGACACTTACCATAGCAAAATCCTTATTAGTGTGTATTTCTATGAGGAACAAAAAAATCATGTTTGATTTTTAGATATGTATCATATTCATGATTATATTTGCTAAATTATAGGTATTATTTTACCGTAAAAAGAACAAATATATACATATGTTCATGATGCGGTTTATTTATCCACACTAGGGGGCTAGCACGTAGCCAATATACCTACTGTTGATGTTCGAACGGCCGCAAAATATAAATTCCCATATTAGCAAGGCGAAGTTAAGTATGTACAAGGCATACAACGTTTCTTTAAATAGTTAAAATATTTTTTAAATACATGTTTTTTTTTATGTGCTACGATAACACAGAGACACAAAGATAGATACGTCAGTTTACGGTGAGGTTTAGGTATAACTAACTTAATTACGCGACTGTTTTAACTGCAACATATTTTATGAATAAGCTTATTTACTAAAATATATCTGTACTGTATATCTTATGAACTAAACAACAATATGATTATCGATATGGTGGTGGTATAGACTGTTTTTGAGACTAACCAATCTATAATATTACACAGAGAAATGTAACACTAGTTACAAATGTTTCGAAAAGTTTAAAATCATAACAAGTCCTTAGCAGCTTCTTAAATTTCAATAACGAGTCGCAGTTACTTATGCCATCGATCTATAATTAGGGTGCCGTTCAATTTTAATACAAACTTTTAGCATAATTTCATTTAACTACTATTGAAACTCATAATAAACATTATGTATAAAAACAAAACATATAAAGTTGTTAGTCATACTAATTTAATGACAGAATGCTCTATAATCATAAAAACATTCTTCATAACAATCCTTAGGAATAATTTTACTTGTTATAACATACATTTCGTATAATAATTAAAATATAGTACTAAATTTTATCGAATGGTGACATAGTGTTCTATGATATACTTGGTGTCAATCAAACTATTAAATTATACAACAATCTACCTATTCAACTTTAAAGCTGGTCGCCGTTAGGTACGACGACGAGCGAAGCGAGGAGGAGTGTTAGGTAGAACTGCGACCATATGGGCAGAACCATATGTCTCGGAAATTGTATTTTTGCTTGTTCATTTTCACTAGGCGTTTATATGAAGTTTATCTGAATCCCTTAGGAACCACAGAGGTTCCAAGTGTTCCAACTCACACTGGCCGCTGCTTTGCGGTAAAATGATATATGTCAACAGACGTAAAGTACGAATGTAGGTAAGTTTGACGCTTAGAAAAATCGATTATGTTCCATGCAAATATAATGTTTAAGTTTTTTTTATTAATTAGTAATTCCGTGTTGTTAAACTTTCAGCAAACTCAATCAAATAAAGTTTATGAACGATTTGCCGTGGTTTGATTGTGAAACCACACCTTCATCATTATGGTGTTGGTTTTCATGAATAAAAAACGTTCTGAGTATAAAATAGTATACAGAGTGAACATTATACTGGTTGCCTGTTATGCAAATACATTACTATGCTACTAAACTATAATTACTTTCGAAATTATGCAATTCATTTTTATTGTATTTGTTTTTATACCAAATCATAATTTCTGCATATCAAAATTATGCAATTCAAATTATGAAAAATGAAATTTCGCAAATTGTTATTATTAAAAACATTACACACCCCTATAATTAATCTAAAAGGGACAGTAGTACAAGTATACTTAATTTGTCCTCGCCATGCGAGACATAATACATTGTAATCCTAATTCATGTGCGACATAAAAGGGCGATACTGTGGCACGCTACTAAGTGTACTAGTCCCACCGCTATGGGTTGATAGATGCTTTTTCAACGCATATTTTACTGCGAAAGCCTTGCCACAAACTTGACACGAAAAAGGCTTCACACCAGTATGACTTGACATATGAATTTTTAGTGTAGATATCAATGCAAATGATTTTTTGCAAATGTGGCAAGTGTGAGGTCGTTCTCTGAAATGAATTGCTTTTATATGAACGTTCAATGCACATTTATAGGAGAATTGTTTATTACATATTCTGCATGCGTGCGGCTTTTGTCCTGTATGTACAATCATATGGTTTTTTAAAGTGGCTTTTAAACTGAATCTTTTTCGACATATTTCGCAACAGTAAGGTTTATCGCCGCTGTGCACTTTCTTATGAGCTCTTAAGTTACCTTTATGGGTAAATCGTTTGTCACATAAGTCACAAGCATATGGTTTCAACCCACTGTGACCTTTTAAGTGTCGTGCTAAGTAACTTTTTTGCCGGAATCTTCTTCCACAAATTTCACAGCAGAAACTTTCTTCTTGACTATCTGGCATATCGATATTGGTATGAGACAATAAATGCTTGTCTAAAGTACCTTTCAGAGTGAACTGCTTTTGGCATACTTCACACTGATGTGGTTTTTGTCCGGTGTGAAATCGCTGATGGGAAATTAAAGTGTATCTAAATGCAAAAGATTTTTTACAGATATCACAAGAAAAAGGTTTTTCTCCTCTGTGATAGCGTAAATGGGCGTTTAAAGTACACTTAAGTGCAAACTTTTTTCTACAAATATCACAGGAATAAGGTTTTTCTCCCGTGTGTGACCGCAAATGACCAGTCAAAGCAGATTTAAGGGAAAATCTCTTTCCGCATATCTCACAAGAGAAGGGATATTCCCGATTCTCATTATGGATTTGAATATGATACTTTAAGTGACTTTTATGCCTGAACGTTTTCTGGCATACTTGACACACGTGTGGTCTTTCCCCCGTATGTACCATCATATGCGATTTTAAACCGTTGCTACTTCTAAAACGTTTATCGCACAATTCACATGGGTAGATTGTTCTTGGTTTGTGTTCATCACACATTTTGCATGATGTATCATCCTTTTTCTTTTTTTTGCTACAATTAGGAACCGTGCCATCGTCGAAGTCATCATGCTCTTCGCCTGTGGACAGTCTTCTATATACCGCGTGGTCTAGCTCATGCTCCTTCAAGTGAGATTCTTCTGCAAACTGTTTGTCACATATATCGCAAGAGAACTGACCATCAATGATCTCATTGGGTGATACCTTATGAACCTCCATGTGTTGTTTCAAATCGCTCTTTTCTTCAAACCATTGACAACAGAATTTGCAGGTATGTATTATTTTAGTAGGAACTGGAAACTCGTGTTTCGCATGGACTGCAAACGTATGCCTCTTGAGGCTTTCTTCATTGTCAAATGTTTTACGACAAGTCTGACACTTATGTGGCGCCTCATCGAGTTCCGACTCAGACGGAATGTCCACGCAAGGTGTCGCTGCGGTGAATAATAGCCCTGAAAAAACGTTATTGTGTACTCTTCGACATTTGCTGCTCCGTTGTCTTCACGGATATAAGATAGATGGAGGCATAGGCGTATAGCCTCAGAGTTAGCAACGCATTTTCTATTGAGATCGCACTTGCCCGTGTACCATGTATCTGGCAAGAACAACCAATAGAGTATAGTTTTAAGTTAAAAAATGTTTAACTTTTATTTTCAAGGCTAAATTTATAAGCCATACAAAAACTTTTGTTTTTTGTAGTGTTTTCTTTATGCGGCATTCCGAAACGTGAAACTTTTAATAAATCCGTCAATTGCGATTGGTATGACGGGACCTAAGACGTAAATGGTTCTTTTGAATATTTGTATCTTTAGGCGGATATCTTCTGAAGAAAGCATTTATCGAGGTTTACTTCTAGTTGCTGCTTATGCACTTTATTTATTTGTGTGTCATGGTACCTGGTAATATGGTAAGTAGTAAGGCGTGCGATTTTCAAACCGGAGGTTGCGGAATCAGACCCCGGCTCGTAACAAGTTTTCGGAACTGATAAACGAAATACAATTTGAAATAACGATACTATAGTGCGGTCAGAAAGGCAGTTTCTTTCATAAAAACTAGTGCTAAGCCGTGGCAAAAAACCGGGACCAATTTTACTTACAAAAGTGAGCATGAGAAGGAAAGATAAGGCACTTACTGTACCGGGGTTGAAAAAAGACCGGTAAAGAAAAAAAACGAATTACTATGGAAGGTTTAAATTAGTCTACAGCGATGACACAAACTTAAATAATTATAAGAAAAATTATGCTTCTGAAAAACTATGTTATAATCATATATACTATTTAAAGATTTCAAAATATTGTCAATGTTGTCAGCAACAGTACAAAAAATAACAACATTATTTAAGGGAGCTTTAAAAGCGTAAGCGTAAAAGCTAGCTTAAAAAATACAGAATGATTCTCTTTGTTGTTCTCAAATGCTAACCATCGTCCAGATTATTAAGCATTCAGGGCATTTTTGTCAAGAACCCTTTGTCAAGAAAATAACATACTAAAAACGATGTTATCTAAATAACAAAAATACTTTGGAATCTGAACCTAAAAGCAAGAGAATTTTTGGCCGACAAATATATTACAATCACCCGACTTGAAATAACACGGATTATGTCGCGTCTAATCAATTTAAAATACATCCCGTTTCGAACTCTTTACAGAGTTAGGGGTCAATCGGTGACCCCTGAACCGAACGCTGTAAGGAACCTACGGGATGTATTTTAAATTCAATACACGCGTTATAATATCGCGGTAACCGAAGATAATATTAAATAATCCGACTTCTAAAGTGAAACATTTCAAAGTTGTTATCAATTTAGAACTTTGGTATCCATTTGTTGACGATACTAATTAACAAAATATTCAATGCCACATCGTGGTTCTGTGTGTTGACACTTGTTATACCCCGAGACGCGTCTTGCGAAAAATGCCACATTCTCTAATTCATACAGTGCGGGAGCGGATGATAGTGTGTCGCACGGGTTGGAACCTGGCGGCTAGTTGAGCTAGCCCCGCCGCTATGGGTTAATAAATGCTTCTTTAAGGCGTATTTCACTGTGAACGCCTTGCCGCATACATGGCACGAAAAGGGTTTTACCCCTGTGTGACTTAACATGTGTATTTTTAATGTAGATATCAATGCAAATGCTCTTTTGCACATGTGACAAACATGAGGTTTTTCTCTGTAATGTATTGCTTTTATATGCACGTTCAAAGCACATTTATATGAAAATTGCTTATTACATATCTTGCATGCGTGTGGTTTTTGTCCAGTGTGCGTAATCATATGGTTCTTGCAACTGGCTTTTGATCCGAATCTTTTACGACATATTTCGCATGAGTAAGACTTTTCACCCGTGTGCACCATCTTATGAGCTCTTAAATTACCTTGTTGGGTAAATCGTTTATTGCATAGGTCACACGCATAAGGTTTCACTCCAGTGTGAGATCTTAAGTGTCGTGCCAAATAGCTTTTTTGTCGGAATCGCCTTCCACATACTTCGCAACAGAAACTTTCTTCCGGTTGGTCCGGTAAGTCGAGGACATCTGCATGAGAATATAAATGCTTGTTTAGAGTAGTTTTTAAAGTAAATTGCTTCTGGCAGACGTCACACGAATAGGGTTTTTTTCCTGTATGAAAGATCATATGATTATTTAAAGTAGACCGAAATGCAAATGGTTTATTACAGATTTCACAGGAATAAGGTTTTTCTCCCGTATGTATCCGCATGTGAAGCTTTAATGAATATTTTTGCGCGAACCGTTTTTTACACACACCGCATGTAAATTGAAATTGCCTATTCTCATTGTGTATTTGAAGGTGTGCTTTTAAATGACTTGAATGCCTAAATTTCTTTTGACATACGTCGCACACGTGAGGTTTTTCACCGCTGTGTACCATCTTATGCCATTTTAAACCGTTGCTAGTTTTGAAACGTTTTTCACATAATTCACACATGTGATTTTTCTCGTCTGTGTGAACTAGCTCATGTTTCTTTAAGTGGGCTTTCTCCGCAAACTGTTTATCACATACTTTGCAAGTCAACTCATCGTCACTTGACTCGTCGGATGTAACCTTGTGAATCTCCATATGTGCATTCAAATCACTTAGTTCTGTGAACCATTGACAGCAAACTTCGCAAGTATGAATATTACTGGTTGAGGGTGGTACTATATTCATTTCGTTTATTAACACCTTGGACTGTAATTCATGTTTAGCGTGAATAGCAAACGTATGCCGATTGAGGCTCTCTTCAGTGTCAAATGTTTTTCGGCATGTCTGGCACTTGTATGGGGGGCCACTATGTTTGGGTTCAGCCTGACTCTCCGCGGAGGCTGTCGCTGTGCAGTTCGCGCGCTCTGAAAAAGTTATGGTGTACTTACTCTTCACCGTTAGCTGCATTCACGTATCGTTGTGTGTAAAACAGAAGATGTAATTTTAGTATTACATTTTAGTCCCAAGAGTTAGCAACGCTTTTACGATTGAGATTACACCATGTCTACTTAACATGTAGCATTTTGTGTCTAGTTTGCTTCCCACATATAATGAAAATAACTACAATAATGTTCGCGTTTGCGTACTAAATTCCGCTGGTGGATGCTTATAAATATAATTATTCATATATTTTTAGTTCATTCTTCTGACTAGTCTTTTATTCAGTTCTAGTTCTGTGTACAAGATTAGATTATATTTTCTTTTTGGTAATTAATAACCAAAAGATAAGTTATGAATTTTTGTCTCTCATGTACAACACACATCTGATTTGCATGTTTCCCTTAAACGAAGATACACGACACTTTTTCTGATAAATGTATAACGAGATTAGTAGTAGAGATTAGATTAATACTTTTCTTTCGTCCAAATTAAAATACATTATATATTTATTAGTTTTATTAAAATTATCCACATTTGTCATAAAAGCTGTATTGAGATTTGGAGTACGGCCTAGGAATGTATTACTACTTACTCTAATCTTCTTACGACTTAATCTTCTTAACGTTGTTTAAACAAGAATACGACACCACTAATGGTTATTTTATAAATTCATCGAGTTCTAGCAGACAAAAAAAAAGACAAAGAGTTGAAAGGCGTTAAAAGTCTAAAACCCTTTCGTATTGCGAGGAAGGTCAATACGGTAAAAATAATTAGGTTTCGTCTCAAAGGTTGAAATATAAAGAAAAAGATAAAAAAAATATTTTATTTTTTTAAAACACATAATGAATCATAGGACACAATATATATTCAAGCCCAGGTTGACTATTGATTTATATATTTAAATTATAAAAATTGTATATAGGGTAGACGCTAAAAACCTGACCAACATAACCACTTATTTTAATATCAACTTCGGACATCATTCGCTATGTTTAGTACACAGCGTTTTAAATCATGCAACGGTAATAAAATAATAATTGGAAACTGTTGTATGCCTTACTTTGGATTCGAGTTATTTTTTCAAAAAGCAAATACCATGGAATCCACGCGTTTTCCCTTTTCGTTATATTACTTCCTTTACTCATTAAACATCAGAAACTCTGGTTAAGTAGGTTGGAATTCCTATTACATTACATTATTTATTCCGTGGTTCATAATTATTTACGAAATTGTAAATATGAAAAAGTTGACTTACACCTACTGCTCATTCAGTATTAAACAAAAAAACTGTACTTATATTTAAGAAAGGCTATAATGTCTTGAATACAAAGTATAAACAACATACGTTATAATAAATCTTACTAAGTATTTTAACACTTTAGTCTAAATTTTTATCAGTAGTTAAAATAAAACAGTTATTCTATTCATATCTGCACTATTTGTTTCACACGTATTATCTTTTGAACATGAAAACCAGAAGATATTTCAAGAACGTACACTAAGTTATACACTAGCAAAGCTAGAACATTGATGTATGTATTCATTTATTTAATAGGAACGATATGTCCTTGATAATTAGTAAAGATAACGCGTTTTACTACACAAATTTAAAACTTGATAACCCAGCGATATAATGTAAGAAAAATGCTCTGTTATTATGTTCCGTTATCTTGGATTTAGGCACATCTATATAATAAATTTACAGTTTTGATGTTGACTACAGATTACCACGCCGCCTGACTCGAATGTCAGTAAAACCGACTATTATTTTCTAATTTGGGAAGTGCGACATAGAAGGGTGATAAAGTGTCGAGCGAGTTGGGAACTGGCGGCTGGTTGTGGTAGCCCCACCGCTATGAGTTAATAAGTGTTTTTTCAATCCATATTTCACTGTGAATGCTTTGCCACATACGTGACATGAGAAAGGTCTTTCTCCAGTGTGGCTTAATATATGTTTCTTTAATGTAGATATCAATGCGAATGCTCTTTTGCATATGTGGCAAACATGTGGTTTTTCTCTGAAATGAATTGCTTTTATATGAACATTCAACGCACACTTATATGAAAATTGTTTATTACATATCTTGCAAGCGTGTGGTTTTTGTCCAGTATGTATGATCATGTGGTTTTTACAATTAGCCTTTGTTCCGAATCGCTTACGACATATTTCGCAAGTATACGATTTTTCACCAGTGTGAGTCTTCTTATGAGCTATCAAGTTACCTTTCTGGGTAAAACGCCTGTTGCATATGTCGCAAGCATATGGCTTTACTCCCATGTGAGCCCTTAAATGTCTAGCCAAATAACTTTTCTGTCTAAATCGTTTTCCACACATTTCGCAACAGTAACTTTCTTCAGGTTGGTTTGGTATATCGATAACATCTGCGTGAGAGAGTAAATGCTTATTTAAAAGACTTTTTACAGAAAATTGTTTTTGGCATACTTCACACGTGTACGGTTTTTCTCCAGTATGAAAACGCTTATGTGCATTTAAGGTAGATCTAAATGCAAATGGTTTATTGCAGATTTCGCAGGAATACGGTTTCTCTCCTGTATGTATCCGCATATGAAGCTTTAAAGACGACTTTTGTGCGAATCTCTTCTTGCATACTGCACAAGAGAAATGAAATTGCCTATTAGCATTGTGAATTTCAAGATGAGCTGTTAAGTGACTTTTATGCCTAAACCTCTTCTGACATATTTCACATGAATGCGGTTTTTCACCGCTATGTACCATCTTATGCATTTTTAAACCATTACTTGTTGTGAAACTTTTCTCGCACAAATCACATGAGAATTTTTTTTCTACACCGTGCCCAAGCTCATGTTTTCTCAAGTGATCCTTATCTGAAAATTCTTTTTCGCATATATCACAAGTTAACCGGTCATCGTCTGTGTCATCGGATGTCACCTTGTGAATCTCCATATGTGTAGTTAAATCACTTTCTTCACTAAACCATTGACAACAGAAATCGCATGTATGAATCTTTTTCGCAGTAGGAGGTTCTTGAGTAATGTCATGTACTGCTCCTTTGGACTGTAGTTCATGTTTTGCATGGATAGCAAACGTATGCCTTGTGAGACTCTCTTCTTGTTCAAATGTTTTTCGACATGTCTGACACTTGTACGGTGGGCCACTGCGTTCGGACTCGGACCGACGCTCGGTGGAGGCTGTCGATGCGCCACCTTCGCGCTCTGAAAAACAGTTATCATGTAACTCTAAGGCCTCCTCAATGTGTTTTAGTAGCCGGTGTAAAACAGTCGGTTACATTCTATCACACAGGCAAAGTCATTGCATTTTTGTCCCCAGAGTTGACAACGCACTAATTTTGAGATTGCATACGTGCACGGTTGCCTTTTTTTGTAGAAATAACAACATTTATTTAAAGAAATGAATAATATTGCAAGATATTATTCATACTCGACAGACGCATATGAGTTTTGCTTATCTCTTCCATTTTCCTTGTACTCGTTATTATCATTCTCATAATTATTGTTTGGTTCTGAGCTAATGATTGTAAACACATACATATTCTGTTTTTAAAAATGAACAGCTTACAGTTTTACTTATTTTTGAAACTATTGAAATGTACTTAACACTTTATTGCCAACAACGTCAAATATATTGCATTTGAGTGGTTACATTCATAACAGTCAAGAACAAAGAAGAAACTCTCCATTTTACTATTTAAGATATACCAGGCAGAAAAAAGCTTTAGCCAAGCACACAAATCAGGATGTAAACGAATCTAGGTTTGAAGTTGGAACTTTACACACATATTTGAATAGTTATTGGTTTTACAAGGGGACAATGTTTCAAGGCACAAGGGTTAAACAAACATTGCTCCCAAATGAAACATAAAACGTAAACGTAACGTAACATAAACAGTTAAACATAACAAATCAAATTTAAATGAACTTCGTGAAATATTTATCATTCAAAATCATCACTTAAAAGTAAATCCTATCAGCTAACATGAGCAAACAACTCAAAATTTGAATCAGATTACTTTGCCACAAATTTGGTTGTCGTAGATAGTCATTTTCGTGTGTAATGTTTTGACGGCAGTCACATATCCAATAGATAGGTAGAATAGGTTCGTTAGATTGCTTTTGATACCCGAAGGGCAAACTGTCCAGAAATAGAACGAACAGAAATACTCAGGAAACGAGACAAAGATTTTCACGTTTCAGGAATTTCACGATCTGCCTGATCTTACAATCGGCCGCCGACATGGAGAATCTTTCTAATCAGTTTTTGCAGTACCAAGAGAGCCTTGAGGAGCCGGTGTATCGGATCGTTTTCTACTAAGTAATTGAGCATAAATGTGATTTATGCCCAGTGCGTAGTGGTTTATGCGGTCCTTCAAAGTAGCTTTCTCTACAACTTACGATATATTTCATCACTTTCCAGTATGTATACGTTTATGGGCTATTATAGCACGTTTTTTCGTAAATCTTTTCTTGCATATGTCACAAGAATAGGGCTTCACTCCAATGTGTCTATTTATATGTATCTCAGCGTTAGTGGAATGACTTCGTAAGTGTGGTTTTTCTCTGTTGTGAAAGCTCATATGTGTATTTAAAGAAGACTTACGAGCAAATTGTTTCTTACATACATCACATGAATATCCTTCTCCCGTATGAAAGCAGCACACGTGAGCATTCAGGATAGATTTACGTGCAAAGCGACTCTTACACTTGTCACAAGAGTAAGGTTTGTCCCCAATGTGTTGATGCATATGATTTTTGAGGTGACATTTTTGTACAAACTTTTTTTTACACATTTCACAGGAGAAATTATACGGCCTATTCTTCACGTGAGTTTGTCGATGAAAATTTAAGTGACTTGTAGTCTTAAATCGCTTGCGACATACTTCACATTTGTGTGGTCTCTCACCCGTATGACAACGCATGTGAATTTTTAAATGAGAATTATTTTTGAATGTTTTTTTGCATACTTCGCACGATATTACAGTGTGTACTGTTGTATGCTTCTTCAATTCGTATTCCTCAATAACTTTCTCTTCACATACTTCGCTACTGGAAGTCTTCGGTAGTACCTTATGTATCTGCATATGTGTAATTAAATCTGACTCAAGTGTAAACCATTGGCAACAAACATCGCAAGTATGAATGTTTTTCGGGGTAGGAACTGTGTCATCATAAAAATTAGCTTTTTCACATTCAAATTCGTGTTTGGCATGGACAGCGAACTTATGTCTTGTTAGACTCTCTTTATGGTCAAATACTTTCAGACACGTCGTACAGCTGTACGGCGGCATATCGTCATCGGTCTCAAGCTCAACCAGAACCGTGTCCGCCGAGGCTATCACTTCGGTGTAAAAAAGATCTGGAAAAAATAAAACGGTGTATGGTACTCCTCTTAAATGTAAGGCCGCATAGTTGATTTTATATGGGTCAAATCAGCCGGCGCAATCAGTCTTAAGCGTCCAAAGAGTTGACAATTCATTTGTACTTTACTAATAAGTGACTGTGTTGAGAACAAATGAGATACAAATATATTTCACTAAATGAAATATTGCCTCTTTTATTTAAGGTATCATTTTCAGGTGAGGCCACCTTGTGTGGTAATATTTAACATTGTTTTGAACGAATATTATTTTTCTTACAAATGTGTAAAAGTATTGTTTTGTTGTTTACAACAGCTTGTGTCCGTTTAATTTTGATTTCTCTATAAATTTATTTTCACATAAATCACAGGAATATCATTTTGACCTCGCATGAAAAATTATATGAGCGTTGAATTTAGTTTTACTATCTTTTTTTTTAAACAGGTAACACGATAAAGAAGATATTCTTTGGGTTTTCATAAGTTATTTTTTATGAATCGCAATATGTTATACCTATATTTAAGACACTTGATTGTCAATTTTGACAACAGAATTTACAAGTACGGTTTTTTTTTGGACTTGTAAGTTATCTTTAAAACGAACTGCAATCAGCATGTCCCGTGAGATGTTTCATGAAAACGAAAAGGTTCCGGAACGAATGTATTTCCGCAGTACAATTGCCCTGAAAAAAAAAGTATGATGTACTTACTATTCAAAACAGATGATTTAATCTTAATGTAACAGCAATATATTTGCAGTTTTGAGAACGCTTATGCCCACTTACCAAGTAATAACATGCGTGCCATGGTTTCCTCCAAATCACATAATGATTGAGAATATTTGACGTATTTTTAACAAAATGTTAGATCAGATAGATGCATTTTTAAGCAAAATAAATTGCTTTTCTGGTAACTTAGTTACTAATTCGACGATACTGCCAAATGCATTAAAGCATTGGCTTTTGGTGGCAGACCGAAAATTATATGGCTGTATGAAGCAATAGCTAACAAGAACATGCACTACTTCAGGATAAGTGACGGGAGAAAGGCGAAGATACGCTCGAGGGCATAGAGTGAATTAAAACCCTTTCATGATACTAAACAAGTTTAAAAAATACACTTACCTCTTCTTTCATGCATAGCTTCATTGTATCCTTAAATATGGATAGCACTTAACCATATTAAATATAAAACTCCCGTCAAACAAATATAAAATTGCGTGTCCGCTATGGTAAAAATATGTTTTTAATATTTTTTTCACCTCGCTTCGTCCACACAAAGATAACAACTTTCATACAAAATCCAATCCTGACAACTGCCATTCTCTAAATCTACATACTTTTCCATTCAATATACTTATGGGCATTATTTTGTAGAATACTATATATAGCACTCTCTATTATAATATAATCATTATACCTGTAACATTTATAGTCTAATTTTTTGAACACTTATTATATATCATATATATGTGTATATGTATGTGTCGAATTCGCATAAACCTAAATACTTTGCAAAATACAACTAATGTGATCACTGAAGACGAAAGAGTCACAAACTCCAGCCTTAACAGAAGGTCCGCGTACAAACACAGTTTAACAATAATCAATCATCATTTTTCAGTACCAACACTAGCTGTCAAGACGTCAAAATTCTACATCGTATATAAAAAAAACTACGAGAAATCTTTTTTATATCGCTTGCTCTGGGGTGGCAGAACACCGGGCACAACACGTAAATGATATCAATTTAGGCTGTTATTGTCCTTTACTCATACCAGCTGCCAAACTGTTATTGATTTTGTATGTCTCTGTACTTTATTCAATAAAATACAGAAACTACGATAAACACTGACATATAAGTAAGGCGACAATATACTGTGAACTTTAAAAATATTGAAATACTTTGTGCAGTTTGTGCTGCCAACATCGAATACTGCCGATGACGGCCAAAGTGGCCAAATATATCGAAACGCATACTTATTTCTACGGCAACAAAAGGGTATTACGATATACTGGCCGTCGCTATCTATTTCTATGCACGTATATACTGACTGTACACAGCGGCCTTACGGGGAGAATATACGTCTATGCTTAATGGCGTAAGTCATTGCATCTTGTATAGTTTGCCCAGATCTGAACAGAACACATCCAATGTAGAAAAAGATAAAAATATACCTTTTATAAAATAGCACTGGTTTAAAATAATTACGAATAACCAATTTTATCAATTATAATTTCAATGCATATTGCAATGAATGCGTATAACCTTAAAACATGTAACGTTATCGCAATAACGTTATTCTCGTGATTAACGCTTAAACCACATAAAAACTACAGCACAGGTATGAAACTATAGATAAAAATATCGAATTCAATTACCTACACATACACATTAACGTTATTATGTAAACGATATCGTTATAACTCGTCGTTGTGCTAGCGCTAAGCGATATCATCGAGTACGCGAAGACGTAATAGCGACTGAAGAAAGATGACAATAGAACACGCTTGGTCATGGAGTCCACAATTATTAAATACCGTTACGAAGTACACAAAACACTGGAATCTAATGATGAGTCGTGATTATCACTATAAATATACATTACCGTATTGTAACGTTATTAAAAACCGTTATGCAGTATACACATTTTTGATACAAAAGATAACGTTATCATAACGATTTTTTAATAACGTTATCAAGGCTTGCATGGAACTATGCAATCTCAAGATTTCACATGCATTGCCAACTCTGAGGACTGAACACGGTATTCTTCTATACTAAAACGTCACCGGCTGTCATACCACACCAGAACAAAACACTAATACTTGTTTGGTGACAACAGAAGTATTTACAATAAATTATTATACCCCGATTTGTAATAATATTTCAAAAAATCTACCAATATGATGTATATATTTTGCCTAAAATTTAATTAAGTAGGAATAACTAAGAAAAAAAGTATCAACTGCTATAATAAGTCTTACATATGAACCAAAAAACGAGAGATGACGTTTCAGGTAAAATATTACATGCCATCCGGTTACCAGTATGCAAGATATAATTAATATTTTTGTATAATAACCAACAGCGAATTTACTTAAAAGGTACTAATATCCAATCGAATATTTTTTGCTAAAATATAATCTTATCATATTGCAATTGTTCTTTACAACCAATAATAAAAATATCCGCGGAAAAAGCAGTATCCCCCTTATTCATAAAACGTTGCATCCTGCTACGAACCTCTCTTTCTAAAACACAGAAATGTCCAAATGAAGAATAGGGAAAAACGATTTTATTAATTGTTTGTTACCATTATAAATCAAAATCGATATCTGGTAGATTTTTTGGAATCTTATAACAAATCAGGGTATTGTTTTATTTTGGGTACAATTTAAGCAAATACTAATAGTTTATAATTGTGTTATTACTGACCCCGATAATTCTTCGATCTTCTTCTGCATAATAATCTTTAAAAATATTGATGTAACAAATAAAAATGAAAATACCAGATCTCGGGAATGTAATATTTGTGTACACGTAAGATTCGAAAAGGAAGTAGTTTCGAAAATCGCCAATCTCTACTGACTTACGCTATCACATTGATAGGACTTCGCATCCCATGTGAAGACAGTCTTAATGCGACTCTTCGATATTCGTTGTGCGTTCGTGTTTGAGAGTTTTAAATGTTCAGTTGACGGAAGAGATGTACTTATAGCAAAGAGAATTGATTGTAATAGAGAGGTGAAGTCTAAGAAATAAACGTGCCGTTTAGTTTGACATCCAAAACAGATGGCGCTGTACTGTACAACTTTTGACATTCAGAGTTAGCGCAAAATGTATGGAGCTGTACAGCGCCATCTCTTTTGCGCCTGCGCCTGTCAAATTCGAAGCACCAAATTGTGTTACATTTTACACATCTTACTCAATCAATGTATCTTTGCTTATAGTAAGTACCAATTAATCAGCCTGACTTCGTTTTTTTTTTCAAGCAGACATTTTATGTACCAAAGACCAAAAAATAGTAAAGACGCATTCTTTATTACAAGCCGCGTTTCGTTATAGATGGCGTTACACAGCGAGGTTTTAAAATACATACATATTTCTTATGGCCAAATATGGCACACTTACCTATGTTTGAGTCTCGTCAGGTCAATCAAAGAATAGGGAAAAATCTGTTTGTAGCCATACAAAGCCAGTGTACAGTCAAAAATATGCGAGTATTGATTGCACTAGACGAGTAATCTAAAGCAATTTAGTGCTTCGAATTTGCCAGCTACACGAGATAGCGCTGTACGGCTCAGTACATGCGGTAACTCTGGTTGTCAAAAATTTACATTTGTCACTGAAGTAGACTACTAAATGAAACGATGCAGTGCAGCGCCACCTGTTTCCCTTGTCAATGTGGGTTACCTCTCTATTATAGTCAATAACTCTTCCGATTAAAATCTTGCCGTCACGCCATCTATAACGACGAGAAACGTTCCAGCGTATGAACACTAGATAATAGTTTTTAAGATTGTCTGGTCTCGGATTGTACCCAAAATAAAAGTATGCCGGTTAAACTGAGCGCCTAACTAGATCCTATCCTCGTTTATTCTACTCATGTGCCGTATTCAACCAAAAGGATGATGGTAGGTTGTTAAACACGAATATTTAATTAAAAATCAAACTGTCCAACAACCGACAACGTAGAACCTTTTGCTTGTTGACGACACGTTTGAATTATATTTAGTACTTACTTGACACCAAATCGCCATCACTCTCCGACTTGAATTCCTTTTTCGGGTCTTGACCTGTAACAAATAGAAGAATAAGTTTGTATCATCGACAGTTTTAGTTGTGCATTTTCCGCAAATCGACAACCATTGTGACTATTTTGCGTGCAATACGAGGTAACGCTACTCTAACCATCCCAGATCCTCCACCCGAGGTTGCTAACTGCTTCCTTAATGAAATTAAAAAGCACTGAAACCAAAGCTGCTTAATAACAGATTTTATAAATAGAAACGCCAAATTAAAGCGGATATTACTATGAACAAATTCGTTGCCTCTGTAGCGGTGGCCTGACGAAAGCTTGTCAAAATTCTCAAAAGACTAAATTATAATCTCACAGTAGACATGTGCTTCGATAGCAAAATCACCGGCGGCATTTTGACCGGCGGCGGCGGCGTGATCGGCGTGACTTAATTTTGGATCTCTAAATTAAAGTCTTCTGAGTATTTACTAGATGATCCAAAACATATTACGTGGGTTCTCTAAATTATTTCCAAAAATAATATTGTCTTATGTCACTTAGCAACCAATTAAAAGGACGCTTTAAAATGCCATATTTCAGGCAGTATAAATGACTTTGTAAGCGTAATATAAGACACAAAATGATGTTTTATATAAATTAAGTCGTAAGTTAAAAAGTAAATCTCTACTTGCTTTTGCCAGCTGCTGCCTCTAATCTTTCATTTGACTTCGTCAAATGTATAAACGTTAGCAAATAATGACGCACAGATGTGAGTAGGTACACTATATTTGTTTGAATATTTAATGTATATCAGAACTAATTTATCGTCTAGGCGCGTCCACACAGAGCGAGCATATGCGCGAGGCAATTTCCTCGCACATAAAACGGCCAGTGTAGACGTGCCTCGGCCGAGGAGGCCTATTTTCGAAAGTAAACGTCTCTGGCAAGGTGATTCACTAAACAGGACGTCTAAGTGTAAGGCCTGAGTGGACGCTGAAGTTGGGCGTTCAGGGGGTGGCGCGTGCGGCGTGCATGTTAAACCAATGCAAACGTATAGGAGCGGCCGTTAGTTAGTGCACGCTGCTCAAATCACTTGTGAGCCCGACGCCACGCTGCACGCCACGCCGAACGCTCCGTTTCGAGCGACCACTGAAGCCTTGCACTAAGAACTATCCCGCGTCACATGGCACTTGCAAGGAAAATCATCGTTCCTACATACTACGCACGACTAACCAAAGAAAAACGAGCCCTCTGACGGAAAATTTAAGAGTAACTTTTTTACAGTACATATGGTACGCGTGTGGGAATGAGCACTTTCCGTGCATATGTCGAAACTTTAAAGAATAATATACTGTAATGTACTGTAAAACGTTGTACGATACACGTGCGAATAGATAATTCGCAACTCGTGTCGATTTAAAACACTCCCTTCGGTCGTGTTTTATTTCGTTGCGAATTTCCTATTTTCTGCACTTGTATCGTAAATAACTATAATGTTTAATTCGTTGTATCCCGGAGTTTTATGGACCTAATTTCTGTGACCTTATTTACCTTATGACATGTAAATTAAATTTTAATTGAAATATTATACATTGTAACTAATTGTATTGTATGTATGTTTTTTTTATATTTATACGAAGTGAAAAAACCCGGCCAAATGCGAGTCGGACACGTGCACGAAGGCTTCCGTATCATTACGCAAAAAACGGCAAAAAAAATCATGTTTGTTGTATGGGAGCCCCACTTAAATGATTAATTTATTCTGTTTTTAGGATTTGTTATTTTGTTGTTATAGCGGCAACAGAAATACATCATCTTTGAAAACTTCAACCGTTATCACAGTGTTGTGAATTTAAGCTTCGAGGCGTAAACTACAAGGGTCGAGTCGCGACGGCTGAGTCTAGAAGCCTTGAACCTTAAAGCCTCGACCGTATAAGCCTCAAATTAATAAGTTCGCGTCGCTGCTTACGATCACAGAAACCTCGAGTCTTTAGGCCTCAAGCTTTAAAGCCTCCTAAGCTTTGAATGTTTAAGTCTATAAGGTTAGGAGCATTTAAGTTTTAAGACTTAGACTAATAAATTAGATCTAGATTGATCTATTTGATAGTTATACAGGTTGCCCGTGAGGAACCCGAGAGATTTTAACAGCGTAATCCTGAGGTCATTAGAATTAAAAAATATTATATATTTTTTTGTAAAATAGAGGAAAAAAGAAAAAGAGTTTTTTTTTTTTTTTTTTCGACTGCAGATCAATTTTATGAGTGACATCAGTCTTTTGCGATCTGTTAATCACTACACCCAGACATGACTACAAAGTGGCTACTAACCTAGTTGGGTTCATAATATTCTTAAAAAAAAAAAAAACATAATAATACTTTCTGCCTAGAACGCTCATTGTTTGAGCTCTTAACGCTCGACTCAGGCCTTCGAGGTTCGAGGGACTTGAGCTCTCTATGAACCCCGAGTCTTAAAGACTTACTCTTAAGAGCTCATAAAAAGCTCGAGTCGTTAAGGTTCTGAACCGTTTTTGAGCTCAAACCTTCAACGCTTAAAGTCTTCAAAGTTTACCTTCAAGGTTTGCGAGTCTTTAAAGTTTCAAAGTCTTCAATACTAGTCTTTTAACAACACTAGTTATGACGGTTCATGAGATACTGCCTGGTGGCAGACAGACGTAGACGGACAGTGGAGTCTTATTAATAGGGTCCCGTTTTTACCCTTTGGGTACGGAACCCTAAAAACTGACAATCACAATACACGTCCTTAAGAATTTCATGTGTAATTTTAAGTGAAATTGTATATTGTGTGATATAAAAATCAATACCATGAAGCGCTGGTGGTCTAGCGGTAAGAGCGTGCGACTTTGTAACCCAGGTCGCAGGTTCAAACCTCTGCTCGTACGAAATAGTTTTTAAGAAGTTATATACGGAATGTCATTTAATATTTGCCAGTCACATTAGGTGAAGTAAAACATCATGAGTACCAGAGGGGGTTGGAAGGTCAGATGGCAGTTACTTTCGTAAAAACTAGTGCCTACGCCAATTCTTGGTTTGGTTTCCAAGCGGACCCCAGGTTACCATGAGCCGTGGCAAAAATGCCGGGATAACGCAAGGAAGATAATGATAATGATGATAAAATAAATCATACCATATAAGACTAAACAAAATAGCATGTTCATGTTAATGAAGGACTTCTTAATAACACTGACAATCAAGGGAAAATCAAAATAAAACAAAATACGTTATGGTTTTCGTTGAGATTCAAGATGGCGAAGACGTCTCGAGAATATTTTTTTTGTGTTTTGCTCATTTATGTTGTTCAAAGTGTAGTATTGATAGCTTATTATGCAGTGAACTATCGTGGAAGTGTGCAGCTAATGAAAAACTAATCTTGAAACGCGTTTAACCATGTTTTAATCAACATCCGGCAATCCATCGTGGCTTTTAGTAAAGTCCAGTTATCTCTTTACTAAAAGCAACTACCGAACAACGACATGCTCTACGAGCACACTTAAAACTTACAACGAAACTTGACATTGGCAAAATCATCATAGATTTGATGGAAGCCATATTTTAAAAGAAGAAGAAGAAAATACGTTATATAAAAAATGAACAGTAAAATGTCAAATTCAAACCTAAATCTTGTATCGCAACGACAAAGACGGCGCTAATGTGTTTCACCGGCAAATTCGAGTAATAAGCGAAAAAGCATAGATTATTATTATTATCTACTCACTACCTAATATGCAATAAATATGTATCTAAATTTTCTCCGCCGATTATACGCCGGTCGAAATTATCGGCGGCGCGAGGTAAAGATGCAGCCGACATATTAGCGAGAGGAGGCTCGGAACTGAAGGTGGCAGGACCGGAGCCAATCGTACCTCTGCCTTATGCCTGGCTCCGGAACATGCTGCGACACAACACCAAGGTAAAACACCAACAGTACTAGTCTAACCTAGGCACGTGCAGGCAGGCGAAGGAAGCCCTCTCGACGATCGACCCCGGTTTGTCAAGCTGAAGGGGCCACAGCTCCGGCTTCTGACTGGGGCCATAACCGGCCACGCCCCACTAAACAAACACCTGTTAACTCTACGTGTTACAGATAGCCCCGTCTGCAGGGCGTGCATGGAGGCAGAAGAGACAGCCGCCCACGTCATTCTCGAATGCCCATGGGTGGCAGAGTACCGGGCACAACACCTCGGTTCGCCGGGGTCTCTCCCAGAAGTCGTTGGCAACATCAAGGGTCTGCTAGGCATCCTGGTAGAGTTGGGTTGGCAAGAGTAGTGCCGACAACCCACCACACAAAATAGGCGCAATTAATTGACGTCGAGTTGCGGAAACCTAGCCCGCTAGTACACACATGTCTACTCAACTCTATAGGAGACCATATTACAAGCTTTTATTTAACTTGCAATGTTTGTATGTTTCGGCCAAATCTTACAAGCAAAATTAGACCCACTTCCCATTATTCGATTGAGCTGAAACTTCGCATACAAATGTAACTTGGGTGACAAATGTGACAATGCTTTACAATTATGGTACTATCGATCTGATGTGGACACAGGAGATGTCATAGGAACTCTGTAATAAAACAACGCAACCTTTTTGTGTTTGGGTTTGTTAGAATTCTCTCGATGAGTATCAGCTGTCTGTCGAAAGAGAAGTACAGTCAGCAATAAAAGCTTGTATCAAAAATCACATTTATGATAAAAAGTTATTTAGGTTGATTAGATTTCATTTAGTTACATCAACAACTTTTAACACAGCATAATATAAACCAGCGATCGGAAACCGGTATTTTTTGTATAAATAATAAATATTATAGAACATTATTACACAAATTGACTAAGTCCCACAGTAAGCTAAATAAGGCTCGTGTTAACATATAATATAAAATATTTATAAATACTTAAATACATAGAAAACACCCATGACTCAGGAACAAATATTCGTGCTTATCACACAAATAAATGCTTTTACCAGGATTTCAACCCGGGACCATCGGCTTCATAGGCAAGGGGCACTACCCACTTGGCCAGACAGGTTGTCATATATGGGATCGAAAACGGTATTTATCCGTTCTTTGTTAATTATTTCATTTCTATTTGGGCAATCTAATTAATACATGGTTATTTCGAAGTTTTTACAAAACAACGGTTTCGATCCCTGCTATACATTTATACACCCAATAGGTCACGCATAGATGTGACCGTGGGGTCCCACCCGACTTACCCAACTGATATTAAAGGTGTATTCACGACCGTATTTAGAGACAAAATGTCATACAAAGTTTTCTGAAATCGGTCTGGTTTTAGGCGGTTATCTCGCCGCTCCGAAGTTAAGAGTACCTTAAACTACGTCCAAGAGAGGTATAGGCATTGTGAATGTCATCTCGCTTTATGTGGTAGGGCACACCACAACGGATGTCATTCCAGATCTACAGCAGAGCCCGACTGCGGAAGTACCTCCACCACCTTACAGAAAACCGCAGCCAAATAACACTAGAACATACTCATAGTGTCGTGTTCGTGCTGGTAAGGTTGCCAGAGTGCGGAGTGTTAGGGTCAGCAACGCGAATGTAACACTTCTGGAGTTACAGGCGTCCATAGGCTATGGAGACTGCTTACCATTGGGCGGGCCGTATGCTTGTTTGCCACCAACGTGGTATAAAAAAAATAACGTGTCGTGTGCAAAAATAACACATAAAAAAGTTTTTTGATATGACCAAAAGTCAACATTTTTGCTCCTTATGACCTCGGGAACGCGTGGTTATAATATAATCTGTCGGGTAGATGCGCAGGTCAACACTTTATTCGATACGAATGACGAAATTATAAACGAACGAAGTACTTTAAGATAGAAGACGAAATACTTTAAGATAATTGATAAAAACTATCTTATGTCCTTCCACTGGCCTCAAACTGTCTCCATACCATATTTCATCTTAACTGGTTCAGCTGTTTACGCCCAGTGCTCTGCCATCTGAGCCACCAAGTCCTTACTCAATACAGCGAATATTTCCACCATATATGACCCTTAGGGATGCCCTAGCGGCATCTACCGTAAGTCTTACACTTAAACGAAAAACCGGAATTCCAAGTCATATTGGAAATTCACCAGTAACGATGCGCTATCCCATACTAAATTAATGTTCTATCAAGCAGAAACGTCTGTGTCTGTTGTAACAGCATCTTATGCAGACGTTTCTACTTGATATAAAATAATTTTTCATTTATAATAATATAGTAGGGATCATGGACCTAGAATACTAAGGACGTAGTTTCGCTAAAACACAACTAGGATTCCATCATCCATCAATTTCGTAGTATTTACGCGTGACACACACACATTAACAGTTATCTCTATGCCCTCATCCACCAATCTGCCGTCAGTAAAATTGAAACGTCAGTGCAGTAAATTATTCGAAGAAAAATATTAAATACGCCAGCATGCGTGGTCGAATGTTGCAAAAATTATACCGATCGAAAGAAAAAACGAGACATTAAATGTTCATAGACAAGTTAATTAATAATCACAATATCGTTCGTAAAATACGATATTAATCCATGAAGTTGTACCTTAAGTGGAAGGCACTCGCACTTTTTTGTCATACTAAATTGAACCTTATCACCGAGCTAGAAAGGTGTTCGTACCAAACTAGAGAAAATGTACTCAATCCGCCTTGGTATACATTCGTGACACGCACACATTGAAACAGTCTGCCATTGCAGTGTCACAGCTGCTCATTTGTGGCGCGGCCTCTGTCAAACTGTTCCTCTATGGTAGGGATTTTCGTACGTTAATTTATTTGTATAATTATCATGAATTTTATGAATATACACCATGGGCTGGTAAAACGAGACAGATTTTAACGGTGTATTCTTGACCGCGTTTAGAGACTAAAAGGTCATACAAGGTTTTCTGAAATCACTCTTGTTTTAGAGATAATGAATAATTATGTACTATAACAAATAAAACTAGTTTTCTTTAAACGTCATATCCTTTTACCGTGTTGACTTATGTACCATACACCCCCATACTAAAATAATGCAGACATGGAAGTATTCACTTAATAACCTTGCAGAGTTGTACTTTGATATTTTTACGAAACAACAACTCCAACATCTATGAAGAAATTTCCGCTTCTTTCCACCATGACTCTACGCGATAACATTTCCATGTTCACCACTTAGATGGTTGGCAGTCCTCAACGTCCTATGTCATAAAATATAATAAATACATACAGAATAGGATTATACTCACGTATCAGAGGCTCGGCGCTGATGGGATCTTCTTCAACAATCTCCACTTTAACGATGGATGGTTTTTTATCTAAAACAATAAAAAATGGCTTAATATTGTGTCGTGTTACAATGACACGAAAAATACATGTCAATATTTGTAAATAAATACAACAGTCAATACCTGGGCAAACATACATTACAATATAATAATCTTAAAATAATGAAATACTTAAATAATTTGAAAAGTTTGAAATCGGTTCAAAGGTTTAAGCGTGAAGAGATAGACAGACAGAATTACTTTCGTATAATATTATAATTAAAATAAATTAAATAGTAAAAAACCTTTCTCAGCCAGCGCTCGCTCCAGCAGCGACTTGAGGTCCACCTGGCTCTGCTGCACCTGGTTCTTGAAGTCGTTGGCGTCCCGCAGGCGGTTGACGCACACCTCGCAGATGCCGCACTCGTCATTGCCGAGGTTTAGCTGCAATTGTTACAAGTGTGAGTGATACCGTGGATTAGGACGGGTGTTGGCAAACTTTGAAAGAGAAGTCGACCACAGTAGAAATCATTCGTTTTAAAGATGTTAAAAAGCCACTAAAGTTAGTTAGACTAGTCTAAGTCCTCTAAAGGATAATTGTTTGGGCGTCTTGAAGAACAGCAAATGCAGGTCCAAAGTAAACTAAAATTCCAACCTGTGAATTAGGTCAAATCTATATAAGGTTTTTACAAGCTTAGATACCTACTCATCTGGAGTGCAAGTAGAGAAATTTTTATTTTTATCTTCTTTTGACTAAAATGCTTCACACATCTTACTTCATTCAGTAACTGTTAACAGGGATCCACAATCACTAACATACAAGTGCATCCCGGTAAGCCGTCCTTAGGGCAAGCGACAAAGTGGTATGTTAACACAGTGGTGGTGTTGTCCGGCCGTGGTCACATTTGACTTTGTTTGACATTAAAAGTCTAGATAGAAGTAGACATATAAGCTTTTTGTATAATGCTTAAATATGTCACTTGATAACCAAGTACATTAACATCTATATTCTGACTATTATGAATCCTTTAAAAATCTTATGGTTGGGTTGTTGCTTCCTTATATAGCTCTAGTAGTAGCAGTAAACTCTTTATTGTACAAAAATACTTATTAAAAGTAACATACAATGAGTAAGAGGTACAAAGGCGAACTTATCCCTTTGAGTAATCTAATTTTCTTTTAATTTTGCTAGCTTATACTCAGTTATTTAAGCATGGACAACAAAATGTGAAGTAAAACATCTTTGAAATTATGATTTTTACACCCATTGGCTTTATAAACTTTTAAAAGACAGACTTACAGTCTTAGGGTTTATTAACATATTACTTCTTACAGGTGATTACAGTAGAGTGCAATATCATAGCAGTTTATTTTTGCTAGAAACTTGTGTAAATAATTTCTAAAAATATGTTACAGACAGTCATTGTTTGTCATAAGTGACACTATCACCAGAGCATCAAGCAAGCAAACAAACCGAGTAGTCAGTTAAAAATCAATAACAAAGTCTGAATGATAGACCCTGCAATGAAGATTGTCCTATAGAAAAAGTTTATTTTTTCTATATGGGTGTACATGTTAAGCTTTTATTTAAAATGATGCTGAATTGAAATAATTGCACATAACTGTATATTTTTCATTGGGGGAGTAAGAAAGCCAGGAGAGGATTTATATAATTTTATGCTTTTGTAAATATTGCTCATTTTTACAATATTTGCATCCTTGCATGCAGACTGAATGCACGGATTTCTTTTATTTTGTAACACCTCATAACTGTGTTCTTATGCAAATAAATTCTTTGAATCTTTGAGAAAACATGATAATTATTTTTAGTTTAAGGTTTTATTATTAGTTTAAGGTAAATTTTCAATTTATATTAAGTAATGAATGCAGAAGAATCTAATATGATCAGAAAAAAACTAATATGATTGATCAAGTTTTCCCCTAATATTCCTTTTTCAATGATTGCTTTTATATTACATCTGCTCCCTCTGTGTGGACCCGCCTATTAATGTAGTATAAAAGAAACCTAAAACAATGAATGATAGAATATATAAACCAGAAACCTAAAACACAAGCTTGTTAATCTACTTTCAATAGTTATGATGTGCACCTTCTTAAAAGAAAGGCCATAGTCGGGTTCCCATAGTAAGTTGGACCCTTAAATCTATTTGACCCAGGGATTTTTTTGTGAGTACTTCTAATCTTATGGTGAAGGATATTTATGCTAAGTATCAACATCCTACTAGTGACAGTGTTTGGCTTATAATTTTTTTAAAGTTTTTTCTTCAATGTATTGTAGGTAGGAAGTACCACCTGGAAAATGTTGTTATTTTGGCAAGTAGTAGACCAATGTATGGTCTATAACTAGAAAAAAAATTAGAGGTGTCACTACTTCACAGCCACATAAAAAAATGTTTTATTCTTTTGTCTTATTTTTTTCTTTTTTTTTATATGACAACTACTATTCATTTTTTGAGTATTGATGCATATCTAAATAAAGAACATTATTTTAAAATTTTAAGCAAATTGCTTGAATACATCCCGAAATACAATACATTATAGAAAAAACTTCAAAAAATCATTAGTCAAAAACTGTGACTACACGGATGTTGATAAAAAATAAAATATTTAAATATCTTTCACCATAAGAGGTACTCACAAAAAATCCCTGAGTCAAATTGATTTAAGGGCTGACTTACTATGGAAAAGCGACTATGGCCTTTGTCTGAATGCAACCTCTGTCTTGTTTGAACCTCGATAATTACATACCAATTATATGCTGCTTAAATGGAAAACCTTGTCCCTTGAGATTACAATTCCTTAGAAATAGTGTTTGATTAAGATTACAATTATCCAGGTTTCACTGTAATGTAAATGTACCAAGTATGTTATTACCAGCGCCAGTGAGATCAAAATTGTTTTGTATTGCATTTTTGCCCCCAGTGGTTTAATAGTAAGATGTTTTTAGTATATTTTATTATATTACACAGTATAAATTTGTATTAGAAATGTGTTAAAGAGTTGTTTTTGTTTCAAACCTTCCTAATATACACTTTACTTACACAGCACTGACATGATTATTTAGAGAGTGACACATTTTTTAAATTTCCTTTTAATATACACACAGTTTTGCAAATATGTTAACCCCATCACAGACGGAGCAATAATATAATTATATTAATATACCATAAGATACCGACAAACATCTTATAGTATAGCTAAGCACCACACACAACAACCATACCAAAATATATACACCTACATTGTGAGAGAGACAAAATATATCATAATATACCGAGCTATATATCACAGGGTATCTTAAGATGCCTTGAGATAAGATATCTTAAGATACCAAAATACAAATCATAGCTTTGTGTGTGGACACCATCAAATTGTACATAAAATATATTGTAAAATGACGTGCTATAAGATTTCTTCTGGTATATTATTGCTCCATCTGTGACTGGCTTCATATAATTCATTATTTCTAAATAATCCCTAAAGTGACTGGAATTGAATGTTTGGATTATTACATGAAATGATAAGTTACTATATTTTAAATCTGTAGTGTGGTATAAATATGCATTTAGAAGCCATTCTGGGTATTTTTATGTACTTTTACTTTTATGTACTTATAAGAGCTGTCATAGTAATTGAGACTTCTGGTAATGCTTGACTAAGATGATTTAAGTTATAGATATACATAACTTTATAACCACTTAAAAACGTTTTTCATATTCAGATACAACTTCTGCTAATGAACAGACCATAAAACAATTTTTTTTGTCATTTTTAAACCCAACTAACCATAAAACTATCCATAATAGTAAAAGTAATTGATCATGTCTTATGATTTACTTCAGTTACATGACTATTGACTTTGATACAGTATTTGGGTATCAATATTAAAATTAAAAACAGAACGTCGTTTACCTCAGGAAGCCCTATTGAGTACTCTAACTAAGCTTATGTGGAGACGTAAAATAAATAAATGAATGAAGCAAAATTAGGTCAATGTTAACAAAGTGGCCCTTAAATTTGTATCTACCATATCATATAATAAAAAAAAAACATTTACACGTATGTCGAAGCACTGTTTGAGCATTTCCCAATAGACTTCAGTTTTCCCAACAGACTCATACATCGTCTTGAGACCCTTGTCCGGAGGGCGTCGCAGGCAACAGCGACAATTATGTAGGGCCTCCATGGCCTGAACAGCAATGTCAGTCATGGTGGCGGTCACTTCACAACAATAACACAAATTTACAATATATTGCGACTAAAAAAGCATAGCTTGAATCGGAATATCATTTCGAGTAATCTAAGAATCCATCTTTGCGACTTGATACCGTTCACTGACAGCGTTCAAAATGGCGTCGGACGCGAGGGGAGCGTTCGAATCTCTCTCTCTAGAAATAATTATGACGTTCCGTTCCGTTATAGCCTAAAGTTATGAGCTATTAACCGGTTTTGTAGAAACATCTGGAGTTTCAAGAAATTCTAAACAGGCAACATTGTAGCACTTGACATACGTTTAACCAATAGCGTGAGGCCTTTTAGCCAATATTGCCAGACAAAAAAAAATACAAGTCATGGTGGCAACTGCAGGGTAATGAATGGGATTCTAAACAAAACTTGGCAAACACTTGGCTAAAATATCGATATAATTTCTATGAACATGAAAGGTATTAAACATTTTGCATTAGACACCTTTTTTTATGATACAGGAGGCAAACGAGCAGACGGATCACCTGATGGTAAGCGATTACCGCCGCCAATGGAAACCTGCAACACCAGAGGGGTTGTAAGTGCGTTGCCGACATTTAAGATGGGAGTACGCTCTTTTCTTGAAGGTTTGAAGGTCGAATCGGTCCGGAAATACCGCAGGCGGCAGTTCATTCCACAGTTTAGCTGTGCGAGGCAGGAAGTTTCTGGAGAAACGCTCAGTTGAGGACTGTCAACCATCTAAGTGGTGCGGATAGATGTTGTCGCGTAGGACGATCGCGAAAAGAAGCGGCAGGGATTAATCCGAACAATTCCTCGGAGGACTCCCCGTTATACATGCGATAGAAAATGCAGAGCGAGTCCACATCTCTACGCAGCGCCAAGGAGTCAAGCCGATCCGAAATACGCTGGCAGTCGACAATTCGAGGCTCTCTTCGTTGGATGTTCAGGCAGGCTCAAATTATTAACACTTGTTTGCAGCTCATTTACGCAATGTTTATTTGGAATGCTTAGTGTTGTTTTTGAATAATAATTATAAAGATATATAACACTAAATAGAAACAGTGATCATATTCATGCATTATACTGCCTGCTGTGAAAGTCGCCTGCAAAAAGCTACGTGGCAAGTACAAAACGCGGGTATGTATTCTTGAATATGGGGATTAAAATTGGTTGATCCGAAACTAAATTAATATGATTTATTGTACTTTTTAATTAAATAATTTGGTGGAATATTCATTTAAATAAAACACTGCAATACGGTTAAATAAAATTTAATTCGAATTCAACAAGGTTACAGACGCCTATCAAATCTATAGGTCTCTCAAATCTATAGAACTCATTGCCCATTTTTTATCAGTTTCTACTTCCATGTGGAAGTGCCTCTCATTTTTTAAATTTCCTTTGCCTACTCAAAACGTGCATGTGCATAAACCCGCTATAACAATATGTACCGTACACATTTTACGTAACTATGTCGAAAATTTAAAAGGCCATATCCATATGCACTGTAAAACATTATACTTAGGTACGATACGAGTACACGTTAGGTAATTCGCAACTCGTGTCGATTTAAAACACTCCTTTCGGTCGTGTTTTAATGTATCATCAGTCGTTGCAATTTTTCTACCGATCGCACTTGTAGCGTAATGTATTATTACATTACACGCACATTTAATTACGTATATAACTTGTTCCTACTCGTATAGTAAAACTTTCTGCATTTTAGCATTCACATATATCTCAGGACAAGCCTTACGGGCACCAAGAATGGTGCTAGTTCAGTGGTGTGGTGTTACGAATACGAGTCAATGGTGCAGTCTAACGCAACCAGTGGCGTTGTGGCGTTAGATTGCACGATTGGTTCGAATTCGTGTGCGTGACACCGCTGTACAGGCCCCATTCTAATTGCCCGAAGGCCCGTCTTTAGAATATCAAAGCATTTTAGTCAAGCGAAAATGAAGAAGAAAGAGTGATAAGAGTAGGTACCTCAATAAATCACTCAGCTTTTTTTCCTTAACATGCCGGCTCTTGCACATTTAGTTTTAGAAGTACATCTCATGTGTTGTTTTTAACTTTAGGTATGAGTTTAATTTTATGTATGTATAATACATGTGTATACAGAAAAAGTTTGTGAAATGAATTCTCGGCTCCTTTGTTACTGGTATGTGTGAGGCGCACCCAGTGTTCCATCAACTAATGTCCCATAACCAACGGACGAGCACCACTGGCGCTGAGAAAGCCATTGTGTGAGTTATCAACTTATCAGTCACCCGCGTTATGCAAGCTATTTTAAGATTAATAAAAAGCATTTTATAGGTACAATACAATAATCCAATGCCTATTTCAAAAGGAAATATCACTATACACAGTCAGCATCAGATAGTGACCAAAGTGGCCAAATATATTGGGACACATTCTTATTTTTATGGCAACAAAGGCGTGTTATAAAATATTTGACCACTTTTGCCGTCACTGTATACAGTATACACCGTGTTTGTATTGCATTCCGTTAACTTTGGGCTATACCTAGGTAAGTACGTTTAATGAAACTAAATGGCTTAGTTAATTTTCATAAAATTGAATTATTTTATTTACTTTTTTTTATAAAAAGTAATTAATGAAACATTTAATTAATTTTTATTAAAAAAATAAAGGTATAGAGTAGTTGTTGCACGGGAATTACATTTAACTCAACCAAACTATTGAAAACTGGGACATTACCAATGACATTTCGAATATCGATCGTCTTAAACACTAATCAACACGTAAAGCAAGTGTACACGCTCGTACGGGCCTTATCAGATAAAAATAAATTATTGATTATCTCCGAAATTGAGTTAATTAGAATACCGGTGTCTTTGAGAAAATTACTTAATTTAAGCTCAGGAATGCACCCCTGAAATTAATATAAAAAAAGACACAGTGTATTTTAAACTTACATTCATATTATACAAATTACAAGGACACAAAATTGATTTGGATATTCGGATATCCCAAGTTTTCGGTAAACCGTTAAATATTGGGATTATAAACTGCTAATGTACTTACCTGTAATGAGGGCATTAGGCCCCGAAGAACATTTCGTTGAGGATTTTGTAAACATGTATATCATGAGCATTATACTTTTGTGGGGCTTGTTTTAAATTACGGAATGCTATAACCAGCCAAACTTCATAACCGGTTTCAGTTACGCCCAAAAAATAACCGATATTCGGTTATAATCATTTACTTACGGTTATTTCCCACAAAAAATGATAAATTTAAAATCAAGAAATTAAAAAAAAAAATTACAAAAATAAAGGTACAGTACAGGAATATAAGTGTTCGGTTTTTAATAAAACACACAAAATACAGTAAAAGTGAAAATATGACCTTGGACGTCATACAATATTCAATCAATCAATTTGGCATTTTTTCGTTATTAAAGTACACTAATAAAAAATATTTAGTCACAGCCAAAAAAGGCAGGATTTCGTAGTTATAAGATAAGTTTATTTATTTATTTATTTATAAAATCAATCCATAGAACAAACAATCCACAGAAGTCATAAATAAATAACCGAAAATAACCGTTACCGGTTATTCGAGTTTTCAATAATCGGTTATGAAATTTTATCTAAATTATCGGTTATAACCGACTGTTTCAGTTACGGTTATAACCGATTTGCATTCCCTTTTGAAATTAATTAAGATGAAGCATTAAATTGAAAAATCTGAATAATTATCACTACTTAACTTTCTTCTCTACTGAGTTACCTACTTTTGCAAGTTCTGCATTTGTAATATTAGTAAGACGTCCCAAAGTAAAAGGACTGTATTTTTGAAGATAAATATTAAAAAAGCTTCGTTGAATCGTTGAAGTAAGGCAGCCCATAACCTAAAACTGAACACAGTCATGTTATTTGCACTCATATAACACGTAACACAGACTGTTATTGGTGTAATTTTTTAGTAGAAGGTTTCTTCTAGTTTGAGCGATATATAGTTTCAAATCATAACCTTAACAAACATCTGCAAGCATATCATACACAGAAATATACACCTTGTCATAGACAGTAATCAGTGGTTTTGTCGATGTTCCATTTGGTAATAGTTATTTGTTTCACAAGGGGGCAAAGTTGTTGTTTAGCCGCTCGTGCGATATTGATACCCGAGCCAGGGAGATTCCAAAATTGAACCACAAACATTGAGAGAGTTTTAAGGTAAAATTCGCTTTGTCTTATACTGTTACAAATATTCTAAAATTTTAAATATCAAGTCCACATACAGTTATCCAAATACGTATATATAACACGGTTCAGTGCAAGACTACCTAACAGTGCTGCTCTTTTTTTCATTTAGTATTTTAATGTTTTTATATAAAATAGTCAACATCGAGCCTATTTGGTGTAAATATCGAAAAACAGTGCATCCAAAAAATACGAAACTATGCCTATTCAAGCTATATATTATATATACTAGTTAGTTATACAAATAGGGTAAACTACCCAATGATTTGCCCTTAGTAGAACTCTGACCCCTATTTTTATCAGTGTCAGACACCACTGCCACCTCAAAATAAGTTGGGAACTGGCATTACAATAGTTTACCTTAATTGAAGTCTTACCTTACGGTGTAAAATAGTTATAAGCGGACGAATAAAGGAAAATGTATTATGTTATGTGTCTAACATCCACTTTTCATTCTAATGATTCCTAGAATATATAAAAAAAATATAACCAATAAATAAAAGTAATCATAAAAACAGGTCAGTCAGTTCCGTTGATACAAAAAGAAAAAAAAAACAACCAAAAATACAGTGTCATAGTTTATTGAAAAACTTACTGCATAAAAACATTTTAACTTAGCATCAGATCTAAGCGTTGTACTTATAAAATAAATTCTTGAGTTGTTTGCACAAATAAATGGCAGTTATTATAAAATATAAAAAAAATAATTACAGATATACAAAAATCCCAGTTTTTGTTCGGTAGTTTAAATTATGAATTAATTCACCGGAGAGCGATGTATTGACTTTGACTAATAAAAATTAATTAATATTATATAAAATAAGAAATCTAATTAAAATACATTTTTTGTCCAAACACCCAAGTAAACAATTTTCTTCATAAGAAAATATGACGATTGTGACTTACGTTAATATTTTTCTTCAATAAGTTATTTAAAAATAAAAAATCATTTTTCCAACAACTTTGATTTCTGGAATGGACAGTGTTAGATACCGTCCGCATTTTAAATATTATTATTAAAGATAATTTCAAAATGTTAATAAAATATTGGGCAGTGAATATTATAATGCGTATTTTGAATCGATCTTACGAGCACAATGGATACTGAATCATTATATTATAAAAAAAAATCCATAAGCTATATTAACAAATGCGTTGGGAATATTTTTAAATTCAACAATACATTATATTAATTAGTATCAAACATCTGGAAGACCGAGCTCCGCTCGGAAAACACAAAAGCTCAAAAATGCGCGTTTTCCCAGAAATAAGATCTAGGTAAATCCATTCTGCGCCCCTGAAACCCCCATATAGTAAAATTCATCACAATCGTTAGAGCCGTTTCCGAGATATATTATTATACATGTATACAAGAATTGCTCGTTTCAAGGTATAAGATAAGATTCAAGTCAAGGTATCAATTAATAATTTTATTTAAACGGCGAACGGCGAAATAAAAAAGCATCTACCTTCTGCACCATAGAGTCAAAAAAATTAATAACAGACCTCTTATACTTTACTAGACAACTCTATAAACCAGTTCGAAAAGTTATCTAGTAGAATATTAGATAATCCGAAGCACTTATCCACATCCGACACTACAACAATTACACATACTAACCCCATAAATACTTAACTAATTATTTATTTATATAGTTTACATCCACGTCAGGTTCCGTTTAAAACTTCTAATTTAAAGGAACCAGAAAGTTGACGAAAACTTGCAGATGCAATGTAGGTGCTGTCCTAAATTTTTGACATTTTTTATTTCATAGAGCATGACACCGACTTGTTCTAATGAGTTAATATCCTTTGACGATCTCTTTGTCAATTTAAATCATGACTTTTGAGGGTAATAGTTTTTTTAATGGTGAAATTAATTTTGGACTGCACTCTACAACGCTACCTTGTTACATTCCATTTCATATTACCTGGCGTGCTTTTAGAATATCAGCTACAAATATATTACGATACCATTAAGCGATTTATACATTTAGGGACTTATTGCTCGAAAATATTGATTTCTATATTGCGCATATTATAATTTATCAAATATTACACATTTTATTTCATGAATTTTCTATCTGAAGGAGACGTTGAAATATTGTATACAACGACAATTTTCCGCTATAGACAAGATTTACCAGGTCTTACCCAGATTAATCTAATTGACTACCAGTTGAAGCACGTCAGGTAATGATATAATTATAGACCTTAGTTGAGCGGCGACATGTAGGTGATGTCGTCCCACGGGTGGCGGTAGAGGGGCTGCTTCATGCGCTTCTGGTCCAGGTAGTGGCCGATGAGACCGATGGAGCGGCCCAGCACGAACAGCGCGTTGATCGTGCCCATCTGGATGTAGTTGTTGCCCTCCTCGCTGGAACAATCCATAATATTAGTGTGTGTCAGGTTCACAAGTCTTACAGTAAATAAAATATATAATTGTAAGGTTCATTTTCGAACAGGCCTTTAACAAATTGGTGCCGTGACCAGGATTTTAATATGGCATTCTACACGAGACCTCCGAGAGCTAGGAGAGGGCGCGAGTCCGGTTTGCTCCAAGGGCAAGCTAGAAGAGCCTCGCTTGCCCCACACAACGCGCGATCAGTGCACCTCAGATCTTTTCGACGAAAATACACAGAGATAACTGTTTTTCTGTAGTAAACAGGTTGGTGTGCCTGAAGAGATCCACCATTGCGGCAGCAGTGAAGAAGAGGTTGGGCTTGCGCGAGGTGACGGCCTCGATGTTAAGCGTGTAGCGCATCACGGGCCCCGCGGGCCATCGCGCCGTCACGTACGCCTTGAGCTCGCGGACTCAGTCACAGTATACCTCGGATAAATTCACAAGGTACTTACGTAGTGAACAGGTTGGTATGCCTGAAGAGATCCACCATGGCGGCAGCGATGATGCCGTCCACGTTGAGGATGAGGTTGGGCTTCTTGCGCGTTGTGACGGCTTCAACGTCGAGCGCGTAGCGCGTCACGGGCCACGCGGGCCACCGCGCCGTCACGTACGCCTTCAGCTCGCGGACTCGGGAGTCGGGGTTGTTGATGGATTTTACTCTGGAATCGGAAGTTTTTGTTAATACTAGTTCAATAAAAAAAAAAACAGTAAATGCTTCAGTAGTACACTGGAAAACTCGGACTACAAACATTGTAGAAAACGTTTATAGGTCATCCTTTATCATGCACGATATAGATATCATTTTTGGATTCTCGCAATAAAACAAGGTTACCTGTGTCCGATGCCCATGATAAGCTCGCCCTTGGCTCTCTTCTCGTTGACGAACTCTTGCGGATGCTGCCCCTTGTCGTAGGCCGCGCAGAAGTCGATCGCGGCGCGGTCCAACGCGCCTCCGAAACGGTCGCCCTGGGAAGATACATTTACATTTGTAATTTATCTTATTGAAGGTTCCATTAATTGGCAGTAAGGTAACTGCGTTAAACTAGTTTTAGTATCAAAACTCAGCTACCTTCTACTAGAAAATTACCGTGCAACTGTTGAACTCACTGCTTGAAATAATTAGTAGATCTAGAAGTTAATATATTTTTTAAGTTCTAATGCCAGCGTCATCATCACTAATCAGCGACGATCACTGGGTTATGGCGTTAGGAGGTCCTAAAGGGGTTGACGGTTAGTTCAGGGCGAAGTAGTCATTGAGGTATAGTATAGTCAAGTATAAAAATATGGGTGTACACATCTTACTCAAAAATATGTCCCATAGCATCTTATTCCCGTGTAATAAGAGCGTAGTACCATATTTATAAGACGATTCTTTCTATACATATTTTTGCACTTGACTGTACTAGAGTCGGCATCTCCAACAAAATGATTCCACACCTCATTGAAGTGCCGGCACTTCATTGCCTTTAGTACGTCTCCGACTACTGGCGAGATGCCACACATGTAACGAAAATTTGTTACTCAACACAAGTTGTTCTCGATAGCGTGTCTAGTACGTAGTACATTTATGTCAGTGGAAGTGGTAGTTGGTAAAGACTCACGATGGTGAGCAGGCCGCTGACGACGGAGGAGATGAGGTCCTTGCCGGCGCGCGCCGTGACCATGGTGTTGTGCGCGCCGGACACGGCGGGCCCGTGGTCGGCCGTCACGATCAGCACCAGCTCGAAGAACTTGCACGCCCAGTCGGGCAGCTCGCGCTGGAACCTGCCACAAACGGGGATAAAATACGTTGTGTCCTACATCTGGCGAACTTGCCGCGTATGCGGTTTGTTAAAAGCTCGCAATCAATACGTAGTAGTAGTATATTGTTCAGCTTGCGAAAAGCCCATTAATCAGTCCGCACCCGCATTGAAATAGTCTGGCAACATTACCACATTCACATCATGATCAGAACAATCTTCAAATTTTCGAAGAAGATTTACGGTGATTTAGGGTGATTATTTCAGTGCCGCCTTAATGTAGTTAAGCTGGACTCTAAATGCTTCATCGTCGTTATGAAAATAACAGTATTTGATCACTGACATTGACACGATTTCTTATTAGCCTTCAGGACTCTTCTACAATAAACTACTTCATCATATTTCATCTTGAAAATTTGGGGGCCATTAATACACTTTGAATTCGAACGTTTGAATCTTTTATGTAATTGCCGTCTATTCGCGCCTACTAGATCAATCCTTCATACTCACCACAGCAAGCTGATGGTGCCTTTGATTCCTAGCTGCTTCTCCAGGACCCGGCTCAAGGGCATCCCGCAGTACGTGAGCTCCTGCTGATGATTAGACCAGCTCCTGACACCACAGCAAGCTGATGGTGCCTCCTACTCACAGCGGCTTCTCCAAGACCTGGCTGATGGACATCTCGCATAACGTGAGCTCCTGCTTTTGATCAGACCGATTCCCGACACTCACCACAGCAAACTGATGGTGCCTCCGACTCCGAGCTGCTTCTCCAAGACCTGGCTAATGGGCATCCCGCAGTACGTGAGCTCCTGACCGCGCTCGTCGCAGATGGTGCTGATGAACGCCGCCGGCTTGCGGATCAGACCCAGTTTCTGGAGACAAATTACGAATATTTATCATTTTATAATATTCTAAAACATACAAAAAATTTAAAAACGCGAAGCGTGATCGATTTAAATCCTATTCATTTAGGCTGAAGGAATAAGGTTTAATCCCGCTTAAAAATGTATATTTTTCAATAACATGTATTTCGAACTCACCCTCGCCCAATCGTAGTCCATGGGCACCTTCGGCGGTTCCTCCTCCTCCTTGACTATGATCTTGCCCTCCTGCACCAGCTTCTGGTACACCTGCCGGACCGCGGCGCCCAGACTGTCGAAACTCTCAGGTACGGTGACGCCATAGGCCTTGAGGCCCTGGTTCTTGGCGAAGGCCTTTTCTAAGGCAGAGCCGGCGAGAGAACCGGCGTGGCCGAATTGGACTTCAGAGGTGAACATGTCTGCAAAAATAAGTTACGTTAGCTGGAGGAAGCGAATATTACGTGGGTTTAGTCGTATTCTTAAAATGGTAAAGATATTATGCTGCTTATGCAAATTCCGAGGGTTGCTATCCTTTATTTAGTTTAACACCGCGTACGATAGGCATTAAAAAGGATATGAATTATTATAGATTGATGTATGCTACACATCATCATGCCATTCAAACAGGGAGCGTGCATGATCTGCAGGGGGCAGCACAAGTGCCCTTATTAGCGCGAAATGTAAATGTCAAGCTTGAGTTTGTAATTTACGCCACAAGACGGCAGATCTTCCAACGCGCACGGTCCCTATAGTATTTAAACTTCATCCGGCATGACATTTCAAAAATGACAATCAAATGTCAGTCTTAGTTATTGAATATGGCCACTAAATCACCACTGCCTTGATAAGCTTCAGCTCTAAGTTAACTAATATTGGTAAACTTATCAGCTTGAGCTGGCGGAATGAAAAGTTTGCCTAATGTTAGAACTAAGTAAGTATCAGAAGTGGGACTTAAAGTTTACCTGAGCATGTGCCGATGCACCAGGCGACCATGGGTTTCTTGATGCGGCCCTCCTTGATGGCGCGACACACGTGGTACTCCTCCACACCGCCGACTTCTCCAAGCAGCACTAGCATCTTCACGTTGGGGTCAGCTTCGAATCTGTTGACAAAAGTTGCAATTGAGTTACATTCTGCTAGTTCCTGCTCGCGACGTCGTCTGCGTGGAATGGTGATGATGATTAATAAACTGGTCAAGTGTGAGTCAGACTCGCGCACGACCATTATCTATAAAAACTGCAAAAAATCACGTTTGTTGTATGAGAGCCCCCCTTAATTTTTTTTTATTCTGTTTTTTAGTATTTGTTGTTATAGCGGCAACAGAAATACATACAATACATCCTTGAAAATTTCAACCGTCTAACTATCACGGTTCATGAGGTACAGCCTGGTGACGGACAGACGGACAGCGGAGTCTTAGTAATATGATGAAATTGAACTTTACATTGAGGTTTATGTTCTGTGGTCTGTGACGGTTAAATCCGTTGTTGGCGTTGTATCTGCGGTTCGGACACAACCGTCGTTGGCGTCAAAAAGGTTAAGTGTGAAAAGGCAACAAAAAGTTACTTTTTATCTACGGTTCTCTTTCTTGGGCATAGTAGATTCCGCCATCTTGTAGGCTACATTAGAAGCATGAACTTCACATTTACACCTCGCGCCAAAAATCTGACGTCTCCTGTGCTGCCCCCTACAGTTTAATGCACGCTTCCTATATCTCAAAATTGTATTACACGGTTAAATATAGGGGTTGTTACCTCAGCAGATGGTCGATGAAGGTGGTGCCAGGGTAGCGGTCTCCTCCAATAGCAACTCCCTCGCAGACGCCGTCAGCTTCTTTGGAGATGATGTTGTTCAGCTCGTTGCTCATACCGCCTGAACGGGACACGTAGGCCACACTGCAACAAAGTTATATATTAATTTGTATTTACATCATCACTAAATGTACTTCAGACTGCTGGACTGGAGTCTCTCTAAAGTCATCTAATAATTTGTAGCAAAAGAATTACCTAACTGCAATTTCTATCTTACCAAATTGCTTTGGCTCACTCTAGCTAATTAAAACAAAAATATTACTTTGCTAATCCGCGAAAAGATAACGTGCTAGTCAATCAGTGCCAACCCGTTATACTTACTTGCGTATTTTTACATGCAATTTATGTTCCCACTCCCCAATACGCAAATAAATATAACCGCCACCAAAAGTACAAAACTCGACACGTGTTCCGCCTGTCTACGAGGCATCCTCAGGAGATGTTGACGGTGGACGATTGAATGAGCTGTCTAGAATGGTCGGCCATATTTATACCTTGAGCACTCCTCCTACTGTACAAGTGTGAGTGAGATGTAAACATGTTGAATGTTCGTTGAATTATCAACTTTATCTACACGTTGATAGATTCCAAGTTTGAACTGACCTGCCGGGCCTGTAGAGCTTGCTGTCGACGATGTTGTCGATCATGCCGGCCGTGTTGCCGATCTTGAAGCAGCCCGGCTTGATGCCGCCGACGGTAGCGGGGCCGATGATGTTCACCTGTCAATACATACATTGCATGAGGATGGTATTCCACCTGTCCAATTTCTTTGTCTAATGTGCATTGCGTCTCACTCACTCATTAAGCAAAATGTTATATGCATATACACATTGGACCAAGAAATTAGACAGGTGGAATACCATCCTTACGCACATTTTCATGAAGTCGGTCCCGCCAATACGATATAACAACTAAAACTTGTTTCTAAATTTAAAACCCTAAGGTAGCTATTTGTGTGAAAAATGTTAACTACTGGGATTCCAGGAGTTAAGCTTGCATAGATTACGGCCCAAAGAATCTGGATTTTCCTGGATTCAACGGGCATTAGTAATGAAATTTAAAGGGCCGTCACAATAGATCACTGCTTGGTCGACGTGTGACAGCCCACAACACCCCAACAACAATAATAACTCTAAAAAAATTATGAAAAGCTCTTCAAACTTCAAAATCTAAAGGAAGAAAAAACGTCAACTAATATAAAAATTGCCCATACATGGACTAGAAGGTAGTAGAATTTTTTTTGTAAACTTACGCCTCTCGCGTCAGCCAGCTTGATGATCTTCCTGGTCATGTTCTCGGGGATGCCTTCAGCGATGATCACGATCGTGTTGATCTGGGGGTGCTGCATAGCCTGTTCAACAAAAAAGTTACCTTTAGATATATATTTATTAAACATGTGGCAATAATTTAATCAGTAAATAATATATCTGTATGAGCCCTGTACAATACACTTTACTTCTCAAAAAAGCTGAAAAACGTTTAATTTCACAGGTGCTAAGTATGATGGTGTCAAAACTGAAGCAGCTTCTTGTTTCATTGTTTGTTCCTTTCCCAAAAGTATTCATTTCACAAAGCTTCCACAATTGCAATGATTCGAGCAGATCGATCTAATGACGATGACGTTAAATCACCGACTAATATCAGATCGCGGTTTGAGTAAGTACAGGTTGATTCACGAATGGAATAAACGAAAGTTAGAAATTTCAGTGTGCGAGTGACACCTGTATCGGTATCATAGATGGTGAGATCGCATAGATTGCTATACGCGTGCGCCCGTAAGCGACAGAACATACGCAATGCGGCCAAATTAAAAACACGTTTTAACATTCCTGACACGACACCAAAAACAACCTACGTAATTTGTTCGGGTTATTTGTTGCCCACCATAAGCCAAACTAAAATTTACGATGGGGAATAAAAAAAATGGAACTGTGACAAGGACAAACAATCATAGCGCTTTCTCTGCTACTCCTACTGAATGTTCCGTAAGAGCATCTCGTTCGGTCATCTGCTGGCTCTACCATTTCATCTCTATACTTATTGTACCTCTATGATCGGTATACACCCTGAGCCGCCATTTTATTGGTTAATGTGATACACACATAGATATTTTCATCCACTTATTCATTCCATCCGTGCCAGCTCTTGTGAATCGACCTGTAATCCCCATATATTGTACCTGCATGGTGCTGTCATAGGCGGAACGGAGCGAAGCGAAGTTGACAAGCACGGTCGCCTCCTGGTGCTTGCGCATCGCCACGTCCATGTCAGAGAACACTGTAACAAGCACACATTTATTATGAAAACGGAATTATGGATGGGAACCATGGTTTTTTTTTATGGACGTCATTTAATAACATGTTATGGATATTTTATCTTAAATACAGATTTTCAATACGAAAATTAATTAATTATATTATGCCATAACTCTGCCATCCGGACCAAGGCGGCACCCATCGACAATCTTTCTATAGGCCGTGCGCGTTGGAGGGTCTGCCATCTTGTGGCCGGAATCAGAATTATATACATGTACATTTACACGTCACGTGTTTTGTTCTGCATAGTAGGTTCTGCCATCTTGTGGGCTACATCGGAACAGTAAACATCACATTTACGCCTCGCGCCAACAATCTGACGGCTCCTGTGCTGCCTCCTACAGTTCATGCACGCTCCCTATAAATATTCACACCCACCGACATTTTTAGCATACAAATGTGCAAAAGAGAGGGCGCTTTTATTTGTTTCTTTTTTTATTAGGATCACCAACAGAGATACAATTCACATACTATAATTTACATACAAAAAGAGCACATTTATAATTGATCCCCCACTTAAAGGCAATCACAGCATGCATTAAGATTCAGAATAAGAGCTTAATATAAATTTGAATAAGTACAAATGTTACTAATTATTCCAATTAAGAAAACACCTACTTAATACTAACAATTAAATTTCTACACAAAAGTAAGTTATTCGAACTTTAACTGTTTATTTATTATTATCTGTCGCACAAGTCGCGCAGTACGCCGTTCGGCACACCACGCTGGCTCCACAGAAAACCAGCGCCGTTGACAACGCTTAGTCGTGCCAACTGCAATGCTGAGAGACCATTTCAGCCTCACATCCTTATCCGTCTGTTTCGTATTCCTCAACTAACACTTCTTATTTTTTATTTCTTGTTGTTGTTAATGTATTTTCTTTTTTGTAATAATTGATGTGTTGCCTGAATAAATATTATTGTATTCTATTTTATTATTTGCTAACTCGTTTCGATAAAGTATAACCAAACTTGTGAAGGCTGGGCGCCTTTGGCCAACTCTTACGTCGAACCAAGGTGGTCGTACCAAGTTTGTATTATAAACATCTGGGAGACAAGATAAAACATATAAAAACACAAAAATGCGCGTTTTCCCAGACATAAGATCTAGCTAGATCGATTTTTCGCACCCGGAAACCCCCATATAGCTCATCGAAATCACTTAGAGCCGTTTTCGAGATCCCCGAAATATATGTATAAATATACAAGAATTGCTCGTTTAAAGTGAATTGAGAGTTCAGACCTTGGAGGATTTTACAAATGGAAACGTTTTGACTGTAATTTTCTGTACAAAACAGTCAGCGGGGGAGGGCCACGTCGAATGTATGGCTATTTGTACGTTAGATTAAAGTCAGTCCGTACAATACATATCGCCATTGGCCGAGCTTAGAGGGGTAAGCTCTTAGAGGCCTCTCCAGTTGTTAAATCCTCCAAGGTCCAGACATTCATAAAAAATGCAAGTCATAAGTGCACCTTTCGCAGTTATTTTCGAGTAACCAACAACTCACCGGGAATGAAGACCTCCTTGTTGCCGAAGTAGTACTTCTGCTTGTGGTCGGCGGTGAAGGGGTACACGATGGCGACCACGGACGGCTCCGCGCGGCGGCAGATGTAGTCGAAGTCCAGCATGCCCTGGGGAACAATGAAGCGTTGCATAAAATAAATAAATAAAAAGTAAATTTACTGTCCCAAAAAATAATAATACATACAGGAACGGATAGGGCCCACTTTCCCCCATTATTGAGAAGCCGGACTGCCCTATTTGCGGCACTGGGTACGATCGTATGCTCAAGTACCTGGTGTCCCAGAAGGAGGCACATAACTAAATTTAATGATATGGATTTTAATGTCAACACAAAATTAAAATAAGTAAGTGCTGGTGGCCTGGCGGTAAAAGCGTGTGACTTTCAATCTGGAGGTTGCGGGTTCAAATCTGGCTCGTACCAATGAGTTTTTCGGAACTTATGTACGAAATATCATTTGATATTTACTAGTCGCTTTTCGGTGAAGGAAAACATCGTGAGGAAACCGGACTAATCCCAACCGGGCCGAGTTTACCCTCTGGGTTGGAAGGTCAGATGGCAGTCGCTTTCGTAAAAACTAGTGCCTACGCCAAATCTTGGGATTAGTTGTCAAGCGGACCCCAGGCTCCCATGATTCGTGGCAAAATGACGGGACAACGCGAGGAAGAAGACAAAATTAAAATTGATGAGGGCATTTCGATTAGAATAATAATGAATAATTACAAATTAATACAACACAATAGAAAATCCAACAAATAATTATAAAAATAACTGTCCGAAAAGATAAAAATTAAAATAAAATGAGTGTGATTATCCATTTAAATTAATCAAATAAGTATTCGACAAGGTTATAGAATTCATGTTATTGAAAGTGTTCTGTTTGTATCAAGCCAGATACATTCTATCTGGATGGCAAAGTTAATAAGCTTGCTGGAAAGGAAAAAATAAACCCAAATTTCAATCCATAGATCGTTATACTGTTCACTTTTTCTACAAAAGTCTCAACGCCTGCTGAGACCGGTTCATGGGTGTCTACTGTTGCCCCTGTGAACGGGTTCCAGCGGGCGTTCTACATACATTAAAGCTCTCCAAGGGGCCTCTACATGTTGGATCTATATTCCCACACAACCCTATCAAAAGACCAGGATTTACAGACCCGTCGATTTTTGGTCTAGTGCGAACACACTTGAAGTTTTTTTTACTAAGACATGTTGTATAGTTACCTGGATGGCGCGGTTCTGCATGCCCCAGATGATGGCCTTGGTGCGGTCGCTGAAGAGCGGCTTGGCGGTGCACAGCGGCTGGCCCAGCTCGCCGCGCGTGGGCGACTGCGAGCACACCAGCTCCAGCAGCTTGGGGGTCAGCTCGGGCAGCTCGATCTTGGGCTTGGGCTGTGAGAATAAATTATTAATAACTATACATTGCCACTTCTAAGCTTTTACTGTTTCAAAAGATTGAGGACTCACGTGGGCTGCAAGTATATATTACACACGAACTCTATAAGTTCAATGAAAATTGAGTATTTGTAATATTTAGATTAGACACAGTTTAAATAATAGTACCACGGTACAGAAACGACATTTCCTACTAAACCGAAGTTTGACAGCGATTCAGGGACGAACCATGCTGTCCCTTTCTAATGTATGGCACTATCGCTTTCGGCTATTTAGAGTTGTCAAAATTCAAGTCATTATCTTATCTGTGGTCGTGCACGCAAAAGGACGTCCAGTTGTGCCAACCCTAATAATTGCTCGTAGCAATGCTGAGCCGAACGGAGCCGAGAATGCCCGAAAGGATCAGTGTCGCCCTGCGGACATTAGCTATCTTTTATACAACTTTAGATCTGGTAAGACAGAGGAAAATGGTCAACTTACGCAGGGTATAGGTTTAGGCAGCTGCTTAGGCGCGTAGTCCAGCTGGTGCTCCTTGGGGATGGGCGAGTGGCCGAGCGCCAGCCCCACGATGGCCGTCATGTTGGCCTCGGGCCCGAACACGTACAGGGGGATGCGGAGGCGGTGCCCGACTTCGCGCATTTGCCTGGTGAAGGAAATGTTGTTAAAATACTATTATACATACTAGTACTACAATAGTACATTGTGCAACGAGGGGGGTAAGTGAAATTTTGGATACGAGGGAATTAAGGACCCGAGTTTACAATATTCTTACCCCCGGAGCTTCACACAATGTTTTTCATCACACTTGCGAAGAAAAAACGAAATTTTAAGCGAACAATTCTTAAATACGGTGACATATCAAACATTCGTCCTCCATTTTGTAATTTCTTGACAGGTTAGGCATCGAAGACACATTCATATTCGGCATTCAGCCACGATTGAAAATTATGTAAAAATATTTTAAACGGCTGTTAAATTGATCAAATTAAATAATTTTAAACATAAACAAAAATATGAAATTATAAACGTCAGTATTTTAAAAGTAAAACTCATTTATGCTACTTGGTTTGTATGAATAAGTGACATAATTTAAAAAAACTATAACTCCCTATTCTTTTTTTTCGCAATCCATAACTCCCTTGGGAACAAAATAGACCTTTGCCCTTCAGTACACCTGCATGAAATAAGATCTTTATCGAGCAAGTGTGATGAAAATACAATAACCAATGGGAGGAACATTGATAATCGATTTTTTTTTACTTGTCGACTGCAATGGATGAATTAAGATATCGTAAACCAAACTATAATTGCGTACTTTTCATGTATGGGCTCCTTATTGTATGCTTTGTAGGTGTCGATGGCGGTGATAACACCACCAAAGGTATCAGCGACATTTATAAAGTTAGCTACCTCTTTCTATTTCGTATGTACAAGTGAGAAGGGTATATGGTTACCTAAGTCCCTCCTGGTAGTTGGGGCCTCCTCTCCTCACGAAGATGGTGATGTTGTACTGTATGAGAGCGTCCTTGTAGGTGTCGATGGCGGTGATAACACCGCGAAAGGTATCAGCGACATTTATAAAGTTAGCTATCTTTTTCTAGTTAGTATGTACAAGTGAGAAGGGTATATGGTTACCTAAGTCCCTCCTGGTAGTTGGGGCCTCCTCTCCTCACGAAGATGGTGATGTTGTACTGTATGAGAGCGTCCTTGTAGGTGTCGATGGCGGTGATAACACCGCGAAAGGTATCAGCGACATTTATAAAGTTAGCTATCTTTTTCTAGTTAGTATGTACAAGTGAGAAGGGTATATGGTTACCTAAGTCCCTCCTGGTAGTTGGGGCCTCCTCTCCTCACGAAGATGGTGATGTTGTATTGTATGAGAGCGTCCTTGTAGGTGTCGATCGCGGTGATGATGCCGCGGAACGTGTCAGCCACGTTCGTGAAGTTGGCGATACCGCCACCTATGATCAGGACCTGGAAATTATTAAAAAGAAAACATTGTATGGCGATATTCATGAAATAATGAATAGAATCAGGCGTTACTTTGTGGAAATCCATATTAATTAAAACAAAAGATATTACTTTGCTTATCTGCGAAAAGACAACGTGCTAGTCAATCAGTGGTCCGTTCGTACAGTCAACATCTCCTGAGGATGCCTCTTAGGGAGACGAAACACATGTCGAGTTTTGCACTTTCGGTGGTGGGTTGTTATATTTATTTGCGTATTTATTTTTGCGGTGGGAAGGTGGGAACATTAATTGCATGTAAAAATACGCAAGTAAGTATAACGGGTTAGCACTGATTGACTAGCCCGTTATCTTTTCGCGGATTAGCAAAGTAATATATTTTTTTTTATTTGATATATATGAACGCGCTACAAGTCTCAATTAGATATTAATCGTTTGTTTTAAGGCCAGCACCGGCTGCGTGCGCTAGCGCTAATATGTTTGAGCCGCGCACGTCACGCAAGCCGTGTGCCGTCTCTCATAAAGATCTGCATATTACAACGCACTTGATTTATGTATTAGTAAGAAAGGGATAAAAGTCAAATATGAGGTTAGTGATGGCACGCACCTTCCCGTTGGGGTGCTTCTCGCGGCACATGAGGCTGAAGATGGTCTTGGCGTAGTCGGCCGTCTGCGACTCCGTGGGCGCGCCCGAGTACTCGCCGTAGTTGGCCAGCTCGGCGGCGCCGCCTATAAATAAATATTATAGGGACATTCTTACACAAATTGACTAAGTCCCACTGTAAGCTGGAGAAGGCTTGTGTTGTGGGTACTCAAACAACGATATACACGGTGGCCAAAAAATATGTGCATTCCCATTGCCAGGGAGGTTTTGGGCTTATACTGAGCAAATTTTACTATGGGACCAATCCCGAAATCACGACAAATTATTGTGGCTGTTCCATACATTTTAGCTGGTCCATTTTCCATGGGAGGGTAACGTTTTCTTTAAGTCATTTCGGGATTGGTCCCATAGTAAAAGTTGCTCAAGATAATCCCAAAACCTCCCTGGCAACGGAATGCACATATTTTTGGCTACCTTGTATATAATATATAAATACTTAAATATATAGAAAACTCAAGCAATATATGTGTTATTTACAAACAGACACGAGATAAAAAGCTTTAGACGTGACTTTGTCATAATAATATCTTGATAGGTGTCTTATCTTTCAATATAAGTGAGAGAAATGAATCTATTTCATTGGGTTACGTCGCGTGTAATGAATTCAAAATTTTTGAGCTCTCGAACCCTTTAGAGCGTTCGTGGTCAACGGGAGACGTCGACGTCGACATTGGAATGTGTCTGAAATTCATTATACGCAATATAATCTGTTTAAATTGTTTTTTACAGTACATATGGTGCTACTTTCCCGCACACGTGCATATGTCGAAACTTTAGAGCCATATGTACTGTAGAACGTTGTACGATACACGTGCGAATATGTAATTCGCAACTCGTGTCGATTTAAATCACCCCCTTCGGTCATTCTTTACTTTATCAGCACTCCTTGCGAATTTCCTATTTTCTGCACTTGTATCGTAAATAACTATTATTTCATGGTTTATAAGGATTGGAAATTCGAATGATTTTCTTGTTTTTGTCACAGTCTGACATTTCGATAGCTCATCAAAACCGAACATTTGTGGTATTCAAGTCATTGCCCAACTAGATTTAGAATAAAAATGCATAAAAAACATAAAGTTGATACATTGTAGGCTGACGCCTGTAAATTGTTGGGTTTTGATACAACACAAACAGTATATCCAATATAAAATATAGATAAAAATGGTGATCGCACGTACCCAGCTCGCAGATGGTGTCGGTGTAGACGACGGACGCGCCGCCGCCCGCCACCATGGTCCAGATGCGCCCCGACTTGTTCAGGATCGTCAGCTGGAAATAACATGTCATTTTTAAAACAGTTACGAAAATAATCGATAAAAATATCAAAACTTGAGAGCGCTCACCTAGAACCTTAAGATAAAGATGACGATCGATTCTTTATACAAACGTAGTCCTCACTTTCCTCTCTGTATATTGACATTATGGAAAATATATTTACAGAATTTTGTGTTTTAGTCATAAGTCATATGCCCGACCGGTTTATTTATTTATTATTATTAAATTAGGAGCGTAAAACAGGTTTCATACATATTTTTTAATGTTCCTAGCACTTATAATATTAAAAAAATCTATGTAATATTAAAAGATCAATGGGTGTAATAAAGTTCTAAAACTTCTAACCTTCAGGGTCCACGCATTTTAGCCACATTTTGCATTATTACTGCTCCTAATCCGACTTTTAAGCATCCAACAACAATAGAGGTTAGGGTCCGCAACGCACATGTAACTCCTCTGGAGTTGCAGGCGTACATAGCCTATGGAGACTGCTTACCATCAGGCGGGCCGTATGCTTGTTTGCCACCGACGAAGTATAAAAAAAAGTAAGTTTTTACGAATTCCCGACTCACCTTAAGACCGGCCCATCTCAATATTTTATGTTAAAACTGCTCCTAATGCGTCTTTTTACCAACAAAAACAGACTTATTTACGTTTTATTCTGACCTTAAGACTAGCTCCACTCTTGGCGTCCAAGTCCGCGATGTGCGCCTCCTCAGGGTAGGCGTCGCGCCCAAACGGAGGAGGGAAGGTGACGGAGCCCCAGTTCTTGGCGCAGATGAAGTCCGCCGTCTGGTCCAGCTTGGCCGCCAGGTCCAGCAGGTAGATGCGCTCGTTGGTGATCACGATGGGGTTGATCTCCATATACGTGAAGTATAGGTCCACGTATACGCGGTAGAGGGAGAGGATGAAGGTCGTCAATATCCTGAAATGATTTAGGGATTTTAATATTGAGACTAATCATATTATTATTGGGATATGAAAGGGCGATCTCTGCGCTCTGTTGGAAATATTCTCATCCAAACATAGTTATGTTAACCCTTCCACCAACACGTCCACTGACGCCCGCGAGTACAGCCGAATGTTAACGTTTGTGCATCCCAGTAATATAGGTTGAAATAAATAACTACAATTACACTACCAATTTCACAACATTGTACTTTGAACCATGCTAAAAATATGATTAATATACTACCACACCAATGTCTAAAGTAGAAAGTCTCACTCTCTCATTAAGCAAAATATGAGATACAAATACACATTGCACCAAGAAATTGGACAGGTGGAATACCATCCTGAAAACGCTGGCTTGTTTCCGGCCTCGCCCACTGCAGGCCGTGGTCACTTTTTCTTCAGTATGTGACATATATTTCGGTTTATAACAAAAACGAATTACAATTTTAAATTTAAGCGACAAAATTACTGTATAAAATGATTACCTTTTAGTGGAAGCAGACTTGATGTTTTTGAGCAGAGTCCTATCGATTTCTTCTCCGGTGGGGAATGTGTCTACCGCTACCTGGAATACACAACAAAAAGCAAATAAAAACTATTTGTATACAAAAAAACCAGTTTACAGTACGTTAACTAACAAATATGTATTTGATTATTCACAATTCATTCCATCGTTTGATTATTCAGTGACATTCCCTTGTGTAAAGAGAATTTGAAATAGAAATGGAACTTTGTAAGCCACAATAAATTTACTGTCATCTTTCGACACATGATTAAAACTTTTAGAACGCCATTTGACTTTGATCCTTATTCTTTTACTGATATGTGTTAAAATTGCTAAATATCAAAAAGTGGCGCCATCTAATAGATCAAAGGTTAAAGGTATGGCGGCATCGTTTCGAGCGATGATAGGAGGTCACACAAATTTCCAATGTAACGGGGACAACGCCGTCCTCGAATCGTCGGAGGTAAATTTAAAAACTGAATACCCGATAAGTCCCGTTTCTAAAGGTTAATAAGATATATCGCCTGTTGTTTGCCTCTGCTCGAGTTGTGGTATTCTCTGTATTATTTTCTTGTATCAAGGTGTGCAATAACGAGTATTAGAATTTGTAAAAGTATTATAGTATATTTCCTATAGTAAATTAGCAATTACCTCGAGCCGGACGGCCAAAGCGTCAACATCGCCGACATCCACGCCTCCCTGGTGGTGGAACAGGATGGTGTCTGTGCGTCTGCCCGACTGTATGCAAATGTACATCTCCTCATTCTGAAAAATAACAACAGTTCCTTTAGATTTACATTCAAACATGTCAGTGACCTAAATTTAGATTGAGCTGTCACAGACATATACCCCTGAGTTGAAGGAAAAATAGGTAAAAAATTTAAAATCCGATTTCTAAGCACATTCAGTACTTACTACTTATTTTTATTTCACAGTCTGATAACTATTTGTGCAATAAACAGTGTTAATAAATACATTCCCGGACGCAAAACCCGGGGGTATAGTCTTAGACGTTTGACGAAGACTCGTTTTACGGATCCCCAGGCGCAGTACCGCTGAGTTTTCGGTACCGTGCAAGGAAATGCTGGAACAATATACCTCCACCGATTCGTCGCTTAAGTACTGACCGCGTCGTGTTTGACGAAGGGTTCCACGATGAAGTGTCTGAGTTTCCCGACGGCGGCGCCGACGGCCTGCTCCTTGCCCATGTGCTCGCTGAGCCAGCGGCGCACGTCGCCCGCGGACTTGTTCACGCCGACCAGGCCGAGCTTGCCGCGACGCTTGATCAGCTGGTCGGGCTTCACGACCAATTGCTGTTGACAACGATGCATTATTAATACGGTGTTGATTTAAAGTTATCTAGGAAAATAATCACACTTGACTCACAAGATTGTTCTGTCTATATACCGATATAATACGTGTGCAATAAATATAATTTAATTACCAATTGTTATATCTTCTATAGTACATAAACAAGTGGTCAACAATAGGAGCATTCCAGGGCCCTGCTCTTTGTGAGTGATTAATCAATGACGCAATTTTCTAAGCATTTCTTGAGTCCCTTTGGCAAAGCAGTCACGTCGTACCTGGGAAGGGCGAAATTCTAACTATTCCCGAAAAAAGTATGTTGCTTTCTATTGAGTTGCGAAAATACTATACGTTTTCATAACTCAGTGAAATATTTTTTAGATGAAATTGCGCTTATATTGTGCAGAGTAGGGAACTCATCCGAATTAGGGATTTCATCAATCTCTGAAGGAAAAAAGATCTACATCAAAATAAAAACCAGTCTGAATATTAATTCGCCATTTATTTCGCCGGCATTCGCCGCTTGAAAAGCGATGCTTGTTTCCATTTCCATGTCTTCAACTATTTATTTTTATTCTATATATATTTATGGGTTATTATTTGAATTGATATTTTGTTGCAATAACGTTATCAGGTATCAAAGGGATTTATATAAGCTGATTAGTATGTCTGATTTAAAACAATAACGAATAATGCCAGACTCTTTGTCTTTGACCTTTGCAACACAAATATCGTAAATATCTAATCCAAAGACAATAACAACATGACTTATACCAGAGATAATAAAAGATAATAAATCAGTTTAAGTGTATTGCAATTTCTAAGATATCGTATCGTAAACAATAAGAAAGCAGATAATAAATGAAGTTTTTAATGGCTTGGAAGTTTTATCACGATTGATAATTTCATATAATGTATCAAGTAGGTATGAAGTCAGCCAAGTCAGTCAAGTTGTGTCTAAGTCGTCGTCGAAGGTGAGCTGGCGCGGCACCAATGCTGTCCACACAGACCTTGTCACAACGAGATACATACCTCTTTGGAGAGCCATGGGTTCTTGCCGAGCTCGTCTTCCCACACGGTGTTCTGCTCGAAGGTCGCGAACCGGCACGGCACCAACGCTGTCCCTGGCGCTATGTGCCTGAAACACAAACATACATTGTTAATTATATTTAATTATTTCTGTATTAGACAATAACGCTGCCAACGGGTAAGTCTCGATAGCTCAGTTGGTAGAGCGGGGAGCTAATTGCCGGAGTCGCGAATTCGGGTCTCACCCGAATCAGTGAGTTTCGAGTATCTGAAGAGTGCAAACCTCAATCTCTAAAATCCAGTAACTGTAATGCCATAAGATAAACAAATATGTGAGTTTTTCAATTCAGTGTTATTCAACCTTCGGGGCTCGAGGGGACCCCCGGAGGGGTCGCAAAGCCTATGTAAATGGGTCGCGAAAGTTAGAAATAAAAAATGGGATTAAACGGGCCCGTGAAACATATTTTTATGCCGAGTGGGTCGTCAATTTTTTTTTTCAGCAGATGAAGTCTGCGTCGAAACGTCGGAAACTCGGAAATAAAGGTAACAATATAAATTCGCAATAGACCCGGTTTTGAAATGTTATAAACGCTTATACAAGCTGAATTTGTATGGCGGGAAGTAGTTTTAAATTAGTTTTGCGAAGTAACTAGCTATTAACTGTTTGTTTTAATCTGTCATATTGTTTTTCTGTATTCATAAGAAAGAAATAAAACATAAATTACTTTGGCTTGTAAAATTTTATGCGACAATATTTTGTCCCGGATTGTTCAGAGTTGGAAAGGGGTTTCGAAATACCCCAAAATTAAAAAGCTGTGGATTAATCCCATGGAAAAGCGAATTTTTCTGAACGTGTAGGGTTTTCTTACATAGTAAAATACAATCAATTTTATCTCTGTTTAATCTTATGTAACATAGAAAGGCGCTATCTATAATTAGCTTTCATTGGCCACCCTAATTGCTGATAGTTGCGTATAGGCGATAATTAAAACTAGTTGATACAGTAAGTGCAAGTATCGCAATACTCACAAAATACGCCTGCGCTTCGCAACGTTAATGTGGTCAGGCAATTCGCAACTATGTATAGAGGCATACATTGACGTATTAAAATGCCAAAGAAATATGTCAAAATATATGGATCAAACTGACATTAAGACCTAATACCGCTTCTACGAGTATATATTTTTTTATCAAGATACGTATTTCATACAAAAGTAAATTTAATGCGATACTATTTAAGTGTCAAATTTGTAAATGCACGTATCAAAACATTGAATAATTTTATAAACGTCAAAATGAATAGCGAGTGAATGAATTATAAAATACCATGAAATTACAACAAATTCACATTGGTTCTGTAAAAATATCAATATATATATATAATTCACTGAACGAAATATATGCCATCCTTTTTTCTTGTTGTACTTATTGCTATTATAGGCGCATTTTCACAGAACGTTTCGTCAAATTTGACAGTTGTCATTGTCGACTTTCCAAATCATAACCCATCGTAATGAAATTTTGAGAACAGAATGATAAAGAAATTGAGTTTTTCGGTTACCGCTAATATTTCCTCTTAATAAGTTCCAAGAAATTACTCGGAAAAAAAGGAAAAAGGTTACGGGGTACGAATCGAACCCGAGACCTTCGATTTGAAAGTCCCATCATTTTTTTTGTAAGGTCCATTGTGTTGGCGGACCGGTGCAAACTGCGGGCTGCAGCTTTCCGCAACCTATGACTTGGCGCATCATCCGCGACCGCCGCCGATGCCAGATTGCCGGCTCCCGGTACGGAGTGAAACATGTCGAGCAATTTAAGTAATATATCTGTGGCTCACGCAAGTTTTGCTATTAAAATTACAATCATTCTTTGATTCATAGTGAAGGGTGTTACCTGTTGATTAGATCTTTGCCGGTCGCCTCGTATATGGCCTTCGACGACATGTTTGTCTGTTTGTGTGTATGTGTGTTTCACTGCGCGCTCTCCGCCGTCATATGGCCGATGGGCTCAACTGTGAACAAAATAATTATCGATTAGTAGTGTACATTCAACTGCTTAGTGGTAATAGTGATAGTGGTGTAAGAGTAGATCAATGTTTTTTAACTAGACTAATAGACTCCGTTCGTGACTTCGTCCGCATATAACGGCGTTATTCATTTGTCTTAATCTGTCATTTTGACATAGGTAAGTATTATTAAATGCCGAGTTTCTTGCTGGTCCCATATTGGGATACCTTCCTACTATTTAGGAGGGATTTAATTCTTCTCTGAGGTGTAGGGTTAGAGCCGGCGTAGCTGTTTCATGTTCATAAGCGCATTGTACCTAATATGCCCACTCGTACTTGAAAAATAAACTATTTATCTTTATTGAATTATAATGAGGCCTCTAAAATTTTATGAATAATGGGGTAAGTTGCTAAATTGCTATGTTGTAAGGTGGGTTAATGTACGAAATTCTTCGTACTTAGCGTCCATACTTTAAACATACAGTCCGCAGCCGAAGTAGTTAAGTGTTCAAAATGATATGCATACATCTAACCTCCAGCAGCCCACCATACAAGAAATATTGGCAGTAAAACTTGAATCAATGGCATTAGAAAATATAATTGATCAAAACAAAACCAAAACAACTCTGTTCCATTGAATAATGATTTAAATCTCATCAGTTATCCTTATCATAATTGTGGAAGTTATATCATATTTAAATATGCAGTTACATTTCCTGAAATCGGAATTCATTATCTTAATCCAAAAAACACGTGCGAGAAGTATAAGTAATGATTATTCTAATAACAATTACAATATGATTATAAATAAATAAATATTATTGGACATTCTTACACAGATTGACTAAGTCCCACGGTAAGCTCAAAATGGCTTGGGTTTTGGGTACTCGGACAACGATATATATATATATATATATATATATATATATATATATATATATATATATATATATATAATATGTAAATACTTAAATACATAGAAAACACCCCTGACTGGTAACAAATATCTGTGCTTATCACACAAATAGATGCCTTTACCAGGATTCGAACCCAGGTCCATCGGCTTCATAGTCAGTACAAACCACTAAGCCAGGGACAGATCAGCCCGCGTAGCCAACGTGCATATCGTTCACGATCCGTCGCGAACGAAACGCAACTGTCACAGTCGCACTAATATGGAAGAGTGATAGAGAGAGATGACTACGCTACGCTACGGAGCATTAACGATTGTAACGTTGGCTACGCGGTCAGTCGTCAAAATTTAAAATTGGATTAAAGAAAAATCAGTGGCACTCCGGGAGTGCCGTCAGAAGTGAAAATATATTTAGCTTATAAGATGTCGGGTACGGTAACGGTCAATGTCGCGAGTTTTATGATTTTTTCCCTTCTCAAAAAATTCCCAACGCGTAAAGAAGTTTTCACTTCAAAAAATATATTTCTGAGGATGACTCATAAGTTGGATATATAACTGTCATAAACTACCTAGTGTTGCAATATAATAGGAGTGATAGGCATATAGTTACAAATGATAATTTATTAAGTGATAATGTCATCAATTCTTCACATCAAATTCATACTTATCTCTTCAAGCGGCATAAATTATTTTTGAGTTGTTGGAATTTTGATTTTATTTCAATTAATCTAATTTCAAATTTAAATGACGTAATCGGCCGGAAGCCGACAGCTTACCACTCCAAGGGATATTATACCAATTTGCATCATCCATAAATACCGTACCATCGCATGATCGTATCGAGGCTGCTCCAGAAAGAGTTTGTGTTCTGCTGCGAGCTAAGCGCGAACATTCAATATTAAGCTTCCCCTGTCGCCAAGGCAACGCAATGGTTTTACACCTTCCCGTCACCGAACGCACAAAGAGTTGAGTAGTCGTAATAGGGCTCCGCGCGCCGCGATTGGCCCGCGCGTGTGGTGTGGCATCGCATGATCATGATCCGCTTACTATCGAGGCTACGCAAGTTGTATTGCGGACGGAATGACGTCACGCGGTCCAACCTGAACCCTAACGTGAGAGAAATCGCTAATTACTGCAATATAATTATAATAATTACTATGAAATCCCGCATTGTACCGAAATGACAATTTCGTTCTCCTTAGTAGATATGAATTATGCCTTTATATTAAGAGCATTATATTATGAACAGAAATTTAAAAATGGGTTGGAAGTATTCTCAAATAAAGAAGTGCATGGCGATGGACTCTGTTTATGTTGTATTGCTTGTTGGGAGACTGAATTAAAAAAAAACGCGGCAAGAAATCGGAATTGAAGGTAAAGGAAAAGGTATTAAAAATATATTAGCTGATTGTGATTAATTTTGCCGTCGTTAACTTCCGGGTATGGCTTTGTTACTGTTTTTCTTTCGGATACTATATTTAAATTCACCAAACCGTTGAAAACTGTCACATATCAATGACATTTCGAATATCGATCGTCCGAGACGTATTTGCGTTTAGTAGCAAAGGTATAAACACATACTAAACATTAATCAATATGTAAACAGGATTATCTCCAAAATTGAGTTAATTAGCATACCGGTTTCTTTGAGAAACTTACTTAATTTAATCTATAAAAATGAAATTAATTCGGACTAAAAAAACCACCGTGTATCAGACACTCATCGACTTGATTTAAATGATTTACAATAGCTCTTTACACTAATAATTCATTAATTCAACACCACAAAAAAGTAAGTAGTAGTGGCAGCGAGGTAGGAAATGAGTTAATTAGGCTCTCCTCTTCGTGATCTGTAGGAAAAGTAATCAATCTGAAAACTAGGCAAGCCGGTGGGAATTAAGTTCCATGGTCGCCCCACTTTTGGTAAGTAGGTATAAGTAGTGCGCGAACGTATGCACCTTTATTTTTAAAAATCGTGAGTCTTCTTATGGTGAGTTGTTATACAAGTCGTGCTACAGGGGCATTCCACAAAAAGGTCTTTGTCGATATGGCGATTATCGCAAGTGGTGTCCTGATTGACAATCGCGCGATTGACAATTAGGACACCAGTTCAATGTGTTTGATACGCACGAATTTTTCGCGAACTTGCGATAATCGCGTAGTATTAGGACGACTTTCCTTGCCTTTATCAGAATTGTTAAAAAGAAAGTCGTGCTTCATTAGGAGATGTTGGCATACGTATTGTAACAATTCGCGCGCCACGTCGCTCGGATGAACGACCTACGCGTACGCGGCCATGATCTTGACATCGGGACTGGGTCGAATGACTAGTATCTGTGCGTGGTGTCTAGTTAACGGGGTGTACCGGTTGTTGATGAGTTTATAATTTTTGAAATTTTATAATGAATGGAAAAGTCCGCCTAGAACGTGTTTTTTTTTTTTTTTGCAAGTTTATGGACGGAGTTATATGTATCATAGAATTGTTCTGTCAAAAATGTTCTATTTTTTTAAAAGCTTATTATATTGCAATGTACGTATATATGTAATGTAACTATGTATGTTTGTACGGAACAAATCTTGCAGGATAAATTTGACCCACTTCCCTGTTTCCGATGAAGGTGAAAGTATGCATACATACAGGGTGTTTATTTAGTCACCTGCAATAATTTAGGGGCTAAATATATAGGTCATACTGAGCAACCTTTACTATGAAATCTATCCCGAAACTGTGAAAAAAAAATTACTCTCCCATACAAAATGTCAATAAATTTATGAAACAGTCAAAATTTTTTTCGCGACTTCTGGGTTGGGCCCATAGTAAAACATCCTGTATGTAAGTCGGGTGACAATGCAATATTATGGTATCATCGAGCTGATCTGATGATGGAGACAGGTGGTGGCCATAGGAACTCTGTGATAATACATCGCAACATAATTGTGTAGTAACAAAAGTACAGTCAGCGATAAAAGCTTATACGAAAAACGACTGCTACTGTAACTTATTATTTTTAAATAAAATTTTGGCAAAAATATAATTTAAAAATAATAAGAAGTCTGGTTGTCAAAACTGAAGTTTAATCACCACAAAATATATGACGTCATAGAGCGTCGTACTAGGTGGACTTTACACATTTTATGTGTACTGTACTTATGGATACAATGATTGAATAAATGATTCTACTAAAATAAAAACAATATGTTAGGAATATGCACGTCATACCTGTTTTCGACTTGCCGCCGTAAATAGCCGCGTTAAGTATGGCCTTCTGTTAACAACCATGCAAACATAAGTAACAATGGTCCAATCGAGAATTTGTCAGGTGATAACCAGAATTCACTAATTACAAAAAGATAAAAATTCAAGAAATGAACCTTGTTCTGGTATCACTACGGTTCACTATGCCTCTGGATTTGTGGTAGTAATAAGTGAGTTTTGTATGTCGAATGAAGAAATATTTCAATATTTACGCAGATGTATGACAAGTATTTATCTGTGCAGTGGAGGCCAATTGCTTATTCATAAACTAGCAAGAAATAATATTACCAAATTAAGTTCCGCCTTTACGTTTCGTATTAATTGTATTGTAGGTATTTTCCTTCATTAGCTTTTCATAATTAGGTCCAGCTAACGATCGACATCGTCTGCAAGAGTGAAATATATATCTCGTAATTTTACATTTGGTGACTGATAATGAAATTAACCTTCCATTTTTGGTAGTATGCTTGCAAAACATTATTTCTAACGATATATTTTCGTCAATAATTCTGAGTGCTTTCGCCCAAGTTACTCGTAAACTCTACTTTTCATTTAACACGAGGAAATTAAAATACATGCATACATAAACCTTTAGTAGGTAGTAGGTACGTATTCTGGAGGTAAGTGCTGAACAATTGAGGTAAAAGTATCGTTAGATATTAATTAAAGTAAGTATCAAAAATAAATGTACTTGGAAAGAAAAACTTCCTAGGGTCCAAATGTATCACATTTAACCCGAGTCATAGAGATAAAACGGAAAAATCTCTTCTCATATTTTTGTATATTAGATCGAAATTTTCCATTTTTTAAACTTTTCCTTAATTTCCGAGAACATTTCAAACGATTTTGAATATTTCCGCTACTTGCACATCTGGGGGCCTAGTCAATTGGACAATCGATTGCGCTACGACAACGAAACACTAGCTGTCTCTCTATCGCACTAATATAGAAGAGCGATAGAGAGGCAAAGCGTTTCGTTGTCGTAGCGCAAACGATTGACATCTTGGCTAGGCCCCCTGTAATCTCGGCTAGTGACGATTATGTGGCAAAATACATTCGGGACGGTTCACCGACCACATTAGGTAAACGACGTGTAATTGCAACGTTTAGAATTCGTGTTTAGTTCATAATTTACCCATCGTATGTCATTACTCATTAGGTATTCCGTTGACCTAATGAACATAACATATTTGTAAGCAAGGTTCTCTTGTAAATCGTTTAGTTAACCCAAAAGAAAATCGAGTTTATTACTGTAACTTTTTATAAGTGACACATTAAGTTTTTTTTGAGCCTATATAAGTTAATTGCAATTTTTTTTAGTTAAATAAAAACGATAACTAGTTTTCTTTACAAAATTCTTGATTCAATATTTCAAAACAAAATAAATTCAACCATATATCATATCCTTCAATTTTGACTTAACTTTTGCTACAACCTTCACTATTGCCATGCTATAAGAATAACCTACTCCGTAGTTCCGTACTCACGTATGACGTCAGTCGTGAGGATATTAAAATTAAAACTATAATTAAATGGGATTGGACTGGTCATGTCTGCCGCACGCATCCAGACAGGTGGGCTAGTGTATGCCAGAAGAAAGGCGCCGACGCGGCACGCCCAGACGGAGATGGCGGGACGAACTATACACCTCTCCCAACAACTGGCCGTAAGAGGCACTAAATTGGGAGTTGTGGAAGACAAGGGGAGAGGCCTTAACCCAGCAGTGGGACACCAGAATAGGCTAGTAAAAAAAAAGGAACAAAGGATATGGCGCGTCACGCGTAACTTATATCGCACCAAGTAAAAAAGGTACGTTTTATCTCAATTTCTTGTGTCTAAATTACTAAGTTTTACTCGTACGTCACTCGGCCACATTACTAAGCTCATATAAAGCCAGTATAAAGAACTTGCCCATGTGGATAAATACGTATACGCAGATGGATCACTAATTTTGTACGTGACTTCTCTGCACCTGCGTAATGTATACAGCCGTGACGTCAAGTGGGGTCGCAGGTGACTCGTAGAGGTACGTAACGCTCTGACAAATTTTATTTGACTACCGTACAGCGTCGCTAATCGCATACCTATTGTGTAATCTCGAGCCTAAGTTTAAAACTGCGCTTAATAGGTCTTGTAGTTAGATAGGGAGAGGGTCTGTAGAGTAGTAGTCCAGGCGAGTGTTGGGCCTGGGGACCGAAGTCCACTGAGTGTTGGTCAGAAGCTATATTAATAGTAACTGACAATGGAAACTTCGTAAGCGCGATGTAGAACGTGCTGACGCCATCTGTTAGAATATAAACGACGTTAAACACTGACTGAAAGGAGACACCAGTCTTTTGAGTTATGATTGAAGTCCTATTTAGTCTTTTTGACTTATCTTAATGAAAAAACATTAATCAACATAACTAGAAGTCGCTACTTTACCAACAATAATAATAAGTCACAGGTAGTTTCTCCACCTTTATATGCAAGAGATGACATTAGTGCAAATAGTTTTAAAAAAGAGCATAACACACGTGGGAATAAAAGGCATCTTCAAAACAACGTCAAAGTTACGTATTGTTATACTACTTGTCAATTCCGGAAATTGAAATTGAATAATGTTTTGTAAGTAATGTAGAAGTCAAGGCTGAATGACTAATCTACATACTCCCGTTTTAATAAAAATCGAACTAGATTTGTACAAACGCATTAGTTTTTTCCAATAAATTATTATTATAAAAAAGACTAACTATTTTGTATGGGCACTGTGAATGTCATCTCGCTTAGTGTGATAGAGCACAGCACAGCGGATGTCATTTAGATCTAGAGCAGGTGCCCAACTGAGGAAGTACCTCCACCTTACAGAAAACCGCAGCCAAATAACACTAGACCCTACTCATAGTGTTCCTGCCGGTGAGTAAGGTTGCCAGAGCTCGACGAGGGTGCGGAGTGTTAGGGTAGACAACGCGCATGTAATACCTCCGAAGTTGCACGCGTCTATAGGCTACGGTAACCGCTTACCATCAGGCGGCCCGTATGCTTGTTTGCCACCGACATGGTATTAAAAAAAAACATATCATAGTCCCCTTTTTTCTACAAAGGTAAGGCACGTTCATTAATAAAGTTTCCTAATTTACATAAATTATTGGTGAAAACTGAGCATGTTTCATATATATACAATCTAATAATATGACGATGATGATGTTATTTCAATAGTCCGCTTTGTTTTAAAAATATGATTGTAGAAAAAAGTAATGGTTTCCCACCATTGAATAGTACATTAACATAACAATAAGATTTGAGTTAGCATTTAATATGGTATTACGCAATAGTAGTAACTATAGTTATTTAATCGAACCTATTGTTGCTTTTACGTTATTGTGAAAAAAAAAATATACACATAAATAAGTTTATGGAAAAAAAAATATTTTGGTACAAGCTTTTATCGCTGACTGTACTTTTTTTACCACAGGTAACTACAACTCATCGAGACAGTTTTAAAAACCCCAAACATAATAAGGTTGCGTCGTTTCATCACAGAGTTCCTATCAGCTCGATGGTACCATAATATATATTGCTTTGTCACTCGAATTACATATGTATGCATCAGCTCAATCGGAAATCGGGAAGTGCATTAACAGGGCAAATTAAATAAAAGCTTGTAAAAAATGTGTCGTGATGACAGATGCAACGAAAAGTCCCGTGAACATTTCCATACATTATTTCACTTTTGATTGGCGTTTTCAACGATTGTCATTTGACTAGGCTCCCAGGAAATAAAGCGTCTGTACTCTGTTTATGTGTGTTTATTATGTACTAGCCTTTGTAGTTTCGACTCTGCGTTTATTGAATCAGTTTATGTATATTGTGATATTAATTACTATTAATTGTAAAAAAATCACTCCGTATAGCTAAAAAAAACTTAGTATATTTTCTTATTATAGTCTTTCTCGTGAATGTGGTGGTAATTAGCTTCATGCCCTTTGATATGAAGCTTGTGGGCAAGGTCAGCAGACAGAACAATGAAATTGTCGCGGTTAGAACTTCACAATGCACTTGTAGGTAATGAAATGATGTGAATGAGCACAGATGCCTATTTTACTCTTGATAGTTGACACCTGTTACTATTTCCTGTACATTTCTGGGTTGGCAAGTAACGTCAATACCAATGTAAGAAGAACCAGCAATATAAGGAGAAATGTCACCGTGGTGAAACAGGGGCCAGAGGGTGTATCTCAATAATTGAATGTAAATGACGACCGGTTTGGCCTAGTGGGTAGTGACCCTGCCTACGAAACTGATGGTTCCGGGTTCAAATCCTAGTAAGGGCATTTATTCGTGTGATGAGCATGGATATTTGTTCCTGAGTCATGGGTGTTTTCTATGTATTTAAGTATTTATAAATATTTATATATTATATATATCGTTGTCTAAGTACCCTCAACACAAGCCTTATTGAACTTACTGTGGGACTTAGTCAATTTGTGTAATAATGTCGTATAAGAAAAAAAAAAGAAATATACACAAACCTTTGCTGTAACCGAATTGAGTTATATTATATCTTGATCTCGCACGTGGGTGTATCCGATTTGAGTTATATCTTGATCTTTACTCGTAGGTGATATTCAAGATTATAAGTGAAAGCGTGTAATTGGCTCTGAAATTCTATATAACTTTTCTCAAACTTGCAATGAAATGTTGGCATGACTTACTTCAAATTAGTTCCGGAAATACTACGTATCCGGCGCGATGAGTGAAGATGATATGGAAAGGAAGGAAGGCCTTACACACATAGGCCTGTAAAGCAACCTTCTTTATAAACGTCAAATTGTGACAACGTCTTGGCATTCAACCATCAAATAGTAGTAGATTCGTAATTTGTTTTTAGCTGTGTGAACCTACGAATAAAACAAATTGACTAACAATTTTTTTTATTTGATTTCAAGTTTGAGAAAAGCACTATACAAATCTCGGCGAGAAACGGGGTTGCCGGCCTATATCTACTTGGCCTGCAACCCTTCGTTTCCCGGCCTCTATAGTAATGTAATTACTATTTCTGAATGTGTTTTGTTGTTGATCATTTGTATATTATTAGTAAAATTTCCGATAGTACATGTAAGACTGTGATATGTCAAGATGCTGACAACACCGTGTGGTGTTGTCAGCATCCTGTTTCCAGGATTCGTTTTAATGATTTTAATCTATAATGTAAATCATTACTAACGAATTCATTCAATTATTGATTATCCGTTTTATGAATCTCATTTAGTCAAATGAGATAATTATGGAATATAATTGTAATGGAGATAAAGTGAGTCCGACGAACAGAGGGCTGGCTACTTAGCTTAACTTGAATACTGACTATACTGAGCTACTTTGTTCAGCGGGTAAGCCGCGGTAAATATATTTTTAGTGAATAGTTTTAAGTTATAATAAGTATATAATTACTTGCACATTTTACTGTCTGCTTTGTTTTTATTAGTTGTACCTAATATACTCGTATATAAATAAAATAAACATAAAGTTAAAATGATGAGTTTTTAGATTTCCTTCAGATGCTTACTTAAATAGTAACCCCTTCAATCCTTACATACATACAATAGTGATATAATCATGCTTTTCAATCTCGTACCTTCCTTAGGCAACTCGTTGCCTAAACACGGTACTCGTCGAAAAAGCTCTCTATTATATCACGATTGTATAATATACTATTTACTACGTTTATTAGATAAGCATTTCATCACAAAACGTATCACACAAATAGTGTAACTTTTGTAACAACAATTAAATTTATTTTCCACGGGTCATAAACTACACTTTATAATTATTCTAATACAACCTTGTCATCATTCATAATTCTGCATTTTTAATAAGAAATATCTGGTTCAGTTAGTTATAATTCCCATTGTTCTAAAGATTTGCACTTCATACATAATATATAGAAGTACGCCCTTTAAATATTGCCCTGTCAAAGTCATGTCATTGACATATCGTAGCTGTCAACGACTAGTCAATTGTATAATAATATTGATATTTTGCTATAGACTTTGACCACGCTAAGTTAGCAAAAACTTAGCAGTAAAGGTGCCACACCGCTGGTTAAAACGGTGACGGTACGGAATCGCCGTGGCGTTTTTAAGCAGAGGTGTGGTCGCAGCTTAAGAATGCATATTCCCTATAAGCTCCATAATTGTCTTTTGGCATTGGCTCTTGGCATGAAAACTTAGCGTTTTCCGACCCTCAACAAATTGATACGATTGTTTGATTTATGCATTTTATGATATTTATATGACATAATCTTCAGAGCAAGACTGTAATATTAGTAGGTTATTACAGAACCAGTTAGCAACGTCTCGCATCTTCCCGTAGGTTAGCCCCTTTAGGGTTAGCCTGTACGTTTAGCCTTATAGTGTAAGTTAGACGACCGGTCTGGCCTAGTGGGTAGTGACCTATAAAGCCGATGGTCCTGGGTTTGAATCCCGGTAAGGGCATTTATTTGTGTGATGAGCACAGGTATTTGTTCCTGAGTCATGGATGTTTTCTATGTATTTAAGTATTTGTATATTATATAATTTATATACATACATCGTTGTCTGAGAGCTCACAACACAAGCTTCTTGAGATCACCGTGGGACTTAGTCAATTTGTGTAAGAATGACACTATAATACTTATTTATTTCACTGAGATTCAAAGTTTAAAAAGATTATAACAAAACATACGGCCACCATCTAAAAATATCTGAACATGCACTTTAATATTTTATTTATTAATTTATTAGAGATAAATTAAATTATTTGATCACAAAATTTAGATTTGGGAATTTATGGGATTTGGGGTTTAACGATACTTAGTAAATAAGTTTAAATATAGTTTATTGTAATTACCAAAATAAAAAAATAAATAAAATAAAAACAGTATAAACAACTCAACTCAGTCACTGGCGAATAGTAATTAGCCTTAAATATTTCAGAAAAGACAGCAAAAAAAAAATCAACATTAACCAGTTAATTTAAAAAAAAAATCGGTACCACGTTTTTATTTGAATTGTAGAATTAATCTTTTTTGAACTATAGAATCTGCATGGGGCTTGTGATCCTCGGTTTGCGAAATAGTCTAGGAGGGTCGTAAATAGGAAATGGGCGTCACGGCATATATGTTTAAAATAAGTTTTTGGCAAAAGGTAGATAATCAAATTTTCGATTTTAGTTTTTCGCGGTAGTATTATTTTATTTATTTATACTTTATTGCACGAAATTTACAAATTGCGGACTTAATGCCTAAAAGCATTCTCTACCAGTCAACCGTAGGGCTAAACAGAAATGGTGCAACAAGAAAAGTAAGAGAATTTAATTTAAATCTATTGCAAACAACTGAAAAATATAATAAATTACAAATATAATACACAAATAAAAATATTATAATATATATAACTAATAAACTAATATTTCTCCTATACATATTAGGACTTTAGTTCTGTGAACTTAAATTTAATTTTATCCGGCCTCAGAATTGGTGAGATGTTTAGATGTATTTGCCTGCGTGCGTGCGAGTTGTTTGGTTAATAACCGGTCTGTAGACGTCAAAGCTGTATATTTAAATATATAATGTGAGCGTCAAATGGACGTCTTCAAATCAATACTCTTTTAAATACCTACACACATCTAAATGAGACGAAATGTGTTTTTGGAAAAAAAAACTCTTTACATAAAATTTAATTACCGACTGTGCTTTTCTTGACACAGACAAAGTAACGTATAGCTTTACACGGTAATAGTTTTTTGTGGTGATCCTGATTAGTCTATGATTTTATTTTTCTAATAAGAGAGAAGTAAAGAGGAGGATTGTCCAAATGTCAACGCGTAAATGGAAAATATATTCTGAGAAAAATCTTTTTTTGGAGCAAATAACAACCTTCATCAAAATGTAAAAAAACCGGCCAAGTGCGAGTCAGACTCGCGCACGAAGGGTTCCGCAACATTACCCAAAAAACGGCAAAAAAATCACTTATGGGAGCCCCCATAAATATTTATTTTATTCTTTTTTTTGGATCCCGTTTTACCCAACCCTAAAACTGGAGAAGCCAGAAAACGTCAAAAACACGCGTAGCAAAATTCACTATGATGGTAAAATTCGTCAACTACAAATCTATTCGTATTCTGACCTTTGACATATTTGATTTATTTAGTTTGTATTAAATAAAAAAAAAACTAATTTTTTTCTGTCATCTTGTCTATGGTAAGCAATTCGAATAAGGTCGATATTTAACTCCTACTACATATACTATTAAACTAAAAACGGGATAATTGTGATTGTTATCAACTTCCTCGTTCATTGGACTAAAATTACAATATGAATGAAACATTATAAGTATGTCGTATCAATCAATAATTATGTATTTTAAGGTAACACTGACTTGATGTTTCATTCAACCGGTTGTCGACAGACATCGATTTTGAGTGTATAAATAATGCGAAAGTGACAGGCACCGGTAAAAACCAGTAAGCCAACGAATAGAGTCAAAAATCACAGTTAACATCGTTCTAAATTTCCGAACTGCATTAATACGTTGTCCCGTATTATTAACTAAGTAACTAACACAAGTAGCCTTTCGCTGCGCATCACTTACATAAATTAACATATAAATAAAAAAATAAACTAAACAACAGCACTCACTTCCTATCGTCGTGGCACGACAGTAACAAATCACTCGCGAACGACGCGTGTTAACGCTTCGACGGTCCAGCGGCAACTGACACTTGCTCCACTGACGTGCGCGAACGCAAGCGACGCGTACAACTTTCCAACTTAAAATCGCTGTAACTCACACAAAAAGCAACCTTATACTGATATAAATACAGTTTTTTGAAGTGCTTTATAGGCTGTACCGTTATCAAACCAAGTTTCGGCTATTCGGTTGTAGAGTGAGAATCATGCTATTGATAACGTACGATAATTTGAAGAAAATTGCACTGAGTATCGTTGATAACCTTTGGTAGTTAGAGGTTGTAAAATGTGAACTTTGGACGCGCCTAGCGGACGGCATACCTAAGTGGTCGTGAATGAGACAGGTTGCACGTACAATACCAGAATTTGTACCAATAGACTTGCTGTTGTCAAGACGACTACACCCGGCTATAAAGGCACAAGTTTAACGGATAAAAAGAACTTGTCTAATATGCCTACCCATATCCGGGCTTTTGTTAATTTCATTTGCTTATTATCAAATTCTAGTTAAGAATAATTAATTACAATTTTACTGTTAACTTTAAGTTTCCAAATTTTCCTATACGAAACCAAAATATGATTAAGATTTATTTTCCCAGTAAATGATTAATTTTTAAGTAAAGGTATTTAATTCATAAATGAGGAACAGTAAAATTAGCAGATATGTAATAATTACGAACTGATTTAAGGTAATTATACTAATTAAATAATTATTAATCTTCATTTATTGACTCTGATTGATATTTATAGAGGCCCAATTCTATATGTAATATTTTTATAAACTATATAAAGAACAACGATATAAATAAACAGTTTTAGCTAGTCAGTATCTCAAATAATCGAACTTTGTTGCTCGAAAACATTGAGCAAAATCAAATTCTATTGTAGAATCCTTCGGTTGCCAAAAACTCTGGAACCAAAAATTTAACTTACTTTGGAACCATCGTAAATAAGACTAAAACCGGCACAGTTTATGGTACAGATCTAAAAAAAATATCCTGATTTAACCTTTGGTATGCTTAGGAGCAGTTCTGCTCCATATTCAACCAAATTCAACTTAAACATGAAGATGTCATGAATAAATAAATGGCAATTTTTTGACAGGCGCATACGAAAGGATAATCAAACCATATACCGTACACCGTCACTCATGGATGTCTGCAACTCCTGAGTTGCCACATGCTCTTTTCAGACCCTTTAAAACCTGTACCATTTTTGAGGAAACTCCATACTGTAGCCACAGCAGCAGGTAAATAAATAAATAAATATTATAAGACATTATTACACAAATTGACTAAGTCCCACAGTAACCTCAATAAGGCTTGTGTTGAGGGTACTTAGACAACGATATATATAATATATAAATATTTATAAATACTTAAATACATAGAAAACACCCATGACTCAGCAACAAATATCCATGCTCATCACACGAATAAATGCCCTTACCAGGATTTGAACCCGGGACCATCAGCTTCGTAGGCAGGGTCACTACCCACTAGGCCAAACCGGTCGTCAGTTGTTCTTAAAACATTTTTAGGGTTCCGTATGTTACCGGGGACCACCAGCGTCAACAAAGAGTTGCTCTATTTATAAATTCGCAAACCATTTTAGGTCCTCCCAAGGAATACTGATTAAGAACCTAGAGGAAACCTCAGCAGAAAGTTCATGCCACAGCCGGAGCGTCAGAAGAAATTACTTGATCCCTTTGAAAAGTTTGTAACCCCTTATTTCGCGCATCAATTTACGGATAGGTTATAGGTCCCAGTGAGGTTCCAGTAAATCATACCTATCCGAGAGTTTGTCCACTTCGCGCAGTGAAAATTCAGCAAATGAAAGGATTATAGGTAAAATAAAAATGTCTTATTAAAAATTCAAAAATATATTTTGAAAGTAGGCCTGAAGGGCTCTTTCATAAGTTAATACAACATTTATGTACAGTGACATGAAAAATACATAGCAAAATTGATAGACTGACAGATACGCGTAAAAACTTAAAACTGGTAAAAACAAGTAGATATGATAATTATACATGATTAATTAGCTTTATCTATTTTTGGATATATTGCAAAACTGGTTATGTTTCATAACAATCATAAAATCATAACATACAACTTGTTAAGAACAATAAAATGTAAAGCAATTCTATATTTTTTACATTTTAAATTCTTTTAAATTTTACAAGGCCATTAGGCCACCATTGACAATGTCATGTCAAACATGGTAAAGCTTAATTTAAAAATAAAATAATTATTTTGTGGTAGGTAGGTACAGTCAGAAGCAGAAGTAAATAAGCGCGTGAGGTGTTCAAAATTATCTACACACACTTTTTTTTTAATTATTAAGTTGTATATATTCAACTATACGTATCAAACGGAGCGAGGTTAGGTGAGAAAAATACCAAAAGGAGGCTATCAAAAAAGTTTAGGGATTCATAACTAAAAACCTAAGCGCTTGTTTCCCAAATATAAGTAAATAAGGAAACATTTTGTGCCAAATCGGAATCAGACATATTTTCGCAACAATAACGGTGCAACAGTTGATATTACATTATTAGAGGATGTTTCAAAACTGGGTAATAGTAATTAACCATGCGATAGCAAATGTACATTGCAACTGTCCATAATGAGCTATAGATATATCTACACGGGTTGAGTGCTCGAAAATATGTACACAAGGTATTGGGGACCTTAACTTCAGTATATCGTCCATACGGAAATAACGAACGCCCAAATGCTAGTTTCGGAAAAATATTAACAATGATTACATACAACTTTTTCCCTCTGTGGGTTGGAAAGTCCAATGCTTTATAAATACGGAACCCTAAAATTAGCGTCTGCGCCTATAGCTGATCTGTACCCCTAGTGTAAATTTATTCGACAGCGTAACGTGACGTATGCGTTTGCGTTAACTCTCATTTTGTATGGGATTTTGAGTTTCCATTACCCACAACGGAACGGAGACGGTATATGCGTTTGGGGTGAGAAGATGTTTGTGCAAACATTGGTATGATGCCATTTTTCTTAAAAAGTACTAGTCCTATTTTGATGAGGTTTTCAGTGATGGGTTCGGGTTTGATTGGTGCATGTTCTTAGATAGGCGTTACGGTGACAACTCACCAGAGGGCTCTGCAGTAAACATTTATGTGTGCATCCTTTTTCAATTACGTTTTAACCGTCGTAGGTTTTTTCAAAATTTTTAATTTTGTTTTTATATTATAGATGTTTTGATTATTGTAAATATTACAAGCGAAAAACAGATTTCATACAAATTTTTAAATGCACCGAATTAATTCTAAGCTTAATTTTAAATCTCTTATAATATTTTCAAAAAAATCGAAAAAAAAATCAAACATTGAGGCATAACTGTGGTTGATATACAACAAATTATGTTAAAATATTTCCAATAATGTTAATATCCAGAGAGGAAAATGAGGACTACGTTTGTATGAAAAGGCGATTTCGCACGGGTCCTCAACATTCATCTTAATAATTAATTGTATTTTGTATCAAAGTATTACGTATTCTTGTACGTCATAACCCGTAAGTATTTTTTGCGACTCATGGTTCCGAAAATCTAATTAACGGTAATGATAATTTTGACCGTCTCCACACGATTGGGTTTCCTCCTCTTTGTCCACCAGGTCTTTAAGCCCTTTTTGTTGAGATTCTGGAGGTAATCTTTTATTTCAACCAGCTCGTTCTGGATGGTCTCCTTAACTATTCGAGCTCAATTTTGTTAGATTTCCTGCAATATGCGGATTACAACAACTGCCAGGCCAATGGCCAGGAAAACTAAATAACTAATGTCCTATAAAGTTAATTATCCACATAATTAGAAAGCCTAATAACAGACCGACCAGTGCAGAGGTCAGTGATACAAACCATTACTCCCGACTTACTATATACGCTTGCCCTTCTATCAAGATAGTCTTTTACGTCAAATCACGTCCGCATTGAAAGTCATAAGTCCGCTATTTTAACTGCATTGTATCTTTGCATTCACTGACAGTTAGAAGGCCTTATCTCGTAGCCACAAGGAGTACAACTGGTCAGTTCATTGTTGACATCAGACAAGCATTGACATTGACAGGTCGTTCTAGTGGAGATAGTGTTCAGTGGGTGACATTCGCGCTGTTTGAGGTCGATTGATAGAAAATTGATATGTAGCTACAATAATAGCTATTATTCATACATATTTAGGCGCCTATCTTAAAGTATAAAGCTGGTTTTAGTGTTATGCGGACCGTCAGTATGGATCGCTCCGCGCCAGACCAATATGTATTAAGTTCAGGGAGAGTTTTAGAGTAAGGCTGACGGGTCCGCGCGGACATGAACTTCATACAAATGGTCGTGCGGATCGCTCCGTACTGACGGTCCGCATGACACTAAAACCAGCCTAAAATAAATGACTGTAAGAAAATAAGGAAAAGCTTGGATACCGGTTAAATGTTGCATTTGAGGTTTTAGCGTCGGCAGCGCCCCTGGAGTTGCAGGCGTCCATAGGCTACGATAATAGCTTACCATCAGATGAGCTGTATGCTTGTTTGCCACCGACGTGGTATAAAAACAGAATACCTTTTATTTCGGTGTATAATCAAAATTCGTAGTATTTATGATTTTTTCAAATCGTAGTATTTAATTAATATTTTTTTGATACAAGTTTTTACGGATTAACCGGTTTAGAGTGTGTCCAAAACTCTCTATATTATGCACCAGCGTATATCGATTAAGTACAGATATCTGGGAGACCGAGCTTTTCTCGGAAAACATAGAAACTCAAAAATGCGCGTTTTCCCAGAGATAAGACCTAGCTAGATCGATTTTTCGGGCCCGAGAACCCCGAACTCCCCGAAATATATAAATACAACAATTGCTCAATTAAAAGTATAAGATTAGATTCAAGTTCTTCAAACGTTCGTGTGCTCAAGAAATCGAAATAAACCGCATTAACTGCGTAGATGGGTAGATTGGGTAGGCATAAAAGAAAAAGGCTCCGAGGGTCTACCGCGAAAATCGAAAGTTCTATATCTGCTGCTCTATCGCTCTTGCGTATTGGAAAGATAGAGAGAAATATTGTCTTCTTAAGTCCAAACTGTCATATCTCTGGAATAAAAAGGTCACGCCTACGACACGAACTGGCAAAATTCTTATCATTCACCCTCGCACGCCTTGATAGCGGGAATGCGTGCTGCCCCGAGGTCACTTTGTCGTTTAATAAAGTAGTCACTGTGAGAATACAGGGTCAACTCGGATATGTACCGTAAATAGGGGTTACTTTGAACTTGAACATCGATTTTTGGGAAAGGGTGAGTTGATGTTTGAACGCAAAACTTTAAGATGAAAGTGGAGGACCCTCGTGAAATCGCCTTTTCATTCAAACGTGGTCCATATTTCCCTCTCTGGATAGGATATTAACATTATTTAAAATATTTTGACACAATGTGTCGTATATTAACCACAGCTATGTTTTTTTCCGAATATTTATTATTATAAGACTTAAGAGTAAGGAGCGTTTAAAAATGTGTATGTAATCTGTTTTTAGCTCTAATTTCGCCAAAAAAAGCTATGGTTAAATATTAAGGATTATGTTTGTAAGGCGAAGCAGCCGTCCCCTATAGATAATAGTTTAAAAATAGATAATCAATGTTTCCCCGCAAATTCAGTTTACCGGTATTCAGAAACCACTTTACAATTTACCAATAATTAAAAAGATTCTAACAGACGCCCCAGGTATCGCTGGAGCGACATGGTGGAGGCGGATCTGCGCGACCTTCGAGTCAACAATTGGCGAGAAGTCGCACAGGACCGCGAAAAGTGGCGCTGTTGTGTCGGAGGCCAAGTCTCATTTTGGGTCGCTGAGCCAACGGAGTAAGTAAAAAGATAGTATTCATTAAGTTAAAGATTAACATTATTGGGCCCTTCATGACTTTTAATATCTACATTCATGTTACACAACGAAGTGCAGCGTAGGATGACCATATTGTACCTATGTAAAATAGTAAATAAGGAAGTTAATCAAAAACTTCAAGATTAGAACTTCTACCGTTTAACTTAATCCCCACTTTTGTTGGTCTTTAATGCAGATTAGATTTCCATTCAATAGATCAATTGTTAATTTTTAATCACTTCTCAAATTGTATCCTGTACTAATGTCTATACCTAATATATTTCTAGCAGTGATATCCTTAAATGAAGGCCGCGAATAGACAATCGCTTTGATCTAGATCGTATTAGAACGTAATGTTATTGATAATGGTCAATTGGTCTCAATCTAGGACTCATACACAATAAGTACCTGGGTCCAGATGCCTTGGTAAGCATCGCAGTAGCGTAAGTGTTGTTTAAGTATAAGGGCTTCTGGTTTTAATGGTTTTATAGATATTTGCCATTTTCAAAATTACCTAGAAGTTATCCCAATACACCTTATGTCTGTCCTTGTCTATTCAATTTTGTCACCTGCCATTTCGAATCTTTTCTTCCTCTTTTCATCCTGTTACCATAGGCTGGGGTGTAGGGCTCGATTCATATTCTTCCACCAACTCCGGCTGCAGCACGGTTGCATTTTCATCACTTGTCACTGTGCCTGTCACGTTCTAACAAGCATGTATATGCGAAAGTGACAGGCATAGTGAAAAGTGATAAAAATACGACTGCACTACAGCCGCTGGGTAGTTTGGGTAACCTCCTCCCACCCCAATCTCGAATCTTTTATTTGTCAAAAAGTGACAAAATAGAAAAAAATAGATGTTTTCAAAGCTCGGTAGAAGTGAAATTTTTCGTACATACGAGTAGTGACCCATTATCAATGTTCGTCACCATTTGTGTATTACTGATGTGCAATAAATTTCCGCATTGTATATTTCCGAAGATATATCAGATATGTGTGCATTGGCGCCAGACGCCAAACTCGCGTCTGCATCGCGCGACAAACGCAAACACACTGCTTCATGAAATAAAAAACAAGCCATCGGCGGTGCGCAAGGGCCCTTTGTGATACAAGTCAGTAAAGTCATACGATCGTCTTTATCAGTCAAGTATAAAGTTATAAACAGATGATCACCACGCCAATATTTTAAATTACTCAGTATTGTTTACTACAAATTTATGTAAAACTAAATGCCATCAAACCGCTTTGCAGTTTGGCAGTAGGTACTATTCTGATGTAACACCGATGTACCGTGTCATATGAGAATAAAATGATTAATAATAATAATGTCATACCGGGTGGGGCCTGTAACACGAGCAAATAACAAATTTAAATGATGACAAATAATTTAAATTGTTAAATAATTTAAAATAATTCAATATTTTATAAAGACGTTGAACAAATGTTGTTCAGTTTGAGTACAGTCTACAGTTGAAGTTTTAGGGTTCCGTACCTCGAAAGGAAAAAAACGGAACCCTTATAGGATCACTTTGTTGTCCGTCCGTCCGTCTGTCTGTCTGTCAAGACCCTTTTTCTCCGGAACGAGTGGAGGTATCAAGCTGGAATTTATATCAAATACTCAGGTCTACTGTCCCTTGGAGCTGTGAAAAAAAAATCAACCTTCTAAGCCAACGCAATCAAAAGATACAACCATTTATGCCGCAAATTTTCGACACTCGCAAGGGAATCAAAACCTACAGGGTACTCAGAATCTTGATTTGGCACGAAGCAACGTCTTGTAGCACGCATAAAGAAAAAATTGCGAAAACAGTACATACATTTAGTTACATCAACATCATATAGTAAAAATATTTTTAATAATTGATATGACTCGATTGTCGTGATGGGTGAACTTTTACTTATATACCTACAGGTTTGTACGGAGCCCTCGGTGCGCGAGTCCGACTCGCACTTATTCGGTTTTTTTTGTTCATGTTACAGGCCCCACCCGGTATATTTGCCCCGTAGGCATAACATAGGCGCCAGGCGTCACACGCACTTGGTGATACAAGTCAGATTGACTGTATCAGTCAGGTTTATAAAGATGATCACCACGCAGCCCGCGTTGCCCGGCGGTGCGACACGTAGTCGTGATCTTTCGGCTTATCTCCAGGTCAACTTATGAAAAATGTATACGAAATATAAATCTATACCATTCGCGTCGTATGATGGTCCCTATGACAGTCTCTTTCGGTTGGGCTTAATTAAAAAAAAAAATAACTGAAGAAATATGTTAAGGCCTACGGGAGGTTAGTGATGTCACACTCTCACTGAAAGTCAGTGTGAGTGAGATGGATGTGGGTGCTCGGGGCCGATATCATGTTTTTGAATTTTAATTTGTTGTACTCGTATGTTTCAAAAAAGAAAAAAAATCGCTGAGTTCTCCCAAAAAAAATTGCGCATTTTCAGAAGCCATTTTCGAACTTTTAGCTATTGTGCATAAATTGTTACAATTTTTTAATAGTACAAGTGCGAAAAATAGGAAATTCGAAACAAGTGGCGATAAATTAAAACACGACCGAAGGGAGTGTTTTAAATCGACACGAGTTGCGAATTACCTATTCGCACATGTATCGTACAACGTTTTACAGTACATATGGCCCTTTAAATGTTCGACACAGTAACGTAATATGCTACTTCTCGCACTAGTGCTATAAAGTAGCCCCATATGTACTGTAAAATGCGTTTATGTTCGTGATTTTTTTCTATCGGGTTAAAATCAAAAAATCAGCCCAGCCTATGCAAGTGAAGTTTAGTTAAGTAAATAAACGTCATAATTTCATAGACGTTTCAAATTAAACTAACACCTGCGCTGACTGGGCTGTCGAAATGGCTGCCAACTTATCTTGGTCTGACTCTGTTCAAGTAGGCCTAGCAACAAGTACTTTGGAATCATCAGATTAATTTATTCGTTTAGTTAACAAAACATTATTCTTAATATATTATCAATTACTAGCGAATATCCGTGTAACGATGTCCTAGCCTATAGTCGGTGGTAACTACCTACGAAGTCGGTGGCCTACGAAGCAGCCTCTCGGGTTTGGGAGCCGAGATCAATATTAAAAATATGCGTCGTTGTTGACTTCGCCGGCAAAAGAATTGAGATCTATATGTTCTAGTTCACTTAGGAAGTAATTAAATTTCAGGATTTGACTTTGCAAGTTGTTACGTACAGGCTATATTATACGAGGGCTGCTATTTATATATCCGGAAACCGGGATTACAATCTTCTTAAATAGTATATTTGACCTCCATGGTAAAATTTGAACTTTTTTAAGTACTGGCCGGTATATTTTTTCTTTCTTATTAACGCTAGTGTTTTGTTTTTGACGGGTTTTAAATGTCATCTCGCTGCAAGAATGGAACTCACTCGTGAAAATATTCGTGCTATGATTTATTATGATTTTCGGCGTGGTTTAACGCATCAACAGTGCATAGATCAACTAACTTCAACTTTTGGTGATGAAGCTCCATCTAAAACTACTGTGTATCACTGGTTTAGTGAGTTCAATCGTGGACGTAGTATGCTTACGGACGGAAGTTAAGGCAGGTCGCCCGAAATCGGTCGTTGTACCACAAAATATTGAGGCTGTGCGAAAACTTATAATGGACGACCGACATGTTACGTACCGCGAGATAGAAGCGACTCTGGGTATTTCTATGACTAGCATTAATAGCATGTTACATGACCATTTAGCTGTAAAAAAAATTTGTTCGCGTTAGATACCGCACAACTTAACTAAGGAGCAAAAAGATGCTCGCGTCGAATGGTGCAATAAAATGTTTAAAAAATAAAACCGTGTCGACTCAAAGGCCGTTTATAACATCTATACAGGTCGGACGAATCCTGGATCTATGCATACGATCCCGAAACGAAGCAACAATCAACGGTATGGATGTTTCAAAATGAGCCGAACCCTACGAAAGTTACTCGTGCAAAAAGTACATTGAAACAAATGGTGGCCTGCTTCTTCGGTATTAATGGCCATGTAGCTACAGTGCCACTAGAAAACCGTAAAACGGTTAATTCAGATTGGTACACGACCATTTGCTTACCGGAAGTATTTGAACAAATTCCTAAAACTAACCAGCGACGAAGAATCATTCTTCATCATGACAATGCCAGCTGTCATACGTCACGCGAAACAACTCTATTTTTGGAAGGTCAAAATGTGGAATTAACGGGTCATCCGTACAGCCCTGACTTGGCACCCAATGATTTTTATTTATTTCCCAATATAAAAAATAAATTACGCGGTCAACGATTTTCGACCGTTGAAGATGCTTGACGCATTCAAACAACACCAACCTTCAACCTGCTAGGTCATCTGGAAGTGGCTTAGGTTTTTTATTTTAGGTCAGTCAGACGGCGAGAAAAATTCCGATTTTTAGATGTTTGTATCTTAATAACATGAAATTTAGTGTTCTAGTTAGCCTTAAGGGTCTTAATAAATGAACCAAATTTTATATGTTTGTTTAATAGATTTCGAGTTACGGAGGGGTCAAAAGTGGCTGCAAGCTGCAACTGATTCGTATAATATAACACACGGCGCCTGCGTCGCCAATTCTCTGCTTTTGAACTTGGCTTGACGTGTCTAGATGTCCAACTATAATATATGTCGTCGCCTAGTACCCACAAGCCAAGCCTCATTAAGAGCAATTCCTAGCTGAGCAACTTTTCAAATCTCGAATTTTTGAAGCTATGTTTCTGTCGCGCTGCGGTGGGCGGGAGCCGAAGCTATCTAAGTGTGAGTGCGCGCACACAGACGCGAGACTCGTGCGCTCGCTCATTGCGCGCCGTTCCGTCGACATCGCCCGCGAGCCAGACGGAATTTATTCTGCGCTGCCCGACGCAAGTTGTTTTTGTTGTTACCACGTAATATTGTTTAAATTTTTATATTATACTGTATCTATTACACCCTAATACCAAACACCCTATCACCTGTACTAAATGTATTTTACACCTATGATGACGAAATAATAAATGATTGATTGATATTAATTACCATATAGGTAAAAACTGCAAAAAAGAATGATGTCTCAGCTTCGGTTGTCGTCGTACAGTCAAGTGCAAAAATATGTATCGAAAGAATCGTCTCATAAATATGGTACTACGCTCTTATTACACTGGAATAAGATGCTATGGGACATATTTTTGAGTAAGATGTGTACACCCATATTTTTACACTTGACTGTACCTATCCGTATCAGTAAGTTGGGAGTGATCACGGTGTGTTGTGAAATTTTGTAAGTAGGTATAAATATACCTATGGTTAAACTACAATCTATTTAACTTGTAGTACGATGGGGCTAAACTTGGGCCGCCTTATTGAAGAACGTATATATCGCAATGACAATCTGGGTAAAGTATGTTGGGATAATGCCGGACAATTTTGGGACAATTTTTTTTTTTTATTTAATTTATTTGATACAAAAGAAGATTACAAAAAGCCTTAAACTACTAATCTGCCAAACTGCAGTACAGTTTGTTGGCAGGAAAAAAAAAACTAAATCTACCCTCCATCAACTAGTATTGTAAATATTAATACCTATAGCCGCTTTTGCATACGTATGTATATTGAAACCTTGAAATATTGAAATTGAGAGAACTCGTGAAAAAATGATTTTTCGAGATCTCAACACGTGACAGATTCTTGAAGTACGTAGCGAATCGTTAAATAATAACCGTAGATTCGGCCTGAATTTTGGTAATCTTCAATATAGAACGGTTTTAGTTTTGTACCTGTGTAAAGATGAGACATACTTTTTTTTAGGGTAACGAGTGTTTTGCCATCAAGGGAGAACATTGGATGGTGAAAAAAAGTTGCTTCTAATGGAAAGAGAATAAGGTATCACAAAGAAATAGGTCCGGTGTCTACCCTTTTGTATCCGATCTTAACCCGGATACAAAAATTGGTAAAATTGTGGCTCTCAAACTTTGATACCTATGTCATAAGGCAATTTGATAAGTAAACAATGTGCTAAGAAACCTCTTATTGTAAGGTTTACCCGAAGTATTAAAAAAAACCACTAAAATAATAGATACGTTGCGTAGTTTTGACAATTTAAGATATCGTGAACTGTACAGGTTTAGGGAAAGTGTAAATGTATTGTTTATTGAATGGAATGTACTGGAAGATATTAAGAACTTAAGTAGGAGGGACAAAAATCAAAATAAAAAATAATCGTGCCCAGTCATTTTTAATGAAGGTCGCCAAAAAAATAAGAATCAAACTTAGAAATCAAAAAGACTAAGTAGTTCTTTAAAAAGGTCAAGGTCACTGAGAGCCCATCTTGAAGTATGGAAAATAATTAAAATTGCGATTTCGTTGGTTTAATTTTGCAATTATATATAGTTGATAAACCATCTTTTTTTTTTTGATAAAATTTAAGGATCGTATGTAAAGAGTAAAGTAAATATATAGGAAAAGAGAGCCCTCTTGAAGCATTTTAAGGAAACTAATTTCGAAGCCCTATCTCTATTTTGTATCCGAAACTAGCAATGTATGTATGCGTGCACATCTACTTATGCATCCTTATGTATGTGTAAATACTTTATTGCGAAAAATTGCTCATTTGCTATCTATTTTACTCGATTTTGTTATAAATTTCAACATGTATCATCATCCCTATACAATATAAATACTCTTTATTGCACACCTCAATAAAAGAAAACAATACAAAAGAAAACATACACATAAGCTCAGGTAAACAACATGCGGTCTTATCGCTAAAAGGCAACCTTTGGGTTGCGGAAATTAAAAAAAATTACATTGTCAGTAACCGTCGCGCTGGTAGTGGTACTGGATAAAAATAATGGTACGAAAGTGTGATCAAGAAAACAATAAATGTGATAATTAAGGTCAGTAGGTAAATTGAAGAAAATTTAAAGTTTGATAATCACTGCTGTTTTTTAAATAGGTAAAGATCTGATTGTTTCTGGTCCGATCTTTACCTGGAAGGGTCAAGATCGGATATCGGTCTACAGCAGTGCTAGGTCTGTTAACACAATTACAAAAACAAACACAGTTTCATCACAATACGAAAAATAAATTACAGAGCGAAGATCGGATAGAAGCAAGAATTCGCGAAATTTACCTTGCTCTCTGTGATTGCACATAGCACAAGCCCGACTCCCTGAGCGACGCGGGGACACTGACAGTCGAGGCGCAATGAAATGGCGTCTTACACAATTTTGCCAACATTAAAAAATAAAGCCAAATTAGGGGGAAATGAATGTCCTACGTTCTTCACCCGCATCCGGTATTTACCCAACATACCTTAATCGTTGAACCGCCGCATTTCAAAATGGCCCTTATTTTGATATCGACTAGCCGTAATGTAATACGGCGGATTATACAATACGACTGCGATACTTATATATAAATCCCCTCGTCAATGTAATTTCATTAAATTTGCTATCTAGTGGCAAACATCAAAGTAGTTATCTTTTACTTGTGACGCACAAGTGTGAGCAATGTAAAATACTATATTTCTAAAAAAAATTGCCTACTACGTAATAAAAGAAAATGTGATTATTAAATTATAATACGAAAGGTGGTCAAATCGCAAAATGCTGTCGTTTTATTTAAAATAATGAATTAATTAGACCAGTTCCGAAAGTACCGAGAAATCCAGGTTCTTTAAAACAGTACCGGTTCTGCAATCCCTAATAAGGATGTTATGCCCATCACTATTCCTTCTGTGTACGTATATTTAGAAACTGTCTCCGCCTCCAATTCGTGCGATAAGGACAACTGCAGCTCGGACCGAAATTCACTCGCAAAAAACTCAAAAATCGAGGTTTCGCTCTCGACTGTTTCCTCCTCCAAAACGCAACTAATCATTATGAAATTTTGGAAATTGCAAGAGGAAGAAATAATCTATGCCGCTATGTTTTGATTTTTTGGATATTTTTTGTCATATTTGTATACTGTGCCTTTTTTTACAGCCAATTCAATTTAGCCGTTTTTGCGATTTTCGAGGCGCTGTATCTTTCTTCAAAATAAAATAATCCAAAAAAGCAAAACATAGCGGCACAGATATTGATTATATTGATCTTATTTGAAAAAATCACTGCTCTAGGTTAAAAATCCAGGGAGGAATCAGTCGAGAGCGTTTGTATGGAAAAATCGCAACTAGGAATTCCTCTTAAGCTTAATGTCATCGATTTGTGTAACATTGTCCAATTTTTTATCCGTAGAGTATCGCCAACAGCCAACGGTTCGCCAGCCGTTGCGTGCTCAAGAGGGTTTCGACGAGACCCGGTGACCCCATTACAAATATTTATTACATATGAAATACAATTCGGTGGTCGTTAGTGAATCTTATTATACTTCAATAACTGTCATAATCATTTATAACTTTAGATAAAACAATTATTTGATAAAAATGTGTTTGTATAATCAATTTTTACTGTCTTCACAACTTTGGGAATAAATCAAATGATTTTATTAAATATCTAGGCTACCCCGTCACGGTGATACCTGTTCCAATTTCTAACACCGGTTTGAATCCGGCGGGAAACATGGCACCCTTTAAGGATTACTTTGTTGTCCGTCCGTCTGTCTGTCAAGAACTTTTATTGCGTTTCAGCGTCGGCGACGTCTGTGGTTAATAATTGTTTATGTTTGGGTTCTAAGACACGTCTGGTATCATTTTCAGATGTAGACGTGGATTTCAACTAAATCGGTTGAGTAGTTATTGATTCCCCATACAAACCTACACCTCCTTTTTCATTTTTAAGGGATTTTTTTTTGGGATAAAAGCTATCCCATGTCCTTCTTAGAGACTCAAACTTTATTCAGCGATTTTAGCGTAAAAAAATCAAATTGTATATGTTCTTACTTTGGAATGGTGTCAATATGATACCATTAATGAATTCGGCATCCCATATTTATACGAAAACGATACCAACCTTAGCCTAGTAGTTTAAATTAAGTATATAAATATTAAGATAAAGTTGAGAGCACAGCCCATAGAAATTTACATCAAAAACCTTGGTGGCACCACTTCTTAAATCCATCCTTGGGTCCTAAGGACCAATCCTGCCAAAGGAAATCTTTTGTTCCCGCAACGCCGTATTTTATGAGTGAAGGTGCACTTCGACTGTTTCAGTTTATAATTTTACTGACGTAATTTCGATATGGTACTTATATCATGTACGAATAATAAAAATCGTCATCTGATCAAAATAACAACAACGTATTTCATATTGTTCGGGTTCAATTGCAGATCACCATCGTAAAACTTCATGATTTCATTATCTTCGAACTTGTACATGGTTTTTGCAATAAATGCTTTTCTATTCTAAATATAAAAAACTGCTATAATATCCAAGCACGCCGAAAAAATAACCCTACTAAGATATATGATAGAAAACATTTATATTACCAGAAGACATTTCCAGGATTTCAAGAAGCCGATGAATCTAGTACAACTGGATCAGGCATGAGTGGTAGGGGAAATGATAAACGGGATAGTCTTATGTAACTTTCAGTAGGGTTAGCAGAGAACGCGCTATTATTTTTTGCCCTTGTCAACGTCTCATTTTTTTATTCCCCGCCGTAAATTTTAGTATGGTTTATGGTGGGCAACAAATAACCCGACAAAATTACGTAGGTTGTTTTTGGTATGTTATCAGGAATGTTAAAACGTGTTTTCCTCAGGAATGTTAAACCTCACGGGCGCACGCTTATAGCACATCTATAGGATCCTACCATCTATGAAAAAGCCATAAGTCTTTAACCCACAAGTTGACAAAGCTTTTGGATGTACACTTTCTTTAGAAACCACGCATCGTATTATATTGGGACCGTGCGAAGTGCGTGGTGGGGGTAAGTAAAGCGATCCCAGCGCATAAGGTGGTAAAAATTTGAACTAACTGCGGATAGCGTCTTTAACATTTCGTACAATTATATGGCTCGAAATGAAACTTTGATTTACGATTACTCCTGAAATATTCATTTAAATTGTATGGTGTAAGGGACCATTGTAATCTGTATGAAATGCTTAATATAACTAACGTATTTATTTTGATAATTGTTAATAATGTATCCATGTAAATAGCTTTGCAAATGCCACATATTACGTGATCTTTTTCTAGAAGTTAAGAATGGATATAGTAAGATATCCTTAAAAGATAGACATTTCACATCGCGGACTTTTTTGTAGACCTATGAATGAGAAACAACCCCACCATACATTGTGTTGTTATAGCTCAAACGGATTAGGCAGCGTTTTCGATTAAAGCTCCTAGCCAGCGTGATTTTTTCCGACAACATCGTTATATTTCAAATAATTTACACAAAACCTTAACAAGTTATATACTTAAGACTTCCTCAAGAATCACTCTATTGATAGATGAAAGTCGTATGAAAATCCATTCAGTAGTTTTTAGTTTTGGAGTAGTTTTATAAGATGTAGTGAATTGACGTTTTCCCCTAGAATTGCGGACACTAGGTTGCGTGACAGTCGTGCACGCTCCCAATACACGTAAGATTAGATTTCCTGACTCGACTGGGGTCGGTGGTCGGCTGATAGCGCAATGTCGCTTCAATGTCATAAAAATATTTTTTTATGATTTTTTTTAATGCAAATTGACAAAGGTTTCTAAAAAGACTCTTCATCCGCGCATCGAATTGTACACAGAGACTTCCTGACTTGACCCGTACGGGTCGGGGGTCGTGCGTAAGGAGCAGTGTAAGGAGATATCGCAATGGCATGACGCTTCAATGTCATAAAAAAAAATCAGAACAATTTTGAAGAGCTGACGTACAAGTTGTCAAAGTTTTCCAAAAAGACTTCATCCGCGCATCATATCGTACACAGAGACTTCCTGACTCGACCCGTACGGGTCGGGGGTCGTGCGTGAGGAGATAGCGCAATGTCGCTTCAATGTCGCACTGTCCTCTTGCGTAAGCGGACAGCAGAGGGCGTTTGAGGAAACGAAAACGTAACCTTGTCAAAAACATTCAAAACTGAGAAAACTTTTAAAATATTAAATTACTAGCTATTGGCCGCGACTTCGTCAGCGTGGAATTAGTTTTATTAATTTGGATAGAGTCAGACCAAGATAAGTTGGTAGCGATTTTGATAGCCCAGACGGTGCACGGGTTATATTAAAAGTAAGCCTTCTATGAAATTATGACTTGACACTTGCACCGTCTGGGCTATCAGCTATCTTGGTCTTTTTTATACAACCAAAAATGCTTTTATTGATTCCCTAAACAAACTTCTTTATTTGAGAGAAAGTGTAAAAGCAATCATACAATTTGAGCATAATGCATCAATTATCAGGTGATACATTAATTATCTATCTTTCGGGTAGGAGTGAGAAAGACATGTAGGAGTGTGTGCGCTAAAATATTGCCGTTGCCGGTGTGCCATCTCTCATAAGGATCTGCATATTACAACGCGCACATCTATGCACGTCTATGTACAGGCCTTAACCTTGCCCTTAACTCCTCAAACGCCTTGTCCCGTATACTGTGCAAATTTGAATATTAATTTACAATCAAAATAATTATACAGGACTAAATGAATTTTATCGAATTATGCATAAAATTATATGTGTTTTGTTTTGTAGGCTGCATACATCACTATGCATTTAAGGGTTAAGACCATAACATTATTTGATATGGTGACCCCCATTATGGTTCTGTTCTTATCTATTGTGGTTAAAGGGAACCACAAAACAATTGCAATATGCAATATGGATACTTCCATTTCTATTATCACAGAAGCAATTGATTCTTTGTATTTTATGGAAATGAATATGTTAGTAAGAACAATGGTTATTTGAATTAATTAGAATTAAAACTTACTGTGCATTCGTCACATGACACGGGCATGGGCAGCATCCGCTCAGTGTACCCCTTACATTAAGTATCCAACCGGTCTGACCTAGTGGGTAGTGACCTGCTGAGACTGCCTGTGAAGCCGATGGTCCCAGGTTCGAATCCCGGTAAGGGCATTTATTTGAACCCGGGACCATCGGCTTCATAGGCAGAGCACTACCCACTAGACCAAAACGGTTCTCAAAATGATCAAAAAGATTATTATATCATTGAGCTTTGTGCAACATTATTGTCAAACAATTTACTATCACTGATAAACAATATATTTATATTATTCATATACTAAATAGTAAGATGATGAAATTATTTAGATCTATGTGCAGTATTATCCTGTTAAACAACCACCATACAACAAATATATGCAAAGCAATTTGACCCATATTGATCTGTGGTAAAACACATTGGATACTGAGTTGCTATGAGCCAAATTGAGTTAGTATCACATGTGTGATACTAAGGCCGCTCCACGGGTTATTGACAAATGATTTCATTGATTGATTGATTTACTATAAATTGTAAGATGATCAAATTGGCTGGCTGATGGCTATAACATAGAGCCGTGTGCATTTTTGTTGTCAAACCTTTTACTATCATTGATAATGATAAAATAAATAGTAACATGATGAAAAGTACTTGAGTATTGTGCAATGTAAACCACGCTTTTGAAAGAAATGTATAGTACAGTGTAAAAAATTTAAGTGTCGTCAGCAAAACACAAAACTGACTATCGAGTGTAATCTCCGAAAAGTTAATTTACCTTTGAAACACCCGCAAAAACCTAAATCAATACATATACTTAAAGTTGCGACTCTGCAGATAACTATCTATATAATCTATATCAAGAAATCTGTTACCAAGGAGGATTAAATGCGCCGTTATCCGATAACGCGCAAATCAGCATTCAAATATTGACTTAAAACAGATTATATGGAACCGTAAACAAAATTGTAGCTGCGTCGACATAACCTAAAATTAAATAGTAAATACTTACTGGAATTCGCCGACCCGTAGCCAAGACACAAACGAACTTGGTAATAATATATAAATAAATGTTAAGAGTCCGAATATATATTACAATTCACTTCAGAAGAGAGACTTATACGTTTTATATGACATGACACTAAGAGACATACTGCCACAGATTAAATAAACTTTCGAGTGATGACGTTTAGTGATCCATAGACTAGGAATACATCGGGCCATTCACTATCGAACATTGTAATGCCAAGTATCCATAACTATTAACTTGGCTAACAGAAATCGATTAAGCCAAGTGCAACACTAGGACATAATAAGATGACAAAGAAAATTGTCTATGGTCATCTTAAGTTTTGTATATGTTTTGTATACTTACTTTTTTAGGGTTCTGTAGTCAACTAGGAATCCTTATAGTTTCGCCATGTCCGTCTGTCTGTCTGCCTGTCTGTCCGAGGCTTTGCTCCGTGGTCGTTAGTGCTAGAAAACTGAAATTCGGCATGGATATATAAATCAATAAAGCCGACAAAGTCGGACAATAAAATCTAAAAATTTAATTTTTTTTAGGGTACCTCCCCTACACGTAAAGTGGGGGTGAATTTTTTTTTTGCTTCAACCCTACAGTGTGGGATATCGTTGGAAAGGTCTTTCAAAACTAATAGGGGTCTTCAAAAAAATTTTTTTGATAAAGTGTGTATATTCGGAGATAATCGCTCCGAAAAAAAAAATGTGTGTCCCCCCCTCTAACTTTTGGACCACAGGTCCAAAAAATATGAAAAAAAAATCGTGGAAGTAGAGCTTAAAAAAGACATTAAATGAAAACTATAGCGGACATGATCAGTTTAGCTGTTTTTGAGTTATCGCAAAAACTTTCCCATTCATAGTAAAAAGACTTACTTTAATTAGGTACTGATTATGCAAATTTGCCTATTTATTTAACTCGCGTGAAAGGTACCGTTTCATCCCTTGGTTAACAATTTTTTTTATATGATTAGAAATATTTACTGAAAACAATATATTTAAATGCTAAATTACTTTGATAAACAGTTTTTGATGATGTCTTCTCTATTATAGCCTCCGCTCAAAAAATTTAATACTTTATGGTTATGATATACTCACAAACTCACAACTCACATCTAAGAAGAATGAAAAATATTTTCTCAAAGAATGTTTCAAAATAAATGCAAGTAAGTATTGTTTTAGTTCATTTGTTTCTCGAACCGTTTCATATCAAGAATTAGACTGAAACTCTAAGATTGAGTTAAGTACCCAATATTATTCCAAAATCAATTAAAAATAGTATTTAGATCCACATATTATTTATTTTTATTAATGGTACATTGATCATAACAGTTGGCTATATATTATATTAAATTGGTTTAGGTTCTAAAGTTGGGTAAAGCTGACCCATCATTTTTGTCTTTAAATCTAGAATAGAGTCATTTATTGCATGTTACATCCAGTTATAAAGGTGGTACATATTATTGGGTTAGTTGAAGTGACGCCCTGTAAAAACACAGCAACATATACCTATACTACAGTTAACTTAAAACTACTTAAGTAAATAACAATTTTAAACATTTACAATTTACATTACATATTATAAGATCATTTTTAATCATATTTTTTGTTAAAGTAATCTTTCACACTATAAGAGCACTTATTAGTAAGGAAATAAAATAAATATTTTGAAAAAATTTAGGATATTCTATTTTTTTCAGAGAATTCGGAAGGTGATTATAAATTGTGATACACATGTACATCATGATAAAGGTCAGGATCTGGTGCTTACTAAAATAAAATAAGGACTGTGAGGAGACAGTTGTTTTGAATGAACAGTCAGAATGCTCACCCTGTTTATATAATCAATTTAGTCTTTATCGCATTGTAAATATTTTAATGTCTATTTAAGTTTCATGAATGATTTGTAATACTCTCTTTTGATTTGGTTACCTATGGTACTGGCAATGCCTAGTGTAGGAGCCAAAAAAATTATGTTTATTTATGTTTGAAATAAAATTGAAATTGAATTTTTATACAGTAAAGATAACATATAACATGTGATGAAAATTTAAATAAATTATTAGATAAATCTGAATAAATTCTACTTATAAGAAAGTTACATATTTCAGAAAAGATGTTACTTTCTTGTAGGAATTGTAGCTGCAAAATCAAAAAACACCAGTTTCCTCATACATTTAATTCAGATGGTCAGTTTCAGTAACCAGAATAGTATTATTGGAATAAATAATGAGCATGTGTTTTTTTTTACTGAATATATGTTGGGTGTATTGGGGATGGGGTGGGAGGAGGTTACCCAAGCTGCCCAGTACTGAAGTCAGTGCAAGAAAATGGTTGCCTACACCCCAGCAGGGGGTAACAGGATAGTAAGGAGAAGAAAAAATATATTAAAGATCTAGGTTGGCGTCTAAAAAGCTTTTGATCCCGGGTAGAAATAAAATTAATTATATTTTCGTATAACAGCATGCAATCTGGTAGACGACACTGAGTTATTTAAAAAAATATGTGTGTCTATTCTTAGTATGTTCCCATTTGTGCCCGCTGCTGGGCACATATGGGAATAGGTGCATTCATATAAAACATTCCCATCTGTACCCACCTCCTGTATGGCGGCAGTCACGTGGGGCGGGTACGAATTAAAATAGATCATATTCTTAACACGTTCACTGCGGGTTGAGTCAAATCCGCCTCAATCTCGACTTTACGCTGGTGCGGGGCTAAAAGTTCGTGTTATCTCTCTCGTGCGGGAACTTCTGCCGTTTAACTACAAGGCGTACGACAGAGTCAAATATACATTTCTTTATGTTTTCCAAAGCCGGACTCGTTGGTACAAAAAAAAACGTTTGAGGTCTTAATAAGCCTCAACCGCACTAGATATATTTTATTTTCACTCAGTGCGGGTTGAGGTTTATTAATGTCTCAAGAAAGTGACCTCAAGGCCGCACTGAGCGTGACGCGGGCGGCGCGGGAGTTGACCGCTTCACGTTAGTGCGGCCATAGTTATCGATATTGAACCACGCGTGTTTTACGTAAATAATAGGTATAACCTAAAAACGACAACGATCGTGACCGTTGGATAGGTTAAAATAACGTACATTTGTACACACGTAACCGAGACATTCATTTAATTTAAATACTAAAATTTAGTCTTAAATTTAATCCTAGACTTTGTTAACTTTCTAACAAAATTTTAATACAATTTGAGAGATTGCAGAAAACTGAAATAATTTGACGATGGTAAGAGTATAATACATTTTATGGCCCGCATAGCATGTAGAAAGAAGTGGTTTACTTATTTGCACAGGCTTGCAGTCTGTATGTTTGATAGTTCAGAAGTTGTTTGTAAAAATGTGTGAATTCCCTCCTTATAGTGTCATCCACTGGGCCGCTAACCTTACTGGGATTCGAACTCGAAATAATAAATACAGGGTGTAACAAAAATGGTGGGGATCCGTTTAAGGGCATATTCGGTATCGTGTTCTGATCAGGAAAAAGTAGAAAAAAAAATTTTTGACGCGAAAAATTTTTGGACTTTGCATGGAGGGTTGGCCGACTCGGACGACCTGCCCCATAGAAAAAAAAATTTATGCCCTTAAACGGATCCCCACTATTTTTGTTACACCCTGTATAGCATAAATGCATTAGATTAACTTAAAATGGCGTCTGAAATATTGTATCGAAGATGGTCGATGAGATGATGATCATCGATAGTTTAGCGATAACTGCCATTCCCTTCACTAGACTTAGATAAAATTTAGTGCGTTTTGAGGCCTAAAAGACCTTAAAGATTCTTTAGGTATTTTTTCTTTAACCAAAGGTCAGAACCAAAGGCGAAGCTAAGGGTATTTTAAGCATTTAGTGACGAATGTATAGCACATAACAAAAAACACCTATTCCGAGTAAAGGCAAAGTTATCAAGAATTTAATTACCTACTGAAATTCGAGGTCGATTAGGCCTCACCCGCACTGAAAAAGAGCTTAGGTTTGGGCTGATTCGATCTCAACCGCACCAGTTGAAAGTTCTTTAAGATTTGTCCCGCAGTGAACGTGTTAAAGCTTGGCCATACAGGCGGTGCTGCGCCAGTGGGTCGCGTCGATCTAACAACTATAGGTAAACTTAGAGAGACCCCACATTAGCGTCGCTGGAGTGTCGGCGTCTAGTCAACCATATAGCTGCTCGACGCAATGTTGGCGCCATTGTGCAAAGACTACATTTTCCATAGCGCTGACTAGACACAGACGCGCAAAAAACGTAATTGTGGGGTCTCTCAAAACTTCATATGCCAACCTTTTTTTCTTGAGGGCCACAAGTACGGTTTTGCCTTGTAGCACAGAATAAATAATATTCCCCGGGCCCCAAGATGAATTTGCTTAAAAGGTGATCAGATGGCAAGGATCTATACCAGAATCACCTGGCGGGCCGCCTAAACAGGCCCGGCGGGCCGCAGGTTGAGTATCGTTGCTACAATAACCTGTTGAAGCCTGACCAGTAACATATAATCACGCGCCATATTGCGGAATTTTATTGGAACTAAATTTTTCATACTAAACATGAGAATAACAGCGCCCTCTTGACAATGATCATATATTCCTTTTCGGGCTTACAGTACGTATGTGTATTCCATATGCCCAAGCCTTTACTGGTTAATAAAAGTTATGCGGGATTTTTTTATTGTCAAAGACTTATCGATCTAACGATCCCAATCAATTAAAACTAACAATCAATTAGGGAAATTTGAACAATTCTTGCTAACTGTGAATATAGCCATTCGCTGCCAGCGGCTGGCTCGAAGACATGTTCTTAACGTTTTGTGGGCTACTGGTAAGAAAACAAAATATACATTAAATTATACAGTCATGTAATTAAACACATTTTGAAAAAAGTGACCAAACCCTCTAGTGGCGAGATTTTAGATAATTGCCGGCTAAGTAGGAGCCACGAATTGAATCGATCTATCAAAAGCCGCAGTGTATCGCTAATCACATGCGATTATAGGATTTATCGGTGACGTTTGTAGAGGCCAGAATTTGAAATAGAGGTGGATTGTCATAGAAAAATTTGTACCCACAGTAAATCTACTGCCATCTTTAGACACATGATTAAAACTTTTAGAACACCATTTGGCTTTGATCCTTATTCTTTCACTGATATGTATTAAATTCGTTCAATATCAAAAAGTGGCGCCATCTAATAGGTCAAAGGCCAAAGGCATGGCGGCATCTTTCGAAATTTATTGTGGCTACATAATTTTCTTTGACAAACCACCTCTATTTCAAATTCTCTTTGATAATACGTACCTATAATTCTAAATAAAGTTTAAGATAAAGTTGAAGAAAAGAATTTGAGGTAACTGTATTGTTTCAGTTGCTGAGCGCGGCATGCGCGGACCCTGACCCCAGCTTCGGCTTTAATTTTCACAACGTAAGTAATTATACTTAATCAAATTATCACACACGACACACTTTTCTCAATTGGGAATGTAAGGTTCTATTATATTTAGAAAATAAACTAAACCGAAATTAGTAACTGCATTGACTATTCTGGTGATGTCATGCCCGATGGCGGAAAAAAAACGGGAGTGAGGTGACTTGGCGCGCAGGGGCATTCTTGACCGGGCGACGGAACCGAACGGACGTCTGTGATTAAGATAGTTGGAAATACAAAAAGTGTTGATTTGTTTTTTGAGGTTGTTTACAAGTGGTAGCTTGAAATATAATTTATCTTCATCACAACAAGTGTTCATTATTTCCGAGGTTGTTTACAAGTCAGCCAGTGGGATAACGAAATTCCGTAAGTACTCGCTCACATGTATATTCTGTTAATAATGCATATTATATCAAATATGATATAAGGAGTCTTTGCTAAATAAGGTGCTAGAGTAATTTGGACACGAGTATAAAGTTAGGTTGGTATATTTTACATAGTTTTGTGTAAAATATATTTAAATGCAACAAGTACTCAGATTTCTAGAACAAACACTTTTATTTCGATAAACTACCTGTTCCTGCATATTTTTATTAGTGATTACGATCACGTGATAACCACGTGTTTTATAAAACACATGTTTTATACAACATCTGAATTACGCCAGCCACCTGATATGCGGGTGATACAAAAAAAAAAACAGATATAGGTGTACCCCAAGGTACCATACTACCTACATGAATGCTGTAACCACTTAAAAATGTTTTTTTGGAAAACTTAGGATTTTCTAAATTTTTGCTTTGTCAATCATCGTGCCTAAGGTCAACAGGGGTATCACAGGGGAGCTAAAATTTCATTAGTTTTGCGCTAGGACGCACCGTTTTCGAGATATAAGAGAAAAGAGAAATCTTAAAGTTCTAGTCGCCTAAAATTACTCCCTACCTCCCTAGTTAAGGTACTAATGTTACTGTATGCGACGAGTTTCAGATAATGGATGAAGAATATGGGAAACGCCGAAGTTTAGTGACTCCAGAGCGTGATCGCTCCCGATCGAGGCGCAGTGGGACGTATGTACGACGCAGGAGCCGCAGCCGCAGCCACAGCCGCCGCTTGAGGGAGCGAGACCTGGCTCTAAAGAGGGAGCGAGAGCGTATTCGGCAGATGGAGGAGGATCTGCAGAAAGAAAAAGACGCCGAGCGCCGCTCACGGATGAACGAACGCAATTCGACGTCAAGACGAAGCCGCGAGCGCCGCAGCCGCAGCCGACCACCGAGAGCCGGGATCAGCCACGAGCCGCGCAGCCGCAGCCGAGAGCGGGGCCCCAGAGCAACGCGCGATCGGGCAGGAAGGGATTCCACGAGCATCGATCGACGGCATAAAAGGTCATGTAGTCCTTCTTTCTCTTCTAATGATATTGTCAAAATAATCGAATCAATTAAATATGTCTTACCGTCTCAGCCGACAACACAAAGCCAAATTCCGATTAACAGAAATATCGACTACAAAAACATTATTCCAGAATTTAACCCATCCGAAAAAAATCAAAGGATTGATGTGTGGTTAAAAAAAGTCAACGAGTGTGCTAAAGTTTACGGCTGGGACGAAAAGACGGTTATACATTTTGCTATGCAGAAACTGACAGGGTTAGCTAAGACTTGGTTTGAGAGCCTTAATACAATTTTGTTTTCATGGGACGAGTGGCAAACTAAATTGGCTAACGCATTTCCATCAGAACAAAACTACGGGCAATTACTAGAAGACATGTTGAAACGTAGGAGTAAGTACCAAGAATCTATGGAAATTTACTTTTACGAGAAATTAGCGTTGCTTAATCAGTGCGAAATCACGGGTAGGCGAGCAGTCGACTGCCTTATTCATGGTATCACAGATAAAACTATGCGATCTAGTGCTTTAGCTTTACGGTGTGAGGAACCCGATCAGCTTCTTAAATTTCTACTAAGCAATAATAAAGAATCATTCGTAAATATTTCGTTGCCTAAGGATAGGAGCGTGACTGGGGGTGATGAGAAGACGTCTAGTAGAGCCAGCACGAAATTAAATCCTAACATATTTTGTTATAACTGCAAGGAAAAAGGGCATATTTATTCTCGCTGTCCTAAGCCTTTAGTTAAATGTAGTACGTGCCAAAAGGTGGGCCATAAACCAGAGATGTGTAGGCTAAAGTCAGACTCTGGTTCGACAAAGGCTGACGCTGTACCCAGAGTGATGCGCATATACGGATCTAACCCGTCTGACAAATTTAGAAAATCAGTACAAGTTAATGGTGAGACAGTGGGAGCCTTTGTCGATCTAGGAAGCGAAGTCACTCTTATACGAGAATCCAGTTTCTCTCATCTTGGGCTTTCTCATGATTGCATTCCTATTACGATGATAGAGTTCGGTGATAAGCTCGTACAGTCTTTAGGATCGGCGGAGTTGACCATAACAATTGATGGTGTATCCGCCACCGTTATGTGTAGGGTAGTTAATGATAGTCTGCTTGAAAAGTCGATGCTCATAGGTCAGACTTACTCTGAACAACCACATATCGTGGTTTACAAAGATGCAAATAAGTTGCAATTTTTACACATAGGTACAGAGCTTCCTAACTTACAAGAGCGTGCCGATGAAAAGTTAGAGAGAGTAAGAATTGTAGCACGTAACAGGATATATGGGGTAGCTAGCGTAAGAGCCGCCACTGGGACAGAGTTTAGTGGCAACGTTGTGTTAAATACTAAAGTGGTAGGGAAACCTCAAGATCAGTATTTGGTTTGTGGCGGGATTTATGAGGTGAAGCAGGGTAACCTTTTTGTAATGGTTATGCCCTGTGCTGCGTCTTGTTACCTACAAGAAAACTTTGTATTTGCGCGAGCAGAACGTGTAGAGGCGGTATATAGGTTATCGGATATAGGTACAGCAGTACGCCAGTACGAAAATGAAATAACTGTAGAAGAAACCGCGTCATCACCGTTTGATGAAAAACAACTCCATATAGGTAAAAATGTTACCGAAGATGATAAAAACAAGCTCGTCAAACTTCTCAGCTGTTACGAAGATTGCTTTGCTTCTGATTTAGCTAGTCTAGGTTGCACTAATACGACCGAAATGAATATAGAGTTAAATAGTGAGCGACCGGTCGTATATAGACCTTACAGACTGTCACATCATGAACGTGAGAAGGTCCGTGCGATGATAGATGATATGTTACAAGCTGGTATAATCAGAGAATCCGTATCTAATTATGCTAGTCCTATTATACTCGTCCGAAAGAAGGATGGTGGCGTCAGACTTTGCGTCGATTACAGAGTAGTCAATTCGATAACCGTAAAGGAACGCTACCCAATACCGGTGATAGAAGACGAGATCGCTCGTTTGGCCGGCCAGTCATGGTTTATCACGTTGGATCTGATGTCCGGGTACTACCAGGTACCAATCTCGGAAGGTAGTAAGCATTTGACAGCGTTTGTCACGCCGGATGGCCAATACGAATATAACCGGATGCCGTTCGGCCTGGCAAATGCGCCAGCGGTGTTCCAACGTATGATGAACCGTGTGCTGGGCCCGGCCAGATTCGATAAAGCTACCGTATATATTGACGACCTGTTAATTTTTGGCAAGACCTCCGCGGAATGTTTAAGTAGGTTAGAAGAAATCCTTTTGTCGCTAAAAAAGGCTAATTTGAAGCTTAACTTATCTAAATGCAGTTTCCTACAAAACGAAATCAACTACTTAGGGTTTGAAATTAGTTCAGCTGGCATGCGGCCGGGAAAAGCAAAAATCCAGAGTGTGGTCGATTTCCCACGACCCGAAAATGTGCATAATGCTAGACAATTTCTTGGACTTGTGAGTTATTTTAGAAAATTTATACAAGGTTTTGCTCAGTTAGCCCAGCCTATAACAAAATTGCTTAAAAAGAATGCTATATGGGAGTGGGGAAACGACCAAGAAGAGTCGTTTAAAACGTTGAAAGAAAAGTTAGTTGATAGGCCTGTACTGGCAATCTATGATCCTACTGCAGAAACGGAACTGCACACAGATGCGAGTAGGTTAGGCGTCGGCGGAATTCTCCTACAACGACCCTCGGGGAGTGGGGGCTCTTTTCATCCGGTGGCATATTACAGTCGCCAAACTACCCCGGAGGAGAGGAACTTCCACTCCTATGAATTGGAGACATTAGCCGTGATATGCTCGCTTAAAAAACTGAGAGTGTACTTATTAGGTAAGCCATTTAAGATAGTCACCGATTGTAGTGCTCACCGCTCCACGTTCGAAAAACGCGATCTTATACCTAGGATCGCCAGGTGGTGGTTAGCACTGCAGGAATTTCAATGCACGGTGGAGTATAGGGCAGGAACCAAAATGGCACACGTCGATGCGCTATCTAGAAATCCCATTACCGATGTAGAAACCGAATGTCCCGAACAATACCCTTCTGTCATGACAATTTGCGATGATGACTGGCTTCTTACGCTACAAATGGGTGATTCGGAACTCTGCCGCATCCGCGATACTATCAGTAGTAATCTAGACCCCAAAGGCGTAGAATACATTAAATCAAATTACGTTTTACGGGACAATAAAGTATTTAGATGCATAGGCGGTGATAAAGAATGCTTGAGGTGGGTAGTCCCGAAGGGCGCTAGATGGCAAATATGCAAGCGTAATCATGATGATATAGGTCATGTAGGTTTTGAAAAAACACTAGATAGAGTTAGAAGAAATTACTGGTTTGCAAAGATGAAAAAGTTTATAAAGAAATATGTAGGAGCCTGTATTGAGTGCGCATATGCCAAAAAGGGTACAAATGCAAAGGAAGGCCTTTTACATCCTATAGAAAAGATTAAAAAACCGTTTCATACGCTGCATATAGACCATCTTGGGCCCTTCATTAGATCAAAAACGGGACACACTTATATATTATCCGTAGTAGATGCATTTACGAAGTTTTTATTCATAAAACCGGTCAAAAACACGAAAACTCAGAACGTTATAAGGGTATTGCAGGACATATTCGACACTTTCCGAGTGCCTGATCGAATCATTAGTGACCGTGGCTCGTGCTTCACTTCTCATGCGTTCAGAAGGTTTTGTTTAGATCGAGGCATTAAACATGTCTTAAACGCAGTGGCCAGCCCGCGAGCAAATGGTCAAGTCGAGCGATACAATAGAACGATCCTCGACTCGCTGACAGCTCAGGGCCTTGGAACGGATGAGAGAGAATGGGATAGGGAATTAGGGAAAATTCAGTGGGGACTAAACAATACAGTGCAGAAGACGATCGGTAGGGCACCAGCTGAAGTTATGTTCGGGGTTGAAATGACAAGCGAATATAATCCTGTTTTAAATCAAGTTGCAGATAAGACACAAAATAAATTGTCCCTAACGTCTATTCGTAGCGAGGTTAAGGATAGAATTGACAAGGCTCAAGACGCTCAAAAACTACGTTATGATCAGGGTAGACGTCCTGCGCGTTCTTATAAGAATGGCGATTTAGTAAAAATTACTAAAGTTGCATTCCAAAATAATGGCAAGAGTACCAAACTTATGCCTTCATACGAGGGGCCCTTTAAAGTCGTTAAGGTACTAGGTAACGACCGTTATAAGGTAGCTCCTATTTCTGGATATGAAGGTATGAAGAACAAACGAAAAACTACAGTGGCTGCGGACAGAATCCGCCCTTGGATACATATAGCCTCACTAGAAATCGATAGTGATAACGAAAGCGATAACGACGTTTCTTACATAGAAGAGGTAGACGATTCAGAAAACTAGCTATCGCAAATGTATTTTTTTTGTCTCGTTTCAGGTCGAGTGCTAGAAGACGCGGAAATGGTTGGCGTGCTTAGCTTGGCCTGAAACGAGATGAACAAATCTGGATATATGTTTGATTGCATATTTGGTTACAAGGTTATTTGGTTACACGGCTACAAGGATATTTGGTTACAAGGTTACAAGGCTTTTGGTTACAAGGATATTTGGTTACAAGGTTAATAGGATATTTGGTAATAAGGCAGCAGGGATAATTGGTTATATATATATTTTTAAGTTAAAAGGTTACTCGTTTACTCAGTTTGTTAGTTCCATATGCATAGTTTCTATGATAGAGAGTTAACTAATTATATAGCTACTTGGATACATGGTAAATCGTAATGAATATAATTATTATTTCAATAGATAATCACTTACATAATGTTTATTATATAACAGTAAATTGCTATTAAAATCAATATAAATTGTTATAGATAATTATGTCTAAAAATATATAAATACTAGTTTTATATTCGTTACATTTAATTAGATATGAATGACATAATGATGAATTTATGTTTATATAAAATTTGAATTGAATTGATTGATTTAGTTTTCTATAAAATTATCTTGAATGAAAAACAATTTCTAGGTCTGGAATGTCCTTGCTCGCCGAGTGTAAGGTTTTGGTTTCACCAGATACGTGCCTGGGGACATGCACGTCATCAGGATGGTCGAGTGTAAGGTTCTATTATATTTAGAAAATAAACTAAACCGAAATTAGTAACTGCATTGACTATTCTGGTGATGTCATGCCCGATGGCGGAAAAAAAACGGGAGTGAGGTGACTTGGCGCGCAGGGGCATTCTTGACCGGGCGACGGAACCGAACGGACGTCTGTGATTAAGATAGTTGGAAATACAAAAAGTGTTGATTTGTTTTTTGAGGTTGTTTACAAGTGGTAGCTTGAAATATAATTTATCTTCATCACAACAAGTGTTCATTATTTCCGAGGTTGTTTACAGGAATAAGTAAGTAAGTAAGTAAATATTCTTTATTGCACCACAAAGAAGACAAATTTAAAAAACAGATTTACAATGTAAAGAAAGGTAGCAACAGGCGGTCTTATCGCTGTAAGCGATCTCTTCCAGACAACCTTAGGGGAATAAAACGAATGATTAAAAAATATTTCAAATCAGTTTATTTATTGCAATCATGTTCGTTATATAGATGTTTTAGTTAACAATAGATAAAAGATAAGCCGCTGCGGGCCAGCTTCGAATCGAACGACTATGTATATAATGAATGTAAAAAAATCTGGTTGCAGTTAAAAGATGACATCTACGAGCAGCCCGTTAATCTTATGTCACCAAAGAAAGTCCCGCATATGAAGGTAATAGTATTTCTTAATTAAAACCATTGACATATATTTCAGGATGAGCCTTACGGGCAATAAGAATGGGGCCAGTACAGCGGTGTCACGCACACGAATTCGAGCCAATCGTGCAGTCTCACGCCACAATGCGATTGGTTGATTAGTTCCCGTCACGCACGCGATTGGTCGCAACTAGTTGCATTAGACTGCACGATTGGCTCGAATTCGTGAGTGACAACACTGAACTAGCACCATTCTTAGTGCCCGTAGGGCCTGTCCTTAGATGTATAATTAAGTTTGAAGCGACCGTGCAGGAAACACTGCACTTGACTTAAAGGCCTATATCCCCTAGGTAGAGCGATGAGGGATGAGGGTGGACGCCCTCTGAACACTGCAGGTATGATATTATATGATTTGTAACATGTTTGTTTCAGGGTGAGCTAGAGCGCGGGTCCGAGCCGTGGGCGCCGTACGACATGGCCGGGAAGGCCGAGGAGCTGGCCGATGACGCGCCCGAGCACAACAGACTTAAGCGGCGAGCTAAGGTACGGTAAAATACTATAGACATAGACAAATGTATAATGACGCAATAGTCACAGCGGGGATCATAATATGTAATCTGTTCGCAATAAATTACAAAAAGGGCTTTTTCTTCCCTGCTGGGAGGGATCAAAGTGACACTTTTCTTCCCTACTAGGAGGGATCAAAGTTGCACTTTTCTCTTTTAGAACAATATTTTTATTTTTTTTACATACTTTTTGCATAAATAATGTTTTGGAACATAATAATTTCCTCATAGATGATGTAAAAAGCAATATGTGTGATATGGGAGCAAAATTACTTCCATTTCGGGCGTAAACATTTGAATCCCTCACTACGCTCAGGATTATATCATAGAATCCTTCGCTTCATTCTGGATTCAATTTACGCCCTCGTCGTAAATATGTCATTTTGCTCCCTTGTGACATAATACACAATTTACTATTTGACTTTGAATTTATAGTTAAGAAAAGCTCAGAGGGCCTACCGCGAACCACGTTCGACGTGTTGCCTCTCTGTCGCACTTGTAAATTTGTACGTAAGTGTGACGGGGAGTCAACACGTCGAACGTGTTTTGCGGTAGGCCTTCAGACAGGGTCGCAAAAACAAACCTGATTTCACAACACGCCGACTTCCTCGTGTTTTTACGCGCAACACGCACATATTTACAACTCAAGGTGCGCGGTGATTGGCTCAAACCCGATAAGTGACAATTTTATCCCAAGTGACCCATAAAGTCACAGTTTTATCTTAAGCGATTCTACTTATGTCTATACATATTATGTTGATTCCAGCTGTGTATAAAGTAGTACTAAATATTTTAGCCTCATATTTGATAGCTAAAATAGGGTATCCTGCCTTTTCGCCGAAAATTGTATTGCCGAATTTCACTTGCCAACTAACTTTTCGGAGACATTTCATATGGCAGAATTACTTTTCCCAAATAATTAATTCGCAACCATTTCATTTCCCAGCCCCATAGTTGGGAAATGAAAATTGCGTACTAGGTTGGGTTAGGTTAAGTTGGACTTTACGTAAAGTTGGGAAATGAAATTCGCCCAAATGAAATTTCTGCGAAAAGTTGGTTGGCAAGTGAAATTCGGCAATACAATTTTCGGCGAAAAGGCAGAGAACCCTAAAATAGAGGTGTAGGAGTGTAGGGTCCCTTACATTTTGTGGGGTAACGTACGAGTAGGTAACTAGGTTGTTACCTGTTAAGCGTGAACTTCCTGCCTCTAGTTTTTGGTCGTTATCATTTTCTGATAACCACTTGCAATCGGATTGAATTTATTTTTAGTTACTTACACAGTTTTTGTATCGCGCCCACGGTTTTCAGCCAAAAGCTTTATTTGATTACGTAAATATTACCTGAATTTATTCAAGAGTTCAAGAATGTGACAAGTAATTCTAAGAAAATAATTTAACGATATGGCACGACACGAAGATATATTTTTATGTTTGTACGGTTTTAGTTTATATTTTTTTGTATCATATGAAAATAAATAAACTTGTAAAGTAAGTTTATAATCTTTGATAAAGAACCCCCCATTATGCGTGGTCCAACTCGTTTAAATGCATTTAATACCAAGGCAACACTAAATAACACAAATATCATTTGAACGCACACCGATAAAAAAGGTATTTTGAACCAAGAAACCTTCTCATATCAAACATTGGAACTAATATTTTAATTATCATTTTGTACCTGTACTTTCTTTAGTACACAAAGTTTGTTGTGTTCAAGATACCTTGAAAGTTCCAATATTTTTAATATAAATTTTCTTACACATGTTTGGTTCAGAATACTTTTTTATCTGTGCAGAGAACGCGCCGCTTCCTCACCCAACAAGGTCCAAAAATACGAGAACGACCCCACCACTACGTCTACCCGGAACCCGTGAAAGATCGGATTTTAGAATTTACCACATCAACCAAAAAACCAGCCATACTACCCGACCAAATGTCCCCCGGGGTCATTTTCAGAGTGCGCATGTCCGATGCGATTTTAAGAATCAAACAGCGTATGTACGAAGATCCGGAAAGACATATAGAATCTGATATAATATACACCAACTTAATTAAAAAAGTTGTCATGGATGAGATCACTAAATTCCACAACTTGTTGCTCATGTATAAGACGGATAAAAGCATTAAAGAGCACTTAGGTGAGTGTGGAGGAAGAATTTACAAGTTTATAAGTTACATGACTATTAAAGTACACATATACTGTCTTTTCGATGCTTTATGGATCGATGGAAGTCCCTATGTGATCGGAGACGAGTATTCAGTGACGCCTGTGGAAGTGCCCCCCATGCTTCAATGTGACGCGGCGGAATGTAACTCCATAGTGTTTGTGGATTCCATCACTGAGCCTAAGGATGTTGAGGAGTGATTTGGCAATAAAATGTGGGAATTTAATGGGTTGTATTATTTACAATTACCTTTTCGAACGAGCGAGCACATTCAACTTGGAACACACGGCTGGCTCGGGGCGCGTCAACCTTACTTCCCGGCTTGTACATATCATACTGCCGACTTTCTCTATGGAACCAACCGCGATATCGCTAAAAAAACTTTGTCTATCTCAAAGAAAACGTCTACCGAATACAGGGTGTAACAAAAATAGTGGGGATTCGTTTAAGGGCATATCATATTCGGTGTCGTGTTACTTACTAGGGAAAAGCAGAAGAAGTTTTTTTTGACGCGAGAAAATTTTGACCTTTGTATGGAGGGTTGGTCGACTGAAAGGACCTGCCCTTTAAGGGCTATAAGTAAGTCGTACCATGAAAAAAAAAATTTCGCGTCAAAAAAATTTTCCTTCCACTTTTTTCTAGTCAGAACATTATGATACTGAATATGCCCTTGAACGGATCCCCACTATTATTGTTACTCCTTGTACATCAGATCTGATCTGATCAACCGAAATGTATGAAACAGCCTATTTTATTCCGGTTTCGGGGTTGGAGCCATACTAAAATCTATTGTAAGGTTAAAAAAAGCGGCCAAGTGCGAGTCGGACTCGCGCATGAAGGGTTCCGTACCATTTATGACGTATTAAAAAATATATACTTACTAGATCTTGTTCAACATTTTACCACTTTGGACACACATTTTACCAATTTGGAAGTGTCTCTAGCGCAAACTATTCAGTTTAGAAAAAAATGATATTAAAAACCTCAATATATATCATTTTTGAAGACCTATCCGTAGATACCCCACACGTATGGGTTTGATGAAAAAAAAATATTTTTAATTTATGACGTATTAAAAAAAACTACTTACTAGATCTCGTTCAAACCAATTTTCGGTGGAAGTTTGCATGGTAATGTATATCATATATATTTTTTACATTTTTCATTCTGTTTAGAAGTTACGGGGGGGGGGGGGGCACACACATTTTTTCACTTTAGAAGTGTCTGTCGCGCAAACTATTCAGTTTAGAAAAAAATGATATTAGGAACCTAAATATAATTTTTAAAGACCTATCCATAGATACCCCACACGTATGGGTTTGATGTTTTTTTTTTTTTTAAATTTTTATGACGTATTAAAAAAAACTACTTAAAAGAAGAGAAACTTACTTTAAAAGATTTTTTGAGTTTCAGTTCTAAGTATGGAGAACCCCCAAAATTTATTGTTTTTTTTTCTATTTTTGTGTGAACATCTTAATGCGGCTCTTATAGTTTCAGAAAAAAGTGGCTGTGGCATAATCGGACAGACAGACGGACATGACGAATCTATAAGGGTTCCGTTTTTTGCCATTTGGCTACGGAACTCTAAAAACAGACTGTATCCCCTACTTAAGGGGCTTCCCGCGGTTTTCATCGATTTTGGACTAGTTTTGAGTCGTTAAATATAGAATTATAAAACAAACGTCTATCGGTTCTTCAATCTTTTATGTCCATTCTGGTCTGCCGGATTTGAAAGAAATGAAACCTATTTTTTTATATATTTTTTAAACATTGTTAAAAAAAGGACTTTTTTGTTACTAGATTGCTGTGAAGGATTTTACATGAACGATTTCTACACATTTCGGTTCGTCTTCGACGTCTCTAAAAACTGGTCAGAGATTTTAATTTTAAACTAATGAACACAAAAGTTATGGCCAGTAAACCAATTTTTAGGCCTACAATTGTTCAACTTTGATGCCAAATATCTCGAAGACAGTGAACTTTGAAGTAAATATGGTATACTATATTGCGTACAGCCGTTGCTGTTAATATGATAAGCTACAAAAAACAATAGAAAACTAAGGGATTCAGATCGAAGGTCATTGGCGTTAGGGACCCCCTTAATCTTATAAACGCGATAGTAACTTTGTCTATTACCTCTTCACGCTTAATCTGCTGATGCTGAACCAATAAAGATGACATTTGGTATGGAGATGGTAGTGTTATGAATTGTATAATGAAACCACCATAGCTGAGTATAGACCGATTTCTTATTTTCTCGCATGCCGCTGCAACCTACCCTACATCTTAATCTACCCACATATAAATACTGACAACTCCCCTTTGAAAAAACAAAGAAAACAATTACACAGACTTAAGAGTGAGAGTGAATATACACACTATAGAGCATGCAAATTACATATACTTAGGTATTTTCCTATTATTATTTTCATTATTCATACCATCTCCTTCCTTTGAATAATACATTAATTAAATTAATTATATGCATGTATTTATTTATATATGTATATATTTTGTTTTTTTTTTTTTATACAAGATAAGAAATAAACTTACACATGCAAGTGTAGGTATCTATCTAAATTTAAATTCATTCCACATTTATAAAATCATATACAAATAATTGTGCTTATTATTTTTATCACATTTAATTTAAACTTTTTTTTTTTTTTACGCTGTTTTCTAATTTAATCACAAAGACTACACTTTATTCTTTTCATCTTAATCATGCGAACATAATTTTCATTGTTTACCATCTGAATAGGTACTTAATCTAGTTGCGACGAGGTTCAGGTACAGGGTAGGTCCACCGATCAGGAGGTCTCACCATCCTGCCAAAGCGAGTAACATAATAATTAGTATTATTTGCGGAATTCATTTGCTCGCGGTTAGGACTAAGACCCCGGGAGCTGATGGTAGGCTGCGACGCACATGGCACCGTTATATTTATATCGTCATAGGTACATATTGCAGGTTGATCTGAGCGCTGTGGTGAGTCAGCGATCAGCTGTCTACGATTACGTCTTAGAATTCTACCAGACATCATTTTTATAAGATATGACCGCGGCCCTACAATACCATGTACAGTTCCGTTTTGCCATTCATTGTTTATTCTTACCTTAACCTTATCACCTACTTGGAATTCTCGCAGGTGCTTAGCACCTTTATCGTAATAATGTTTTTGTTTACTTTGACGCAGTTTTAGGTACTGTTCGACATTTCGCGGGATTTTAGGAGCTAGTAATCTTGGAGAACATGGTAAAAAACTACGCAGTTTCCTGTTATTCAATAGTTCAGCAGGTGAAGGCAAATTATTGTCAAGCGGGGTATTTAAATATTCTAACAAAGCTATGTTAAAATCAGATTGATTGAATGTGGTTTTCTTTAACATTTTTTTGATGATTTGAACTGCTCGCTCCACCTGACCATTTGACTGGTGGTAGTGGGGGGAGGAGGTAACATGTTGGAAAAACCACTCTTTAGAAAATGTTTTAAATTCAGATGAAGCAAACTCAGGCCCATTATCCGAAATTATCACTTCCGGTATGCCTTGACGTCTAAATATTTCTTTTAATTTTTTAATGACAACACCAGAACAAATAGATTTGACCTTGACTACTTCTACAAATTTGCTATAGTAGTCAATTACTATCAGATAAGATTTCCCATTAAAATGAAATATATCTATGCCTAATTTTAACCAGGCTCTGTTTGGAGGTTCGTGCTGCATTAATGTTTGCTTGACGTTTTGTTTTCTAAATGTCAAACAAGCTTGACAATGCGAAAGGTAATCTTGCAACTGTGAGTTCATATGGGGCCAAAACATGATATCGCGCGCTCTTAGTTTACATTTTTCTATTCCTAAGTGGCTACTATGTGCGCGTTTCATCATTTCTGATCGCATGCATTTAGGTATGACAACACGATCTCCCCTCCAAACAATTCCATAAGCAACTGATAATTCATTTTGATATGCATAATAGGGTTTTAATGTATCACTAACATCTTTTTTATGATCTGGCCATCCTCTTTTTATAGTTTTAGTTAGCTCTTTCAATTCAGCATCATCTTGCGTGCATTTTTGTATTTGTAAGAAGTGCGTATCAGTGAGCGGGTTGCTTGCCGAGATGGCGCACACCTGCGCGCGCACGTCGATCATCGCCGCCCGCGCCGGCCTGCACCGCACGAGATAACGCATCGGCTATATATAAGTATCTACCAGGCTTGTATATTAAATTAAAAGTGTACGGCTGTAATCTTAGCAACATCCTCTGTAATCGAGCGGGCGTATTAACTAACGGTTTTTTAATTATGCTTACTAATGGTTTATGATCAGTTTCGATTGTAACATCATTTTTTCCATATATGTATGTATAAAACTTTTCACAAGCGAAAACACAGGCGTATAATTCCTTTTCGATCTGTGCGTAGGCTTGTTCTGTTTTTGTCAGAGATTTAGATACATAACAAACGGGTAAACCATTTTGAAGTAAGCATCCACCTAGTCCGTTCTTACTCGCGTCTACTGAAATCGTCACCGGTTTTTTAACATCATAATATTGCAGAACTGGAGGACTACATAAGCATTTTTTTAAAGCATTAAAACAATTATCATGCCTTGGTTCCCAGTGCCAGTGTACGTCTTTCTTTAATAACTCGCGTAATACATAAGTTTTTTCAGAGAGGTTAGGTATAAAGTTGCCTACATATGTGATTAATCCGAGAAACCTCTCCAAGTCCTTGACACTCGCAGGAGTAGGCATGTTCATTATAGCACTAGTGCGTGAGTCATCGGGACTCACTCCGTGTTGCGTAATCTTATGGCCCAAGTATTTTATCTCTGATAAGCCTATTTTGCACTTTTCTTTGTTTAGTTTTATATTTATTTCCCTACACCTTTGTAACACTTTCCTTAGTCTAATGTCATGTAATGCTTTAGTATCGGCATAAATTAACAGATCATCTATGAATAATTTTACTCCTTCTATGTCGTCAAAATGTTCATATAATTTCCTATGGAAGATTTCAGACGCGGAGGAAATTCCATACGGCATGCGTAGGAATTTGTACCTACCAAAGGCGGAATTAAAAGTGCAAAGGTCACTACTAGCTTGGCTCAACTTAACTTGCCAAAAACCTTGCTTGGCATCAAGAGTGCTAAAGTACTTTGCCCCCGCTAGACTTGAAGTTATTTCATCTAAAGTGGGCAATTTAAAATGCTCTCGCTTAATTACTTTATTTAAATCCTTCGGGTCAAGGCATATTCGCAGGTCTCCGTTCGGTTTTTTAACAACAGTCATGCTATTTACCCAGTCGGTGGGTCCTTCAACTTTTGCGATGATGCCTTGATCCTGCATTTCTTTCAATTTATTTTTAACCTGTTCTACTAGCACAATTGGCAATTTTCTAGGGGCATGAATAACCGGTTGAGCATGGTCTTGTAATTGTATTTTGTATTCTCCTGGTAGACACCCCATACCGTCAAAAACGTCGGGGTACTCATCCAATACAGAGGTGGCGTTATTTGACCTACCTATAGACAGCTCATGGACTCTTTGTACTAAGCACATTTCTCTACAAGAGTATCTACCAATTATTGGACTTGACTTGAGCTCAGCTACAATAAACTCCAAAATGTAAGTATTATTTTTATACACAACTTTTAGATTACATTTACCCGCAATGGGTATCAAGTCTTGTGAATAACCATATATTTTTACCGCGGTTGTACTTAGGGAATGCCTATCTATTCCTAATATTTTTAAGTACCTTTCTGGCAAAACATTTACCTCAGCTCCCGTGTCCAGTTCAAACATAATATTCTTATTGTTAATGGATACAGTTACAGACCACTCATTATCATTATTAAATTTATTATTTACCTCATCGGTGGATTCCCCTCTTATTTCATACACGCGACACATTCTCGAGTAGTGATTTCGTCCATGGCACCTGTCACACAGCTGACCAAATGCTGGACACTGGAATCTTTTATGTGCCATAGCTGTTCGAGATGTGGGTCTATCTCGAACAGCTATGGCCGCCAGTCCTGTTGGTTTGTGACGACCGCTGCCACCTGCCGCGCGCCGCTGGCAGGTTGTCGTGCCCGGGAGCTGCGTGTGCCTGTCCGGGGCGCCCTCCGCGCCACGATCCACGGCGGCGGCGCCCGCGATTGTTCGCGCTGACCGCATGCACCGCCTTATCTTCTGTATCCTCATGTTCTTGTCTATAACAACAGCTCGGTTGACCTTGACGTTCCATCGCTATTTTTTTGCTTAGTTTTGATTTCATGCACATGATGTTCCACATTGTCCTGCTTTATGTGACCAGCTTGAGCACGGGATATTTCGGCTAGCCTACATATTTCTATAGCTTTTTGCAGCGTCAAGTCACTTTCTCGTAGAAGTCGTTCCCGCAAGCTTGTCTCCTGAATACCGCATATTAACCGATCCCTCACGAGGTCACTGCACAGATCTTTAAACTCACACTTTGCCGCCATCACATTTAATTCAAAGACATACTGTTCAATAGATTCGAACTCCTGCTGGTTCCGTGTGAAGAATTTGTGTCTCTCTACGGCGAGGTTCTTTTTGGGTTCAAAAAATTCGTCAAACTTCTTTAACAACTCATCTACAGTTTTTGACTCTTCGCTAAACTGGTCATATACCTCGCGGCACTTATCACCTATTATATGCAGTAAAATGTTAATTTGAACCTTTTGTGGTTTTTTCGCGATTTCACAAGCTTCGTAATAAATTAAAAAGGCTTTTTTCCATTTATCCCATTCTTTGCATAAATTTCCCGATGTAACGTTCACTAAATTGTTCTCAAATTTGAACGGTAATGGCGGATGCAGCACTGACTCCATTGTGGCGATAAACGATCCTCACTTTCACAATACTTATTTATTAATAACGACACACAAGTTTACTTATAACCGAACAGAGTTTTTACACTTTATCTATAATTTTACATTATATAAGTCTTTTTTCCGGCTGCGCCATGTAAAGTGTTATGAATTGTATAATGAAACCACCATAGCTGAGTATAGACCGATTTCTTATTTTCTCGCATGCCGCTGCAACCTACCCTACATCTTAATCTACCCACATATAAATACTGACAACCCAGGGAAGTGGCTGGCAAAAGCTAATGTTTAAATAAAAATAGTGAGGAATAACAATCATATTGATGCAGCGGCGGCGCGGACGCGTGCAGCGGCGTCAGGGCCACACTGGAGCTCCGCCGAAGGAGGTACGTGGTTTAAATACCTAATACTTAATGTTGTGTAAAAAACACACGGAGCTGGAGCACACTCTGTATCTATCGCTCGTATAATTTTCTTCAATTCGCTTCAATTGTTGTTTACTCTGAGAGTACGTCTGAATGTCTGTCAAGTTTGACCAGTTTGACAGCACTGGCTCCCCTCGAATGCGGCTGACCCGTATAATTTTCTAGCGAGCGTGAAATTTAATAAAACTTGGATTTTCAATGCGCGCGCGCTGTAAAGATATAAATTTATAGACATTATAATGTTAATCATCTAGTATTATACTTATTTGGTTATGAAATGTATGTATACGTTTATCAGAAGTTCTTAGTTTTACCACAGAACAAAGAGCATATAATCACTACCACAGAATAAGTAATCGAGTAATCGTACAGAAAAGAAACTTCCTACTATGGAGTGTGGATTTACCTCCACCTTCCATACTTCCTACAAAACCGATAAACCGAGCGATTCAGGGACTAATCATGCTGTCCCTTTCTTCTTTCTACTTTTTAAATCTAAAGCTTGCACATCTTGCACTTTTTCGGCCATATTCATAGCGAAATAAGAAGTAATAGAGTGCTCACTCCATACATCAGTTTTGGTACCAAAATGCTTATTATTTTCGCAGTCGACATCTAGCATAGAGTAGCGAAATTCGCAGTACTGCTACTCGACAATAGATATCGCGGCAAACAAAAAGTCTAATGATCAACGATTTTCCGCTAATATTATAACTAGAGTAACCGGAACTCTATTTTCAACTCCTACGCTTACAATTTCTATTACTTCTTATTTCTCTATGGCCATATTATTATGTAAATTGACGACCAGTTTGGCCTAGTGGGTAGTGACCCTGCCTGCGAAGCCGATGGTCTCGGATTCAAATCCAGGTAAGGGCATTTATTCGTGTGATGAGTATGGATATTTGTTCCGGAGTCATGGGTGTTTTCTATGTATTTAAGTATTTATAAATATTTATATATTATATATATCGTTGTCTAAGTACCCACAACACAAGCCTTATTGAGCTTACTGTGGGACTTAGTCAATTTGTGTAATAATGTCCTATAATATTTATTTATTTAAAGCCGTGTCTGTGCAGGGGAACAGCAGCGCGACGACCGAAGTGCCAGTGGCGCGCCGCAGCCGCCGCCGCCGCAAGGAGAAGAAGCCTGTGTACGACACCTGGCTGGGCCCGGACCAGAGGAGGACTGAGGTGAGGATGTTTATTTACATGCTTTTTTATAAATTTAAGATAAATATATATACAAAGGCTTTTATATAGCCTCAAATTATACCTTAAAACTTAACCCTTTGAACGCTTTATGTCATAAACACAAACATCACTCAAAAGCAGCTACCTAATAATGGGCATAAGGGACCTAATATAAACCTTACTCGAAAGTGTGAAAGTTACTTTTCACCTCAGCAGCTCGAGCAAGGCTAATTTGCTGCTTAAAAACAGGGAACAAAATCGCATTTTGCTCACTGAATCACACAAAATGACATTCAAGTGACGTTTATATTCGAATGTCATTTCAACGTGCGGGGCCTAATACAAGTTCGAAATATTTGGATTCTATTGTCTCTGTCCCTTTCACGTCATTAGCAAAAAGAAAGAGACAATAAAGTTCACACGTAATTAATTTTTTTCAGGTTGTATGTTTACCTTCCAAATATCTTCTCACTGTTGACGTGAAAAGTTTTGTGTACTTCACGAGATTAAAGTTAGTTACATCTCGTGCGCTTTTGAGTCCCTTACTACGATCACGATTCTAAATTAGAATTGTTAGCAAATCACACGAGGTTAGATAGGGGGGAGGGGGGTCACGAAAGGTCACGTGGGGGGGGGGGGGGGGGAAATTTTTCTATGGTGAACGAAACTAAGAAAAAATATGTACCACATACTTTTTCTCGGTTTTGTTAAACATAAATCTTCACTTGGCACTTCAAAATAGCAAGTCTAAACAAGAATTACTCTATACAATACTATTTATCTTAAAATTAGGTCGAAAAAAAATATTTAAAAAAAATACACGTGAGGTTAAATGGGGGGTGGGGGGGGTTATGGTTTTCGCCGAGAACCTCTCCAAATGTCACCAAGGTTTTCAAAAAGTGATTTGTGCACAAGCCCTAAAAGTATTATATATAAATAAATGCGTTTTAAGAACCTATGGTAATCAAAGAACCGCGCCATCTATCGTGAAATGTAATATAATAAACACTAGTTAATTGTACAGGATGGGAAGTACATAGAGATGCCGAAGGACCTGTACCAGGCTCACCTGCGGCCCGGAGTCATCTTCCGTATACACATGTCCGAGGCCATCCTCAAGATGCAGTACCGCAAGTAAGTTAATCTTAGTTGGTCCACGAAACAGCGCATCATTGTTCCTCGGTTATGGTTAGGGATGTAACGATATCTGCTTTTGCCGATACGATACCGATTTATGAAACAAATAATCGGCGATGCCGATACCGATATCGATGGCTTAGTAGTTTGTAAATGAATCGGATAAATTTCGGGGAGTGCGCACAGGAACTGCACGACCTGATCCCACCTTCCCCTTTCCATTATCGGACATCCAGGCGTGGGGAGGGAATGCAACCGTTCGTGGTATAACGTTTCATTTGTTCGCACAAAACGGTTTGCCTCTTCTTATTTGGTACGAACGGCTAAAGAATGGAATGCGCTCCCGCCATCTGTATTCCCTGATAAATATGACCTCGGTCTCTTTAAAGCAACAGTGAATATGCTACTACTACTGTATCGGTGAGCTCCATCTTAGGCCCTGTCTTCACTTCCCATCAGGTGTGACAAGGGCCAATCGCCGCGCCGATCAGATTATAATTTAAAAAAATGATGTACTTTATGCATTTAACTTATGATTAAGAGAAAAAAATTTAAGAAAAAAGTCAAATCCAAATCAATAAATATGGAAGGTGTAGGTAAGGAATGAACTCTCCATGTACCAAAAAGTGTCATCAAAAAACCTTAAATAGGTGGCGCTACAATACCTAGAATACTTAAAAAAAAAACAAATCATAGACATCAATAACGCCTTTGGAGAGATTTGGCACTATTATTTATAGCTGACACTTTTGCAATGCAACAGTTCTACCATAAGAGATATCACTCCTTTTAATTCCACACTCCATACAAATAAAACATATCTACGAAACCCTAAAAAGCTTAATGTCTGCAATAAGAGCGAAAAAGATGGCGTCGCGTCGTTAGGCGTCAGCCGAGCCGAGTGATAGATGTGGAGCTTTAGAAGCTAACGGCGCACCCCCGCATGCCTAGATACCTACACATTAGTACATATTAAGCTTACTAAAGCAAAATAAATAATATGTATCCCGCTCACACGGTGTATTTGACAGCCGCAATCATGAGCCGGACAGCAATATAATTACGCGCGAGCGATAGAGATAGGAACAGGTGAGTCCACGTACGGAATTCCCCGTGCTAAGCGTTATTTCTTTAGACGTCTCTGCTTCCAGTTACGGCGAAGACAAGGACGAATCCGTGATCGAGGCCGACGTGGAATACCTCCGTCTCACGCGCAAGGTCATCAACGACGAGATCACCAAGTTCGAGGACTTACGCTGGCTGGTCGGCTGGTTCCGTAACCGCTCATTGCTGGTCACAGAGCACGCGTGCAACACTCGCTACCTCGTCGTCGGTGCGTATTCTGACTGTTACCTTAAGGAAATAACAAATTCTACATTGTAAATCTGTACAATGTAGAATGTGTGTATGTCCTGAGAGGCCACAGTCGGGTTTCCATAGTAAGTCGGCCCTTAAATCAATTTGACTCAGGGATTTTTTGTGAGTTACCTCTTATGGTGAAGGATATTTATGATAAGTATCAACATCCTACTAGTCACAGTTTTTGACTAATGATTATTTGAAGTTTTTTCTATAATGTATTGTATTTCGGGATGTATTCAAACGATTTGCTTAAAATTTTAAAATGATGTTCTTTATTTAGATATGCATCGATACTCAAAAAACGAATAGCAGTTGTCATATAAAAAAAAGAAAAAAAATAACAAAAAAAAATTAAATTAAAATTTTATGTGGTTGTGAAGTAGTGACACCTCTAATTTTTTTTCTAGTTATAGACCATACATTGGCCTACTACTTGCCTAAATAACAACAGTTTCCAGGCGGTACTTCCTACCAAAAATCAGCAAAATGTGTGGTCAACTTCTGTATTCAATCGCCGTTTTTCAACGTAATATAATACAAACTCTTTGTCAGTAACAGTTAGGACCTGCGTTGGCTGGTCGGCTGGTACCGTAACCACACGTTGCTGGTTCAAGAACACGCGTGCAACAGTCGCTACCTCGTTGTTGGTGCGTGTTGTGACTGTTACTGACAAAGTATTTCAACGACAAGACCAAGTTAGGGCCTGTGCTGGCTGGTGGGCTAGTTCCGTAACCGCTCGTTGCTGGTTCAAGAACACGCGTGCAACATTCGCTACCTCGTTGTTGGTGTGTATTGTGACTGTTACCTTTAAGAAAGTATTTCGACAAGACCGTTAGGACCTACGCTGTCTGGTCGGCTAGTTCCGTAACCGCTCGTTGCTGGTTCAAGAACACGCTCGCAACAGTCGCTACCTCGTTGTTGGTGCGTATTGTGACTGTTACGGACAAGATCATCAATGTGATTCGTTAATAAGATTTAAAAAAAAATCACAAGGAAACGAAAACACTAGTTTTTATGACAAATAGTTTTTTTTTTCCGCTTTAATTGTTTGTTTTTTCACGTTCCCCATTAACATACAATGTTCAAAACAATTCACAATATCAAAGTTCATGTCTATAATAATAATTTTGTTCCCAGGAATCCCCCCCACAATCTGGACGCACCCTGAGGAGTACATGAAACGCATGTGCCTCTTTGACAACGTGTACCTCGACCACATCCCTTACGTTGTGGGCGAGGATAGCTCTTTGATGGCCGCCGTCGCTCCTCCCGTGTTACACTGTGATGCTTCTACTTGCACTAGCGTGCCTTTCATTGACAGGTGATTATAAACGCAATACCCCTATAATTCAGGCTTAAATATCTTTGACAACGTGTACCTCGACCACATTCCTTACGTAGTGGGCCATTAAACCGCTGTGGCTCCTCCCGTGTTACACTGATGCTTCTACTTGCACCAACGTACCTTTCATTGACAGGATCACAGGTGATTATAATCTTGGATCATCAAAAAAATTACACTCAGTATAATTGACTTTCTGTCATTGACATCTATATACTAAGGACGGACCTTACGGGCACTAAGAATGGTGCTAGTTCAGCGGTATCACTCACGAATTAAAGTCAATCATGCAGTCAAACGCAACTAGTTGCGACCAATCGCGCGCCTGTTGCGAACTCACCAACCAATCGGGTTGTGGCGATAGACTGCCTGATTGGCTCAAATTCGTGATTGGCTCGTGTGCGTGACACCGCTGTTCTGGCCCCATTCTTATTGCCCATAGAGGTACAATAAGTATAGAGATGAAATGGTAGAGCCGGCAGATGACCAAACGAGATGCTCTTATGGAACTTTCAGTAGGAATAGCAGAGAAAGCACTATTATTGTTTGTCCTTGTCACAGTCTCATTTTTAGGGTTCCGTAGCCAAATGGCAAAAAACGGATTATAGATTCGTCATGTCCGTCTGTCTGTCCGATTATGTCACCGCCACTTTTTTCCGAAACTATAAGGGCTATACTGTTCAAACTTGGTAAGTAGATGTATTCTATGAACCGCATTAGGATTTTTACACAAAAATAGAAAAAAAGCAATAAATTTTGGGGGTTCCCCATACTTAGAACTGAAACTCAAAAAATCTTTTTTCATAAAACCCATACGTGTGGGGTATCTATGGATAGGTCTTTAAAAATGATATTGAGGTTTCTAATATAATTTTTTTCTAAACTGAATAGTTTCCGCGAGAGACACTTCCAAAGTGGTAAAATGTGTGCCCCCCCCCCCCCCCCCCCCCCCCACCGTAACTTCTAAAATAATAAAATGAAAGATCTAAAAAAAATTTATGATATACATTGCCATGCAAACTTCCACCGAAAATTGGTTTGAACGAGATCTTGTAAGTAGTTTTTTTTTAATACGTCATAAATGGTACGGAACCCTTCATGGGTGAGTCCGACTCGCACTTGGCCGCTTTTTTTTATTCGCCACCGTAAATTTAAGTATGGTTTATGGTGGGCAACAAATAACCCGATCAAATTACGTAGGCAACCAAAATGTTGTCAGGAACGTGTTTTTAATTTTGCGCATTGCGTATGTTCTGTCCCTCACGTGTACACGCGTATAGTAAATCTATGTGATCCTACCATAGGTATATGTTACTACCCGTAAAACCCGTGCTTAGATTTATGTCAATGTTTTCTGTAATTTCAGCGTAATGTTCGACGAGAAGCTCGCGCGCACGAACGTCCGCACCACAACTCGCTGCCAGGCCAGCTGCCGCGCGCACTGCCGCAACGACGCCGACTGCCTCAAGCGCTGCTCCGACCGCTGTTTACGCGCCGATTAAATAACAATATAATATAAAGTTTATTATAGAACCTTGTTTTGTTTTTTCATTTGTCACGATCTGAAAGTGGGTCGTTGTTGTTCTAAAAGTGTGCATAAAATGACACCTTTCTGTTCTAGTGCACTTGTGCACTTTAGAATCAGAATCATAATCAGAAGTTTTATTTCTTTTTTTACGGTGTTTTCTTTGGATTTGGACATTTGGTGTACAGTTTCCATTCTGACAATTAACTCCCCATTTCATAAATAACGATATTTTTACCTTCAAGAAATACTACTCAAGTTTATACTTAGCCGTGTTTTTTAATGCACATGTATTTTACTTTCCTCGTATTCGAAATGAAAAGTAGAACTTACTACTTAATTCGGATGAAAGGCACCATTGTTCCTTGCCTCTACCTTCCATATGTGAGAAGTAATACTGTGCTGTTAGGTGATAAATAGGTGACGCTCCCCGCACGCACTGCCGCATCTACCCCGGCTACCTCATCAAACGCTGCTCTGCGCGCCTTTGGACGTAATAAACGTGTAATTAAAAGGAGTAAAAATCTCTTATGGCATAATTATTGCAAAAGTACCTAGCTTTCAGCTTTAAATAATAGTTCCTAATCTCTCCGTGGCGCTAAGTAGGCTCATGGATTACATGAACCATAGAGGTATAATAATATATAGATGAAACGTATATTTAATTTGTCGCATTGTGTATGTTCTGTCCCTCATGGGCGCACGTGTATAGCACATCTATATAATTACTAGGTCTATGACATTTTATTTCGCTGTATTTTGATGTACTCTTTTCATACATAGAGATTTTCCTTTTTTTATTCCACACTCCATACTTAATGTTAATAAACATAAACCACAGACTACACACATCTTTTATGATCTGTAGAATTTTAACTCATTTGAAATTTAAAAATATAAGGACCTCCTTTAGCATGTAATAATTAAAAGCGAAAAAAAACCACCTACTTGTCATAAAAACTGTAAAAACTAGTGTTTTCGTTTCCTTGTGAAAATATTATTTAATCTTATTTACGAATTACAAATTGCTAAAGGTAAGTGGAAAACTACACGGTAAACACGAAATAAAATCAACCAACGTGGCGCGTCCAGCAAGTAAGTTCAAATCCCGGTGCATGATTCCCGTCTGTGTAACCGCCTCGGTTTCGTCCCATGTTTTATATTACTGTCGATCTTGATAGTTGCTATATTGGACTTGTATTGGACACTTAAAATTCCAATTCGTGGCATTAAAATTCACTCGTAATGCACCTCATAACGGAAGGAATCGGTGTAAGTATAATTATATTTATCGGGTTCTTTCTACTCGTAACTACGTATTTGGTACGACACTATCACGCCTAAAATAGTACTTATTAGGATGTGCGTGTTAGAGCGATATATATATATATGATATGATGTATGTCAATCAGTACTCCTCCGGCCGATAGCCAATCTACCATAGTTAGATATACCGTGTAGGTACCGTTTCCATTATGGATGTGCGTTAAAGAATTTTTGTATTGTAGACATGCAACGAGCAAGCACAGGAAGCATAACGCAGCTCGTGCGCGTTGAGAGACTACGCGCTTTGCTCACTACCATCACCGTGCCATGGGAGATCCACTGCATGCCCTGGGAGGCACATTACGTCGCAAACTCGCCGCAAAACTTGTCTGGTATTACCTGTGTTGCCTAACTACAAACTTCAGAGAATAACTGCGTGCTGCTTACGACCATCACTGAGCTCTGGGAGGCACACAGCTGCCCGGAGGCACATTATATACACTTGTGCCTATAGTCTAACTACAGACATCAAAACATGACTGCGCGATGTCCATGAACGGCTGGTAGCAGCCTCGCCACAATACTTACCTGTTAAAGTAATCCCATCAAAAACAATACTTGTCAAAAAAACCAAGTCTCGCAACTCAGTTGTTCTGCGGTAAAAAGTTGTGAGATCCATGTAATACCAAGTCGGTTATTAATTTATTCAGTCTCTACTTAAGCGACTTTCTGTCTTAATACGTCCAGTCTCTAAGACCACGATCGTGGTCCATAATCCATCGCACTAAATAATTGAATTTACATGAGTTTTCAGGCGATTGAATTTACACGTGTTTTCAGGCGATGGCCAAGTCTCAATATATTTATATAAAACATTAAAGAATTTTAATATTGATATGCGTCACTATAAGATGCTGTTAATTATTACGTAACAACTTAATGCTTCGAGTACGGAGATTGATTTTCAATTGTTATGGACCACGATCGTGGTCTTAGAGACTGGACGTATTAAGATTAAGACAGAAAGTCGCTTAAGTAGAGAAAAATTAAAACAAGAAATATTACTTATATACAATAGACAGACCAGTGTCAGTTGTCGGGTGTCAGACCGTCAGCATCTCCAGCATCTCCTGAGGATGCCTCGTAGAGAGGCGAAACACGTGTCGAGTTTTGTACTTTTGGTGGTAGGTTGTTATATTTATTTGCGTATTTATTTTTGCGGAGGGAGGGTGGGAACATTAAGTGCATGTAAAAATACGCAAGTAAGTATAACGGGTTAGCACTGATTGACTAACACGTTATTTTCTCGCGGATTAGCAAAGTAATATTTCTTGTTTTAATTAGCATGGATTTCCGCAAAGTAACGCCTGATTCTATTAATTATTTGCTTAAGTAGAGACTGAATAAATTAATAACCGACTTGGTATTACATGGATCTCACAACTTTTTACCGCAGAACAACTGAGTTGCGAGACTTGGTTTTTTTGACAAGTATTGTTTTTGATGGGATCTCATTTCTTTTTGTATTTTGTAGACAGTTCTACTTTTTTCCTTTTCGGTACCTTCTACTTATTGTATATATGTATATCTACCAGCAACGAAATAAATAATACATCGTTACGAATAAAGCCAATATTGAAAAATTTAATAACTAAAGACTTGGCTGTATGGGCTTAATTTTCTTTGCGGTCTTTTCTAGATTTTTTAGTTTTTCCTTGATTCACCAAACACTACTTATATTCCAAATTTAATTTGAAGCTTCTAGGTCTGCTAGAAGTGCCTTAGAATTTTGATGATCGGTGAGTCAGTGAGTGACAAAATTAAGAAATTTGACCCGTTATAATTCTTAAAATACTGGTTCAAATTGAATGAAATTTGAAATATACCGTGTCTTTACAATGCCTGCATGGTTACTGAAAATTCAGTCTTCTAGTTTTATCCACAACGAAGTTACAGGGGGTCGAAAATGGTCTGAATTGCTTCGAGAAAAGGATGGTACGGCCGTGATGCTTTTTTGCTCGACTTGGTGGGGGCACTGCCGTGCCCCCAGATACCAAGTACTTAATACAACTTAGTAGATTCTACTGAGTTCAGAGCCGTATAAGCACTTATTGGCGGCGCTTGTCGAGCTGGACAACTTACAACAGAAGCCCGGCGCATGACGAGACACGCTATCGTCAATCATAACTCTGCAGGCGGAGCATCTTTCACAGTCCAGCCTTTACAATAGTATCGTTTGTCTCGCAGATCCAGCGATGTTGGAGCAGGACAATTCGACGAAGAAACCCGGCGCCTGGCGAGACACGCTATCGTCAATCATAACTCTGCAGGCGGTGCCCGTCTCGCGTTCTTTGTTCAGTCTTTAATGCAGGTTCAATACTCGTATTAATGATATGATGTAATAGTATACATTGTTGACAAGGGATGGAAAATGCCTGTTTTAACAGAGGCATACATAGTGCTTTTTAGGGTTCCGTACGCAAAGGGTCAAACGGGACCCTATTACTGAGACTCCGCTGTCCGTCCGTCCGTCCGTCTATCACCAGGCTGTATCTCATGATCCGTATAGTTAGCCAGTTGAAATTTCTACAGATTATGTATTTCTGTTGTCACTATAATAACAAATACTAAAAACAGAATAAAATAAATATTTCTTTCCATCCAATCACCGAAGTTAACCAACGTCGGGCGGGGTCAGTACTTGGATGGGTGACCGTTTTTATAGATGATGGGATGATGATGAGAGATGGTACGGAACCCATCCTGTGCGAGTGTTTGAAAAAACCGGGCAAGTGCGACTCGCACTTGCCCGGTTTTTTTCAAACATGTAAGGAAATACAACACTGTATAAACTATGTACCTACATCATGGATAGCGAATATCGTTACTTTCGCGAGATGTTGCACGCACCGCGCACCCGGTAACGCGTGTAGGGCTATAACCGCGATAATCGAAGTTCGTCATTTGCGGGCGGACAATAATATTTTTTTCACGTCAGCAGGTTGAACAAACCTACTTTCGCTTTACGAAGAAAACTTTTTCTTCGTAAAGCGAAGACGCACAAAGTGCCCAATTTTTATCCCAGCGCCTCGTGCGCAGCGGACAAAAATGAATCATAAATATTAGTTATTTGTGCAACAAGAGAGGAAAGTTGTTTTTTACACGCGTTACCGGGTGCGACCATTTCCGACCATGTTTGAGAAAAGTAGCATTGCCGTGTTGTCAGTGAGTGTGCAAAAAAGCAAAAAGCTCTAGTTTTGTTTGCGAGTTTTCTCTTTTAAAAAAATCCGCTGGTAGTGTAAGTAAATAGCCACGGTGACAAACTATTTATAGGCGAGGGCTCGATCGTTGCATTCTCACCGCCAGTTGGACAGATGTTTGAAGGCTTTTAACAGACCTTGCAGCAAATGAAATGCGATTTTAGTTAATTGCCGGCTAAGTTGGAGCAACGAATTCAGTCGTTAGAAAAAATGCCACAATGTATTACAAATCGCATCCGATTATCGGTGACGATTGTACAGGCCGTTAACGGACGGAGGTCCGTTAAATATGAATTTGTTCCCTCATGTTTGAGCCCAAGTGGCACAGGATCGGGACAGCTGGCGTTCTCTCGTTTTGGAGGCCAAGACTCTCTTTGGATCACTGCGCCACAATAGTTAGTTAGTTATGTTTGAGTCCAAATGTCTACATAATATGTTGCTTGCAATTTGAATAGCGATCGGATTTAACTGTTTGTTTGGCGTCCAGATATATTTATTGAATTACTCTAATAAACGATCACCAAGTACCTAAAGTTAAAAAATAAGGTTTTGGCAAAAAAAAGGTACAAGCTTTTATACGAGTACAGCTGACTTGTACTTTTCTTTCCACGGGACGAAAAACACAATTAGTTTGCGTTGTTTTATCACAGAGTTCCCATGGCCACCTCCTGTCTCCGTTATCATATCAGCTCGATTGCACAATATTGTAATAGCATCCGATTTAAGGTACGTAATACAAAATTAAAATTTCAACTCAATCGGGAATCGGTAAGTGGGTCAGATTTAGCTTCCAAGATTTGACCCACACACTTAAATAAAAGCTTGTAATAAAACTGCATTTGTTACAGATGCAGCAGTGCTGTCTAAATTAATAAATATGTAAGCTGCAAGTCGTCCTGATGAAATTGTTTCCGGAAAGTCTTCAAAGCGGAATTAGATATCAGTATAAGATTGTGTTAAGAAAATGTTACATTGAGTGTCAATAGGTATCCATTGATATTTATTTAGATTTGTTTAAATAAAAATATTTAAATAACTTCAGTGTTTTTTTTTTAGGTAGTGTGATGGGTAACTTCATTTGCCTACATTATATATGAAAATAATAGCTTATGCCCGTGGCTTCGCCTGGGTGGGATAGTGTTGATTATGCTTTATAAAAATGGGTTATTCCCACTAGTTATCCCCAAGTTGTTACCAGTGGTAACTACTAGGATATTTTTCCCACCTTTTACCAGTGGTACCTATTGGGGAAAAAAATCCGATAGCAAACCAAGTTGGTGGTAACTACTGGGATTTTTTCTCAGTAGTTACCACCAAAATTTGGTTAAAGTTTAAAAACAGTGTAAATATTGTAGATTAATTATAAACAATGATATGTCGATTAGTGTTTCAGTAAACTGCCTTAAAGTGATCAAAAATAGTCGATTTAGACAGATTTTTTTGTTTATTCGTATAATTAATTCAAATTATATTTAATCTGATACATTTCATCCAAACGTTAATTTCTCCTCGATGATATATTAGTTTTTGCACATATACCGCTAAAACTGTTTTTTTTAAGGCAGTTTACTGAAACACTAATCGACTTATAACTATTTATTAAATTAGTTTATATTTATACAATACTATTATACTGTTTTTATTTATATTGAGCTCTAACATTTTTTTTGAGGTAACTACGGGGAAAAGAAATTCCCACCTTTTACCAGTGGTAACTATTGGGGAAAAAATTCCCAGTAGTTACCAGTGTTACCACTGGTAAAAAGAAGGTGGAAAAAATCCCAGCTGTTACCGCTGGTAGCAGCTTGATGGTTACTATCCTTACCCATACATGCCCATACCTATAAAAACTATCCTTTCTCGGGCCTCTAGCTCCGTCCCTAATCCCATCTAAATAGGTTCAGCGGTTTAAGCGTGAAGAGGTAACAGAAGAACAGACAGAGTAACTTTCACTGTTATTGACCGTAGCGTTAGGGAGTCTCCGTTTAACTCGGGCATTCTGCTTTCGTATGTCTGGATGTTCTCCTTTACAGGTCGCAATTCATAACAGTTACTCGTAAAATGTAATCATATTCTATGATTAAATAGAATTATTTGCCGATCCAGGAAAGGAAATTTAGGAAAATTATCAAATGCGGAGATTGGCATAAAGGACTTAAGCGCCAATAGCGTCTATGGCGCTTAAGATCATTGTGAGTTAACTGTGATATCGACTTAACGAAGAAAGTATTTTTCACTTTTACATTTTCTAAGCTTAACGCGAGGTCTACAGCTCACAGAACCACTAGTAATACAGGATGGGCAAATAAATAAATAATAAAATATAATAAATATTATAGGACACTATTACACAAATTGACTAAGTCCCACAGTAAGCTCAATAAGGCTTGTGTTTAGGGTACTTACACAACGATATATATAATATATAAATATTTATAAATACTTAAATACATAGAAAACACCCATGACTCAGGAACAAATATCCATGCTCATCACACGAATAAATGCCCTTACCAGGATTTGAACCCGGGACTATCGGCTTCATAGGCCTAGGCATAGGCATAGGGTCACTACCCACTAGGCCAGACCGGTCATCTGAAATAAGAAGTATACATTGTGTTTTTAAATTTTAACTATATTAAGTTCAAAGATTAATAAGTATTATTTTAAAAATGGAACATAATGTCTGACATATGTCCACCACTAACATCAGGGAAATGTAAGCCGTTATCATCCCACTTGTCAGCATATTTTCGCATATTATCGGCGTAATCTTAGTAAATTTGTGTTGGATAGTCGGTTTTAACTGTTTAAGATTCATCAGCTTGTTAGCATAAACACTTAATTTTAGATAGCCCCACAGAAATAAGTCCGGAGCTGTAAAATTTGGGGAATTTGAGCGCCAATCACTTTTTCTCGAAAGTAATCGATCAAACAATGTGTTTTAAGCAACACAAACATTAGCGAAAAAATTGCTTGCTGCTAGCGGTAGACATTTGGCAGAAATTATTTTCCGTATACAATTGCCAACTCTGAATAATATATTTAGGAAAAATATTTAATAAATTTTGCACATATGAATAAAATTTAAAAACAAGGGGTGTATTACTCTTATTTGCCCATTCTGTATTAGTGGCGGTAGTAATGTGCACAACATCCAATGTGGGGTTGCCTGGTATCCCAGAGTAGCGAGTTCAAGTCCGGACAGTGACTTATACCACTTTTCCTATATTTCTAAGCATTGCAACAAGGTTTGTAAAAAAACACATTTAACTTAATATAAATATATTCCATCGGTAATGTATAAAATAATGTACATTTTAGTATAACAATAACTAATTATAACATTGTGTCCCATAAAATTGCCATTTTTGTCGTTTTCGAGCTAAAGGATATGCTAGGAGAGAAGTGGCATGAAGGAACCGGGTTTTGAAATCTCCATTTGCATTGTTTCCATAGCTTTATACCATTTCTCCCCTACTTTTAATTATTATCAGTAGTCAATATTGACAACTGACACTGTACCGTGTGGCACATGGTCAACCTTCATCAACCTTCTTCCATTCCGACTAGGTTCACGATGAGCCGCCGCGCCGCACACGAGCGTGGCGTTCAAAGGATTAAGGTGAAATATGTGGTCTTGTTTTCCTGATTCTTGTATGAAGTGATACGCGACTTACCCGTACGGCGTATTTTATTATGTTATTTACAAATGAAATAAGAAATAAGTGGAGATAAAATTAAACATAGACTATTTAATAAGTAAATTATTCCGTTTTCTTGGAACGATGTTCATATTTCATTGCTTTAAACTATATTTGGCAACAAGCCTTTAGTGTTTTCTTCCCTTTCATTGTTTCGGAAAGGTTTTTGTTTCATTTAACACTTCAGCCATTAATAAGTGTCAAATGAATACAACAAACCGAACAAACCTACTTTGTTTTGTAATTACAACATGACATTGCACCGCCTTCAAGTTATCTGCTTTGCCCGGAGGTTGACTGGTAGAGAATCTCTTGTAGCATTAAGTCCGCCGCGTACGTTTGTATTTTCTTTTGTGCAATAAAGATTAAATAAATAAAACAAAACAATAATGGGTAAGTAAACAGAGTAGCAAAGTGATTTTTGACGCTGTATCAATGTCCCGCTCTCTGGCAACCCCGTTTTCGGTTTTACTTGTTTTCAAAGACAGATAGTTCAGCAAAACTATACATTCAATTGTCAAATTGCTGGTTGCGCAGTAACTGTGTCTTGCATGACCTACTTCCTTACTTATAGTCGACGTAACCTAAGATCACTTATCTCTATATATGACGGCAAGCTATCAGTTAAACCTACTGCATCAATTAGGAAGCCAATTGTCATAGGTCTTCATAGATGGCGCCATCATAGGTTGTGTACCTGTTTCTAGTTTTGTTTTATGGGATTTTGCTTAAACGATTTAGCAATTTATATTCTGTCACACAACTTTGACAGTCGAAAAAAGCTCGAATTTCGAAATGTTATATAGGACGATAACCCTTCGGGGCTACATTTTTTAAATTTGCCGCTTTTTTTTTACTGACGGAAATGGCTTGACAGACTTTAGCGTCCAGGCCATAACATACAATTTGAAAAAAAAAACGGTAGGATTGACAGGGGGATCTGTACTGGCGCCAGCCAACCCCATTGTTACATTCCAGAGCCCTCTACTCAGAGCAGCGTGCGAGGAAGTAAGTAAACCCCACACTCTTCTGACATGTCGAGTTTGGTACTGTTAGATATGAGCTCCTATTCAGTGCAATCGCACTACTGCCAGGGAGATGCTGCGATTGTCACATTTAAGGGTGACGGAATAATGTTGCCCATTATGAGCTCCTCCTTCTCAGTCAGTGGGGTTGCCAGAGAGAAAAAGCTACGCTGCATCGATAGTCTGTTGTCACATTTTAAGGTTAATGCACTGGGGTTGCCAAGTATGACATAGCTGTACTGCTTTAATGGGGAAGGCACTGTCAAAGGTTTTCAAAGATGCCACCAGCGTAGATATCCCCTGTTTTTAGTTTTGTTCTATGGGAAATGGCTTAAAGGGTCAAGGTCATAAAATTAAAAAAGGACAATAATTGGAAGGTACGATTGACAGGGGGAGCTATCTGGCGCCACCTGAAAATAGCTTCGACCGGCCAACCCCATTGTCCCATTTTGAGGGTGGAGCTCCAGTGCTCTCCACTCAGAGCAGCGAGTCGATGTGAGGGAGTAAGTCAACCCCACACTTCTCAAATATCGAGTTTGGTACTGACATATATGAGCTCCTACTCAGTGCAATCCTACTACTGCCAGTAAGCTGGTTCAGTTGTCACAGTTAAAGGTGACGTAGGTAATAATATTAAGCATTATAGCTCATAATGGCTCAGTCAGTGGGGTTGCCAGAGAGTAAATAAAAGCTACGCAGTATAGAGCTTCTCATCCCCTACTCCTAGCGAGGTGCGAGGGAGTAAGTCAACCCCGCACTCTTCTCACATTTCGAATCCGGGGTACTGTCCTGTATGAGCTCCTGGCCGACTAAGAAGTTGACCTTCTGCCGACCTGGCCGCTGCGGGGGCACGGTGATGCCGTGCATCTTCTGCAGGTGCTTCTTCCAATAGCAGCGGCGGGTGAAGCACGAATGACAGACTTCGCATTCAAACCTGGAAATGCACATTTGAATGATATACTATATAGCGTTCTCTTGTAACTGTCGCGAGACCAGCGCGTCCGGAATGTTTGCGGACACGAGCGTGGACGGTTTCCACGCCGCGCTTCGCAATGTTTAGCAGGGTGTGTGATTGCCGTCACAGCCTGGCAAATAGATGGGACAGTGGCCTTTTGAGGCACTGGTCCTTCCTACATGTTAGTTTTAATAGTAAATTAAATTTAATGAAATGTTATTACATTTAATTTAAAATTGTATGTAATTTCTATAATTGTATGTTTTTAAATGTTATTTAATTTTCTAAAATATTGATTATTAATTGTCTGAAATATATATGTTTATTTATTTATAGAAAGTAACAGATATATACGTATTTTAAAAAACATGACTAAGCATAAACTTTTATAGTATTTCTTGAGGGTACGTTCAATTCAATTAAAAATTTAGGTAAAAGTAATATCGTAATAAATGTAAAGGGAACTTATCCATAATCCACCCAAAATTTTTTTCTTAGAAACGCTTAGAAAGCTCCTTACGCCAGTTGAGTGTAGATGAAAACATTACATGATCAAATAATGTAGGTTTAAAGTCAGGTCGTTCAGTGACAGATCCAGGTGGTTTTGTATTTGGTTGGTTAACCAATAAATATTATAACTACCCGAAAATGTACTAATTTTTTGTTTACTATTATTTAAATACCTTAAGATACAGAGTATAGATTAGTCACGCTCTGCCACTGAGTGTAAGTGAGGTACAGTATCTATAGGTCTCAAATTACCGTTTGACGTCGTTGTGGCTGTCCATATGCCGTCTTAGTTTAGTTTTGTCAAAGAACCGCCGCTGGCACTGGCTGCACTGGTGCGGGCGCGCGCGGTCGTGCAGACGCCTCACGTGTGACACCAGGTTGGAGGATGTGTGGAACGTCCGAGCGCACTGTGTGCATTGGTATTGCTTCACACCTGAGTAAATAAAAAACGTGTTGGTATTTAGGTATAGTTTGGCAACGAACTGTCTCATTTCAAACACAGACAGAAAGAATCATAACTGTCTTTGTCTTACGCTAATACTAGCACCCAAAAAAAGGGATAAGTAGGTAGGTAGGTCGGTTTTTGGTTTGCCAGACCAGAGTAGTGAAAAAAGTATTGGCTTTATCCTGGCCGCTACCAGTGGTATTTTACTCAATTATTCGGGCGGGCTCGGCTCGCGACTGGGAGCAGATATTAATGAATGAATGAAAATCTTTATTTTCAGGCAACTAATGGGCCCATAGATAAATACCTTAAAACTAGCATACATATCATAAAATATATCTTAAAAACTAAAACACACACTATGGCTGTGATGCATTCCGCAACCCGTCTGTGTCAGCCGGCTTCGGCCAAATTTCCTCCTTTGTGAAGGTCGCTAGAAGTTCATTCGGAACGCTCACCACAAAAGAATTGAAATTCGCATTGTGTCGAGATTCCAACTTCGTGACCCTCAGGGCGAATCCGGACTTGACTCGTACATACTTTACGATGTCCTCGACCTTCGTAAGGTAGTGTAAACGGGACACATACAGCAGCGTCGACAGTGTTGCGGGACGTAGCAAATGCACAGCAAAAGTATGTATTGAGGCTCAGTCTAATGAGTGGAAAAAAGAATGCGTCATGTGACTGAGAGGACAGCGACAGAGAACGTGTTTGTCTGTCGAACATCTGTTTTGAGAGAAAGTGAGAATTCCGTACTTCGTACTATTATCTATTCCATGTCGCTACATGCCAATCATGCCTTCTCTTGTTGTGCGACATGTAGTGTTGTAGAATAGGCACATAAAGCGGTTTGCATAAAACATTAATTATGGTGTTCCCGCAGCTTACCAAAGATGCTGAAATTTGTGAGGTGCTAATGAATAAGAGGCCTAATATTTTCTCGAGGTTCCTGCGAGTGGGACTAAAAGGCTTCAGAAGCATTAGGTGTTTCTTTTATAAATAAGACAGTAGCAGAACTTACCGGCGTGGATGCGCAGGTGTTTGACCAGGTCGTGGCGGTGCCAGGTCTTGTAGTCGCAGTGCGCGCAGCCGTGGAGGGGAGGGAGGTGTGAGCGCACGTGGGTGTAGTGGGAGCCGCGGTGCGCAAACACTTTGCCGCATATCTAGTAGAAAAAGTTGGTTATTTTTTGTGTTAAATAAGGGTGCAATTAATAGGAGGTAGCTGTATCAAAGTATGGGGCTCCTAAAAGCTGTAACAGACGGGCGTACAGCACCGCGACCATAGTCCGATTCGCGGCCTGTTCGATCGTGTGTAAGCGATCCGAGGCCTGTTCGATCGTGTGTAAGGTAATCCGCCGTATGTCCGTTAAGGACGCAGCTCTTATAGCTGAGAACGAGAATTAGATATTTTGACCGGACCAACGTCGCGGTTCTGTAAGCCCGTCTGTTACGGCTTTAAAGAGCCGATTTTTTTAAATCGGCGAACTACCCAACGTGGTGGCTACCTAAGAAGTAATAAGTCCTCAAACACGGTAAACACGGCTAAAAAATTGTATAGGGGTTGGTGGGAAGATGCTTTTCAGCTCAGCAACACCAAATTCATTTGACTTGTATCTAATCCCGATCTACTGGGGTTATTTTTAGATAGTAATTGGGGTTGCTAGCCTATATACATGTATGTCGTAACATACATATCCTGGAATCAATTAACGTAACGATAAATACAGACATTCCAGACCTTAACTATGTTCAAGGTGTAACAAAAATAATGGAGATCCATTTAAGGGCATATTCGGTATCGTTTTCTTATTAGAAAAAAGTAAAAACAAATGCGGAAAATTTTTGGCCTTTGTATGGAGAATTGGTGGAAATGGACGATCTGGCACATAGAATTTTTTTGGTGTCAAAAAAATTTTTCTTCTACTTTTTACTAGAACTCAGAACACTATACCGAATATGCCCTGGAAGGGATCCCCACTATTTTTGTTACACTTTGTATAATTTGTTTGCCATTCGCATTACCTCGCACATCCAAGGATCCTCCGGGTGCTTAGCGAGCCTGTGTGCATCACTTTCTTCTTTCGAATCAAACTTTATCTCACACGAAACACACCACAGCCTCTTAAATTTGAATTTCTTAGGTCGCCGACCGTTGGACTTCTTGTAAGTCCGCTTGCACTTGGGGGGTTTGATGTCTGGTTCTGGGCTGGGCGGGTCTGGGTCTGGGTCTGGACTGCAATTGTAGAATAGATGGGCTTGGATAGTCAGTTACCCTTCGTTAAGTTTCCCAGTAGTGGCGCGGAACACCTGCCTTGTTTACTAAATTACTATGTAAGTACCTTCTGTCTGTCTCCATCTGTGGTAATTGGATTGTTAACCGTCGATTTTTGACAGCCAGAGGGCCTACGGCCAATAATGAAAAATTTGAATTAGTTTGCCTCTCTATCGCTCTTGCATATTGAAGCGATAGAGAGGCAGCTAACGATTTTTAGCCGCGCCACCTAGCTTAAAAACACGATTTTTCTTACACATTTCTACAATTACCTAATAAGTAATAAATTAATACCCTTTAGGGCCACCACACACTAACGTATTTTGAGCGTCGGCGTCTAGTCGGCATTATGGACAATGGCTGCGCAGTTGTGAAACAAAACTAACCACTTAATTTGCTATGATGATTTATTTCTCCAATCTTAACTTATCCACAGTAATGCCTTTTTAAAAAACTACACTTCACAACCCCGCCACAACCACGTCAGTCGACCCTTAACTCCGTTCTGCCCGTTCCAACCCAGGCGTCTTTACATTATTCTAAGTACCCTCCTTTGTATTTATTTTATTTTTCGAGCATAGAGAAGAGAGCCCGATACCAGTATTACCAAATCGAACTTAATAATCACCCAAACAATTAAATTAATATTTTAAAATCATGACTGTTGCGTAAACGTTGTGTCGAGCAGCAGCCATAGAGTTGACTAGACGCTGACGCTCGGGAGACACTCTAGTGTGTGGTGGCCCTTAGGTTTAGCTATAATTTATGAACTTGTGAGTATTGTAATAGACTCGGTAGATATTTCTGTGTTAAATTCTAAATTGTCACTCTCGGGTGTCGAGTTCGCGACCCTGTTCTATTTCTTCAAGCATGGATTTACTTACAGGCTCGTGGATTGTATACCTATCAAATACCTATGTGTATTCTAAATACTAACCTCCTTATTCATAAACGTCTACTAAAGTTGTCAAGCCGCTAATAATCGTTTGTCCCTTTCCATCATACCAATACGTCGGAAAAGGACAAACGATTATTAGCGGCTTGACAACTTTAGTAGACGTTTATGAATAAGGAGGTTAGTATTTAGTATACACATTGCTTGTCAACTGTAGTAGACGTTTATGAAAAAGGGAGTAAGGCTTTAGGACAGGAAATAAGGCAAACAACAAATCAAAATTGAATATGATTTAATGGTAACATTACAAATATACAATTAACTGTTAGTAATATTGAAAGTAATACTAGGTAGTCAGCATCAAAAGTAGCGGATCTGACCACGCGTCAATAGTACTCGTATCTGCCATTCTCACTAACTAACTAACTACTAACTTACTTAAGACAACCCTTGGAGTGGTAGGCCGTCGTGTGCGATAAGGACAACGCCAGGTTAGGCGAAAAATTCTGCGTAAAAATCTCAAAAACGACCCGTACTCGACTGTTTCCTCCTCCAAAACTTAACCAAATGTAACGAAATTTTGAGCGATCTCATCATACGGCATTACGGGGCAGAAATCCAAGAAAAGCACTATGGTACAGCTACAGTCGTCATCAGATGTATCAGAGCGGCTAAGGTGTTCACATATATCTGAACTTCCTGTATTGTCAAGGCGAGGCGTTAGAGTGCGTGTTCAGATATTTTTGAGCACCTTGCCCGTTCCGATATATCTGATGGCGACTGTACATAATTAGAGTATAATTATTGTACGTATGTTTGTCTGTAAGGTATGTATCTATGTTCCTTTGTTGCCAGACAATGGTTTTTTATTTGATTTGTCTTTTACTAGCGACCCCCACACAACAAATTATACACCTAAACCTTCCCCGTGAATTCCTCTATTGATAGGTGAAAACCGCATAAAAATCCGTTCAGTAGTTTGCGAGTTTATCGCGAACATACATACACACAGACAGACACGTTGGGGGACTTTATAAGGTATCCTCGTAAGGCCTAAGGTCCTATCTAAAGGACTTATTCAGTTCGATGGAATTTAAATCATATTCAATTGGAACAGAGATGCATTTGCTTTGTTTCCTTCAATTTTCAAACAAAATAAAAGTAACTGCATTCCTTTCCTTGCATTATAGATTCAAATTTCAGTGTCAAATTATGGATTTTTCATTTGTAAGGCTGGGCCTAAGGATAGTAATTTACAACATTTGTATAGGTAAGGATCATTCTCTAACTTATACATCAATTCGTGTTACTCATGGCTGCCTGCTCACAAGCTTTTTCTAACCACCCCAACACCGTCTTCTCGCCCAAACTCAACGTATTCAAAAACATCTTCTTACAAACCGGCCAGCACTCATTATTGACCTCCAAATTATACTTTATAGTCTTAGTTCTTCTCGACTCCCCATTCACCTTTTTACAGTTAATTACATCAACTAAATCTACTATGTACTGCTTTTTATCCGTCCAATTTAGCCCCCAGAATTTGTTAAAACAGTATTTTCTATCTTTGTCTTTTATAATATCGCATCTTCGCTTCGCACTTTTACGACACAAGTTAGAACAGCAAGGCGGTCCCATTTTTCTTTCCTTTCTAGTTTCAAACCCGACTTTTATACCTTTTAATCGCTTCTGACTCAAATATGCTCTGCCGGATTCTCTAGCTTTCTTCACTCTATTGATCTCCCAGTTTGAGGCATCAGCGGAGCCCTTCTTGGATCTCTTCTTTGGTGTCTTCTCACGTAAGACTGAGTCGCCAGGTATTCGGTCGGAACTGATCGAAGGTATACTTGGTTCGGTGAAACTGTTCCCAATATTTACGTACATTGTCCGATTGTTTTCTGTGTAGATATATTCACGAGCCTGGTGTGGTTTTCTGTTTTTATTTCTAAAAGATAAAAATGGAATTAGTTGAAGATTTACAAACATCATAACAGGTAATATATTTATATAATGCTGTCTTCGATTAACGCGATAGTTACAGACTGCGGGCCAGGAGCATATTACGTCAGTCATCGCCTCCCGGCTGACACTTTATCAGATGATAGTTCAGATGCTGTTTTAAACTTAAAAACCCGTCAGCCGGTTCTATCGCGGTGGAATGACCGTCAGCTGTAAAATAAACATGTAAAAAATATGCGCCTAGCACTTCATGTGCGGCAAAGTATGTGTAATGTGTAAATTGCGTAATCCGTTCATGGCTTTTTAGGCGATTACGCCTGATGAAAATCTACATGCAACGTTTCATGATTTGTTTTTGCTATCATAAAAGGTACAGCGATTCTTTTTTACATGTTCATGCCACCAGCTGATGTTCTTACCACGGCGATATAACCTGCTGACGATTTTTTTAACCAACAACAGCATCTGAACTATCATTTGACAAACTGGTCTCGTGCGCCTGTTTGTTCCGGACGTACCGAGAATGGCTCTCAGACCACGACAACGCGACCTGTTGGCCGTGCCGCCGGCGCGCACCGTATCGCGCAGGAACTCGCCGCTGCCCCGCGCCCTCTCACTGCTCAATGCGCTCCTGGCATCGACGCCTGAATGCGATCTATTTGCTTGGCGATGGACGGCAGTGTATAGTGAATGCTTGAGATTCTGTGAGGCGATGGTTGCTAGGTGCTCAACTGTTCCAATTTAATTTGTCAATGTGCCATTATTGTTTTATAATTGCTAATACTTATAATTATTATTGCTGTTAGTCTAAGTTTTGTGACGCATTGGTTCAACTGTAATGTCATGTAAACATTTTTATCAATAAAATAAATAAAATAAAGTATCAAATGGGAGGCGATGACTTTTTTTTTTGTTTTACGTGTTAGGTGGCTGCCATTCCTCAACCCACCAACGGAACGGAAAATAAAACTATGTAAACAGGGGCCTTATTCGAGATGCACAACTGTCAAATTTCGCGTCCACATCAAATCAACACTTGATTCTATCGCATGTTGATTGTATCAAGTGTTGATTCTATCAACTGTGGATATTATCATTTGGAACAATCAAAACTCATTCATAGAAAAAATAATCAAACAAAAATCAACTTTGTTTATTACTACTATATAGTTTGAAATGGCTCTGAACTCGAAGTGGTTCGGTTTGATTTGATTGTCACCTGACTGTGGATTGCTAATGTCAAATTTTGACAAGTGTTGATTTTATTGCTAGACTTTTTTGTCCATGGGCTTGGGCACCATCTTGGATTTTTTGACGTACGACAGGGAATACCCTTCCTTTCCTACAATATATGGCATAGAGTAAAGCGTCTTTTTTTTTTAAACATAAGTTTACAGGAATCAGCGACATCTTGTATTCGATAGGATAAGTAATGCGCTATGAACAATGCGGCGGCGAGTAGTGAAACTGTACCTGACAACGTCAATCAATTAAAAAGTGACCACACAGTTGATGGTCGATAAAGGCGATTATTAATTGAATTTTAACGACAATAAAGAACTATTGACATGCGATCTTTTTGTTGAACCCACACCTACACGTCGAATAATGCTCGCTCCACATATTCTCCTATAAACGCTCAAAATTGTAAAAAAAATTGATGCAATTTACTCCGCACCCAGTCTCAAGTTGCTTCTAAACCACGTTCACGAACCAAGTTGTAACCTAACACATCTGTAAATATAAGGCATATGATTTAGAGATAAAGTCCGTTTTTTTTTAAATTACGAGATGGTTCATGAATAACCTTTATTACTATAAAAATAATACTACATTTGTCAAAAAAAAATCTGTATTGCGCTATTACATAATGCATAAAATTGATATAAAGATAGGTACCATAGTAGCTCGCTCACTTGGTCTATCAACAACTATTTTAATGCTCTTTGTACTCGTATACGCGACCCCATTGTATGTACAGTCGCCATCAGATATATCGGAACGCATGTATGAGATTTCAAATTATTAAGATAAGACCTACTGTACTGTCTATATTACTTACCAAGACCTAAGTACCTATTATTTATATGTACCTACACAAAGAGAATTCCTATGTTAAAAGGAGATTAAATACATATTTTGTTATTCAGCTACAAATAAAATAAAATTTATCTTTTTCAGTTAACACATTTTTTACCGATTTCTTTAATAAAATAAAACATTAAAGTATTATGTGACTATATTTCATTGTCTTCGGTGTAGATTATTTACTGATGTTCCAATTTCCTGTATCAGTTTGGTACAAACAGCAACACTCTTAACTGTCCATCGGTGGATCTTATGCCTTTTGTAATAAGGTACACCGATGGACAGTTAACAGTGTGCGCGATGGTACCAGGAAATATAAAAACTACACCTCTTCAAAAACTTTGCTGGTAGTTCGACATCTGTAAGTTTAAATATAAAACATGATAAAAACACTTAAGTCAAAAACGTATACATAAAATATTTGCCCTATATTCTGGTCGCTCGGTAGGGTGCCCAGAAGGCTGGGTGCATTTCCGCGCTGGTTAACAATGCTGATCCTCTGGTCACCAGAAGCCTATATAAGGCGCTCTCATAGAGCTACGCTAGTGCCCTAGAGTTTCAAATTCAACCCCAAGTGCCACAAATATGTAGTTAAGGGTTTAAATTCTGGATCAAGAACATGGAATACTATTCGCTAGTAAGGCCATAGGTATTAGAAAAAAATAATAGTAGGAGACGGCCGTGGTCATGGTAGGTGGTACAGGTGGGCCAGGCAAGCTCTGAAATTATGCACCTATTTTACTATAACTTTGTTCACCTGTGTATATTTACTGTTTCCATGATAATCATTTTTAATATGTAGCCCGTGTAATCGGGCTGTAGGTATAATTGGTCTCATATTTTTTAACACAAAATCATAATTTTAATTCAATAATTAATGGTGTTTTACATATTAATCATTAATGTACCTATTTTGCAAAATTTTCTTGCATATAATAATATTGTTTACTTCAATTGACGTGTTTATTATTTTCGTTACTATGTCAACGTTAATACTTAAAAAATTATAACGTGAAGGTTGAGTCCGCAGTACAGTTACAGTTTACGTACATGGACCAAACTCGAAATGTCTGAACAGTCATGAAATTTGGTATGTATATACGCCCCTTAAAGGCCCCTTTTTCATGCCCACACCATTTGACATTTGGGGACCTCGAGGAACCGTAGCCATCTTGGAAAATGTGGACCATCCAGGAGAAATTCGCGTTTTACTCTAAATCTACGTTCTTTATTCAATAATCGTGTAAGGCAACATTCAAGCTTATAAAATTCTACATAAAATAGTTTTAAACATCTTTGCGAAAAAAATGATCTTGCTGTAAAAAATACTTGCTAAACCCAGATTTAGCCCTTATACCCTTTCATGGGATATTCTCTTAATAGGAAACTTGGAAGAATAAAAATTCCACTTTTAACTATACATGTGTACATAATCTACCCCAATATCAATATTTTACTTGACTGCAACTTAACCAGAAAGTAGGGTTATGGGTATAAGTACTGAGGATTCAGGACAGCCTGTACCTTAGGATACTGGACGGATTTTTTAAATGACGTATTATTTAGCCCTAAACTTTTTTCTTCCGTTAATTTTAGTAACTTTGTATTGCATAGCACTTGTATACTAACTGTGGATCTACTGATGTCTGTTTTACTGTACTCCGCTCAATAGTTTAGGCGCTAGAAGAAAAAATATGATTTAATATTCGGAGTCCTCTCAAGGCGGCTGTATTGATTTTTCTTTAATAGAACAAGTAAAAGTAGGTTGTGAATGGCAAGAGAAATTTAACGATACGTCATTTAAAAAAATCCGTCCAGTATCCTAATACCTAGCTACTGGGTGTACTGAATCATCAGTACTTACACCCATAACCCTTCTTTCTGGTTTAGTCACAGTAGAGTAAAATGTTAATATTGGGGTAGACCACGTACAAATGTATAGTTAAAAATAGAATTCATATTCCTCCGAGTTTCCTTTTAAGAGAATGTCCCCTGGAAGTGTATAAGCGTTAAACTTAGATTCAGAAAGTATTCTCTATAACAAGATGTATTGTTCTGCAAAGATATCGAGGACTTTTTTGTGTAGAATTTAATAAGTTTTAATGTTGACTGTTGTGTTGATGGTACACATTTTCCAAGATGGCTCGGATTCCTCGAGGTCCCCAAATGTTAAATGGTTTGGGCATGAAAAAGGGGCCTTTAATTTACATACATAATAAATTTCATGACTGTTACAGAGATTTCGAGGTTGGTCCTAATCCGATTATGCTACATTGTGCGTCCGCAGCAAATTCGGTTCTCCATACAAATGTAGTTACGCTCTCATTTTAAAATGACTTGCTAGATTGCTCTGAAACTTTGTACTTACAATAGGATATGGTATGTCTATGCCTATAATTAATTTAAAACATAAATGTGAAATGAGAGCCAATTAAGTTCAATATTAAGAATATGTGTCGTTGTTGACTCGCCGACAACGGAATTGAGATCTATATGGGTGCCATGTTCTCTGCTGTGTAGAAAATCCTGAAATTATAAAGGATTTGTCTTGGCTAGTTTTTACGTATAGGCTACGTATCACCGAAATGTCACAAACACCACGAAGGTTCGGCTTGTACGGGCCCTCGTTTTTCCTATATTCTTATACGCTGCGGAGACCTGGACTATCCGAAAGACAGAGGAAAAGACGATAGACGCCCTAGAAATATGGTGCTGGAGGAAAATGCTGGGGATATCCTGGACCGAGTTTCGGACTAATGTCTCCATCCTTAAAGAACTCCGTATCAAGCAGCGCCTTTCGACTCTCGTAAAGATATCATACTCAGTTTTTTCGGTCACGTCTCGAGGAGGAACAACGACTCCATAGAGCGTCTAGTGGTGCAGGGTAGAGCAAACGGAAAAAGACCGCGCAAAAGGCCACCTATGCGATGGACTGACCAAATCAAATCTGCCATGAAGGGTCCCCTGAACGCATTTGCCAGAATGGCCCCCAACCGCGAAAAATGGCGAGAAATCCTACGGCAAGCAACATCTGCGCCTGATATCAGCAGTTGACCACGACGCTCTGCAAAGAGTACAACGACAAAGAAGAAGAAGACGTATCATATTTGTCTAAAATTTGGTTTGTTGGTACACACACAAGGGATAGTCTCTAGCTAGGTACGGGGTGCCACACTCGTCAGCGCGACGGCGATATTTTTTACCTTTTACCTAAAAATCTCAAATTTGTGTACGGGCTCAGCTCCTGTTTCGTCTTAAGCCTGAATTTAACAGATTCTGACTCACAGGGGGCTTTAAGCATGCTGTTGCGTTCGTTTTCAAATTTTGAAAAAAAGAACTAGCCTAACAACACAATAAATGCTTCTTTTTCCGCATTCTTCACTATATCTCCCTGTCTCACTACTATCTGACCTTCTAACCCAGAGGGGAAAATATACCTTATTGGGGCTACTCCATCTTCCTCATGATAATATATTTTACTTTACTGAAAAGCAATCGGTACATGTTACAAGATGCACATTGTTAAGAGCCGGGGTTAGGACCCACGACCATTTTGTATATAATTTGTATTTTTATAATAAATCTGTTTTCTTGTTGACATTTTGTGGTATTGTATTGCTTTATGTTAATTGTCAAGATAGTTCTTTCATCCTGGACAATTGTCACATGCGTCACATGTACGTTTTATGATAGATCTACATCGACGCAACTGTATGTCATTGTCAAAGAGCATATATAATCACTACGTTTTAAGAGACGGGACTTCCATACTAGCGAGTGGAATCAGTTTGTTTCGCAAATCATTACCAAAATGTACGACAAAGAACTGTCAAAGAACCATAGTACCAACATAAGCGATTTAAATAGTGTAGTACGCTACACGCTTACGATTCTTATCGATATCGATAAAATGGGGAGGGTTGAAACATAGGCTCCTGTCTACAAATTTTGTACTCGAAATCAGGTTAGCATCGAGTCCACATTTAAGTTGTATGTTATATAGTGGATAGTTCTTAATTGGACTACTATCTGGTCGGGCTTAATGTGGACCCGAATTATTTTAATACAGTTTTTAAGTCGTTTTTTATTTTATTAAATGCTTGATTTTCATAATTATGTGCACATACATGTTTGAATAAATGTAACTTTTCTATGGGAAGATGTATCAGGTCTTCGTTCCCAACTAATTTGGCCCACTGCCTGCATCTGAAAACATACAGCCTTGGAAAAACATGACTTTATCTACAGTTTATATTCCATGTGTTTGCTAATGAGATGATCAACTGATTATTTCGCGCTAATATGCATCTATAAATCATGTTTTTCGGCATCTAGTTATCAACAACCCTTTATCAATGCTTTAACTTTTTATGTATTTATATGTCTGTTAATCATGAGAACGGGTCTGGCCTTGTTGGCAGCGACCCTGCCTATGAAGCCGATGGTCCCAGGTTCAAATCCTGGAACGGGCATTTATTAGTGTGTTGAGCATGAATATTTGTTTCTGAGACATGGGTATTTTCTATGTATTTATAAATACTTATAAATTAGGTCTATGTACATATATATATACATTATTGCACAAACTGACTTAGTACTAAAGTATGAATGGCATGTGTTGTGGGTATATATATATATATATATATATATATATATATATCGTTGTCTAAGTACCCACAACACATGCCATTCATACTTTAGTACTAAGTCAGTTTGTGTAATAATGTCTTATAATATTTCTTTATTTATCATAAAAACAGAGATTAATTTTCTTACATTTTAGGTTAATATATTAAATAATCACTAGATAAAAAAAATATGTTAACTAATGACCATTAATGCATAAGTAATAGATAATTTATGCATTATTAATCTTCGACGAATTAATTATGGTCATATTGCATGCTAGTTCTAAGGAAATTTCACATATTTAATTTAATTATTTACACTGATATAAAAATAAAACTACAGTTATCGATAGTTATAGTACATCCCTAGTTCACAACGAAAAATAATGTAAAATATCTAATTTTCGATGTGTTTATAGCCTGCAGACCCAAACAAAATAAGGTCAAAAGTATCTAAAGCAATACTTACCAGTCTTCATCCAAGGGAAATTTCGCCATAATAATCCCTTTTTTCGTTTCTCGATTGGCTCGCTTGCCACATATTTCACACTTAGTAAACCGTTTTCTCGCTGGCATTGTAACAAACTCGCTCTTTACTCTGATCACGGTTGACTATTTTCGATTTTTGCACTAAATAATAAAGAAATTACACGAAATACCCGAACAAAACATTGAAGCCTTCAAAACAAACAAAGCAATTAGGCTGACAGTAGACTTGACGTAAACTTGACAGAATAAATAGCACTGACGTTTTCTTTTTCTTCGTTGGCAATGATTTGCGAAACAAATTCCATACAAAACTTTTTTCTTCCTAGTTGCGTCAGCCTGATCGGAATTTGGCAGCTAACTCCATCTTGCGTCCAGTAGAAGAATCAAAATCGTACAGGTAAAACTACTCTCTGCCTTAGGATCCCCTTTTAAATGTCATAAATCCAAACATGGCAGCCATACCCATCGACAAAAAAGTCTACCGTTGATCTAATTTCATTTGACAGTTAACTAATACGTATTCGACACGCTTATATTTGACAACTAGAATCCTGACTAGAGCTGGGACTGCGTACCAAAAGTACGTCTCTGTTACTCGTACCAAAAGTACGTCTAAAATACCAGTTTTACGAGTATGACCCCCAATAGGCAGTTTACGTATTTGCCGTGCTTAGGCGTCTTACAAATAAGGATTATTTATACAAATATCGACTTATTATTTCGGTAAGGGTCGGAAATATGGTGACGTTTTGAGTGAAGGCTATGAATCTATTGTCATATTTTTGTTATATATTATTACATTATTTTTAGATACAACAGACACCGAGACGACCATCTGTTAACAAAATTTTATTTTACCTAAAGTAACGGTAAGAATGGAGGTACGAGGTGATAAAAGTTTCATATTTGTTTTATTTCAGAAATCAAAGTCCGTACTTTTTAATACTCGACAAGCTAAAAGTAGTCTATTACAAATAACCTGTTCCAAAAACTATTCCGGTACAACGCCCCGCCTCTAGTGTGGATATTGTTCACTGACAGGTGGTGATAATAGCAATTCGACAAGTCACAATATTTCTCACATCAAATGGAAATCAACACGAAACGTCACTTTTAGCATGTCGAATAAGGGCCCTGATTATATCCCATATAATGAATTTAAAATACATCCCGTCAGGAGTCTCCCATTGACCACGAATTCTGTAAAGGGATTGAAGCGTTGGGATGTAACTAGGTACCTATTTTAAATTGATTATATGCTATATAATCCCTTTAAATAGTATTATTTCATGGAGCAATGTACAATTAAAGCTAAAAAGGATAAATTATACGGAATAACATACTTACCGCTTTAAAAAAAATGACTGGCAACTTCGCAAGATCGTATCTCTGCAAGTTCTACATTTGCATAAGCAACTTTAAGATATGCAAATAGATCTCAAAATCGTAACAAACGCAATAGTCTCGTACGAGCTTGCGAGAGTTACCAGTCTGTATTGTTTTATCTTCACAGGAGTTTTTTTTTTCAGTGCACCTGATAATATTTCATAATAAAACACTTAAAACACCAACAGTTTCATTTCAATTGTACTAGTTTTGTTTGGGTTGCGGAAATATAAAAGTAACTGCAGAAATACGACCTTTCGATAGTTAACAGTTTTATTTTTATTAAATAGGTAACAAAATTCTAAATTCATGCAAAAAACTGAAAACAGCAAGGGGCATGCTTATAAAAATAGTTTCATGTCTAAAAAAGTATCTAGGACCGCACCTTTTCCTTGGTAATAACAGATAAGCTAATTATTGGTCAGTAATTACAAAAATTGAATATATATACTCTGTGGCAAACCCACTTTGTCACTAGAAAGAGGTGCAAAATTGAAATTTTCTATGGGTGGAAACCATTCCCACCTACATTTTTTTCAAATTTGCCGCCATTTTTCTACCAGGGACCGGCCCGGTATCCCCTTCAAGGGTTTTGGAAGGAGTATTTCGTAAGGCCAAAGCTGTTGCTAACTAAAACCCTTTTATTTGTTTTTTTAAGCGCTTCATAATAAACGCGCTAATCTCTTGAAGGTGTACAATTATAAATTCTAACACTTATGCCATTTTCAACTTTCTCTTCGTAAAAATAGAATCAAATATTGCTTATTTATGTTTAAAGTGAAGGACTGGGTGTCTAGCTTGTTGGGGCTATTCAATAAATAATTTAAAGGTTTTTTTCTGGGAAGTGGTAAAAGGTCCCTTTCTACTGACGGAAATGGGTTGCCAAACTATATCTAGACAAAATTTTACAAATATTTATGAACATCTTAGGTATGCGCTGTGCTCCGGGTTTGCGCAGAAGTTGGCTTAACGAAAGGGGCAAAAATGTAATCAAGAGCAAAAGACAACAATATTACCTGCAACCTAAGGCTAAGTAGCAACGCACCCTCACCTGTCTTCTTTCTCCTTCTTCATCTTGACCCTCTTACTCTTCCTTTCCTCCTTCACCCAATCATCGTCTCGTTCTATCTTGACATCAGTGTTGACTAGCGTCTGCGCGTGCGGGTGGAGCGTGTGGTGCGACGACAGACAGGTGGATTTGAAAGAGTGCGCAATGGAGAGGTGGGTGAGGCAGGGGGGGCAGATGTGTGAGGGTAGGGTTGGTTCGTTGAGGAGCTGGAATAAAAATAAAAACATTTTTTTTTATTGATCAAGTTGCAATCAGTTTCTGGTAGTTGTCTATGTCTATATCTATTGAATGTTTACTTTTATAATTTGTTGTGGATGTATATGGTGATGACACATTTTGAGTTTCCCTATTAACAGGTAAGTGAATACTCAAGTAATTTGTTTGTAAATAAGCTTTAATAATATTCAGTTTTAAGGCATAAGGCATGTTTTTAATGAGGGCAAAAATAAACTCAAAAACCATTTAATGGATTTTCATGCGACTTTCACCTTAATTGGTCAACCCATGCGAAGTCGGGGTGGGTTGCTAGTACACTATAATATAGTGTCTAAATAAACTCCACAAGGAAACAATAAGTATAGTTTTCTTTTTTGCTGCTGTCACTTCACTTACGAATGAACCGGCAGACTTAGTAATGAACAATATTTATTTTCAGGCAACTATTGGCCCATAGATAAATACCTTAAAACTAATGTATACAATCACAACAAGTAGTCTACATTGTAAATTAGATCTACTACATTTTAGCACTATCTATGTATCATAGATATAAGCACGTACGTTATAAAATACTAATGGAAATTAACAGATATTTTTCCAACTAGAAACTTATTTTATATATATTATAAGTTATAAGAATTAATTAAGTTTTAAATTAGTCCAGTATTAGTAATTCGGAAACTTATGTTTGAAGGAAAAATACTTTGTTTAACTTACTCTTATTCCAGTACAATATTCTATCTGTTCAATGATACCAGTCCCTTCAACAAACAGGGCTTGCATGGCCTCGCCCTGAACTAAGCATATTCTACATGCTGTATCGTTTCTCAAAACATTTTCCATAGTTAACGCTAAGCTATTGTCCATTTTGAAGTGAACATTTAGCACAAATTAGTCAGAAAATAATGAATAACTATATGAAAGCAATAAAAACATTGATAATACGTGTTGAATGACATGTTGACATTGACAGCTATGTGTGTGTTGCTAGTAAATAATATATTTTTAGTTTAAACTCAGTTAAACCTAGTACTCACGATCCAAACTGTTGTCCAGCATGTGAAGGATACAGCTGCCACCTAGAATGAGAAAGCAATGTAGATAAGTTTATCACCTCCAAGACACTTCACTATAGCAACCTGAGGGCCTACTGATGGCCTACTGCGAAAAGCGAACGAAGTTTTGCCTCTCTGTCGCACTTGTAAATTCGTATGTAAGTGCAACAAAGAATCAAAACTTCGTTTGTGGTTCGCGCTGAGATCGCTATTTTAAAACACATAAAATCTATGTAGGAACTTTTATTGTGTATTTCAATATACTTGTTTATCATTTTTTATATATATATTTAAAAAAATGCAAGCGTATTTTTTATTCGCGCCATTATGTAATAATCAGTATGTTGTCTATTATACTTCCCGTTGAAACTGAGTTTGTCCCGTCATTGGCCGTCTATTTTCAAGGTGAGACATTTTGACCAATATCCAACATTTAAATTCTCATCTATGACCAAAGACAACTAGCCTCATTAGATTTTTAAACGAGAATATTCTACAGCACGCGCCATTTTACGTGTGGCAAGAATACTCGACTCGATGCCAGAAAAAATTAAAAAGGTTCTTTCATGAAGTTGCGTCACCCACATGTTCTGTCTGAAGTGAATTAAAACCAGAAATAAATTGAATAGTTGCTAATAAATTACTAAAAATGTTGTGCGCTACGCGGGTGGTTGGCCGAAAGGCTTTGGAGTGTTCTGGTATTGGTACGGACTTCTACACACAGAGAAATTTCAGCACAATCCTGAAAAGTGTAAGTGACCATTTTTATTTCTAAAACGAAAGAAAGTCGCTTGTCATAACTCTTAATATGTCAATTTAATATTCCCCGAAATATTTGTCGTAAGTTCTGTATTTCTCTTTGTTATTTTCCATAGTAATTTCACCGGTCCGCGGGGGGCACATGGAGTGTGTTTAAACTACGATTCCACTTAACATTCCCTTATTTTCCGATATTTCAGACCGCAGCCCCTACAGTGCCTATTTATCAGCGACATGTACAGTACAGAAACAAGTAAGTCCTTAAACCTTATCTGAGTCGTAATAGTTTCATCATAACCTAACATTTTTCGGGTCGACCTTTGAATACTAGCCATAAACAGAATAAGTCACCTATTGCGCTTGATTTTGTGAATTGCGTCATTTTTTTTTGTGAAATGAACATATGAAAGTACTTGAACCATTGCCAGGTGTTTGAAGTATGATACACTAGATACTTGCTTCAAATCTAGTGATAGATGTATGGTCTCTACCCACTATCACTGATGACAATTGCTTTCTAAATTAGAAAACTGGTACTATACTATGATGAACAGTTTTATATTACTATCATCATGTCTATAACATGTATAAAACACTGCAGAGATAAGTGATCCCCCCTGCAAACAAGTTTCTATGGAGGAAGGGTCAGTTATCACTGCAGCTTACTGTACCTAACTACAATTGATAACTAGTGCATGTATTTAGCATATGCTATCATGCTTGACTATTATTGATTATTCTTGTCAAGGTATGAAATATCAACACTGAAAAGTTCCAAAAATATGTACATTGTGACTATATGATTAGGAATATATTGATATTATATTTAAAAAAATGCAAAATTTTGCTGCTTCTAAAACTATAAAAATACTACTTACTAAAATGTAATTTAGCTCTTGTCCAATTAGAACATACTCATATTAGTATATCAGGTTAAGGCAGCAATTCTAAAATCCTATACAAGTTCTCGGCATAACTCTAGCTGGCAACATATGCATACTGGGTGGTTCCCGACACCCCTAAGACAATGTGCAACTTTTAGTTCGGGAACTCCTGTAGGCCTAACACAGGAAGGATGCGACAGTATCTCGCTTGCAAGATAGATTACCTGTCCCTCTTTAATTACAGTTAAAAAATGGGTAGTCTATATCACAGTCGAGATAGTGTCACACCCTTCCTGTGCTGGGCCTACTGGGTTAAGGGTTAAAACAAAATGAATTCATTCTTGTTTCATCATGTACTTTTGATCTTAAATTCAAATGTCATTTTATTCTTGTATGATTGATTGGTTAGTTAACAACAATAATAACTACCTAACTCTCTTAGTTAAGTCATAAAATTGAGGGCCTACTCCAATTAAGGCATAATTAGAGTGACAGAGATAGTTGCCTGGCATTTGCCAAGTTCGATTTGCAGTTGTAGCACCCTGGACAGGCCACTGCACCAGTGTGCACATGGCCATTGCAGGGGTGCTACATTAAAGACTGGTGTTGAAGGCACAGTCTCGCAGATTGTAGCTACGCTATCAGACAACAAAGCTGCATTCAATGTCCCTGTTAACTTGGCCTTATAGTAGAAACAGCAACACTCTTAACTGTCCAGAGGTGGACCTCATGCCTTTTGTGATAAGGTCCACTGATGGATAGCTAACAGGGAGATGGTACCTTTTGGTTTTTGTACCTAGTAATACAAAAATATAGTACTTCAGTTTCGTGCTTGACCAACCAACATTATCTCACAAGAGCTGTTATGGCTATTAACCTTTTAACCGCCGTAGTCTGATATGTAAGACAAAACTTCGTGCAGCTTCGTACCGGCGGCGACACAAGCATGGTTGATGAAACATTCTAAGGGGTTAAATAGTTAAAATGATGCATAATCAGTATGAATTGAAATTATGTTAATGAAACTGAGTCAAATCAGACCGCATTCAATATAATCTTTTTCATTATGTTACATAAATGGCTCACTCTTGCGAAAAAGCGTAGACTAGCAATATTTAATATATTAATATACACCACCACCACACCTCAACTTGAGAGTCTGGCTTGAGGCTTGTACATGGTTATGATAAAACTAGCTTCTACCTGCACCTTATTCTGCATGGAATGAAGATGATGGGCAAAAACTATCATGGGCCTCAAATTATCTCCATACCAAATTTCATCTAAATCAGTTATATTATGAAGAGTTAACCACCAGAGTTACTTCAGTTGGCTTTTTTAATATTAGTAGGGATTCAGAAAGATTACACAACCATCATATATTTCTTCAAGTGTTTTAAATGTCAACTTCAAAATCAAATGAATAATCAGAAGTAACTGTACATACCACAATTTTAACTGTGATCTTTTTTTGAGATTTTGATAAAAATTTGTAGGTTTTCACTCCTCATCCTGTCGGAATTAACACGAAACCCAAATTTGTGACAAGAAAGATGTATGTAAATTCCCATCGAGTTAACGAAAATTCCATACGTTTTAGTAACAGTGGAAGATTTTTTATTGCGCTTATGTTGTGTAGAATAAAGAACTCTCCACCAAAGAAACTATCCACCAAATTTTATCAAAATCTGCAAAAAACAAATAAACGACAACAAAATAAAAAATTGTACAAACCATAATTTTGTGTCCAGATCCGATGGCGTCCGCGGCGCCGTCATCGGCATCGATTTGGGTACCACCAACTCCTGTGTGGCGGTCATGGAAGGCAAGACCCCCAAGGTAAGCTCACTTTTTATTTTAGGCCGACGCAACTTGCGTATAGTACGGCTTCCTGGCTTTGCGTTGGTACTTCGTCAAGAACACAGCACGCAACGCAAGCGGCGTAAAGTCGACGTCATAGATATGTTACACTTTGAACCTTACTCCTTTGTAATAAGGCAAAAATGTATGTCTGTGACGTCAACTGTGCTATGCAGAGAGCCAGTCATGCTACATTGGCATCAGTGTGGCCTGAACTTTAAGGATATTTAAAATGTGTTATTCCATTGTAAAAAGAAACAAACTGCAGACATATGAAAATCTAAAATTTGTGTTCTAAGATATGAAATAAGTAATTCATTAAACAAAAAACCCTATTTTGAACTTAAAATTTGTATAGTAACAAATGTCAAATACCCAGGAAACATAATATTTAAAATGCGGTACATACATAAGAGATAACAAGAAAACATAGAACCTAAAATCCAATAATAACATTTTTGTTCATTGAATTTACAATTGTAATTTCTGACAAGCAATAAACGCTGGCAGTGGCAAAACTGAAACTTTCATACGATTTGACAGGTGACAACTGTCAAATAATTGAACGAAGGTGGCACCACTGTCGTGCACACTAAAACATGCCAAATTTCGTCAGACACACAGTCGTACTCCATGGCCCATTGTAAACCATGGCAGTATAACTTCCATACGCTCTACCAACCCGAGTTCGATCCCCGGCGGCGCCTTCTTCTATTTATTTCGCACCGACGATCAGCGTCCGAGCCCTGTGCGCGGTACGCCTTTGCAGTGGTGCGAGAGTAATGCGCGGAACCAGCTAGCCGCGGCCCTGTGGTCGCAGGCTTTCCTAGATACCGTGCTACATTTTTTTGTTACTTTTATAAAAAATCAATTTTTTTTTGTTGAAACATTTGAAGAACTAATTTTTGTTACCTAAATAAATATTTAATCAGTTCTTTTTCTTTTGTTGATAATGTCATGCTTATATTTTACAGTTTGTTTATCATTATTATTTATAATATTTTACAGTTTTTTTTTTTCAATTCTTTTGGCGCAAACGAGGGTTGAACTCAAGGTTTTTTTAATTTGCTAATAAACTATTTAGTTTACCACTTTACACACAAGGACCCTAAACCTCTAATCGACGGATTTAAAGCATCCTGCTATAAAACTTTATTGTTTTCCCAAATAATTACTCAAATCGTCGTTTTATCTCTATGTAGACCTATTTTTAGCTACTACCAGAGTCGTCACTCTATTTCACAATCGTACTAATTACGCGGAAAATTTGGACGTAATATAGACTTTTTGTTTGCGCACTATGGCACTAATTGCAACAAAATTTGCGCCGTGATTCATTTGTGAACTAGGGGGACGTATTACGTATGTTCATGAATTTAAAAACAGCACATGTCTATAACACAACAATACTTGCTATTCCGCGAGCGGTTGCTGTACCAATGTGGATTTCCGCAAAGACACAATAAATTACATGCTTTATAATCGTACCTATCAGATAATTTGATTCGCTATCTGTTGCGTAACAGGGAGTGTTAGGATCGGCCGATAAAACACCATGCGTGACTGATGGATTTAGGTTACTATGCTGTGTTATCTGTAAAGTTGTAAAAAAAAACTTTGTAATAGGATGAAGAACACAAATCAAATAGCATATAATGTAATAAATATAGCTATAAATCTTTCATGTACTTATGCAATATTTCCCTACTACTAAGTAAAAAGACTAAGTAATGGAGGAGCGGGGCATCCTGATACAGGTTCAATCACCTAAAAGGAAGCTCCAATCACTTATGTCAAATTGTAAACCTTTACTTTATAAGGAAATAAATATTTTTTCATTTTCATTTTTTCATTTTTAGGGTTCCGTAGCCAAATGGCAAAAAACGGAACCCTTATAGATTCGTCATGTCCGTCTGTCTGTCCGATTCTGTCACAGCCACTTTTTTCCGAAACTATAAGAGCTATATTGTTCAAACTTAGTAAGTGGATGTATTCTATGAACCGCATTAAGATGTTCACACAAAAATAGAAAAAAAAAAACAATAAATTTTGGGGGTTCCCCATACTTAGAACTGAAACTCAAAAAAACTTTTTTCATCAAACCCATACGTGTGGGGTATCTATGGATAGGTCTTCAAAAATGATATTGAGGTTTCTAATATCATTTTTTTCTAAAATGAATAGTTTGCGCGAGAGACACTTCCAAAGTGGTAAAATGTGTGACCCCCCCCCCGTAACTTCTAAAATAACAGAATGAAAAAACTAAAAAAAATATATGATATACATTGTCATGCGAACTTCCACCGAAAATTGGTTTGAACGAGATCTAGTAAGTAGTTTTTTTTTTAATACGTCATAAAATTAAAAAAAAAAATTTTTTTCATCAAACCCATACGTGTGGGGTATCTATGGATAGGTCTTCAAAAATGATATTTAGGTTTCTAATATTTTTTTTTCTCTTAACTGAATAGTTTGCGAGAGAGACACTTCCAAAGTGAAAAAATGTGTGCCCCCCCCTGTAACTTCTAAAATAATAGAATGAAAAATCTAAAAAAAATATATGATATACATTACCATGCAAACTTCCACCGAAAATTGGTTTGAACGAGATCTAGTGAGTAGTTTTTTTTTAATACGTCATAAAATTTAAAAAAAATTTTTTTCATCAAACCCATACGTGTGGGGTATCTATGGATAGGTCTTCAAAAATGATATTTAGGTTCCTAATATAATTTTTTTCTAAACTGAATAGTTTGCGCGAGAGACACTTCCAAAGTGGTAAAATGTGTGTCCAAAGTGGTAAAATGTTGAACAAGATCTAGTAAGTAGATTTTTTTTAATACGTCTTAAATGGTACGGAACCCTTCATGCGCGAGTCCGACTCGCACTTGGCCGCTTTTTTTTTCATGTGACTGATGTGTTGCCGAAAATATTGCGAAATTTCGGAAACTGTTATTTTTGTTATAGGGATTGAAATTTCCCATAATAAATAAAAAATGATATGATGAATCATTACGATGAGGAAATGATAGGTTTCATAATTTCCTATGAAATTTTCCTAAAACTTCAGACGATTACTCCAAGTTCTTGAAACCTTTCGCAACTTAAATACTACTACTACTAGATAATTAAATCCAAGTTATATTATTTTTGTTAAACTATTTTACTAGTGCTAGTGGTACGCCTAAAAACGCTGCAAATTGTATTAAAAGCATGAAAATCGGTGCGATTGATCTTTAGACCATTTGAATCAATTTGTCTCATAAACCCTAAAAAAATGGAACGGAGTTATAACGTCATCTTTTTTTTGTATAAAAAAAATGTTCAATAACCTATTGTGTGTGTTATTAATTGAAAGGGCTTAATTAGGGAATTAAAAACCAAAATTACCAAATTTGGGCTTCTCCAGGTATGATACCTTTTTAAATATTTACATAGTTTTTATTATTATAATTATCTCTTTATTTATTTTTGATCTTAGGCTAGGTCATTTATTATTATTACAGTGTCCAGTGAACAGTTTGTGATATTATGAGCAGTTTGGTTCATGTCATTATTATACTATGTATCTTTATGTGTGCTTATTTGACAACAACTGGGATGTCATTAGCAAACATGGTGCAATGTTGGTGCGTTACTAGTGGCAAATCATTCGCGTGTATTAAAAACAGTAATGGACTCATAATACTTCCCTGAGGGAATCTCAAGTTATTTGGCTTCACAGTAGAGTGGTAGGTAAATGCCTCACCATTTGGATCAATGCTCGTTAACTCTCCTTTTTGAAATCCTATTAATGAGATAGCTTTCAATTAACTGTTTCGTAGTTCCCGGCAGACCATATCTCGCATTTTTTCCGCAGTATAGTCATGAGAGACAAAATCAAAAGCTTATCGCTCTGTCTGTGACGGTTTTTCTGCTTGCCCCACCACATACTTCTCTAGCAAGCTTATAAGTAATAATACTAGTCCTCAATTCTTCATAAGTCTTCTATTTAAAATCAAGTTCCAACATTAAACAACCTATTACAAAACCCCTCCTCCACAGGTGGTCGAAAACAGCGAAGGCTCCCGCACCACCCCCTCCCACGTCGCCTTCACCAAAGAGGGCGAGCGTCTGGTCGGCATGCCCGCCAAGCGCCAGGCCGTCACCAACAGCGGCAACACCTTCTACGCTACCAAACGTCTTATTGGGAGACGCTTTGATGACCCGGAGGTTCAGAAGGATATGAAGAATCTTTCTTACAAGGTTGTGAAGGCGTCTAATGGAGATGCGTGGGTCCAAGGTAAGGTTTAATTTGGTTCCTTGTTATGCTAGTCAAGTGCCAGGTTTGCTATTAACATTGGGAATACCTTCTAGGTTACCAAATATCTTATTGGAAGACGCTTTCATGACCCCAAAATACAAAAGCATATGAAAAATCTTTCTTACAAACTGGTGAAGTCCTCTAATGATGATGCTTGGGTTCAAGTAAGGTCCTTCCAGAATGATTAAGAGGATCTGCAAAATGCAATTCTGAAAGCCTCTTCCATATATATACATAGAAAACTGGTGTTTTTTAGGATTCAGGTTTTTAGGGTTCTGTACCCAAAGGGTAAGAACGGGACCCTGTTACTAAGACTGCACTGTCTTTTTTTTTATACCACGACGGTGGCAAACAAGCATACGGCCCGCTTGATAGTAAGCAGTCACCGCAGCCTATGGACGCCTGCAACTCCAGATGTATGTAACGCGCGTTGCCGACCCTTTTAAAACCTGGCTGTCTGTCACCAGGCTGTATCTCATGAACCGTGATAGCTAGACAGTTGAAATTTTCACAGATGATGTGTTTCTGTTGGTGCTATAAGAACAAATACTCAAAACAATAAAATAAATATTTAAGGGAGGGTACGGAACCCTTCATGCGCGAGTCCGTCTCGCACTTGGCCTGTTTTGAGTTATTTTGTGATATTCGAGAAATTATATGTAAGATTTTAATGAAATATATTCGCAGGAACCGACGGCAAAGTGTACTCCCCGAGCCAGATCGGCGCGTTCGTGCTGGTGAAGATGAAGGAGACCGCGGAGGCGTACCTCAACACGGGCGTGAAGAACGCCGTCATCACCGTGCCCGCCTACTTCAACGACTCGCAGCGACAGGCCACCAAGGACGCCGGCCAGATCTCCGGCCTCAACGTGCTGCGAGTCATCAACGAGCCCACGGCCGCCGCGCTGGCCTACGGCATGGACAAGACGGACGACAAAATGTAAGTATAATAATAATAAATAAATAATAATAAATATTATAGGACATTATTACACAAATTGACTAAGTCCCACAGTAAGCTCAATAAGGCTTGTGTTGAGGGTACTTAGACAACGATATATATAATATATAAATATTTATAAATACTTAAATACATAGAAAACACCCATGACTCAGGAACAAATATCCATGCTCATCACACGAATAAATGCCCTTACCAGGATTTGAACCCGGGACCATCAGCTTCGTAGGCAGGGTCATTACCCACTAGGCCAAACCGGTCGTCGAAGTATGCCCAGTTAGACAAAGATTCAGATAAATAGAGGGTCCTTCCTTACGACCGATCTGGCCTCGTGGGTCGGACCCTGCCTATGAAGCCGATGGTCCCGGGTTCAAATCCTGGTAAGGGCATTTATTCGTTTGATGAGCATGGATATTTGTTCCTGAGTCATGTGTGTTTTCTATGTATTTAAGTATTTATAAATATTTATATATTATATATATTGTTGTCTAAGTACCCTCAACACAAGCCTTATTGAGCTTACTGTGGGACTTAGTCAATTTGTGTGATAATGTTCTATAATATTTATTTATTAATTTCCTTCTTTCTTGCGTTGTCCCGGCATACTGCCACAGCTCATGGGAAGCTGGGGTCCGCTTGACAACTAATCCCAAGATTTGGCGTAGGCACTAGGTTTTACGAAAGCGACTGCCATCTGACCTTCCAGGGTAAACTAGGCCTTGTTGGGATTAGTCCGGTTTCCTCACGATTTTTTCCTTCACCGAAAAGCGACTGGTAAATATCAAATGATATTTCGTACAAAAGTTCCGAAAAATTCATTGGTACGAGCCGGGGTTTGAACCCGCGACCTCCGGATTGCAAGTCGGACGCTCTTACCGCTAGGCCACCACCGCTCCAGATAAATAGAGGGTAATTTAAAAAATCATTGTATGTCAATTAAGATGCATTGGATTAACTTCGAAAGAGGGGTATTTTGAAAATGCCTAATATCTATGAAACCAGAAGCACTTCATAATTAAGCAACACCTATGCTACTGCAACGCTTACCAAGGCATTTACTGTTGCTACAGTAAAAAGTGCTTCTAATTTAGTAGATGTTTGCCATTATTGAAATTAACCCACTCTTTAAAGTGAAGGTGCATTTGGGGTATCAATCTTATCATTTATTACAAAGTTATGAACGGTCTTCTAAGAATATTATAGAGTTGCCTCACAGGATCTACTAGCTGCTCAAAGAAAACAATGTAAAAAATCATTTGCAATCATTCTATATAGTGCCATATATTCTGTTTTCAGAACCCTAAAATTAAAAAAAATAATAATTCAAAAATGTATTCTGCAAGTAGGCCTCAAAGGGCTCTTTTACACGTCAATACAACATTTATAAATACAACAGCCAATACCTGGGTGAATATTACATTATAATAATCTTAAAATAAATAATTAGTACAATACAATACAGATGTATAGTCTCTATGGGTAAAAATACATTAAATCTGGAGATGTAAAAGGTCCCCAAGATTTGGAGGTGTAAAGTGTTTCCAAGTGTTAAAATAAAACTTATACTAAATAAATAAATCGCGTCTGGACTGTTAAGCTAGCAGTTTCATAAACATATGATTACCTACTGCCTATGACATTCAACACTATGCCTAGTGCTATGACTAGTTTTTCCAAAAGTTTAACTAGTTTGTTTGAAAATAAGTTACTTGGCGGATAATTGCCAATCCACGCAATTAACTTTAATTATATGCAAAAAAAAAAAACAAGTAACGGGTCGGCAACGATTGACAAACACTTTATATTTTACGGTATAGCAATGCAATAGCCGTAGCACCCGTACATAAGGAGATCCAAACGCGCAAATGGCATTGGATAGGGCATATCCTCAGGAAGCCTGACACCCACCTATCCAAGGTGGCCCTGACCTGGAAGATGCCCGGAAAACGGAAACATGGTCGCCCTAAATTTACTTGGCGCCGTTCCGTGGAGCAAGAGTTGGGTGTATTGGGGATGGGGTGGGAGGAGGTTACCCAAGCTGCCCAGGACCGGAGTCAGTGGAAGAAAATGGTTCGAGCCCTACACCCCAGCAGGGGGTAACAGGATGAAATGAAGAAGAAGATAGCAATGCAATATTATGAATAGAATAGAATAAATCTTTATTTTTTATAATTAAAGTTACAGAGTTATGGCCTGCCAAGCGCAAGCAGTATTATTTTACATATATGTCTTAGGTATCAAAAAGATCTAATGTAAAGTAAATGGGGCTCAGTTCAGGCATGAACTGGCTCACGCTAAAGCTATGTATACATTTAAATGACAGGGATACGAGGTGGGGCCCATTCGCTTGGAGAGTGTTTTTCCTCGCAATATTATGGTAGTAATCAAAAATAATTTGCATGCAATGAATATTCATTAAGATATTTCTGTTCCAGTATCGCCGTATACGACTTGGGCGGCGGCACCTTCGATATCTCCGTGCTGGAGATCCAGAAGGGGGTGTTCGAGGTGAAGTCCACCAACGGAGACACGCTCCTCGGTGGCGAGGACTTTGACAACGTCATTGTCAACTTCCTAGTCGACGAGTTCAAACGTGACGTAAGTATTGTCTAACTCTTTTAAGTGTAGTAATATGGTCAGCTCAACTGTTGAATATTATAACAACCCTATTATTACAATTAGTTAAGAGCAAAGCAAACCTGATAAAATAAAAATATAGGACATTATTACACAAATTAACTAGTCCTACCTACAGCAAGCTCAAAAAAAGTTCAAATAATATTCACCAATATTATATTTATATATCATTAATATTGTATGTGTATGTATATGTATGTATGTGTGTCTTATATTTATAGTGTGTATGTATGTTTATGTGATATATATGTAGTTTATAAGTATATTAGTTTGCTTTTCTTCTTAATTCATTGACTTTTTTTTTCTCTGCACCAATTGTAAGTGTCTCTGTTTGGCCCTATGGTTGAGTGGTAGAGAATGCCATTTGGCATTAATTCCGCCATTTGTACATGATTGTATATATTTTGTGCAATAAAGTTTATATAAATAAATAAATAAGGCTTGTGGTGTGGGTACTTAGATAATGATATAATTATAATACATAAATATTTATAAATACTTAGATACATATAAAACACCAAATAATATCCGTGCTCATCACACGAATATATGCCCTTACCAGGATTTGAACCCGGGACCATCGGCTTCATAGCTGATTGACTGATATCATTAATAAAAAATCTAGCCTATGGTTACAAATAAAAATAAATAGCTACGGTTACTAAAGGTGATATATGTAAGGCAAAGGTTGCGCCACTTAAAAAACAATTTGCAATGCCTAGAGTTGAACTTAGCGGAGCTCATCTCTTGTCAAAATTTCTAGGAAGAATGATACCAAAAAAATACTCTATTCACCTGCTCCTTCCTAAAATTTCCTCCGACTTGCCAAATGCCCCTGACGCGAAAAGATCTGTTTGAAACATATAGCATTTACTTCGATTTTTGGTTTGCCTTTTCATCGTCAATGTATGTTTACAGCAAGGGATCAACCTCCGCAAGGACGCCATGGCCATGCAGCGGCTAAAGGAAGCGGCCGAGAAAGCCAAGATCGAGCTGTCGGGATCGCTGCAGACCGACATCAACCTGCCGTACCTCACCATGGACGCGTCTGGCCCCAAGCACATGAACCTCAAGGTAAGGGTTTTGTAGTAATTCGCTTGACACGTTGCCACGTATCTAGGTGGAGCTGAAATACTGAAGGGTTACTTGCCTTACACCTAACTAATACGAGTAGAACGTAATTTAAAAGGATAACATGCGTAATCATAATCGATTGATCATGATTCCGCATTTTATGTGTGTTATGGAGTGGTCAAAAACCTAGAAATTCGTGTTATGTATTAATGGATGAACCCTCAAGTGTTCTATAGATTTCTAATACCAAATGAAGACCTAATACAGATGTCTATACTCTAGACATTCAAACCCTATTGGTGTCTACCAATAACTTTCGGACCGTTAACAAAATATGATTTAATATTTACCAGTCTCTTTATGGTGGCGAGGAAACTGGACTTTTTCCAATAAAACGTATACACAGTGATTGCTGTACTTACCCCTTTGTATTGAAAGGTTTATAAGCGAGCGCAAATTTTTGCGATGTAAATCCAAATTTTAAGACGTGGCAGAAACCAGTATAAATAATAAGATTATTGATGATCGTCATAAGTTTGGTAGTCGACCATGCACTGTGTTTTAGGCTCTCAAACTGTCACCATACGTTTGATTGTTATGTAACAGTGCTATAACAATACGGGACGAAACCATCCACTCAAATATTTACATTTGAGTAGATCAAAAGATAATCGTAACAAAACAATTTATTTTAGCTTCGCGGCTAAAATATTTTGCATGATTTTACGCCACTTAGAATAAGTTTTCAAAATTTTAAGTACAAACATGACTTGTTTTTTTAGATGACCCGCTCAAAGTTGGAATCTCTAGTCGGAGACTTGATCAAGCGAACGATCGCGCCGTGCCAGAAGGCGCTGCAAGATGCTGAGGTCCAGCGATCTGATATTGGAGAGGTGCTTCTCGTCGGAGGCATGACCAGAATGCCAAAGGTAAGGCAACCCGTGCAGGCTTATGAAATTAACCCAGATAAAAGTTGAATTAATTGGTATTCATTTGGCAATACTTAGGCACATTACTTATGTCATTTTCGGTAATTTTTTCCATTATAATATGCTAATAATTATTAATTAAAAAGTGCAGTCTTGGTCATTTTTACCTCACTTAGCATAGGATCTGTTAACTTTTTTTTATTTTTCATAGCCGTAATATTGATTGAGTGGTATTGATATGCACCAAATGCATAAAGCCGATGGCAGCCACACTTAGCTGTCTAGGCTGTCACTCAGACTGGGGCTAGAGCAACTTGGGATATATTCACCGGTCGTGCCCGTGGTCTTCCGGATTATTCTCCCCAATACAATTAAACTTTTGAATACCCAAATAATATATGTAGTCTAGATGGTAGTAGTAGTGGTCGATCATATGGACTCGTGCCGTGGCACTACGTACTACCTACCGTTCAGATTACTTTTAAGACATGTCTATTCGAAATAATTAATGACAAAATAGGAATGCAAACTAGACAAGTTTCAGATTACCTAGCATACCGTCCATAAGTCTATTCGCGGCTAGGTTTAACTTTAAAAGCAAATGCTCACATAGCAGTATTTTTGACTTGTCAGGTCCAATCAACAGTCCAAGAGATCTTCGGGCGCGCGCCGTCGCGCGCCGTGAACCCCGACGAGGCGGTGGCCGTGGGCGCCGCCGTGCAGGGCGGCGTGCTGGCCGGCGACGTCACCGACATCCTGCTGCTCGACGTCACCCCGCTGTCGCTCGGCATCGAGACGCTCGGCGGCGTCTTCACCAAGCTCATCACTAGGAATACCACTATCCCCACTAAGAAGAGTCAAGTCTTCTCCACTGGTGAGTGCCCATAATAGAAACTCATCTGGGGTGATGCCACTAACATCCTTCTACTGGATGTTACGCGCTATTGTTTGGTATTGAAACGCTGGGAGGAGTGTTCATGAAGCATATAACTAGGAATACCACCATTCCTACTAAGAAGAGTTAAATGTTCTCTACCGATGAGTTTCTAGATATCCATCTAGGGTGGTGTCCAACCCGATGATGCCACCAACATCCTTCAACTGGATTTTACACTACTATTGTTTGGTATTGAAATGCTGGGAGGAGTGTTCACGAAGCTTATCACTAGGAATACCACTATCTCCACTAATAGTACTGGGTGCTTAGCCAACGTGCCAAACGTGAACGTTCTGTAGCGTAGTCATCTCTCTATCATTCTTCCATATTAGTGCGACAGTGACATTGGCAAGTTGGCTACGTACCCTGGTGAGTTTCGAGATACCCCTCTAGGGTTGTGTTCTAGCTGATGATGCCATAGACATCGTTTTACTGGATGTTACTAACCTGTGGCTTTATACTGAGACACTGGCAAGAATATTTATGAAGCTTATTACTAAAATCCGTACTATGAAGAGTCTTGAAACATAGAGTAACGACTCAGTTTTTGCTGAAGATGTTATTGGCATTCTTATGTTGGATGTTACACATAATGTAGCCGTCTATATCATCCTGCGTCCGTACAACGTCCACGCTACGTGCAAATAGCTAACTAGTGGCCTGGCCTTTCCTCGAAAAGCCTTCTAGAAATCGATTTTCACTCATGTCTGGGATATATTTGGTATCAGTGCATTCAGTGCATGAGGTTCTGAACACAAATATATGAAATGGGCGAAAGTGGTGGGGTTAGTTAGTTGCTGTGACGTCATAGGGACTTTTTATTTTATTTGAAACATACCATGAGCGGTACAAAATGAAAGGGCTTTGTGAGTACAACTATATAACATACTGTAACATTTTCACCGCGTGCTAGGTTTAATCGCACGGTTTGACGTCTGCTGAGGATGTCTAAATCCTCATTTTAAGTTTTAATAGTATAGGTAGGGAGTTCCTTGCGCCGGTATCTTCTTGGGGCTGGGGTGTAATACGCCTAAATTTTCGTATTCATTATTGTTTTAAATCCTAACACAATGTTAACATGTTCCAGCGGCCGACGGCCAAACCCAAGTGGAAATCAAAGTCCACCAGGGCGAGCGCGAGATGGCGGCGGACAACAAGCTGCTCGGGCAGTTCTCGCTGGTGGGCATCCCGCCCGCGCCGCGCGGCGTGCCGCAGGTGGAGGTCACGTTCGACATCGACGCCAACGGCATCGTGCACGTGTCCGCGCGGGACAAGGGCACCGGCAAGGAGCAGCAGAGTGAGTGCACTACCGCCTGTACTTAACTGGTACACACTGACAACCTCAGCCTAACTGGAGGTCTACGTCAAAACACCGGTCATAGTCAGCGTCAGCAACTGCTATACTTCACATAGCGCACTGCTGTCTATCGACATTTGACCCAAAGACTCTACAACAACTAGAACTCCATTGCGGCCTTCGTTATGTAACATATGATTGCAGATGTCTGTACCAAAGAAATAAATTAACAATTGCACCAAGCAATACCAATGGCTGCCCTATCTGGCTGTCTAGGTTGTCCAAGACTGGTGCTAGAGCAACTTGGGATATATTCACCGGTTGAGCTTGTGTTCTTCTGGATTATTCTCCCCGATACAAGCACTCAAAAACTGTCATTTTATATCACGACTAGGAGACCGCGGGCCAGGAGCATATATCGTCAGTCATCGTCTGATACTTTGTCAGACGATTTAAATGCAATAAAAAAAAAACAAGCCGATTGTATCGCGGTGGAAAGACCGTCAGCTGGTCACGCTGGCCATGGTTGCTATGCCTGGGCCTCAAAATATCTCCATATGTCATATGAATTGGTTCCATGGTGTCTTCACGAGGTAACAGACAAACAGATTCCGATGCATATGCGATAATAGCATGATTGCGATGATTTACGAGTTTGCTCGCCACTTAGTTTGCGGCAAGTACAGAATATATTTTAACGAATGTTTTCCCAACAGTTGTAATCCAGTCATCCGGCGGTCTATCGAAAGACGAGATCGAGAACATGGTGAAGGCGGCCGAGCAGTTCGCCGCGGCCGACAAGGGCCGGCGCGAGCGCGTCGAGGCCGCCAACCAGGCCGAGGGCGTGCTACACGACACCGAGACCAAGATGGACGAGTACAAGAGCCAGCTACCGCAGGACGAGGTTAGTACATAAACTAACAGCAATTAGGCGGGTCCCTACAGAACAAGCCGCCTCGTGAAGAAATTACCGCGCGAGGCAGCTCGGTCGGTGGAGATGTGCCTCGCCCGAGGCAGAGGAACGTTTACACAGATCGAGCTACTACGCGCGGAAATTTCCTAGAGAGGCGACTCGTTCCGTGTGGACCCGCTATTAACCTCTATTCCTTACTGTCCTGATAATATGAAATTTTAATTGTTTGTTCAATCTTAAAACGAACCAATTTCAATTCTATTTTCTACTACCATGGATTCAAATTTGACTGTCCATTTTTCTTTTATGGTGGGCCGCTAGAGCTTAACTGAACATTGGTGGATCTTATGTCTTTGCAATATGTTTAAAAATTGAACAGCGGCTGATCGTGTGGATTCTGGCCTCACTATGTTTACCCAAGAGCCTTAGACCACACGCTCGACCCTGACAACGGCCGCCATACATTAGTTAGAGCTTATATGTTTTATTCCGTAAAATAAAAAATAGATGTAAAACATAAACGCTGAATGCACACATCTAAGCCGTCTGTGCGAATACGTGCTCGCGGTAAAGCTGTGTGCTAGAACATGTGGAGTTGGTAAACTCACTGTCCGTGTGTATTGTGGGGAAACCAACACCTACAAATGTTTTCAAACAATCTTAATTTTGTCTAATTCATATTGCAAGTGTTTCAATTCCCATGTTTAGTTCAATGTCCGAGGCTTTGTATCCTTGACCTACTTTTGTGTCTGTTCTTAATATGCCGGTTGAACGAACCGCCTTGCGAGGAAATTGCCGCACGACGCAGATTTGTAAAAACATGCCTCGTCCAAGATACCGTGGCCGCACGTTTGCCTCGAGCTGCACACGTGTTCACAGATCGAACCTATTGTAATCGAATTCCCGTCGAGTCAGCTAGTTCTCTGTAGACTCGCCTAAGTAATAGTGAAAATATTTAACCTAACGTAACACATATCAACATGTTCACAATTGTAATAATTTGTGTATAATTTCAGTGTGACAAGCTCCGTGAAGAGATCGCCAAGCTGCGTGAGCTGCTAGCCAACAAAGACAACGCCGACCCTGAAGCCATCCGCACCGCCACCGGCACCCTGCAGCAGGCTAGCCTCAAGCTCTTCGAGCAGGCCTACAAGAAGGTATGTGTCTATATCACACGCAACCGATGCAACCAACGGGTGGCTTAGACCCGGCGCTCGGCGCGGATAATTCAAATTCACCAATGATAACTCATTGCCTAGTCTCGGCCGAGAATGCCGAGACCGAGACCGATATCTCGGTCGGATCTTAAAGTTCACCTTATTGTAGCAAATAAGTACGGTAAGTTCTTCATTATGGTCAAACTCAAATTAAAAAAAAAATCAAACCATTATTGTCGTGTTTTAGCGGACGGGAAGTTATTACTGGATTGTTTTTTACTTTTTAAAACATGTATCCACTAAGAAAAACGCAAAAAGACAATTAATATAGCCGCGGGCTGCGTCTACATGACCCGGTCAGCATCATTTCAAGCTATAGCATAGAGTTGTGTAAGATCGTGCGAATACTGCTTAATAAAATCAAAGACTATCACATATAATTTTTTAAGGATATTGCACAATATTGAATGGTACTGAATGGCAGTATAGTTGTGGCTTTAACTTAAAAAATAATAATTATCTATAGAGGGAAATTGTATTTGACGGTTTTGATGTGAAGGTTCGATTTGAGTGTTGGTGTTGGTTGATGCTTAAATTATGATTATTTTACCTTATTTCCTCGCATGTTTGGAGAAAAGCACTATATCGTCAAGTGACAAGCAAAACTCACTAATTACTCAACCTCATTTTAGTAGTAATATGGTTCATTTTGGCTGGACTTGTGGTGGTAATTAGTGAGCTTTGCTTGTCACCTGACGATATATGCCTCGGCAGGAACAGCAATTCGTGGATTCGTCTTCTTTGACAAAATCGAAACTCATCCACGAATTTTCCCGGCCTCTGCAATAATGTACTATTGTGCACACATTTGAGCCGTCGCACCGCCTCGAGGGTGCGGCGGTCAAGCAGTTGTGCTATACTGACGGAGGCAATTTATCAGCCAGTCGTACTGTCATAGTTTACTGGACGATTCGTGCTTCCTACACTGCTAATACAGCACAGTCTACGTATCTAATATAGACACTGACAAACTGCCCAAAATATGTACCATCCCGCTCCGCGATTGTTGAGCCATTTTGGGTCCTAGCTGAATTGCTTGTACAATACGTACGCTATGGAATTTCCAATTCAGCTAGAACCCTGAATTGCATAATAATCACGGAACGGATGTACAGTCAAAAGATTTAATTTGTAACCCATTTCGTACCTTGTCACAGGGACGGACAGTGACAAACAATGAAAGTCGCCAGAGACCTCATACTACTGTCACTGTGACAAGGTATGAAATGGGTCACGAATTAAATCTTTTAACTGTACAAACTAAATTAACCTCTAACCCTAACCATAAGAGGTATATCCTCGTAAGGCCCAAGGTCCTACCTATAGGACTTATTCAGTTCGATGAAATTTAAATCATATTCAATTAGGACAGAGTTGCATTTGTTTTGTTTCGTGCAATTTTCAAACAAAATAAAATCTACTGTATTCCGTGCACTATAGGTTCAAATTCCAGTGGCAAATTTTGGATTTTTCATTTCTATGGCTGGGCCTTAAGAGGCTATAAAAAAGGTCTCGCATTCCATTCTATTTCGTGAATAATTATTTTGACAAATCAGAATTACTTTGTCTTGGCAAGTTTTTTACACTAGAGAATAGTGTATTGTCAATAAGGTTGTGTATACATATTTTTGGCGCTTTGTCCGTGTCGATATTTAATACCTCGACTGCCACCACATCTTGAATTCTGTCGGATGTGTTGGTTAGCCCTTTTCCAGGCCGCACCAATCTGCAAGGTTTTCCCAGAAAATCCAAATATATTCAGATTAATCCAGCTTTGATGATTCATTTGAAGACAAGCCACATTTCCCGAAAGTGCAATCTGATTTGTACCTTAAATCGGAATACTAAAGTTGAAATTCTATTGGCGCGTATGTGGTCGTTATATCGTACTACCTATGCCTGGAAAAGGGTTAAGTCAGTTCTTTGATATTCCATCTATATTCTTTTTTTTTTATATGGGTTTTGACATTTTACGTTTCTAAAACGAAATTCTCCTTAATATCCGATGATATTTTCGAAATTTTTTCAACTTTTTTAAAACTTTCTACAGTTTGTACATCTATAGTTGTAGATGTTGGTTCAAGTTTTCAATTATGTTGATAGGAATAAGAAACCATTTATTGCCACACAAAATACAATGTTTAACTTAAAAAAAAAATAGGCATACGCGGCAAAAGGAACGGACTCATCATACGCTGCGTCAGCCATTTTATTACAAATTGACTGCGCAGCGTTGATTTTCAGTCCGTCCCCTTCACTGAACCACATTGATATGACATGCGGGTTAATGGATTTTTTTTTATTACCAGAGATAGCTTTTGTGTATATGTATGCTTGCTTGTGTTGTGTGTGTTGTGATATATGTATGATACGAAATCTAAAATAAACTTTCAGATGGCGGCAGAACGCGAGGGCCAGCAGCCCGCGGGAGAGAGCCAGCAGCAGCAGGAAGAGAAACAAGAGGAGAAGAAAAACTAGATATGTCAGTTGACCCTCTGCCACCGTACACTTATGAATATCATATCGCGTGTGTTTTTTTCGGCGACGTCCGCAGAGAGCAAGCCACTGTCTGTGGGTACATAGCCTATAAACATAAGTTTATAGTGACACTTTTACAATTTGTTCTGTCAAGATCGATACAGAGTTAACTTAGACAAACTCTAGTTAAATCTTAAATAAATTTTCATAAAAGTTGGCAAGCTCTTAGTTTGATGGCAGAAGTGTTTTAAATATTACATATAAGCTCATAGTAGTTTGTGGCATTTTCAGACAAAAGTTCCCACTTTGTTAGTTGTGGATAAGGTACTGGCGTAAATATATATTCCGAAATTAACGTTATTTACAATTCATAAACTGGAACCTTTTTCTGGCTCCATCAAATTTTATTCATTACCTATAAGGAATTATAGTAACTGAATTTTTTGTTCACCCGTCATTAGAAACAAATTTTGTTAGGTTTATAATGTTATGATTTCACTCGAAATGTAGTTCCAAATATTTAATACTCTCTTTAGAAAAACTGAATTTGTAACTATACTGTTTCTGTTATTTATTTAAATATATAATATATGTCATCTACTTAGTACTCAACTATGCATAGTAAAATCCTTGCTTGATTTTAGACTAGGTAGGTAGATCACATAAAACGTTTTTTTTTTTTCAAGTTTTTATAATCAATATTTTGCTTGCAGACGTGTGTCACCAGTATAAGTCGAATGCGGCCCTCGGGCGCTTTCGTTGAAGAGTTATGGAGCATATTGGAATTCCGCCTCCTACTGTATTCTATATAATAAAATATATCCAAATAGTATCTAGTTTTTCTTTGGAGAGTATTTTAGATTCGAAAATGCATAATTTCCAAGCCATAAACAGATTAATTAAATAAGCAGATACGCCACTCTTGACGAAAATTTCCATTGCACACATTTAATTATTGTCCTTAATTTTACCTTGGAAAATTTCATGGATTTCTGTTACTAGTACTTTGGAAAAAATCTACAACAGTGGCATATCTATAGTAATCTGTTACGGCTTGATCCTATGCATTTTTTGTTCACTAGTGAGAAATTGTTATTTAGTGCGAGGACTGGTATTGCCTAGTGTTACGAATGTAATATATTTTTTAATTGGTGTGTATGGATGATTTCTGTTGAACGGTTTTTCTACATATGTCTCGTTGGGAAGGGGTTTCGGTTCCGCATTTCTGATGAGTGATGTGATATGCTTATATATGATCGGATGACGCAGTGACAATGCACATATATCGTACAGGAACGCCTTACTGACGTAGCGCATGGCATGAAAACTTAGCGTGGTAGTAGACATTAAAAATTAGATCCGGTGAAATTGACTTTTTTTTTTCAGAGTAATACAGAAGGTGTTGCCATTAGCATTTGATATTTGGCGGTTCTAAAAATTTGGAATGAAAACTAGTTATTTGTATGTATAAGATGAATCAATGAATATTAAAATGTATATCACCTCATTCATTTGATTTGCAGAGCGTAACTTGATGGCATTTATTTGTTTTTTTTTTTTATTATTATTACGGAAGCCGAGAGATGTGTCGAAAAACTGTATTTTTGTTTTTTTTTTTTTTACATTCACAAATAAAGGCATGTGATTCTTTACATATATTTCAACCAATTAGTTTCATAGCTTTAAAAAGAAATATATGTTCTGAAAATGCATGCTCGGCGTTCAGAATGTGTACCACAATTATTTTAAATTGTTTGTATGGACAAAGAGAGCGGTGTTGCCGCTAAATAGTGTGTATGTGCGTTGAATTAGAATAGTAAAATATATTATTTCGTGAAATTTGTTTTTATTTTATTGAAGTACCAATCCTTCAATTCCCACAACAATCGACAGCCACCCCACACTGGCGTCTCCCGACAGACGTCGACATCTAGTCAACTCTATAGCAGCTGCTCGATGCGACGTTGGCGCTACTGCGCAGCGACGTCATTTTCCATAGCGCTGACTAGACGCCGACGCTCAAGACGCTAGTGGTGGGTGGCACTCAAGGTCATTTGGTTTAAGAAACAGTATGAAAATTTCCTACAAGTTTCTGTTACCCCATGTTACCTTCCAGGTTTGAATTGTCCTAGTTGCTTTTTTATATAAGGGATTTTGCAAGTTAGTTATAGGTTACGCGCGTAGCACCCGCTGACACTGAATTTGTTAATAAGCGCAGAGAGTTGGGTCTAAACATAATAATAAAGATTGTCAATAAAGCTGGAGGCCACCCGACGTAACACCGTGTTGAGTCGATCAAATCGTGATATTTTTTTGGCCAGAATCACACTATGAACGCCCGACGCGACGTCACGTAGGGTGTTCATACTTCATAGTGTGAATTTGGTCATAGAAAATAATACTATTTGATCGACTCAACACGCGTCGCGTCACGTTTTAATAATGTGATTCCATTACTGCTTTACATACTAGTCAACACCACGTTCGCTCTATGCACCAAATTCCTATAGACTTAAAATCTTTTAGCTCTTGGCCTCTGATGTCCTTAGGGCATCCCTTTAATGGAGTTTAGGAGGGCTACCGAGTCAAACAACAAAATCACTTGTGCAATAATAACAGAAAATGCCACATTTAAGTGTATACGTATATATTTAAAAGAATACAGGCTGAGAAATTTTCCACTCTCAGTTTTTAATAGTTGTAAAATACATACATTTGGGTATGTATTTTTTTTGGATATTCTTACCCACTACGCCAAATTATATTCTAAGATCATATAAGAAGAAAAAAAAAACAGAGCAATTTTCCGATGAAAATGAGCGTCAAAAAAGGAATTATCATTAAAAAAAAATCTCATGTTTGACAACATTTTTAGATTTTTTTCTAGTATTACATACTGATACAAATAACTTATTTGGTAAAATAATTTTGGACAGAGGAATTACTCGGTTAAACATATAAACAGATTTATATTTTTACGTATAAATACATTAAATACCTAACTTAGGTTTTTTTTTTGGACATTTATATGTTAGTTTCGGCTCATACTATACAATAACCAAGCAAAATTTCATGGACTGAGAAATTATTGCATGGGTCTCCATACAACAACTTGCTAGATTTACTACACTAATAACAACATTTATAAATACAACAGCCAATACCTGGGTAAATGCAATCTCCATAGGCAGATCTGATGCAAAAGTGTCCAGTTGTCAGCTATAAATAATAGTTCCATTCCAAATCTCTCCAGAGTAGCGCTAGAGTAGCTAAAGAACCTAGGCGTTATAGGGAGCGTGCATGAACTATAGGAGGCAGCACAGGAGCCGTCAGATTTTTGGCGCGAGGCGTAAATGTGATGTGATGTTTATTGTTCCAATGTAGCCCACAAGATGGCGGAACCTACCATGCACAACAAAACACGTGACGTGTAAATATACATGTTTATTGTTCCGATTCAGGCCACAAGATGGCAGACCCTCCAACGCGCACGGTCCCTATTAGGGAGCGTGCATGAACTATAGGAGGCAGCACAGGAGCCGTCAGATTTTTGGCGCGTGGCGTAAATGTGATGTTTATTGTTCCAATGTAGCCCACAAGATGGCAGAACCTACCATGCACAACAAAACACGTGACGTGTAAATTTACATGTTTATTGTTCCGATTCAGGCCACAAGATGGCAGACCCTCCAACGCGCACGGTCCCTATCTCTTTTTGTGTACGGACGCAGGCGCGGATACAAGGGGGGGGCCATAGGGGCAATGGCCCCTTTTTTTTACCTTATTTTCTGTGCAAAAATATATGATTTTCTCAAAATGCCCCCCCCCGAAGCCAAATCTTGTATCCGCGCCTGTACGGACGAGTCACAACATGCACCGCCATAGGTTTGTACTTGTACCTATGCTTCGGCAGAGGGGAAATAGTATGAATGCCGTCTCCCAAGGATTTTTCTGAAAATCTATTTTAATTTAAATATGTGAAGAAAAATATCTTGAATTAACCCCTATTTCTTTCAGTTGTAATGGCTCCTCTACACGATGGCCCAGCGTCGGCCAGTCCAAGGGACGCATTTATGCGTTAGAGGGAGCAAGTGAAATTGCTATCTCCTTCCACCGCATAGCTGCGTCCCTTAGGCTGGCCTACGCTGGGCCATCATGTAGAGGAGCCCTAACGTATTTTCAGCAGTTTAGCTAGTGTCCGAACTATCACTCATGACTAATTGACATTTGACAGTGACAGCATTAAACTAAATAAATGGCGGGCTTGTTATTGTTTTGTGGGCTACAAGTTCAAACCTCATTAAATACTAATTTATGTTTGCATATACTAGTTGAATCTTAAATATGAGCTTAAAACGCTCTGGTATTGGTCTGAGCAGTCAACGAAAGAAACTCTGTGTTTCCGAAACCTATTTGCACAAATGGTTGAGACAAAGCGGTTTGATCTTAAAGCATCCGCCGGAAAAGTGCGAAGCGTCCGAAGAAACAGTGAAAATAGTGAGGAATTTAGAGAAATCCCTCAAGAACCATAACAACTATCCGCGCAATGTCTCCGAACTGCTGACAGACTTTGAAAATGAGTGCAAAGACCAAAACATCTTACAACATTACGTGTTCCCTAATATCGTCAGGATTACTGACGACAACTGCGAAGGTAGCCCCAGAGTTAGCCAAAGCGTAGTTAAAATATTACTAAGCATTCCTGCGTTGCAGAAGAAGCTCACAGACTATATATTTAACAAGGCAATAGATTTGGCCGCATCAAATGCTTGCGGGCCTTGGATCCAGAAGATTCTGAAATGCTTCTCAAGTTTAGATCAGATCGTAGATCTGCAGAAAATCTCGACGTATTTGATAAATTTACTGGAAATTGCGTCAGAGAAGCCAGTGAAGTTGGAAATCATTACTGGTAAGTCATTCTACACTCAATGACAAAAATCAGGTCTGGCATATTCAATTATATTATTATATATTGCTTGTTTAGCCCAATGGTTCACTGGTAGAGAATGCCTCAAAGCGTTAAGTCTACCATAAGTACTCTTTTTTGTTAATTTGTGCAATAAACTTTAACCCTTTAATGGGCAGACGAGTATAAGATATTACAGAAAATTTAACCCTGTCATTTTGAAATGAAGTTTAAAATCATTGTTATGGCTTGGCCATTTTTGCACATCGATACCATATTCTTTTAATCCATTAATATGGATTAAATAAATATGGTTTACAATTACAAATATATTACAGAAAGAAATTAAAAGTAATGTAATTGTAAACATTGTAATAGTTCTCAAAACAGATATATTCATATTGTTGCAGCAATCCCAGACATCATAGGCGATCAAGAACTTGATAATGTAGTAACTGAGCTAAGCAGGATTCTGCGTGAAGACCTAGACCTAGTTCCGGCCATACTAGACTGCTTCACCTATCTCAGCCTCTCTGATGAACAATACAGTCAGCTGCAGCAAAAAGCACTGGCCATCGTCAAAAATATTCCCAAGTGTATGTACTATCCAAATTTCGTCAGGTTTCTTCTTAATGAAAGAGCCAATGAAGGCTCATATATGGAAATTGTCCAAGGAATAAGAGATGCCCTAGGCTGGCCCACATCCTTAGCCTCTCCTCAAGAAATAGCCTCAAGCCAAGTTTTAACTGCCGCAGCAATTAGAAACTCGATGGTAGGATCCAAAGCCATAGCCAATGCTTGGCTGAAAGTTGTTTCAAATTGTAAAACTGACACTGAACATAAACCTATAGACTTCATCATACTCTTGATTCTTTATTCAACTTCAGAAGACAAAGAGAAGCTTGTAGAAACTTTAATTAAAAAACAGGTAAAACTTAATATTCTTAAAGAGTCCTTGATCAATGATGCGTTTGAAAATTTCGAACCGATTTTGAAAGATAAATTCGATACGTTAATCAGGTTGACCAACTCACTGATGAGAATTCATTCGGAGCCTTTAGTGATATCTTTAGCATCACATATGTACGTTCTGATGTTTTCTCATGCCCCTGACAGGCAGACTATAGTCGCAGAGTTGCTGCACGTGGGTTTGTACAACAAAGAGTGTCTCATGAACACTTTGGTTATATTGAATAATGTGGCGACTAAAGATATGAGCCTCTTAAAGCCTCAAAGCTTGCAGATGCTGAACCTTCTCGACTACACCGATAAGATGACGCTAAACGAGTTCAAAGCCGTCGTCAACATTGTCTGCGGGCTCGCCTACAGCTACGAGAACTCGGTAATAAGAGATGACATGCACATGATTATAAGAAAACAACTTGGCACGTCGAGAATTAAAGTGAAAATCCATGGCATCATATCCGGCATACATGCCATTAAATACCTCATAGCAAAGGACGATGATGAACCCACGATAGATTTACCAGATGATGTCAGTTACGGTTCTACTGCACTTCTCTCTACAGGAGACCTCAGGGAAGCTGCGGAAATCATAGAATTCATCAGCAGAAGTGCATCCAACCACCCTGACATTACAGCCTTGTTCTACGATGAAATGTCAGCCGTTGTGTCGTTAGCTACGTGCATGAGCAAGAATTTTCTGGCTTGGCTCATGGACGCCGCCACTAATGACTTGCAGCAAAACTTCATTGTCGATAATATAAGTAAACCTCGCATAAATAATTTGAAGCTGACAATGCAATATTGTCTCAATGCTGAAGGAGAGATGGACGAAGTTATAGCTATTAATATTGCTGGAATAGCATTGGAGGAGAAGGAAGTCAATGTAGCTATACTGTCTCCTCTTTTCCGATTGGTGGCGACGCTCCATTCCCGCCAGCATGAGGGTGATCTATCCACTATTGACGCTTTGCTGGGGTGCCCTATTGTTATGCCAGAGTTTGACATCGACGAAATCGAAGAACTGGACAGTACCGCCGTCAGTGGCATCCTAGATTGTTTGATCCATTGCATAAATTGGTTTAGGGAATTATTGAACGCTTTCGCGATTCAAAATGACGTGAATTTAACTCCGAAAATTCTTAGCAGAGTTCACCAGGTCCAAGAAATGGAGATGTTGATATCAAATGTTTTGATAAAAGCGAATATCGCGTACAAACCTCCCATTTGTACGTTTAATGTTAGCGTGTACACGGGGAACGCAGCTGACAGAGGGGTAGTCAAGCCAGCGCCCAAGCAAAAGCCACAAAAAAAACTCGCCCACAACGATACCGTATTACCAGAGACTGCTAAGACTCAACCAACACCAAACGCGCCGATAAAGAACAAACTGGAAACTATCCATAAGTTACCACTCCGTGAACTAAGCGTAGACCTGCTCAATCTACTGAACAACGAGCTGTCGGACGGAATGGAGAATCTAAATATGAAATCCTTAAAATTCTTACTAATGTGCCTGAACGCTAATTTAGAGAAGATTCTAATCTCGAAAGTGAAGAGAATTACGTTCCTCTCTAAACCAGAAGACTGTGTGGCTTACGACGCAAAAAAGGCGGAAGAGTGCGCGAAGACAGTCAATGAAGTTCTGCCGAAGGTGATGTCTCATTTGGAAACGGTGACTGCATATATAGAGAGAAACTCCTCTGAAAATACCCAAAATGACAGTGGCTTCATGTACCCGCCAGACCTCGAAGAATATCTAACATGTTTGGAGTACATGTACATTTTCCTGACTACATATTTCAAATGGATCGGATTCAGGAACCACCATGTCGCATTATTTAAGGTTTCTTTGAGAACTGTGTCAAAGGACAATCCTGATGCAGTTTCTTTAAAAGAACTGCTTCTAGGTGTCTCTAAATATCTCCAGAAGCATGAGAAATACTGTTTACAATTATCTACTGCAGTGGCTTTGATAGATTTGATGAAAACCTTCCAAGAATACTCCAGCAGTAGTATTCTAGTAAAGATACTAAGAGACATGGCGAAAAATTTCCTTTCTCAACAATGGAAAACCTTTGACGGCGTACCAGAAAAGGGTCTAGTTTTCAATCAAAGTGTTGATAAGCTATTCCAAATTTATTTCACAAATAACGAGATCATTTCCTTGAAAAATCTAGCCCTCCAACTGAATACAGAAATTCAGAACCTCAAAGGAAAGAATGATACGTTGGAGTCATTCAAGTGCATAAATAAGAGCAATTTTCCTATTCTTTATAGGAATTTAGGGACGGCAGTGCACGAGGCCGCTAAAACGCGGCTGAACCAAGGATTAACGAACGCCGAGAACTTAGAAGTATGGAAAGACGTCGCCACTGTTCTAAAGTACATGTCAGATGTCGCCAAAACTTTGGAGAACAGAAATAATTTGCTGGCGTTCTTCAAGAAGTCTCTACCTATTCTGAAGCTCTTCATTTCACAGGGCATTCCTATGTTGCAGTTGAATTTTAAAACGCGAACGCAGGAGGTATTGGAGGTGCTAAAGATTTTGCAGCAATCGACTAGGTTCCTGCAGTCGCTCTGCTGTCATGCTCGGATGAAAAAAGATATGGCTTTGATGAGTAAAGTGCCTTATATGCGGCAAATGTTGGAAACGTTGGTATATAAAGTTAAGGCTGTGCTTGCGGCTAACAATTGTTCCGAAGCGTTTTGGATGGGGAATCTGAAGAATAAGAATATACACGGTGAAGTAATTGCCACGCAAGCGAGCCAGGGGGATGAGTCGGTGGACGACTGCGACGAGCAACTACCGGCGGATGAGAGCGGTGACAGTGATGATGGCGACGTTAATAGTGTCAGTGATATTATATAACTAATTTAGTGTTTAAACAAACAATGCCACATTTAATTTATAATACATTTAATAAATAATAAAACGTTGATTTATTGTTTTCTCTTCATGATGGCTTATCCTTCAGTGATCACTTTTATTTCTGGGGCAATCCAGAAAATTGTCGGATACGCGACGCTATTGTTTAACACTTCTGATAAAGCTAAGAAGCTGATATTTGGAATGATTATGATTACATATGATTCACGGTTAGTTTCACTAGACTTAAATCGACCGGGACTCAAACACGCGTAGTGACACTGGGAGTGCAGTGTGCTTGGACAGATCAACAAGTGTGAACACGAACAGTGGTACCGTTGAAAGTGAACACAGCCGATGCGCACGAATAAGGGTAGACCGAGCGCGGTCTAAACAACGTTGACTTGACACCCACCCTTGAACAAGATGCATGTCGCATCGAAATATCGGGAGCTCGAAAACAATACCAAAGGGTAATCACGTCCATATACCGGTCGATTTAAGTCTAAGTATTTGATAACTTAACTTTAAATTCAATGGTATATAATAAATAACAAAATTCTGTGGGTTAAGGAAACTGCCATATGCGTCACGTCCCCGACAGGTCTACTATAGACCTTGTTGTGGAGTGCCCCTTGCAGACTATCACATGAATTTAGGCACAGCACAACTAATTTTACATTTGTGGGCGTGAAGATAAGGGGGTGTGTAAAATTGTACCCCTTGTGTCAAAATGCCTCGCTTACTTATAGAGGGCGTCTCAAAACTTCGATATAATGGCCACGATCATTTCTTTTCGTGAGTTGGATTGTGTTGTATGGAATTTGTCTAATACGTGGGCCAAATGAGCAGGCTCGAAGTTGACGAACCCTGCCCTGAAGGTTAGATAATAATGTTATACTAGTTACCTTTGTAACTTTTGTTCCAGTTTTGTGCCAACATAACTTAATAAAACAGAAGAAATACCATTGAATCTTTATTCATATAACTCATATTAGTATATTTATATGTTAAGAAAGCAGGAACAGTTAAATTAAAATCAAATACACTCCTATAAGAGTTGTAACATGCTTTGGTAGAGTCAGATCAAGATAAGTTGGCAGTGATTATGACAGCCAAGTTTTAAATTTTAGAACAAGGCCTGTAAAAAGGGCAGTTTACCCTTACATTGATAGATGAAAAACAAGGAACATCCCTCGTGATCTTTACAAGTGATATCCACGGGTGTTAACTTTCCTTCGGGCGGTCCGTCGAGGGAGGGCAAGTCTGTAATGTTGTCGTTTTTGTTGCACACTACTACTTTTTCACCGACCCACTTCATTGGCTTGCAACTACTCTGGAATATATACAAAATAACAATAAGTAAAACTTAGTTTAGGGATGAAAATATTACATTACGACATAAGTGCGAAGTAGGAAATTCGCAATATCTATTCGCACGTGTATCGTACAACGTTTTACAGTACATATGGGATATGGCCCTTAAAATTTTCGACATAGGCTACGTGTTAATGACCGCATTAGTGCGGTAAAGTAGGTAGCACTATATCTACTGTAATAGTTATTACGATACAAGTGCAGAAAATAGGAAAAACGTAACGAGTGGTGATAAATTAAAGTAAACACGACCGAAGGGAGTGGTTTAAATCGACACTAGCTGCGAATTACCTATTCGCACGTGTATCGTACGACGTTTTACAGAACATATGGCTCTTTTAAGTTTCGAACTTTCGACATATGCACGGAAAGTGCTCATAGCACCATATGTACTCTATGTATGTATGTATGTAAACACTTTAATGTACATAAGGGACAGGTAAAGATACAATAAAAGGAAAAAATAATAATGTTGGCAATGTACAAAGGCGAACTTATCCCTGTAAGGGAACTCTTCCAGTCAACCTTTGAGCAGTTGAGAGTCAAAAGTAAAACATAAAGACAAACAAACACCATGTACAATAACCGGCCAAGAGCATGTCGGGCCACGCTCAGTGTAGGGTTCCGTAGTTACTCTTCCGTCACAATAAGCTAAACTGGAGCTTAAAGTATAGTAAATTGTTAACCAAGGGATGAAACGGTACCTTTCACCCGAGTTAAACAAATAGGCAAATTTGCATAATCAGTACCTAATTAAAGTAAGTCTTTTTACTATGAAGGGAAAACTTTTTGCGATAACTCAAAAACAGCTAAACTGATCATGTCCGCTATAGTTTTCATTTAATGTCTTTCTTAAGCTCTACTTCCAAGATTTTTTTCATATTTTTTGGACCTATGGTTCAAAAGTTAGAGGGGGGGGGGACACATTTTTTTTTCTTTCGGAGCGATTATCTCCGAATATATTCACTTTATCAAAAAATTAGTTATTGTTTTGAAATTATTAGTTTTGAAAGACCTTTCCAACGATACCCCACACTCTAGGGTTGAAGCGAAAAAAAAATTTCACCCCCCAAATTTTTAGATTTTATTATACGACTTTGTCGGCTTTATTGATTTATATATCCATGCCAAATTTCAGCTTTCTAGCACTAACGACCACGGAGCAAAGCCTCGGACAGACAGACAGACAGACAGACAGACAGACGGACATGGCGAAACTATAAGGGTTCCGTTTTATGCCATTTGGCTACGGAACCCTAAAAACTGTAAAGATAAGATAAAGATAGTTTATTATTCAAGTAGGCATATTACAATGTGCTCATGAACGTCAAATAAACTTACACCGGCTCTAACCCTACACCTCTGACCCGAGAAGATTAAAATCCCCTTTCAATTGGAGGAGGGTATCCCAATATGGACCGGCCATTAACTCTGCGGGACACATCTTTTCAAAACAATTACATCTTAAAATTAACATGCATTAAATAAGAAAAAATACAATTTAGATTACCGTAGAAATCATGCAAATACTTTTCTTTGTAGAAATTTGATTAAAAAATATATATGTACATCAAATCATACAAAAGTATATCTACAGTAGGTACATATGGTGCTAGTTTACAGCACTAGTGCGATAATTAGCACATTACTGAACTAATTTATCCTCACTCGTTGCGAATTTTCTAGTTTTGCACTTGTATCGTAATGTACAATTTTTTTTACTACGTCGGTGGCAAACAAGCATACGGCCCGCCTGATGGTAAGGTAAGCAGTCTCCGTAGCCTATGTACGCCTGCAACTCCAGAGAAGTTACATGTGCGTTGCCGACCCTAACACTCCGCACCCTCGTTGATCTCTGGCAACCTTACTCACCGGCAGGAACACAACACTATGAGTAGGGTCTAGTGTTATTTGGCTGCGGTTTTCTGTAAATCGCGTTTTCACTTAGTGTTCTGAGCAAACATAATTTTGCTTAGAGCAAATATTTGCTCTTATTTACTATTGGAGCAACTGTTTCCATTCACCGAACGAACAATAAACGATTGCTCGCTCAGAACTGTTCAGAGTACCAAGTAAAAACGAGGCTTTTTAGGTGGAGGTACTTCCCCAGTAGCGCTCTGCTCTAGATCTGGAATGACATCCGCTGTGCTGTGCCCTACCACACAAAGCGAGATGACATTCACGATGCCCATACTTGTCTTTTAGACGTAGTTTAAGGACGTACCCGGGTCCAAAACTATTATAATTATTTATATCTTTTTTATATTTATTTTACTTAATTATCAAACCGACAAAGTGGTAAAATAAAAACTAGTTTATATGTAACATTTATATCTAAGGTACCTCCCGTACAAGTAAAGCGGGGAAGTTTTTTTTCGTGTCAACCCTAAAGTGTGTGTGTTAGAAATGTTAGAATGGTCTTTCGAATCAGGGTCTTCAATAGTAGATTGTTAACCAAGGGATGAAAGGCATCCATATCGGTCAAGGTAGTTTGGCGCTCGAACTCGAACGCAGTGAGTCCAATAGTCCGAGACTGAAATAGTGCCTTTCACCCGAGTTAAACACTCGTTTTCATTTTGAATACGAAGACAGTAAAATACATGTGTATTTAAAATAACACGGCTAAGTTTAAACTTCAGTAGTATTCCTTGAGGGTACTTTCAATTAACAAGTTAGGTATTAATTATATCGTTATTTATGGAATGTGGGATCGAGTTAATAATCAGAGGATGGAAACTGTACAATAGACTCAATCAAAACCAACATTTTAAATGATTATCGTAAAAAAAAAGTACTTAGAAAGTACAGTGCTCTAGAGCAGAAACGTATCATTTTCTGCACAGTTTTTAGAACAACAACGACCCACTTTCAGAGCCTGAAACAAAAATCATTTTAGGATGAAGTACTTATCTTAATATTTCGGAAAAACTTTTTCCACCAACGATTTTGTTTAAGAGATAGAGATTAATATTTGTAAAAATTATAATCTTACCTTATAAAAGTTTTCTCTTGTCTTCCCGTATGGAACTTCACTGGAATATTCAATTATGTGGTTGCCTTCAGAACCTGTAGGTAAATAAATAGAGTCAGACCAAGATAAGTCGGCAGCGATTATGATAGCCCAGCTTGTGCAAGTAAACGTCATAAAACGGTTACATTTCCAAACCCTTATCATGTACTTGGCGCAAAACCTTTTAATTTCGGTTTTGCTCGAAAACCGTTCTTTTTAAACCGGTTTTTATGAGAACAGTTCTTTTCAAATTAACCGGTTTCTTCCTATATCAGTGTATAGACACTGATATAGGACGTAAACATAGGTTTACGTGGCACACCACCATGCCGGCCGGCCGTTTCATCACTTGTCGATTCGCGTTCTTATAAAAGTTCGGAGGAAAACCCGAAAGAAACCGGGCTATAACCGCGAAAATCGAAGTTCGTCAATTGCGGACATTTTTCTCTGTCACTCTAATCACGTCTTAGTGAGAGTAAAAGAGTAAGATCCCCGCAATTTGCGAATTTCGATTTCCGCGGTAGGCCCCCCGGTTCCGAGTCTTGCGTCATAATTGGTGTCAGCGGCCGGCAAAACGTCTCGTTTTGTCGCTGGCCAACACACACAAGGAGACAGTCTCTCCTTAGACTTAAAAGTTCAATATCGCTTGCATGGATTGCATGTCGACGATTCGTACAGCGCGCCTTTGAACCGAGTCGAATGGTCCAAGCTGGACTACCACGAAAATCTAAATTTCGTTACCTGCCTCTCCATCATTCTTCATCGCATATTTGAGAGAATGCCTGCTAGAACGTGAAACAAATTCAATCGATCGATCTAATGTCGCAATGTAACGCAAATGGAGAGGCTTTGGAAAGGCCTTATGGGATCAAACGCTTCACACATCTTGCTTAATTCCATTGTAAGGATACGTAAAAGTTTACCAATCACATATTAAGTACCCAAATTGATCAAGCTTTTCTCGCTGAGTTTATTTCTCTCACCACAGGCAACGAATACTCATCGAGACAATTCTTAAGACCTCATAAATTACGAGTAACACACGGCCCAAGATAATGTTTTAAATCGACACGAGATGCGACTTACCTATTCGCATATGTATCGTACAACGTTTTATAGTACATATGGCCCTTTAAATGTTCGACACAGTAACGTAATATGCTGATTTTCGCACTAGTGCTATAAAGTAGCACCATATGTACTGTAAATATACTAACCAATCTCTTTGCTGACGCAATTTTTATAACCAATTCCGCCGACGTCGGTGATGGCATCAGTCACTGAGACCAGCGCGATGAGCGCGAGCGAGCGAACGAACGGCATGGTAACGAGACTGAATATTACCGACAGACTTCTGTCATGGGTTTTATAACACAAAATACCGACCTTAGCCAATCGCTTAATTCAATTTGTTCGATGATATTGCAATTAAGCAATTAACCGAGTCAAATTAATAATATGTTGAAGAGGCCATAAACAAATTCCTATAGCGCCAATTACATTAACCCTTCCCGATTTCGGGCCTGATAATCGTTTTCCATTTCACGGAATATCAGCACATCTTTAACAATAAGTATTTGACATTTAAAAAATACTTTGTCTCTAATTGTCAAAAATGTTCAATGTTTGATATTTTTGCATAAGAACCATTGGTTTGCATTTCGAATATTTTAAACGATGTACTGATATTTGGTGAAACGGAAATAGTTATTTGTGTCCCAAGGGAGGAAAAGTAGGAAATTGCGTGCCGCGTGTAAAATTGTTACCCGAGCCGACGGCGAGGGTGGCAAACACGCGGCATGGAATGTCCTACGTTTCCTCCCGTGGTGCGCGTACCTACTATTTTTTTATTAGAAAAATATTATTTCTCGGGCCCGAAATCAGGTCTGATAAAAAGTGGATGTAATTGGCACTTGGTTACTTCACGTCACCAGGGTGCCTAGCCAAGATGCCAATCTTTTACGCTTCGTGGCGAACGAAACGTTAATGTCTCTGTCGCACTAATATGGAAGAGTGATAGAGAGATATTATCGTATTGTTCGCTACGGCGCAAACGATTGGCCAATTTGGCTAGGCATAGGCACCCTGAAAACAATGAGCTTGATAAAGTTTAAATTTCTGCCACTACCACTTGAGAAATTGTTGAGCGAACAAAATCGCAATGGAATCATAATCAACATCATGCGATAAGATTAGATAAGGTGCATTGGGGTTATTTCGAAAACGGCAAATATCTTCTGAACAGTGAACTAGAAGCACTTTCTACTGTAGCAACAGTAAGCAACATGCCTCGGTAAGCGTTGCAGGGTTGCAGGTTTCATAGATAGTTGCCATTTTCAAAATTATCCTAGTTTCGTAATTACCTCAACGAACTGTATACCTGACGCGGCGAATGATGATCTCTATGATAATATGACGAAAACCTATGTCTTAAATTAAGCATATCCAAGCCCAAAAGCGATTTGGGTTAAAAAATAGGTTTTTATCATATTTTCGTGAGAGTCAGAATGGCGGGTGTACCTAAATAAAATTAAATGAAAACCATACCATATTTTGTACCTAATTTGTACTATTTAGTACCTCCTTTAAAAAAATTTGTACCTCACGGTACTTAAAGTTATCACCAAAAAACAGGTCACCCGCCATCCTGACAGTCAGAATGGCGGGTGTACTTTATTACGCTATGTTCCCGTGGTTATTGATAAAGTCTATAAAAGCCAAATTTTTGTACCTGTTTTGTACCTTCATATTCAATTATAATATGAGTCATTTTATTTGTGCTTTCCAAGTTTTACTCATTTTATATTTTGCTTGCTATTACAATTTTGCAGGCGTTATAATTTTTCAAATTATCGATTTCATTTTGAAGAAAAAACGCTAAGGTACAATTATTTTTATTACGCCAGGATTTAGTACCTTTAATGTTTAATCTGTTAAGTTCAAATAACTCAGTAAATCATGAGCCTCCCACTCCCGCCTGGGGTCCGCTTGGCAACTAATCCCAAGAACTGGCGTAGGCACTATTTTCTACGAAAGCGTCTGCCGTCTGACCTTCCAACCAAGAGGGGAAACTAGGCCTTATTAGGATTACCTACTCCCGTTTTATCACGAAGTTTTCTTTCGCCGAAACGCAACTGTCAAATATGTATGTATTTCGTACCTAGTTTGATGCAATGGGATGGGATAGATTTATGTACTTCATTTTTTAAAAACAAAACTTAGGTTTAAAAATTGGTTTTATGTACTATGAGTTTTATAAGTGATCACTTAGACATGTACCGCTCTGTTGTTCACACTTCCACTAGTAAGGAATGCGACCTAGCACCAAGATTGGCGATTCGAGATCTCGCACGAAGATAATAGAACTGCTTGAATTCTTTCCATCTCGATCGAAATCTCGAAAATATTAATCGAGGTCTTGACTGAGATCCCAAAAAACGAGATATCCTGTCAACGCGATTGAATCTCGAAAATTCGTGCGAGATCGAGATTGCATTCCCTACCCACTAGTATTTTTTCTGGGTCCTATATTCACTTGTAGTCGGGCCTATTGCGTAACAAAGTACCTACAAGCTAATATTATTAGCGGTTTTGGTTGTAACTTGTACTTTTATGTTGCATAATAAAGTACAAGATACAAGTATCTAAATTACAAGCTAATAATATTAGTAACTCGACTTGTAATTTATAATTTGTTGTTGCATAATAATGTAGTAGTAATAAACTACAAGTTGCAAAATATTAGTACTAATAACTCATATAATTAGTGAATTTTACTAGTTTTTGTTGCAAAATGAAAGCAAAAACACAAATTATTAGAACAAACTCGTAATTATTTCTACGTACGTCAGGGGCACCATATTTTTAAAATATTAGTATTCCATTGATGAACCGTTAAACCGTTATATCAAAAATGAACCATTTATTAAATTCATCTGATGACGAAGATGCTGAATTTATTCTACAAATAAGGCGACAGCGGAAAATGTACAGTAAGCGATTAAATTTCACCTTTGAAAACAGTGCATATTTCTATGAAATGTTCCGCATGACATCAGTCAAAGCTGAACGAATTCTTCAAATAATTGCACAAGATATTCGACAAAAAACCTTCATGTTTGTTCAACTTTTCCCGTCATTTTTTTATAATATTGAAATACGTTTGTACTGAAAAACTTCAATTATATTTTGTTAAATAGCTGTCGCCGAAAATATGTCAATATTCAGTATTCAAATTGCCGCCTAAATGTTACTTTTTAGAAAAAAAACATGACCTAGGCAAAGGTTTTACTCATTCAGCCAACAAATTTACTGATAATTTGTATAATTTGCTGATAATATTAGCACCAATGTTACAAGTTCCAATAAATATATTATGCAACAGAATATATTAGTACTAGTAATTTGAGATTTTATAACTTGTAGTTTAGAAATATTATTAGCAATTTATGCGACAGGAATATTCTTGTATTATTAGTAAAATCAAAAATGGTTATGCAACATAAATAAGTACGATTTGTAAATCATTGTCTTGTAAGTCTTGTAACTAGTATTATTTCCTAGTATTATTAGTAAACTTATGCAATAGGCCCCAGGTCTCTATAAAAATAGCTTTTCTAATGAGAATTTATGGATCTCCATATGTCGTATTAACAGAGGTGAGGGCCTACCACAATAATCGTAATTCGTCAATTGCGGGCATTTTTCTCTGTCACTCTAATCACGTCTTAGTGAGAGTAAAAGAGAAAAATCCTCGCAATTTACGAATTTCGGTTTTCGCGGTAGGCCCTCTGATAACCATGTTGGAGCTCTAGGCAATACAATTTTCGGGCTCCCATTTTCCCATGCCCAAAGGTTTTCAATTTTAACTTTATTCCATATATTATTTCTATTAGTTTCTAGCTGCTGCGGGACCTTAGGACGTACGTCGCATCGCAACTCTGTTCAAGGCTGCGTTTCCACCAGAGATGTACGAGGATGCGTTTGTTAAGTACTAATAGAATAACTCTGTGGAATAACTACACGCTGAGCGAGGAAAACAATTGAATGATTAATCGGCACGTCGGCACTTTCGATTGTAAACTATTGATAATAACAATCAGTAACTTGTTGCCATTGTTATTTGAATAGTGTCTATGTTTTTAGTTTTAGAGATGTCCCGAATAGTGGTTTTGGCCGAAGACCGAATATTCGGCATAACGGCATAACATTTGTACATTTTGAGGCACATTTATTATGAAAACTCTTCGCTAACAAAGCACAATGTTTGCTAAGAGTAAATTTTTGTTGCTCAGAACCATTCAGAACTAGTGAATGTAGTCAGAGTCAACAAAATTGAACCTATGATAAAAATAAAATACTAGTAAGTAACCAAAAAATGTTCATAATACAGTCTTCGTATTTAACAACTTTCAAAGAAACATTTTCAACATATTTATTGTGTTGCGGTTATTTTTATTGTGTAACTTATCCTTTTAGTTAAGTAGGTTTAAGAGATATTCGGTATTCGGCCGAATAGTAGTCAACATTCGGCCAAATACCGAATATTCGACAAAGTGACCGAATAGACCGAATACCTAGCTGCCGAACATTCGTGGCATCTCTAGTTACTACGCTCTAGTTACTTCGACTATCGAGTGCACTGTTCTCAGTACATTGTGTGTACCAACTTATGTTTATTCAGGTCTCATTTCTCTGTAAATATCTTTTGTAAATCAATAGTTTATCTCACAAACAAATTCATTATGACATAAGTATTGACATTTGTATGGTGGCTTGCCATGTGATTCAGGTAGAGCTTGTACAATAGCAAGTTCTTCTTGAAATTTAGGTTCCGCATGATTATCTAACATATGCTTAACAAGACATATTTCTAGGACAAAAATTTCATGACATTCGTGACATGTATATGGCTTATTAGGTTGGCAATCGTTGCCTTCTGTGGATAGTGCTTTATTGCGTTCAAAATCAAGCTTTCCTAAAAAAAAATTGTCAGGCTTCAATATACCTGGTTTCTTGTCGACAATTTCCCTTACCCTTTTGGAAGTTTTAAAGTGAATAATTAGATGTTCAGTTAACCCATTTACAGATGGACAAATTTGGCAACAAAACTTGCAAATATACATTATATTCCTGCTGGGAACTTCATATTTAGCATGAATTGCAAACATATGCCTTCTTAAGCTATCTTCGAGGTTAAATGTTTTCCGACATGCATGACACTTGTAAAATGCCTCGCCACAATTGTATTCAGGCACTGTGGAGCTTCCTGTTGCAACGTATGTGTGCTCTAAAAACAAATAAACTTTTTAAGGTCAAGGAAATATAAACCACAAACTATATACTTTTTTGGGTTCCAGGCCACTGGAAAGCCCCGAATGGCGCATTGAGAAACGGGTCGAGATCTTGTTTGAGTGTGCATGCGGCGACGCATAGATACTATGGCGCACACATACAAGCTGCGCGCGGTGCATTTGTATGAAGATAACTTACTTCCCTTTCTTTGTACTATAACAACACTGGTCCTTTGGGATTTTAACCTCTATTGGTTTTAAAGTAAATTTATTGTTATTACTAAATTAATTAGAACTTACAACTTACTGCAAAATTTAATTGAATAAATACTATGGTTAGTTAGAAATATTTATTTACAAAAAAAATTGGTACAGTCAGACCAAGCTATATGTATAAGTTGGCAACGATTTTGATATTTTTGATAGCCCAGTCTGTGCAAGTGATAAGTAAACGTCACAATTTCATAGAAGTGTAATGTTTAAAATAACACTTGCACTGTCTAGGCTGTCAAAAATCGCTGCCAACTTGGTCTGACTTTTTTTTAAGCTGTTACAGCAATAATTTCGAAGTAATTTTTTATACACCTACTACTGCAAGTTGTGGAACCAACCAACCTGGATAAGGTAAGGCTACTTTAGGCTGCCCTATCACCTCAGGGCCCAGCACAATCTCCTCCTTAACAATGTGGTCTACGTACAGGCCGGCCTGCGCAACACTCTCTTCAAACTTGCTCTCCTCTGTCGTCCAATTAGGCTCAAGCTTTATCTCATCTAAATGGCTGGTCTGTGGGTCCGGTTTCTCTGTTTCATGGTCCTTGTACATGGCCTGGGCACCCTCGAGCTCTCCTTTACCGGGTTCCACCTTAATTCGCACAAAATCATTGCCTTCCAGCGACATTGGTAGTAACTAAACACCGAATAACGTAATTTCCGCATATATTATGAACACTGTTGTTGTATTATATGTTGGGATATTAAATAAATAAATACGTATACTTGCTTTCGGAAAACAATTCAGAACATTTTTAAAATACCCACCTCTGCTTACTTTTTCTTTGACATTGACAGCTATACAGATTATACAACATTTGTAATAAAGAAAGCTGTTTATTGTCATGCAATTTCCCAAATAACATAATGTTTGCCATTCCTACAACTCGTCGTGTAAACCAGGCATAAAAGCTGGTTGCTTTGAATTAAAAATACCAATAATGCATTATGGTTTGATTGATATTACCCATATAAGAGGGTAACATATTATCGTGTAAATATTGAATAATATATTACCACTATTGAGTACATCAATAAATAAAGCGTCTAATGTATGAAATATTCTGAATATATACTATTTCTGTACACATTGAAGGTATAGTTTGAAAGGTTTTGATTTGAACATGTAAAGTTGGTAAAATATTTTTTTTACACCTGCCTTGCTAATGACCATAGACAAGCGTCAAACTCATCATATGATCACTTTTCACATGACCGATGGTCTATCGTCATCGCCCATTTTCTGTCGTTTTATGACAATTCTGGACTAAAAACTTGCTTTTAGTCCGCAAACGTCCACTAGCTTTAGTAATAAGCCTTCAAAATGGCGTTTAGCTTAGTGTTCACGTTGTTAGCCCTTAGCGCGGTAAGTTACGCGACCAATGTGCCAGTGTACCTATGGGGTGATCTGGCCAAGACTTCGCTAAAAGCCAGCCCCCTATACACCGTGGAACCCGAAGAATTCAGTGGTATTCTGAACGAGGAGCTGTCCAGGGACCCTTTCACAGTGATATTCATCGAAGAAACGTTGTCTGTTGAAGATTTTTCACGTAAAAACGCCGAAGGTAAAACGTCGTTCCCTTTCCTGAGGGACAACATTCGTAACTCAGCTTATTTGCCGTCGGTGCAAAACGCGCTGGGCGCGCTGAACAAGCTAGCCGATCCCGAGAAAGTGAATCACGTGAAGCTTACCGAAAATGGTCTGTCAGCTGAAATTGAGCCAGAAAGTGGCAAGTTCTTGTTTATCAACCTTAAGGACGCTAAAGAGGGAGAATCACGCTTCGATCTGCTGCGCCGTCACAACGACTTCATGGAAGAAATGTTTAGCAAGCTTCAGGAGCGTTATCAGACAGTAGTGGCGATTTACACCGCTCACTTCCCCTCGTGGACCGTGAGCCATTCTCGCGTCCGTCGCCAGGCTCAAAATAACGAGACCCAGAGTGATAACACTACTTTGATGGTCGAAGGGCTGCTCCTGGCCTACAAAAGTGTCAGACTGATTGATGATAATGCTGAGACCGTGTTGACAGCCATAACTGGGTCTTCCGTTGTTGATGCTAATGCTACGGCATCTACACAGAACTCCACCCTCACTTCTGGAGAGAACAACATTGTTCTCTACTTCACACAGGAGCCAGGATATTGGGTTTTGCGTAAGTACATTTGAGACTTTATATTAGCATGCTATGCTTAAGGCCAAATCAAGAGTATTAACAAAAAATGTAGGCCATTTTTGGGTTGCTGATATTTAATTTCCGTTAAGATGGATAACATTTGGCTGGTTTTAAGAGCTCCTCTGGGCATATCATACCATTTTGGGACAATTTTTTAGGATGTATGTTGAAATTACATTTTTTTATAGCATTCCATTTAATTTAATATAATTATATAAACAATGGTACATCTATCGGTTATAACTGCAGAACAAATCATATTATTTTATAAAATATTATTATATTCTTGTTTTTTTTTTTTTTACAATTGGGTCAGCCTAATTTTTCAATTACACATTTTTATTCCTCTCTCTCTTTTTACCCTGTCTCTACCCTTGTGTAGGCCTCCTCCATTATACTCCACTCGTCACGGTTCTGTGCGACCTGGTGCCACTTCTTCTCTGCATTGATTTGAAATAACATAAATTTCAAATGTAATTATATTTATGTAACAACCTTGACATACTTTCTGGCCTAGTCGGTACTGACCCTGCCTAAGAAGTGATGGTTCTGGGTTCAAATTCCAGTGAGAAAAAATTATTTGTGTGATGAGCATCATTGCCAAGCCATAGGTGTTTTCTATATATCTACTTCTCTATATTAAAAATATTATTGTCTAAGGTGGTTTTCAGAATAAAAAGGCTTTTGCCTTAATTATCCTTAATTTTTCATACAAAATTTATTAGTCAGTTTTGTAATGGTCCATACAACATGTATGGTTAATTGGTATTACTTAAATCAATAGTGCTTGTGATTCTGCTTAGAAATAACCCAAAATGTGTAAGGCCCACAAAAACAGCATTATTGGGGGTTTAGTCAATCTGTGTAACAATATCCTTTAATATTTATTTTTATTTTATTTATTTATTAATCAGGCAGGCAGTTGAAACAACTGATAGTTGCCTGTATCTGAGTGATCTTCACTTTAATATGTATTCTTTGCGCTGGTTAAGTATTTGTCTAGTCTGTTCTTAAACTGATTGACATTCAGTGCTGAGACCACATCTTCTGGTAGTTTGTTCCATGCTTTGACCACTCTGTTGCTGAGAAAATGTCTGCGGGGGTTGTTTTTAGACAGTTCAGATATTAACTTATATTGGTGGCCTCGCAGACGGGTGTTACTATTGCGCTTGTACAGGTCTTCAAACTGGTCTATATCATAGTGTCCCGTCAGAATCTTAAACGTTTCAATCAGGTCTCCGCGCTCTCGGCGATCTTTTAATGTTGTGAGCTTCAGCACTTTAAGTCTTTCTTCATAAGACATGTTTTTTAGTTGTTTCGGTATTTTTGTGAAACTACGTTGCACTTTCTCAAGCATCTCAACATCTTTGACGAAATAAGGACTCCAGACTTGAAAAGCATACTCTAAGATGGGTCTAACATATGTCTTATATATCTTAAGCATGAGTTCTGGCGTTAGGATTCCAAAGGCTTTTCTAGCGAGGTAGATCAAGGATTTAGCTCTTTTGGTAATGGTTGTGAGATGTTCTTCCCATTTGAGGTTTTCAGTAATTTTGACTCCCAAGTCCGTTTGCACTTTAACTGGTGTAAATTTGGTTCCTTCTAGGGCGTAGCTAAGATGTGGATTGTGGTTACCAACTTGTAGCACTGTACATTTTTCAGTATTCAGACTTATAACCCATTCCTTTGACCATTTTGCTATCTCGTCTAGATCTTTTTGGAGTTGGTCGAAGTCGTGTAGAGGGTTAGAAAATATCTTCGTGTCGTCGGCAAAGATACTGACGTTACAATGGAGATTATGAGGCAGGTCAAATGTGTATATTATATACAGCACAGGTCCAAGGACAGATCCTTGAGGCACACCGCTGTGAATTTCTCGCTGCTTTGACAGCGTATCACCAACTCTTACACGGAAGGTTCTTTCTCGAAGGAATGCCTCAACCCAGCTGAGATGCCTTCCACGTATACCCACGAATTCTAATTTTTGTAACAGTATATTTATTATGTAAGGCTATAGAAATCAGTACAAACTATAAAATATTTTGTAGTAAGTACAGTTTTGTGACATGTATCCACAGAAAGAGCCTCCTGGTCTAACAGCACAGACTCCAAGGACCTGACAGCTAGCCAGGACCTGACGGTGCCGCTGGGCTTCAGCTACCGTTGCGCGCAGAATGTGTCCTTCACTCACGTCAACGACTCCAAGCATTTCACCTTGACCTTTAGCGATTTGAAGGTATTTATGCAAGCATTTTTAAGCCTTTGACCACTAAAGATGTCAATTTACGCGCGCAGCTACAGAGCAATATCAATCAAACATTAAACATTTATTCAGCAAATAGACCACAGTGGCACTTTTACAAGTAAAACTTTTACAAGCAATAAAAATAACCTCATTCTTCTTTCTAGCGTTGTGCCGGCATATTGCCACGGCTCATGGGAGCCTGGGGGGTGCGCTTGACACCTAATCCCAAGATTAGGCGTAGGCATTCGTTTTTACGAAAGCAACTGCCATCTGATCTTTCAACCCAGAGGGTAAAACTAGGCCTTGAGATTAGTCCGGTTTCCTCACGATGTTTTCCTTCACCGAAAAGCGACTGGTAAATATCAAATGATATTTCGTTTCATTAAAACTAAAGCACATTCTAATGCCGCACTAATGATACCTTGGAACCAAGGTATAAAATATTTTTTCTATTTTTATATATGTATATATTTTATAAGTAATAAAGTTGTCATTACAAGTAAAAGGGCAGGGATGGTAACATAGTTGTATCTTTGCATACTCCAGGGTATAAATTCTAAAAATAAAAAATGTTAAGGGTCAAACATTGAGGCCTATTCTGTGCTTATCATTATCATATTTTAGTAGCTAGTGTAAGTCAAACCAATTAACACATCTAAGATTTGCGGATGACATTGTTATACTTGCTAAAAACCCAGACTACCCAAACAGAATGATAAACGACATTTAAACTAACAGCAGAGAAGTAGGACTATCAATGAACCTGGAAAAAACAAAGGTGATGACAAATGGCGAGAAGAACATCATTAAAATAGGAGAAATGACAGTGGAATATGTGGACGAATACATTTACCTCGGTCAGATTATATCACCTGATGAAACAATAGAGAAAGAACTAGAGAGAAGAATAGTGAACGGGTGGAAAAGGTACTGGTCCCTGAAAGAAGTCTTCAAAGATAAACAACTCCACTCTAAGACAAAGGGTCAACTATTTAACACATGTGTTCTTCCCGTCCTAATGTATGGTAGCCAGACCTGGGCCCTGACAAAAGCTACAACATCCCATCTAGCATGCTGCCAGCGCGCCATGGAAAGGAGCATGATAGGTGTACGGAAAACTGACCGGCTACGAAATACCCTAATTAGGAATAGGACGAAAGTCCAAGACATTGCCATAAAAAGCAGAAATAAATTAGCAGACATAAATGGAAATGGGCTGGCCATATCATCCGAGGCACAGATAAATGGAGCAAGCGAGTCACCCAATGGTTCCCAAGAGAGGGAGAGAGAAGAGAAATGAGATGGGATGATGACATTGCGCAGGTAGCTGGCCGTACCTGGAGCAGACTGGCAATAGATCGGAGAGAGTGGAGAAGGTTGGAGGAGGCCTTTGCCGAAGGGCAAGCAGGCAAAGAATACAAAAGATGGGAGATAATAGAGAGATAGTTCCTTCTGTTCTTGGTCCTGTAAGATAAAGGCTATTTTATTTTATTTATTTTATGTAAGTCAAACCGCATTAAGAATATTAAAATTCCAAGATTCTACTCGTATGAAATCGAAAAAACCTGCAGTAAACAGTAGCACCCATTAAGCAGTAACGTCTACGAATGATGCTTAATAAGCTTAGAAATAAATTAAAAGTGGAAATTTTCACTGTCTCGGCTTAGACTCGAACTCACAACACTGGATCACTAGCCCATGCTCTACCATCTGAGCTACTTTAACCGCAGCCGAGGACAGCGAAAGCTTAAGGCGCATATGGTGGAAATATTACAAATACAATATAATTTATTTAATTGACCTTATTGTTTCTTTATCCAGATCCAACCATTCTTCATTAACAACTCCACCGGCCTGGAGTTCGGGGACTCGCTCAACTGTGTCGGTTTCTTCACCGCTCCCATCTGGGCCTCCCTCTTCGTCACCTTCATTCTCCTGTTCATCATGTTCTTCGGTATCATGATGATGATGGACATCCGCACCATGGACCGCTTTGACGACCCCAAGGGCAAGACCATCACCATCAATGCTGCTGAGTAAGTTTCTGAGCGGGTTTGAGACAATTATACATAAGCTACTCCAATGTTCTTTATATAGGACATCCTTTTTTTAAGCTCTTTGTCCCTTTAGGATTTTTCATAACATTTTTGTAATTTGTACAGGACATATTTATTATATAGCATATTTATAGTTTGTTAAGAATTAATTATTGTTTATTAAAGTTTGTTTTTCAGTTTGTTTATCAAACAGCATTTTTTAAATATTTAATATTATAAGTTTTACATTGTGATTTTCAATCGGCCTAACGAATAAAATCTATTAATGTAATTGTCTTAAACCCCTAGCGTAAGCCTATTAAAAACATAAGTATAGAACCTCTATAGAGCTCAAAATATTTCCAACTATTTATTATAACTCGTTAAAAACGGCTGGATTCATGCGATTTAAGCCTTTATGACAAAAGGAATACGATCGAAATGCATTATACTCGCTGAAGTTAGCCTGTGTTCCTAGTAATATACGGATATATATGAAAATTGGTGCCTCTATTCACAATACTAGTGTTTAACATATTTCTAATGCTTTTAAATTCGATTGAATATATCGTTCAGTAATGCTTAAATTATTTAAAATATATATAATGCTTATGTTCGGTATAGCTTGTTATATCTATGAAATACGTTGTAAATACAAGAATGTACAGATGCGTCACTCAGGTCGTAAGATCTGTCAAGGTCAGACACCTCAGTCGGTGTAAAAAGTATGCAATTATGTGCCCTATGTCAACCTATTAAGAGTGTATTTAGCATAAAGTATACTGTTTCATGTTCCATTTTAAATATTTTGTTAACCAGTAACTTATAGAATTAAAACCGATCATGTGCCTACGATCTACATAATTGAAGTAGTTTATAAATGCATGTTTAAAAGCAAAAAGCCTGTTTTCATTTTCGACTCTATTGAATCGCGTTAAGGTTCATTCCATTTATTATTTGGGATTTTTTGCTTTTAAACATGGACGAGTAGATTGTTATGGCTTCTTAGATATATTAGAAGGTGCGAATAGGACATTACATACAAAGTTAAAGGACTGTTTTTAATGTTAAGCTGAACACCGAATAAAGTCAGTAGAACGTGTGATAATATTATTTGAAACAAAACAATATTAATTTCAAGTTAGGTGTCCATGGATTAAAGCACAAGGTTCTTTAAGGCATCCTCCAACGGCCAAATCTTACGTACAATCGCGATCAGGTATATCGGAGCGGCCAAGCCGCTCAAAAATATCTAGACATGCACGTTAACCTCTTTTTAATACAGGCTTTGTTCAGATATTTGTGAACACTGACCGCTCTGATACATCTGATGGCGGCTGTACCAATGTGCGTTAGTAAAGACGCTTTATTCTTGTGAAAAAAATTAAAACCTGTAAACACTCAACATTGTTAAATAATCTGTGTAGACTGAAGGCCTTAGTATATCAAGTCTGATTATTTGAACAATGACTACAATAATTCTGAGCTTCTGAAGTAAAAACGAGTAATGTGTCATTATCAAGCGAAAGGTCAACAGGGACCTTTTGCGTGACATCGACACAAATGGTTTGAAAATTGTGTGCCCTCCAGTTTAGTGCCAATGTCATTCCATAATTAAAAATGTGAAATTATTAATCGTGTTGTTAAAGAGCTGTTCGCGACCCAACTGTTAGAAAAGGACGGGATGTGTTAGACAAAGACAACACTACTATCCTTTTACGACTTAATTATGAATTTCAGCGAATTTGTAGTTAAATCGCGCGATTGAATCGTGCGTTTGTATTCTCGCGAATAATCGCTGTAGTACCTATGGTCGTAACAATTGGGAAGCGAGTAGCAAGCTTTAGAAATTTGTAAGGTCTTTAAAATGTAGGTGTTGAGACACTTGAAAGATATTTTAAAGGTCTGTAGGGTAAGTGTAACTGCAATCAAGTTTCGATTCATTTCTGTAAATAATTTCAGCTTTCTGTATAATTGTTTTGTTTTTTGAGAAGTATTAAATTGTGAGACCAATTTGTTTTTTAAGTCACCTGTCCATTCAATTAGAAATAGTAGAACGTCTAGCATCCGACGGTCCTATTACTAGTACAAATTACTTCCAATGACATCTAAATCATTATTAACACGTTCACGGGCAGTACGCCGAGAGACGTAAAATGGAGAGCCTCATGATATGGCACCACGTCTGTAGCCGATGATTTTTACTTTGACCGCAATCCCGTCCACGGCCACTAAGTTTTAATAGGATTATAATGAAGTCAAGTATCTTGTGCCGTTTTAGGCACACCACAAAGGCTCTCTTGTGTCACAGCATAATCCTCAGTGACTTACCGACTTTATGCACCACCTACTGGTAACTAAAGCCATGACGCATGCTGCGGCACGACACGACAGTACGTTAGGAGGGCTATAGACGAGATACCACCACGAGCCTTTTCAATGCCACAATTTTGTATACGTCTTCATACGTATACAAAATAAGCTCTCAATATGTGGCACAAATTTTATAGAAAATGCGATATTGCACTACGTCCATTGGCAGGAAAACATCTTGTATGGGATTTACCTGTGCCACATCAAGCGGTTTCGGGAATGGCGCTGTGCCCGTGAACGAGTTAGCCTGCCGTGTCAAACAAAAGCTGTTACTCGGACGCCGTCACCGAAGTGTCAAAAATGAAATTGAACTTATGCATATGTTCGTAGGTCTATATTGCACTGTCTTGATTAATCCGTCTTTGGCGTTGGACCTACGGTGCGGTATATATAGAAAACTTACAGCTAGAATAACAAAATAGGTTGCGAAATAGAAACAGTAAGCCAATTACAAGTTTCCACATATGGATTTGGGTAGGACTTCGTACATATTTGTAATTGTTACGAATAAAGGTGACGTTCGGGTTCCGTCCGCAGCTGCACTACTGCGGCATTATTGGAAGTATTTAACCACATCTTAAACCACTGTTTACCACACCTTTGCCGTACGTTACCACACATTTACCACACATGTAACACACGCTTACCATACTCCCACTCCCATACTGGTCGTTCAAGATGTTTCCAGAAAGAAAAAAATATACCGGTAGCAGCGCCCCCTACCGGGTCCAATGGTGATTCCCAACCATCCAGGAACCCGTTGAAATAAACACACGAAATTTCATCTTAACCTTCTCCAGAATGTACCTAACACAGTTTTTTGAAAACCGCATCATAATTGGTTCAGCCAAACGCGAGATTATCGCGGACTAACATACACATATACAAACATACGGGTCAAACTGAGACCCTTCCTTTTTTGTAGGCGGTTAAAAAAGAATCGAATTTCCAAGAAAAAATATTACCTAAATCAATGTCTAGTCTATTACATTAGGTCGTTCAAGATGTTTCCAGAATGAAAAATATACCGACAGCAGCGCCAACTACCGGGTCCAATAGTGTTTCCAAACCATCCAGGAACCCGTTGAAATATACAAACAAAATTTCATCTAAATCGGTTTGAGCAAATCAATTTCGACGATACCGATAACAGCGCCACCTACCGGGTCCAATTATTTTTTTAAACCATCCATAATACATACTAAAACCTTCTCCAGAATGTAACAAACACTTTTCTGAAAACCGCATCAAAATTGGTTCTGCCAAACGCGATCATGGCGGACAAACATAAACATACGGGTCAAATTGAGAATCTCCTTTTTTTTTAAGGCGGTTAAAAACGCCACCGCCATCATGTGATCACATACATAAAGCATAGTTCATATAGAATTGGTACGCACTAGAAGATTGTTATTTTTTAAGTTAATAAAATAAGAAAGTTATGAATGGTGAATTTTAAATAGTAATATATTTAGCTTTCAAATATGTATAAATTAAAAAAAAAATCTCTGTTGTGTAAATAATTACGAACTGTTTTCATAATGTACCCCTGTCATTTTCTGCACAACACTTTTGTCGACATTTTTGGGGTGTTGATTTCTTGTAGATCGCAATGGACAATTTGACTAATCTTATTTAAAAAAATTTCATGATTGCCCAGTAGATATTGATAGATTGAATTTGGGGACAGTTCGAAGGATTCATCTCGCGGGGTATGTAATTGGCCTGATTATTTAGCATACCATGCCAAAACTTTTTTTGAGTAGTGGCAGCTGGCTAAATCTGGCCAACATTTCACAGGACCGTTATGGGTTCTAATAAATGCCAATACTCATTTCTCTAAGCACTCTTTAATATAAAGGTCCGATTTCATTGTTGACTATGTTATAAAACTTTTCGTCTTACAGCCGCAATTATAAATTCCTTGCCATATCATATGTTTTTTTGCGAACTTGTCAAGTTTCACGAACTTATATTTTTCGGGTAAATTACCTCTATTATTGGCCATATAAAACTTCGAACCGAGTAGTTGATTAAAATCGAGTTTTACATACGTCTTGTCGACCAACAATAAGCAACCTTCGAATTTTGTCAATACTGGGTCGTACAATAGTCGAGCTAGTGTTTTAGCTTGTCGGATTTGTTGAACAGTCCGATTTGTGCCAATTCTATATGAACTATGCTTTAGTTATCAATTTGCGTCATTAAAACGGTGTATTCCCATCTGTGCCCGCCTCTTGTATGGCGGTGGTCACGTGGGGCGGGCACAGATGGGAATACACTATTCGAACGCTTTTTAAACGTGCTTATGGGGTCTTAGTTATCTTTTTGCATTAAGATTTTTTTCAGCACAAAGCAGCCGCAGCAAAGATTTTATACGGCACAACCGAGGTTTGTACCCACGGTTTTTGACACCACACACATGAAAGGTCGCAGAGTTAGCTTAGACGGTCTATTCACTCCAATATTCTCCAATACTCTCAATTTTTTTTTGTATGACTGTATTTTGTGAAAGTTTTAGTATTAAATTTGATCTATGAATTATATTCATTAGTATTATATATGGAATAATATTTACAACATCAATAAATTGCTCTGATAATTAGATTAAGATAATTATATGTAATACTATTCATAAGTGCTTGTTGCTAGGCCTACATGAATAAAGTATATTTGAATTGAATTGAATTGAATTGTATTGAATAAAACGGCCATCGTCATTATTATGGCCCTTATTACTTATCTTTATGGAGACAGCCAATGATTTTTAATTTAGGCGTTTTATCGCCGTCATAAATAGTATTAGCTTAATGCTTTCATGAATATGACGACGATATAATTTGCCTATCTATTCGCCCTGAGGGCCTAGCCCAATGGTTCTTAACCTGGGGGTAATTACCCCCATGAGGGTAAAACTGGTATTTTACGGGGGTGACAAGCTAATCAAAGAAAACAAAGATCTATAAGAAAGAATATTAATAATTATGGAGGAGGGGTGAAATCAAGTTCCCTTGTTAGTCAAAGTGGTGAAAGTACTGAAAAGGTTAGGAACCATTGGCCTAGTCAATCGTTTGCGTCGCAGTGAACAAAACGCCTCTTTTATCTAGGCTTAGCTAGGATTCCTTGTTCGAAAAACTTAACGCAATTTATTATTGATGTATAGTTATTACGCCCTAAACTGAAAATATGTTTATTATCGATTAGGCCAACATCGAAGGGACTAGGCCTAGGTATAATATTATAAGGCTTTGGCTTTAGTTTCCGCGGTACGTCCGTCAATTTCAGTATTTAGAATATCTCGTGAATCTCATGTCCACAAAAAGACGGCGCAATAACCAAAATGAACATCCAGGAAGCTGAAAGGGTTAAAAAATAATAAAAAGAACTGCAAAATTGAAAAATATTTTATTACCGGCATAATGATTAAAACTGCCATTATTTATTGCACAATTGAGTATTTTAGCGTTTTTACTGAATATTTCTGAAACAAAAGTAGAACCTATCGAAATCATGATTTTGGTTTAATGAGTTTAAGCGGTTCAACTTTCTTTCGTAGGCATTTTTTAGGGCCTGCCGCGAACATCGAGAAACGAAATTTTGTCTGCTTCTCCTATGGGTCTTGCATTTGCCACTGTTAGAGATGTCTCTCTTAGACGAACAAATCAACGGAGTAGTTCGCAGCAGGCCCCTTTCAATGCCGATATAAAACACCTACCTATAACACTCACACACCCACGATACATTTCAAGATAAAACATTGTATCAATTTGGAGAAGACCGCCTACAACTACATGCTTCACTTACAGAAGGTTGGTAAAACAGAGGGAGCGAAAACGTTTCCTGTTCTGACTGTGTCTGAGAGACGTACCTATATAAATTAAATATAGTTCGTGTCATCTACAATGACGCTCAGATTTATCAAATCTAATCTTTATTAATATGACAATGCGAGTCGAGGCATGCGTCTTTGTGAATGACACGATCTATACGAGTCTTCCCAATAAAATTTTTTATATGCCGATCTTCATAATCTCCATATTGACCTTAATCAAATGGCTCCTCTACACGATGGCCCAGCGTAGGCCAGTGCAAGGGACGCATTTATGTGTTAGAGCGAGCAAGTGATATTGCTATCTCATTCCACTGCATAGCTGCGTCCCTTAGACTGGCGTACGATGGTCCATCGTGTAGAGGAGCCCTAAAATATGAATTTATTTAGGTCTGTGGATCTTATAATTATAATTTATTCATTATATATGTTTTAGGACAATTAGCGCTTTATTTTCCCCTTATGCATTAACGTCTACTAAAGTTGACAAGCCGCTAATAATCGTTTGCCCCTTTCCATCATACTAATACGTCGGAAAGGGACAAACAATTATTAGCGGCTTGTCAACTTTAGTAGACGTTTATGAATAAGGGGGTTAGTCTTTAAGAAGCTGCCGAGAAAATGTAGCCGACTGATTGATGATGCAGTCACAGGCGGCGGTGAGTGCTACCCCCATTTCCAAGACATTTGTAAACCTAGTCAAGGTAAGTGTAAACTTTTTCGTCGTATCCGTGTCCGCGGACCTTGTCGTCGACCCAGGACCGGAGGTGTCCGACGTCGACGTACACGGCCGGCGTCTGGTCGCCGCAGCCGATGCCCCACGCGACGATGCCATGTTGGATGTAGCGGTCTTTCTCGTACTGGAACAGAACGGCGGAAAGTTTGACATGTTTGTTTTACACAAACATGGTAGTTATATATTAAGTAGGTATTGTAAAACCACCCTATGGTCCCCAATGTATTACTAACGCAAATAAAGAGTAGTGTAATTTATCTGAGTTTTTTCTTACCGAAATATACGATATTCGATTAAGGCCACCGTAACAATAGTAGACCTCAAACACGCTTGAATTCGGAGGTTGATTCTGAATTAGCTGAGATAAATTAAATGATGGTAAAATATGCAGAAACTAAATTTACAGTACATATGGGGCTACTTTATAGCACTAGTGCGAGAAGTAGCATATTACGTTACTGTGTCGAACATTTAAAGGGCCATATGTACTGTAAAACGTTGTACGATACATGTGCGAATAGGTAATTCGCAACTCGTGTCGATTTAAAACACTCCCTTCGGTCGTGTTTTAATTTATCGCCACTCGTTTCGAATTTCCTATTTTTCGCACTTGTATCGTAATGTACTATTTTATGATGAAATTAATTAACGTGCGGATAATAATATGATGTATGATTATATTATAACTATTTGGTTGTTGTTGTTAAAGTAGCACCCCCGACAATTTCTCTGCTTTCCCTAAAGGTTGACTGGTAGAGAATGCCTCATGGCAATAAGTCCGCCTTTTGTAAAATAAGGTTTTCATTTGTGCAATAAAGGTTAAATAAATAAATAATGTTCTCCAACATTCCTTGACCGGGAAACTGGGATAGATATTACCAACACGTTATACATTCGTGATAATCGTACACATCATCGTCCCAGGATCAAATAAAGATACCAAAAATCGTAGTTTTACCTCAGAAGGACAGACGAGGGGCGATCCGCCGTCACCCTTGCACGTGTCGGCGCCGGTCTCGCCGCCGGCGCACATGAAGGAGCTGTGCAGCTCGAAGTACTTGCCGAGGCGGGTCTTCCGCAGCTCTTGTTGGCAGCGCGCGCGGTCCACTACTGGGACCTCCACCTGGGAATAGGAAGCTATTAACGTCTGTCCAGGTTTAAGAAATGACGTCGCGGTTATACTATAGACGACATATGCATAGGTATAAACAAACTCTGTCTGCGTAGAAATCGTTACAAACTTTCGACCCCGTTTAACTAGTCTTATTTTTAATTCACTCGCGCGACATGTTTCAAAGAGCCTAGGTCTCCATTTCGAAGCACTAACAGAGTGCGTGAATAGCGGTCACGACCATGACCGTTCTAAACATTGGCAAAATACATACGATTGAACGATGCTTCTATGTGTTCTATCATAGCCTGTCATCAGCTAAGTAACGGAACTATTTATAATATGAAACTGAATGACATACCCGTTTGAGTATGACCTGGTACCGGCCCTCCTTCCCGAAGTGGTCCTTGCCCCACCCGCTGGCCAGGCAGCGCTTGCCGCCGACGGCGCGCACGCCGGGGCTGGGCAGGCAGGCGACGCCTATGTTCGGCGCCGCGTCCACGGGGGACGCCAGGAACAGGAGACCGATGTCGTAGAACAGGTTGCCTGGAGAAAAAAGCACCAATGAACAACTAAATTTGGATAAGGATGGATTTATTTACAAAACCTTAATGTAAATAACTCTAGGTAACTCAGCTGATGGCTGTAGGCATATTCTAGAAAATAGATGAAAGTAAGCGTTGACTTCTTAGCTTAGTTTTATGTTTCACAATGTAGGTATTCTGGCTAAGTAACCCAAAGATAATCTATAATACCTACTCCTATTCTGCCACCTGCCGCACACTAGATAGATGCCATTCTTAAGGGTGTTTAAATACTCCATGTCAACGATAACCAAATAACATTTTCCACTACTTGCGACTCCTAGATACGTATACGCTTCAACTGTACGTTTGACATCTCCTTATCCTCAGGTGTCTGAAGTATTATCAGAATAAAACGACGACAATACCAACATACCTTTCTATACGACAATACCAACATAATTACTTATGAACCACCATCTCCTTAACATCCTAGTATGGGCCGTTCTTGGTCTGCGTGTCCCACTCTCCAGCGCGGATTTGCACTATTTCCCGTTCGCCACGCCACCCCACTGGGGAGTGGGGAGCCTGTTAGCACCCCACTGGGGTGAATAATAACCATCGCCAATAGTTCCTCCCTTATCTTACATACCTTTGTTAAAGTCCTTATGAACCACCACCTCCTTAACATCTCGGTCCTGGTACGGATACAGCTCGTTCTTGGTCTGCGTGTCCCACTCTCCAGCGCGGATTCGCAGCTGGTTCCCATTGGAGACGTAGTGGGCCGCCGTTAGTACCACGCTGGGGTGAATGAGGGAGCCCCCGCCGACGTACACGTTCAGCTTCTGGCCGTTTGGCTCGTTCTCGTTTACTGGTTCGATCCTGGAAATATTTGTATCATGAATTACTTAGTCTAAATGAACACCTGAGTATTTCAGTTTGTCACCGTTAGGTAAGTATACATTACTATACCTAGTCAGGTACTGTCAATACAAAAATAAGGTACCTACTCAAGAAATCTATAGATTATTTTAATGACACAAAACAGTTGAGTCAAGTAGTTTAAGGGATAGTTTTCGTACTGTATAATATCGCTTGGTGAACCAGAGACACCGTCAGTTTTTGAGTAGCTCTAACTCTAAATTTTTTGAATACTTACTTGAGGATGGCCACCATCCAGGGGAACTCGCCGAAGTTGGCCTCTCCGTCGGCGGCGCCGGTGATACGGAACCCGAGCCCGTCGGGGTTGCGCCAGCCGCAGCCCTCTCGGTTCTATAACAAATGCAAAATTATACTCATTTTACATATGCCCGAAGAAGCCCACTTTGCCCGCGTCAATTTTGCTCAACAAGTTTGAGATATATTTTTTGTCGTAATCAATTTGGAAATCAAATGGGCTACCGAGGTTTGAGAAGAATCATATGGGGATTTAAATTGTAAAGAGGTGGGTAACGCGTATATGGCATCATAAAATTGAAAGCCTTATTTCTGAAGAATACCTTTGCGATCCTAACGAATAACGATACTTTTTCTTCAAAATTCAATTTCGAGAGAAAACTGTTTACACTAAATCTTAACAAATTATTATGATTTCATTGTTTCATCGCTTCAGCATAATTTATTCCAGGTTCATAAGTTTCACTTTTTTAAAACAAAATGTTTTTACTGTATTGCAAATTTTGAAAAACCTACTCGAAGTTTTTCATTGTGTCAATAACATACTTAAAAGCGACCAAGTGCGAGTCGGACTCGCCCATGAAGGGTTCCGTACCATTTATGACGTATTAAAAAAAACTACTAACTAGATCTGGTTCAAACCAATTTTCGGTGGAAGTTTGCATGGTAATGTATATCATATATTTTTTTTAGATTTTTCATTCTGTTATTTTAGAAGTTCCAGGGGGGGGGGGGGCACATTTTTTCACTTTGGAAGTGTCTCTCGCGCAAACTATTCAGTTTAGAAAAAAATGATATTAGAAACATAAATATCATTTTTGAAGACCTATCCCTAGATACCCCACACGTATGGGTTTGATGAAAAAATTTTTTTTAATTTTTAGACGTGTTAAAAAAAACTACTAACTAGATCGCGTTCAAACCAATTTTTGGTGGAAGTTTGCATAGGAATGTATATCATATTTTTTTTTTAGATTTTTCATTCTGTTATTTTACAAGTTACGGGGGGGGGGGGGGGGGGTACACATTTTACCACTTTGGAAGTGTCTGTAGCGCAAACTATTCAGTTTAGAAAAAAATGATATTAGAAACCTCAAAATAATTTTTAAAGACCTATCCATAGATACCCCACACGTATGGGTTTGATGAAAAATGATTTTTTGCGTTTCAGTTCTAAGTATGGGGAACCCCCAAAATTTATTGTTTTTTTTTTCTATTTTTGTGTAAACATCTTAATGCGGTTCATAGAATACATCTACTTACCTACCAAGTTTGAACAGTATAGCTCTTATAGTTTCGGAAAAAAGTGGCTGTGACATAATCGGACAGACAGACGGATATGACGAATCTATAAGGGTTCCGTTTTTTGCCATTTGGCTACGGAACCCTAAAAATCATGGAGAATGGAAAATATTTAAATGTGGAAAAAGCTTTCTCTTTTTATATGGTCGAGTAGGTACGTGGTTACCCTTTTAAATAGAACAGGTACATGAACGAATGATGATCTAACGTGATGGATTACCCACAAATTAACTTCCAATATATCTAAAAAACCCGGGAAACACACAATACCGCTATGCATCATAATCGTATTCGTCATTGACATTGCTGCGGCAACTTAATAGCAATATAATGACTCCCGTTTGATGTAACACCTACAAACTTAATAATGCTGCTCACAAACCAACTGGTAAAAACCATCAACCACGTATTGATTATACAGGGATCGCTCGATCAATGGCCTTGAGGACGGCAATGATAAGTTTGTTGTTAGAATAATGAGTTAAAACTCATGGCCGTTATGGTCAGTCGCCTCTGACGCATTTAATACCTATTTAAGGAACAGAATTTTGGAAATATGTACCTAGATTGAAATTCATTGAAAGATATCATGTTGCAATGAAATACATATAACTAAAATAACACCATTTTTAACCCCAGATCCAAAAAGATATGAAGTAAGATGTTGAATTGATGATGAGACTAAGATAGGCCCTAATCATTTAACTAGATTCAGACTAAGCTACGTTGGCACCGATTTTGATAGCACAGACTGTGCAAGTGTTATTTTAAACGTTAAACTTCTATTAAATTATGACATTCACAATAACACTTGCACAATCTGTGCTATCAAAATCGCTGCCATTTTAGCTTAATCTGACTTTACTTAACTAAAACTAAGTACCTACGTATTTTTGCAAATATGACAACTTTTTTATTTCCTAAGGAATTTAGCCCGTGTATCTTGAGATAGTAGAAGCCGAAGAACGACATTATTGATTGATGTGACCTTAAGACTTTATTGAACGAGCCATTTAGCGTCTAGATGGTTTAACAATTAAAGTCTGTGTTTATAAAATAGTACCTTAACAGGAGGTGCGGGGGTGATGGGGTTGTCTGGAGTCTTACGGTCCGGCGGCAGGCAGCACGTATCTAAGTACGACTTGCATTCGCCATCCTTTACTCTGAAAGCATGTTGAATAAACTGTTAGGTCCATAAAATTATTTATTTATTTATTTAATTTATTTAAAAAATTGATTCAGGCAACAAGGCCCATATTACAAATACCTTACAGACTAACATATATATATATGTTCCTTATGTTCCTAATGGTAGTTGTGCCTATTCAACTTCAAAGGTGTCATTTGTGGCTAAATATGTATGTATTTCATTAATTCATTCATTCACGTGTGGCTGACGCATATTTCATACTCGTAACATTTTGTGGTAGTAAACACGGTGACAAGACAATTTTATGGTTGTTAATAGAATGTACATTTACATTGGCAACACTCCTATCTGTTTTTACTCCTTGTCTTTGGTTTTACTATTCCATGTTCGTTCTTGCTTTTTGTCATGAAAAATATGTTTCCGTTTATTATTATGTTTTTACCTAAATAAATGTTTAGAAGAGAATGCTCCACGTTTAATTTAGTATATTAACAATGGTCATGCATGACACAGCAGGGGCCAAAATGTACGAGATTGTAGGTATGCAGTCGCTTTTAATATTGATGTGAACGGTAGCGGTAAACTATGGATATCGAAGACAGTTTGCTACATCCGCCAATGGAAGGCACAGCCCTACTGGTGGGAGTTTCTGTCCTCCTGGTCACTCACGTGATATCAATGATCTCGACGCTATAATTAATGATGGTGTTTTGGTATCTAGGTTGTCTGCTGTCAAACAGGAGTTGTTTTGGCGTGGGTATTATTGACAAAGAGTGGTAGAGAGGCATCTTGGCTAGGCGCTCTGATGTCAATTGCCATTCTTAATGATGGTGTCGTTGGCACCGCACATGTAGTGATTGTCTGCTGTCAAACAGGACTTGTCTAGAAACAATAACTAAGACAAACCTGATGTCGATGATCCCGACGCCATCATTAATGATGGTGTCATTGGCGCCGCACAAATAGTACGGCACGCACTCGCCGTTCTGGCTGTCTGCTGTCAAACAGGACTTGTCGTCGTCTGAAACAAACACATTTTGTTTCTTTTAAAAAGACCTTGTTTTACTCCAATAAGTACAATGTCTATGGTACATGATGCAGCATAAGGATTGCCTCACGCTCATGTTAGTTCGATCCGGGTCCATCCGGTCGAGGTTACCGACACTTCGTTTTCTATGACGGGTGTTCGGTGATCACGTAATACGATTCCTATAGACCACTGAAGTATTGGTTTGGACACGAACCGCTCGAATGTCAGTCATTGTTTAAGAAGATAATAAGGCGGCAGTCCGAGACCAGCGAAGGTTTTTTTATTGGGTCACTGGTTGGCTTAAAATATAATTATGGTGAATTAGCGGGCTCATTTCTTAACGTCGCACTATTGGACCTCTATCTGTTATTGTTCTAATACTAGACCCTTCCTGATAAGCACCAGAGACCAAGCTTCTAGTGGTGCAAACTTAGAACATACAACGGTGCGAAGAATCCAACTGACAGCACCATCTAGTGACTCACCGTATTATTGTTAACCATGCTGAACACCAAAGTGAACGATTACGGTGCGGCCCACGAGTATTCTGTGTCTGCCCGTAATTCTGGTTTAAAGGCTGGTTGATAATGGAAATTAGGCCCTTTTAACTTTGCGACAAAGTGTGGATTTGCCCGTATTACCGTAACCTTTTACAGAAATTTGACGAAGAGTAGAGCAAGGAATGAATCAAATTGACCATATCGCGATCTATTCCGGCCTTTCTGGCCTAGTCGGTATATAGTGTGATTCCGCATATAAAGCCGATGGTCTCGGGATCAAATCCTGGTAAGGCATCTATGAGTGTGATGAGCATGGGTGTTTACTGTTTTGTATGTACAATACAATACAAATACTCTTTATTCCACACCTCAATACAGAAACAATTTGATTTGTATGTATTTAATTATTTATATATTACATATTTCGTCGTCTAAGTACTCATAATACAACACAAGCCTTAAAAATTATTGAGTAATGTGGGCTAATTGGTAGGGTATAACCAGTTGGAGTTTATATAGGCGGGAGCTTGTTCTAGCATCCTATATATTGAAACTATTGGTAGGATCAGTAACCCAGAGGAACTGACCACGGTGAGCCTGTGCGCGCCCCCGCGGTGTGTGTGGCGCCGACGCCGACCGCTGCTGCTAGCCGTGCTACAAGTGCGCACCGGCCCGCCGCCGTGGACGAGAGCCTTGCGCACGCTCAATCAAGTTGCTACCCGGATTGATGTGTTCTATTGTTCTGAGAATGACTTCGTTAAAGTCACTGTTTGTATTATGTTATACTTCTTAGAAATAATTTTATATACATAACTGTTATGATAGCTGTACTGTAAATAAATATTTTTATTTCATTTTATTTAGTGTTACTCACCGTCAGCGTTATTGTTAACTATGCTAGGCACCAAAGTGGAGGACTGCGGCGCTTGCGTTGCGCCATTGTTCTGGTTCTGGAGCTGCTTGATGATGGACTCCAAGTCGCCCCCGTCGTCTTGAGCGAGGCACGAAGCCAGCAGCACCAGTATTGAGAGGAATTTGTACATCTGGAAAATAAGAGGAAATGTGTTAGCATCGGTTACACCTACCGCTTTACCATTTTGTTGGCTTGATTAATTTAGAAGTAAATTAACTTGCCACTACCACTCGTTGCCATGGTTACGATCTCCTGGGTCACTTTTAAAACCCTGAATTTATGGTACTTAAAATAACCAAACATACGCTTTAATGGCAGTTGAGTAAGCAAGATCCCTCGCAAATAGCTTTTTTGCCTTCTAAGCCTCCGTAACCCCTTGATGCCTGCTAATACTTTAATGACTAAAATATAATGCCATCAACAATACGTTTACCGAAATTAATTTATATACGTTACTTTTACTTTACATTAAAAATAAATTTACTAAACTTATTGCTTTTTGGAAATTTCCAATATGTGGACAAAAAATTTCACGAGAATGGGTTAAGAATTGCGACCTGTTAAGCAGAGGTCAACTATTCTAATGGTATTTTTGATCTCAATTGCGTTTTGCTCAACTTATTAAATAATTGATTAACAAATAAAAAAACACCCCACCCACCCCTTTTTAGGGTTCCGTAGCCAAATGGCAAAAAACGGAACCCTTATAGATTCGTCATGTCGGTCTGTCTGTCCGTTTATGTCACAGCCACTTTTTTCCGAAACTATAAGAGCTATACTGTTAAAACTTGGTAAGTAGATGTATTCTATGAACCGCATTAAGATTTATACACAAAAATAGAAAAAAAAACAATAAATTTTGGGGGTTCCCCATACTTACAAGGAAAGGTACCTAACTGTCCGGTTCCGATTTGATTTATATTTATATATGTTATAGAGTAGTCTAAAATAACGGACACGTATTTTTTTTTAGCTGCCCAAACTCAACCTATTGGGAGTAATTTTCCTCCAAATTACAAAAAAAAATACTGTCCCTGGCCCTGTAACTTCTAAAATAACAGAATGAAAAATCTAAAAAAAATATATGATATACATTACCATGCAAACTTTCACCGAAAATTGGTTTGAATGAGATCTAGTAAGTAGTTTCTTTTTTAATATGTCATAAATGGTACGTAACCCTTCATGGGCGAGTCCGACTCGCACTTGGCCGCTTTTTTATCATTTACATCCGCCATTTTCAAAATTTATATAGTCTATGTCACTACCATAATTCTGCCGAATTCAACGACACTCGTATGTGAAAAACCATCCAGCCGTTTAGGCTGTAGGGCGTGCCAAAGAAATGGACGTACATACGCTCGAAAAACATTACCCTCCTTCTGACGCGTCGGATAAAAAGGAAAGAATGGAATGATTCGAACGCTTATTACCTTATGTATCTTTCGTTACTTTCTCGAGTCAAATATGGCCCCTGAGCGTGAATAATGTTGATGTCATTCAAGTCATCACAAACATTATTCTACAATAATCGTACATAAATACGCAAAGTCTCCTTCTATTGAAGGTGTGTAAGTACGAAAATGCTCCTTGTAAATTATGAATCTCTCCATCATCAACATGTCTCTGTTTCATCCAACTGTTGACTGTTAAAGCTTTTGGCATTAAGTCCGCCATTTGGACTTTTTCCTTTGTTTGTGGAATCAAGTTTTAATAAATAAAATAAATAAGTGTACCTAATAAGGCTACAAGTCTAGGAGCTGAACAACTGACGTTGGAGCAAATAAAATACCGCAAACAGAAGCTCTCAACAACAGGTTTTAAACACACATATATACACAACCTGTTTGAATGCTATTTAATAACCCAATAGTGGTTTTTGTCAGTCTACTTCAATGGCTGTATTAGTTTTTATTAGGGTTCCGACGGCTATCAAAATAATAATCAATAACAATGTCATTCCTTTGTTCTATTTCGAATAGATTTTTAACCTAATATTCATATAACTTAGTTCACTATCCGAGCTAATTATATTAATTGTAAACAAATAGATCATTTTCATAACAGAAGCAAGCTCTTTATAAGCATTATAATGTAACTTGAACGGTCCTTGATTTAGTTAAAAACTAAACCAACTTGACTACCTACCTACCTATAAAAGTTTTCTGTATAATAAATACTTTTTTTTAAATTAATCTCGTCTTTTAAAAATGATTGTGGTTTAAATGAACTGTTAACTATTTTAAAACCAATTTAGCGAACTCTTGTGTTTGATAAGGACAATAAAAATAAGGACATCAACTGTGTAAGGTCATTTATGCGTTATAACCACTACACCTAAGAATAAACAGATAGGTGAGTACCTTCGAGTGCATCAGCCTGCATGTTTACGTTTTCTAGATGAGATTCCCAGGTTTTTACGTAAACACAAATTTTATGATAACGGTTAAAATTTCAAACTGGAAACGTTTTATTGCATAGAGGCTAAATACTTGCAAAATGTACCCTGCATTAACATATTTAATATCCTTTCAACTAATAAACACACAGCTTAGTTTTATAAACAAAAAATAAAACAGTTTTTACAAACACTATACCAACCTTGTCACTTCACACACCACACTGCTTCTCGGAACGTACTCGCATTGTGGCTTATTTTCCTCATCAAGTGGGGATACCGCCTCACATTATCAGCCTGTTTAAAAATGAACCTTGAAATTAAAGTTTAAGGTTGATTTTCGAATGTGTGATAGTTGGAATAATAAGTCTTTTTGTCAAGAAACTCACCCGGCGACTTATTTTATTTCCAGCAGAGGTTATCGATAAGTTGTGATTACATAAACTCGTCCCAGGGTCTTGTTTGGGCTAATATTTGTATGCTTGAAGCAAGTGCTCCTCAAGCAAGAATAGATCGGTACAAAGTACCCTATGACAGCACTGGACAAAGGACAATTTCATCCTTATATAGACTAACCTCCAGTATAGACTAACACCGAACAAGTACTCGCAGATATAGGTATCATTTTGACAACAAATAAATAAACCCGTGTAGTTAAGTGTGCATACTATCCTATCCTTAGTAAGTCTAGACGTTTGGCCGCTGTTTATACGTGGAGGCCAGACTGAGTGTTTTAATTTTAAACTAAACCAACTATAATTATTATTTATTTTAAGATTAGTTTTATTTATTTTTAGATTTAGATTTTAAGTTTTATATGTATTATGTTGTGTTTATAAATACTTAGATTATTTTACTATAATTACATGTTAGTTCAAAAAGATCACCACCTACAACATAATATCTAGAACACCACCATCTCTTCTCATTTTAGCACCGTTGTCTCAATTCCAACATCCAGAGTTGTATATCGACAAAAAGGTCTCATTCTAAATTAGTGTAGGTAGTACTAAATTATTTTTTACCTCAGCAGCTCAAACAAGCCTACTTTCGTTATTCCAGGGAGTGAGACAAAGTAGCTTTTTAATTTAGTGAAGGCCATGAATTCAGGAATATTTCTAGAAGCTTTCGTTATAATGATGATGCCTTTCATTCATGAATGTAAAAAAATGTGGTTAACTTTACTGAGAAATATACAATTTAAGTTTATTTTTAGTTTAGCGTGCGGTATTTAACATGTGGTACCTCGATGATGGGACAATAGGTGGAGATTCGCAAACCGTCTTAGCAGATCTAGTCAATATATATTCCTTTCAACAAAAAGTTACCTTTACGAAAATCTAATTAGCACCTCAAAATAATATAACTGTTTAGATTAAGTTACTAAATAACCTGTTTATGTTTAGATTAAGTTAACTTTACTTGATGTTGAATTTTTTTAACCTTTAATATGTTCTCACTACTGAGGTGAAAAGTTGTATGTGTCACACGAGAGCAAAGTCATTTTACAGCTCGTGTTTTTGAGTCCCTCGCTACGCTTAAGATTCTAACTTAGAATCATTCCCTTCGCTCGTGATTCAATTATAGAATCTTTCGCTTACTCGGGACTCAAAATCAACACTCGCAAGAAAAACCAACTTTCCTCTCTTGTTGCACAAATAACTATTGTAGAAAACTTATGATTTTAAATTACAAACGTATATAGTAAATACCCCTATAATGGAACAGGCACCAGTAATGGGATGGTATAGATAAATCCTGTAAAACTAGTATTTACCATCAGTTTTTAATCACTGGCAACATTTTATCATAAACAAGAGCCAAAGAACTGCTTAAGTTTAATTTTTCACAGATATTTGATAGTTTAAAAATGAATAGCGCCATACTTCCCATGACTGGAGCAAAAAACGATAGTTTTAATTGGTTAATAATATTGAAACCAATCGCAGTAGCTTTCATTCAATACATAGAAAACATAAAGGACGAATGTGACATTCAACTTTTAAAGCATAAAGTGGTAGGAATTTTACAGGTGTCGGTGAAATATCAAAAATACACCAAATTTTCTGTTAAATGTTCCATGATTGGTGCTGTTAACATTCATGCCTACAGCCGTGCAAATAACCGCAAACGTGGTAGTTGAATACGTTTCTTGGGTAGCGAGTACGCGGGTAGTCCCCTATAGCAGATCGACACATAATATACTCAAAAGACACTGTAATATCTTTGTTACCAGTATCTTAACTTAGAAATTAAACCTTTTTTGTCTTCTTAACTTAGAAAATAAAAAACCGACCTAGAGCATGTCGGGCCATTTCCTTTCCTTGCCAAAATAACTTCCTTTCCTTGCCCACTTCTACCTTACAAATATTTCACTCCGGACCACACATGATGTGCATGAAAATCTTTAATAAACTTCCGCAGTCAATAAAAGAAATAGAAAATTAAAATTTATTCAATAAAGCACTTAATATACATTTAAAAGACAAATCTTTCTATACGCTGCAGGAGTTTTTTGATTAATAAATAAAAACGTTAAATTAATACCTATGCTAAGAGTAGGTAACTTAGCTCTTAAGTACTGCCTGTGATCTCAAATAATTGTCTGTAAATCTTTGTACTAGTTTGTTATTTAGTTATAAGACTGCTGCGCCCTTGCAGGGTACATATTATGTAATTTTGTGTACTTACCTAATATGATTGCAATAAATGCTTTGTCTTGTCTTGGATTCCGTAGTTATCCATCCGTCAAATACAAAAAAAAAATTTTTTTTAGAGCAGTTATTTTCAAAAGTGTTATGCTTATCAGAAATTGGTTCATAATGACTCGTATTACTTTTAAAATACCTATCCAACGACACCCCACACCATAGGGTCGCGAAAATGAATCACCCTCACTGGTGTAGGGGAGGTACCCTATATAAAAAAAATAGATTTTATTTTACCACTTTATTGGCATGATTGACTTATATATCAAATTGTTGCTTTTTAGCTCTAACGACCACCGAACTAACCCGCGGATGGACAGACAGAAGGACATTGGAGAAACTGTAAGGGTTCCTAGTTGACTACGGAACCCTAAAAGCCACCGAAAATTAAACGCATGATATTAATAACGGCATATACCTATATAGATACTTCAATAAATATTATTTATCGATGAATTCGTGACATTACATTACACTATCTGCTGCTATGTACATTAACTATTTGTCCTACGCATAACATTATAAATTATAATTTATAATATACTCTGGCACAGGTAAGTACCTAATATCAGTAGAAAAAGGCGGCAAAAAAAAAAAAAAATTGGCGCGTACAGTTGACTTCCCATACAAAATTTAAATTTCGCGCCTTTTTCTACTGACAATTTGGGTGTATTTCGGTATATGTACAGTCAGCATCTAAAGTAGCGGATGAAACAACGCACCAAAAGTATCTGATATTCCGGATAACTTTTCCAAATATAGATTGTAAATGTTTAATTCAAGTTCAGATGAATATCTTCTACAGTCTTCATTGTTCTGCATATTGATAAGCATCACTTTTTGTTAAGCTGTTACACAATGGTGCATACTTTTGAAGCATTGTTGGATCCGCTACATTTGATGCTGACTGTACCTATGCTTTAAATAAACCACCGCCACCGCCACCATATTTTTAATCACAATATATGACTATTATTACCAATAAGATGTTATTAGGACAACCATTAGGACTAACGGCCTGATTCGAAGAATAACGATAATGATAAGTTCTGGTTTAGATAAGTAAGTAAGTAAGTAAATATTCTTTATTGTGCACCATACATTTAAAAATAGACAGGAAATGAAAAAACACGTAAAAGTTAGGTAACAACAGGCGGTCTTATCGCTAAGAAGCGATCTCTTCCAGACAACCTTTGGGTAGCAGGAAACTATGAACTTACAACATTGAACGGGTAGTGCCGATATACATATAATTCAACAAAATGAAGACGCAAACAATATAATACATACCTACATACTAATAAAATAAATACATATATACATACATACATTATATATTATACAATCATAAATAAAGGCAAGTTAAGGCATAAGGTATAAGGTGGTGGTAGGTAGGTAGGTATAAGGTAGGTTAGATATCGTTTGTATGTCGTATAATTGAGAGAAGCAGCTCGATTCGGGCAACCAATGTCACTTGGACGTTAGAAATATCGTAGATAGATCTTATTGGGATCACAGCGGAATCGAAATAAACATCAATTTTGACATGTCGTTTAGTTATCGATCTTTTAAAGATCTTTCCAAGATCTTAAGCGTGTCTTAATCATTCTTCGAATCAGGCCGTAAGCCTATGGTGGTTGCGCTTTTATCGTCTGCTATCGTAGCCGTCTCGTTACCGTTACCAATCACCATCATATCCATCCATACAGTAGCAGGAATTACATATGATAAAGTTGTAATACTGGTTGCTATTTGCACTATGTTTGTTAACTTAAGAAAATATAATGATTAGGTTTGTACTTAAATTTTAATACTCGGTTGATGAAAACCGTTAAATATTAATTAGCGTTAACTGTAAATTATGTTTTATATGTGACCGTCCGTAAGAAAAGGGTTCTTATGGCAGTTTCTAGTTACGGAGATATTGACGTTTTAGTAAAATGCTTCAAAATTATCGTTTTTTTGTTGTATGCAAAATAGTAAAATATAAAGATAGACATGTATTTATAGCTCGGTTTCATGCAAAATAGTAAAATATAAAGATAGACATGTATTTATAGCTCGGTTTCACTAGTGTATGTTGAGTATTTCTATATTAAAATTGGGTTCGAAGTTTAGTAGAAAAGTGTCCTTATGGCAGACCATATACAACAATGATAAATCTGTTGATAAAAATTGTTTAATAAAATGTAGTTGTAACTGTTTTTTACAAGCATGTTTAATTTATATACATGTTTATACTTTATTTTACGGGTAGGTACAACATTTTTTCGCCGACGTCAAATCAGACTCGGCGGCCGTGTGGCAAAACATAGTCGTTCTTCCTTTGTCATTGACCGTTGTTTGTTTGCGGAAACCGAAACCGAAGATTCTGCTTTGGATCTAGTTTCGGCGGAAACTTTTGTAGATTTGTTAAAATCGTTGGAAAAACTCTCATAAGACCGCTTTTATACATATTTTAAGACAGTTCGATCATCTAGTGGCGTGTTCATTAGGGGAATTGTGTATTCTTAATTAATTAATTTTGTCGTACTAATTGTTCCCCAACATTTTTTTTTTGTCACATGGTTTAGTTTCACACTATGTGACCACAACGAAGTACCATTTCGTAAGTTTCGGCTCAGCCGAAAGGTTTGACGATATTTGGCCGAAACCGAAATAATGATCATTTGAATATAATTTGTATTAATCAAGATTTTGAGTAAACTTATGATAACACTTTTTCTTCGGTATTATGTTTTAATACACGATTAGTAAATAAATAGTGTTATACTGTAATTATCATTAATTTTTGCTTGTGATTGGTCATAAGGACTCTTTTCCCAAATGTATGGGAGTGAATTTGTGATTTTATGTAACTCAAATCGTTTATAACTAGAAAAATAAAACTTGTACAATAATAATAACACTTTTGTGATACTTCTATACACTGATTAAATATAATTTAGAAGTCACTGTACAAAAATTGTTATGTTATGGAGGAAGATGAAAAATATAATCATTATGACATTTTATTTAAAAATATATATATTTTGTAATATATAGGTTTTGTTTCTATCCTAAGACGTGAATTCCAATATATCCAAATATATACTATTGTTCAAACTACAACATATTAAAGAACAGTCCGAAATTTTATTTTTTCTTAATTTCGTTCTTATAAGCGACTTGCTCGAATCAAAGGCAGATTTTTCACGACCTGGACGTCAAATTAAATAAACCATAACTTAAGTTAAATAAATAGCACCTTGAGATACATAATCAATCATCATCTATGTAACTTCCGATGGGAACATACTTAAAATTAGTTTCAAACTTCTTTTAATGATTTCTCAAAAGTGCAATTTTAACATGTGTAGGTTTGATGTTTTTTTTTTTAAATATGGGACTTAGGGTCATGATTCTTTTTGTATTAGATAGCTCATTTAACGTAGATTTAGGATCTATACTTAACTCAATACCTGCCATAAGGACCCTTTAGGCATGGACGGCCACATATTATAACTGTTCTTGGATACACAGGCGCTAAAAACGTGAAACACGTATTTAACTAGTTTGATATGATTTTACTAGTTCGTTAAAATATCTCAATTTAATAGTCTATTTAAAACTTTACAGCTATAAGAACTTTCAGGTTGAGGCACACGTCATATATAGTCAAAAGCTTTAATTTGTGACCCATTTCGTACCTTAACAGAATGACAATAGATGAGGTCTCTAGCGACTTGCATATTGTTTGTCACTGTAACAAGGTAACCAAATCAGTATCAGGAGGCCTACCGCAAATTACCTAAATTCGAAAATTGCGGGGATCTTTCTCTTTTACTCTCACTAAGACGTAATTAGAGTGACAGAGAAAAATGCCCGCAATTGACGAACTTCGATTTTCGCGGTAATAGCCCAGAACGTAACCAAAAAATAAAAGTTAATTCCTTTTTTTTTTAGTTAATTCCTTAAATATTTACGTACCTATTTTCATTCAAGATTTCACATAGATACATATACTTATTATACATAAAAGGATTTGCGAGATGCACAAGTAGGTATTCAGTCTGTTAAGAAAATATTTTACTACTATGTTCAATGTTGGTAAAATGTTGTTTACAGATAACCAAATTTTACCTTCCAAGAAATAAATTAGCTAACAGCTATTGCTAACAGGAAAGAAACTTGCAAAAATTTTTGAATAGTAAAGTAATATGCTAAAACTTGCAATATTGTCAGAACGACCTTATATGCCATAAATGTAAGTTACATAGGTATCAAAATAATTAAAGTATATCAACGACGTCTTTCGTTAACGACCTCAAGTAAACAAGTTCGATTTTCCTTAAAGCAGGCAGTCGAGCGCGGTCCGTCGACGCGCCACCCGCCATCTTGAACGACATTAAAATCTAGTCAAAACATTTACTTTTAACTGACATGAGGTGAGTGAACTTTCATAAAATAACTTTAACTTGTCATTAAACGTGTTGCTAAAATTTTTAGGTATAGTAGCTATGCGGAGTTGAATTGTTACTCTTAATTTATTTATTATCGCAATTTATTACAACCTGTTGAGCGAGTTTGTGACGACTTCATGAAAGTCCCATATACTTACTATACTTGAACTTGCTTGCTTTCATTTATTTTATTATCATGTCAAGTTCGAGGAATTGTGTGTAAAGTAGGTAATTTTCTTCGTTGTCAAACTCATATGCCTACTTCTCAATTGCAAATCTATATATATACCTACAGATAAATCCGTATGTAAATAAATTATCGTTACCAAACATCCAAACGTGTATAAAGAGACGCAATAAGTATAAAGTGTAGTCTTTCTCCGCTAAGTGAAAAATCGAAACATTATACGAAGGGGCATGGGCTGGCTGTAGTTAGGTAAATTACGTAAAAATAGTTTCTTAAATGTTTATATCCAGACACTTATCCAGAGAGGAAAATGGGCACTACTTTGGTTTTACTTAGTAAGTAAGTAAATATTCTTTACTGCACCACGAAGAAAACAAATTTAAAAACAGATATGATCTTCATATAGGTTTCAAGAGGCAATTACATCCACACTTTATCAGGCCCGATTTCGGGCCCGAGCAAGAGTATTTTTCCAAATATTGTTAACGATGTGCCGATATTGCGTGAAACGGATAACGATTATCAGGCTCAAAATCGGGACTGATTTCGGGTCCGATATCGGGAAGTTTGAACATGACTGGTAAAGGCGTTTTTAAGTTATTACATAGTCCCTTCTCAGTAAAAGGACTTATGTACCTCGAAATTGCTCCACCGACCCGAATCTTATACTCTCGTATATGATGATGCGCTAAACTGAGCATGATTTTTATGTACAGTCAGCTGCAGAGAGAAGTGACCCCCCCTGCATGCAATCAGCCTAAGTGAGGGAAGGGGGGGGGGGGTCACATCTCTGCATCTGACTGTACATACATGTAAGCAATTATAATTAGACAAATAAATACTCTTGCCCGGTTTTTTTACAGGATGACCGAGCAATACTTTGACAAACAATTCTAAGGAATATTTTTCTTTGGATGTAGTTTGGCGCTAGAACGGAGTGAGAGCGCCAATAATCCCAGACTGAAATGGTGCCTTTCACCCGAGTTACACTCTACTTGTCGAATATGAGGAAATTAAAATACATATAAAAAATATGACTAAGTATAAACTTATACCTAGTATTTCTTGAGTTTACTTTCAATTAACAATTCAGTTAAATATCAGAATAGAAATTGTGCAATAAATCCATTTAATATCAAATTTTAATTGGTTATCGTACCTATATAAAAGAAAAAAATGTACTGGGAAAGTAAAATGCTCTATGAACATAATATTTTATTTAGGGGACACTATGCAGTATAACGGTGCGAAATGTTTGAAAAAGTTAACATAACTAAATTCTAATTTTTCCTGAATTTAAAATTATTATTCTTTGGTGACATATAACTTTGCTGCTTTTTTGCGAAGCTGATGGTCCCGGGTTCAAATCCTGGTAAGGGTATTTATTCGTGTGATGAGCATGGATATTTGTTCCTGAGTCATGGGTGTTTTCTATGTATTTAAGTATTTATAAATATTTATACATATATTATATATATCGATGTCTAAGTACCCTCAACACAAGCCTTATTGTGCTTACTGTGGTACTTAGTCGATTTGTGTCATAATGTCCTATATAATATTTATTATATTTAACTTTCCTAATAAAATATGAATGTAAGAGAAGTTACGAGTATGAAATCCATTATCGTCTCAAATGACCTTAATTCGTTGATAACCTATACTTGATTATAAAGTGTAGAACCCGGCACAAATATTTATAGAATTATAATATCCGTAAAATTAAATAAACAACTGATGAGAAAGTTTCATTTTACCAACAAGAGTGGCAAAGTACTTAATAAATTGCAAATTATAGTAAGTAAAATAATCTATTAATAGTTGTAAATTATGTCAACGGCACCAATCATGGGGCATTTAAGAGATAATTTGGAGTATTTTTGATGTTTCACCCACACCTGTCAAATTAAACCGCTTTACGTTTGCGTTGAATGTCCAATTCGTCCTTTATGTTTTCTATTGTATTTAATGAAAGCTACTGCAGTTGGTTTCAATATTATTAACCGATTAAAATTGTTTTTTTTGCTCCAGTCATGGGATGTATCGCGCCATTAATTTTCAAACTAACAAAATAATCAATGAAAAATTAAATTTATGCAGCTCTTTGGCTCTTGTTTATGGTAAAATGTTGCCAGCGATTAAAAACTAATATAATAATAGGATAATTATTCGATTAATGTATTATAGTTGCTAAATTATATTGTGCCTTTTGTAAGTGAAAATTAATTTTCATGAACAATGTTTGTCATATTTCTCGCCTGAAACACAGGGTATACTAGTTCAGGCACCTGTAAACCATCACTATTTTTTAAGTCATTGTTTGATATGAATGTATTAAACATGGAAGACGTGTTTTTAAATAAACTAAATGTTTTTTTTAAATAAAATAACTTTTAAATTTTACTTTCTAGTTTTTGACATTTTTATATTTATTTCCTTATAACTATTTTAATTTTAGTTAAATAATTCATGTTAATTTATTTTTGGTAATTTGATTTGCTTTGACTGTAGGTATTTTATTTGACTAGGTAAGTATTCTAATGGCTAGGGGTAGCTAACCGTCGCTGACATATCGTGTACCTAGATGGTTTGTTTGCCACCAAATATCGTTGCGCTCCGAGTGCTCCGACCAAAGGTGACCCTGATCAGTTGAAAGCTTTGCTGTTCACTGTCTGACTCTTAGAAATCAATTAATTTATTCGTGATAATCTTCAACAATAATTTCGAATTTTGCGCGTGCGTAGTTAGCGCAAGTTATTTCATAGATTTTTAATTCTAATTAACCATGTTACCACCAGTGGTGCCGCAGCGACACGTCGTCTGCTGCTACTGTCGGCGGTCGAGTTCTAACTTTCATCTTAAAAATAAATAAGTACTTCATTCAGAGCTAAAGCGTATATGCTGCCTTGTAGGAACGCCTGCGTTGAATTAATACATCCTTTAACAGCAAGAGTCTCCATAATATATAAACAATGCTTGCTTTCAACGTACAGGTACTCATTAATCTTGGCGCTGCTGTGCCTGTCTTGGACGAGAGGTCAGAACATTACCGATGAGGAGAGGAAGCGTCTAGAGGCTCTCTTCGGGACTGATGACAAAGATGGCGACTTTGACCTCACGCCAGGCAAAGGTAAGCTTCAGAACAGAAGCAAGCGTGATTATCCAGAGCACATATGTAAAAAGGTTTACGCCTCTCCTGTAAACGTAAAGTTAATTCACTGTAGCTACTCCTCTTCTTTTAATCTGTGTGATAGAATCATTACACACATTGACCGTTAACTTTTATCCACGGGAGTATTGTCTTGAAATATGTGTAGGTATTATCTGAATATACTATATTCTTCCCCTCGCTTCTACGGCTTTCTGTCCTTTTAGGAGTTCCAAATGTTGTCTCTATTTAGGTACTTAAGGATATGTAAATATTTATCAAAAACACCGCTCTTTTTCAATTCATAAAATGTTCTAATGCCCCAAATGGGTAGCCGAAGAGGTCATGAAATAATCAACGCTCTAAGATAGGCATCGATAGGGTAAACAGAACGAAATACTTGCCTATCCCTAAATAATATTTATCAAAAATACACTTTTCTCCATTTACCTTAAAGGCTTGCAATTTTCCGGAACCGCTCCTAAAACAAACCATGGTTGCATACCTAATCCCAGCAATCGTCTTAACAATAAGGTATATTTCTCCAGTGCCTTCCACACCGTCCAGAGGGCCGGAAATCAGTCCAGCTGAGAGGGAGCGTCTGGAAGCCTTATATGGCAAGCCGGACACTACCAATGGTGAGAATCATGGCAGCTTCCTGTGCACAGTCACCTTACATAAGAATGTACAATGAAACAACGCAAAAATATATCTTATGCCGACACGCAATCAACACATACTTATGGTGGTATGTACCTAAATATCCGTGTCGCATTTTTCTTGATGTGTCAAATGAAAGCGACGCACCCTTAAAACGCGATAACGAACTTCTAAAAGAATTATGTGCTAGCATTACGTTCTTATGCTATGCTTCTGTAATATTGTGTTATTGGTGTCACATATTTTTGATTCGTTGTGCAGGATGTGTCAGTTTAGGTGACTGTCTAATCAGATCAGAAATCAATGCATGAGATCTAAGTACCTAACTAGTGTTAATTTTTTTCAAGCTGTCATATAACCCTCTTGCACTAAACTATGAAACATATAAATAAAACGTAGTGATTATATGCTCTTTACATATAAATTACCTGAAAAATAATTGTGTAGACCAAGCCTAGTCATTCACAGAGCATGAATTACATAGGTAAGTATTATGGCTGACATTAGGTATTAACATCTGATAGGTTTTAGGGTGAAGGTTTTTCCTAAAGGTTGGGCTTTAGCGTGCTAATGCTAATTAATTATCCTGCAGATTTAAAACGAAGGTTGTGTTTATCACTTCATAATAAATATTGCTAATTGCTAGTTAAATTTTACTTGCTACTTGGATTCGAATTAAGTATACCTAAGTCCCATTTCGTTGATCGACGATGTGCATTTTATGGTTGTTATCTAAGAACCGGATGATCACGATTAGATTCGGATATTGTATATGGCATTTAGTTTTATGCTTTGTCATCTGGTATGCAAAAAAACCGGATAAGTGCGAGTCGGACCCGCCCGCCGAGGGTTCCGTACTTTTAGTATTTGTTGTTATAACAGCAACAGAAATAAATCATCTATAAAAAATTTAACTAACGTGAAATTATCTATAACTATCACGGTTCATGAGATACAGCCTGGTGACAGATGGACAGACAGACGGACAGCGGAGTCTTAGTAATAGGGTCCTTTTTTACGGAACCCTAAACAAGAAGATTATCAGACTGACCATGGCATCACAGATTCAGGTTCTTAATTTTAGCTCTCAAGTGACCTAATTTAAACCAATATATAATGATTCGTTTCCAGACAACTCCACGGATTGTGAGACGAAGGATGGTAAGGCGGGCGTCTGCGTGCTCCACTACCAATGCAACCCGGAGATAGGTACCGTCAACACGGATGGAAACTCTATAATTGACATAAGGTAAAGGTTGTTCCTCAGACATATTATGTCCATACAATAAATACTCTCCTAGATAACACAACGGATTGTGAGACGAAGGATGGTAAGTCGGGTATCTGCGTGCTCCACTACCAATGCAACCCGGAGACTGGTCCCGTCAACATGGATGGAAACTCTATATCTATACCAAACTCTATACTTACTTGACATAAGATAACATAAAGAGATTTTTTTCCTTTCAGCTGCCAATACATTACTCAAAGGTTTAACTTACCATTTCATGATTTAATGCCATTTATTATTGCTAATTAATACCAATTATTAATACGATGACATTAAAAAATGTTTCTTGCAAAACTCATCTTAGAAATTGCCTGGTTTCCCGATGCTTGCTCTTTTGGATGATAATTTATTATAAATGCTCCCTTTTACCCTACATTCCTTCATTCGGGTCTTAGATAGTAGCTAAACTTGATTTTTTTAGGGTACAGCCTGTGCAAAAAGAGAAGAGTCATACATCCCAAGACTCTTCTTTTTCCGCATAGACTCTTTAACGAAGTAACGGCACCGGCAGTCTTTACCGAAGGTGGTCCTTTGAGCCGGATATATTGTGACATGTCACATTAGTTTAATGACATAATGACTAACATTTCAACCTATATTTCTTGACAGACAACGCGAATGCCCCCACTACCTGGAGGTGTGCTGTCTCTTGGACCAGAAGCAGGACAAGCCCCCTCCCCCCGTGGTGGAGCAGATGGAGTGCGGATGGAGTAACCCTGGCGCGCAGGCCTTCCGTATCGTCAACGACGGGACCTCGGCCGAGTTCGGGGAGTACCCGTGGATGGTCGCCATACTCAAGTAACTATATAGATAGTAGGATGACACATCAGTAACACAGCCCTAGAGAATCAGGAGTGTATCATCGTCATTGATGGTTCTTCGAGTACCGATGGATGGTCATCATACTCAAGTACGTCAAACTGTCTGTCTCTATAGTACGATATGACAGCAACATAACAAGTGAGTTACGGACGATATTTAATTTTTCCTGCGCATCCAGTATAATAATTATAATGAACTGTGTGTGTCAGGCATGTTCGATGAGACGCACACGGATATTAGCGTTCACGCGATAATGCGAAAACGTGTCGCGTCTCTAGTAGCGCTCTGTCCCTTCTTTGCTCCTTCACTTCGCTCCATATTCGCAACTGCAAATAGTGACAGGACGCGAAAATTGATCGCCCCTTCCATTACTATTGGAACAAGATGCTTATGTTGTCCACCCAGATTTCTATTTAACATTGAAAATGGTTTTCGTGGGGGAGTGTAATTGGGCTATATTTCCGAAAGTTATAAAGATAGACGAAAGGCAGTGGTGTAAAAAGATCCAGGAGTTCGCATTGCATGGGATCGTAGGGTACGGAATTTTCGAAAATCGGTTTTATATATAATCATCCAGAGGACAGCCGTGGTAGTATGCCATATTAAGGGATCATAAGCTTTAAAATAAAGTGGCATTTAGTTTTTGAACTTGTTTTTTATTTAATTTATTTTGAGATTATGGTATTGTAATTAACAAATTGGATTATTTATTTATTTCGGAGATCCAATAGCAGGTAATTTGTCTATAGGTTTTATAAAATGTGTTACAAAAAGCCAATCGTTTCACCAGTTATGACACACGTCAAAGACAAATCTTGCACACCTCGATCTCTTTTTGTGTACGGACGAGTCACAACATGCACCGCCATAGGCACAGTTGTGCCACTGCTTTGGCAGAAGGGAAATAGTATGAAAGCCGTCTCCCTTCCCTGTGTTGCTTGAAGATTGCTAATTAATACCAAATTAATTAGAAAAAGTAAGAGCGAATCGCCTAGCGTGGTATGGGTATGTGATGCGGAGGGATGAAAGTCACACAGTAAAGTCAATTTACATTGTTTTTGTGTGAGAGCGCCTCCAGTATTGGAGCGCACTGGTAGCGTCCCATTCGTTGGTTTACGCCTGAGACTTCTAGCTTGAAGGCGCCAAAGGCGCCCGGCATTGTATCACGCGCAGCGTGCCCAGCCAGCATTTCGGACTCCGCCTATTCTCTTACTTTTCTTGTATGAAGGCTCTGTTTTCAGGCGGTCTGATGGCAACATGGCGTGGTCTCAGAGCGACTACATGGGTGGCGGCTCAATCATCCATCCGCAGGTCGTGCTAACGGGGGCTCATAAAGTTGACGGGAAAGAGGCCAATGAGGTATGTCTATTTCAATAGATCCATTTCCATCCTAAAACAAATTATTCAATGAACAGAGCATTATCCATAAGGCGGAGATGAGCGGAGACGACTATGACGTGCGGAGGAGGAAAGTTGTCATGCCAACCAATGCTATTAGTTGATTTCAGGCAGCCCAGCGCAGGTTTCATCCAAATAATTGGCGCCCCGGGCCATTAGATTCGCCCCTCCATTAAGCCATGATTATGCATTTCATTTAAGGAAAAAAACTCTGTTTTGCCGCCCTTTGCAGCCTGCCGTCGCGGGCCATGGCCCTCTTGTACCCTAGGTACATACGTCTCTGAGCATCTGTAACAACCTTCTTTCAATATCTCACTGCTGTACATCCAGCGAGGGTTCAGAAAAAACAAAAAAGCAATTCTTCAGGACTGTAAGCAGATAGAAGTACATAAGAACAGGTACTGGATCTCCGTGCACTCTTAAGGAGACAGTTAGCACCCTGAAAACCTTGCTAGATTTTGTGGAGAATCTGGGATGGTTAGAGTAATGCTACCTCATGTTTCACGCAAAATCGGCAAAATAGACACAATAGTTGTCGATTTGCGGAAAATGCCCAGTAAAACCATAGAGAAACAGGTTAGCAAGTTAGAGAACATTCTCCGCTATTTATGGAAACTTTCATGAGAAGATTCACAATACACTTAGATAGTTCCCATTCATATTAGGGGTTACTACTCAATGTTAACTGTTGAAGTGTTGACGACTGTTTCATTAACATTAACGTCTATTTCATATGACATAGAAATTGAAACTAACTGTAACGTTCCAGGGTTAGCCAACTAACTCGGAATGAACCGTTTATACACTGACTATAATATAACCCTGTAACGCGCAAGTGCCGATAAGGTTTGTGAATAAACACGCAGACAAAATAACGAGAACAGTATATATTTCATACCCATATACAGGGTGGACAAATAAGAATGACACACTTTGTTTTTAAATTTTAATTACATTAAGTGGAAATTTTATTAAATATTTTTTTCATAAATATATTATTCAGGGTTGGCAATCGTATACGGAAGATAATTTCTGCCAAATGTCTACCACTAGCAGCAAGCAATTTTATCTCAAATGTTTCTGTTGTTTAAAACACGTTGTTTGCTCGATTAATTTTGAAAAAAAGTGACAGTGATTGGCACCCAAATTCCCCAAATTTTGCAGCTCTTGACTTATTTCTGTGGGGCTATCTAAAATTACGTGTCTATGCTAACGAGCTGCTGAAATTTAAACAGTTAAAACCGACTATTCGACACAAATGTACTAAGATAATGCCAAAAATGTGCAAATAGATGCTGAACATTGGGATGATAAGGGCTTACATTTGCCTGCTGTTAGAGGTAGACATATGTCAGACATTATGTTTCGCATGAATTTGCCAACCCTGAAGAATATATTTTTAAAACAATACTTAATAATTTTTGAACTTAATACAGTTAAAATTTAAAAACAAAATGTATACTTCTTATTTGCCCACCCTGTATTACTCTATGGTAAAAGTAAGTAATGACCGTTCGTGCTTTTAGGTAAAATGTCGTGCTGGCGAATGGGACACGCAGACGCAGAAGGAGATCTACCCTCACCAGGAGCGCAACGTTAAGAAGATCGTCAAGCATCCCGATTATTACAGACGTAAGTTTTCAACACTTAATGGTCTCCTTCTCATTTTAGTGCTCTTACGATTACAGCGTCACACATCTTGATACTTAATTCAGTAGACGTATTACGACGTATAGCTGCATCCCTGTCGGACTGTCATCAGTTACTATTAAGTAAGATGTGTGAAGCGCTTTACCGCTACCTCCACCAAAACGTTGTTCATGCTTACGGCATAGATAATAAGACACGACAAGTTTGCCCATAACAGCGGGCACGGGCATGAGTGCTGTCGCGTATTGATTTCTTGCACCATTCAAACAAATGACTAGAGTCAGACCCAGCTGAGTTGGCAGCGATTTTGATATCCCAGACGGTGCAAGTGTTAAGTAAACGCCTATAGAAGATTGACGTTTAAAATAACACGTGTATTTTCTGGGCTATCAAAATCGCTGCCAACTTAGCTTGATCTGATTCTACTGGTGTTGACCTTACCCCTTTCCCCTATTTAGTATGCCCTTGTCCTCCGGCCTTACTTTGAGCTGCGTGTTGATAGGAGTGTTGTAAAGGTTATCTTTCTATCCCCTCAATTTCTTCCCAAACTTCTGTATTCATTTGAACTATATCTCCTCAGCGTCAGTATACAACAGCGTTGCTCTCCTAATCCTGGAATCGCCGTACACGCTGGGCAACGCGCCTCACATCGGCGTAGCCTGTCTCGCCCCGCACACCCCGCCCGCTGGCGCCCGCTGTCAGAGCATGGGCTGGGGCAAGGAGTTCAACGACAAGGACAAATATGCTGTGGTGCTCAAGAAGGTGAGGGACGGGGATAGTGGTTTTGCTGCTGCCTTGCTTTGTCCACCGTTGGCACTTGATGTCAGAGTATGGGCCGGAAGGAATTAAGCGATAAGGACAAATATGCTGTAGTGCTCAAGAAGGTAGGGGGCGGCTAAAATAACGATCAGTTGCAGTAACGACACTTAATCGACTGATGGAACCGTAGGCTCCATTCTACCCTGAAGCCTCCACTCCCTACTATGAAGAAAGTCCACTGTTCAGGACGCAAAAAGACACCGAAGTAAAGTTAATTATTAACGCACTACAAGCCTCAATCAGGTAATTCCATCTTTTGTTCGTTTCAAACACATAAGTCAAAATGACAGATTAAAAGCGAACCGATAATTTATTAGCTAATTGAGGTTACAACTGCTACAAGCGCGTTTATGAATGAGGAGTAAAAAGTTTAAATTTGCTTTTGGGTGTAGGCAAATAGGGTACCTTCAACTCTAATTCTTAATCTAACCAATGTTTCCAGGTGGAACTCCCTTGGGTCCCTCGCGACAAATGCCAGAAGGAGCTGAGAAAGACTCGCCTTGGCTCGCACTTCGTGCTGCACCCCTCGCTAACGTGCGCGGGGGGTGAGGCGGGCAAGGACACCTGCGGGGGCGACGGAGGGTCGTCCCTCGTGTGCCCCATAGGAGTAAGTTGAGACACTCGCTTCACTCGGCAGGCTTATGCAGGTAGAACTCCCTTGGGTCCCTCGCGACAAATGCCAGAAGGAGCTGAAAAAGACTCGCCTGGAGTCGAGAGGAGTCTTAGTACTTCAATTACGAGCTGCCAAGTGGTGGTGAATTTTTTATTTTTTTTTTATTTTTTATGGTAGAGGAGGCAAACGAGCAGACGGATCACCTGATGGTAAGCGATTACCGCCGCCCATGGACACCTGCAACACCAGAGGGGTTGTAAGTGCGTTGCCGGCCTTTGAGATGGGAGTACGCTCTTTTCTTGAAGGTTTGAAGGTGTTTATTTTCGTCAAGTTTCTATGTAATTTGGTGAATAGATAGAGTTCCTTGTTCTGTAGATTCAAGCGCAATTTCACCGTAGATATGTCTCAAGCTCAGAAGCTTTAGCTCAGTCAGAAGCCCAGAAGCTTTAGCTGCGAAAACGTACCTAAGTATATGGAATTATCGTAACACTGCACATATTTTTCCCAAATTGGGATTTCGTTATTTTTTCTCCAGAACAAGGAGCTCTTCAAACTTATCAAATTTTATCCTTTTGCCCAGGTTCTAAGGCGATATAGGTAAAAAACTTAAGTAAGTCACCTGTTGTATGTAGTAGTGACGTGTTCGAATAGACATTTGTTTTGTTTGTTTGTCTTTTAAACATATATTGTCTATTCGAACACGACCATACATTTACTATTACGTATTTTTCAGAACGTGGATCCGAAGCAGGACTCCCTCCGTCTCGCGATCTACGGCATGGTGGCGTGGGGCATCGGCTGCGGCGACGCCGTGCCCGGCGTCTACGTCAACGTGCCCCAGTTCTACGATTGGATTGGAGAGAAAATGGCTGCTGAGGGCTTTACCACCGACTCGTACACCTTTAAGTTATAGACTACTTCGACTGTGGGGACGTGCCCGGGGTGTACGTCACGTGCCCTAATTCCAAGATCGGATCCAGCTTCTCTACCAACTCTTCAAATTATAGGTAGTGACATCGGTTCGGGGACGTGCTCGGCGTGTACAATCAGGTCAATCAGCATCAAAGGTACCGGATCAGGCTACGTGCAAAAGTACCTATCAAATAACTTAAATAACACTGTGAAAGAAATTCTGATACCCGAAATAAAATCGTAGAATTATTGTTTCCGTGATAAAAACCCTGTTTTCCCAGGGACTGAAACTATCTCCAAACTAAATTTCATCTAAATCGGTTCAGCTGGTTAAGAGTGAAGAACTGACAGACAGAGTTATTTATACGACTCGAGACGTAGGGTGCAGAGTCGGACCAAGATAAGTTGGCAGCGCTTTTGATAGCCCAGATGGTGCAAGGGTTAAGTAAACGTCATCATTTCATAGAAGATTGAAGTTTAGAATAACACGTGCACCTTCTGAGCTATCAAAATCACTGCCAACTATTCTTGGTCTGACTCAACTAACGTCGGCTCCCTCCAATGTTTATCCCTTAAACTTTATTTTAGGGGTGGATGACTTTCCTACAAAAATGGGGACCCATTAAGCATTACTCACGTTAGAACGGGCCGTGTCTTAGGGCCACCGCATTCCACGAACGATGTTTTGCCTCTCTGTCGCACTTAAGTATGAATTATCAAGTGTGACAGAGGCAAAACTTCGTTCGAGGTTCGCGGCAGGCCCGCGGGACCGAGGCGTCCGAGACCTTTTCACTAGAAAGCATTATGTGATCCTCGATTACCCATTATAGAAAATAGTGTCGGAAGCCTCGATCCAAACATGGACGGTTCCAGAGCGTAAGTCATCGTATACTCTATTTAAGTATTGTGTTTATTTATACACAGTTAGATGTGTATATGTATGTATATAATAACGAATTGAATAGGTAAGACGAAATTGGAGGACCTTTGAAATCCCCTTTTCGTACAAACGTACGTAGTCACCATATTCGTCTCTGGATATAAAATTTTTTTGACACAATTTGTTACATTTCAACAGCAGCTATGCCCCTAAAATTTGTATTTCGCTCTTATTTTTTACAATATTAAAAAAATCTAAAAATGCGAAACGTAGAGGCATAGCTATAGTTAATATACATCAAATTATGTAAAAATCTTTTCCATAATGTCCAATCCAGAGAGGAAAATGGGGACTGTGTTTTTATGGATAAGCCGTCCCCTATTCTCTTAATACTCTATCTCATAGGTTAGAAAATATTGGATAACCAATGTGAATGGTTAAATTTAGTTGACAAAGCAAACATAAATGTTATTAAGAATATAATTATTAGATATGACTTTTATACGATAGAAAATAAATGAATAGTTACAAATATTTGTTTAACTGATAATCCTTGTTTTTTCGACAATTGACTGCAAATCCGGTTTTTTAGAATTCGGTGAAACCGGTTTTGTGACCCCTAAGACTTACTACTTATTGACTTGATAATATAAATATGTACCTATTTAACTACGTATGTTGTTTTTTATAAATTTGACGTGTAATATGAATATTTTATGAATAAAAAATTGAAATTGATAAGAAAGTACCCTTTCACGTGGATAAGGAAGAAGATTAACCTTTATTATAGTCCTTAACTTTTGGGTATGTCTACAGGAAAGACGTGAACATAGTTTTCAGTTTTACCCAAATGTATCGCTTCGGGCAAGACTTAATCCGGTCTTAACACCTACCGAAACTTACCAGAATTATTATGAGGCAATACACTACCATAAAACTCCATTGCCCTAATTAAAACCAAAAAATATTACTTTGCTTATCCCCGAATAGATTACGTGCAAGTCAATCGGTACTAACCAGTTATACTTGCGTATTTTTACATGCAATTAAAATGTTCCCATTGCCGGACCTTAAGAAATACCATCGAATTTGATAGGTAATAGGTATTGCGCCCTATCTGTGCTTACGGCTGCCCTATCTTAAATTTAATTCTGGCTGTCAGGCTACGGCACTGGTCTTAGGATAGATTTTACCTAAACAAATCTCCCAGTGTAACTCCCGAAAGAGCCTCCCTACTACCTAATACAAAAAAATACATGTGCCATTCTCAGTTTTTTCATATCCACAACCCTTTTGATTCCTTAGTTATGTTTAAACAGCTTTGAACAATTTGACCAACCGTTCGCAGACGTTTCGCCTTGTTAAAAAATTAAATACGAATGAATTTTATCATTTTAATTATTAATAATTATTTACTTGTAATCAATTTAATCATTTTGTCATCGTAATAGCAAAAGCGGAACTATAGTTATTTGGAGTAACAATATTTCACGGTAGCGGTCATTTCCAAATTTTTATTTTTTGGTCGTTTTTAAACAACTTGATGAGAAAGTTAATTATTAAAAATAATTGATCAATTTTATCACTTTGGCACAAGCACAAGTTTAGGTTTTATTATAAATATATTTCACGGTTGCGGCAATTAGAACATTGATGTGAAATCGGTTCCGGCTATTCGATAAACTATTACCGCTTAATACAGACATACATGCTCTATAATACAAGGTGTCCGCGAGGAAGCGGAAAAAAATTAACCACGTATTCAGGGCTAAGATAGTTGAAATGAAATAATAAATGAAATAATTTATTATAGCATGTGGAGAATGGGTTACAAATATTAGCTAAAATTGCTACTCTAGTAGTCTCACCAAACTCTACCTTTTCAGGCGTACATACATTTTAGACGATACACACACACACACACACACACACACACACAATCACATTATATAACATCGATTTGAAATAATTTAATTCTATAACTAACATAAATAAATTAAATTATATTAAAATTAAATTAACATGTCATACATTTTGAAATTATTAAACATTAAGTATCATTTAGAAAGTCTTTTATACTATAATAACATTTTTGTAATAGCCATTGTTTAATTAAATTCTTAAATTTATTAAAACCACATTCCTTAAACATGTCCGGTAACTTATTATAAATGGCAATACACATACAGTACGCATTTTTAGAGGAAAGTGCTAGCTTGACCGCGGGCTTATATAGTTTGTGCTTGTATTGCTCCCGGACTTGACGGGGTCGTAGCTGTTGTATTTCCATAAACTGGGTTTTATACTTGTGCACGAATAGTGAAGCTTCCAAAATGTACAGACAAGGGAAGGTGAGAATACCATTATCAATAAAAATTGGACGACATGAGTCCAATTGCTCCATCCCAAAAATTGCTCTAATGCAGCGTTTTTGCACAAGGAATACCTGGTCTCTCTCTGTACTATTTCCCCATAAAACTACACCGTAGCGGAGAATTGAGTCTACATACCCATGATATGCAACTAATGCTGCTTGTATAGAGACAGTTCTAGCTATTCTCCTTAGTGCATATATAAAACTACTTATTCTGGAACAGACATTATCCACCTGCTTCTGCCAGTTACAGTTACAATCAATTATTATACCAAGAAACCTTGTATGATGGACTTCTTCAATAGGATCGTTTTCGGAAAATATGCTAAGATTTTGTGAGTTACCCCGGTCAGTATGGAATTGCATATAATTTGTCTTATTTAAATTTACTTTTAAATTATTCATATGTAACCATTTAATTGTTTCTGACAATGTCCTATTTATGTCATCATTATATCTAGATATATCTTTACATTTGATTATAATGGAAGTGTCGTCTGCGAATAAGATGCATTCCTAAGACAGATATTTTGGCAAATCATTAATATATAGCAAGAAAAGTAACGGTCCTAATATGCTTCCCTGTGGTACGCCATAGTTATTTTTAACATACGTAGATTTATATGATGCTAAATTTTTAGATTTAGGACAATATTTGAGCGTCTCCACACATTGGCATCGATCAGTGAGGTAGTCTCTAATCCAGTCAAGAGCTGGGCCACGAATACCATACCTATATACTTTGGTTAATAACCGCTCATGACTCACAAAATCAAAGGCCTTACTCATATCCATAAATAGGACTGTAACTGGTATATGCTCATCTATAGCTGTTAATACGCTTTTCATTAGCTTAAACGTTGCCAAAGAGGTACATCTAGATTTCCGAAAACCATGTTGCTGGTCGTCTAACACATTCTTACTTTCTAAAAAGTAAGTCTCTTTTTCTAGTTGGCTTTTTATCATTTGTCACCATGCCTGTCACGTTCTAACAAACTAAGTATGTAGGCGCTAAAGTGACGGTCATAGTGACAAGTGATAAAAATGGAACCATGATGCTACCGCTGGGGTCATAAGAAGGAAAAAATCTTATACAAATTTAAGTCAATACCGCCAAAAAACAAAATTTTCTTTTTAGGGTTCCGTAGCCAAATGCCAAAAAACGGAACCCTTATAGATTCGTCATGTCCGTCTGTCTGTCCGATTATATCACCGCCACGTTTTTCCGAAACTATAAGAGCTATACTGTTCAAACTTGGTAAGTAGATGTATTCTATGAACCGTATTAGGATTTTTACACAAACATAGAAAAAAAACAAAAAATTTTGGGGGTTCCCCATACTTAGAACTGAAACTCAAAAAATCTGATGAAATTTAAAGGATAGGTCTTTAAAAATAATATTGAGGTTTTTAATATCATTTTGTTCTAAACTGAATAGTTTGCGCGAGAGACACTTCCAAAGTGGTAAAATGTGTGCCCCCCCCCCCGTAACTTCTAAAATAACTGAATGAAAAATCTAAAAAAAATATATGACATACATTACCATGCAAACTTCCACCGAAAATTGGTTTGAACGAGATCTAGCAAGTAGTTTTTTTAATACGTCATAAATGGTACGGAACCCTTCATGGGCGAGTCTGACTCGCACTTGGCCGCTTTTTTTTTTAAATTTTTGTATGTTTTTAAACATAATAAGTACATGTTCTTGGAAAATGTATAGATTAATATGAATTGGTATTTTCTTTTTCCTAAAAACTAGTCTATTCAAAGGGTTCCTTGTTACTTTGATATCTGTCAATAAGGCTGTCCAGCCTAGGTCCCATAGTGGCTACATAGCCATCAAAAAGGCGTTATTCACTAAAACTCATTTTTTTTAAATTGGTATTAACTCTGAAACTAGGCGAATTAAAAAAGTTTATATGATATTTTTGTTCTCTAAATACGATCCGGAGACCAGAATATACCTACTGTTTAAATCTTTCCGTTTCCTCGCGGGCACCGTGTATATTCACAGAAGCGCCTACTGAGCGCATTTTTATATATCCTACATGCAAAATTCAAGTAATTCATGAAACATATACTTTATACCACAAAAAATTCAAAAATTCAAAATTCAAAATTCAAAATTTTATTCTGCAAGTAGGCCTCAAGGGCTCTTTTACAAGTCAATACAACATTTATAGTAACATCATATAGTGACATGAAAAATACACAACAACATTTTATAAATACAACAGCCAATACCTGGGTAAACATTACATTATAATAATCTTAAAATAAATAATTACTACAATACAATAGAGATGTATAGTCTCTATGGTTAAAAACACATTAAATCTGGAGATGTAAAAGGTCCCCAATGTCAGAGTACTAATATTAATAAAATTTGGAGGTGTAAAGTCTCTCCAAGTGTCAAAATAAAATTTATACTAAATAAATAAACCGCGTCTGGACTGTTAAACTAGCAGTCTCATAAACTAATGCTACATTCTGTACATAACTAGTATGTACCAAGTCAAGTATATTATACAATATGACAGAGACGTATAGTCTCCACGGTTAATACATTAAGTTTGGAGATGTATAAGGTCCCCACGGTCTGAGAAAAATAATAATACACAATAATAAGATTTGGAGGTGTAAAGGTTCTCCAAATGTCAAAGAATAAAAAAAAAAAAATTGTATGAAATACATATTTCACGTCAAGAGACTGTTAAGCTAACAATCTTAAAACTAGTTCTACAGAATACATAACTACTATGTATTTAATATGTCAATGTCATCATCAAAATAACTAAAACATAACAAACATTAATACATAAGGTTGAACAGCTAGAAACAACAGCGCCATATGCCTCTCCGGGACACTGCACGCAAAACTATTACAGCTTTTGAGACTGGATACTTGGCCATGATTCCGTGTCTCCCAAGTAGTCATCTATTTTATAGTATCCCTTTAAAAAGGATGGAAATTAGAAAAGAATGGACAATTATCGTTGGGCGCGTATCACAACTAGAAGAAAATTAGAAGAGACTTGGCAAATAATAACTTTAAATTATAAACTTTCAAAGGTTTTCTCTCGGAAATTATTTCAGCAAATTTAGTCTAGTTTAAAAACGTCCGAAAAGGTGTTATCAACTTAACTGACTTAAGACTAGTTATTTTATTTAGAGTTATAATCGTCCAAATTGAAAAAAATAGGCTGTGACAGACGAACAGACAGACAGACGCACGAGCGATCCTATAAGGAGTATAAGGGTTCCGTATTTTCCTTTTGAGGTACGGAACCCTAAAAACGAAACTGTCGCGGATTCTTCGATTTCAAAAATATGTTGGCTGCCGACTGTCGCCAATATTTGGCCGCTAACTTCACACCGGTGATTTTTGAGGAAGCTGCGTTCATCGCTCTAGGTCACAAACTTGGATTATTCATTGGGCCAACACATCATAAACAAGTCTGCAAACAATCGGAACAGACGCAAACGCTTATGTAATAAAGTTACTATATTAGTTACAAAAGCAAATAATTTAGGTAAGTATAGGTTATTTCGGAAGTATTGAAACTGAAACTGAACTTAATAATAGAATCTCCTGATGTAGTTCTGAGGGCCTACCGCGAACCACGTTCGACGTGTTGCCTCCCTGTCATACTTACGTACGAAGTTTACAAGTGAGTAGAGGGCCTACCGCGAAAATCGAAGTTCGTCAATTGCGGGCATTTTTCTCTGTCACTCTAATTACGTCTTAGTGAGAGTAAAAGAGAAAGATCCCCGCAAATTGCGAATTTCGATTTTCCCGGTAGGCCCCCTGATTCCAATTTTGGTCGCACTTTTGATATTTGACGCATTCAATTCTAGACATGTGACATCAATACTAACGTGTGGCTTCTTCTCTGGAGATGGACATGTACAGCCTGATGCAATAATATGTTACACGACGAATGGCGCAAATATATCTGACACGATCTTATTTGTAGAGCAATAAGAGCTTGACACATATTTTTGCAACCTTGGAAGAGTAACATATTATTGCAGGTGACTTGACTGTACACCTTTTTTGGAAATTATTCGCCTGAAGGAGGGGAAAGGGAATGGAATGATCACAGTGAATGACATATCCCACGAGGGCAAAACCAGTTTTTAACGAACAAGTGGCGTCAACTGGTGAGCTAAAACGGTAAGAGGCTCCTTATTGTGGTGCCCACTCAATGAGGAAAATAAACAAATTATATCTTCCGTAAACCAGTTTGTTGTGTGAGGTTGAGAACACAAAGGTTCGTACTAGTGCTTATAATATAATATATATTTATTGTGTAACTTAGGAAAAACTATGTTTCATTACACCAGCTTATAAGCCTTCTTTTTACTTCTAAAACTCATGGGAAAGTTGTATTTTATCCACAAGTGTGACAAAGTAATTTGAAACGAAAATTTTGAGTTGACTCCTCTCCTCATGTCGGCTGGTGTAATTGACTTTGTTGTTATGTTAAATGATAAATGTTATTCTAAGTGATGTTAAATAATTAATAAATATTAAGTAGCGTTAATTGAATTTGATTTGTAACGTTAAATTATAAGTTGAATGTAACTATCAACGGGTTATTCGCGGACGGTCTAGAACGCAAAATGACTAGTGTAATATTTTACCTACATCGGTTATAGTCTACCGGTCTAACGGACTAGGACGCAAAATGCCCACACATTTTTTTCCGTTTTATCTTAACTTTATAGCGATGTCGACGGAGCCCCACTTCCGCGGGGCTCCTATTCTGTACTGTTTGGCCTTCGGCCATTTGAAGATACCTAACGAACCTAACCTACCTATATAAAATGTTGTGGTCATTTTGCGTTCTAGACCGTTTGCGATGTAGACTAATAGCGATATAAACAAAATATTACAGTAGTCAGTTTGCGTTCTAGACCATCCGCGAATGACCGCGCGAATGACCGCTAGATGGGTTTATATTCGAAATAAAATCATTTTTATTATTCTAGTCTCCTCGCGTTGGTGTGGTGAAAAATGGCATGTCCCGAAAGTCAGAAAGATACTTTTTTTTATTGATTCAAAAAATGTACACAGCATGACAGCGAACTAATACACTGTGAAATTTATAATAGACAGTATTTATACAAACGTATTTATACAATAGTTACATAATACAGTCTAGAAAGGACAAACAGAAGAAATGTAAGAAAGAAAGACTAATACAAGAGATTCCCGCTTATCCAACGTCTCACAGAACTTCATACATTCTTTACACAGATCCATCCAACTACTTGCAAATACATCGCATTCCGATGCTGATGCGAGGAGCGCGTTAATACCTATATTGTAGAGCGCGGACAAGTGGTGATTTGCCATAGGACATAGTGCGTGTTTTAGATGACGACTTCGCGGTCGGAAATTAAATTACGGGCGTTAGCCACATAAGACTATCCCGTTCGGTCATTTCCCCCCACCGCTTATGCCAACACATTAGTAAACCATGCAAAGTTGCAATTTGGCTCTGATATAAAAATCAATCATGCCGACAAAGTGATACAACAAAAATTTTTTTTGTGAAAAACAAGAATTTTTTTTTCTTAGGGTTGGGCCCTACACATAAAGTGTTTTTTTTTCGCTTTAACCCTATGGTGTGGGTTGTTGTTAGATATAGATCTTTCAAAACAAATAGTGGTTTTCGATAAATATTTATGATTATGTGAATATTTTCGAAAAATAACGCTTGGAAAGAAAATAAATATTTGTCCCTCCCTTCTCGCTTTTGAACCATGGGCCCAAGTGACACCAAAGCAAATAAAATCTTTTTCCAGATGTACAAATTCCTCTCAACCCTTGTGTTTCTGGGTCTCCTGGCATTATCATTCGCGCAAGGAGGTGATCTGGACTCCATCACCAAACAGATCAACACTGGACAGGTAGAGAACAGGAACATTTTCTTTTAGTAAATAGAAGCCGTGTAGTCTATGTAGCCGCCGTGCAGGTGAGGTTCTCGACGACTCAAATAAAACTTCGATTTATAATGAAATCCAATAGTGAAATCGAGATACTGTCAAACGGATCATCATTGACCGCGTCAAGTACATGACACTTGATATCAATCTGATTTTGTTCGCACTTTTGAAATTTGGCAGGCAATCTTGTACATTGTAGATCTGTGTGGGCTTACAGAATCGCAAGGGTTGCGGCTGGCGCAACCCCGACGGGCTTGGCTCCCATGTAACCGCCGCCGATGAAGCCAAGTTCGGCGAATTCCCCTGGACGGTTACCATCTTCAAGTGCGTATATTATAAAGTCCAACAGATGATAATCCCGCGGTCCCTTCCATTGACAGTTAATTAAGTTCAAAGATGACATGTGCACTGGAACAGTGACGAACACTCAAGACGTCTATTACCAAGTCTATTAGCCTCACCAATAGCTTAAAGGCCAGAACACACCGGCTGCGTGTGCCTATAGTCGTGCACGTGCACTAAAATGTTGTAGCCGTGCACGCACACGTCACGCACTCGTATGATGTTTTCAGTTCGTTTCATAGACTCATACTTGTATTTTAATACTTCTCATTAGTAGCAGTCACATAAACAAGGTCCTATTAATTATTATGTTAGGATGATTCACTCCATATATATTCTCAGGATCGAACCACTAAACAACAAGTCGAACAGTGAAAAACACAACGTGTACGTCGGCGGCGGCTCTCTCATCCATCCGAGTGTGGTGCTCACCGCGGCACACCACGCGTCCAGTAGCAGCAAGTTACGCGTGCGCGCCGGCGAGTGGGATACACAGACCGACAACGAGCTGTATCCACACCAGGACCGCGATGTTAAGGAGGTGGTCGTGCACAAGGACTTTAACAAAGGTATGTAGCTGCCTTGAAGTGTTCACGACACGGCACACCACGCGTCCAGTAGCAGCCAGCTACGGGTGCGAGCTGGCGAGTGGAACACACTGACCGACAACGAGCTGTATCCACACCAGGACCGCGATGTTAAGGAGGTGGTCGTGCACAAGGACTTTAACAAAGGTATGTAGCTGCCTTGAAGTGTTCACGACACGGCACACCACGCGTCCAGTAGCAACCAGCTACGGGTGCGAGCTGGCGAGTGGGACACACAGACAGACAACGAGCTGTATCCACACCAGGACCGCGATGTTAAGGAGGTGGTCGTGCACAAGGACTTTCACAAAGATGTGTAGCTGCCTTGAAGAGTTCACCACACGGCACACCACGCGTCCAGTAGCAGCCAGCTATGCGTGCGTGCTGGCGAGTGGGATACACAGAGCTGTATCCACACCAGGACCGCGAAGTCAAGAAGGTTGTCGTGCACAAGGACTGTATCAAAAGTAAGTGGTTGCCTTAGACCGACCGCGAAAATCGATAATCGAAATCCCGCAGTAGAAGTAGTAGAACCTCTTGATTATAAATGCAAACTCCCGGCACTCCACATGTTTAGTGAGATCCAGCTTCGCGTGCGCGCTGGCGAGTGGGCAACGCAAACTCAAAACGAGTTATATCTACAACGGGATCGCGATCTCAAGGAGGTGTGGATATGTATCATGTATGGTAGAAAAATGGACTTCAGAAAACTCATGCACTTGTGCAGCATAGGGCTCGGGACTTGCCCCGATCCCTATATCAGTAGCAGAGCATCAGCAAGCACAACACACACTCGGACACAGCCTCACCAGCACGCCACATACGCCAGCTAAGCTACCGGTCGCCTTTACCGCTGCCCAGAAACCTGGCCCCGCTCAAACGGTATCACCAGGCTAGGGGTCGTGGGGTTGGGTAACGATCGGTAGCGAAGAGCTGGCCCACACACCAGCAGCACACACCGTCCCCCAAATGAAGGCCAATAGACCTCCCCACCGGTCGGTAGGGAGCGACCCGCGACAGCCGCCGCAGCCGAAAGGCCGCTTCCGCCACTCATACCTCCCGCGAGGGAGGTATCGAGATCGACGTCCAGTCCAGTCCAGTCTTGTACAGCATAAAATTGAAATTGAAGAGCAGTACCTGTACGAAGTCTGTAGGTACGTACCTACACTACTTGGTAATAATAATCCTATCGCGTAAAAGAAACATAGTTTCAGTAGGGCTAAGATGGTCGACTTCTTTATCATTTGTCACCATGCCTATCACGTTCTAACAAGTATGTAAGCGCGAAAGTGTCGGACATAGTAACAAGTGATAAAAATGGAACCATGCTGCCACCGCAGATGTGTACTTATTTTAATTTCTGTTCCAGGCAATCTGTTCTACGACATTGGGCTCCTCTTCCTATCATCGCCTGTGGACCTGGCTCCAAACGTAGGCGTTGCGTGTCTGCCCAGCGTGGGCGCGCGCGCCGCCGCCGGCAATCGCTGCCTGGCGAGTGGGTGGGGCAAGGATTTCGGAAAGGGAAATTACCGGCCTGTAATGAAACGGGTGGGTCTTCTTTAACGTGACAGGACGATACATGACTTTTACGAATGTTTTATTGTCTGCTTTTTCCTATACCATCCGGTATATAGAATAGTGGCGTTTTATAAATACTGACAGTCAACACACAGCCTAAACATTAAAGGTCGATCTTCTTCTTCAATTAAGTAGTGATTGATTTGTGTAAATTAAATCCGTAAGAGGATGAGAAGGGGGTTGAAAGATTTCAGCTACTTCTGCTAGAACGAAGCCGCGGGCAGATGCTACTTTTACTATAAACGTTAGGTACGTAAGGTAGATGTAGATATATGTAGTGTAGGGACGTCCAGCCGGAAACTGGCGGGCTGTCGATCGAGTGCTGCGTTCATTTAGCCCCATTCCCTAAAGTTGGAGCTGCAGGTTACTGTCCCGGCGGCATTCCAATACTTATTCTCCTCAAATCTTCTTATTTTCCTAAACAGAAAGACAAGTTTATATTCGACGTCCTTTAGTTCGTTTTCTTTTAGTAAGTCTCTACCGAATGTAAGTATGTATTATATTCTGCTAGTAAGTGTAAGAGGCGTCTACTTATTCCCACTACATTACAAATGTCTATTGAGAGTGTTATAACTAGGTAATATTACCCGTCAGTAGTCTCAAACTACTCTTACCTACTTTCAGAAAATCCCTGGTTCATTAATGATTAAGGAATCATCATCTTCTTCCCATTCTCTCTGTGTTTCCATCTATTTAACTCCGTTCGTAACATCCGCTGACATGAGGCAGAGCCGGTTTTGGTACGCAAGGTATCAAGACTATCAAACATTATTAGAACTTTTAATATCTAGTAAAGTAAGAACCACGTGAACTAACGTAATTTTAATATTCAAAGATAAAATTAAAAATCACCGCTTTGGTTGTGACCTTTCGGAACCCCGATTCGATATATTATTTTAATTTTTACTTTTTTACAATTTTTCCTTCATGTCATGTCATAAAAAAATGTAGTATCGCTTACAGACGTATCTGCTCGATAAATTATTACATATACGTAATGTTTGGTAAATAAATAATTCTTCTTTTGGTTACCAGGCGGAGGTTCCAGTCGTAGACCGAGCTCGCTGCCAACAGGAGTTACGTAAGACCCGTCTTGGCGACATCTTCGAGCTGCACAGCTCCTTCATGTGCGCGGGCGGCGAGGCCGGCGCCGACACGTGCAAGATCGACTCCGGCGCGCCCCTCGTCTGCCCTGCTCAGGTACTAACTGATCATCGGTGCAGACCCGCCTCGTCAAAATCACCGAGCTGCACAGCTCGTTCATGTGTGCTGGTGGTGAAGCCGGCGCCGACACGTGCAGTCGGCAGCTCGCCCCTTGTCTGTCCTGCTCAGGTACTAACACACTTAACTGATCGGTAGAGTCCCGCCTCTTCAACATCTTAGAGCTGCACAGCTCCTTCATGTGCGTGGGTGAGGCCAGCGCCGACACGTGCAGGGTCGACAGCGGCGCGCCCCTTCGTCTTCCCTGCTCTTAACTCATCGGTGGACCTTTTACAATAAGGTACGTTTGTCAGAGGAGCCTTAGTACAATTGTCTAAGTATAATAATGTATAGGACATTATTATACTTACACAATTATACTATAGTTAATATTTAATTATTTTATTCCAGTACGAGCAGAATCGCTACATCCAGCACGGTATTGTGGCGTGGGGCATCGGCTGCGACGAACAAACGCCGGCGGCGTACGTCGACGTCGGGCATCTCCGGGCGTGGATAGACGACAAGGTCCGCGGCCACGGATACGACCAGAGTGTTTATACGTACCTCGATTAGAATCAGATATTTGTAATGGGGGTGATTTTTTAAAATCCCCTTTCTGTTTTTTTAGGAGAAACGGTGAGTCTATGTAAAGTTTATTAAAAGGAAGCAAATTAAATCAATTTGTCACCGTTAATCAATTGTACTTATTACTTATCCTTTCAGGTAAACAATTGCTATGATACACGTACAGATATTGTTTTTTTGTAGAGGAGGCAAACGAGCAGACGGATCTAATTGTTTGGCAGGTCTAAAGGTAATAAATTAATAATACTCGTATTTGTCTGTTTATTAATTATTTTTAATTCTAGTTTTTTTTGGTAATTCTATGACTATGTTTTATTTGTTAATAATACAGGGTTCAATTTGTAAAGGTTGGAGTCTTCTAGAAAGTATAAAATACCTGTGACAGAAGACCCCGCTCTTCCATAACAACACGTGTAGAACTGAATTAACAAATAATATAAACAACAAGCAGTTTTGCTGAGTAAAAAGAACAAATATAACAATCTTGATTATATTTATAATATCAATACATTTAATTTTACTAATACATTTAACTTTAAGTAAATTTTAATCTAATGTGATACAAATTTCCTAAACTGTGTGTGTGTGTGTGTGTTTGTGTGTGTGTGTGTGCGCGCGCGCGCGTGTATGTGTGTGTGTGTTTGGGATTGTATATGTTTTGTATGTATATGCTAGTTGGTCTATTCTCTATTTGTTGTGTATATTATAATATGAGAGTCTCCACTTCATCATAGCTTTGTAATTTTAACCATTTTGTCACAACTTTTTTACATTTAAATAACTGCAAAGGATAGATATCAATTTTATTATTAATTTTATTATACAGATGAGCTGAGACTCTACTATACTGAATCTTGGCAAATCGTGACTTAGTCGGGGGTATCGGTGCAACATTTTGCTTACGTCTCCCTATAGTTATGAGATTGGTTTGGATTGGATATGGTAAGGACTTATGTAATTTTAAAATTGATTGCAAGACAAATAGCTTTCTAATTGAAAGTAGTTCGGAAAATTTGTAAAGCTCTTCAGTTGGATATCTATAAGGTTTAAAATACATTAACTTAATTAAGCTTCTCTGTCCTCTCTCTACTTCGAGAAATTTCGTTTTGGCTGCCCCTCCCCAAACTGTAATACAGTAGCACATTACAGATAAATATAGAGCAGTATAAAGTTGATTAAGTAATGGCTTTGAAGCTACATGTCGAAGAGTTTTAAAAATCCAGTTAAGTTTCCTAATCCTATTATTTACGTATTCAATATGTGAGTACCATGAAAGCCGTTGGTCAATTAGAATGCCAAGGTATTTAGTAGAGCTAACTTTTTCTATTTGCGAGCAATTACAATCGTTGGTGTTAATAAGATCACACGTATGTATTTTTAGAGTGTGATTATCAGATGAATGATGATGAAAACACCTGTCCATCTTTTACAAGCAGGTTGGTCAGATCATTTATGTAAATCAAGAACAACGTCGGCCCCAGTACACTGCCTTGAGGAACACCATAGGATATGTCTGAGTCGTGGCTTACATACTCCTCAATTTTAACAGGCTGTTGCCGATTTTGCAGGTAATCACTCATCAGATCCAAAGGTTTACCTCTAATTCCAATCAGCTCTAATTTGTGCACAAGAGTGGGAATCGAGACGGTGTCAAAGGCTTTTTTAAGGTCTAAAAAGACTGCCATACAACGGTCGCCTCTATCTACATGCTTAGTTATTAGTGAAGTGAGCGCTAGCACTGCATCCTCAGTAGACTTACCCTTTCTGAAGCCAAATTGGGAACTAGATAAAATTTTATATTTATCTAAATATGAAATCAATCTAGTATTAATTAGTTTTTCTAAAATTTTGGAGATTGCAGGGAGAACGGAAATAGGTCTGTAGTTGTTGACGTCATCTCTTTTCCCACACTTGTACACAGGCGTGATTACAGCTTTCTTAAGAGCTGATGGAAAAACTCCATTTATAAAACATTGGTTAGCCAGGTGACTGATTACTGGGACCACGAGATGCCTGGAGAGTTTTAGAAATTCTGTGGGGATATTGTCTAGTCCGGGAGCACTTTTGGTCTTTAGGTTCATAAGTAATTTGTCCACTATATGTATACATCTCTAAGTACATAAATACCTAATGATATTTCAATGAATATATATATATAATTTTTGGTGATTTATTTTTATTGGTTGTAAAACTACTTGACGTGTTAAAGTGCCCTTGTGACCTATTTCACCTATTTGCTAAATAAATATTTGAGTCGGATTTTATCTGGCAGATGCCTCAGGCAGACAAATCTGTCAATAAATAGAGTAATAAGGCACATGGACGGTCTTCGGACAGATCTATATAACGGACACAACTGTAGGTACGCAATACGCAACTTGCAAATGAATCTCAGCTAAGTTTTTATGTGGATGATAGGTATTTTTGCGATTGCAATCTTGTACGGACCCATAGTTCAAAATGTAAGTAATATCTCCCATTTAGATACGCTGATATTTTCGCTACCACCTATAAAAATCATTTAATAGTTCACAAAAGGTTGCACATTGGCGAAAACCATACAATTGTGATCGCTGTAGCTTCGCTTATAAGTTCAGTAAGTCGATGCCAAAAGAATTTATTGCGAACATATTACCTAATATGGCGCCTGCAAGGGTGCAGCAATCTTATAATTAACTTATGAACTAAGTGCTACAAAATTTTACATAAAATGATATGAGATCACGTAAATATATTATACGTACTAAAGAGCTAATTTACCTAGTTTACGCATATTATTAATATTACATTTATAATAAAATAGGGGACAAAACTGTGTATGTAGAATTCTAGATAAGGTATCATGTATTTATATTGTCATATCTGTTCTGTCATGATGTTAAAATCGGAACTGAATAAATTAAGCATTTAAATAAAGGAGAAATGCTATTTATGAATTATAGTGCGAAAAAATTCGAAATTCTAACTTTGTTCATGTCTAACTTTGGGAATAATATTTAGATTTGTGTTTTTTAAAGTAGTCACACTATTATATATACTTAAATTACAAACTCAAATAGATATCATATACTAAACATCCGGCTTGTATCCGGCCTCCACCACTGGAGGGCTTCGTCACTTTATTTATGTAGTCCTTTTTAGGGTTCCGTAGCCAAATGGCAAAAAACGGAACCCTTATAGATTCGTCATGTCCGTCTGTCTGTCCGATTCTGTCACAGCCACTTTTTTCCGAAACTATAAAAGCTATACTGTTCAAACTTGGTAAGTAGATGTATTCTATGAACCGCATTATGATGTTCACACAAAAATAGAAAAAAAACAATAAATTTTGGGGGTTCCCCATACTTAGAACTGAAACTCAAAAAATCTTTTTTCATCAAACTCATACGTGTGGGGTATCTATGGATAGGTCTTTAAAAATGATATTGAGGTTTCTAATATCATTTTTTTCTAAACTGAAAAGTTTGCGCGAGAGACACTTCCAAAGTGGTAAAAAGTGTGTCCCCCCCCCCGTAACTTCTAAAATAACAGAATGAAAAATCTAAAAAAAATATATGATATACATTGCCATGCAAACTTCCACCGAAAATTGGTTCGAACGAGATCTAGTAAGTAGTTTTTTTTTAATACGTCATAAAAATTAAAAAAAAAAATTTTTTTCATCAAACCCATACGTGTGGGGTATCTATGGATAGGTCTTCAAAAATGATATTTAGGTTTCTAATATCATTTTTTTCTAAACTGAATAGTTTGCGCGAGAGACACTTCCAAAGTGAAAAAATGTGTGTCCCCCCCCCTGTAACTTCTAAAATAACAGAATGAAAAATCTAAAAAAAATATATGATATACATTGCCATGCAAACTTCCACCGAAAATTGGTTCGAACGAGATCTAGTAAGTAGTTTTTTTTTAATACGTCATAAAAATTAAAAAAAAAAAAATTTTTCATCAAACCCATACGTGTGGGGTATCTATGGATAGGTCTTCAAAAATGATATTTAGGTTTCTAATATCATTTTTTTCTAAACTGAATAGTTTGCGCGAGAGACACTTCCAAAGTGAAAAAATGTGTGTGTCCCCCCCCTGTAACTTCTAAAATAACAGAATGAAAAATCTAAAAAAAATATATGATATACATTACCATGCAAACTTCCACCGAAAATTGGTTTGAACGAGATCTAGTGAATAGTTTTTTTTTAATACGTCAATAAATTAAAAAAAACATTTTTTCATCAAACCCATACGTGTGGGGTATCTATGGATAGGTCTTCAAAAATGATATTTAGGTTTCTAACATCATTTTTTTCTAAACTGAATAGTTTGCGCGAGAGACAGTCCCAAAGTGGTAAAATGTGTGTCCAAAGTGGTAAAATGTTGAACAAGATCTAGCAAGTAGATTTTTTTTTTTAATACGTCTTAAATGGTACGGAACCCTTCATGCGCGAGTCCGACTCGCACTTGGCCGCTTTTATATTATGTGCCTTGCTTGTGCGTACGAAAATGTATTAATAGTGTGTACCAATTATGTACAATATCGTACCGTAAAAATATCTACTTAGTACAGATTATATGTTAATTATTTAAAAAATACTAACTAGGAAAAAATATACTATATATTTACCATGACATTGACACTCTGGTCTTATTCTCAGAAATAGCACTGACCAAAGTTACTAGTATTTCCGTCATCGTACCGATGTCATTTTTGAAATCGTCGATAGATTGTTTGATTTCTTTATTTGTATTCTCTATTAGCATAATTCTGTCGATCACCATATTTAATTCATCGACAATCTTTGTTTCTTTATGTTTATCTATCATCTCTGTATCACAATAGTCTGATAACTTAAAGTCTTTCATATCATTAACGTGATACTGTTTCACATTATTTTTTATTCTTACACCGTCATTAAACTGAATCTTGTTTTTCATTGCAACATCGTATATAGCATTGTGTAGTTCTGATGTGAAATTAACAACAATGTCGTCTTCTTCATTTGTCGAAAATACACGATGGGTCTTCCATTGACGTCCTGGGACCTTGAATTGGCTGTACATGGGATCGTGAACTCTTAGTCGAGACAGTCTTTTCCATCGTTTGCCAAGCAATGTGTCGCCCAAGCATTCGACAGTGCTGAGTATTTGTACCTGCTTCTTCAGTCTCCTGATGTCAGCCGTGTCGTACAGTTCTTTGACGTCGCTGACGGCGACACCCGTCATAAAAGTCATCAATGCGATGGCGATGAAGATCACAAACAACACAAACAACAGGTGCACGGCTACCCTTGCGCCTGCTAGCTCTGTGCGGTTCTCATTAAACAAGTCTTGGTAATCGAATTCTGAAGTCATCATGACCAATGTCTTCAAGAACGCCGCGTAAGGACTGTTGAAGGGAGGTTTCGACTGGTAATAAATCATAAAGCACGTGGCGAAAGCAGACACGAAACATATGGCCATCAAGAGGATCTGGAAAGGAAAATATTCTTCCGTTATGGTTTATGTAATGATCTAACCTCCTTCTTACTCTTTGGTTATTTTTTTTATTAGGAGCATCTAGGTCATTAACTTTTATTAAAAAAATATATATATATATATATATATATATACAAAACACATGCATACTATGAATATACAGTGTGTATTTTTGATATAACCGCAAACTTAAATATTTTAATATTTTATTTCTGATTTTTTTATTTATTTAGTCTAACTGCCAAGCATAATTAATTTTTGATTTTTTTTCGAGTAGTATTGTTTTTCTTACATCACTTGTGATAGCTGTGACGATAGAAATAAAATAGTGATACTTGCTGAATATGGAAAAATAAAAGTAGGCTGTTTTTTATAAAACTCATTAAAGCTTGACCTATACGGTATTGCCTTTGCTTATACGGTCGTATCAAAAATACACGCTGTAAATTGGTTTTTAAATTAGACTAATGTAAAGTGGTTATTCGCCGGGCCATTTGTGATATCTTGCTGCTAGGAGCTATATGGAAATAACATAATAAATTTCTCTGTCCCTCTAAGCAGAAAGAGTCTTGAAGCATGTTAATGCAATTACCCCTTTATAAAGTTTATTGTTGAGGGAAGCTGAGGTCGTGCCTTGATGAGGATGCGCACTGTTTTGACACATCTGTGACGATCTGTGGTCTCAGTGGTGAGACACAACAAAATACAGAGCCTCAGCCAGTCCGAGCCATCCACGTCCCCGCAACCGCGCAACCGCGTGATCGCCACCTGTGCTGCAAACGATGCAACGGGCAAGTGTTCTGCGCCCTAAAACAGAACCTATCACTAAGGAGGATACCCGAACAAAATCGAGTCAGTCTACAAACTCCGAGGTGGCAGCCCCACCAGTAGACTAGGGCATAGCGGGCTAATCACCTACTTGCCTAAAACCCAATCGATTCAAGAAACCGAAACAGTGCAAAACCGGACACACAAAAGACTTTTGGCATAAAAATAAGAACACTGTTAGGATATTGGAACGTACGAATGCTATACGACGACAACAGACTAGCACAAGCAGAAACCGAAATGCTCAAATATAAGCTTCAGATACTCGGCATGAGCGAAGTAAGAAGGAATAGATTCGGAGAGCTGAGATCCAAAGGCTTAACCTTTCTCTACTCTGGTAAGGAAAATGTACACGAAACCCGTGCACGCGGGGTGGAGTTTCTTCTTTCACAGGATGCAAAGAAAACCCCCTAGATTGGAAACCGATCTCAGATCGAATCATCACAGCCCGACTAAGTGTTTGCAAAATCACCATCGTACAGTGCTACGCTCCTACTAACGCTGGAAAGGAGGATGACAAGGATGACTTTTACAGTGCACTTCATAATACCCTGAAGAATATAAAGTTAATTGTTATTATTGTTAGTTTGGGAATTGCTTGAGTCTAAGATACCTCCATAATCGACCCTGATTTAGCTCCCAACCTGGTTGATTAATCCCTTTAGCTACTTTTTCCTCCTCTGCCTGGTACCAGTCGTCTTTATCTTCTGGTGTTACTTCCAGTAAAGCAACTTCTTCTGTAACGGTGGCTCGAGACAAGGCATCAGGCACCGTGTTGTATTTCCCCCTTCGATGTACTATATCGTAATCGAATTGCTGCAAGCGCATCGCCCACCTCGCTAAGCGGCCATGTGGGTCTTTATTGCGGTGTAGCCACTGAAGAGCACTGTGGTCAGAAATCACCTTAAAATGGCTCCCTTCAATATATGGCCGGAATTGTTCAACGGCGTGAATCACGCTAAGCAGTTCCCTTTCAGACGCAGAATACCTACACTCCCTTTCAGTGAGTTTTCTGCTGGTGTAGGCTATTGGCACCTCCAAGCCATCAATTTCCTGAATCAAAACTCCACCCGTTCCTCTATTGGACGCATCACATTGTACCGAAAAAGATTTAGTGAAATCAGGAACCTTCAGAACTGGTGTAGAAGTGAGTGCTGTCTTAAGATTTACGAAAGCTTGCTGCGCATCTTCGTTCCATACTATACGTTTGCCTTTTTTACCACCTTTGGTCAGGTCATGCAAGGGAGCTGCCACAATGGCAAAGTTCTTGACAAAACGGCGATACCAGCTTGCTAAGCCAATAAATCGTTTCAGTTCCGAAAACGTGTTAGGCCGAGGATAATCTAGAATCGCTCTCACTTTGTCTGGGTCTGTGCGTAGACCATCTTTGTCCACTATATAGCCTAAGTATTTCAATGACGGCCTCGCGAAGACGCATTTCTCTAAGTTTATGGTTAGGCCCGCTTCTCTTAATTGATTCTTGACAAATGTCAATGATGACAAGTGGTCTTCAAAGTTGTCATTGCATATGACTATATCGTCTAAATATGAAAATACTTTACCCTCGTACTCTGGCGGGAACAAGCGGTCCATTAAACGTTGTTGTGTCTGGGAGGCATTGCTTAAGCCGAATGGCATGACCTTAAACTGATATAGTCCTTTTCCAGCTAGTCCAAACGCCGTTTTCTCCTTACTTTCTTCCTCGAGGGGTATTTGCCAGAACGCCGAACGCAGATCAATCGTCGACAGGAAACGAGCATTTCTAAGACTATCCAAGATGGTCGTTACTCTAGGAAGTGGATAAGAATCCTTTGTGGTCAGCTTGTTCAGCTGCCGACTATCCAGACATAAGCGGTTCTTACCGGAAGCTTTCTTTACAAGGAGTACTGGCGAGCGCCACGAGCTGCAGGATGGTTCGATAACATCGTCCTTGAGCATATCCTCAATTTCCCGTTCCAGCTCTCTCATTATCGGCGGTGCAAAAGGATATTGCCTCTGGCTAGTAGGTAAGTGGTCACCCGTGTCAATCCTGTGCTCGATTAAGGAAGTCCTCCCTAATCCTTTACCAATTTCCTCATCCATTGCCTCTAAAAGGATGTCTAAGCTTTGTTTCTGTTTTTCTGTCAGTTCATCGCGCGAAATTACCGGAGTTACGAGTGTCGCAACACAAACTTCAGAAATACAATCGCCACGAGGTACTTCTTCCGTAACTGACAAATTAAAAGCATCAAAAAAGGTCATTCCTAACACCATGTCATGCTTCAACTGTTTCTTGACGAGAAAGGGGACTACCTTGTACTTGGCTCTAAATTGTATAGGTAAATCGAATACCGTGTCAATGCAGTGATTAGTACCATCCGCAGTTGAAATGTTATCATTGTTTTCGCGTCCGGTCAATCCTAAGTTCCACAATTTTTTACTAAACTCCAGGGAAACTAATGACATCGTCGCTCCGCAATCCAGCATACCCACAAAGGACTGGTTCAATATCTTAAGGTTTGCATACAACCGCGTATCTGATTTTCGCTGAATATTACAAATTTCCCCCGTAGCAAAAAATTTTGAGACGGTACTGTAACTTCCCCTACCTACCCCCCTTATCTACCCCATCTATTAAACCCCGGACCTAATAAAATAAGGAACCTAATCGATATCAATCCCACCTTTAAAATTTACCCCAACAATAATTTTACCTTAACAATTATTTGGCCAAGTGATCGTCTAGTTAAAGGTTAGGACCCCTCGAAGTGAACCGCGGTACTCCAGATTCTTTAATGAGTAACAACTAAATCTTGGACTCTGTTTCTACCTAATTAAGTATTACCTAGATGTTAAGACTTGGAAATTTACCATACTAAATAATTTATTATGTTGAGAGGAAATAATCGATAGGATGTTATGTTAAGATTCAACCTCCAGCAAAATACCATAAGACTAAGTTATTCAAACCCTTTTCTATATTAAATATGACACCTTATAAGTAGAATGAAAATATATAACAATCAACAAGGTATGAGCAGTGTCGCGGTAAAGAATATAGGCTCCGCCCACACTATCAAGGTCGTAGGCGGCGGGTGTAGCCTTAAGTTACAGTTACAGAAACTATCAATGATTTTTGATGTAATGTTAAATATATTTTTATTAATTCTTTAGAAAGATATTTAGTTATTGCAGCATATATGATTATATAAATATAAAAATATTTTTGGTAAAATCCTGCTACTCCTATTAAGTCTTCGGGGTAACATTGAAGCAGCACTCCTGGGATAAGCCCATTTACACACTATTATTCTAAGACTGAATATTATTACCTATTATCTTCTAAACGAGGTGTGAATAGATCACACGTGCTGCCTCTAATGCTAGATGCAGGTCTGAAGACTCTTACTCCGATTAGCAATATCAATCGGGCCACCTACTCCTATCTTATTAGCCAGACGGGCTATGACCAACGCTTCGCAACCCTATGCAAACCTAGGGGCTGACGAAGAGAAGCGATAAGTATTCGTCAGACACCATTTACTTATCTTTTTATATCCAAAAGCTACTAAGCCATTATCCCAGTCCCCATAGCTAAAAGTAGGCTGAATTCCTAGGCCTTTTAAATGTATAAACGAAGTACAAGTTTAACTCATTACTGTACTTTATGAGATCGAACTATCAAGGTGAGTATTATTCCACTCAAAGATTCCAATGGACTGCGCTCGCCTGCCAAAGGGTCTCTAAAACAAACCATTCTTTAATCCCAGAATAGTCTGTGTTCCTAAACCCAACTTGATATTTAAGGATTGAATATATAAATACCTTAAGACCTGATCGTAATACTCAGTACTTCGTCTCTACACCAAAAACCCAGAAATGAAAATAAATAGATATAAGATGTTACAGATAACCCTCAACTTTCCACTCAGAGTAACAGTCTGGAAGATTTAGGTAATTAAAACCCATTACCAGTATTTCACTAATATTATCATTAGTACACGTTATAAAACCATAGCTTCACGTCATTAGAACCTTTTGAAAGATATATATATATATACACCAACCAATCGAATTTCTAGATCAAACCTAAGAGAGACCCTATAACAGTGTGTGTGACTCTACCCTATTCCTACCCTTAGACCCTAATCTAGTATGTCCAGAACACAGATCGTACTTACCATTGATCTAGTGATTTGGAACATACACAAGTGTATCCCTAAGTCTAAGCTGTAAGCATTCGGCCGACAAAACCGAGGTATAGCAAACCCTAGTGTCTGTGTGATTGGCCCCCTCCTCATCGCCACGTGGGCACGGTGGATGAGAATAGACCGCCCTAGCATGTCTATAGGTAATCAGCGCACTAGCACACACACCCGTACCAGTCACATGGGATACCCTGCCATGACTAAAACTTTATCTGTGTTTGTTACCAATCATGACAGAAGCTCTCCCGTGACCAGCACTAGCATGAGCCAGAGCACCGAAATATATAAATATAATTAATACGAGACCTAGCCTCAATTACTGCAGACTTCAGTGAACTGAGATTACTCTCAATGGCACGCACGTGATGCCCTCACATTCATCTAACAGCTGGACCTTGAGACTAAGGAGAGTATGCTCGCCTCTTATGTTGGTAAAGAAGAGACGCCAAGTCCTCTCAACTTGGAGCAAAAGACTTCTAAACAGCTGCAATTTGACACCGTTAGGGAGCAGCTGATTAGATGGACAAACTGTTAGTCCAAACAGTGATCTGGCTTTATAAAATAACAAACTAACCTCATAGAAAGGCAATAAAATAACAAAATTAGTTTTTACTAACAAAAAACTCACAATATAGTAACACAGATAAGGAAGCAAAGAATCTCCACCATAGCCTAAGCTTAGCTTTACGACAACATTGTCCCCGCAATGCCAAACATAGACACAATTTACAAGTTTAAATTTACCAGGATAATTCCCAGCAAACACAAACAAATAGAAGGAATAGTAGAGAAACTTTACTTACTCAAAGCCAGAGATACCGCCAGTCCGATGGTTAAAGAATGAATAATCCTCCCTCCGTACTTTCCGGCCCTTTTATATACTTTAGTAGCGACATAACAGCGACATAACGGCGACTAGCGACATAACAGCGACATATTGGCGACTAGCGACATAATAGCGACATATTGGCGACATAATAGCGACATAACGGCGACATAACGGCGACATAATAGCGACATAACGGCGACATAATGGCGACATAATAGCGACATAACGGCGACATAATAGCGACATAACGGCGACATAATAGCGACATAATAGCGACATAACGGCGACATAATAGCGACATAACGACGACATAATAGCGACATATCGGCGACATAATGGCGACATAATGGCGACATATCGGCGACATAATGGCGACATATCGGCGACATAGTAGCGACACAACGGCGACATAGTAGCGACACAACGGCGACATAATGGCGACATAATAGCGACATAACAGCGACATAGTAGCGACACAACGGCGACATAGTAGCGACATAACGGCGACATAGTAGCGACACAACGGCGACATATTGGCGACACAATGTTTTTTACGCACACAACGACAGGATTCGCTTGGTAGTCAGTTTAAGTAGACCAGAAAAATGATAAAATGAAACGTTTCAAAACCTATCAAGCATGAATATGCTAACATTATTATTTAACTTCAGGTATTATAGTTTTGTTTTCTGAAAATAACGTCTGTATTGTAATATTTTATGTTTATTATTAAGTTAGTAACTCAATGTTCTTTATTGCACCAATAATTATGCATTTATTCTAGGTTAACTTCAATTGATTATTATCATTCTTCGCAGCATTTTAAAAAAAAATAGAAAAAATGAAAATTCACTGAATGTTATGTATTTAATCGAAATCACAAGTGGTAAAATACGGAAACGTGTCCTTCAAGTTGTAATTGTTAGAATACGGAGTGAAATCATGACTGAAAGATGCAAACGAAGAGTACTGTAGTTTTTCATTATTTTCTATGTGTTTTAATATAAAACCAAGGCCAATATTACGAAATAGGCATATGGCTAGTCACAGTACCTAACCATTCCTGCCAATCATCACAAGCAGAACTGCCTAATTTCTTGGGGTCTGATCGGCAGGCATCGACTCCAACTGCCCGTTTCCCTCCCTTGTAGCATTACAGGAACACTTCTGAATTGTATTCCCAAAGCGCCCACATTTATAGCAAAAAAGTCTTTGCCTTGGTAGACTGCATTCTCTAAACCGGTGCCCTGGACTCCTACAATTCCAGCATTTAGACTGCGTCTTGTCCCCAATGGCTGCAACTTCATTCTGCTTACGTTGCCCAGCCTCTCCTATACCCTGATATGCGAGATCCCGCTCTAACGAATAAGTATCTTGTGTTGGTTCTTTGAATTTCTCACAAGTTAGTTTAGTACGCTCGACAACCTTTAGAACTGCTGTCAACTCTGCCACCGTACTGAAAGAATCCCGGCATATTTCCTTCTGAAAATAAGGCTGTACATTTTTCCTCAATATGACCAACTTTTGTAGCTCTGTGAGTGGCTCAGGCAAGCGATTAAACATGTTCTGCATGGTGGATATGTAAATAATGACGCTCTCCTGCCTACTCTGGGTCCTCCGCTTGATTTCCTCCAGAAGTTCATCTTGATAGTTCGGTTCTTGGAAAGTATCCATTAGAAGTTTCACCAACTCCGTCCAATTCGTTACAGAATTCTTATTAGCTCTAAACCATATAAGAGCTTCCTCCTCGAAGAAGTCTATAGCGTAGCGGAACAAATCGTCGTTACCGGCATTACGTGCATCCTTGAGCTCGTCGACCCTCTCAAGAAATGCGTTTATGCTAACCGACCCTCTTCCACTAAACTTAACCCCCCAATCCTTGATGGGAACCAATTTTCGTCTCTGGAAATCATGATCCATCGTGGATGACCGCTGCAACAAGGGGGGTTGCAAGGCTGGCTTTAGGACCGGGCCTTGTTCGTTTCCCTGGAGGTCTACGTGGCTATCATTCATCTCTGGATACTCTGATCTACTCGGTTGAGGCTTGTCCTGAAGCTCCACACCGGCAGATGTCGACGTGCCTTCCACTCTCGGCTGGCTCTGCTCCTGTTTCGGTGTGTCCCTAACTGTATCCTTATCTATATTCAAATGACCTAATATCTTAACCGCCTCATCACCTAAGGACCTATGCAACGCGGCTCTGTCATGTTCGGGGATGCTATCCTCATCATCGCTGGCCTCTTGACTCAACTTGTCTAAAGCCGACCTCGCTTCTTCTATCTCTCTGATTAGCGCAGAATGACTCTCAATGTCGTCCCGCTCCTTAGGTACAATCAGCTTAGTCCGATTTGCTAGGTGTGTCAACCGGGAGTGTATCCGTTTGATTAAAGACCAGTCTGGACTGAGTGACGCCTCCCTAATCAAAGTGACCAACGTGGCCAATTTGCTTCTACAACCTAATATTTCACTACCCTGATTTTCAACGCACGCAATAGGGACCTTGAACGAAATTGAAGATTCTCCAGACGCTTCCCGCTTTAACATCGTCCGCAAAAACTTCCGCATAGCCGCCACCGTTTGACAATCAGATACCCCCCGGCAAGCCAACTCAAATTCCAGCTCATCCTTATGTAAATGGTTAACATCCATGATCTTAAAAAAATTGCAAAAATAACTAGAACAATAAAATAGCTACAAACTTATCAACTAAATTTCCATTTACTGCCAACTATTGCCAATAGTGTATTCAACTTAGTATCAGCTGTCAGGCGCCAATGTAATGATCAGGGTTCGTGCAATGTATACCAAGGAAACTATTGACAGCGTTGCTAGTAACATATAATTGAAGTTCACAAAACAAATAAGTATGAGTAAAATTAAAACTAAGTAAACAAAGGTTGGACCGAAGTAAGGAAAAACTTAAAAATAAAGCGTAAAAATAAATTTATTCTAATCGGAAAAAATTATCTAAATAAATATACTAGCAGAGGAAACAAAACAATATTAAATGAAAGAAAATAAAATAAAAAGTATTAACATTAAAAACAAAAAAATAAATAAAAGAGAAACAGTATATTGGTCCTGCCGGGGATCGAACTTGCAACCTCTTGCACCGTTCTCCACCAACGTTGCCGCTGGGCCAAGCTAGCGATGATTTTAGCGGCGAATTATACACTCGTATCCTTCAACGGTTGAGTATCAATTTGTTATTAATGTTATTATCTAACATTTATTTCGTATGGCCCAATTCCGTACATCAAAAAAAGGGCGTTCCCATATGCTGCGGACAAAAGGGTCGAATGTAATTTACCCGGTATTTTTGAAGATCACTATCAAAGCAAACGCACTTAGTCCCGACTAGAAAAATCACTAAAAAACACTTACCCCGTGACTTGTACACACCAACGAACTTCACATATTCATGTTTCGGAACTATACGCACACAATGACCGTATAATGTCTTAAAATATTAATTTATTGCGTCTGCCATTGCAGTGACAAACGCCTGCAGCGACTCTCACCGCGTTTATCTCTTCGTAGGGTCGGCCCGTTTTCTACCGCTACCCTAAATTTCACAATCGTAAACTCATCTTGGAGATGTATACTAGTGACGATTGCTTTTCATAATTAGTCATAGATGGCGTTAGAATGTAGTTGTGTATGTTCTGAACGGAGTAAGAACATTACAACGTAGGCAGGATATTGTCATCCTGATGGGAGACCTGAATGCTAAAATAGGTATCGATAACACTAACTGCAAGAAGTACGCAGACATGACTTCGGAACGCACAATGATAACGGGGAACAGTTTGCGGAGTTCTGCATGAACAATGCCCTAGTCATCGGAGGAACCATCTTCTTACACAAAGACATCCACAAATATTCGTGGACATCACCTAATGGCGTTACCCGAAACCAAATCGACCACCTTGCTAATAGCTCTAAATGGTGAACTTCGCTACTTGATGTCCGTAACAGGAGAGGTGACATTGACAGTGACCACTTGTTGATGGTCATGGGTTCCTGAGTCATGGGTGTTTTCTATGTATTTAAGTATTTATAAATATTTATTTATTATATATATCGTTGTCTAGGTACCCTCAACACAAGTCTTATTAAGCTTACTGTGGGACTTAGTCCATTTGTGTAATAATGTCCTATAATATTTATTATTATTATTATTTTTATCTAATCTTTATTGCACATAAGAAAACACTGTACAATAGGCAAACTTAATGCCGTAAGGCATTCTCTGCCAGTCAAACTTTAGGCAAAGCAGATAAGTTGTATAGGCGGTGCAAAAACATGAGGTATAGATGATACAATTAGGTACATGTATTTCTTATGATTGTATTGTGAATCATAAGAAATAGATAATATTGATACAAATACATATACTTACATATACATACATATATATGAAATCAGATGAACTTACAAAGCAGAAACACTAAGATTTTCCAGTACTACCAGCAAAGTGCTCACTTAAGGGGCTGTCAACACCCACAATGTCCTTGAAATTGATGTTACTTAAACAGTTTTTTAAGAAAGACTATTTAATTTAGTAAAGTAAGAAAAATATATGTTAATATTAATTATATTTCAAAGACCGCCGTGGTCGTACCCGATACATGATTGAACCAAATCGGCTCGATAGAAAATAATTGCAAAGATTGGTGATAATTAAACGGTTCTATGTCTTTATTGTTTTGACTTATGGGTCTGCAATTAAATCACAATTTAAAAACATTTATATCTAAACCGCTAACGAGTAAGATATTACACTAATAATCCACTTTTTTATTTCAATAATTTTCTTATTATTCCCTTGCCCAGACCCAGTAAAATGCGACAGTGCTATCTCATTTACTCCGATACGAATAGACAGTGTGCGCGCTTTAGGTATTGACAGCCTCTTAAGGTTTTTTTAAAAGAATAAGTGTGGTGAATTTTTATTATTACATAAAAACAAGTTACGAGACAGCTAAAAAACAAACCCTATCGAACATTCATGGCGTTGAACCATCGCTAGAGCGGGTCGATATAATAGAAACGCTCCATTATATTGGATGTCAAAGTCGGAGTTGTCGTAAATTACATGCCATTTTCTCTAAAAGGCCACATTCAGGGGCGTAGCTACCGCCGTATCTGCCGTATCGATTATACGGGGCCCCCGGGCCAAGGGGGCCCCCAACGTGCGGTTTTGTGAGAAATCTTTACCCTTCCTAAGGGCCCCCAAACAAATTTTTATACGGGGCCCCGCCAAGGCACGCTACGCCACTGGCCACATTGCACACATCCAAAACTTTTTTTAAACTACTTAATGATTAGACTATGCCCAGATGTTTCGCTTTACGAATCATGCGTTTCGCATTGTACGTTTTTTCGTCTTGTTCTCAAACCGTAATTTTTATTGTAGTAGGTATTTGTCCGAAATCGTTATTATTACTCGGGAGAATTGGGTAATTTATTTATATGCTTTACGTCGAGCTCCCAGAGAGAAATGTGTACCTTATTAAAGCATTAATTAAACACGTGTGTAATTTTTAAATAAAAATGTAATACAAAAAAAAACGGCTAAGTAAAATTGAATTTATAATAAACGATAGTCTTTATTAAATACCTGCCGCGAAACCCCGATCGGTCACCAGATCGCGCGCCGTAAGTGGACCTGGATCGGTCATACTTTTAGAAGGGATCTCGACCACATCCCTAGGCAAGCCCTAGAATAGACCCTGCAAGGCAAGAGAGGATCAGGCCGTCCCAAACAATCCTGGCGGCCCTCAGCGGCATCCGAGTTGACAACAATCGGGCTATCATGGTCTGAGGCGAAGCACGCAGCCCAAGACAGAACGAGATGGCGGCGCACTGTGGACGCCAGAGGGCGTCTCGCAGAGGCCCCACCTAGGGGAAATAGGACTTTAAGTAAGTCAAGTCAAAGTTAAATTGTTCAGTAAGCAATTGTTTTACAGACCTTCGATAAGTTGATAGCAGCTCTTTCAAAAGCATAGTATCCCCAGCCGGAGAATCGCGACATCAGACGCGGGGCCTCCAGCCACGCGAGCAGCAGCACGAGGCAGGTCACATGACGCGGCAAGGTCAGGGAGTCAGGCTCCGCAATGCACCCCACCGCCGGTGGTATCGATGCCGCCAAGATCAGCACAGTCAGCCGCATCCACGCCTCCACCAGGTCAAAGTAGCGCCACGAACGTAAAGAAATCCACACACATTCCTGAAATATTAATAAAATATAAAATGATGGTGAATAAAATATAAAATGAAAAAAAAAATCTTTAAGTTTTTATGTCTGTAATACAAAACGAAGACCACAAGCAGAGGAAGCTGTAGGGGATTGCGAGCCCGGGGCCTCGCGCAATAACCCGTGTACACCGATCATGCCTCACAAAGATCCAGGTACTGTCGGCTACTTAGAATAGAAACCACACTAGTTAGAACCTTAAGATGGTTCAAGGATGCCTCTTACTTACACATACCGTCATACCTGGATAAACAATACACCAATACCGATGTACACGAATGCCACCAACATCCAGTGTAGCCAACCGCAGCCCTCAACACATGGTACCTCAGGTAGCAAGTCCGAACACGCCGTTTTGTTGCTTGAATCTATTTTATTAAATGTTACGATCACAAACACGTTGAACGCCATTAGAAACATCGCATATGTAGCTGTAGTTACATAGAACAGTGGTAGCAAACATTTCCACTTCATGTAGATGAGACTTTCGATTAAGGGATGTTTCAGTAATAAAGGTCCACCCCATCTCTGTAATTGCTCGATAACTTTAATTTGGCTCCGTCCTTTGCGCTCAACCAACACAGCGTAGTCAATAAATAACTTGTCCCAATTCTCTTGGATACATCTATTAAATATGTTCTCAAAAAATAGTAAAGGATCAGAGAAGTTGCTAGCCAACTGTTTCACAGCCGTTTTTGCCTCTCCCTCCACTGACATGCTGGCACCATTCTGCAGAAATAATGTGGCCAATTCTGCGTACTTGTGGCGGGCGGCTATGAATAACGGAGTCTCTCCAACTTTATTTACTGAATTAATCGGTATATAATATTTATAATTTTGCAGCAAATACTGTGCTTTTTTAATGGAATTACAATATGCAATACTATGTAACGCTGTATTATACATGCTATCACGCCATGCCAGCTGCTCAGCGCCGAGTTTTTCTAAAAGCAGCTTTATACATTCCAACTGGCCCTCTGCTGCAGCCATATGTATTGGGAAAGAAGCTTTATTACCAGCGGCTGTATTTTGAATATTAAGTTGTGTCATGTTGTCTAGGAAAAACTTTAGATTGTCAGGGAATGATGAAGCTGAAGCCACATGCAGGGCTGAATGCGCTTGCCCGTTGATATTCTCGAGACTTGCGCCAGCTTTCACGAGAGCCTGGATGATTTCCAGCACAGGGCCTTTGAGGGCCCAGCACAGCGCGGTGTCGGCATCACTGTCTCGGTCATCTAAGATATCTCTCTTGTTCTCGGCTCTGGCAGCCGCTGCTATCACTTCTTTGGTAACTTCGAGCGCTTTTACTTGCGGTGGCGACACGTTGACAAGCATCTGAAGTCAAATTTTAAAAATAAAACTTTATTATACCTATATACAGGGTGTTATCGTTAAGTGTTTACATGCGCGTATTCCATAAATATAACATCTCAAAACATTTACATCGAAAAGCTCAAGTTAAACTGACATCGAAAGTACGTTATCCAATGAGTAAAATTACATCAATATATTTTTTAAATAAATCTTGAAACATCCAAAATACATTTAGTACGACATTCGATAAGTGGTTTAATTGTCTACAGTAAAAGATAAAAATATGTTTTTTTCTTTACATGATTATATAGTCTGTAATAACGTAATAAAACATTTTATTTATATAAATAAAAAATCCTTTTTTTTGTAAGGACGTAATTACATTTTTTGTTTACAGTCGTTTTTCGTCTGGAACTTGTTCTAGGAGACGCTGTATCGTTTTTCACATCACCCATACGAAAAAGGGCTTTTTCATTTCTCATGCTCTGAAAGTGGGTAGTTGTTGTTCTAAAAAATGTGTAGAAAATGATACGTTTTTTCACTAGAGCATTTTACTTTCCCAGTTACGATTACACCCTGTCGTAGAGTCAAACTTTTATGAAATTACGACGTTTAATAACATTTGCACAGACTGTTATATGTGCTATCAATATCGCTGCAGAGTTATCTTAGTCTAATTCTACTTCTTTTCTACTATTATTAAGTCTGTCCTTTCCATATATCGGGATCATGGGGCCCCGGACCTTTGAGAGGCCTGCGTGGGCCGACAGCGCAGATGCCCTTTAAGACATTTAATCTAAATTATTATTAATATGTCGGATCCTGGTCATGATTACGGATGGTCAAATGATTCAAATGGTCATGAGTCCGTACTAATCACTCGTCGGAAGTTGCTGCGGAATGCAAGCGCCATCTGTAGCCCTGTACGGAGTCTAGGAGAGGGGCACAAGAATATATTTGTTTTAGATTTTTCATTCTGTTATTTTAGAAGTTAAGGGGGGGGGGGACACACATTTTACCACTTTGGAAGTGTCTCTCGCGCAAACTATTCATTTTAGAAAAAAATGATATTAGAAACCCCAATATCATTTTTGAAGACCTATCCATAGATACCCCACACGTATGGGTTTGATGAAAAAAGTTTTTTTGAGTTTCAGTTCTAAGTATGGGGAACCCCCAAAATTTATTGTTTTTTTTTTTCTATTTTTGTATGAAAATCTTAATGCGGTTCATAGAATACATCCACTTACTAAGTTTGAACAGTACAGCTCTTATAGTTTCGGAAAAAAGTGGCTGTGACAGAATCGGACAGACAGACGGACATGACGAATCTATAAGGGTTCCGTTTTTTGCCATTTGGCTACGGAACCCTAAAAACGAAAACAAAATATCGAAGTAATGGATATAAGTAGGGTTCGAAAATTAAACAATATATCATAATTAAGTATATTTACAAACTTTTGTGAAGAGTTTTTGTTTTGAGTAAGTAGGTACGGTAGCTACCTCAAACGGATGGACCGATGTCGATACGTTTTTTTAACGTGAAAGCGAGTTTCCTTGTGATGGTTCTTAGCTAAGTATGTTTTATAAAAATCGATCCAGCAGTTCGATGAGTATCAAGCTCTTCTCCAAAATGACGACTTAAATTTTTGGCATATAATGTTTTTTTGCCATAATACGTGGGGGTTTCTACTTAATTTTTTTAATTTAACATTTAGAAATAGAAATATTTATTTGCAAAATTACGTCTGGTTAAATTGGTTGTTCAACACTTACTCTATGAATTGACAAATTTAGCTGGCTAAATGTAGGGTAAATTTAGCCAGCTAATGGCTCAATAAACACGGTGCCTGACTGTACACAATGCCGTATTTAGAGGTCTGGAGGCCTCGGGCAATAAAGGAGTGGAGGCCCCCTGGCCCCAAATTTTTTCCAAATAAAATGGTAAATTTTCCGAATTATCTATTGTGGGGGCCCCTCTTTTGTGGAGGCCCCGGGGCAGTAGCCCCGGTTGCCCTCCCCTAAATCCGGCCCTGACTGTACATGACATGAACATACACGCCTATGGGTCCTTGTATTGTTCTATGATTCTCACCGCAATGGCGTACGTCAAGGCATTTGCTTCGTTGGCCTCGCCAATCGGCTCCCGGTGTGTGAGCGAGGCGCCCTGGCTCAGCAAAAGCTTGACAGCCGACACGTCGCCCTGCCCGATAGCTTCGAATAAGTCCTTGTTTCTGCGAAAAAGTAGATTATACAACAAGGGCATAAAGTACCCCTTTTCATCCGAGACAAATTATCGAACCGAGCGTAAGCGAGCGATCATATTTCGGCCGAAAGTATAGCAAATATCGAAACTTCGGTTTCGGCAAAAATAAACGGTTTAAGTCGTACACTATATAAAAGAAACATGTCATGGACTTCCATGTCATCAGTCCCGTTTGAACCACTGTCTGAAAAAGGCCTCTTCTGTAAAAAGAAAACCTTTGGAAATATAATCATCCGCAAATGACCGCACAGGATGAGAGGTAATTTTATTTATACAAATAATCTATTAGACACAATTATATTCTTTGAATCTCACTCACACAGCAAGTTCGACCGCGCATTCAACTGCAGACTCCTGCGCCAATCCTTCGTTCTGTTCGCACATGGTGCTGCGGGTCTTCCGTCCCATTCTAGCGGCGTAGTAACTGCACACCCAATTCTGAAACTAACCACGTCCGTTTATGTAAAGGCCCCCTGTTAGTTCAATTATCATTAAGGGCTTATTACATCCATCCTGCCATCGGACGGCTAACAATCGTGTTAGCGAATGGTGGGTAAACAATGTAAACATTGTATTTCATGATTGAAAGTTGAGGGTATAATTGAAATCATTTGAGTTTAGTGATTAACTGCTTCTAATGTTCATAGATTATAATTATACAAGTTTAGTTGGATATGTATTTTAATCTAATTAAATATTAAACTTAATGTATATAAATAGCTTAGAAGTATTTACAAGCAAAGGTTAATGTCGTTAATGTAAAATAAAGATCAATATAGAAATGTATTATCTTGTTGGCAACATTGGTTGTCTTTGTTCAATTGAAATGAATTGATTACTTACTGGTCGCTGATAAAAATAGCTTCTAAGTGTTGCTGAATAAATTATCAAGTACTTTAAATATAAAGTGTGGTGATTATTTACGATTCCTGTGGTTCCCGTAGTACGGTTATCGTACAAATCAGAAGTGACGATCCTGGAAAAGAACCTACGTCGCCTGGAACCGAGGTATTTGACCCCGAGTGAAGGTCAGTGATTACAATTTTATATAATTGGTGATTTGTGCTTGTTTTATGATTTGATCATTGTTGGTGCCTAGAATAGTGAAGTGATAAACATAAAATACTTAAACTTTAGACGTCGATTAACCGTTTAATTTTTAACGTTCATAATGAAGCCGTTACGTAATGAAATCGTTGCAAAGAGGAATTTATATGTGTTTATTATATTAGTTACGTGAGTTTATACAAAGACACCTTAGTTCAAGTAAAGATACGTGAGAACTATAGTAGTTAATTAGTAATAAAACAAGTTTGGTTAATTATTATTGTACAAAATAATTGGTTTTAGTATAGCCGTTTATGCAATTAGATGATTTATGTTATGTATTGTGTACTTCCTAATAAGTTTAGTAATTACTAGTTGATAGTTGACTTATCGTAGGTATCATATTGTGAAGTACAGACAGAATTATTAACCATGGGATCAGATAGGGCTTCTAGATCACGTAAGCGTCGCTCTAAACATCAGCGGCGTTATTCAAATTCTTCTGGTCGAAGCATGTCTAAGTCATCATCACGTAGTTCGACATATTCGCCGCCGCGTCGGCGACATAAGAAGCAAAGAAAACATCGCCATCGCAAAAGTAAACAAAGGGATTCTCTGACGAACAAACCCGAAGGTTATCGTAGTCTAGGGCCTAAAAGTTCTACACCGCCGTTACCTTCAAAAGGTAATTCCAGTAATGATCATCCGTCTGGGAATCTGTCTGCGAGTATTGCTGTGGCGAATCAAACCAGTACAGGCAGTATGTCAGTGGGAAATATTTTGCCGGGTCATGCGTATACTGCACATATTAACGTAGTGCCTGAGTTTGACCCTAACGATGGAGCTCAAAATATCGAGTGCTGGATTCACAAGGTCAACGAGTGCGCTCAAATATATTCGTGGACGGATACTCAGACGTGTCATTATGCTCTACCTAAGCTGTCTGGTTTGGCAAAGCGTTGGTATCAAGGACTGCCATCCCTTTTATACACTTGGCCGCAATGGATGGAAAAATTAAAATTAGCTTTTCCCTCAAACGAAAATTATGGCGATCTTTTGCAACGAATGCTCAATGTGCGTTGTAAAGTCGGGCAACCACTAGACGTATACTATTACGAAAAAATGATATTGATTAATAAATGTGACATAACAGGCCGTAAAGCCGTAGGATGTTTAGTGCACGGAATAGATGACAAGTTTGTCAGGATGAGTGCAAATTCATGCCGTTTTGAGGAACCGGAACAATTATTCTCATACTTACGAACGTTGTCTCAGAATGATAGTTATTTAATGTCACAAAAACGCAGTAAACCTTGGAACAAAGATCCACGGTCTACTCAAAACGCCACGAATACAGCAACAAGTAACGAGCCAGTTAAACCAGAAATAGTTTGCTATAACTGTGGAGAGATCGGTCACATTCGCTCCAAATGTACAAAACCTATGAAGAAGTGTAGTATTTGCCGTAGGGTGGGGCACGTGGCTAATGATTGTCGTAATAAGACTACTTTAGGGTCATCGACCAATACTAACAACAGCAGCTTGTTGCAACTGCCTGCAGCATCTGACAATAACGACGTAAGACGTATTGAAACAAATGACACTGAAACACCCGATGTTCAAATAGTAGAATCCGGAAGCGAGAAGTACTATAAGCAAGTTAAGCTTGAAGGCATAGTTACGCCTGCTTTCATTGATTTTGGAAGTGCACGCACTTTGATTAGGGAAAGTTATGCGAAACAAATATTTGGATCATGGGAACGCCCTGACAATATGGGAAATTTAAGAGGTTTTGGTAATGGGATCGTGCGACCCTTGGGTTCTGTGAATGGCACTCTAAGTGTAGATGAGGTAGAAAGTCCAGTCGATTTTATTGTCGTACCCGACCATCACATGCCAAGCGAAATTATGATAGGCCGCACTTTTACGGAATTACCGGACATCGTGGTTATAAAAACTCCAAAACATTTAACTTTCTATAGAGCTCCTGGGGAAGGATGTGTTTTACCTAACACAAAATACACTTTAAATACAGCTGTTGACGTGACGATCGCGGCGAGTTGTACCTCACCTATAGAAGTGAGTACAACAACAAATTTTACTGGGTCCCTTTATGTAGCTGCTACATTTTGCAATTCACAGCAAAAGGACTATATCATTTTACCGGGATTGTATAGTTTTCATGACAGCCACGGGTTCGTTATGGTTTCAAATCTGGCCGATGCGGAACTAAAGTTTGATAAAAATCAAGTATTAGCTAGAGGAAGTAGTTATGATGAAATTAACGAGCCAACAGTTAGGTTATTGTCAACCACAGATGAAAACGAGCAAGCATTGATAACAGAAGATGTCGTAATAGGGACGCAATTAAATGAAAATGAACGCGATGCATTTCATACGCTTTTGTCGAAATACCGCGATTGCTTCGCATTAGACTTATCCGAATTAGGAAAAACTGATCTGGTGGAGATGAATATTAAACTAAAGGATGATAATCCTGTAGTTTATAATCCTTACCGTATGTCCCTCAAAGAAAAAGAGCATTTATCAATAATTATAGAAGATCTTCTTAAAAACGGTATTATCAGAGAAAGTTCATCATCGTATGCAAGTCCAGTGTTATTAGTTAGCAAGAAAAACGGACAAAAACGTTTATGCGTTGATTATCGGGCGTTGAACCGTAAAACACTGAAAGATAAATATCCACTGCCACGCATTGAGGATAAATTAGATTGTCTTGGTGGCAACAATTTCTTCACCAGCCTCGATTTAGCTAGCGGATATTACCAAGTACCGATGGCTGAGGACAGTAAGCACTTGACAGCGTTTGTCACCCCGGACGGCCTCTACGAGTTCAATAGAATGCCGTTCGGTTTGGCAAACGCTCCAAGTGTCTTCCAGCGCGCAATAAACTCGATGGTAAATGGTGTTGGGCAAAAACTGGTTCTTGCGTACATGGATGATCTTTTAGTACCGTCAAAATCTGTTAAAGAGGGCCTGGAAAAGCTTGAAAGGGTATTTATTATGCTGCGTAACGCTAAGCTAACGTTGAACTTAAAGAAATGCGTATTCTTTCAAGAAAAAATAGAATATCTCGGCTATGAAATTTCTAACGAGGGTATTAGGCCGGGTTCATTCAAAATCGATGCCGTTAAGAAGTTTCCCACTCCTAAAAACGTACACGAGGTCCGACAGTTTGTAGGATTAGCGAGTTACTTCCGTAAATTCGTTCGCAATTTCTCTGTGATAGCTAGACCTCTTACCATTCTTACGAAAAAGAACGAACCTTGGCGTTTCGAATCCAAACAATTAGAAGCGTTTAATCAATTGAAGGATATACTGGTCAGCAGACCTGTTTTGGCATTGTATGAGCCTCATGCACGTTTGGAGGTTCACACAGATGCGAGCAAGATGGGTCTTGGAGCCATTTTGTTGCAGGATGCTGGTCGGGGACTCCAACCCATAGCATTTTATAGTAGGCAGACGTCGCCTGAGGAACAAAAATTTCACGCCTATGAGTTGGAGACCCTGGCAGTCATAACTGCTCTGAACCGATTTAGAGTTTATTTGTTGGGTTGTTCGTTTAAATTAGTAACGGACTGCCATGCTATTCGTAGTACCATGACTAAGAAAGACTTAGTCCCTAGAGTGGCGAGATGGTGGATGGCGATGCAAGAGTTTGACTTTGCCATAGAATATCGAGCTGGCACAAAGATGACTCATGTAGACGCCCTGAGTCGAAATGCTATTGCAGCAGATAATCCACCATGTCGCGATGATGATTGTCACGTCTTTCACATAGTTGGTACAGAGTCAAATGTCACAGCTGATGATAAGTGGCTACAAACTATTCAACAGGCCGACCCCGAATTACAAAGAATAGTCCAAATTTTACAAGACCCCGAAACTAACACAACGGTAGATATTAAAAATAATTTTGTGTATAAAAATGATAGGCTATATCGTATGGTTAAAAAGGGTGAGGACGTGACTTTGCTGTGGGTTGTTCCAAAATCAGTTAGGTGGCAGATACTTAAAAGTCATCATGATGACGTTGGGCACTTTGGGTATGAAAAGACTTATGAAAGAATTCGCAATGTGTATTGGTTCAAAAAGATGCGCCGATTTGTCAAAAAATACTGTAATGCATGTTTACATTGCGCGTATAACAAAGTGCCCGGCGGCCCTAAAGAAGGCATGCTACACCCTATCCAAAAACCTGATAGACCGTTTCACACCTTACACGCAGATCATTGCGGTCCATTCCCACTAAGTAAACGGCGAAATGCTTACATCCTAGCAATAATTGATGCATTTACCAAATTCATATATATAAAACCTGTTAAAAATTGTAAGACTAGCACCACCATAAATGTCTTTGAAGAATATTTCAGCATATTTGCCGTACCGAGGCGTTTAATCACAGATAGGGGGACTAGTTTCACTAGCAACTCTTTTAAAAAATATATAAAGGATAAAGGATCTATTCACATACTTAACGCGGTTGCTAGTCCTCGCTCAAATGGGCAGATTGAACGCTACAATCGTTCTATTGTAGACGCACTTACATCAATGAATCATGGAAAACCTGATAATGAGTGGGACGTTTGTGTACCAAAAGTCCAATGGGGTCTTAACAATACTATCAATAAGGCCACTAATAAAACGCCATCTCAACTATTATTTAGCTTAAGCCCCATAGGCAGTTCTGATGGGGTAATGAATACGATAGTTTCCGAAGCTCAAGAGTATGAGAATCCTGATGTAATGAGAGCAGAGGCTAATGAAAGGATGCGTATAGAACAAGAGAAACAAAAGGAGCGATTTGATAGCAAAAGAAAATGTCCACATAAATATAATGTAGGTGACCTTGTGCGAATTGAAAGGGAAATAGGTAACCCAACTGGTCAAAGTAAGAAATTGCAACCTAAATGTAGCGGGCCTTATAAAATTACCAAAGTTTTATGTAACGATAGGTATGAGGTTGAAGATACGCCTATTACTAAAAAGGCAGGAAAACCGATATACAAATCAGTATTTGCAGTAGATAAGATACATCCTTGGTTGGTTTTTGAAAATGATCCCATGGAGAGTGATTCTGACACAGAAAGTATTAAAGTGTAAAGTACATTATTTGAATTGATTATCATTTAGAGTAATGATTGTATAACACATACGTATATATACTAATTAAATATTATTGTGTTAATGGATGGTTATACTGTAATGTAAATGTGTATTTAATTAAATTTAGCCCTTGGTGGCGATACTAGCCCTGGTGGCGTTACTAGCCCTCAGTGGCGTTACTAGCCCTCAGTGGCGTTACTAGCCCTGGTGGCGTTACTAGCCCTTGGTGGCGATACTAGCCCTGGTGGCGTTACTAGCCCTTGGTGGCGATACTAGCCCTGGAGGCGTTACTAGCCCTTGGTGGCGTTACTAGCCCTGGTGGCGTTACTAGCCCTTGGTGGCGTTACTAGCCCTGGTGGCGTTACTAGCCCTGGTGGCGTTGTTGGCCCTGAGTGGCATCGAAAGGTAAGTGTGTTGGTGTGTTGTAATGAAAGCAAGTGCAGTATAAACTGGTTGATTTAAAGTGCATAATGTTAATTATTAAGTAAATGTATGTGATGATGTGTAATATTTGTGATTTTTACACTTATAAGATTGCTTTAAGATTATTTATGTTGAGAGATTAATATTTATTAATGTGATAACGAATGGTATGAATTGTTTTTGTGTATTCATAAATATTTTTTTTTAACACAATACCTACACGCGAGGACGCTAACGGTGTCAGAAAAGGCCGAATGTTAGCGAATGGTGGGTAAACAATGTAAACATTGTATTTCATGATTGAAAGTTGAGGGTATAATTGAAATCATTTGAGTTTAGTGATTAACTGCTTCTAATGTTCATAGATTATAATTATACAAGTTTAGTTGGATATGTATTTTAATCTAATTAAATATTAAACTTAATGTATATAAATAGCTTAGAAGTATTTACAAGCAAAGGTTAATGTCGTTAATGTAAAATAAAGATCAATATAGAAATGTATTATCTTGTTGGCAACATTGGTTGTCTTTGTTCAATTGAAATGAATTGATTACTTACTGGTCGCTGATAAAAATAGCTTCTAAGTGTTGCTGAATAAATTATCAAGTACTTTAAATATAAAGTGTGGTGATTATTTACGATTCCTGTGGTTCCCGTAGTACGGTTATCGTACAATCGGCAGCGACGTGTTGCTGACGTCGGGCCCGATAACTCTTGTAAGGGTCGTTTTCCGTTTCACGAAATATCAGCAGCATCGTTTACAATATTTCTTGATGTAAATAAATTGTTCAACTGCAAAAAATTTAAACATTTTTGGCAATTCGAGATAAAGTATTTTTTTACATGTCAAATACATATATGGTATCTGGCACGGTAGTGTCCCCGCCAAGGCGAGCAAAGCGAAGCGCAATGGCACTATAGTAAATACCCCTATAATGGAACAGGCACCAGTAATGGGATGGTATAGACAAATCCTGTAAAACAAGAATTTACCATCAGTTTTTAATCGCTGGCAACATTTTACCATAAACAAAAGCCAACGAGCTGCTTAAGTACGGAAGGTGGAGGTAAGGAAAGAAATCTCCATATACCAAAAAGTGTCATCAAAAAACCTTAAATAGGTGGCGCTACAATACCTAGAAAACTTGAACAGAAAATCAAATCATAGCGCACTTCACTCCGTCAATAACGCCTAGGTTCTTAGCTACTCTAGCGCTACTCTGGAGGTATTTGGAACTATTATTTATAGCTGATAGCTGGACACTTTTGCAACAGTTCTACCATAAGAGATTGCACTCCTTTTATTCCACACTCCATATGCTTAAGTTTAATTTTTCATTGATATTTGTTAGTTTGAAAATGAATGGCGCCATACATCCCATGACTGGAGCAAAAAAACACAGTTTTAATTGGTTAATAATAATGAAACCAATTGCAGTAGCTTTCATTAAATACACAGAAAACGTAAAGGACGAATTGGGCATTCAACTTTTAAAGCGTAAAGTGGTAAATAATTTACAGGTGTCGGTGAAATATCAAAAGTGCTTCATTCTTTTTTTTGAACCTTCATAACTTGGGTTTGGAGTATACCAGATAAACAAAATCTTAAAAAATTGCAATTGCATAACTCTCATCCTTTAGATTTTAATCATATCTAGAAAACCTCGATTTCGTCACTGACTCACTCACTCACTGATGATCATCAAAACCCTTAGGATACTTCCTTAGTATTTTCTTGGTATGTAGGATAGTATTAGTACACAAACAACAAAAAAATCGGGCAAGTGCGAGTCGGACTCGCGCACGAAGGGTTCCGTACAATTAATTATAAAAACGGCAAAAAAATATGTTTGTTGTATGGGAGCCCCCCTTAAATATTTTATTTTATTCTGTTTTTAGTATTTGTTGTTATAGCGGCAACAGAAATACATCATCTGTGAAAATTTGAACTGTCTAGCTATCACGGTTCATGAGATACAGCCTGGTGACAGACGGACGGACGGACGGACAGCGAAGTCTCAGTAATAGGGTCCCGTTTCACCCTTTGGTTACGGAACCCTAAAAATTCAAACTTTGAAATTTTTAGCCCCTAAGGGGATAAAATTTTGTATGTGGAATCAATAACTGCTGAAGCAATTAAATTGAAATTTGGTATGTAGATAGTTTTTGTTATGGGGAAGGAAATAGAATCGTTCTCAATCCCAAAATCACCCCGTAAGGGTGAAAAGCTGCGTTAGGGGGGAAAAGAGGTTTGAAGTTTGTATGGGGAATCTGTAAAAAAACAGATTGAATAAAAAATGCCCCCAGAAACGTATTTCAGGATTTTTACTAGTAAATTACCCCTATCCTTTAAATTAGGGGAAAGAAGATTGTCATAAGCAAGTTACGAAAAGAAATGAAATCCCATCAAAAACATTTGCACGTAAAATGTTGCCAAGAAGAAATCATAAGGCTCGCACTGTCAAAAAGTTATCAGATCGCTTGTAGAGCCAAGCTTCTAACTCAACAAGCCCTTACTTCACAAACTCAACACCTTATAATACCTAGTCAAAATATGTGGCACACACACGCTTATGTCAGAAGTTTTAATAAGAATAAAACAAATATCAAGTCGGTTTACAAACAGATAATTAAATGATTATTTATAAATTTGATATCGATAACACTTGAGTCAATATTTACATAATAACTAGAGTCATATCAAGATAAGTTGGCAACGATTTTGATAGCACAGACGGTGCAAGTGTTAAGTAAACGTCATAATTTCATAAATGTTCGACGTTTAAAATAACACTTCCACTGTCTGGGGTGCCAAAATCGCTGCCAACTTATCTTAGTTTGACTTCAGCACTAGTACGTTTTTTCCCCCTAACATTCGGGCTATGTGTAAAAACAATGAGCCACCACTTACATCTACCTACTTCTTTCAAAGACAGCTAAACTGGACCCGAAACCGATAAACTGGGAACAATACTCCAGGTAAATTAGGTATTACCATGGACCAAGAAAAAGACCATGGTCCATGGTATTACATATGTCCACAGGAAAATCAATGATCAATAAACAGTGGCGTAGCTAGCATGGGTGGCACCCGCCGCACCCGGTTAGGAAACTGTGGGTGTCGCCCCAAAATTCAATCAAAATTCTAAAATATATAAAAAGTAATACTTAGTAATTTATGTTTAATATTCCATAGTTCAGAATTTACTCCATCGTTTTCATTTTAAATTCCATGAACTTTCAATCCGTCCTTACACCCTGGCGGGTGCTGCCTTTGCGTGCGTTCTATGACACAGGCAAGGACAGCATCCGCTCGGTGTAACCCTTACATTTCATAAGTGACAATGACATCATTACAAAAAAACATCACAATGGTCCGGAACAAAAAAACCTACGTGGCACCAATGTGTTTTTATATTATTTTTTCTTTATATTTTTTTCAAATTTCAAAGTATTTTTATTCAAACTGACTACAGTGACGATAAATGATCCGTTCAGTAGTTTTTAGTTTTGGAGTAGTTTTATAAGATGTAGTGAATTGACGTTTTCCCCTAGACTTGCGGATGATGAATTGCGTGACAGTCGTGCACATAGCGAATGAGGGTGGGAGCAAAAACGACGTGTCAAATTATAGACCTATGCAGACTGTGATAGTAGTAGAAGTAGATGTGCGCTGGTTCGATATCATACATTGCACTTCTATGTATGCTGTTTTAACTAGGTATTTTGTGGTAGACTGACAGGAGAACTATATACAGAACCTAGACTAGTATTTACAATATAATTATGTACAAGAATATTTACATTGAATTATACTTCAATTTATACCTATTCAACAATTTCTAGTCAACTAATCAAATATAGTGTGAGATTTTTGATATGTAAAGTGTATGTTACATATTCGTTGCTAAGCAGCGGTGGTGGCGTATCGCGCAGGCTCGCGGACTTAGACGCGTAAGATACAGATTGTATTCGCCGCTACATGTTCCTCCTGGCCAAACCGTGACTACGGTCGATACTTAGCGGGGAACCTCACTAGTCCTTCACTTCTCGTCCGCTTCTCTTTGTCTGCATCGCTGTTATCTCTCTCGGGCGATTGCGGCGTTATTTCACACATGACATTATGCCGGCTTGAGTCTGTCGACCGACACGTTGTTCCCCTTACTCCTTACTGTCGATGGAGTAACGACAGTCCCTTACCACTCTATACCGGCCTTCGTGGTTCAAGCGAGCTACGGACAGGGTCGACTGGAAGAAAAACGTGGAAACATAATTCTAAAGCACGTGGGATGTAGAAGGGTGAATATGGTAAGCGCCTATGGAGTACTCGGTAATAATATCTGTCACTTTGTAGTCGGGTAGAGGTGACAGGAACTGGCCTGGTAAACGAAGCGTCTCGTTATAGACGAGCTCTGCCGAGGTAGTATTTAATCTTGCTTCAAGGCGCTTCGAATACCAAGCAGGATGAGAGGAAGAGGTTTAGTCCAAGTCGATGAAGATGAGTGACACATGATAGCGGATTTAGACTGAAGATGGAGGCTTTCGATGAGCCCGTTGGTGGCGGGGTGATAAGCAGAGGTGCGGAAGTGGTGAGCACAAACCATCGTGGTCAGAGGCTTGAAGAACTGGCTGTCGAACTAACGACCACGGTCTTTGGTTAAGCGCAGTGGACATCCGAATCTGGCAATACCAGCTAAATACCAGGGCAGATGCACAGGATTTAGCAGTGATGTCTCTTGGGTGGAAATACCTCAGGCCATCGCGTGAATTTGTCGATGACGTTGATGCAAGATCTGTAATCAGAAGACAGGGTAAGGAGCCCCATGAGGTCGAAATGAATATGAGAGAACCTCGAGGATGGAGTGGTAAAAGTTGAATTTCCAAGTTAAATTTTCTCTTTAACTCTAATGCCTTATTGATCTGTCTGCTTTACACGTCGAGCAAAGCATTAAACCTCTACAAAATCAAGGTCTCTATTAAACAAATTTCTTATCAAGATCAAATTTTACTTGTAGTAAGATGTATGTGATAAAGATGACTCAACTTCTGCTTAAATACTTACATTCACAGATATGCTACATGTAAACTATACACACACAATCACAATTATACTAATTTATCAGCAGCTCACACTTTTGAGCTATGCAAAAATGAATAATTAACTAAACATTACATTTATTTATACTAGCTAAATCTCACTCGTGGCTTCCTTACTTCTTACTTAAGAAGTACTAGGTAGGTAGATATTTATACGGAAAAAATTAAATGTATTCACATTTTATGCTCACCATAGCCATATGAAACCGAAATTATTTGCGGCTTCTAATTCTTCCCACTTTGTATTTATACAAACTCAACTTGATCAATTGCTTTGTGACCTTTCACTGTACCAGTGACCTTAAGTAACCATTTTCATGTTTAAGTTTATACGCGCATGCTCGACTACGAGGGCTTGGCGGGCAAACGAAAACGATCTCAGCGCGATGCACAGTGGATCGAAATGAATCAAAAATGGACATTCGCATTTTTTTCCAAAAATCCTATTTTAAAAAATGCTCTTCGGTTGAAAATGATATGAGAAATAAAAAATGTTATATAAAATTTTTCAAAATGAGGCTTATTTTAAGCAGAAATAAAATAAAATGTGTTTTTTTTTTGTATGAAACTGAAAAATAGGTATCTTATTGTAAGAAAACCGTAACCGATCCCGCTTTTAAACCTTTAGTATGTCATTGTCCTACTTTAGAACAGTAAAAAATAGTAAAAACCTTATCTGAGTAGGTGCCCGTTTTTTTTTGTAGTCCAATCAAAAGTCAGTAAAAACAACATTTTTCTTAGTGCTTTATTTTTTTATTTTCATTAAAAAAACGGTATATTCATGACAATTTAGTATAAAAATAAAATATATATGACATTTTGATACAGATAAATACAAGTTTTTATAAAATGAAGATTTACTTAACAAATAATTAGTTTCTAGAAAACAAAGCATTGATAATATTCCTAATATACTGTCATGGAAAAGTTTGTGAATAATATTGATCTGTTTTACGCATTAAAAAATTTAGGATCTCTAAGTGATAGTGCAAAGTTATGTGAATATTTAAAACAAAATACTTATAAATTTTCGAGAAGAAGATACATCCAACTTTTCGAAGTTTTGCCAAAGGTTTTGCTCGAAGGTACATAAAAAATGGAAAGATTCTAATCGAACACTTGATAATTTTTTGAAGACTCACAGTAACTGGCTTAACATGGCCATAGTGTGGCCAAACGAAAGTTTGGCTCAAGAATTCGATTTTCAAGGAGGTGGTGAATAATAAAGATTTTTAAAATGCATTTTTTTATTTAATTATATCGTTATTGTTGATTTCAAGTATATTTTAGCTATTTGTTTACTATCAATAAAAACACCGCAATAAATGTTTCTATTTCAATGCAATTTTCTTGTAAAAACTTGTATTTATCTGTATCAAAATGTCATATATATTTTATTTTTATACTAAATTGTCATGAATATACCGTTTTTTTAATGAAAATAAAAAAATAAAGCACTAAGAAAAATGTTGTTTTTACTGACTTTTGATTGGACTACAAAAAAAAAACGGGCACCTACTCAGATAAAGTTTTTACTATTTTCTACTGTTCTAAAGTAGGACAATGACATTCTAAAGGTTTAAAAGCGGGATCGGTTACGGTTTTCTTACAATAAGATACCTATTTTTCAGTTTCATACAAAAAAAACACATTTTATTTTTTTCTGCTTAAAATAAGCCTCATTTTGAAAAAAATTATATAACATTTTTTATTTCTCATATCATTTTCAACCGAAGAGCATATTTTAAAATAGGATTTTTGGAAAAAAAATGCGAATGTCCATTTTTTATTCATTTCGATCCACTGTGCGATGTGACCAAAAATGGTATAACGTAACGCGGTATTTATTAAGGCAGGAGCGAGCTCTTTCGAGCTAGAGTCAAACCAAGACAAGTCTGCAACGATTTTGATAGCACACGCAGAGCAAGTGTTATTTTAAACGTCAAACTTCTCTGAAATTTGATGTATAAATGACACTTGCACTGTGTGTGCTATCAAAGTCGTTGCAGACTTATCTTGGTCATGTCTTGGTCGCTCAGCACGTTTTTTGAAGGGCTCAGGTTGCCAGATGTGCCGGTAAAACAAGTTTGTCAGTGGAAAAAGGTACTACATTCAAATATTCTATGGGACGATAACTCTTCGCGCCTACGTTTTTGAAATTTGCCGCTTTTTTCTACTGACGGAAATGGCTTGGCAGACTATAACTATTCCATTTTAATATACAGTTTTTGAAAGCAAATACTGCTTCTTTTACAATATGGCCTCCATTTCGGCGTGTATTTTAATGTCTTAAACGAAGCTGTCATAACTGTCATGAAACGAGATGTCAAAATTGTGTCAAAATGTAGTTTGAATACTTTGAATTAACATTATTGATTTTATGCTATTTTGATCATATTAACTATATGTACAGGAAACTAAGTGCTCAATTCCATGACTATTTAAGCCTTTTACTATTAGTAGACGCCGAACGCAGCGCCAATTATATGAAATAGTGAGTTAACACTCATTAAATATCATAATTAGTAGCTTTTTTGTATGCCATATTTCTGTGAGTAATTAAACATAGAGAAGTTAGCATATATAGTGTGTTCGTTTTGTGTTTTTCTATTAAAGGTCCGAGGAGTGCACGTGGTGACATGGCGCTGTGTTTTAAGTTGTTTCGGGTCGTGTTTTCGCTGTTTATTGCGAGCAAAGTTGTGAGAGCGACCGACGAGCTCCGGGCCAGAAACGATGAACCAGGCCCATGCAATTCTTGTAAAGTCTTCGCGGAATCCTTTGAAAAGGGTAACATGCTCTAATTTGTTTTCTTACTCTATGTATGTTAACCCGCATTGAAGTCCAGAGTTTTAATAATGAATAATAACCTATATTTATATATTATTTACAAGTATCTTTCTCAGAAACAGACTCTATATCTTAAAGTCAAAGTGGGGAAGGATGTCTACAAGCTCTCGTCCTTTTAACTCTTGTGTTTGTATGCATACTCCACATACTTAAAAACAGTAGTACAGAAGACGTCAAGCTATTCCTTTCCAATGATGTCTGAGCGACATACATATATAAATGGCAAACTTCTTGCCTTATTGTATACCCCATTTTATTTACCATGGTGGGATTCCACTTGAAACTGCACACAGAGAACCATAATGTTAACAATTGCTTTACGAGCTCTGCTCTTCAAAGCCGGCGTGTGGTCAAATAATAACAAAGGGATCAAGGCTGGATAGTTACATGACACCCAAAAAAAAGTTTGCCTGGTATCTTTTATTGTCACTACAATACAATACAAATACTATTTATTCCACACCTCAATACAGAAACAATACAAAGAATACAGCACATTAAGAAGAAGTAGTGACATCAGGAGGTCACTACTTGTATTGTATTGTTTACGTCTGGTGACCGTCTCAAGTGCAATCCTGCCATAATGAATGAAATGGGGTATATGCCAGTCTTTCCCGTATTATACTAGGGATGTAGGGACTCACATTTGCATTCATATATATGAATATTGTCATCATTTTAAACATTCACATCGACATTCGCATTCCCATCAAATGAAGCGGATGATTTGCGAATGTTAATGTGCACACGTTGTGTCCTGTCACGCCCGTGCTGATTGCTCTCATCCACTCGCGCATGGGCAGTGCACGCAAACTGTTTTCAAGTAAGACATTTTGACCAGTAGACAGCATTTTTCAACACTTTATAACATCCCGTCCTAAGGTATTTATGTACTAACTGATTTTATTAATTGGGAATGAAAATAACAACTACATATTCCATAACATTCGTATTCGTATTTCGACATTCGCACCCTGGACATTCGGATTAGTTTTCGCAAATGTGAAGAATGCAATATTTGTGACATCTCTGATTAACACTGAGAAGTTTAGATTTTCTCAACCAATCAAGCATCTACAATTCTACAAGGAGTTGATCAAGACCTGCAACCGAACTTCTGCATTCCACAACCTTGACTCTGGCAAAATTGTACAAAGTGAACTGCTCCATTTTAGGTCTACATCGCACAGCACCAATCTTTGAGACCCAGAGCCAAGAACGCCTGACAAACATCTTGCAGGGGATATGCGAGGAGCCCCGCTACAAGAGCAAGTGCCTTGAGACTGCTGGTGTGGCTCAATCCCACATTGAACAATGGTTGCTGCAGGAGGAGCCTCCGGAGTTCTTCCAGTACATATGTATTGATAAACTTGAGGTAGGAAAGACGCAATTCCCCTCAATACAAGAACTCCAGAATTAATACCAGGTATTGAACATGACCATTTAAAAATCTTTTTTAAGGTAAAATCAACTTTACCCAAACAAACATCAATACTTGACTACTTTAAAGGAATTCAACTGTAATTGAGTTATGGAAATAAACAAGGTTTTATTATTATTAGGTAAAATCAGGCACAATCGATCAGAACACTGATGAAGCAAAATAAATAATGTAGTACAGTGAAACAAAAAATACTATACCAGAATCCTTATATTTTGATATTTTTTGATGACCGGTCTGGCCTAGTGGTTAGTGACCCTGCCTATGAAGCTGATGGTCATGGGTTCGAATCCCGGTAAGGGCAGTTATTTGTGTGATGAGCACAGATATTTGTTCCTGAGTCATGAATGTTTTCTATATCATTGTCTAAGTGCTCACAACACAAGCCATCTTGGCTTACCGTCAATTTGTGTAAAGTATGTCCCTATAATATTTATTTATCATTATTTATTTATATTGGCCTTCTTCAGTTCCGGTATTGAATTATCGTAAATATCGGTCCTATATTGCGGGATTCCAGTATTCATGCTCGAATAATGACTTACTTCTTAACTCAGTGGCAAATGTATGAATGTGCACTGAACACTAATAAGGAGGTCCTAACAGTATTGTGAAGTCAAGTTAGAGTCTGTCTAAGTTAACTCTGCATCGTGTTTGATAGTCTAGAGTGTGCAAGTGTTATTTTCAAATATTAAATTTTCACTTGTAATAAAAATTTCTTTATTTTTTTCGTACTATAATTGTATACACTAGCTATCTCTGGTAATAAAACAAAAAATCCATTAACCCGCATGTCATATCAATGTGGTTCAGTGAAGGGGACGGACTGAAAATCAGCGCTGCGCAATCAATTTGTAATAAAATGGCTGACGCAGCGTACGCTGAGTCCGTTCCTTTTGCCGCGCATGCCTATTATTATTATTTTTAAGTGAAACATTGTATTTTGTGTGGCAATAAATGGTTTCTTATTCTTATTCTTATTTTAAATGTCATAATTTCACATAAATTTGATGTTTATGATTAAAATTATAGGTTAACAAATTCACCTTATTGACCCATAGTGACTCACCTCTTCTTTTTCCACATATCTATGTGACGTCTCCCACTAATGTTTATAATTGATTTATATATGTTAGCTTGATTATTTATAACTTTTCCTACCAGGTATGCTGTCTGAAGCACAACTACGGGCGCTCCTGCCAGCCGTGCCCACGCGACGCGGGCGGCGCGGTGTGCGGGGGGCACGGGCGCTGCCGCGGGGACGGCACGCGGCTCGGCAACGGGACGTGTCACTGTGACGCGGGGTACAAGGGCGAGTTGTGCCAGGACTGCGTCACGGGTGAGTGTTGGGGACGGCAGACACGTCACGGTTGAGTGACCGGGGGCTAGACAACGGGACCTGACACTGTGACGCGGGGTACAATGGCGAGCTGTGCCAAGACTGCGTCACGGGTGAGTGTTGGGGGCGCGGGGACGGCAGACACGTCACGGTTGAGTGTCCGGGGGCTCGTCAACGGGACCTGTCACTGTGACTGTACAGGCCTTAACGTGGCCTATTTTCTTTGTTATGACAAGCGATTAATAATTGTAATGATTTTTTGCAGGTCATTACAAAGCTTCAGGAGAGTCGGGACCAGAGTGTAAGCGCTGCCACTACTCGTGTTCGGGCGGCTGCCGCGGCGGGGCGCCACTGGACTGCGTAGCTTGCCGGTAAGCTATCTGTTTAGGCAGTTTTATAGTACAAGCCTTGGTCTCGTAGTACTAGGGTTAGTCTCGTAGTACAAAGCTGGGTGTCGTAGTACAAGGCTGGGTCTCGTAGTACAAGGCTATAGAAAAGTTAGAACGAGAGTGTAAGCGCTGCAACTACACGTGCTCGGTGGCTGCCGCGGTGGAGCGCCATTGGACTGCGTTGATTGCCGGTAAGCCGACTTACTAGGCAGTATATTACTGCAATGATCTGCCGCCAGAGAGCTGCACTATCACATATTCTAAACCATAGAGTAACTTATACATACTATGTCTTAAACAAATAAAAGTTTTGAGAAGTTTTAAGAATTAAAAGCTTTTTTTGTGAAAAAGACGCGTCAAAAATTATATTCAATTAAAATAACTGCCCACGGTAGGAAAATCAAGACAAATCAATTCTCATAAAAGCTGAAGAAACTCAAGTATAAAATAAACTTATGTGGACATAAAAAACGCATTATTTCGATGCGACTGAGCCAATGATGCTGAGCATCTCGCAGAACTGTAAAAATGGCAACTGGGAGGTGTTGCTGTGTCGATAAGCTCACTACAGCCCGCCAATTTGGAAATAAGCCCACTGCTGTTATTTTGTACTACTGTGGCTAGCTCTCCCTATTAAAAAATTGTGTGTCGCAGTGCACTCCCGCGGGGCCGGGACACAAATGGAATCAACTGGCACCAACAAAATACAAAATTGATTATGATGTCAACGAATTTCAGACCCGGATTTACATTCGAACCGGACGTCGGCTGCCACGACATCAACGAATGTAATGACATTAACATCTGCGCCAAGAACGAATTCTGCCTCAACTCCATGGGCTCCTACAAATGTATGGCGTGCGACCGCGCGTGCAAGGTAAGGGAGATTGGGGTCAATGGGGCAGCTGTTAATGATTTGTATAGATGTCGCCAGCATAGTTATTTAAAGAGTAACGTAAAATAAAAAAATAAATAAAATAAAATAAACATTTTAGGGACAGTAGACCTTACTAACCTTAAATACGGTAAGTTTACTACATCAAAGTCTTTCTATCTGTCAAAATCAAATAAATTCTAGATAAACTAAAAGTAATAACAAAAGACTATGAACTTTAAGTACTAGAAATAACGTAGAATTTTACTAACGCATGTACGGAATCCAAAATCATCCAAACCTCATCATTAGGGCTCATTTAGACGGCGCGCGATTTTAGTTACATTGCGGACTATTGAGGTTACATCCAATTCAGCCGACCGATCAAATACCGCAATGTAACGAAACTCGCATGCGAGTTATGCCGTGACAGTATTGCCGTGACGCGACCTTGATATTTGACTCTCAACGTGCCTAAAGAAGTTTCACTTCAATAATATGTGTGTGGTAGGGTCACAGACGTTTATAAATAACGCCATATCAGTGGGAGGACACAGCGCTCGGGCAGCATTTCTCCGAGCAATTATTAGGGTTGGCAAAACTTGACGTTCCTTTGCGTGCACTACCACAGATAAGATAATTACATGAATTTTGACAACCCTAAATAGCCAAGCTTTCGCAAATACCCCTAACATACCCCTATTTACCCCATTTTCGGAATATATGCTCTCCTAATTTTGCTCTTTCATTTGATACTATCCCGACCTCCGGGACTCTTCTGGTTCCGGAGATATCTCCATTTTCCTCTTTTTCAGACTATCTTCAAAAACTTTCAATCTTTAAAAATTCATATCTTTTCCCCTAATTGTCCGATCTTCCTCTTTTTAGTGTCTATCGTCTCTAATCAATTTTCCCTTTCTTATTCTACTTAGTTTTTGTAATTTTAGCTACCCCCCCCCTCACAAAATTTTCAAAATATCGTTTTTGGCCCAAAAATTTTTAACTTTAAAATTTCATATTCTAATTCTGGTCCACATAAATTTTGTTTTTTCTTCGATCGTTTATAGATCTTCGCTAGCGCTATCTTTTTCAGTATTTGGGCAAACTTGCCGACGTCTTCTTGCCAAGTAATTAAATTTTCTTTTCATTTGCAAATTTCAAAATTTTGCTTTTACGTCTCTAATTAACTTTAATCTAGATCTTAATTCATTTTTTAGTGTCATTATTGTAAATTTTAGTTTTAAAGTGTTATTTTAAATTTAAAAATATAAAATATCAAAGATGAGCACAGAAAGTCTCAATCTTAACATGGAGGACTTTGATCAGCTCTACACTTCACCGCTGGGCGCTCATGCTCAGCCAGCACGTCCTCCGTCGCCTCAGCGCGACAGTAACATCCATCCGGTGCTAGAGCTGATCGAAGAGCTCGCCGGTGATCTGGAACAAGAATCGCAAATAATCATGGAAAACTTAGAAACCACACATAATCATCGCAGCGTCACAGTTGAAAATAAGCGACAAATAAAGACCGCGGCAAAAAATATTACATCAATATTTGCGAGCTACGCAAAACAAATGCGTGCGCAAATTAGAACCATACTGAATGCAACACCCACCCCTACAGACCAGTCGTCAAAAGGGACTCAAACAGATCCCGACGACGGCCTGCAGGACAGAGCTCGGGACGTCGTCGAGTCAGTCCAACAACAACTTGACCAGATTCGCGAGGAGCAAAAGACTCTTAGCGAACTGGTCAAGAATAATATCGTCAGAACAGAGTCGGGCTGTTCTGGTGAAAATAGTCGCCCTTCCTACAGCGAACAGCTGAGAAAGCCTGCGTCTAAAAAATCCAAAAACCATCCTGCCTTAGTAGCGACGGTAGAACCCGCAACCACATCAGCCGAGGCCCTAGGCACTCTACGCACTAAAATCTCGTTTAAAAACAAAAATTTCGCTCCTACAAAGGTAAAACCCCTCACAAACTCAAAAATTCGCCTCGAATTCGAAAACGAACAACAGCGTGACGAGACGCTCCATAGGCTGACCACCTCTAATATCAAGGCCGAGCCAGCTAGGACACTTTCGCCGATGGTTATTCTGAAGGGGATATACAAGGATACCCTAAGGGACGAACTGGTTGATATTATATCCTCTCAGAACCCATCGGTGAAAGAAACCCTCAGCGATGACTCAAAGCTCGAGCTGTGTTTCGTCACCAGTAACCGCAACGGAAACCTTTACAACGCGGTCTTCAAGTGCCCACCTGCAACATGGGGAGCCATTATGGCACTGGGCAGGGTCAATTTAGAACATCAGCGTATACACGCTGAGGAGCACTCCCCGTTTAAGCAGTGTCTCGGCTGTCTGCAGTTTGGACATACGCGCGTCCACTGCAGATCAACCATAAAGCCATGTTCCCATTGCGCCGACCAGACACACACCTATAAAACTTGCCCCAATCGTAATATAATACCAAAATGCTATAACTGCCACAATAACAACCTAAAATACAAAACCCAATATGACACCAACCACACGGCAATAAATCACATCTGTCCCCGTCTCGCGTCAGCCAAATCTAACATAGAAAGTAGAATATCATACGATTAAAATAACAGCAATAAAAGGCGTTTTGATAAATAAAAATAAACCGATAGTAATAATAAATACCAAATTGTCTCATAATAGTAAATTCATGACTTAAATTATAATTCATGGCTTAAATTATAAGTTCATCAGATTCATTATACAGTAGATTCCGAAAAACCAAAACATTTACACCAATAACTATAATAAAATTACAAATAATTCTGCTGGACATATGGCCGCCCGTATCTCTGCGGGGACCATATGTCCTTAAGCACAATCACAAAAATTAAATCAGATTTTTTAAATCGAGCATCACTGTTCTCCTAGATGGTGATGACAAATCTGAAATCGAAAAACCATAACCACCTCTCGTACACGTCACCGCGGGCACAGGGTCGCCCGTATCTCTAGCGAGGGCCCTGTGTCTTCACATGACACTTGCTAACCTTTAAAAAAAAAAAAAAAAACCCTAAATAGCCGAAAGGGATAGTTCCATACATTAGAAAGGGACAACATGATTCGTCCCTGAATCGCTGTCAAACTTCGGTTTTGTAGGAAGTTTCCTTTCTGTACGGGAGTACTATTATTTATGCTGTGACCATATTTTCCCGTTGTTTCGCAGGGCTGCTACGGCGACAGTCCGGACATGTGTCGGAAGTGCGCAAAAGGGTACTCGAAGAAGGGCGACATGTGCGTCCGGGACCGCGAGGACGAGGAGATGGATCAGATGACCACCACCAGGTGAGATAACTATGGGGGATATAGACCCAACATCTAAGCATAACTGCGGGTGAAATTGACCCACTTGGTTAGCTTAACTAGGGGTTATATTGATCCACCAGGTCAGCTAGAGTATGGCCAAAATGGTCCCACTAGGTTTGTTTAATTATGGGCAAATTGACCTACTAGGTTATCTTGAATATGGTTTAAAATGACCACCCAGGTTTTAGTAGTTATTAGATAGTCAGTTAAAAATGCATCACCATTTTTTTATATAAAAATTACAAGCTTGTTTACATAAACCAAGAATGTGTATTTTGCATCAAAGAGAGAAATAAAATCCAACAACTACCTATAAATAAAATTACAATTAAATGTTACACCCGATACTTCACCTAGACAATAAGGGCCAAATACATCCACATTCATCCTCGCTAGTTTAGTTTTGTAGTTGCCTAATATGTGACGTTATCTATGAAAAGGGACATTGTCGGTGGCGCTTACGCCATTATCAACGATGCTCCCATATTATAAACAACGCCGCGCTACGCAGTGCGGCGTAACCGCCATCGACAATAAGATCCCTTTTCATAGATAACGTCACATATAACGGTAGATGACGCTGTTTGATAGGCTACATCGCGCTGTTAAGATTTTTATTCAGCACAGTAATAAGGTATATCGAATATATTCCAGGTCGTCCCATCGGGACGCAGGATATGGGGAATACAGGAGGAATTTCCTTGTTTTATGTATACCAAAGAGAGTTTGAAATAGAGGTAAATTGTCAAAGAAAATTTTGTAGCCACAGTAAATTTACTGCCATCCTTCGACACATGATTAAAACTTTTAGAACGCCATTTGACTTTGATCCTTTTCTTTCACTGATATGTGTTAAATTTGTTAAATATTAAAAAGTGGCGCCATCTTACCGGGCATCCGATAAAGGTTGTGGCGCTATCGCTCAAAACGATGCAGCCATACCTTTGGCCTTTGATCTATTAGATGGCGCCACTTTTTGATATTTAACAAATTTAACACATATCAGTGAAAGAATAACGATCAAAGTCAAATGGCGTTCTAAAAGTTATAATTATTCACCGTGTTTTTTTTGATTTGCGTTAATTTCAAGGGTGCATTCCTGAGCTTAAATTAAGTAACTTTCTCAAAGACACCGGTATTCTAATGAACTCCATTTCGGAGATAATCAATATTTAATTTTTATCTTATAAAGCTCTTACGAGTGTGTACACTTACCTTAGGGCCCGTTCACATATTGATTAGTGTTTAGTACTGGTTAATACATTTGCTACTAAACGTAAGTACTATCTCGGACGATCGATGTTCGAAATGACATTGACATGTCACAGTTTTCAATTGTTTGATTGGAATAAATGTAATGGCCCGTGCAACAACAACGCTATATACAACATTTAATTACTTTTTATATCAAAAAAATGTTAAAAAAATATTTAAAAAATTTTTTTTTTGGAAAATTAACTATGTCATGTAGTTTCCTTCAACGTACTTACCAACACCCCGAAGTTAACGGAATTCAATAAAAACACGGTGTATATCGAAGGATGGCAGTAAATTTACTGTGGCTACAAAATTTTCTTTGACAATCCACCTCTATCTCAAATTAACTTTGTTTTAGATACAACCGTATGATAAGACTTATTGTCTGTTATTTTAATTTTCTTCTTCCAGACTGTTGTAAAAAGTTAGTGTTTTATTTTGATTTGTTTGCATATTTCGTTTTTATTTTCAGAAAAAGTGAAGATGTGAAACGTTGATAACGGATGAACTGTGTTGGTAAATCAACTGTTTATTTTTTGGTGGTGGGTTTTTTTCCATCGCAGTATATCGATAGGTATGGTCAACCAATTTGATTCCTAGGCCACTATAGAACCATGTCACAATGACTTCTACGACAGTGCTTATTGAGTGATGCATGTCATGTATAGAGTAGTTAAAGCGACAAGGTTCTATAGTGGCCTAGGATTCAAATTGGTTGACTGTACCACACAAACATCAATGGGTACTAAATCACTTTGCAATATTTGTATATGTATATCAATTTATTTGGAAGCAGTCATGTATACTACCTACAAGTAGTCAATTAAATTATGTGTATTAACAAATCTTATTAGGTCTTTGTTTATTATTATTCTGTATTTGCCATTTCACTATCAAAATATACGAGTATATCTTCCCATCTTAATCACGCCATCTTCCATAATAACATTAATAAATAACTTCAAAATCTTCCATTTGAACCATGGACGAATAAAACGACTAACATTGTCTATCGGGACCGTGCGCGTTGGAGGGTCTGCCATCTTGTGGCCGGAATCGGAAACATAAACAAGGTTCTGACATCTTATGGGTGATGTGCAAATGTGAAGTTTATGCTTCCATGTAGGAAGCATAAACTTCACATTTACACCTCGCGCCAAAAATCTGACGGCTCCCCCTACAGTTTATGCACGCTTTCAACGTCGCGTTCCTTCAATATCCAGCGCCATCTATTGAACGAAAGTTGTTTTGACATCAAGTCTGTCCTCTCCGTCAGAGTTACAGGCTGCGCCATATTGAAGAAGATTCAAATAATTGAAATAATTTATTTGTATAGAACACAGTAATATGAAGATCTTACAAACATTGAAAAAACAGGGAACATTTGTACAAAAGTAGAAAATAATATAAATTTTGCAAAATGATGTCAATGTATACAATGGAGCAAGAAATAATGTTTTTATCTGTACGTGTAATTAAAAGTTTCATTTCTCCAATACCTAAAGTACCTAAAGGTTGTCAGGAAGAGATCGCTCTGTAGCGATAAGGCCGCCTGTTGTTTAACTCTATCTTCATGTATTACATGTGTTTCCATGTACATTTATTCTGAGGTTGTGCAATAAAGAGGATTTATATTGTATTGTATTGTGTTCCTAATTAGCCAACATTGTACAACTTTTCCAGATACATGACGTACTTTGGGCTGCTGGTGGCGGGCGGCGTGCTGTGGACGCGCGCGCCGGCGCCGGCGGCGGCGGTGGTCGCGCTCACGCTCTCCTACATCGCGCTGGCGGAGTACTACTGCCGCGTCAGCGGACACGCCTCGTTGCTGGACTACCCGCTCTTTACTATATAATAATCTAAACAATAAATCCAACTTGATAATTACATCTTTTATTTATTGGAACCGTGCGAAGTGCATGGTAAGTAAAGCGATCGCAACGCATAAGGTAAAAATTATAACTAACTGCGGATAGCGTCTTAACATTTCGTACAAGTTATATGGCTCGAAATGGATTTTTAATTTAGAATTTATTGAGATATTCATTTAAATTGTATGGTGTAACGAACCATTGTAATCTGTATGAAATGCTTAATACAACTAACGTATTAACCCATTCAGGGCCAGCGACTCAGCATATGGGTCATATAACAGTTCCGCAGGGCCAGTGACTCACATGTGAGTCATGAATAAATTCTGATTTAAACATTATACGAAACTTAATTTGACGTAATAAAGTACGTATCCACTAAGTTAACGACGATTTCTATAAGGTATATTACGATAAAAAAAATTAAATGCGTTTTTTTAAGGGAATTTGCATTTCTGTTCTTTGTGAAATAAAGTTTAAATAAATAAATGTTAATTTTTTATTTTACAAATGTGCACAAAATAATACGAATAATTTTCTGAGTCTATTTACAAAATGTGACGTTAAAATTCTGTTAGCAACATATCAATAGCCCTGAAACTAGCTGAAACTTTCCGTCGAAGCGCGGATCGGAGAAGCGGATCAGTCGGAAATCTATAACGAATATTACACAAAATAAAAATATGAATTTAAACTGTAATTTTATAAAAGACAAAACATAATTTGAAATAAAAGAATGAAAAACTAAAAATGAATATAATTTTCTAGAGTCATACAAGGTACTTAACCCTTTTCCAGGCATAGTACGATTTATCGCGCCATTAGAATTTCAACTTTAGCATTCCGTTTTAAGGTTCAAATTAGATTAAACTTTCAGGAAATGTTACTTGTCTTCAAATGAATCATCAAAGCTGGATTAATTGGAATATATTTGGATTTTTTGGGAAAACCTTGTAGATTGGTGCGGCCTGCATCTTAATGGCTGTTTGTGGTAGAGGCTGTATGTCAAGAACCCGCGCCAAAAAGCCTCCCCCATACCTACATTAGGTTTAACATTTACATAGGTAACACATAGCTATGTCTGGTACAGCCGCCATCAGATATATCGGAGCGGCCGAGATCCTCAAAAATATCTGAACACGCACTCTCTTGACAATGGCATGTTCAGATATTTATAAGCACATTGGTCGCTCCGATATATCTGACGGCGACTGTACTAGGTTTCGTTTCGTTGATAAAAATTGTTATACAAATAAAGAAAATAGTGAGTAGAAAATATGATAAGACAATTAAAACTAAACCTAACTAAAAAATCCCTAAAAACTACCTTCTAAGCCTAGGCCCCTCGGCAAGGTGCCCATCACGCAGGCAGCGTTCCCGCGCTGTATTGCGACAGCAATCCTCTGCGCGAGAAAGCTGCCGTCGCACTGTGGGCTGAAATTCGGCTTTCATTGACATAGAAACCGAAGTTGTTATTTTTACGTTTTTTTGATTAAAATAGGTTTTGCCCAGCATTGTTATGGTAACCTATGAATTTTAGACGATTTGGAATGAAAATTGTGGAGTTACGATTTTTTTTCAAAATAAATGTATGGAGCAGGAACAAGAAATCATCATTACTCAAGAACCGCAAAACAAACCGTAATATCCTCGCAGGTGGTTATACTACGAATTATTTGTGATTTTTTGGCATACTACATATATCCGCCACGGGTGCGGTTTTTTTTTAAATCATTAATTGTTTCTATGGAAAAAGCACAAAACCCAAATTCAACATTTTAAGATTTTTTTGATTGAAATGGGTTTTGCTCAGTGTGTTTATGCTAAGTTATAAGTTTCACACGATTTGAGTTGAAAATGGTAGTTATGATATTTTTTCAAAAAAAATGTATGGAGCCGGAACAAAATATCTCAAGAACCACAACAAATACGGTAATATCCTCGCAGATAGTTATGCTACGAATTATTTGTGATTTTTTGGCATACTACATATATCCGCCACGGGTGCGATATTTTTTGCCGTAATTCTAATTTTGGAATAGGCTGCGCAGCTCTGAGAACTGTATCCTAGCCACGATTACTGAGGATTTGCACAGTCCAATCTGTAGGTTTTGGCTGTCTCTGCATCAAGATGCGAACCGAAAGTAGTTATTTTATTTTTAATTGTAATTTAAAAAAATATTATTGTTTTACAGTTATTTTATTTTTTTACACTTTTGTGTCATTTTACATTGTAAATTCTATGTGTATCACGTTATTTTATATGGGTGCTTGCCTGAAATAAAATCAATTTATTTATTTTATATTATTTTATTTTTAATTTATTTATAACCGTGGCAACAAGTAATATAAAAAGTGGATTCACCCCGGCAACCCCTGCAAAAGATCTTTATTTACCTTTCAGTTTGTCCAGAGCTTCTGAATATTTTAAAGAATAGACAGCTTCTATATATTTAAGTTTATTTACAAGGGCAACAGTTGCAGCTGTGAGTTCCAACTCATTCGCCTTGAACTCTACAATCCCCGCCTCAATCAATATTTTCATCTTCGAATTTTCATCGTCTAATCTGCTAAATAAATAGGCTTCTACATGTTTCCTCGAATATTTAATAAAATCATTAACACTTTTCTTCATGAAGTCCTGCTTTTCTGCGGGACGTGCGAGTTTTACAGATATTTCCATGTTTAAAACTTCTGATACTTGTCTCAACTCAGGGAAATCAAAACGGGGAAGTAAGCCGGAGAAAATGTTGTGCTGCATTAACAATGGAAGGTCTTGTTGGAAGAAAGACGAATATGGCAAAATTCCCTGGAACTGTTCTTTCAAAATCACTTTAGCAGTATGCACAGGGAATGCTCGGATAATCCTGGATAGCGTCATATCTTCTGCGGTACCGATTGTATCAGTGATGCCATACAAAGCGCATTTATTTCTAATAATTGGAGAGGCAGTGGCATCAACTTCCATCAAAGCCTTTCTTATATTACGATATTTATGGAATACTTGGATGAAGAAGACCAAATCTTGTTCCGGGAGGCACTTTTCATACAACTGCACAGTTCCGAAGACTGTTATGGGCTTGTCTTCGTTAGCTGCAGGCTGTGCGGATGCTTTCGTGTAAAACTTTGCTCTAATATTCTCGTAATCACATCCCGGCTTCTCAAATCCTGGAAATGGGAAAGTAGTTACCTCACCCGTTGCAATTCTCGTTCTCGTTTGCATGGTTATATCGATTAAATAATTATTTTAGAACCAATTAAAATATTTTGGGACTAAAGTACTTAAGTAACTAATAACGAAACACAATCGGAGCAATTTATTGGCGTCCGCGTCCGGCGTTCGTCAGCGTTACTGTGTTTACTGTGTTGGCATAATGGCATTGACTTACCTATATGTATAAAAACTGTATATTTCATTTACTGTATATGTATACTTCAGTTCTGCGTAGCTTGTAAAAATTCCATTCCATTCGATTCAGTGCTGCCGGCGTGAGCGGAGCAAAATTGAAACCGATGAAAAAATTATCATACGCCTATTAAAAAGGCACTACTCCCAAAAATATTTTGTCTCTATTTGCCGAAAATGTTCAATGTTTGATATTTTTGTATATGAACCATTTTTTTACATTTCAAATATTGTAAACGATGTGCTAATGTTTGGTGAAACGGAAAAAATATTATTTCTAGGGCCCGAAATCGGGTCTCATATCAGGCCTGATAAAGTGTGTAATTGGCACTTTAATGTCGAATGTATAAACAAAGAAAACGCAATTTTCGTCTAATTTGCGTAAAAATCGCCTTAATATTTGTGTATTTTTTTGATAAGTATCCAAACGGTTTACAGAAAATTTCGTCATTTTTGACGTAAACCAACGAGCCGAACACCCAAAAGTTGCACATTGTAGCCTATTTCTCAAGGAAAGTGTCATATTTTGCTTGAAAAACTAGACTTTGGGTGGCATCGTCCAAAGGCTGAAATTATCGTACTTTTGCGTACGATAATGCTCTTTGGAACGTACATGTACCGGAGCCCAAATTTTTGTACGTGTACGATAATTATCGTACGCCTGGCAACACTGATTCCATTCGTCAGGAAACTACCGGAAATATTGTATAAATGTTGCCAGCGCGTGTACAGCGCATCGCACACCACAGCTAAACACTTTTAAGGCCAGTCCAGACGGGACAATTTTTCGCCAATCTGATCAAATAAGGTCGTGTATGCTCTAAGCTAAGCCTAAAAGGAGTTGTGTACTAGTACATTATTGCAGAGAACGGGAAATGACAATTCGTGGATGAGATTCGATTTTGTCGGACGACGTGAAGCGGAATGAAATCGGGACTGATTTTGGACCCGATATCGGGAAGTGTGGATTTAATTGGCGCTTTATATAGTGTTCGATTTTATTAAGCAGTATTCGCACTATCAAACGATCATACACGACGGTCTTGTAAAAATGTTCGTATCCTATAGCAGTGGGGCGACACTCCTCCTTCCGGGTATTCTCGGCTTCATTCTATTGTATGTCTATGATTCTGGATGTAATCGGCAAAGAGCATATAATCACTACGTTTTAAGAGACGGGATACTTCCATGGCGAGTGGAATCCCTTTGTTTCGCAAATCATTACCAAAATGTACGACAAAGAACTGTCAAAGATGATGATGATGATGATGATGTCCTCCCAGACGTATCCGTCGACGGCGACATCCTGACAAGTTATTTTTATTTTTATTAATATTGTTTTTAAATATTATTTATTAACTATTACGCGCATGGGCGCGAGCGTGACTTGCAAATCCAAATTTAGTTTTGAAAGTTCGGCTGCACGGAGCACAGTAGAGCTGTCCAGATGAGTTGTATGTATAGTTGTAGGAGGGCTTGGGCCGAGTTTTTCGGAGCTGACGTTTGGCGTCAAGATCTTCAAGCCGGGTGCGTTCAAAGTTGTCAAGACCCGTACTGACAGCAGCTCGCCAGTCCGATCTCCGAGTCGCAAACTCCTCCCACGACTCGCAAGATATGCCGGTGGCCAACAGATGGCGTTTTACGACATCCTTGTAGCGTAGGTATTGCCCGCCAGCCTTACGTTTACCTGAGGCTAGCTCAGAGTAAAATACTTTTTTTGGCAGTCTTGATGGCGCCATACGCACAAGGTGCCCACACCAACGCATTTGACCTTTTATGAGCAGACACTCCATACCCGGCATGCCTGCTCGACGTAGAACCTCCGAGTTTGGAACACGATCCTGCCACTTCAACCGTAATATTGCCCGGAGACATCGTAGATGAAATGTGTCTAGACGTTTAATGTCCCCTTTGTACAAACACCATGTCTCCGAGGCATAGAGCAGCACAGGCATGATAATTGTTCTATAGACGGCGAGCTTTGTGTGAAGGATAAGATCGTGCGATTTCCAAACTCGCTGGTTCAGTCCACCAAAGGCCGCAGCAGCTTTAGCAATCCTAGAGGAGACTTCGGACTCGAGACGATTGTCACTCCGCAACAGAGTCCCTAGGTATCGGAATGTACCCACTTCGTCCAGTGCATTGCCCCTTAAATAAGCAGATGCATCGCTCGCAGATTTCCCTCTAGCAGGTTGTTTGACAATCTGGGTTTTCGATGCACTGATTACTAGGCCAAACTTGCGACATGAATCATCCAAATTGTCCAAATAACTCTGCAGGACCTCCATAATGCTATCAGCCATAAGACAGACGTCGTCAGCGTACAGGATTTCAGTAACCGAGGCATACTGTAATTTGCGTTACAACATAAGCAATTTAAATAGTGTAGTACGCTACACGCTTGCGTTTCTTATCGATATCGATAAAATGGGGAGGGTTGAAATATAGACTTGTCTACAAATTTTGTACTCGAAATCAAGTTAGGATAGAGTCCACATATAAGTTGTATGTTATATAGTGGATAGTTCTATGAGTGGACTAATACGTGGTCGAGCTTAATGTGGACTCGATTTTTTTAGAACACCTTGTTGTTTTTTTACCACTAGGAAGGATCAAAGTAGCACATTTTTCCCTTCTAGGAGGGATCACTTTTTACCTCTTTTTGAATACTTCTTAGGTTAAATTATTTAATTTAATTGCCATTAATTAAATTTATTTATTTATTTGTACCATAATAATTTCCTCATAGGTGATGTGAAAAGCAGTATGTAAATTTATCACGTGGTACAACAAAAACTAATAAACTGTCCTTACTACGTATTATTTGTGTCATTACCTGCTTTTACCCTTTTCATTATTAAGATAAATAATTCTAACTGCATCGTAATTGGTAATCTCTATAGGAGGTGGAGTTTAGCTCGCTCGTAAGAATCGAGGCAAAAAAATTCTGAACTGGTCCACCGCGAATGTCTCCGATTGTACATTATTATAGTACATATTGTACATTTACAGTATAGGTACTTACATATAAAGCGTGCCTTGAAAACATACCTCGTTAATGCTTCTTGTAATCCGGACCGATAACATACCTCAGTGCAACCCGATAGCAATGTTTTGGTATCTACTTCCTTAATGAGTAATTGTTGACGCTGTAGGTGTTCCACAATACAAACTCGAAATACGGATTACGAAAAACAGTTTAATTTCTAAAAGTTACAGACACCACGTGAATTTTATATGAGAGCGATATGTACGTGTGTCGCGCGCGGATAGACAAGCCGACTGACGCGTGGTCAAAAAACAAAACCGTTGGAACCTTGTCGCTGCGTCACACGTATATATATATGTACCTTCAAATTTCAGCTTAAAACTAACATTGTACAGATTATGAGAGTACCACCATATTAAAACAAATTAAAATAAAGAGAAAAAACCCATTTTGAGCACGTCGCTAACACGCCCCACCCCAGTGCTGGCTCAGCACTCATTAACCAAAGGGATTCTAGCGACGCGCGCCGCAGGCCGTTTAAAGACGCCAGATTTAGTTTTTACTTCGACCAGTCTGATCCGACCGTCTCTACCTGGAAATACCTGCTGGACGACTGCCTTCGGCCACACATTGCGTGGTGCTCCCGGATCTACAACTAAAACTAAGTCTCCTACTTTGAGTGGAGTTTGCTCATTGTTCCATTTCCTTCTAGGGAGTAGCTCCGGTAAGTATTCCTTTACCCACCTCTGCCAATACATATCGGCTAGCCTTTGACTCTTCCGCCAGTGCTTCCGAAGGAATAAGTCGGAATCGTCAAAGGCACCCAAAGCGGGGGTATTAGGAGAAGAGTAGAGAAGGAAGTGGTTCGGCGTCAGAGCGCCGTCGCTACCTGGTTCCACGGAGACGTGGGTTAGCGGGCGGCTGTTCACAATATTCTCAACCTCCGCCATAAGAGTGCTAAGAACTTCATCCTTCGGTGCCCGCTCTTTAAGGACAACGCTAAGGCTTTTCTTAACGCTGCGTATGAGTCGCTCCCATGCCCCACCCCAATGGGGACTTGCGGGAGGTATAAACTTCCAACTCGAACCGTTGGTCAATGCAAAGTCATTGACAGCTTTGTTGTCGAGTTCCTGCACAGAGCGTTTCAACTCGGTATCAGCGCCCCGTAGGTTGGTACCGTTATCCGAGTAGAAACAGTCTGGCCATCCTCGACGCGCCGCCATACGCCGTAACGCCATAATGAGAGAGTCGGTGGTGAGAGAATGTACGATCTCCAAATGGATCGCCCTTACAGTGAGGCAGGTAAAAATGACCCCATACCTCTTTTGGCGTCCTCTGCCGACCACCACCTCCATTGGGCCGAACAAGTCGAGGCCGCAGTGTGTGAATGGCCTCTGGTGATGTGCCATTCGACCTGGAGGTAACTCACCCATTACAGGTACATGTGGTTGCGCCTTACGTATTTTACAATACATACATCTAGTAGCTACATGTTTAACCGTTGGTCTTATCCTCGTGATTGCATATTTTTCCTTAAGATTGTTAACCACGGTTTCCTGGTAATCGTGCGCAGCCCTTACGTGATAATGCTTAACGAGCAATCGCGTCACATGGTGCCGCCCATCCAAAATGATCGGGTATTTTGTATCAGCATTGACACCCTGTGCGGCACTAATACGGCCGCCGCAGCGTAGGACTCCACAATCATCCAGGTAAGGTGACCAGGTAAGTATTCGGCTATTTCTTTCAAGACTCATACCTTTTCTAATCGCAGCTAACTCCGCGCCAAAGCACTCTTCTTGTACCTGTCGCACCAGGAGCAGCTCGGCTCGCCGCATCAACTCAGAGTCATCGTAAGTCTGCTTTCGACATTTATGCACGAATACTAACACATGATATGTGCTCCTCAATAGCCGCAACCACGAAGAAAAGCGCTCCGGATTAAATACAGGTAAGTATGTAGCAGATAAGTCATTAATTATATTTATAATTTCTGACCTTTCAGGTTCACCAGCTGCAGGGCCGACAATATTAAGCGGCCAGGAGGACTCGTCGCTTCTCAAGAACGAAGGGCCCTTTAACCACTCGTTTTGGAAGAGACTGTCGTCATAAGTCTCGCGCGTTGCAATATCCGCAACGTTCAATTTAGTAGGTACGTACCGCCATTCATTACTACGCGTGAGCTCATCAATAGCGCCCAACCGGTTTGCTACGAATGTCTTATAATTGCGCGCGTCATTCTTAACCCAGTGAAGGAATGTGGTGGAATCGCTCCAAAAATAGCGGCGCTGTACCACTAACCTGTGGTCCTTTTGTAGACTGTCCGCAAGTCTCGCTGCCAAAAGAGCGGACTGTAACTCTGCACGAGGTACAGTCAACAAAGGTTTCACGGGTAAGACTCTGCACTTACTTGCTATAAAGGCGATGCATATTTTATTATTGTAAATCCAGCGCCAATAAGCAACTGCACACATTGCTTTGGTAGACGCATCGCAAAAAATATGCATCTCTAAATTATTACCATAATAAATATTCGTAGTTGATGCCGGCGTTCTTGGCGTAGCGTTGCTACGCGGCTCATAGGTAGGTGGCGGCGTAGTATGCGCAGGCGGTGCGGCGGTCGCGGGCCGCGCGGGGGAGGAGTCATCGGCTACGCGCGTCGTAGCACTGCCCGGCGACCCTGCCGTCGCTCGGCTACCCAGGCCGTTTGATCCTAGGGGACTTAAGTAACATCTAGGTATACGTACATAACGCATTTCTTTTAAAAGATTAATCCATTCAATCCACTTAACGAAAATATTATTTGGAATATTTTCGTCCCAATCGACGGATAACTGCCATAAAGACTGTAGCATTATCTTACCTTGAATAGTGAATGGAGATAAGAAACCAAACACGTCGAATATCGACATTATTACACGAAGCATGATCCTTTTAGTAGGTACTTGTTTACCGCTAACTATATCGCTAGGTATGCGTTTGAGTGACAAGTCAAACCCAAACTCATCTGTAGCGGGGTACCAGATAAGACCAAGCGTTCTCTCACCTTCTTGCTGTTGATCTAATTTGAACCTTAAGGCTGCATTGCCTAAGGCTTCTTTTGGCACGCTGTCCAATACTGCCTCGCTGTTACTTGTCCAGTTGCACATGTCGAACCCGCCCTGTTTGTGAATAAAAGTAACGTCTTTTACCATTTTTATAGCTGCGGCCTCGTCTGGCAAACTGTCCAAGTAATCGTCCATGTAGTGTTGCTCGCAGATGGCAGCAACTGCAGCAGGCATTGCGGACGCGTAACGCTGTGCATTCCTGTTTTTTACGTACTGGGCGATAAAAGGGGACGAATTAGCGCCAAACACTAGTGACGTCATAGCATACGTTTTGACTGGCTGTTTAGGGTCAGTCCTCCATAAAAACCTAAGTGCGTCCTGGTCCTCGGGTCGTATTTTGACCCTTAGGAACATGTCACGCAAATCCCCGGCCACAGCGTACCTATTCTCTCTAAATCGTACCATAATGCCGAATAGGGACGCGAGTAGGTCGGGACCTTGAAGTAGGTAATCGTTCAACGATGTACCTTTACTTTTTGCGGCACAATCAAAAACAAGACGAAGTTTTTTCTTATTTAAATTGTCCACCCCATGATGAGGTAGGTACCATGTGTGAGGGGAAGTGGATCGCGGGTCACTGACCTCCCTTGCAAAATCATTGTGGAACAAATGATTTACTCGATCCGTGTACCTCTGAGCATACTCACTGTTTGCAGCCATTTTCTTCTCAACTCCCTTTAACCTATTTAGAGCGTTAGGGTAACTGTCAGGCATCACGCTGTTCTCGTCGCGCCACGGCAGACCTACTTGCCACCTGCCGTCAGCGAAGGTCGTCGTGTGGTCTAATTGGGCTAAGGCACGGACGTCATCGCTGTTTTGACGAGGCTCGTTACACACACCTAGAGAGTCAATAGAAAAATAACGCCTTACTTCCTCATGAAGGTCGCGGAGCGCGTCATCGTGGGCGCTCGGGCAGGGCGCGCCGGCGCCCTCCGCCGCTATCAGCAGGTTGTGGGCGGCGCGGGTGCATCGGCCGTGCGGGGCGCGCATCTTCCCATGGACGGACCAACCTAAGACAGTGCGTGTAGCGAACGGCTCAAAGGGTTTACCTTTACATATTTCTAACGGCATAATTAAATCATAATTATCCTGCCCAATTAAAACTTCAGGTTTACAAGAAATTAGATTAGGTGACCATTTGTCTTTTACCTTCTGTAAGTGGGCAAATTTATTACAATCAATGGACCTAAAGTCCTGCTCAGGTATTTGCAAATTATCTACAGCTCGTAAACTGATATTAAAAACATCGCTACCATTAAGGCTAGATACATCGATAGACATAACTGTAGTAGTACACTCTAAATCGCTATCTCTCCACGCTCCGCTCACTCGCATAGTCTCAGTGCGCCCGCGCAGGCCGGCGCGCTCGGCGAGCGATTTACTGATAAGACTGATACTACTTCCGTCATCTAAAAATGCAGTTGACGTAAACACACCATTAGGTCCGCGTATTTTTATCGGCACAACTTTTAACAACACTTTATGGTTATTTAAGTTTATAAAGGATACGGTTTCCTTAGTAGGGCTGGACTCAGCTGTTTCCCGCGTATCCGGAGATCCCGACGTAGCATCCTTATCTGTATCGCGATTTTGTACATAGTGTAATAGTCGATGATGCGCCTCGCCACATCCATCCTTGTCACAAGCGGGCGCGGGGCAGTTCTCGCGATCGTGGCGTGACACTAGGCACTTGAAGCATACTCCATGGCGCTTCACATGACGCCACCGGTCCTTTCTTAACGCCTTTTTGAACATCTTGCATTCAGTTAACTCATGTTTTGCACCGCGGCAAAATAAACACTTATTATCACTGCGCGCCGATTGCAATAAAACTGTTTGCTGGCGGTTGGCGTTATTATTATCACTTTTGTTTCTCGAGTGATGTTGATAACTGCTGCGCTGATCCGTGACGTGAATGTTCGCTGTAGTGGTTATTTTGACTGCTTCGATGTTTAAAAAGTTTCCAAGTATCTCCAAGCGTGGCTTCTTACCTTCGGCTATTATGGGGAAACTGTAGTCAGACCATTTCGATATAATAACAGTCGGTAATTTAGATAGAATTATGTTAGCCATGTTTACGTCGTGTAGGTACTCTTTGCGGCCGACTGCATGTACGGCTGCGATGAAGTTTTGTACTTTGACTGAGAAAGATACGATGTCCTTACTGTACTCGTTCGACATAGATGGTAGCTTGCGTAATCCTTGCATAATACGAGTTAAGATGCTTTCTGGATTTCCACATACCAATTCCAAGGTTTTCATCACTATATCGGGCGACGTGGCAGTAACCATTAAAGCTGAAACTGCTTCCCTGGCAGTTCCATGTAGGCATTTTCTCAGTCTCCATAGGTTCTCCTTCGGGCTGAATCCGCATACTTCGGTGGACTCTTCATAGGCCTGCTTAAATTGTAGCCAGTCCAAAGGGTCGCCAGAGTAACTAGGTAGGTCTCTGGGAGTACATAATCGGCTTAGCAGGTTTTTGTCACTCTTTTGTTTAGCGGTACTTGCAGTTAGATTTTGAAGTGCACTTGCGAGCATTTGAATCGTTCCATTAGAGGTGCCGGGGTCAACGACCGGCGGCGGGCACGGCAGGTCCGGCTGGTTACCTTGATCGGGGACTTGCTGCGCGGCGGATTCCAGCTCACGTTGGCTTTGTTCCAACCACTTTTCCACTTCACCCTGTTTGTCAGCGTGCAGATCATCATGTGGACTGTAGTTATCTTGTTCCTCATCCGTCAGGTTAGCTAAATCAGCTTCAAGTTTCTTGTCGATGAGGCCATTTGGATACGCGCTTTTTCTTGAGCCGCTTCTAGTTCCAGCTGTTTTCGTCGAGCCAGCACAGACGATGATGACGACTTGGGCTTTGCCCCCGTTAGCGAAGCGGGCGTATGTTGCACCGGGCGATGCTCCGATTTTACGCTGCTACCCGATAATTGAACCGCGGGGACAATAATCTTCGTTTCGTCATTGTTCTGAGTATTATTTTCCTTAGTTGGCTGAGAAGGTACTTGTAGCTGAAGTTGTCTATCCTCTTCTGCTTTTCTCTCGCGTTCTTTGCGCGTTGTACTGCGAGTATTCACCATCTTCGCAGGCGGAGTACGGAACATAAATCCGGTCGAAGTGACCACTGTTGACGCTGTAGGTGTTCCACAATACAAACTCGAAATACGGATTACGAAAAACAGTTTAATTTCTAAAAGTTACAGACACCACGTGAATTTTATATGAGAGCGATATGTACGTGTGTCGCGCGCGGATAGACAAGCCGACTGACGCGTGGTCAAAAAACAAAACCGTTGGAACCTTGTCGCTGCGTCACACGTATATATATATATGTACCTTCAAATTTCAGCTTAAAACTAACATTGTACAGATTATGAGAGTACCACCATATTAAAACAAATTAAAATAAAGAGAAAAAACCCATTTTGAGCACTGTAACTTCCCCCACCTACTCCCCAATCTACCCCACCTTTAAAATTGATACCACCCTTAAATTCTACCCTCATAATTTTACCCCAACAATAATTTGGCCAAGTGATCGTCTAGTTAAAGGTTAGGACCCCTCGAAGTGAACCGCGGAACCCTAGATTCTTTAATGAGTAACAACTAAATCTTGGACTTTGATTTTACCTAATTGTTTATTACCTAGATGTTAAAGATCTGATATTTACTGTACTATAATAATATACCTATTATGTTGATGAGAAATTATTTAAAGGAAATTATGTTAAGATTCCACCTCCTGCGAAACACCGTAAAACCAAGATACTCAGAACCATTTCTATATTAAACATGACACCTTATGAGTAAAAAGGAAATATAGGTATAATAAACTAAAAGTTTATAGCAATGTCCCGGTTAAGGGTATAGGCTCCGCCCAAATGCGCGAGTCGTTGGCGTCGGGTGTAGCCTTAAGTTACAGAAACGTCAATGTGATTTTAATGTAATATAAAATATAATTTTATAATTCATTAGAAAAGCATTGCAGCATGTAAGATAAAATAAATATAAAAATAGTATTGCAGCGTATATGATGATATAAATATAAAAATATTTTTGGTATAATCCTGCTACTCCTATTAAGTCTTCGGGGTAACATTGAAGCAGCACTCCTGGGATAAGCCCATTTACACACTATTATAATCAGATTGAATATTATTACCTATCAATCCTATCATCTTCTAAACGAGGTATGAATATATCACACGTGCTGCCTCTAATGCTAGATGCAGGTCTGAAGACTCCTACTCCGATTAGCAATATCAATCGGGCCACCTACTCCTACCCTATTAGCCAGACGGGCTATAACCAACGCTTCGAAACCTATGCAAGCCTAGGGGCTGACGAAAAGAAGCGATAAGTATTCGTCAGACACCATTTACTTATCTTTTTCATATCCAAAAACTAAGGCTACTAAGCCATTACCCAGTCCCCATAGGTAAAAGTAGGCTGAATTCCCAGGCCTTTTAAAAGTATAAACGAAGTACAAGTATTATTGTACTTTATGATATCGAAATATCAAGATGAGCATTATTCCACTCAAATATTCCAATGGACTGCGCTCGCCTGCCAAAGGGTCTCTAAAACAAACCATTCCTCAATTCCAGAATAGTCTGTGTTTCTAAGCCCAGCTTGATATTTGAGAATTGATTTTGTAAATACCTTAGAACCTGATCGCAATACTCTGTACTTCGTCTTTACACCAAAAACCCAGAAATGAAAATAAATTGATATAAGATGTTACAGGTAACCTTCGATTTTCCACTCAGGGTAGTAACAGTCTGGAAGATTTAGGTAATTGAACTCCATTACCAGCATTCCACTCAATATTAGCATTAGTACAAGATATAAAACCATAGCTTCACGTCATTAGAACCTTTAAAAGAGAAATATACACCAACCAATCAATTTTATAGACCAAACCTAAGAGAGACCCTATAACAGTGTGTGTGTGACTCTACTCTATTCCTACCCTTAGTCCCTAATCTAGTATGTCCAGAACACAGATCGTACTTACCATTGATCTAGTGGTTTGGAACATACACAAGTGTATCCCTAAATCTAAGCTGTAAGCATTCGGCCGACAAAACCGAGGTATAGCAAACCCTAGTGTCTGTGTGATTGGCCCCCTCCTCATCGCCACGTGGGCACGGTGGATGAGAATAGACCGCCCTAGCATGTATATAAAAACATCGGCAACCTAGCCCACACCCGTACTAGCCACATGGGAAACGCTGCCATGACTAAGACTTTGTTTGTGTTTGGTATCAATCACGACAGAAGTTTTCCCTGCAACCAGCACAAGCACGAACCAGAGCACCGAAATATATAAATATATTTAATAAGAGACCTAGCCTCAATTACTGCAGACTTCAGTGAGTAGGGATTACTCCCAATGGCACGCACGTGATGCCCTCACATTCATCTAACAGCTGGACTTTGAGACTAGGGAGAGTATGCTCGCCTCTTATGTTGGTAAAGAAGAGACGCCAAGTCCTCTCAACTTGGAGCTAAAGACTTCTAAACGGCTTCAGTTTGGCACCGTTAGGGAGAAACCGCTTAGATGGACAAACTGTTAGTCCAAACAGTGATCTGGCTTTATAAAATATCATACTAACACTATAGAAAGATAGTAAATAACGAAGTTAGATTTTGCTAACAAAAAAATCACAATATAGTAACACAAATAAGGAAGTAAAGTATCTCCACCATAGCCCAAGTTTAGCATTACGATGAAATCGCAAAACCAAACACAGACACAATCCTACAAGTTTAGATTTACCAGGATAATTCCCAGCAAACAAACAAATAGAAAGAATAGTAGAGAAACTTCACTTACCCAAAGCCAGAGATACTGCTAGTCCGATGGTCAAAGAATGAATGCCCCCCCGACTGCTCTCACCGGCCCTTTTATATGCCTTTACTAGCGACACAATGGGGACATAACGGGGACACACTGGATACTTAGTAGCTACTGGATACACAATGGATACATAGTAGCTACTGGGGACATATTAGATACATAGTAGGGACTTAGACTTAAATAAGACAATTGTCAATCTAAAAGTACCAGGGTACCAGAATTCAGAAGGAGGTTGTTCTCCTCATGGCACGTAGGGACATACGATTCATGACGAAAGGTCATAAGTTTCATCTTGTTTACCAAACCATACGCCCTATACAATAACGTTCACATTAACACCGATTGTCAACTGTGTCCCTATCGCACACAAGGCTCAAAAAAAGACGGAGATATTTTCAATGACGTTTACTCACACAATGTCATTTGCGCACACAGTGACAGCAGTCGCTTAGTAGTCAGTTTAAGTAGACCAAAACAATGATAAAAGGGTACGTTCCAAAACCTGTCAAGCATGAATATGCAAGCATTATTATTTACTTTCAGACATTATAGTTTTGTTTCCTGAAAGTAACATTTGTATTGTAATACTTCACGTTTATTATCAAATAGGTAAGTCAATGTTTTTATTACACCAATAATTGCATGTACGACTACAAATATTCTTTTAAAAGAAACTAATAGATTTAGGAATAGATTTTGGCTTCGCAAATCTTACCAGTTGTTCAGCACAACAGAATGAACTGTCAATGTCAATGTCAGTGATATTATTCCACATTTTAGGTTAACTTCGATTAATCATTACTATTTCGCGCATTATTTTAAAACAAAATAATGAATGTTTACTGTGTGTTACGTATTTAAACGAAATCACGAGTGGTGAAATATGGAAACGTGTCCATCAAGGTGTAATTGTTAGAATAAAGGGTTAAATCATGAACGAAAAATGCAAACGAAGAGGACTGTAGTATTTGTAAGGTATTTCGTTATTTTCTATGTGTTTTGATACAAAACTGAGGCTAATATTACGCAATAGGCATATGGCTAGTCACAGCCGCCCCCAAATTTAAGGTTTTTATGAATTACCACAGGAATTTATAAAAAACTTCAATTTCCTCTAGATTTAGTCGGAAAATTTTCCCCTTTTTTTTTTTTAAACGTGTAGTGTGTATTCCAATACTAAGTGACTGTTAACGACTCAGCTTTGAAATCAGTTCATCAGAACTCCGTCAATGAACCAAGACAACTTTTTCCCCAGAAACCTCGCTCTGCCAGAGATACCAGATTGTGAGTCCGATAGGTCCTATTAACCCGTCCTTGCCAGCTCACCCCGATCTCGGCGAGTATTCCTTCCCTCTGCGGACCGTACACTTCCGTAGAAGAGCATCTAATGAGACAGCAAAAACTTCCCATGCAAAACGAAGAATCCTTTAATTTTTATAAGTACGAAGCTTTCAAGTTCCATTGCCAAAATTCGAACCAAATTTCACTGCCTTATCACTCTCAGCCACGTTTTCTTGGCGAATGTCTCATACTTAAATAAGATACACCGACCTTTAAGTTTGTTTGGGTGGTTTTTTTTTTTTTTAAAACAAACTTAAATTTGACACTAGTGAGTACCTCAATATGGTACAGCAAAGATATTTTTGTCTAAACCAAAGAATTACTGAACCAAGTTAAATAAGGTAAAAATATTTGCTGATTATTACACCTTATACCAATAAAAACAATAAATATGTTTAATTAATTCTTGAAAAGAGCCTCGTCCCTTCTAGACGCTCACGGCCCATAAAACATGTCGAATGTCGGATATATCCCATCCAAGATGAGTGTGTGGGTTTCGTAAGTGTATTCATACCTTGTAGAGTACTAACTAGAAAAATCTACCCTTTTAAATGGGTCTAATCCAATGGATTTTAACCTACTGATAAGACTTTTCCAGTTAGTTGTGTTTCCCCTTCCCCCCCCTTTTTGTTCCCCTGCAAACACCGACGAATCTAGTTTGATTACACTCTAGCCTCTGTCTATCTGTATCAATCCATTTTTTCCAATATAGGTACATCCGTCTACTATACGTCCATCATCTGATATTCATACAACTCATTCATAAAACCTCACATATTCATAACTATAAGCACTCATCGTTCATATACATTCCTCCTCAGTTACGCATTCACACGATTTTTACAGACAGCCAAGACTCTTGAGATGCAATCAAAAAGTAAAAAAAATAGAAACACAAAATTTATTATTGTACTGTCACTTGTAATAAAAAAAAATGTAAGAAAAAAAACATTCTGTCCTAGCCCCATACTAGCCCAATACCGGTTTAATTTATTTAATAATTACTACCTGAATATATTTTTTATTAAGTATTTAATTCAATTGACACACGAAGTTTTTTTTTTTATTGTTATATTTTATGACAACGCTCCGCGACTAATTCGCCTGCCTTTTGCTCACTAGTGCCGTTCAAATATGCAGTGTCGTCCACCCATTATACAGTAGACCATCGCATCGTGGACATGTACAGTCAACTGCCAAAAAGTACCCTACCCTGTATGCCAGAGTAAAGTTTGTATGCCAGAATGCTATGCGAATATGGAAGGATTCAGAATGAGGATCTACACAGGCGCCTATCACTAAAAAGGCATGGTGCAGAATGAAGGGCTGGGTGTACAAAAAAAATGACCTCAGACGGCCGCGACCCTGAGTCACGAGGAGCCGAGGAAGAACACAAACGAATAGTACCGCTGACTGTATATACAAATAACGAAGAATGAATCCCGAAACACGCCCAACCATTCCACTCTTTACCCCCGAGAATCGATATGTCCACACGTAATGTCTAACTATTGCTCTAACAAAAGCCTATAACCACGCACTACTATGCAACAATTATATATCAGCTAAATGTCATACAACTTTGTTCTCATTACCTTGATACTGGGAAAATTGTCACACTGGGCAAAAGCCACTATCTACAAAACTTGGGCTAAATTGGAATGCTATGGCAATAAAACCTAAAATTGACTCTAGAATCTAGATGTACCCTGCCTCTATATGGTTAAGCCATCTCCCAAGGCAAAACATTTCAAAATATGCTCAAGCATTCATTATAAAATAAAACCAAATCAGGACTTAGGGCTACAATCTGGGCGATAAAATGAAATATAGATATTTCTTCCCAGTAAAATTCCGAACTTTACTCAGATAGCATTTGATATGATGATGACGATGATAAATAATAAATATTATTTAATCATATATGAATATTTAAATAATGAATTGAATTAAAAATGTTTTCCCGCACAATGCATTTGACATAGGTCATTGACATGTCACATTTTCATTACACCAAATATATCTATGTAACTATTACACCCCAATATATAACCAAATTACAGCAAATATGTTTAACAAGATTTGAAACAACAATGTACTTTACTCAAACTATCCGCTTAATTCGTTACTTCATAGTAAAATGCAATATAAATTAAGAATGTTAAGAGCACAAAAGTTCCATGTATAAAATGTTTAATAGCAAAGAAAAAGAATTTTATAACAATTTTTCTTTCATACTTACAGTATCTGTTTTTGACTAAAACAAGCCGCTTGTGATTTCACACATTAATGTTCTTCATTTACCACGATGCTCAGTAGGCCTTAGGACAGTTGCAACAGGAAAGTCAGTGACTGTCGTTACTTGGTCTCACCAGCGGCACCAGCACTTGAAGTCTGGCTATGGTGTCTGTTCTTCTCCAAGTTGCCCGGCATTAACAAATAATCTAGTCCCGGTATCACAATATTCTCTTGAATTATAGTTCAGGTTTTCATTAATTCACTTCAATTATAACCACATTAACACTTTTCACACTATAAGACTCCACTTTTCACTCAGATACACATAATTTCTCACTAAACCCTTTTTATAGAAAATGCCTGCATTTGATATTTAAAATCAACTTATAAAGATAAAGTTTTTCTTAAGAATATGAAACGAAGAAAAATAATAAGCCACGCAACTACAACAAACTTAAAAAAAACGAAGCCCTAATATGATCTAAAATATAGCAATGTAATCACAAAGTTGGCTAATTATTTAATACTGATTCACAAAAACAAAACACAAAAAAAACTTATTCACTCAGTGGGATTTGAATTCGGGCAAAAAGCATTTAGCCTACATACATTAGACAACCTACAGCACCATTACGCCACGGGAGAGTTACTGTAAGAGGTGAATTTAGCAATAGCTTTGTAGCGTAACTTTTCTCTGATTTCCTTTTATTATGAAGTGTTTCGTACACGTACTGGCAAGTTTTATCTTTAATTGAAGAGGAAAATATATATTTACAATGTAATTACATACGCATATATCCAAATTACATACAATTCGAAATTGACGTAAATATAAAATTCAAGAACACATGTTAATTAACAATCCGGAATATCTAAAGAATTTGAGTAAATTATTATTACATTTTATATAACGCGAACACAAGATTTAAAATTTGTTTCATATACCAACAAACTACAGATGTTCTTATCAAAATATTCTGTACTCACGTTTCCAATGCATTTCCTTGCTAATATATCCACTTTTAACCACTGTCACAGCACTTATAATCAATCTCTGGGATAACATATACACTTGTTTTTGTTCTAAACACTATCTAATTTATTTGAACTCTTCCTAATGGCATTTTTCTGTCTAAAACAAATTGTCCCGGTTACAAACACCATTTTTCTATTATAACTAAGATTGACCACACGTCATGAACTCAGTTTGCTAATACACATATTATCCTAAACTTCACAGCGATTTTTATTTCTCTCACATACGGATTTCCATTATTAAAACGACCTAGACTTATTTTTACGATAACTTGAAAACAAAAACAATTAGACAGTCTTTACTCCATCTTCACCGCTACAAACTGTCAAACGTATCGGAAGCGTATATTATAGGCGGCAAACTCAAAATTGTATGCGCGAAAAGCGGAAAACTTGTACCCGGTGCATCCTGCTGGTTTGTATTTTATATTATTGATTTTTAAGAATTTATTATTTTCATTTTCTTATTCCTAGCAAAATATACATATAATCTTGACCATAAATTAACATTATCAATAATCGATGTTGTTGTCACCTAGTGTCAAGTAGCGACACTATTACGGTGGTTATCTACGTATTCACTTCCGCACTCTAGTAATGTCACAGTTCGCCGTCAGATGACGCTGTAAAGATAAGCTGATATTTTCCATTTCACGATCCGAAACACAACATATTGAAAAAAATACATATCGAAACGAATGCCAAATTATAAAAATCGATAAATAGTGATAGTCAAACTTAAAAGAGAAATATATAAAGATTGACAAATAAAACTTCCTGACTAATTAAATTACTCTACTGTTTTTGACTTTTAGCGTCATCGATCAATCATGGAACGTCTAAGTACTTCTACTCGACACTAGATGGAAGTAGTACTCGGAATCTATGCATTTTGAGATTATTCAATTGTTTGCCAAAAGATTATTTCGTATCGGACCTGTTAAAAACAAAATGTAATATTTTTATTAACTATTTTTAATACTACATTAAATCGATCGTGTAAACCCGCTTTTGATCATAACCAATATTTTCTAGATGTCGGCCATGTGGGACAAAATTAAAAATACGTCCTAGCATCCCTGACAACATACGAAACACTGCCTACATGATTTAATCGGATTGTAGCCGACTTAGTTAAAGTTCCCCATAGATGGCGTGTGTAACAAGAAATAAAAGAATACAATGAAATTTGGCCGTTTTAAGATTTTAATATGCATTTTATATTAATATGATAGTAAGGATGCTTTTATCCAATAAGTAAATTAAAGTAATTGATTCAATCACGCCATACCATAAACTATTCTAGACTTACAACGATATTTTAATCATGGCAGCCCTAAGCTCTGACACTTTTCTAACTTCCGTTCATTTAAGTTTTTTTTATTAGTATTTTCTATTAACATCATTCATTTTCATTGCCTAAAACTTGTTATTAAATCTCAAAATTATTAATTAAGGTCATAAATACTAAAGTTACCTCAACTATCAGTGTCATAGTGAATTAACACCTTAATAAGCAAACAAGTGACAACCATCCATCCGCCATATTGTAATTCATCAAGTTGTATAAAAAATTTTGACAAATAATTACCATGACAGAACTTTAAACTGAGCTGGAAGAGATCGTCCTCGAGTGTGCTTTTATGATTCTCTAAATATCCCTACCCATTGCCTATCGCAAGAACTGCACAAGACAAACGAAATAGAATTTCGGATTAAAACACGATCATGTTCTTCACTTTCGTCAAATTTTATAAATCTTCAATGAATCTAGTGCCCTACGATGACCTATGACCTAAAGTTTGAACTGTATAGAAACAAGGATGTCCAATTAATGTGCCCATTTCCTGTTCGAATCGATATACCGATCGAAATGAGCTCAAATATGAAATCTGTCACTTCTAGCAAGGTAAGTTTCTATTTTTTTTCTGTCATTTAGAAAAATCACTGCTATTGAAGCCCTATAGTCAAACATACTCACATACTTAAAGCCTGATAGAAAATAATTACCACCCACAAATTGACCTATCTATCAATAAAACTGCTTTTCCAATAAATACGAGACAATACGAGTTCTGTCTGTTTCATACTTTGTTCCCAATTTGGTATTATTCTACTTATAGTGGCCTAGAGTATTGTATTGCCTTATTTTTATTGTCTTGTTCACTAATACAACCATATTTCTTTTTGAATAAAACTGAAAGCAATCAAAGTACTGACGGGATGACATTCCTAATTTTGTTTTATGCTGCCTATCTGTTATTTTGATCCTCTACTACGCGTTTTATATTGCAATAATGCTTACAAACTATGTGTCTTTTCAGCAACCTGACAACTCTATTGGAATAGTCCCTGTTGCCTGACATACATGAACTGTTAACAATGAAAATGTATTGAATTTATGCTGGAGAACCCCGCTTGCTGGATTTGATGAAACCTTAAAGAGTAAGTATGACATTTTTAATACTACTACTAGACTACTAAACAAATTCCCTTAGGCCTTACTTGACTGTATTTGGAATTCGAAAAATGTTATTGTTCTATAAGATGATATGGGTGTCTTTTTTTTTTTGAAATCTTGAGTTTTTATTTATTTATTTGGAAGTGCAATATGTTATGAAAATTAAAAATAATGTGATGACTTCAGCTAAAATATGAATAGGATTTCTTGCGTTACTGAAAATTTGTTAGTGAATTTGTAGTTTTCTTTCTAAAAGGATCCCGGCAGTTGTCCGGTAACTCAAAAAGTGAACCTAAACTCGAACCTGTCATAAATATTCCTCTTCTTGCAATCAACCTTACAGTATATGTTTAATTTTTCAGCAAACAGAGACAAGACTGATGGCTGCCTACATATACCCATACCTAGTGTTTGGTGATGTTTAAGCTGAGCGGAGCAAATTTCCGTTTGCTGTTTTCATGGACTTTTCTGAGTCTCGATAATCTCCAAGTAAGTACAACAACTCTGTCACTCAAAGCAAATGTTTTATACTTAATCCTGTTTAGAAACATAAATTTTAAGAAAACTTTCTCACTTTCAAAATTTTTAGTACTAATTTTTTATTTTTTATTATTTTAAATATTGAGACCTTTTTAGTTTAAAATAAACACTTCTAATAATACTTATATTATCTATCCTCAAGTTTATATAATTTCAGACTAACTTTTGTATAAATCCTATCACAGTGTTTTTTGAACATAGATCACATGCAGTACATCGAGTTGGTCATTTTTATGTTTGCTATCTACTCATTTATTTTTATTGGTCTCAAATATTCTACTTAATGCAATGAAATCTACAATATACATATGTTTAAATTTTCAGCAAACAGAATGGTTTCCTGACACCTAGCCGTGAGGTCCCCTAGCAGTCAGTTAGACTTAAGCCAAGCGAAGGAAATCTCTATGGTTATTTTCATGATTCCTGTTTCTCCATGTCTAAGCCACAATTTTCAAGTAAGTATAGTAACCAATGCCACCTTGAAAAGCTATCTTTAGACTTAACCCTACTTAGTAAAATAAGCAACTTAATTTCCTTCATTTGTCATAAAGAAATCTGAACTGTTTGATCTACCTTTTTCTGAACTGTGTATCTGAAGTATCTTATAATAGAAAATAAAACCTATTAAAGAGATTTAAAAATAAGTTTTCTTAAATATACCCTACTTAAGCTAAACTTTTTCAATTTTAGTGTTCCGGAGAACTGACACTGCCCCGCAGAGTCATTACATCTACCCTCAAAATACACACTATGGAATGCTTCTATTTCTGAAAGGTAATTTATCTTATTATAATATATTGTACAAAATGTATTGTTATGTATGAAACTCATGCCTTTTGACTGACACTTATATTTTAAATACCTAAACGGCGCGTTCTCAATGAATGAGCGAAGAAATGAAGAATGTGCTTAGCCTTACATAACCTATTCTAATTCTATTGACTAATTCGACTTAACCTAGCTTATTTGTGACCTAGATTAAGGAAGTATGTCCTGCAAGGCAAAGATTTTCAAACTTTTTAGATTTTGAAAAGGAATTTATGTACTGCCTACTTCATTTTATGAAACCTAATATTTCCGTAGGATGTGTTTATATATCCTTTTATTATGCATTGAAAATCATAACGCGCCCCCGCGAATGGATGACTTAAGAAAGATGTTGATATATTGCCCAACTAAAACTGACTAAGAAAATCAAAAGCTACCTATTCCTCTTTAATTTTAACAGAATTTTTTCTAATGCTTGCCTATTTATTTCAGATTACGAAGGACCACACTACTCCAGACTCCTGTTCAATAATTTTATTTCATCACTTTTGCTGTAACAATGGCTGCTGTCTACTGCCACTTCAAAGTTCCTGTTCCACGGCTCTATTTCTAGAAACCTGCACCCACATCAGCAGTGGTCTACATTGAATACTAGTTATAGGGAAAATTGACACTCAAGATCTTCTTTTATGTTAGGTACTTAGTATGCTAGCTTAACCAATCATGTACTATTATTCGACCGTAGTCAGAATACGATGGAAAAGTACCGTCAACAGATCAGTACTGTAATCCTAAGTCAACCTATGTCTAATATACTTTTATACTACAAATAAGTATGTTTTTGTATGTGCACCGTTAGTCAGGGCAACAACACGTTACATATCTCAGTCGATTTTTGAAAGATAAAGCACTCATAGAGACCCTAGTAAATAATAGCAATGACTGTTTGCTTTCCTAGACTAAATGTCCTAACATGTGTGTTAAATATCTCTGTTTGTCAGATGAACTCAAGCAGATCCTAGTGCATACATACGAGTACATACATGATTATCCTACAGTAACCAATGTATGACATTCACATATAATAATCAAACCAAACATAGTCCTAACGTATGTGTGGTTGTCACTTAGACCCACGCTTATACAGATTAATTGTACCTAGCAGAATTAACTGTTTGTTGCTACTATTCTATGAGTGACTGGGCTGAGCTTATCCGTCAGATAATGCATGAACTTTATTATCCGATGTGTAGCTTATAGGATGATATTTTATGAGTTTATAAACTCTCTAATAACAGTCGAACTCCTATATTATCACATGCGCGTAGCTATTTATATGATATAGAAAGCAAAAGTCAAAGAAATCGCCCAATGGTGAGTTGAGCGATCGCAAAACCAGAAGAGTTGTAACTGCGTTGCCGGCTTATATAGAAAAGTAAGAAAGATGCGGAATACGCCCCCTGTTCCTTAATATTTTAAGAAAATTACGTGAAATGAACTATTTCACGCCCCCATAATTTTTCGAGTAAAGCAGAACTTCTAACAGACCCGTGTTTTATCTAGGCTATACCTAACCGCATCCTAGGTAGACTTAGGTAATGTTATCTTATGTCTAGACTATTGGCACTATTAGCCTCCTAGCTTACTAGGTAGCGACCCTTCCTATGAAAGCTGCCTAACAAAAGCATCCACTTGCGCGTCTACTATGCATATGCGTTCCTAAATCATGGATGATATCTATTTATCTAAGTTCTAAGTATGTACTTATCCATAGAAATATACACTACGCCGCCTACTTAGTACCTATAGCACAAACTTTGCCTAATTTGAGACACGGTCGATATGTGAAAGACTGACTTGAAAATATTTATTTCATTATTGTTATTGGTCCCTACTATAAATATAATTTCTTCAAATCTATGACGCGAAAGAAACAAGTATGATTATTTTGGCTACATAGGCTTTAATTTTGCTATTATTATTTTTTAGGTATCAAGGCGCAAGAAGATGGAATTATAATTGATTATTTTGAGATGACACGTCTCAAATATGAAATGAACCCCCTAACAACGACGAGAAGAAAACGAGTAAAGAAGACTGATAAACTTTAAATAGAAAATAACTAATCCTTATATTTTTATTAAGTAGACAATAACTCTAAGGATTTTTTTTGTACATAATAACAGTTTGAAAAATAAACGTTTTTATTTTTCAAACTAACTAAACAAATAAACGATTTTATGACTTTTATTTAAAACACAATAAAAACAGAGTCCAAAATTCAGTGTACCCACTCCGCTCTCACGGCAACAAAATGTAGCCTGAAGGCTACTTTTACTTAGATATATCTTGAAAACCCGTAGTAACCCAGGTAAAATAGATCCTGCGTCACGGCTCACCAAAATGTAACTTCCCCCACCTACTCCCCAATCTACCCCACCTTTAAAATTGATACCACCCTTAAATTCTACCCTCATAATTTTACCCCAACAATAATTTGGCCAAGTGATCGTCTAGTTAAAGGTTAGGACCCCTCGAAGTGAACCGCGGAACCCTAGATTCTTTAATGAGTAACAACTAAATCTTGGACTTTGATTTTACCTAATTGTTTATTACCTAGATGTTAAAGATCTGATATTTACTGTACTATAATAATATACCTATTATGTTGATGAGAAATTATTTAAAGGAAATTATGTTAAGATTCCACCTCCTGCGAAACACCGTAAAACCAAGATACTCAGAACCATTTCTATATTAAACATGACACCTTATGAGTAAAAAGGAAATATAGGTATAATAAACTAAAAGTTTATAGCAATGTCCCGGTTAAGGGTATAGGCTCCGCCCAAATGCGCGAGTCGTTGGCGTCGGGTGTAGCCTTAAGTTACAGAAACGTCAATGTGATTTTAATGTAATATAAAATATAATTTTATAATTCATTAGAAAAGCATTGCAGCATGTAAGATAAAATAAATATAAAAATAGTATTGCAGCGTATATGATGATATAAATATAAAAATATTTTTGGTATAATCCTGCTACTCCTATTAAGTCTTCGGGGTAACATTGAAGCAGCACTCCTGGGATAAGCCCATTTACACACTATTATAATCAGATTGAATATTATTACCTATCAATCCTATCATCTTCTAAACGAGGTATGAATATATCACACGTGCTGCCTCTAATGCTAGATGCAGGTCTGAAGACTCCTACTCCGATTAGCAATATCAATCGGGCCACCTACTCCTACCCTATTAGCCAGACGGGCTATAACCAACGCTTCGAAACCTATGCAAGCCTAGGGGCTGACGAAAAGAAGCGATAAGTATTCGTCAGACACCATTTACTTATCTTTTTCATATCCAAAAACTAAGGCTACTAAGCCATTACCCAGTCCCCATAGGTAAAAGTAGGCTGAATTCCCAGGCCTTTTAAAAGTATAAACGAAGTACAAGTATTATTGTACTTTATGATATCGAAATATCAAGATGAGCATTATTCCACTCAAATATTCCAATGGACTGCGCTCGCCTGCCAAAGGGTCTCTAAAACAAACCATTCCTCAATTCCAGAATAGTCTGTGTTTCTAAGCCCAGCTTGATATTTGAGAATTGATTTTGTAAATACCTTAGAACCTGATCGCAATACTCTGTACTTCGTCTTTACACCAAAAACCCAGAAATGAAAATAAATTGATATAAGATGTTACAGGTAACCTTCGATTTTCCACTCAGGGTAGTAACAGTCTGGAAGATTTAGGTAATTGAACTCCATTACCAGCATTCCACTCAATATTAGCATTAGTACAAGATATAAAACCATAGCTTCACGTCATTAGAACCTTTAAAAGAGAAATATACACCAACCAATCAATTTTATAGACCAAACCTAAGAGAGACCCTATAACAGTGTGTGTGTGACTCTACTCTATTCCTACCCTTAGTCCCTAATCTAGTATGTCCAGAACACAGATCGTACTTACCATTGATCTAGTGGTTTGGAACATACACAAGTGTATCCCTAAATCTAAGCTGTAAGCATTCGGCCGACAAAACCGAGGTATAGCAAACCCTAGTGTCTGTGTGATTGGCCCCCTCCTCATCGCCACGTGGGCACGGTGGATGAGAATAGACCGCCCTAGCATGTATATAAAAACATCGGCAACCTAGCCCACACCCGTACTAGCCACATGGGAAACGCTGCCATGACTAAGACTTTGTTTGTGTTTGGTATCAATCACGACAGAAGTTTTCCCTGCAACCAGCACAAGCACGAACCAGAGCACCGAAATATATAAATATATTTAATAAGAGACCTAGCCTCAATTACTGCAGACTTCAGTGAGTAGGGATTACTCCCAATGGCACGCACGTGATGCCCTCACATTCATCTAACAGCTGGACTTTGAGACTAGGGAGAGTATGCTCGCCTCTTATGTTGGTAAAGAAGAGACGCCAAGTCCTCTCAACTTGGAGCTAAAGACTTCTAAACGGCTTCAGTTTGGCACCGTTAGGGAGAAACCGCTTAGATGGACAAACTGTTAGTCCAAACAGTGATCTGGCTTTATAAAATATCATACTAACACTATAGAAAGATAGTAAATAACGAAGTTAGATTTTGCTAACAAAAAAATCACAATATAGTAACACAAATAAGGAAGTAAAGTATCTCCACCATAGCCCAAGTTTAGCATTACGATGAAATCGCAAAACCAAACACAGACACAATCCTACAAGTTTAGATTTACCAGGATAATTCCCAGCAAACAAACAAATAGAAAGAATAGTAGAGAAACTTCACTTACCCAAAGCCAGAGATACTGCTAGTCCGATGGTCAAAGAATGAATGCCCCCCCGACTGCTCTCACCGGCCCTTTTATATGCCTTTACTAGCGACACAATGGGGACATAACGGGGACACACTGGATACTTAGTAGCTACTGGATACACAATGGATACATAGTAGCTACTGGGGACATATTAGATACATAGTAGGGACTTAGACTTAAATAAGACAATTGTCAATCTAAAAGTACCAGGGTACCAGAATTCAGAAGGAGGTTGTTCTCCTCATGGCACGTAGGGACATACGATTCATGACGAAAGGTCATAAGTTTCATCTTGTTTACCAAACCATACGCCCTATACAATAACGTTCACATTAACACCGATTGTCAACTGTGTCCCTATCGCACACAAGGCTCAAAAAAAGACGGAGATATTTTCAATGACGTTTACTCACACAATGTCATTTGCGCACACAGTGACAGCAGTCGCTTAGTAGTCAGTTTAAGTAGACCAAAACAATGATAAAAGGGTACGTTCCAAAACCTGTCAAGCATGAATATGCAAGCATTATTATTTACTTTCAGACATTATAGTTTTGTTTCCTGAAAGTAACATTTGTATTGTAATACTTCACGTTTATTATCAAATAGGTAAGTCAATGTTTTTATTACACCAATAATTGCATGTACGACTACAAATATTCTTTTAAAAGAAACTAATAGATTTAGGAATAGATTTTGGCTTCGCAAATCTTACCAGTTGTTCAGCACAACAGAATGAACTGTCAATGTCAATGTCAGTGATATTATTCCACATTTTAGGTTAACTTCGATTAATCATTACTATTTCGCGCATTATTTTAAAACAAAATAATGAATGTTTACTGTGTGTTACGTATTTAAACGAAATCACGAGTGGTGAAATATGGAAACGTGTCCATCAAGGTGTAATTGTTAGAATAAAGGGTTAAATCATGAACGAAAAATGCAAACGAAGAGGACTGTAGTATTTGTAAGGTATTTCGTTATTTTCTATGTGTTTTGATACAAAACTGAGGCTAATATTACGCAATAGGCATATGGCTAGTCACAGCACGTCGCTAACAGTAATTGTATACAGTGTGAAAAATGAATGGGCCCTGGAGGGAAAGTGCCTTAAAAACCTTAAGTTAGCTTATTTTACTTAAAGGAAACATACTTTTATTTTTAAAAAGAAGCAAAACTGCAATAAAAAAAATGACTTGTAGTAGTTACGCAGGAATCGAACTGACGAAAAAAAATGCTATTTTATGCCACTAGATACAGTTAATGTTAAACATTCTCCAAGAAACAATTAGGTCTTACACTCGTCTGTCGTACAAAATATCTGTAAATGCGAAAATTTTGTAGTTAGTAGTTACTTACACAAAAAAAATTGACAAGCGAATTGTATAAAATCTTTGAATGCAGCTTTGTTTCTTTAAAAAAACAAAAGATTGTTTTCTAGTAAAATGAGCTAACTTGGGGTTTTAACGTCCTTTAAGGGGCCATTAATTTTGTCCATCCTGTATAGGAACTACAGGGTGTTTATTTAGTCACCTGCAATTTACGGAGTAAATATATAGGTCATACTGAGCAACTTTTACTATGGGACAATCCAAGAAAAAAAAATTGCTGTTTCGTACATTTTGACTGTCCGACCTTGACATTTTGGCTGCCCGACCTTGACATTTTGGCTGTTCGACCTTGACATTTTGGCTGTCCGACCTTGACATTTTGGCTGCCCGACCTTGACATTTTGGCTGTTCGACCTTGACATTTTGGCTGTCCGACCTTGACATTTTTTCGCGATTTCGGTTGTCCCATAGTAAAAGTTGTTCAGTATGACCTACATATTCAGCCCGTAGAATATTGCAGTATTGCAGTTGCAGGTGTCTAAATAAACACCCGTGTAAGTATTTATGTCGGATACTAAAATGCAAACCTAGACGGTACAGTTCTTACAAACACTAATAGAACACGTCAACTACTCTTTGGTATTTACCTGTCGAAATAATCACTTTTTTATATTTATAACACAACACAACTACAATATTAGCAGGGGAGCCTAGGAGTGTGAAACCCGATTTTCACATTGTAATTGTCAGTTTAAGAAAATGCGTACAAATAAATACAGATTAAATAATAGCACAATTATAGCATTAACTTAGACCAACATGATCAAATCCACAATCTATTTGACGATTTTTTTAACTGCCCAAGTGCCCACCAACCATCCCACCACCAACCAACCACCCACCAAAAAAGTGTAATTTTGCAGTAAGAAGTGTGAAATTTTTAGGATTTCTCATTGATGAATGTGGTATACATCCATGTAAAGAGAAAATAAATGCAATTGAAAGTACACCGGCCCCAAGTAATGTTAAAGAGCTCCAAGCATTCTTAGGATTGCTTAACTTTTATGATCGGTTTTTACCACACAAAGCTAATATTGCTGAACCGCTGTATAAGTTGTTAAATAAGGATGTGAGATGGCACTGGACTATGCAGCATCAAAAGGCATTTGAAAAGTTGCGCAAGATGTTGTCGAGTACTGACACTCTAGTCCATTACGATGTGAATAAAGAGATAATTATGTCATGTGATGCGTCACAATTTGGCTTGGGAGCTGTTTTGGAACATGTGATGGAAGATGGATCTGTCAGACCGGTAATGTTTGCTTCAAGAACTATGAACGTTCATGAAAGGAATTATGGTCAGATAGACAAAGAGGCAGCAGCTATAGTATTTGGCCTTAAGAAATTCCACCAGTTTATTAGCGGCCGCAAGATTACGATCAGAACCGATCATAAACCGTTATTGGGGTTGTTTGAACCTAAAAAACCCATTCCTAATGTTATATCTCCAAGAATGCTCCGCTGGGCTTTACTATTGAACTCCTATGATTACTGCATACAATACGTGGAGGGAAAAAAGCTAGGAAACGCGGATGCTTTAAGCAGGTGGCCGTCCCATGACCAATCGTCTGAAGAGGAATACTTAGGAGTCCTGCTCATAGAAGAAACTCCATCAGACCTGGAACTGTCAGCCAGAGAAGTGGCGAAACTAACGGCTAAAGATAATACATTAAGCAAGGTATTATACTGGAGTCGAAATGGGTGGCCTAGCAAAGTGGATGCGGAATATAAGGTGTACTGGCAGAAACGCAACGAAATTTCAGAATATAAAAATTGCATTCTGTGGGGTAATCGGGTGATTATACCGGACAAAATGAGGTCCTATGTCCTACAGGAATTACACTCAAATCATGACGGGATAGTGATAACAAAAGCCATAGCACGGAGTTATTTTTGGTGGCCGGCTATAGACAAAGAAATTGAAAATTTGGTAAAAAAATGCGAAACTTGTGCTGAAAACAGAAATATGCCGTCACAAGTGAGCCATAAGTGGATAAGGCCGGAGAAGGCATGGTCACGGTTGCATATTGATTATGCGGGGCCATTTCAAGGCAAAACATTTCTCATACTGATTGATGCTTATTCAAAATGGCCTGAAGTAAAGATTGTTCCTGATATGAGCTCAGGGACACTAATAAATGTTTTAAGGGACATATTTGCAGAACAAGGTTTACCGGACACCTTGGTCAGTGATAATGGCAGAAGTTTTATTTCAGATCAATTTAAAGAATTCCTATCAACAAATGGAATAAGACAAGTCTTGACACCACCTTACCATCCGGCGTCTAATGGGCAGGCCGAGAGGACTGTTCAGACAGTTAAGAATAAATTAAAGAAACAGTCCACACTTCCATGGAGCATAAAATTACCTACAATATTATATGGGTTGCGTACTACACCAAATAGTACTAACGACAAGTCACCGGCGGAACTTTTAAATAATAGGCGTTTCAGGACAAAGTTTGACCACCTTAATCCTCTCACATTTAAGAACCAAGAGGAAACGCAAGTATGTGATGAGAACGAAAACAATAAAGTACGTTCATTTCAAACGGGACAGACAGTGTATTTCCGGAATTACAGTTCAGGGCCACGCTGGTTGAAAGGAGTCGTAGAGAAGAGACAAGGCATTTGTAGGTATATAATAAGATGGAACGGGAAGCTGATGAAAAGACATATTAATCAGATACAAGGTCATGGGGGAGAGGCGAGAGATATCCGCCAGAATACATCAGAAGATACTGGTCGTGAAGTTATACATGACACGGAGAAAAGTAAATCATGTGAAGATAGTGATGAAGATGAGGAAATTAATGTACAAGTAAATGCTACCCCCCCGGCCTCACAGTGGGCTGATATCATAGGGGTTTCTGGGCCTCAGGATTATACGTTTAAACAGAGCCAAGAACGCATACCGCCAACCAACAAACGAACAAGATCACCTTCATCCCCACAAAACATGGAAGCCAAGAGATTAGCCATAGATTCCTATGAGAGTCTGTCAGAGTCTGATTATGAACAGACTGAAGATTCAAACCAAGATTGGTAGACGATGATAGTTAGGTTTAGTATAGATATATGATAGAGTGTAAGGACCTTGTAGTGGACAATTAAATAGTGTTAGTGAACTACCAATAAACAGTGAAACTTAGTGTTAGTGAGCTATCAGTGATTTGTGAAACGTAGTTTTAGTGAACTATCTCGAGGGGAAGGCATGTAGTGTATTGAAATAGGAGGGTACTTCTACAAAACCAGTCTGGATTTGTCAGGTAGGCATTCCCATGTGCTCTCCCGAATTTCGGCGATTATATCGCAATATAATAATAGCTAAAAGTGGTTAAGGTAAACCAATTTTTTTTAGTTTGCAGATATATCTTCGAGCAATACTACAAAGTTTATTATTTTTATCACTGCACCCACATTCGAGAATTTCTGTTTTGCCCTATGGTTGACTGGTAGAGAATGCCTTAAGGCATTAAGTCCGCCATTTGTACTTATTTTTATTGTGCAATAAAGTTTATATGAAAGGAAAAAATTAAGCGTACTTTTTTCCATTTTCTCTTTTAATATAAAATTTGGTTAGTGAGATATCAATCTTAGCTTGATCTGACACGTTCGAGTAACTACAAAAAAAGACCCTATTGGGCTCCCCTACTATATATCATCCGCCTTGCCTGTCGATAAAAAAATAGTGGTTTACACCAACGTTACATGACTCTTAGCTGTATAATGACTCTAATGAGTCAAATGACTTATCTTGCAGACGGCGGGCCAGGAGCATTTCAGTCATCGCCTCCCAGCTGGTACTTTTTCAGATACTGTTTTAAATAAAAAATCAGTCAACCGGTTGTATCGCGGTGGAAACACCGTCAGCTATTCACATGAACATGTAAAAAATACGCGCCTAACCACTTTATGTCCGCAAAGTATGCGTAATGTGTAAATTACGTAATCCGTTTATTTCAAACGCCTGATGGAATGCTACATGCAAAGTTTCATGATTTTAGTTTTACTATCATAATAAGGTAAAAGGGCTTATTTTTTACTTGTTCATGCGACCAGCTGACATTCTTACCAGTGCGATACAACCGGCTGACGATTTTTTTAAATTAACAATAGCTTCTGAACTATCGTCTGACAAAGTATCAAACGGGAGGCGATGACTAAAATTGGTTTTTTTACGTGTTTCGGCTGCTATTCCTCAAACCCACCAACGGAGCGGCAGCTGACGTCCACGAGGGTTCATCATATATAGCCGTTAACCACTATACGAGTTTTCGCCCAGAGGTGATTGGTCATGGAAATCTGTTCCTGGCTCGCGGTCTAGTGCTTGTGTTATTTGGGGTAGGTACTATGCGGGATGTAATCCGTGGGGTTAACTCAATGCTAGGGTAAAGGGTTGTTTCCAATTTTTTGGAACGCTTGTATTACGTTCTATATTCACTAAAAGTTGCCCTAAAATTCAAATTTTATACTAAAAACGGCTTTAAATATGCTAAATTAACAAAATATATTTTGCTTTCGCGCCCAAAACGCCCTTTGAAAATTGTGTGACGTCACAGTTTACGGTTTGACACATAACTAAATACACACCTACAAGATACGAACTGTCAACTGACATTTGTCATTTGTTGTTTATCGCCTAACTGTCAACGGTGTGAATCCGAGAGTTGTGACGTCATCAGAATCTTCAATGACGTTTCTAGTTTGGTCACGTGACGCGTGCCAAAAGATATTTTAAATTAAATATTTACAAAAATATGGTCATTACAGGTTGTTTAACATGTTCTTATAATCCAAAAGAATTTATTGGGATACAATTCTGCCCTAAGATTTGTAGATGGAAACAACCCTATTGAAATAAAACTTCAACTTGGGAGGGACCATTATATTGGCACCACATGGAGCGAGATTTACCTATCTATATTACACTACACTAATACGATTTATAAGCCTAATCAAAAGTTTAGTTTTTCGTACACCTCCGGACCAAACTTAATTGCTTGATTAACACAGAGTTCGCGCACGAAGTCCGAGAAATCTCCAGCTGAGAACGTGAAGGGGCTGGCTTATGATTCCTTGGATTTCGTGCTCAAGTTGTAATGTTTTAGTGACACTTTTTACTTAGATATTTAAGAACATTAATCTCACAGAAAAATGTACTTGATCGCTAAGACAAAACATCTCTCTCAAATTAAATACAGGTGACCCAAAAATACATTGACAAAGAATTTCAGGAATATTTTCTGACTTACATGTATTTTACAAAATGTAATTAAAAATTAAAACTAAAATTATTGAACTAAAGCAAAACGTATTTTTTTACAAGCTTTTACTTAAATTGCCCTGTTAGTATGTAAGTTTGTTCGTTAATTAGTGTGGGTCAGATCTTGGAAGCTAAATTTGACCCACTTCCCTATTTCCGATTGAGCTGAAAATTTGCATACATATGTAAGTTGGGTGACAATGCAATCTTATGGTACCATCGAGCTGATCTGATGATGGAGACAAGAGGTGGCCATAGGAACTCTGTAATGCAACAAAGCAACCGAATAGGGTATTTGACTACTAGTCAAATGAGTTTCTTTTTTCGAACTGTCAAAACGATTTGCCACTATGGAATTTATAAACACTAGCAAATGACGTCACGGTCAAGTTACCTTCTCTTTATAGTTCTATACGAATTATAAAATAGAAATAGTGTCTAAAAATAACGGCTTCTACGTTTTTCTATTAATGTTGTGGTGCTTTATTTCGTGCGTGGTGTGAAATAATTTATTTTAAATACAGTCAAATACCCAGTCAGTCAGTGTTTGGGTTTTTTGAATTGTCTCGATGAGTATTAGTTGCCCGTGGTAAGAAAAGTACACTCAGCGATAAAAGCTTGTACCAAAAATGATTTTTTTGGCAAAAACTTATTAAGATATTCTCCTTTAGATTTGACACTTCAGTTTCGTTACAATTACCAACAAAAAAAATGTCAACGTATTTTTAGACTACCCTGTAGAAAAAGACGCAGTTATGAGTCAGAGGGAGCAAACGATATTGCGATCTCCTTCCGTCAAATAGGTGCGTTATTTTCAAAGCAACGTATATTTTATGTAAATTGGAAGTCCTTATTTTTAACTCATCCCTGCACTTACGTAAGTAAATAAAGCTACATTGTTTGAGGAAAATATAACATTTACAATAGATTCATATAATTCATAATATAATTCTTGTCCGATAAAATTGTATAATATATTACAAAACGACATTTACAACGGTTAATTACATTCTATAGTTTAGGATTAGAAATAACTCCGCAGAAGTAAATTTCGTTCTTATTTTTAAACTACGTGTTAGATTGTAATGAAACTTTGCACATACAATGACATGAGGTATATCTAGTCCTGTAATTAGTTTATATTGCTCCACCTTAAAAAAAAAACGAAAGAGCAAACACAAGTTTTGTATGAGAAACTTAAATTCGCTGAATTATTTAAAACTATGGTGCCTGAGGCTACATCAACTAATTACAGCCCTAAATATACCTTATCCTATTGTAAGTACAAAGTTTCAGAGCAATCTAGCTAGTCGTTTTAAAATGAGAGCGTCGCTACGTTTGTATGGAGAACCAAGCTTGCTGGGGACCCCTAATTTGTAGGCCATACTGAACAACTTACAATAGGACCGACCCCGAAAACCCAAAAAAATCTGCTTTCTCATACATTTCGATTTTCGACAATGCATATGTCAAAGTGCCTCATAAATATAAATAAATGTGCCATTTTCAACCAAAAGGGTACTTAACGCCAGTTGTCAATAAGGCGCTATTTACATATAGCTTCAATAAAATCAACCTTATCGACGACCGACAATGTGGTACCTTTTGGTTGAAAACATCACAAATATCCTTCTGCTTACTTCTACGGAGCTCTTTCTAGTTCTAAAAAAAAATAGCAGAAGAATATACACAAGTTTAAGATTTTCAATTCAATCTTACTTGGATAAAGGGCATAAAGGCCCTCTTCTCTAAAGTGTTCAACAGATACACGTAATATATTTGAAATTAGTAATATAAATAAATGTTCGTAGAATTATTATTTACTTAGGAAAAAATGATTCACCCTGTTCACTCAGTTTTATTTCCATGAAGATTAATCTTCTGAACAGACAGCGAAGAAATATGCCCTGCCCCGGACGCCAGGCGATCGCGCTTATTTAAACGAAATTTAACTTTACGAAGTCCCGCGTAAGTCCCTATTGCATTGGCGAAGCTGTCAGCTGTAGCCGTCGCGTCCTAGGCAAGACTCCGATGACGGCCACAGCCGACTGTGGCGGTCAAAAGGTTAAAAAAAGATGGGGTATAACGAACATAGTTTATTTTGCTCGGGACAAGACAAACTGTATGAGGATTCCATACAAGTGTTTGTCTTGTCCCCGTGACAGTCTTACACCACCTTACCTTATGAGTTTTTGTGAACTGTACACGACAACTATATGCAAGAGGGGTAGCTATGTTATTACTTCTTCTGTTCTGGTATTCTCCTGCTTTCAGAGTTAAACCAATTTAATAAAATCATCTTCGTATTGTTACTTAGCGTAGTCTAAATAACCTTCTTGATAGATGTGAAAAAAGTAACATGTAACATTTTGCAAAAACTAGGTTTCCCAAAACAGTTTTACCAATAACATTGACTTTTTATGTATGTACTTACAAATACATTAAAAAGAATTGAAAAACAAACAAAAAAAATTTTTTTGGCGAAATTTACATACATTCATATAGCATTTTTTCCTTCTATTGGCCTCAGAAATGCGTGGTTAAAATCTTTCCTCGTGTTACACCGAGTATATCGCAAGTTTTTATTATAAGGGGTAAGGTCTAATATTGCTTTACAGCTAGAAAGTACCCATATAATACATAGTTTCTTTTCTATACACAATTACACATACACAGTACATTTACTAAGTTTGGCACTGTTGCCCCTAGCGGGAGAGCGAACGGTTTAAATTATAGCCTAAGAATACGTGTAATTTACGTATAATTTAGTAACACGAAGTAGCCGATTTGACTGGTTCAATTAGTTTGTCCGAGCTTATCCCACTGTCGGAAACCTCATATGTATGGAAGGTAGAGGCAAGGAACAAAATCTCCATATACCAAAAAGTGTCCGAAAAAACTATAAACAGGTGGCGCTACAATACCTAGAATACATGAGAAAAAAATCTAATCATAGACAGCGCACTTCACTCCGTCAATAACGCCTAGGTTCTTACCTATGCTAGCGCTACTCTGGAGAGGTTTGGAACTATTATTTATAGCTGACAGCTGGACACTTTTGCAACAGTTCTGCCTAAGGAGTTTCTGTTCCTTGCCTCTACCTTCCATACTCATATGTATTGTACGGAGTGACGTTTATGTGACATGACTACGTTACGTACTAATAGCCATACATTTGACGTGCCCCTCACCCGCAAAAATCGGTAGGCTATTTTCTACAGAAAATAACAGACAAAGGCGTCTCCAGTTGTTAAATCCTCCAAGGTTTGTACATACACGCCGGCCGCTAGACTACTTTGGAATCGTGAAAGTGTTCACGTTTTTGAATGTTTTGCCTGTCTCTTTTACACTTATGAAATATTTGTACACATGATGGCTTCCCTTTTGCACACTTCAATTATCTTTGAGCATTAGCGTCATCTGTGAGTCAATTTGTAAACTCGACCATAAAGATTTAAATAATAATAGAACCATGATCGTTTTATGTATTGATATTACTTATTTTTTATGCATAACTCTTACTGTTATTCCTCTACTTCCCGATTATTAGAAGTACCCAGATTTTGGCACGAGGGTGATTTTTATCGCGCGGTAAGACGTTAGCGAGCTATACAAATACAAATATCTTTATTTCGCTTTCTAATGTGGTACAAAAGATGTTTAAAATATATAGTAGTCACACACATTTCACCAGAAACTGGCATGCAAACTTATTATAAAAAGCTATGGAGTCGACATTAGCAATAAAGTTCAATTCATATTCATAAGCTTTCTCATTCATGATTGTATTGACTGATTTTAATTTTATAATCTAGAATCAAGAACCTTGACGAGTTTATAAATGATACTTTAATTTTGTCTTTGAGTATATACAAACAAGAATAATTGCCATTTTTTGCACTTCATTAATTTACATAAATAATGGCCATTTTTTGCATTTCATTATTTTATTGCTAATGTCGACTCCATAGCTCGCGAACGTCTTACCGTGCGACAAAAACTCCGATGTCTACGTGATAATAGCTTTAGGTAGAATATGTACCGCACAAAATATAACAGCTGAATTGTACGATTTTTGAAATAACATTTATTTAGGATGAGACCCTTTCGTACTGGGTGACTTATTATCATACGTCGGGGTTTTCGGTGCGGGAATGTTTTCTTGTATTTATAACTTTGTCTATTGTAAAATAATTACCAAACTATGAATTAAAAATAGAAGGTGAGCTTCAAATGCGCTTAGAAATATTAAAATAGTATTGGTTTTAATAGTTTTAACCTGTTTTTTGGCTAGTGTAAAACATTCCCGCACCGAAAACCTCGACGTATGCTTATTATCTCTTTATTTCAATAGCATCTATATACAAAAAGCAGAAGTTACCAAGCGGGCAACACATTCAAAGACAACTGCACACAAGTTTTTGTGTGTGTGTATTTTTTTTGTTTATTTATATACAAAGCACTTAAAACTAAGATACACCACAGAAACTTGTAAGAAGAAGTTTATGTGTGTGTGTGTAGGTCATTTTGAACACCTCACCCACTCGGCTATTTATGTCGCTATATGTTCTAAGGAGTAAATTAATAAACAATTATAATTGTTGTTGATAGCATAAACTCATTAAACGCCACCTACAACGATGACTAAGCACCTCCACTTTATTGAAAATTTAATTCCATATTAATTAACTCCCTATTGTTTATACACGAAAGTACACGAACATTTATTCACAGTACAGACTCGCCATCATATTATAATGATGCTCAAAATATACACACAATAGAGGAAATTGTGTTCATATGTTTGTCAGAGTCTTGTCAACTTAGATATATCTAAGAGCGGCGGTGGCGGACTGTCGCTTTTACCCCCTTATTCATAAACGTCTACTAAAGTTAACGAGCCGCTAATAATCGTTTGTCCCTTTCCATCATACCAATACGTCGGAAAGGGACAAACGATTATTACAATACAATACAAAATTTATTTATTAACAAGGTAGAGTTGATTAGAGGCAGGGTTGACAAAAGTAGGTAATTATAAATTTTATATACATTAGCGGCTTGTTAACTTTAGTTGATGTTTATGAATAAGGGGGTTCGTAGTAAATAAACACGTATTACTTTGCCTGATTGTGTCCATGCCACACACAAAGTATTCGTCACTATTTCATTGAATCGATGAATTCAGTATGTAATTTGTTACTAAGTTTCGGTTGAACCGCTCATAGTCTCCATTTTGCTGCGTGTATTCTGTAAGATCTCTACACAACTACAGCCACATTTATTTTTCATATCACGTCGGTAACAAACACACAGGATGCTAAGCGTGCCGTGCAACTGCAAATAAAAACTTGTGCACACTTTTTAAAGAACTCACTGCAGTCCCTCAAGCAGTGGCGGGCAAGACCACAATTGGATGTGGGCAAGGTACATTTAGCGAGGCCCTCTGATGGCGCAAAAAATAACGAATACATTTTTACGTTGCATCCGAGTTATAACCCAAGATAATTTGAAATAGAGGTGCCATGTCAAAGACTTTGTGGCGACGTAAATTTACTGCCATCTTTCGACATATAATTAAAACTTTTAGAACGCCATTTGACTTTGATCTTTATTATTTCACTGATATGTGTTCAATTTGTTAAATATCAAAAATTGGCGCCATCTAATAGATCAAAGGCCAAAGGTATAGCAGCATCGTTTCGAGCGATGGCGCCATAACATTTAGGTAGTGCCCGGTAAGATGGCGCTACTTTTTGATATTTAATAAATTGAACATTACAAAGTTTTCTTTGACACCTCTATTTCAAATTCTCTTTGGTTATACATATAAAAGCACGAGGCCACTCAGACCGCGAGGCCGCGATGGCCCACGTCGCCCATGCCTAACGCCGCCTCCCTCAAGCAACGGTTACCGTAGCTCTTGGACGCTTGCAACTCCAATACCGTTTCAAAACCTTTTTGAAGAACTTAAATTGGTTCCTCGTGGAACCCAAAGCAAACTACACAAGTTCTAGTACTTTGATTGTGCCTTGACTGTTAGCTGCGAGGAGTACTTGTCTTTCGGAAGGCGGCGCGCGTCGCCAGCAGACCGCTGAGACGAATTCCGAGGGCTCGTCTTCCCGCCTTTCGCCTCCAGTACCTGAAAATAGACGTTAATTCATTATCATGAACACACATTTAAAGATAAAGATAGTTTATTATTCAAGTAGGCATATTACAATGCGCTTATGAACGTCAAATAAAGCTACACCGATTCTAACCCTACACCTCTGACCCGAGAAGATTTAAATACCCTCTCAATTGGAGGACGGTATCCCAATATGGACCGACAAGAAACTCCGCGGGACACATCTTTTCAAAACATTACATCTTATAATTAACATGCATTAAATAAGAAAAATAAAATACAATTTAGATTACTATAAAAATCATGCAATTACATACAGTAGCTACTTTTCTTTATAGAAAATTAATAAAAAAAATGTATGTCATATAAAATCATACAAATTCGCAGGCCACGTAGCGCCCGCCGGCCTCGGTGAGAGACCTACTAGTCCTGCATGAACCCACCTCTCTCCAGGAAGCCCCGCACGGCGTCGAAGCGGTGCGCCAGCAGGGGCTTGGACAGGCCCGCGTAGTACACGTACAGCGCGTTGTTCTCGGAGCCGCAGGCCACGTAGCGCCCGCCGGCCTCGGTGAGAGGCCTACTAGTCCTGCATGAACCCACCTCTCTCCAGGAAGCCCCGCACGGCGTCGAAGCGGTGCGCCAGCAGGGGCTTGGACAGGCCCGCGTAGTACACGTACAGCGCGTTGTTCTCGGAGCCGCAGGCCACGTAGCGCCCGCCGGCCTCGGTGAGAGGCCTACTAGTCCTGCATGAACCCACCTCTCTCCAGGAAGCCCCGCACGGCGTCGAAGCGGTGCGCCAGCAGGGGCTTGGACAGGCCCGCGTAGTACACGTACAGCGCGTTGTTCTCGGAGCCGCAGGCCACGTAGCGCCCGCCGGCCTCGGTGAGAGGCCTACTAGTCCTGCATGAACCCACCTCTCTCCAGGAAGCCCCGCACGGCGTCGAAGCGGTGCGCCAGCAGGGGCTTGGACAGGCCCGCGTAGTACACGTACAGCGCGTTGTTCTCGGAGCCGCAGGCCACGTAGCGCCCGCCGGCCTCGGTGAGAGGCCTACTAGTCCTGCATGAACCCACCTCTCTCCAGGAAGCCCCGCACGGCGTCGAAGCGGTGCGCCAGCAGGGGCTTGGACAGGCCCGCGTAGTACACGTACAGCGCGTTGTTCTCGGAGCCGCAGGCCACGTAGCGCCCGCCGGCCTCGGTGAGAGGCCTACTAGTCCTGCATGAACCCACCTCTCTCCAGGAAGCCCCGCACGGCGTCGAAGCGGTGCGCCAGCAGGGGCTTGGACAGGCCCGCGTAGTACACGTACAGCGCGTTGTTCTCGGAGCCGCAGGCCACGTAGCGCCCGCCGGCCTCGGTGAGAGGCCTACTAGTCCTGCATGAACCCACCTCTCTCCAGGAAGCCCCGCACGGCGTCGAAGCGGTGCGCCAGCAGGGGCTTGGACAGGCCCGCGTAGTACACGTACAGCGCGTTGTTCTCGGAGCCGCAGGCCACGTAGCGCCCGCCGGCCTCGGTGAGAGGCCTACTAGTCCTGCATGAACCCACCTCTCTCCAGGAAGCCCCGCACGGCGTCGAAGCGGTGCGCCAGCAGGGGCTTGGACAGGCCCGCGTAGTACACGTACAGCGCGTTGTTCTCGGAGCCGCAGGCCACGTAGCGCCCGCCGGCCTCGGTGAGAGGCCTACTAGTCCTGCATGAACCCACCTCTCTCCAGGAAGCCCCGCACGGCGTCGAAGCGGTGCGCCAGCAGGGGCTTGGACAGGCCCGCGTAGTACACGTACAGCGCGTTGTTCTCGGAGCCGCAGGCCACGTAGCGCCCGCCGGCCTCGGTGAGAGGCCTACTAGTCCTGCATGAACCCACCTCTCTCCAGGAAGCCCCGCACGGCGTCGAAGCGGTGCGCCAGCAGGGGCTTGGACAGGCCCGCGTAGTACACGTACAGCGCGTTGTTCTCGGAGCCGCAGGCCACGTAGCGCCCGCCGGCCTCGGTGAGAGGCCTACTAGTCCTGCATGAACCCACCTCTCTCCAGGAAGCCCCGCACGGCGTCGAAGCGGTGCGCCAGCAGGGGCTTGGACAGGCCCGCGTAGTACACGTACAGCGCGTTGTTCTCGGAGCCGCAGGCCACGTAGCGCCCGCCGGCCTCGGTGAGAGGCCTACTAGTCCTGCATGAACCCACCTCTCTCCAGGAAGCCCCGCACGGCGTCGAAGCGGTGCGCCAGCAGGGGCTTGGACAGGCCCGCGTAGTACACGTACAGCGCGTTGTTCTCGGAGCCGCAGGCCACGTAGCGCCCGCCGGCCTCGGTGAGAGGCCTACTAGTCCTGCATGAACCCACCTCTCTCCAGGAAGCCCCGCACGGCGTCGAAGCGGTGCGCCAGCAGGGGCTTGGACAGGCCCGCGTAGTACACGTACAGCGCGTTGTTCTCGGAGCCGCAGGCCACGTAGCGCCCGCCGGCCTCGGTGAGAGGCCTACTAGTCCTGCATGAACCCACCTCTCTCCAGGAAGCCCCGCACGGCGTCGAAGCGGTGCGCCAGCAGGGGCTTGGACAGGCCCGCGTAGTACACGTACAGCGCGTTGTTCTCGGAGCCGCAGGCCACGTAGCGCCCGCCGGCCTCGGTGAGAGGCCTACTAGTCCTGCATGAACCCACCTCTCTCCAGGAAGCCCCGCACGGCGTCGAAGCGGTGCGCCAGCAGGGGCTTGGACAGGCCCGCGTAGTACACGTACAGCGCGTTGTTCTCGGAGCCGCAGGCCACGTAGCGCCCGCTGGCCTCCGTGGCGAGGCCGACGAAGTTCTTCTCGTTGGCGTGCCCGGTGAACGAGCGGACGCAGCGGGGGGATTCCACCTGATAAATAATAATAAAGTACGAAAATTTCATTATTGATAAAAAAAAATATCACTATGAATTTTGACTTTCGCGTCTTTTTACAAGCTTTTATTTAACTTCACGTGTATGTAATGTATCTTTGTTCCTTGCTTTGTATGTATGTCCTGGAATCTTGCAAGTTAAATATGACCCACTTCCCGGTTTCCGATTAAGTTGAAAATTTGCATACATATGTAAGTCGGGTTGTTTCCGCCGAAAGATGCCGAGTTCTTCTTTTTGCCATCAGATATTGGTACTTGGGTAACGTTGAAATGACACTCCAACACATTAGATTTCTCCATATGTATTAAAATGGTTACATCGTAAAAATTACAAATATCGAACAATCGATAGCAAAATATGCGCGTGAGCGCGACGAACCGACGAAGATCGTAGGGTCTCTGCCGAGTCTGCCGGGCAGCGCCGCGGCGGTGAGAGGGGAGGGCGGCTGCGCCTGCCGGGGCCCGTTCCCCGCGCGTCTCCTCCCGTGCGTTATTGCTTTATGTATTGGCGTTAACACGGGTGACAATGCAATATTATGGTACCATCAAGCTGATCTGATGATGGAGACAGGAGGTAGCCAACTCTGTGATAAAACAACGCAACCTAATTGTGTTTGGGGTTTTTAGAATTGTCTCGATGAGTATTAGTTGCCTGTGGAAAAAAGTACAGTCAGCGATAAAAGCTTGTACCACAAAAGAATTTTTCTCCAAAAACTTATTCTACTGGCAAAGTTGACTTGCCCAAGTAAACTAAAGAACCACGAAAAGTACAGGTGAGTAATAATTAGGTATGTCAAAGAGATATAAAGTGGAAATCTTCATACCTTCCATAGTTTTAGTTGTGAGTCTGTTGAGGCGGACACGAGCGTTCGTGCGTCGAGGAACTTCACGTACGACACCGCTTTCCTGTTGGCAGTAGGTTAAAGTTAGCAAAGTCTTAAGGCAAAAAAAAAACAGAAAACTATGGTTTTATGTCATTACTTCTTAGCTAACTAGTATGTCTTCTTCTTCCTCGCGTTGTCCCAGCATTTTGCCACGGCTCATGTGAGCCTGGAGTCCGCTTGACAACTAATCCCAAGATTTGGCGTAGGCACTAGTTTTTACGAAAGCGCCTGCCATCTGACCTTCCAACCCAGAGGGTAAACTATTAGCCAATTAGTATGTACAAAACAAAAATAGTAATCATCAACCCATCTGTCATCGTTAAAGCGTACGCAAAATTTTATTATATGGGAAGTCTCAGCTAGACTGAGTGTCCAGCCCGCTAATTGTGTTTGGTACAACCGGCTCATAGTGTTTCCATTTCATCACCTCACCTGTGGTCCCTGAACACGGCTAGAGGCGCCCTGGGGGCCCTGAGGTCGTAGTAGTGCACGCAGTGGTCCGCGGATCCGAACGCCAGGTGGCAGGAGGAGCGCGGGTTGAAACGCACGCAGCACACGTTGAAGCGTGCTTCTAACGTTGCCACAGATCTGGAGCAAATCGGATGATTAAAAATCCGGTGAGCATTGCGAGAGATTTTAACAGTATATTCCTGATTATATTTAACCTTTTGACGTCATATGACGCGCGCGGCTACAGCCCAATATCAACCTTCATGCGTACTAACAAGGTTCACGATTACGCGCCGCGTACGATAGGCGTGGCGTTCAAAAGGTTAAAGACTAAAATGTCTTATAAACTTTTTTGGAATTCGCCTATTTTCAGAAATAAAGCTACTTGCAAAAAAAAAACGCCTTTTTATTGTTACTGAGTGCAAAACGCCTTTTTGATGGCGATGTTGCCACTATGAACATCACTTTGTCAAAAAGTGACAAGTAACACGTTGCAAAAAATAGGTTTTACAAAAAAAAGATCAAATTCTTTATGCGTTACAGTTTTACAAATAGCGTTTACATTTTAGGTACAAAAACCATACAAAAAATCGAAAAAAAAAAATAAACCAAAAAAAATTTTTTTTGGGAAATTGAACTAAACTCATATAACATTTTTTCCTTCTTTTGGCCTCAGACATGCGTGGTTAAAATCTCTCGGGTTCCTCGTGGGCACCTTGTAAATGCCAAGCAGTGTTTGCAGTGTAATGTTTTGTAAAACTGATGGCAGCAAGAACAACTTTAACAACTTTGTGAGAAGAAAAATGTTCTTACGAGATTCTGTTAAATAATCGAACGTACGAAGTGACTTTGTTAGACGATCTTTTGAGTTGGGACAACCCCAATTTTCGAACAGCTAATAACAACTAAATGAGAAGAAAAATGTTCTTACGAGATTCTGTTAAATAATGTACGTTCGACGTACGAAGTGATTTTGTTAGACGACATCTTGAGTTGTGCCAACCCCAATTTTCGTGAAATTTAGGTAGCTGGAACGTATCAATATCTATCGTTTCCAATGCATGATTTAAATTTAAAACGAAGGAGAGTAAGATCAGGCTGAATGTCAAAGAGTCACACCCGTTAATCTAGTTAGTAGCGCTCGTGTTTCACGGTGTTACCTCTCGGCGTTGAGCGCTACTGTGCCTTCGTAGTCTGCTGACGCTAGCACATTCTGTTGACTCTTACCTCTCGGCGTTGAGCGCCCACAGTTTGACGCGCGCGTCGTCAGAGCCACTAGCTAGCAGCCGCACGTCAGCACGGTTGAAGTGCACCGACCAACAACACTTGTCGTGCTCGAGTAGCGCTGGCGTGTCGCATACTACCTTACCTCTCGGCGTTGAGCGCCCACAGTTTGACGCGCGCGTCGTCAGAGCCACTAGCTAGCAGCCGCACGTCAGCACGGTTGAAGTGCACCGACCAACAACACTTGTCGTGCTCGAGTAGCGCTGGCGTGTCGCATACTACCTTACCTCTCGGCGTTGAGCGCCCACAGTTTGACGCGCGCGTCGTCAGAGCCACTAGCTAGCAGCCGCACGTCAGCACGGTTGAAGTGCACCGACCAGCAGCGCTTGTCGTGCTCGAGTAGCGCTCGTGTGCGCTGCCCGGTGCCCGCGTCCCATACCGCTACTGTGCCTTCGTAGTCTGCTGACGCCAGCACATTCTGTACGACAAAAAATTAATCATCAATTTTACGTTTGTTTCGACAATTATTTTGTGATTTTAAACTTATTTTCACAAAATAATGACACTACATCTATGATAACAGTCCAGAAAAATATATATTTTTCGTTTACGTTCCAAAAAAAAAAACCGTACACACAAACGAACGTAACATACGAAGTAGATGAAAAATAAACAAAGTACCTTATGATACGCGTTCCACGACATGCAACTAATTTTATGCGCGCACTGCATCTCCGCGCAGGGGTAGTGCATGTCCACGGCGGCCCGAACTACAGCTTCATATTACTTTGATGCTATATACACTACCTTATGATAAGCGTTCCATGACATGCAACTAATTTTATGAGCGCACTGTATCTCCGCGCAGGGGTAGTGCACGTCCACGGTGTCCCGAACTACAGCTTCATATTACTTTGATGCTATATACACTACCTTATGATAAGCGTTCCATGACATGCAACTAATTTTATGAGCGCACTGTATCTCCGCGCAGGGGTAGTGCACGTCCACGGTGTCCCGAACTACAGCTTCATATTACTTTGATGCTATATACACTACCTTATGATAAGCGTTCCATGACATGCAACTAATTTTACGAGCGCACTGTATCTCCGCGCAGGGGTAGTGCACGTCCACGGTGTCCCGAACTACGGCATCGTATTACATTAACACTGTTTTACGTACCTTATGATACACGTTCCAAGATACACAGCTAATTTTTATGCGCACACTGCATTTCAGCGCAGGGGTAGTGCACATACACGGCGTCCCGAACCACGACTTCATATTACTTTGATGCGATTTACACTACCTTATGATACGCGTTCCACGAGACGCAACTAATTTTATGAGCGCACTGTATCTCCGTGAAGGGGTAGTAGTGCACGTCCACGGCGTCCCGAACTACGGCATCGTATTACATTAACGCTATATTACGTACCTTATGATACGCGTTCCACGACACGCAGCTAATTTTATGCGCGCACTGCATTTCAGCGCAAGGGTAGTGCACATCCACTGCGTCCCGAACTACGGCCTCGTATTCGAACACTTTGATGCGTTTCGTCACGCCGGCGATGGCGAAGAATTCTTCGTCTTTGTCAAACTCTGTAAACGTGGATAATTACAGACTATTACTGCGATATTCTCTAGCTGCCCACAGTTCTATAAGAAGGTTGCCCATTCCATATGATTTTGAATTTTAACTTTGACCAATCAAAATTGCATTTGTTTTGGCAAGTTGTGACGTGTACTAAAGAGGATAAACGATATCTACTCGAATAGTTTTTTATATAATCATTAAAATCCATATTGTTCGTCTGTTTGTCAGTTAAGCCGAATTTGTCTGTCGTAATGCTGTCACGCATGACATATACCCCCTTATTCATAAACGTGTACTAAAGTTACGATGCCGCTGATCATCGTTTGTCCCTTTCCATCATACCAATACGTCGGAAAGGGACAAACGATAATCAGCGGCATCGTAACTTTAGTACACGTTTATGAATAAGGGGGCTAGAGTTCACATCTATCCTTGGATGATTTAACAACCGGGGTCACCTTTAAGAACTGACCCCTTTGTCGAAAACTCGGCCAATGGTCATATGTATTGTATGGACTGACATTTATCTGACATAGCTATTCGTACGTTACGTACTATCTTTAAATTTCATAAAATGGCGCCATCTAATAGATCAAAGGCCAAAGGTATAGCGACAGCGTTTTGACCGATGGCGCCACTTTTTGATATTTAACAAATTTAACACATATAAGTGAAAGAATAAGGATCAAAGTCAAATAGCGTTCTAAAATGTTTAATCATGTGTCGAAAGATGGCAGTAAATTTACATGGCTACAAAGTTTTCTTTGACAATACACGTCTATTTCAAATTCTCTTTGGTACAAATAAAATAAAAGCCTTTTATTTAAAAAAAAATAGCCATACATTTGTCTGGCAAACATCGGCACATTGTTTTGTACAGAAAATTACAATTACATCTATCAGTTGACTGCGTGTAATGATTTTCTACCTTAGTGTTACTGTAGCACTTAGACAGAGAGATAGGCTTGCAAACTGAGTACAGTGTTTTCAAATGAGACAAATATTTGACGTGTCAGAAGTCAGAACACAGTAATGGTGGCGTTGCGACACTACAGACAAATTTGAATTCAGCATTAAGGTTCCTCCTCTCGCAAAATACCGTAAAACTAAGTTACTGTGAAGCATTTTTTTTATATTAACGCATTCACTGCCATGGGGCGTGGCCTAGGAACAAACTTGTATGACGGTGAACGCATATATGCGTCGGTGGCAGTGAATGCGTTAACCTTTTGACCGCCAAAGACGTCATATGACGCGCGCGGCTAATGACCAATATCGACCTTTATGCATACCAACAAGGTTCACGATTACGCGCTGCGTACGATAGGCGTGGCGTTCAAAAGGTTAAATATATGACACTTTTGAGCAGAAAAAAATATATAACAATCTAAAAGATATGAGCGATGATATGGTTTTACTGGAATAATATAATAATATAAATAAGTAAGAAAAAAATGCTGAATTCACCCCCATTTTATTCAGTTGTATCCTTATTACTACTGGAACTTTTATCGAAAATATATGAAACTTAAAAAAAAAAATCACAGAATTTGGTTTTCTTGCTATTTGCAAATTCATAAGACTACGCCTCAATTACTAAAAAAATAAGCCTAAATCCCGCCAAGGTTCCTACCATTACCCCCCTCTCCTCCTATAATCAGTGCGGGGCACGTCGTGTTGCTAGACGGACCTGTGCTGCGTTGCGCGCGCGAGCAAGCGAGATTCTATTTCGAACGCATAGTTCTGCGCGCTCGATCTTTTGCAGTGGGTGGTGCGGTGAGGGGTATAAGCTCCGCCCACACGCGCGAGGTCGTTGGCAGGTTGGTGCAGCCTTAAAAGGGATAGTCATGATACTAACCTATAGTAGACACGATGGTGGAATAATTAATGGCATCGCTGGAGTACGATAGTGTAGCTAACGGCCTCAGTGCCCTGGACATAAAACGAAATTTTAATATTCACGAAAGTCTGTGGCGCATTGTTATCAAAGAGAATTTGAAATAGAGGTGGATTTTTTTAGCCACAGTAAACTTACTGCTATCTTTCGACACATGATTAAAACTTTCAGAATACAATTTGACTTTGATCCTTATTCTTTTACTGATATGTGTTAAATATAAAAAAGCGGCATCTAATAAATCAAAGGAAAAAGGTATGTCAGTATCGTTTCGAGCGATGGTGGGATTAAGTGTGATTGTAAAGAATGAATTATTTATTGTTATGTTATTAATGATGAAATTGATAATTCAATGTATATATATACCGTATTTTTTGACATTTAGATTTTATTCTAGAAAGGTTCTAGACTAGTATTTTTATACAATTTTGATGTTTGACGATCCTTTTGTGAAATTCTTATTATTAAGTTTACTATATCTATAATAGTTCAATGTTTTTTTTAGAACAATAATAACTGCATCAATAAATTGCTCTGATATTTAGATTAAGATGATATTTGTAAAATTTGACGATTTAAAAGTGCTTGTTGCTAGGCCTATTTGAATAAAGAATATTTTGACTTGACTTGATGGCGCCTTGGCGCCAAAACCTTTAGCCGGTGCCCGGTAAGATGGCGCCACTTTTTAATATTTAACAAATTTAACACATATCAGTGAAAGAATAAGGATCAAAGTCAAATGGCGTTCTAAAAGTTTTAATCATGTGTCGAAAGATGGCAGTAAATTTATGTGGCTGCAAAGTTTGACAATACACCTCTATTTCAAATTCTCTTTGTCTTCATGAAGCAATAAGTAATAATTTTAGAAGCAGCAACATTATTATAATACCCTACAGGCCAATTCGAACCTGCACCTAACAGCGAACCGGTATTTGAATCATATTGGGAATCAAATTAGTTAGCTGTCATACATTAATTTTTTCTCGCTTCATGAATAAAGCATTTTTTTTTTGCCTTGAAAAATTGCGCTTGACATTTTGTCGCAAAATCGTAATATGTTTACCTACTGGTAGCCATTAAGAAGTGCATCTGACTGACCTATATCTAGTAAAAGCGACGAGGTCCTCTCTAAAGGCGTCCAAGCCCCCTCCCCCGCCCTCCCCCTTGCTGAGGGTGGCAGACGGGGAGGGAGCGGGCGGCGCTCGGCCCGCTTCCGTGGGAGACCCTTCAGGTAAGCGTTGGTCGCCATTCACGAATGATGGCTTCATTGTGGCTGAAAACAAAGATTTGATCAATAATTCGCTGTGAAAAATAGTGGTAGTCGTACGTAGTAAGAAACAGACAAGATATGTTTATGTTTAGGAATATATTATTCATCTAGCAACATTATCAGCAGAGCTAAACGAGGGGGGGGGGGGATGCTAGGGTCGGCAACGCGCATGTGACTCATCTGGAGTTGCAGGCGTACATAGGCTACGGAGACTGCTTACCATCAGGCGGGCCGTATGCTTGTTTGCCACCCACGTAGTATAATTATACGTCAAATTTACGTTCTGTCATTCACCGGATATTCCACCCTTCAAAACTGCATTCAGTAATTTTCCATATTGAGAATACCACTTGACAAAAACCTATCATGGCCGATACAACGTGTCTGCATTTAATTTTATTTTAAAGTTTAGTTATCGATCCCCTTCGGCTTCGGGCCTTATGCATATTATTTGGTTGTGAGTGGACACTGACTTGAATTTGTGAGTCAGAAGAAAGGAGATTATATAAGATACAACGGGCTCGTTCAACGAAGAAAAACGCAAGTAATTATCTCACTGACAAAGGCACTGTTCAAATCCATTCTTATTTCCGTTCTTTCTTTATTCTGTTCCTAACAGTTTAACCATGACACGTCTCGAAGTTTCTAAGTGTCTAGACACCTAAAATTGCCGATTGTCCAGTGAAAATAATGAAATGGCAAGTGAAGTTACGACGTTACGGCAGAGCAACCGCGAGCCATATGACGAAAACTAAAAGTGGTTAAGGGCGATCTGTAATGAACACTCGTGGACGTCAGCTGCCACTCCGTCGGTGGGTTAAGGAACGACTGCCACTAAAACACGTAAATAAATCGTCATCGCACCCAGATTTTAACTTCGTTAGATGATAGTTATTATCCTATTCTGAATAAATAATATCGTCAGACGGCTGTATATAGGTGGAAAGACCGTCAGCTGATGCCCTGAAGACCGTCACGCAGACGCTAGACGGGTGCATCTATCATTTATTTAAATACACCACGTCACTATTTCATCAACAAAGTGCTTAAGAAAGATGTATAATGAAACCCTGTGAACTTCAGCTGCCGTGCCGTTGGTTAATTTAAGCAGGAGTGCTTACTGGTAGGATGGTTGTCCGGGACCTGGTCATCGTGCTCAGCCACGGTAGTGACCGACGCCACGGTGGTGACCGACGGCGCCGACGTCACAACCGGAGCGGGCATGCTAGCGAGTGCGGGGAAGTAGCAAGTAGTGTCCTTACTAGTAGGATCGTTGTCCGGGACCTGATCTTCGTGCCCAGCCACGGTAGTGACCGAGGCCACGGTGGTGACCGACGGCGCCGACGTCACGAGCGGAGCGGGCGTGCCAGCGGGCGCGGGGAAGTACAGCTCGTCCGCCCGGTGCGCGAAGTAGCACTGGACGAAGTCCTCGAAGTGTGCGACTAGGCGGCGCCATCTGTTGAACGTGCTAGAATAAAGAACTGGTGTCAGTAGCGATTTGTTGGTTTAAATAAAAATGTAAAAACGCCCAGCGTCAAGTATAAAACGACGGACCTACGGAATATCGGTAAAATTGCTCTAACGCACACGGCGCTTCAGAGAAGCTCTTCTCTTGCGAATTATTGAGATAATATTAGCTGTCCACGCGTGTCTCAGCGAACATACCTGATATGCTAGAAAAGCGAGGTAGCCCCAACAACCTGAAACCGTTGTTATGCTGAACGCGACATTTTATTTATTTATTTAAACTTTATTCCATAAACATATACCATCATAGGGTTGTTTCCATCAACAAATCTTAGGGCAGAATTGTATCCCAATAAATTCTTATGGATTATAAGAACATGTTAAACTACCATTAGTGGACCTCTAATGAGCATATTTTTGTAAATATTGAATTTAAAATATCTTTTAAGACACGTCAAATGACCCAAGTCGAAACGACATTGAAGATTCTGATGACGTCACAACTCTCGGTTTGACAGTTCGATCAACCAAGGCCCCGTTGTCTGTTCTCAGTACAAAATGTAATACTCAAGCCGAAGCCATTTTGGTGGTGGGCAAGCTGTGTATGTGTGCGTTTAGGTAAATGTGTGTGAACAAACCTTGTTGTTACGTGTGTATGTACATAGTTGTGTCAAACTGTAAACTGTGACGTCACATAATTTATAAAGAGCGTTTTGGGTGCGAAAACATCTATCAAAAGATATTTTGTCAATTTAACAAGTTTAAAGCCGTTTTTAGGGTAAAAGTTGAATTTTAGGACAAAGTTTGGTTATTATAGAACGTATTGCGTTTCAAAAAATTTAAAACCACCTTATTATGTACAAATGGCTAACTTAATGCCAAAAGAAATTCTCTGCCAGTCGACCATAGGGCCAAACAGAAACACAAAAAGTAGATACTTACCTGTTGTGTAGCGGGTTCTCGCCCGCGGCGCCGGCGAAGCCCTCCTCGTCGTCCGGCGACGGCGGCGCCGCTGCGCTGTCTGACACGGAACCAGCCAGCTCTGTAAGCTCCTAAAACAATCATATTTATTTTATTTATTTTATTATTCAAATTAGTTACACAGCATTACAGTATTACTACTAAGGCACTGCGAACTACAAAACATATTTAAAAAATACAAAGATACGAGATAAAACAAATAATAACAAATACAATTTTTTTTTTATGATATGAATATGATGATATATTCCTTCATTATTAGCTAGAAGTTTAGTAGCTCATGTTCGAGAGACGTCGACCGCTGGGTAAAGGCTTCCTTAACCCTTTGAACGCCACGCTTGTCGTGTGTCTTCGTGAACCTCGTCGGAATGCACGAACGTCGATATTAGGCTTCTCTCATTTCCATATATTTTTGAAGTGAAAACTTCTTTAGCGGCGCTGTGCACTTTTTGTGATGGGGAAAAAATATTAAACTCGCGACAGGTCACGTGACCGACAGATTAGTCAGATTGAAAATTCGTAAGACAGACTGTGACCTGATCGAAAAACTGTTACAATGTCATTGAAGCCAGTAGACCGCCGGCGCGGCGTAGGAGAGGAAGTATTGTATTTTACCACATAAATGATAGTACTTTTATACTGATAATTAAAGCAATTCGTGCAAAAATATTCCCTAACCATTCCAAAATATCGTTAATATTCACGTTTTCACTTCTGCCGGCACTCCCGGAGTGCAACCCGTTGTTTTTTTATATATATATTTTGCGATATAGGAGACAAACGCCTAATGGGAAGCGGTTGCCGTCACTCCTAGACAACCACAAAACCAGCGGGGTTTTACAAGTACGCTTTTTTCTTGAAGGTCTTATCGGTCCAAAAATACCCCAGGCGACAGCACATTCCACAGTCTAGCTGTGCGAGGCAGGAACTTTCTGAATTGTATTGTGTTGTATAGTTACATTGAAAACAATATATAAACTGACCTTTCTTAGAGCTTTGACAGCATCCGAAGCCGGTCCAGACTCGCCATCTTCAGAAGGAAATGAGGCTAGGCCCGCCGCGCCCGCTTTCAAATCCTGTGAACATTCATTAACGTTATCATCATATTCCTAGCGGCAGTGGCGGGGCAAGACCAAAATTGTATGTGGGCAAGGTACATTTAGCGATGCCCTCTGGTGGCGCATAAAATGACGAACATTTTTACGTTATGTCCGAGATATACTTTTTGGGGCGCGAGGCCCCTCGGACCGCGAGGCCGCGGGCGGTGCTCGTGCATTTTTGCCACCGTAACATGCGCTTTTTTTTTTTTTTTTTTTATGTAATAGGCTGCAAACGAGCAGACGAGCCGCCTGATGGGAAGCAGTCATCGCCGCCCATGGACATAAGCAACATCGGAGGAGCCACTTATGCGTTGCCAACCTTTGAGAACCCTAAAAACCTGCTTCTTGAAGAACCCCATGTCATAGCGCAAGGGAAACACCTCAGAAGGTAGCTCATTCCACAACTTGCACGTTCTGGGAAAAAACGAGCGAGATGCCCGCTTGTTCTTGGTTTGCCACGTGTCGAGAAAGTGAGGATGAACTTTGTTTCTTTGGCGGGATGTGCGGTGATAAAAACGTGACGGTGGCACCAATTCAAAAAGTTCTTCAGAACATTCCCCATTGTACAGACGGTAGAACAGGCATAGAGAGCCAACGTCTCTCCGAAGACTGAGGGGTTCCAAACCGACTGTGAGATCGGGGTCACCAACAATACGAACTGCCCGACGTTGGATGGAGTCAAGTGGAAGAAGTTGGTATTTCGGTGCTCCAGACCAGAGGTGAGAACAGTACTTTGCTCTCCACTGGATAATTATGGCTGCTTCATTGGTGGATAGGACTCGCGTGCGGGGTTCAGGAGATTTCTATAAAGCATGCCATAGGGCCCGCATTCGGGGAACTGTTTTCATTGGTGTTTCATTTCACGTATGCGGGGTGCGGGAGATTTCCAAAACGCATGCTATTATGAGTTCCACTAGTCGTTATACCCCTGCCGCCCGTCCCCGCACGCTTTATAGCCATTAAGTAAGTTAGACGGTGGAGTACTTGTTACTGTACTCACCCGCAGCGTGCCGGCCACGTGCTCCATGTCGGCCTGGACCAGCGCGGCTTCACGCGCGAGCTGCTGCAGCTGCTGCTGTCGATGCCGGTGCAGCTGTGCCAGGAACTCATAGAGCAGACGGTGGTGCGCGGCCGCTGATTCAGCTTCGAGCAGACGCTTCCGTCGCGTTAGCACCTAGACACGTCAAAAAAACAGTCAGATTTAGCCATATACTGCTTCATTAGGACCTTAAAAGAATGTACAAACAATACATGCCGTACCACAAAGAGGAATTTAAAATTATTGCAAAAGCATCATTAATAGGAATTGTAACAAACTTCTAACCATTAGTAACTGATAATAAATTGAGTGCTAGTACCCTAGATTGTCTTCACAATATCTCTAACATTAGCTCCCTGCGAGGGAGGCCGAGTCGCGTAGCCTCCGCCGCGAGACCAGGTCGTTTAGCATAAAGTTTAGGAACAGTAGCGCACGGCACGTAGCTTCGCGTCTAGGCTTGTAACGGCGGCGGACTCACCTCTAACATAAGCTTCCTGCGAGGGAGGCCAAGTCGCGCAGCCTTCGCCGCGCGACCAGGTCGAATGGTACACAATTGTATTTTTTCGTAGGGTTTTACGTTTTTATAAGAATGTCCGCGAGTTAGTAAAAGAGCCGGATTTCATTTTTTTTTTTACTTCCAATATTATTTAAGTCAAGGTTACAGTTAATTTTGAAACAATGTCAAGTAATGCAGAAGAATCATATAAAAACATCCAATATAATTGATCTAAAGTTATAGTTTTACCCTGAATTTCATTTTCTTATTGACTGCTATTATATTGCACACAACTGTAGCTTCGCATCCGGACTCACCTCTAACATAAGCTCGACGTCAGGCATAGCCAGCCTCGCGCTCTCTGCCGCCAGTAACGCCCTAAAAGCCTTGCAGCGTCGCCCCCCTCTGAGGCCTGCGAGGGAGGCCGAGCGGAACGCAACCTCCGCCGCGCGACCAGCTCGTTGAGCATGAAGTTTAGGAACAGTAGCGCACGACACGTAGCTTCGCGTCGAGGCCTGTAGCGGCCACGGACTCACCTCTAACATAAGCTCGACGTCAGGCATAGCCAGCCTCGCGCTCTCTGCCGCTAGTAACGCCCTAAGCCTTGCAGCATCGCCCCCCTCTGAGGCCTGCGAGGGAGGCCGAGCGGCACGCAACCTCCGCCGCGCGACCAGCTCGTTGAGCATGAAGTTTGGGAACATGTGGTCGCGGCTGGCCACGGCTGCGCCGCATTTTGGACACCGTCTGAAGACAATAAGTTTTTGACAAACCATTTTTATAACACATTCTTTGCTATCTGTACTTTCCGCACACAAAATAATTCGACTCATCTAGCCTCTCTAGTGGTGCTGATAGGCATTCACGTTGATTAAGCCTCGCGAACAGAAGAATGTATACAAAATATCTGACACGATTTTATTTGTAGAGCCATAAGAGCGTGTCACATTTTTTTGCGGCCTTCCGTGTGAACACAGGCAGAGGTACAATAAGTATAGAAATGAAATAGTAGAGCCGGCAGATGATCGAACGAGATGCTCTTATGGATCTTTCAGTAGGAGTAACAGGGAAAGCGCTATGATTGTTTGTTCTTGTCACTAGTATGGCTTATGGTGGGCAACAAATAACCCGACCAAATTACGTAGGTTGTTTTTGGTATGTTGTCAGGAACGTGTTTTTAATTTGGCGCATTGCGTATGTTCTGTCCCTTACGAGCGCACACATCTAGTTGATCCTTCCATCTATGGGTGTGTAACATATTATTGCAGGTAGCTGTACGGTCGAGTGCACAAACAATGTTACAAGCCAACGTCCCAAAATAGTTATTTGTTTTACAAGGGGGCAAAGTTGCACGAGGGTTAAACAAACTTTGCCTCCGAGTGAAACACAAAATTTTTCACCACATCAACGCGAGGAAAATACTAACGATGAAATGAGCGTAATACTCTTATAAAATGTATCATTAAAAATCATCATTTAAGGTGGTTCGATTTTCATACAAAAAACAATCGCTATTTATTAATTAATTACACAATATTATTACATAAATTGTTGCGCATCTATCTACTTTCGAATATTCATTTGCGCTAAATTAATAGAAAAACTTTGTTTCATACAGAAATCATGCAATAATCAACGTCATATTTTTATAAATTTTACTCATGTGTGTGTGACAAATGTCGTGTACAAATACATTGCGACGTTGCCACTCCATGCCTCGGGCGGCCATCGGCGCGACGTTGCGATGTTTGACGCGTTTTTAGCTGACTCTGTCGACACTGACACTCAGTGTGACCAGGCGTACGATAATTGTCATACATGTACGATAATTTGGGCCCCGGTATGACGTAATGTTCCAAAGAGCATTATCGTACACTAAAGTACTATAATTTCAGCCCTTGGATGATGCCACCTTAAAAGTCTAGTAATTTGAAGCAAAATATGACACTTTCTCTCAGAAATAGGCTAAAATTAGTATCTTTTGGGTGTTCGGCTCCTTGGTGTAAGTTTAAAGTTTAAAATGTCACAATTTCCTGTATACCGTTTGAGTCTATCCCAAAAATACACAAACATAAACAGATTTTTTGCGCAAATTAGACGAAAATTGTATTTTTTTTATTATTAATTCGAAATTTAAGCTTATTTTGCTAGACATTTTTAGGGGCTGCCTTTTTGATTGGCGTACGATATTTTTTTCAACGGTACAATAATATTGACACTCAAGTACGATAATTCTCTTCCGCTCACCTGGCAACACTGCTGAAACTTGACAGGACCTGGGGGCCTACCGCGAAAACCGAAATTCGCAAATTGCGGGGATCTTTCTCTTTTACTCTCACTAAGACGTAATTAGAGTGACAGCGAAAAATGCCCGAAATTGACGAATTTCGATTTTCCCGGTAGCCGCCCTGGTGCTTGAGGTACTTGATAGAAAACAACGCTGCCGCATGTTCTGAATTGTGATTTTATGTGTTTTTGGTTTGAAAATGATAGCGACGTCTAAATCAAGTTACAAAAATCATCGATATTCTGGTCCGCGAAAAACCAAGAAAAGTGTAACTGTAATTGGAGTCTACAAAAATGACCGATTCATAGAAAATATGACCTAGAAACTAGTTCACTTTTATAAAACTCAATTTTGCCCGAGATTGTACTTAGGCGAATACCTAAGGGAGCTAAGTGTATTGATCTTGAATAATTAGTTGGCTAATATATGACTTCAACATGATATGGACATTTACATCATAACTATTATACCTAGTTGGTTACTAAGTTCTGTTACTCGATTTCTTTCTTTCTTCCTAGCGTTGTCCCAGCATATTGCCACGGCTCAATGGAGCTTGGGGTCCGCTTTGACAACTAATCCCAAGATTTGGCGTAGGCACTAGTTTTTACGAAAGCCACTGCCATCTGACCTTCCAACCCAGAGGGTAAAACTAAGCCTTGTTGGGATTAGTCCAGTTTCCTCACGATGTTTTCCTTCACCGAAAAGCGACTGGTAAATATCAAATGATATCTGTTCTGAATAGGGTTCCCAACCGTACTATATTATATAGTATTGTACTATATTTTGGCTCTCTGTACTATATACTGTTGAAAAAATATATAGTACGCTAAAATACTATATTTCCGACATCCTTCTAATTTGTTCAAGATCGATTATCAATTTAATTCTAATCAAATAAAATTAGTTCAAGTATGAAGACAAAATGGCGTGAGGAATGCAACAGGGATGACATAAATTTAATAAAAAGTGAGCTATTAAATTGTCATAAATAATCAGTATGGATGTACTGAATCGTTGTCTCATTTTATTAAAAATTAGACATTACTAAAAAATTTAGCTTTAAACTTTAAATAAATATTGTTATTAAAAAGATTTTTTTTACTCTTTATTATTACTGGGCGTATGAGATGACGAGTGAGCAGTTTTACATATATTAACTGATGGCATGTTAGCTGAAGTCTAGGAATAGGATGATTTTGACAACAGAGAGTGGTCTACACAAAAGGAATACTTAAGAGGTCGTTATCGATTTTAGTCGCAACACTGTCAAATTCATAGATTTAGTCGATGAAATTGTACAACTTCTGTTAACTATTAGAAATAACAAGTACTGGTTTCTATTAGCGCGTCTTGTTATCTTTCATTTTTTTTAAATAGACTCATTTAATTAGTAATTATTGTTTTTCTGATGGAAGTTTAGGTAAACGCGCGTAAAGCACTGATTTTGTTGATCTTATTTGTAAATTTCGTAAAGTTTGGACTGCTAAAAATGGTAATTTTGTGTTACACATATCCTTTACTTCAACTTTAATAAACTACATTTTTGTTATTATAAATTTGAATTTAGTTATTTGAATGAAAGTTAGACGTAATCAATTTTCTCCAGAACTAACTTCAAAACAAGTGACAATTTCTCTGAAAATCGACTTAATTTCAACGTAATTTTGATGAATTTTTAAAAACTGTCCCTTCTCGTCACATATTACCGGGGACGCACGCTTGCGACCTCATTATTAAAAGGCAAGTTGAGAAGACGTGCTAATAGAAATCAATACTTGTTATTTAGATATTACGTAACAAAAGGAGTAGGTACAATTTCAACGACTAAATCTATCAATTTTACATTTTTGCTCTAAAATCGTTACCATAACTAATCTTAGTGCTAGTAAGTATGATTAAACGTATATTACACTTATGTTAAGCATTTTATCTAAAAGTACTATATTTTTTTTTAATGTACTATATTTTTAATGCCTTATTCTGGAAAATACTATATTCCACCAAAAAATAGTTGGCAACCCTAGTTCTGAAGTTCTGTTACTCGATTTGCAACCTCTTTATTTCCGTTAAAACAAATGCTACCGAAAAAATAAAAAATGACTGTTACGAATCGTTCAAAAATGGACTCATTTTTGATCCTTCATTCGTTAGGTTAAGTCATTAATGTTTGCAATTAAAAATCATTTTTTTTTAATATAATTTAATTTAATGTATCCAAATATTTTTATAATTAATTTCATTCAGATTGCATCATCATCATTCGCTTGCCCTTATCCCATTCATTTGGGGTCGGCGCAGCATGTCTTTTTCTTCCATATCTTTCTGTCACCCGTCATCTCATCATTCACTCGCGTTCGTTTCATGTCATCTCTCACACAATCCATCCACCTTTTTCTAGGTTTTCCTCTCCCGTTCCATCCCTCCACATTCATTCGTAATACCTTTCTCGTCACATGACTTTCATCCCTCCGCATCACATGCCCATACCACGCTAGGCGATTCGCTCTTACTTTATCTATTATGGGTGCAACTTTCAGGCTTCCTCTTATATACTCATTCCTTATCCTATCCATTCTTGTCACACCACACATCCATCTTAACATTCTCATTTCCGCTACGTGCAATCTCTTTTCATCCGTCACTTTTAGGGCCCAACACTCTGATCCATACATGACGACAGGTCTTATGATGGCTTTATAAATTTTACCCTTCAGTCGGAGGGGCATCCGGGCGTCACAAATTGTTCCCGTGACCTGTCGCCATTTCATCCAACCTGTGCTAATCCGGTTTTTCACGTCACGGTCAATATCGCCATCGCACTGCACGAGCGAACCGAGGTACTTGAAGTCTGAGCAGACCGGCAATGTAACGCCATCGAGTTCTATGGCAGCGAAACCGGAGAGACCGCCGAAATCGCAGAACATATGTTCAGTTTTAGATCTGCTGATCTTCAGGCCAACATTCTCCAGTTTCCGCCGCCATTCCTCAAGTCTGCTCTGTACCTCGAGTCCGTCTTCACCCACAAGCACAATGTCATCAACGAAAAGCATACACCAGGGTGCCTCCTCCTGTATATCCGACGATATTGCATATTTTTTAATTAAAATATTCAATGAAATGTATAAATTCAATCGTTATTCAATATCTCTATGTTCTAATTTCACTATGGCAATTTTATATTCAAAACTTTGACAGTTTACAGAGCTTTTAAAAACTTACGGTTGCTATCCAATTCCCAACGACTGTTCACTTTGCCACTTTTTGTATTCTTGTATTTTTTGAAGTAAACCAGCGTCTATACTACAGTCCACTATTATTTACCACCTCGACAACACCTGAGACCAGCGAAGATTTTACAATGACATAATGTGGTGGATTTGTGAGCTATAATTATATACCACACATAACGCTTATCTCGTCGTATCTATAATGAATTGGGGCCTAAAAGAGAATAGTATTCCAATTTTTTGAAACGCTTGTATTACTTTCTATATTAACTAAAAGTTGCCTTAAAATTCAGCTTTTATACTAAAAACGGCTTTAAATATGTTAAATTAACAAAATATATTTTGACAGATGCTTTCGCGCCCAAAACGCTCTTTGAAAATTGTATGACGTCACAGTTTACGGTTTGACACATAACTACATACACACGTAGAAGATACGAACTGTCAACTGACATTTGTCATTTGTTGTTTAACGCCTAACTGTCAACAGTGTATGTTAATCCGAGAGTTGTGACGTCATCAGAATCTTCAAAGACGTTTCGAGTTTGGTCACGTGACGTGTGCCAAAATATATTTTAAATTCAATATTTACAAAAATATGGTCATTACAGGTCCCCTAAAAGTAGTTTAACATGTTCTTATAATCCAAAAGAATTTATTGGGATACAATTATGCCCTAAGATTTGTAGATGGAAACAACCCTATTGCGATACACAAATGTGGGCACCCGCCAAACATGATTTTGGGTGTGTCATACTCAGGGCTAACACAGATTCATTTCTGTGAAAAAGGTGTGAAAACCGGAAACTGGAAACCGTTCTCGAACCAATAGTGAAGCCCTTAAGCCACACCCTATTTCAAAACCAGCCATGGATCTTTGAACAGGACTCAGCTCCTGCACATAAGGCAAGAACAACTCAAGCCTGGTTTCGAAGGAACAAAATTGACTTTATTGCCCACGAAGACTGGCCGTCGTCCAGCCCGGACCTTAACCCCCTGGATTATGCCATATAGCAGGTTATTGAGGAGAAAGCCTGTGCTAAACCCCACACAAATATTAACTCCCTCAAGCGGGCCATAGTTAAGACAGTGACGGAATTAGACATGACAATCGTGCGTGCCGCTATTGATGACTGGCCTCGTCGTTTGAGGGCCTGTGTCAAAGCCAGAGGAGGCGATTTTGAATGATATTGTCATATGTAATTCCTGATTTTGTGTACTTCATTTTAATATATACTTTATTAAACTTTCGTTGGTATATTTTATGTAGATAAAGATTATTGCAGTAACAGAATTTAATAACCAACTAGGTAGAAAACAATGCAATACATAAACACATAAATTGGATATGATGTGATCCGTTGAATGAAATTGACAATAAATAAAATAAATAAATAATTTTCTATCTCTAGGCATTGTGTGAAACTTCTAGTTGTGTCAAAATATCGGGAAATCAATAATATAAACAAACATGGTAAATATCTCATTTCTTTTTATAATGGTTATAAATAGAAGGCCATGCAATTTTGTAACTCACTGTAATTTAATTAAATGTATCGTAATTTTTTTTTAACACTACTGTAAAATAGTACCTACTTTTTTAAAGGCTGGGCAGTAAGTGATTGCTTTAATTTTAGAACAAAACAGCGTTTTTTTTTGAAAAAAATACCGGAAAATCTGGCTTACAAATTTGGACTTTCTTAGGTTCATTCTACTTAGAATCTTCTCCACCCTAGCATTAAAAAAAAGATATCCTAAAATATCCATACCATTACGTCACAATTTAGTGTGAAAGAAATTTCAGTGTAAAACTAAAATTTCAATACAAATTTTCGGGTTTTTTTAGCACGAGGATTGATTATGCTAGTGATTCTGAGTTGGAAGAACCCAAAAATATCATGATGTGTGAGAATCAGATTTTTAATATTTTTATGGAAAACGCTCAGATTTCTCATGAAATAATTTATTAATAATAGATACTTGATAATACTGATAATAAAAAAAAAAAAAAGGAGTCTCGAACCCACATCCTCTTGCATGTATTTCCACGTACATACTGCAACGCTATTGAAGCCTACTCACGCTGTGCCAAATTGTCTACTACAAGGATCCCAGTAAGACTGTTTGAATGTGTGAGTGATACTTAGAAATAGAGTCAAGAAACATTCTGTCGACATTAAGGGGTAGTTTTTGTACAATGAAGTGTTCAATGTTTGTTGTAATAATTCAATATTTATTTAAAGAGTGCGCTAAACATAATTTACAGTATAGAAATACCAAGACTACTCCACAAAAAAATTAAAACTCAAAATTTGCAATTGTGGCGCCATCTAGTGAGGTTTAAGCTTTGGGTAACCTAGTCTAACCACCTTAAATGTCAATTCCACCAGCTAACATAAGGAAACAACTCAAAATTTGCATCTGATTACTTTGCCCCACATATGAATAAAATGCCACTTTCTCATACGTTTTTGAACCATCAAGAGGGCCTTTACCAGTTGGTATGGTGAAATAGTTATTTACGATACAAGTACAGAAAATAGGAAGTTCGCAACGAGTGGTGATAAATTGACAACATTTCAATTTTATAAAACCTGAAAATTTACAAATGATTTGGAAGTGTTTTGCTTCCTGAACGCAGCAATATATTAATATAAATTTAATATGGCTTATCACAAAAAATATAAAAGAATAAAAAAGAAATGTGATTTTATCAATTCTATGGTGAGATGCCATTGCCATTCATCACCAAAAGAATTTAGCTGTCATAATGAATTTGACATTGTCAATTAAATACGACGTATTCATTGAATTTCAAAACAACGAGAAATTTATTTATATAAAAAAATTAAGTTACTATCTACTAAACGTTTTTAAAATGGACAATGCCATATGGATCGATGAGGTATATAATCCTGCAAAGTATACCAAATACCTACTGTTTCGTCATTGATGTACGTAATAGGGGTAGATGAGGTACCAGGCGCTCGATCGTGAGCCACAAAATATAGGTTCCGGGACCTATATTGAATTAGTCGTACGGGTGACGCTGAAGTGTCAACATTGTCATCAAATTCGATAAAATATTGCCAAATAATGCCGTGTTGCGCCTTTTTCCAGTGCTTCAATAGCTCCAAGCACAAAAACAAAGCTCACGGTATCACTTTTCATTCGTAAGTACTGTTATAAACATTTGAAAACATAATTTTTTCTAAATAAAATTAAAAATTTCCTTGTTATTGAGTGAGCGCGACAGCTAAATAATGCATTACCCATGTGAGTAACACGTTTATCCGAGTGTCAAGTAGGCCTGCCCACTTCATGCATTGTAGAGTCAGCAATTTTTTTTATAAATAATGCAACTTTTTAAATCATGTGCTCCTATTCCTTGAAACTATAGAATGTAACCGGTTTTTATTTTAATATACGAATAACCGGTTGTTAACCAAAAATTCAGTTTTTCTGATAGTATTGTTAAAACAATATCTTGCATTAACTTGAAATCCAAATATCGGGAATAGTCCATCAAAAATTACTAAATAGTACTTGTACAACAATAGGAAAACTATGGACAACATTTTTAACGAGAGCTCGATTTACAATTTTAATATGCGAGTTATAGTGTAGTTTTAAGATGTATTTATGTATGTTGAAAACTGTGTAAAAATATTTAGAACAGATATTAGATCAATCAAATTTAACCTTTTATCATAAACAAAAGAAATAAATAATAATCATCTCTATTTGTCAAGTAAAATGTATGATGACTGGTCTGGCCTAGTGGGCAGTGACCCTACCTATAAAGCCGATGGTCCCGTCCCGGGTTCAAAGTTCTAATGATGGAACCCATGAAGAATTGAGGGAACACTTAAAGTCTTATAGGTACACATATAGTGATTTTTGTGGTTTTTGTTTACAAATTAAGCATTTTCATCCAAAAACTGGCAATTAGTGTAGTGGAACTGCTGATTATAAACAGAACGAAACTCCCTAACTACGTATTTACCGTTTGAGTATTTGTTTTAATTTGTCCTCTTTGTAGAGCAACTAAGGTGATGAAAATGAAAACGATGAAAATCAGAACGAATACTTTAAATTGAACATTCTAATGTAAGGGCACGCTGCCGTCTCAAATCGAGAAAAGTGGGACATTGCTAATTTCGCCTTCGATAGGGAATGATTAAAAAAAATATAAATTCAAAATCAGTATTAACGTTAAAAAAATGAAAACTATAATGTTTAGAGAAAAAACTTTCACTTATTTCTATTTTAAAACGAGCTGCAGCTGTGGAAATGCCTGAATTGTGAAAATTAAAAATGATGCTCGGTTTCGTTTTTGATACAATTTTTTTTCTCCATACATTATAATTTTCCTTTTTATACCGCCCTCTCCGCATATTTTTTTTAATTGTATAGATAAACTATCGGTTTTACATATAAAATACATACAGTTTTACATATTTTATTTGTGTTAGCGAAAAAAAAAAAAGTTTTCCATAAAATAAATAAAGTGCCTATTTATTTTAATTTCGTATATATTTTATAAATATTTGTTTCCTGACGCTACCTAATAAAGACCGCCGTTGGTGGCCCTTATTCCCATGACTTACAACTTGTCCAATATAAGTGAATCCGTATACGTATCGTAACTATGAATAAACAAGGTTCACACTTTTATATTGGTTATCTTGAGTCGTGCGCTCGGTGAACGATTGGAATATATAAATACCAGGAGTAACTACGAATTATCAGTGATTACATTATCTCTTGTCAAGCGTACTTGTCTTTTCCGAAAAACCATCAGAAGTGAAACCTCGAGATCCCTATCAACAGTATCAACTGAGATCATATCGTTATACTGGTTTTCTCGAGGCGACACGTTAGTTGAACATAGTGAATAGTCGACCAGGGTTTCAGAAGTAAAAAACGAGGGTCAATTTCATGCTTTAAAAATATGATAGTCAATCATTTGATATTAATCTCAGTGTAACTCGCTCGCTCAGATATTTGCTTGAAGTGAGAGACGGTCTAAGATTAGGTAATATCAAATCATTGTATTTTTTTAAAATCGAAATGACTTAATATCACTTTAAGACGACAATGTAAGAAGTATGTACGTCTCGCCTACACATTTGTATAATGTTATTAGTTTTTCTCTGTTGCACCTCGAGGAATACGCAAAATATAGGGGTCTCGCTTGCGCAGCACTGTTAACTATATTTGGTTATCCCTGTTGCTCGTTGTGCACATGTACATTATAATGGTGTGTAGTATTTGCAAATGAGTGGGTGCTGGACCAGATTTTAGTTTTGTCAACTATTAACGTCACATATCTACCCCTTTTACTTACATCAATGGTCTAAGATTAGGTAATATCAAATCATTGTATTTTTTAAAAATCAAAATGACTTAATATCACTTTAAGACGACAATGTAAGAAGTATGTACGTCTCGCCTACACATTTGTATAATGTTATTAGTTTTTCTCTGTTGCACCTCGAGGAATACGCAAAATATAGGGGTCTCGCTTGCGCAGCACTGTTAACTATATTTGGTTATCCCTGTTGCACGTTGTGCACATGTACATTATAATGGTGTGTAGTATTTGCAAATGAGTGGGTGCTGGACCAGATTTTAGTTTTGTCAACTATTAACGTCACATATCTACCCCTTTTACTTACATCAATGTGTTTCGTCCCTTACCTACTGCAAAAATACCAAAAATGATGCGTCGAAGATATCGGTACAAACATTTAATTACTTATCATTCGTTTATGTTTATCCGTCGTATCCGTATGAAAGCCTGATATCGTATTTGTGTATCAGTATCTGTTATAATATCCAAATCGTCGTAAAAATCTCATATTTTGTCAAAATTGTTTTAAAACAACAGCGGTTTAAAACATTGACAATGACAGACAACGTCAGATTAATTAAGTCATGTTTTTTTTCTATCGAGATAAGATAAGAGAGGAGTTACGCCATTTTAGGAAAAAATAAACTATTAGCATGTTCCTCGTTTAATATAGCCGTTTAAAATATTTTTACACAATTTTGAATTGTGGTAACTCCGGGGGTAAGAATATTGTTACTAGAGTCTTTAATTCACTCCAGCCTGCGGCTGTCGTGAATATATACTATATAGACTGTCGGACACTATGTCACTTACCCCCATCGTTGCACAATGTACTATTAAGGTCGTGTGTTGACCGCTCTCATTACAGAACTGGCGACCGCATACCTATAATAGTATTTTATACAATCGTGATATAATAAAGAGCTTTTCAGTCGAGTACCGTTTTTAGGCAACGAACCTTGCTAAGTTGCCTAAATAAGGTACGAGATTGAACAGGGTTCGAAAGGATAATTATCAATGATAGTTATCTTGATAATTATAGCGATAATTATCGTGATTTTTATGCTTGATAATTATCGATTTGATAATATCCTCAAAATTTATAAAATGCGGTATGTTTAATAACAAATATAATTCGATTTTCACATGATAATTGTGTTATATTTCAATGGTTAGTAAAAAAGCGGCCAAGTGCGAGTCGGACACGCCCTTGAAGGGTTCCGTACCATTTATGACGTATTAAAAAAACTACAATGGTAATGTATATCATATATTTTTTTTAGTTTTATCATTCTGTTATTTTAGAAGTTACAGGAGGAGGAGGGGACACATTTTAACACTTTGGAAGTGTCTCTCGCGCAAACTATTCAGTTTAGAAAAAATGATATTAGAAACCTCAATATCATTTTTGAAGACCTATCCATAGATACCCCACACGTATGGGTTTGATGAAAAAAACATATTTGAGTTTCAATTCTAAGTATGGGGAACCCCCAAAATTTATTGTTTTTTTTCTATTTTTGTGTGAAAATCTTAATGCGGTTCATAGAATACATCTACTTACCAAGTTTGAACAGTATAGTTCTTATAGTTTCGGAAAAAAGTGGCTGTGACATAAACGGACAGACAGACGGACATGACGAATCTATAAGGGTTCCGTTTTTTGCCATTTGGCTACGGAACCCTAAAAACTAATCAATATTAGGTCAGTTTTTATATGTACATAACAAAAACGCCCCAGTCATTATTTTTTACTATCAAATAATTCAAAGAAAAAATTTAGTACCGCTATAAGATTAAAAGAGGACTTAAAAGATGATAGCGATATTGAGAGGGAAAGGAGGGCGCTGGCGGTTCGCTGCAACATGTTGGCCCGCAGGTTTGCACGATCTAGCATTGAAGTAAAGATTACTCTCTTTAAAGCCTTCTGCCAAACTTTATACACGTGCAACCTGTGGGTTAATTACACGCAGCGAGCCTTTAACGCCCTCCGTGTACAATATAACAATGCGTTCAGGGTGTTGTTGGGGCTCCCGCGCTACTGCAGCGCCTCAGCAATGTTTGCGTACGCGCACACGGAGGGGTTTGGCGCGGTGATTCGTAAACGTATCGCATCACTCATGCGCAGGGTGCGCGGGAGCCACAACACCATCCTGAGGGTCATAAGTGAGAAAACGGACTGCCCCATTCTGGGACACTGGGTTCGAACGCATGCGCAAGTGCCGGGTGTTCCAGGGGGGGGCAGATACTTAAACTAAATTATTATTATTGTTATTTATTACTTTTATTTGGCATGTACAATACTAACATACTCGTAGCTTAAGTGTTATGTAATTATTATTAATACTCACTCTATGGATTCTGTCTGAAATAAACGATTTTTTTTTTATTATTATTATAATTACCAGACTATAATAATCTGGATAATTTCGAACACTGAAATTAAAAAGCTTGATTATACGAGTATCACTATTGTATACAATACGTTTTCTACGAGTCATCTAAAATAACTTTTTTTATTTTAAAACCAAAATAATCAATGAAAATTGATAAGTATCTCAGTTGACGAAAATGTAGTACAAAAAACATAAACGCGCTACTATTTAGTCCCACCCCGCGCCCGTTTAGTCTTTTCTATGGGAGCGCGGCGGAAGGTGATTGGTAATTTTTTTATAGTTGACTACAGCATATCGAAATGAATATTATAGTTGGATTTCATCCCATACATGAAAAGTACGCAATTATAGTTTGGTATACAAAATCTTAATTCAACGAGTAGAAAAACTCCCAGCTCTCAACTCAACTTCCAGTCAGATGAGTCAGAACTATCTATAAGAGACCTACCTATAGAGAGAGATATCTATGATATAAAATGAGGAATATAGAGGAGAATGTTAAATAAAAAGAAACATCATTACAGTTCTTTATTAATACGCAAAATTATAATGGTGTGCTATACATGTAACACAAACAAGTTATACATACAGTTTTATGAAGTGTAAGAAAATTTGTTAAGGCGAAGGCAAGCTCTATCCATACAAAATTTGTGCGCGTTTTTCTTCGTTTGTGTTACAGTTATTATTTTTGGCAAATATGCTTATTTTTCTGTTAGTTAGGGCTTCATGTATTTTTTGTATTTTTGTATTTTTTTTTTAATAAAGAAATTTACATCAAGTTCTGCGTATATCCAATATATACAAGCAAAAAGTTAAATTAAATGCTATAGTGGCAACACGAATAAAACTTACACAAGGTTTGTATGGAGAATTCCTTGCCCTACCCTGCGCCTTAAAGAGATACATCAAATATACATTGTTTGCACTTAGTGTAATTAATTATTAATTATATAGTAAAACCCAGATAGTAAAATGATAGTGTGATTGCTCAAATTTGCAAGCTAGATAGCTTAGTCAACATACTGAAGGTCAATGTGAGGAAGACTGTCATAGGGCAACAACTCTTGTATTTGTATATGTACTCGGACACAGCCAGAAAGAGATAGCTTCACTCCTTCTGCTTTACTGAAAGAGAGAGCTTCACTCCTTCTGCTTGCCTGATAGAGAGAGCTTCACTCCTTCTGATTTGCCGATAGAGCTTCACTCCTTCTGCTTACCGAAAGAGAGAGCTTCACTCCTCCTGCTTTACCGACCTTCTGTAAGCGCAAGAGTAGGAAGCCACAAAAGAGCATGTTGACAGTCGTACCTAATAATCAGACATAGAAGTTTTTGTGGCACAAAGTGTTTGAGAGAATGAAACATCTAAAAAACTATTATCGATTAATAATTAAAAGATCTAACTTCTACTTTCTGTAAATTACCAAGAAATTTCAAGACTGCAATTCAATTACAAATCAGTACATACTTTTTCTATGACATATAGTTAGTACCTACTTAATTATTAACGTAAACTATAGTATACAGTGCCAAAAATAATAGAAAACGACTAATATATCAAAGATATCAAACGTGTTTTGTATTCTGCGGTAGCTATTTTCTTATACAATGTTAAAATATCTATAACGCTAAGGTAACATTGTCTTGGTCAATCACTTTATTTTGCCACAAACATGTCTGCTAATATTAAAATCTTGCAAATCGAACTCCCGTGAGACTCTAACATATTTTAAACGCGTCACTCACGTATTATTAAGGATCCACGTTCCGGCATTCGAGAGGTTAAGATAAGTTTAGTTTTGCTACTGCCACTGAATAGTTCATAATTACAAACACATACACCGTGGGCTGGAAACACCCGACACATTTTAACCACGCATTCTTGAAGTCATAAGAGCAAATAATGTTGTATGAGTTTTGGTGAAAAATTTTTTTGAGTTTTCTGCATACGCCACTTGTTATTTCTTTTTACATCTTCTTCTTCTCTTCATCCTGTTACCCCCTGCTGGGGTGTAGGGCTCGAACCATTTTCTTCCAGACTGTCCTGGGCAGCTTGGGTAACCTGCTCTCACCCCATCCCCAATACACCCAACTCTTGCTCCACTTTTCGGGCATCTTCCAGGTCAGGGCCACCTTGGATAGGTGGGTGTCAGGCTTCCTGAGGATATACTCAATCTCCTTATGGACGGGTGCTCGTCTGGTTATTCTCCATAAGTGAGCGTTTGTGATCCAGTTAGGCCAAAAGATACGCAGAATTTGCCTTAAGCATTTGTTCACAAACACTCTTTCTCATTTCTTTTTACAACTTGCTGAAAAAAAAACACTACAACAAATAAGTGAAGTTTTCACAGAATAAAAATTGCGAGTTTACTTTAAAACTTTAAATGTCTGTCAGTAGGTATATCTTAACACATTCACTGCCGGGAACCCACCTGATGGGCGTTCGTGAACTTTGTTCAGATGCCGGACAAAAACGGCGCACTACCCCAGAAACCGGTGGTCTATAGCTGTGTACAAAACAACCCGCCCCGCAGGTTGTCCGGCATCTGAACAAAGTTCACAAGCACCCACCAGGTGGGTTCCCGGTTTCTGGGGTAGTGCGCCGTTTTTTGTCTGGCAGTGAATGTGTTAACCAAGGCACATAGTGGTAGGGTCACAGCCAGAAAGTTTCACTGTTATTAGTGTTATTACAGAAACAAATTTTCACAAGAATTGTCATTATCTCTAAAACAAGGATGATTTCAGAAAACTTTGTATGACATTTTAGTCTCCAAATGCGGTCAAGAATACAAATTGAAATCTGTCGGGTTTTACCAGCTTATGGTGGATGTATACACTTAAATATCTTCTAAGAATACATCTTATCCACTTAAACATCCAAATATCCACAAAAACAAATTTTACACAGGTTCTTAAGAGAAGTTTGATTCTGCTACTGCCTCTGAATATTTCAAAGACAAGAGAGAGTTTATATCTTCAAGCTTGTTCACAAACGCAGCAGCAGTGGCCGTCAATGTGAACTCACCACCTTGAATCTCCAGGATCCCCGCTTTAGTCAGCATATCTAACTTAACATCATCCTCGTCTACTCTGCTCTCTATTGCTCTAAAAACATATCCCCTTGAAGAAAAAAGCACATCGCTAACAATTTTGCTCATCAATTCCCTCTTCTTTTTGGGTTCTGAAAGTTTTACATATATTTCCATGTTTAAAATGTTTGCAATTGGCTGCAGAATGTCTCTGATACCTTTTATTTCAGCTTTTGTTTTTGTAGACGGAATCAAACCGGAGAAGATTTGGTGCTGCATTATCCTGTTTGAAGAATGAGGAATATGTCAAAATTTCTTGAAAATTATCCTTCAAGATCACTGCAGCGGCATGCACGGGAAACGCCCTTGCCACACGAGACAGGGTAAGTTCATAAGTCAGCTTCGGCCCTGGTGATGTTTCAATTTTTATTTTATAAAACTCGCACTTCTTTTTAATGACTGCCGACGCAGTCTCCCCTGCTCCTCTCATTGCCTTGCTTATGTTACCATACTTGAAGAAAACGTAGTTGAAAAACATCAAATCTTCTTCAAAGTGGCACTTTTCATACAGTTTCATATTTTGGAAGACAGTTATAGGTTCGTCCTCGTTACTTACGGCGTTTTTTTTTGCCATCGCCTCAAATTGTTCTCTTGTCTGCCTAAAACAAAACCCCCAGAGCCGTAAACTCCAATTAAACGGGTAATTATCAAATTCAATGCCTTCTAATTGTTTTAATAATTCTTCAGCCGAATCCATATCAATTTTCAACTTATTTTCTTTCCGATATGTTACTACTAACAGAATGGAAATATGATTGCACAATATTGAATGTGAAACTAAAATGGGCGAAATACGGGATATTTGATACCTCTGAAGTCAGCAATCCACTACGCCTTGGCCTTCATTAGCTTCTTTGTCTTTACTTTACTTAAGTTTACTTTGTAATTTTATTTTGTTTTCAATTTTCAGTTCTGGGAACTACTGGACGACAACAGTAGTGTTGCCAGCACTTACGTATTACTCGTCTTCATATAAATGTTCGACTCGATATCGATTCGATTAATCGAAAAGAAAAAACACTTGAGATAATAAAGAGAGCGTTCTCGCCCCCAAAAACATGTCCAGCGAGATAACATGGTAACATAGATGGTATGATCAACTAGATGTGCTATACGCTTGCGCCCGTAAGGGACAAAACATACGCAATGCGCCAAATTAAAAACACGTTTTAACATTCTTGACAATCCGACCAAAAACCTACGGAATTTGGTCGGGTTATTTGTTGCCCACCATAAACCATACAAAAATTTACGGTGGGGAATAAAAATAAATGAAACTGTAACACGGACAGGCAATCATAGCGCTTTCTCTGCTACTCCTACTGAAAGTTGGAAGAGCATCTCGTTCGGTCATCTGCCGGCTCTACCATTTCATCTCTATACTTAATGTAAGTACCTCTATGCTCGAGGGAGACTTCGAAAACGAGGAAAGAAAGAGTAGGAGGAGGGGAGGGAGAAAACCCGTTAGTTTCTGCAAATAATGACCAAAGTTGAGCGAAATCATATCAATATTAATAGAAATAGAAATAGAAATCTTTATTGCGAAACCATGGTACATAATAGTTGTTATATTAGAGTGTGAAAACACATGGCACCCTGTTATGGCATTGCAAATAATCTTATTACTTAGTCAGTAGCGCATGTTGCTTTCCTTTTAACAAGGGGAACCGACAAGATAATACACAAATTAATTATTGCGTGAAGTGATGTACCTATCATAATTGATGTGCTGTAAGTATTTGAATTGATTAAATAAATGTAAATATCAATTTAAAATGACAAAATATATAAAATCATTCATAAATTTCATTCTAAAATTGTTTCTGCTACGATTAAAGCGGTGGTGGCCGAGTGGATATGACGTCCGACTTTCAATCCGGAGGTCGCGGGTTCAAATCCTGGCTCGTACAATGAGTTTTTCGGAACTTATGTACGAAATATCATGTGATATTTACCACTAGCTTTTCGGTGAAGGAAAACATCGTGAGGAAACCTGCATACATTTGCGAAGAAATTCAAAGGTGTATGTGAAGTCCCCAATCCGCATTGGGCTAGCGTGGGGACTATAGCCCGAGCCCTCTCGCGCATGAGAGGAGGCATGTGCCCAGCAGTGGGACGTATATAGGCTGAATTATTATTATATTCCTTATTTATGTTGGATCTTATATTAATTATTATTATACGAGTATAATTCTGTGGCAATATTTAATGGATCCGTAAGATCCGAAATATCCGGATCCTATGAGACGTTGGATCCGGATCTTATAGGGCCTTAAATGAATATGTAAAGTCCAGACGGCAACGATTTTTCGCCAATCTGATTAACTTGTTTGATCAAATCATGCCATGCAAACGCATATTTCGACCGCTGATTTATTATGACCGATACTTATTACCGATAAAATGGACCTGCGGACGCAAGAATACCAATTTTTGACGCTAGTATTCACGTTTGGAGACATTTAATTTAATTTAGGGCGCTCAAATGTCACCATAAATCTAAAATTGGTGATTAATTTGGGGATCTAAACTTCCAAAAAATGTCTACAAACATTTCACGTGACTGCGGATTTACACTCGCGGCTCGTCTCGTGTCTCGGCCACAGCTCGTAAGCTCTCGAGGTAATGGATACACCGAGGCCCTCCCGTTGTCTGTTCACGGAAAAAAATTTATACTCAAGCCGTAACCATTTTGGTAGTGGGCACGCTGTGTATGTGTGCGTATAAATGTGTATGTGTATGTTTTAGCATGTTTTAAGGGATGTGGACTCGTCGATTTTAATCATGTTATATATCGTTAATTCGATAATCTCTAGATCTCTACACAGCGGAAAGGAATAGTAGTACGACGTACGAGCCCAATTCCAAAGAAAAACCGCAAATCGATGTACAGTTTAGCCGTTTGACACACGCATACTAGAGGTCAAAACAATTTTTTTTACCCACAGTTCTTAAAAAAAGTTCCCATAGAAACGATAGGTTTCTGAAAAAAAAATATTTTTTCTGAAACCTATCGCGTGTGGTATCATATGAGATCTATATATCTGCGTGAAAATGTAGACATCGAGAGGGAACGCAGAGCTTTAGCGATGAGAGCAAACATGATGATTTGAGATTGATTGAGATGATTGCGCGCAGGTTCAGCTGATGTACAGCCCAAGTAAAGATAACCTTATTTAAAGCGTACTGTAAATCGCTGTACACCTGTAGCCTATGGACAAGGTATACACCCAGCGATCGCTAAATGCTCTGCGGGTCCAGTACAACGACGCCTTCAGGGTGCTGTTGCGGCTGCCGTGATACTGTAGCGCGTCCGGGATGTTTGCGGACGCGAGCGTTGACGGTTTCCACGCCACGATGCGTGACAACCGCCACAGCCTCCTGGCCACAGTGGCAAATAGATGGGACAGTGGCCTTTTGAGGTACTGGTCCTCCCTGCATGTTAGTTTTAATAGTAAATTTAATTTAATGTAATGTTATTTATTTAGTTATTATTATTTAAAAAAAAAGTGTAATTGTATTTAATTGTATGTTTTTAAATAGTTTTTTTTGTTTATATCAAAGGGCTTCATGAGACGATTTTAGAAATATACTACATTATTACATTTCAGCCATATTTTTAAAATTATAACAAAAATAATTTTCAAAACATACCTATTTTCGGTAGGTACTCCAGATACGATATGGCTGATGTTTTTGTACAATAAACCACAAATGATACGTGATAACTTCTTATCTAATCCCAAAAAAGCAATTTTGCAAATAGTTTTGTTTTGTTATGGAATTTTTCAATATTACAAAGTGACACAGTCCTACTTTAACAGTAAAAAACTTTTTTCAAACACAAAAAAATACGACTCTGCACTCCCCTCCTAAGGCACATTTTTTTAAAGAACTACGGATCAAACATTTTGTTTTGGTCTCTACGGGGCCCGTACTTTTCATGCCGTTGACGCAAAAATGACATAATTTAACATACAGGGAGTTTTTTTACAACACTACAAATTTAAAAAGTAGAAAAATAAATACTTTTTACGTGAATAAAAGCTTGTTACGCTGTTAAAAATCATAAATATGTATTATTTAATAAATTAATAATCTATTAGTTATTTGAGTGACATTAAGATGAAAGTCAGTTCGACGTTTCTGTACTGATTGTCAAGTATATGTATCAGTTAACTAAGTAAGTTCATAAGAGGGTAGGTTGTTGTTGAGATTCAAGATGGCGAAGACGTCTCGAGAATATTTTTTTGTTTTGCTCATTCATGTTGTTCAAAGTGTAATGTAGCTTATTATGCAGTGAAATGAAAAACTAATCTTGAAACGCGTTTAACCATGTCTTAATCAACACCCAGCAATCCATCGTGGCTTTTTGTAAAGTCCAGATATCTCTTTACCAAAACCAACTACCCAACAACGTCATGCTCTACGAGCACACTTAAAACTTACAACGAAACTTGACATTGGCAAAATCATCATAGATTTGATGGAAACCATATTTTAAAAGAAGAAGAAGAAGTTCATTAGAGGAGTTAAAATTATTAGTTATTACGATAATACTAATTGGAATCATACTGTACGTAGCGTTACGTCATTTTTCTGTCAACGGCATGAAGAGTGTCAAACGGCTAAATTGTACATCGTTTTACGGTTTTTTGTTTTTGCGTACACCTTCCACTATAGCGATTAATGGATAATGAATACTCGTCGAGCTAATCGATCTCGAATCGATTAAACACAACCGGCACGGGAAGGTAAACAGTTACCCCCCATACCTATGTTTTTTCTCAACCATTTTTAAATTTAAAATGCACCTCCTTAAAGTTTTATGGCGCCAAATATGACCGCACTTGGTTAATGCACCATTATCTGTCCGTTTTCCTATCGCACATTTAAAAAATTAAAAATCATTCGATAGCTTATGAATTAGGGCATAAATTTCAATCATACATGTTATTATATTATGAGAATTATTGACAATTACTCGATAATTAATAACAAAAATAAAAATTGTCTTCAAACTTCAAATATATAGTTTTTTTTACATTTCATTTTTTTTTCCAAACGAGGTAGTTGACCTGTCTTTTTTTATTATTAAATAATTGTACAGGATATGAGCTAAAAGTTGATATGATATTAAAAATATTACAGAAGGTCTTGTTTGGACTCGTGTAACTTGTGAAATGTTTTAACCAGGGCTATCATTTTGATGTCATCTTTTAGCTGATATCCTGTACTATCATTTATAAAAGTACAGATCAACGAACTCGTTTTCGAAAAAAATTATGAAATGTAAAAAAAAGTAAATTTTTAAAGTAAATTTTTATCTTTGTTATTAACTCCTAAGTATTTATTTATTTAAAACTTTATTGCACAAAAGAAAAACTTAATGTACAAAAGGCGAACTTAATGCCATGAGGCATTCTCTACCAGTCAACCTTAGGGCAAAGCAGAAAAGATTGTAGGCGGTGCGTTTAAAACTAAAAGAAATAATTATTGTAATAAGTAATTGTGGAAAATTCTCTGTGACATTTATGCTTCAAATTTATGCCCTAATTCAAAAGCTATCGAATGATTTTTATTTTTTAAATATGCGATAGGTAAATCGACAGATAATGGTACATTAAGCAAGTGCAGTAGTGTATGGTAGCATAAAACTTTGAAAGGGAGCATTTTTAAAATGGTTGAGAAAAAACATAGGTATGGGGGGTGATTTGTCGATAAAATTCATCGTACTATACGTGGTTAGCGGCTCCACTATACGTGGACAAATACATTGTGTACCTAGGGCAGTAAAGTAAGAAATGCCTTATATCACATGCCTTTCTTACTTGCTACCTGAGGTACTACTGCTACTATTTTTCTGCTTGACGGAGCTGGAAAGCTGCAACTTCGTTTAGCGCAGTGGGCCAAAAGTCTAAGCTTTCCGGGCGGAGGGCAGAAAAAAGTTGAGAGTGACTTACCTATGTTGTTCAACACTCTTGGCAATACAGGCGTAGCAGAATGAGTGACCGCATCTCGTCACATACGCCTCATCTATGAGCTCGAAGCAGACTGGACACAACAGCTCACAATCCTTGTCTTCTAAGGAGCCCCCGAGCCCTCCGAGAGCTGCACTGCTGCTTGAACCAGCGGTTCCAGACATGGTGCTGTTTAAATACAGAAAGTCATTAGAAACTTATTAACTTTTAAGGCCAGAGAGCCTACCGCGGACCACGTTCATCCCTTTCATACTTACAGACAAATTTACAAGTGCGACAGAGAGGCAACACATTGAACGTGGTTCGCTGTAGCCCCTCAGGCCACACCGGTGTTGTGTACATAAATATGCACGTGCGCGTGCGCTAAAATGTTTGAGCCACGCACGCACACGTCACGCAAGCGGTGTGTTGTCTCTCATAAGGATCTGTACACAGGCCTTTTATGCCACAAACGAAAATACAAAATGAACACATAATCATTATTTTATTAGCAAACTGTTATAAATTTTCCTTTACTACATAACTTCCATGTAACTAAAATTAAATTATAAATACATTATAAATTGTATCATGGTAAGTAATTCATTGTTTAGGATTTAGAAAATGCAAATGTTATGGATTTATACACCATGTTTTTATTGAATTCCGTTAACTTCGGGGTATTGGTAAGTACGGTTAAGGAAACTACATGACATAGTTCATTTTCCAAAAAAAAAAATTTTTTAATATTTTTTTTACATTTTTTTTGTTATAAAAAGTTATTAAATGTTGCATATAGCGTTGTTGTTGCACGGGCATTACATTTATCTCATTCAAACAATTGAAAACTGTGACATGTCAATGTCATTTCGAACATCGATCGTCCGAGATAGTACTTACGTTTAGTAGCAAATGTATTAACCAGTACTAAGCACTAATCAATATGTGAACGGGCCCGGGTAAGGTAAGTGTACACACTCGTAGGGCTTTATAAGATAAAAATAAAATATTGATTATCTCCGAAATGGAGTTAATTAGAATACCGGTGTCTTTGAGAAAGTTACTTAATTTAAGATCAGGAATGCACCCTTGAAATGAACGCAAATAAAAAAAAAAAACACGGTGTATAACATTATAATATATAAGGAAGTAGGGTTGTTCAGAAGTTATTATTTTTTTTATAAATAATATAAATAGCCTTAATTTTAACCAGAAGTATTGTAATGTGGATAATACTTCAACGAGACAGAAAACGCTTTGAACTGTGGTGCTGGCGGCATATGGAGAAAATAAGACAGACAAAGTAACCAACGAGGAGGTCTTAAATAGAGGTTGAGGAAAGCTGTGCCTATTGAGAACTATCGAAAGTAGAAGAGGAAATATGTTGGGGCACCTGTTATGACAATGAACTCATCAAGACCATTATAGAAGGGAAAGTCGAAGTATGGAGATATAGAGGAAAGCCAACAAGGCCATACATGGATCAAGTGTAGAAGAAAGTGATTGTCGTGTCATATCAGGCTGTCAAGGAAGAGGGCAAAGAAAGGCGTGCCTTGATTGCTTCACCGACAAGAGTACAGCTCTTAAATTTGTGATGATGATAATGTAACATTGAAAAAAGGAATTGTTTGTAATATATTACATTAAAAAAAAGTGCCAGTTTGTCCAAGCCATCTGTGATTAGGCAGGTCCACACAGTGCGAACATATGCAAGAGGCAATTTCCTCATGCACAAAACGGCCTCAAGGCATGTCTACACTGGCCGCTTTGTGCGCGAGGAAATTGCCACATGCGTATGCTCGCTCTGTGTGGACCCGCCTATATGAGTACAATATTGATATTGGATTACTGGATGACTGGACAGTAAATTGGCATATCAAATTGTCATTTTAGTATGTGAGACAAAAACACAGATTAATAATCTTCAAATTTGGGAAAACTTTCTACATACATATAATCTAAAACTATGGCTTTTGAGGTGTGTCATGGGTACTTCAGATTTAGAAGTAAATGGTTATATTTTTAAGCGTATTATATAGGATAACGAGGTGTCCTGAATTTATCGGGATATCCCAATATTGTGATAACTGTACATAATGCTGTTATTAAATACATAGTTTTTTTTTGTTAGTAAAAAAACAAATAGCTGATAACTGGGGGTTTTCAGAAAAAACTATACCTTTGTTGCCTTAGTTATCCTTAATTTTCCACACAAAATTTATTAGTCAATTTAGTAATGGTACATACAACTGCGTTACAAAACTGACAGTTAAAAGTGGGACACTTTTTTTATTGCTTAAATCGATAGTGCTCATAAATATAAGTAGAAATAACCCAAAATGAATTAGGTTTTAAAAAAAGTACAGGGTATATATACTTTTTTCTGAAAATGCCCAACTACATTGTTAATTACACACTTTTTTTATTTATACAAGTGATTTTTTAATGATGGTTAGTGAAATTATGGCTAAATAAAAATCTTTGTTTTGACTGCAAACCACTTTTACCAACTTTAGCAACAATTCAACTGCTAAATATAAATTGGCTGTCCTTAAGGGCATAACATTTATTAGACTGTGAATAATAAGGGTCATCTAATAATAGGTGTTGATCAATAAACAATTATTGATCAGGAGTGGTTATACAGATCAAAACAATCATAATTCCAACCTTTTCCCGCGATTTACATGAATAAATGAGCTCAAAAATAAGACAAGTATCCAATTTAGAGCTTTACCTAGTCGTCTGATCCCTCGCAGAGCTTGAAATCCAGCAGTTCTAGTGGTTTTTCTGGATACCACTTTGTCATTCATGAGACCACTGTTTGCTCGCGTTTAGGCTTCGTCACTCCAGCACTACGACCTTTTGCTAGTTGTGCACCAGCTCGCAAGCAATTTTTAATACTTGCAAGTAACAGTTTTCTAATAAAACCCATGGTTTTTTAGCAAATATTTGATACCACCGCCTGCCATCGCTGCATCCTCGATTGACTTTTGAGCACCAATGTTGCTATGACAAAATAATAAAAAATAGGTCACGATGACATGCGGCATGGTAGGATATAATTGTCAGCGTGCATTTTTGAATAAATCAGTTGACTAAATTGTTTACAAATAATAAAAATTAAAATCTGAATTATAATAGGAATATGTACATTATTTTAAAATGGATTTCTCTGATGTGCCATCTATGTTCTATGCATAGAACTAGAACAACGCACTGGCAGCTTGGGAAAATACAAGGTGTTTGCCTGCTTTATCAACCGAGCATACGCCATTTTACTTACAAAAGGTTTGCACTATCGTTCGTCAACAATGTAAAGCGGATGGTGAAATGTTTGTTCGATTTTTCAAGTGTTTGTGATGTGCGTGTGGTGTTTTATACCCTGGATAAAATACTAGGATAATGGAGGAGCCCAACGAGGACTCTAGGGTCGTTCCCGGTAAGTGCAGTGCTTCAAAAACCGAGATGCAAGTTACGATCAACTGACATACGAGAACTGTAATGTTACCTTTCCCGGTTTCAGAACTCTACTTTCTGATAGCGAAATTTCTTACGGGAGGTCCGCTGACGGAAACTGCAAAGGTAATTTGACTGAAAATTGATGTAGAATATAATTTTGTGTCCGATAAGCCACTAATTTAGATGTTTTCGTTTGCAGACATTGTTAAAAGAGCTCGAGAGCGTAGAGGTAAGTCTGAGCTTTTCCTAGTGCCGGGTTTAGAGCTTATTATTGTTTTGAAAGCAAACGCACGTGGTTGGGGCTGTCAGAGACGCTGAAAGTTTGCTGAAAAGTTTTTACATACTTTGCCTTTCGCAGGTCCTACCCCGCCGCCTTGACTGGCAGGGCGAAGAGCACTCCCAGTCGTACAATGAATTGGTGAGTTTTCATTCATTTTTTCAGGAGTTTTCAAGTTTATTTAAGTTTTCTAACAAAATGCGCGCCCTGAAATAAGTAAAATGCTCGAAATCGACGAAATTTCTTAAATCGTGTGATGCATCAAAATGATCGTAAAAATGTACTGGGAAATAGTGAAAAATGTTTTTGGGGGGTTTTAGTGATAAAAAACGTGATTTTATAGAATTTGCAAAAATCTCGTAATATCATGCATCACAAGGACGGATGCTGGCGTAATAGCATGTATTGTCGTCTCTGTTTATCCTGCGGCGGCAGCGTTGAGAAGAAAGCGCTATCTCCCTCTAGCTGCCGAGCACCTACGCTCTGGCTCCCGATTGGCTTGCGCGCGGCGATGACGCCCGATCGCTATTGCCTGCGTCACCGGCGGCAAAGTTTGAAACATGGAAAAACTTAAAACTTTGTTCTTATTTTAGTTTTTGAACTGAGTTTGATTGAAAACATTGCTATAATTTTTTTTAACACGCTTTTATTAGGTCGACCTGTATGTAACTAACTATGTAATGGAATCTAAGGTAACTAATTGAACCATCTTCCAAGCATCGTATCGTCATGAAAATTGGCAGCTGTATGTAGTTCTGATGGTACTGTCTAACTGATCTGATGATGGAGCCGTAAGATATGAACTGGAACTTCATGATGGAACATCGTATCATATCTGTGTTTGGATTTGTTAGAAAAGTCTTGTAATGAACTTTGACCACGATTAGGTTTCAAGGTCTGATGATGAAGCCGGAAGATAGGCACTGGCATTCCATGATAGAATATCGTATCATTATCGTGTTTGCACTTGTGTGAGAAAGGTCACGTAATGGACTTTGAACACAATCAGGTTTCAAGGGTATAACAAACCTATTATATATTGACTTGGAAGTTTTTCAGTTATCTCAAATATATCCTGAGCAAAAAGAAGTACTTGGCCGCGAAATGCATATTGCCCAAATGCACCGCTTAATTTAATGACTTTGACGAAGGGAAAGCGTGTTTTTCTAGTGTTTTTTAAACTATTTATTTATGTAATTAAACGAGACATTCTGCTCACAAATACTGAAAAATTATGATAAGCTTTATCCTTTACAAGTGTATATTATCTATAATAGTCAAGGATTTTAAAAATGTCTGAGGACAATTTTTTGGGTCGGGTCGGTCTACATAAAATCCAAATCATTTTCTATGGTTTCTGGTAAAAAAAATGGAATTTAATAATATCCTCTAGCAGCCTACCACACTAGTAAAATTGGCCGTCAATTTTAAATCAGTGTTATTTGAAAATATAATTGTTTTTTTATTAGTTGCCAAGTGGACCCCAGGCTCCCATGAGCCGTGGCAAAAATGCCGGGACAACGTGAGGAAGAAGAGGAATTCAATTTATTTTGTTTTAAAATTAAAAAAAAAAAAAAACAAAAAAGCGACTTTTTTTTTATGGTAGAGGAGGCAAACGAGCAGACAGATCACCTGATGATAAGCGATTACCTCCGCCCATGGACACCTGCAACACCAGAGGGGTTGTAAGTGCGTCGCCGTCCTTTAAGATGGGAGTACGCTCTTTTCTTGAAGGTTTGAAGGTCGTATTGGTCCGGAAATACCGCAGGCGACAGTTCATTCCACAGTTTAGCTGTGCGAGGCAGAGAGTTCCTGTAGAAACGCACAGTTGAGGACTGCCAACCATTGTGCCATTTAATAGTGGCCTAAATTTCATTGGAGCTAATTTGTAAGCGTATTATACCATAGGATGCTAGAGGTTATAGTACCATTTACACAGGCCTACCTAGTACCACAGTAAGCTTAGTTAGGCTGCGTTTCGACCAGAGATCTGCAAGGATGTATAATGAGAGATGTGTTTGGTAAGAACCAATTTTTGGCTAGCGCAATGACCCAAAATGAGTCTTGGCCTCCAACACAAGAGCACGCCACCTTGCTCGGTCCAGAGCGGATTCACGCCAGCTTTCGCCGACGCCGAGCTCTCGGAGATCTGCCTCATTCTATCCGTCTTACGATATTAGGATGACCAACTGGACGCCATCCTGTTGGCCTAAGTAAGCCCTTTTGACTGTCCGATCCTCACCCATCCCGAGGTGGCTAATAGCCAATTAACCAATAAATATTATAGGGACATTCTTACACAAATTGACTCAAGTCCCATGTTAAGCCTTCTTGGCTGTGTGTTGTGAGTACTCAGACAACGATATATATAATATACAGATACTTAAATATATAGAAAACGCCCATGACTCAGGAACAAATACCGGTGTTCATCACACAAATAAATGCCCTTACCGGGATTCGGACCAAAGACCATCGGCTTCATACGCAGGGTGACTATAGAGATGCAACGAATATTCGGCCATTATTCGGTATGCGGCCACAATTCTACTATTCGGCCGAATACCGAATAGTGGCATAGTATTCGGCCGAATACCGAATAGTATGTTAACACGTAGATAACGGCAAACGAGGGGTAAAAAAAGTAACAAACAACAAGTAATCGATAGGTAAATCTTTCAGACTACCTTAATATTCATAGACAATACAAAAAAATGAGAAAAATAATACAATTTTTTTTACATACGAAATCTAACGCATCGCAATGTACGCAATTCAATACGCACTGCGAGCAGAATAAGCGCAATTTCTGTCAAAGACTGCCTACAGCGAGAAGATGCAACTTGCACAGCGCACAGCACGCGCGCGTTCGAATTTACTTTTTTTTTTTATACTACGTCGGTGGCAAACAAGCATACGGCCCGCCTGATGGTAAGCAGTCTCCGGAGCCTATGTACGCCTGCAACTCCAGAGAAGTTACATGCGCGTTGCCGACCCTAATCCCGCCCCCCCTCGTTGAGCTCTGGCAACTTTACTCACCGGCAGGAACACAACACTATGAGTAGGGTCTAGTGTTATTTGGCTGCTGTTTTCTGTAAAGTGGAGGTACTTCCCCAGTTGGGCTCTGCTCTAGATCTGTAATGACATCCACTGGCTGTGCCCTACCACACAAAGCGAGATGACATTCACAATGCCCATACCTCTCTTTTGGACGTAGTTTAAGGACGTACCCGGGTCCGAATATTCATTCATACTTCATTTTAGGTAACCGAATATTCGGCTATTCAGCCGATGGCTCCGTCGAATATTCGGTATTCGGCCAACCCACTATTCGTTGCATCTCTAGTCACTACCCACTAGGCCGGACCGGTCGTCAAACCAATAGAATCACTTCATTTGTTTCCCCTTAAAACAAATCCCTCGCTATGCATCCTCGCAAAAGGTGGAAACGCAGCCTAAGGCTTGTATTTTGGATACTAGACAACAAAAAAGAGATTTCATTTAAACATCTGGGCATCGTAGCTTACTGTCTAGTAATACCAAACCCACTTAGTCTGTACGGTCACGTCTGAAAATATCGATACGAAAAAAGTTCCAGAAATGTGTATACACGACTTTCTTGCCCATATATTAAGGAAGTGTATACATATTTTTGGCACATTTTTCGTACCGATATTTTCAGACGTGACTGTACAATAACTTATGATAGTCAAATTAACATCATTTTTTTTAAACCCCACAGGCAGCACAGTACAGCGACGTGCCTTGGCACCGTCTGGCAGCAGTATGCGCGAGCGCATTGCGTCTTGCTCCCTCGCCTTCGACGAGCTCACTCCCTCTCGCTCCTGCTTCATCGCTGCGCCTGCGACTCTCGCTGCTTGGGGACGCGTTGGTTCGGACCAGACCGAAGTATTCAGCGTTTAAAAAGGATCATACGCTCGGTACGTTATTACTTTAATATGTCTAACTATACTCAAACACACCCACTTTGTTAAGGCGCGAAATTCAAATTTTCTATGGGTAATCATAATCAACTCTTCGCGACGACATTTTTTAAATTTGCTACCTTTTTCTACTGACAAATTGGGTGTGCCAGAGTTTATAAGGCTATTTGATATTTACCAGTCGCTTTTGGGTGAAGGAAAACTTGAGGAAACCGGTCTAATCCCAATATTTCGTATCCCCTCTATAGTCTGTATCTTTAGGTACTTAAATAAGGTAAACAAACAATTTGTACATTTTCGGGTAGTTTTAATATTTATTGGTTAACCAACCAAATACAAAACCGCCTGGATCTGTCACTGAACAACCTGACTTTAAACCTACATTATTTGATCATATAATGTTTTAATCTACCCTCAGCTGCCTTAAGGAGCCATTTGAGGGTAGATTTTGTTTACCTTTTTTTAAATACCTAAAGATACAGACTATAGGTTGGAATGTCTGATGGCAAGCGCTTTCCTAGAAACCAGTGCCTACGTCAAATCTTCGGATTAGTTGCCCAATGAATGGAAGGACCATATTATTATGCTCTGTAATTAGTTATAACACACCATATGCAGTATTAAGTCGTCGTAAATAGGATTAAAAACAGGCTTAAATTACGTGAAACTTAAAAATGAACATTTATTTAACATATAATACTTATATCTATGTCTGGTACTAGTTTTCGTTGCTAATAATATTTTATACAATCGTGATATAATAGGTTAGCTTTTTTGCTGAGTTGCCTAAGTAAGGTACGAGATTGAAAAGCTTGATTATATCACTATTGTATACAATATTTTTTCTACGTGTCATCTAAAATAATACTTTTTTTACTATAAAACCTAAATATTTCATTTTTCCATTGGTAAGTATTTCAGTAGACAAAAATGAAGTACTAATGACATAAACGCGCCACTATTTAGTCCGCGCCCGTTTAGTTTTTGTATAGGAGCGCGGCGGCACGTTATTGGTCAATTTTTTTTATAGTTGACTATAGTCATCGAAATGAAAGTTATAGTTGAGTTGTGAGCAGAATAGTTTGATATACGCAGACTTAATGGTTGAAACCATTACAGTTGAGTAGAAAAGAGTGTTATAAATGAATAAGTGTTTGTTTTATTTTCAGCTCGACGCTTACTCTCCCGTGAGCTTGGAGGCATCATCGAAGGCCGAGGGACAGCTCCCCGGGCGCCGGCAGCGCAGCTCCTGCCAAAAAGGCTGCTTGGAGGCCTACAGTTAAGGCGGAGGACCCTAGGACATCTTTCTGCTGTCTATTGCCTGGCCTTTGACTGCTCCGGTCGATATGTTGTGACGGTGAGTCCTAAAGTATTTTTGGTAGAGAGGGTTTTTTTAACACCAGTGGCAAAGCATCATCATCGTCTCCTAGCCGTTTTCGACTACAGCAACTGCTTTCTACCGCTGAGAGTGTCGCTGGTGCGCTCTCAGGTGACTGACGTAGCCAATCTTAGCAGCGAATGTGCGGCCACACTCGCTGCAGGTCAGCACCCCTCCGACGTAATTATATGTTATGGCCATAGGTGGTCTAGAGTTATCACAGCATTTTCGCCCTTGAAACCTCCTTTGGCAAAAAAACATTGAGAAAGGCCTTGACCAACTTTATTCTATATTCATAGTAAGCTGTTTAAATTAGAAAGTATGGCAATCTTTCTTAGTTCTATTTAGTTACAGTGCTGTCTTCAAAATAATAGTCTATAAGAAACAAAAAAAGCAATATATTAAGGCGCTGTTTTCTCTCTAGGGCGCGGACGATCTTCTAGTAAAAGTATGGAGCGCGTACGACGGGCGTCTCGTCGCCACGCTCCGCGGCGCCGGCGCCGAGATCACCGACGTGTGCCTGTCCCGCGACGGAGCCCTACTGGCGTGCGGCAGCGTCGACAGACTTGTGCGGGTGTGGTGTCTCGCCACTGGCGCTCCGTTAGCTGTCCTGCACGCGCATGCGGGCACTATTACCTCTGTAAGTACCCAGGATTTGAGATTTTAGTAATGAAAAAAAAAAAAACAAGATTCATGGACACGTTTTTGTAGATATACATCTGAGTTAATATGTACTGATTTTTTTTAAATGTTTGTTTGTGTTTTTTGTTGTTGTATTAGTACCAAATAGCTGGGCATGCCATCTAAATTTACAGGACAGGCAATGGGCCAATGGGTTCAGGAAAGATAGGTACTTGATATAATTTTAATTTCTTTAAATAGATTCACTAGAAATTCAATAACCTCAGCAATTTTCACCTGAACAAACTCTTGAATAAGCTTTCGTAATACTTTAAAAAAATAAGGGAATTTTTCATAATATAATTTGATTTCTATAAAATGTGTTACAAGGTTAACTTACTTCCAGGTCCACTGGTCGCCCTGGGCGCGCGGCGACGTCCGCTGGCTCGCGTCCACGTCCACCGACGGCTCCGTGGCCTTCTGGACCTGCTCCCGCGACGGCCAGTTCCTGTCCCAGCCTGTTCAGTACATGGAGAGGATGCGCCCAGGCGCCTGCCACATGATATGTGCTGCCTGGTCTGCTGGAGGGGCTTTCCTGGCTGCAGGGTCGCAGGATCATCATGTCAGGTGAGGATCTGGCTCGAAGGACCATTAGTTTCCATACCTTAGCTCTGGATCTGCTCGCGTGCCGGCTAGTTCCTGTCTCAGTCTGTTCAGTACAAGGAGAGGATGCGACCAGGCGCCTGTCATATGATATGCTGTCTGGTCTGCTGGAGGAGCGTTCTTAGCTGTAGGGTCGCAGGATCATTACGTCAGATGAGGACCTGCTTTGAAAGACCAGCAAAAAGACCTCGGTGTGCTATGACTACCGACACCTGTCCTAGCCTGTTCAGTACATTAAGCGAATGTGACAATGTCATCATTGTCTAAGACACTTTTACTATTGGGTCGTGTTTAAGCTCCAACTTCCCACTCTTAGGTGACGCTTCGAGGTTCAGCCCTATGCGGAGCTCGGCTTTCGCTAGCCTCGACGCGTCATCATCACTAGGAGAGAATCTTGAAAATCTGGCTTAACGGGGAAATATACCAGCCAAAAACTGAACTAGAAATTTCAAACTTTGTATTGAATTTTTATCGTTGGGCTTAGGTATCGATAACTCCAGGAGACTTGTAGATCAGATTACTTTTTTTGCATTTTTAAAGGTCTGAAGGTAACCCCAATTTTCCCTCAGGGTGTACATGGTGGACGGCGAGGGCGGCGGGCCGCGTCGAGTGCTGGAGACGGCTGTGCACTCCGAGGCGGTGGACAGCCTGGCCTGGGCGCACCGCGGGCTGCGCTTCGTGTCGGGCTCCAAGGACGGCGCCGCCTGCGTGTGGGCGCTGCACGCCTCCGCCTGGCGCCACACGGTGCTGCACTGTGCCAGTTTGGTAAGTTGACACGCGGACGTACATAGTGGAAAACAGTGACAGCACCACACACGCTTAGCCACACCACACACGCTACCAAAAAGCTTAGACACGCTATCTATTAATACAGATGATTGGAGTAGTGTTAAAATGAAAATATATGTAAAACAATTTAATGGTCGTAGCACTAACATAATTTGGAGGTCGAAAAACTAAACTTTTCGCTCTTAGAGTATATAAAAACAATGCTTTTTTCTATAATCCAATCACAAGAATGTGCCGCTAATATAATGAATTAATAGCCGGTAATCATTCCATTAGGGCATTGATATTTTTGTCAATTTTGCCCCCACATTGCCAGGTTTAAGAAATACTTGGCAGACATCCTTGTCTCTTCCTCTCACTGACCGATGACATCAGCTTTGACTCTAAGTCTGTCTCATTTGCGAGTTTTAATCCTTAGTTTATTACTCTTTTGTATTTTAATGTTTAAATAGTTATTTGTTCTCTGATATTTACCACTGTAGCTAAGATATGGCGTTAAATTAATTTGTAACCATCCGTTTACTTGTAAAGCATGCTGTGTACACTTGTTTTAAATCTCGTCCCAGTTTTTAAAGCCATAATATGCAATTGTATGTTTCTTATGATATTGTACGATATCTGTTTAATGTTCTTAATAAAGTACCTAAAAACCAATTAAATGATTTGAATGAATGAATGAAACGTGGACGTCTTTGGCGGTTAAGAGGTATTAAAGTCACGTTTAGAGCGACATGCGCTTTAAATGTGACTATGATATTTGAAAGCTTGGCTGCGAGCGACTGATTTACAGCTTACTTTACTGTAAAATTAAGCCTCAAATATACACCTTTTGGTAATCCCGTACGTACAGTCAAGTGTAAAAATATGGGTGTACACATCTTACTCAAAAATATGTCCCATAGCATCTTATTCCAGTGTAATAAGAGCGTAGTGCCATATTTATGAGACGATTCTCTCGATACATATTTTTGCGGCTGACTGTAACCTCCCCAATTGTCCGAGTTAAAATTTTGTTTATTTCTCATAGTAAAATTTCCTATTCGGTATTTGTCGGATGCGGTGATTTTATCCCAAGTTTCTTTAATTTGTAAAATATATTTGTGAAGATATCTAATAGTAAATTTTCTTAACAGGATGATACTGGCAAGGATGACAACAAGAAATTAAAGGTTGGATATGTTTTGTTTTGTTATAATTCAACAGCAAAAACTTAGCTAAAGAGTGCTCCCTTCCAGACGAACTTAGTATTAAATATATCCTTTGGTTTAATCGTATATGTATATTATATCTAGACCGATGTGTTATGTAAATTGTTTAAATATGATCTACTGTAATTGACATATAAAACTATTGTATAAAGAAATATGAATAAATAAATAAACAAATATAGGGACATTCTTACACAAATTGACTAAGTTCCACGGTAAGCTCAAGAGGGCTTGTATTGTGGGTACTCAGACAACAATATATTAAATATACAATTACTTAAATACATAGAAAACATCCATGACTCGGGAACAAATATCTGTGCTCATCACACAAATGCATGCCCTTACTAGGATTCGAACTCAGGACCATCGGCTTCATGAGCAGACTCACTACCCACTATGCCAGACCGGTCGTAAAATGAATGAATGGATTATTATCAATTGTTTGTTTTCAGGTCACAATGGTGTGTTGGGACCTAAGCGATGCATACATCATCACAGCTGTCTCCGACTGCTCCATTAGAGTAAGTTGTTAACCTATAATATCAATATATATACCAGTTTTAAAGTTCGTGACATACACAATGACGCGCAGATTGATCAAATCTAACCTTTAATAGCATGACAATAGGTGTCAAGGTACTCGTTGTCGATGTTTTGTACGCTCGCAAATTTTAATACGCTGCTTTGTTTACAGGTGTGGTGTTCCCGTACGTGCAGCATGGTGCGGGTTCTGAAAGGCCACAAAGACGAGGCCTATGTGCTGGAAGCCCACCCTTTACTTCCTGGCGTGTTCCTGTCAGCCGGCCACGACGGCCAGCTGTTCGTATGGGACGCCAGCACTGGCGAGGTAAGTTCGCCAACCATTCCTAGATCTTATGACGCAAAAAAGAAATAGTTGAGGGTACTCAAAACAACAGTATTTTTACTCTGAGGCTAAGAAGTATCTTATTTCCAGATCCTTGCCTCATTCCTGAACAAAATCGAAGGGCAAGGTGAAGGCGCAATCTTCGACGCGAAATGGGGCGGCGGCTGCGCCCTGGCCGCCGCAGACGCACACGGACATCTTCTGCTGCTGTCAGTGGCTTCAGGACCCAAGCTGATGTCCAAGCTGCCTCCGGAGCTGTTCTTCCACACAGACTATCGACCTTTGTTGAGGGATGCTACTGGAACAGCGCTGGATGAGCAGGTAACTTGACTAAGATTGAGTCCGACCTAGGTTTAAAGGCCCATGGACACCTACTGTTGTTGGTGGCTTCAGTACCCAAGCTGATCTCCAAGCTGTTCTTCCACAGGGACTATCGGCCTCTGATGAGAGATGCTGTATGAGCAGGTAACTTGACTAAGATTGAGTCTGACCTAGGTTTAGAGGCCCATGGATACCATGGACACCTGCTGTTGTCGGTGGTTTCAGTACCCAAGCTGATGTTCAAACTGCCTCCGGAGCTGATCTTCCACACGCACGTTGAGGGATGCTACTGAAACAGCGCTGGATGAGCAGGTAACTTGACTAAGATTGAGTCCGACCTAGGTTTAAAGGTCCATGGACACCTGCTGTTGTCGGTAGCTTCAGTACCCAAGCTGATGTCCAAGCTGCCTCCGGAGCTGGTCTTTGACATGGACTATCAGCCTCTGTTGAGGGATGTAGGGATTGCAAACCGGATTGATTTTCAATCCGGCCGGACCGGATCCGGATTGGTATAGGGATATTAAAGTTAATTAAGCGACATATTTTTCTAGTTTTTTGCGTAATACGTATTCCTAAATCTATAATTTGAAGTTAATAAATAAATTCTTAAAAATAAAATATAACTTAGTAGTAAAAAGTGTTACAATGTCAATATCACTTTAAAAACAAAATATGAAATCGGTTTTTTATTATATTTAACCATTCACAAGTACTCAAATGTTCGATTATATATATGAATTTGAGTAGTTTACAAAGCCTGATGATGGGATTTGGGGTGGGAAATGGAAGTCCTTGAAAGGACAAGTTTTCCTAACTGTTCTTTGATTGAATTCTTTGTAACGTTGACATCCATTCTAGTAACAAAAGAAGATATATATTTTACTTTTAACCAAAGTGATATTAAATGCGCTACAATATTATCTTGCTCTCATTTTTTTGTGCGTGAAAGTAGTAGAATGTATGATTTTAAAAAATGTTGTTTAGGGATAGAAGGGCAAATTATAGGGAACGAAATACGACACAGCGGAAAGGGACTCTCTAAGAAAAGTTACATGGATCAAGTAAAGAATTGACTAGACATCATGTACGTACGAAGATGTAGGAAATTGCATAAAATTGGTTGAAATTGTGAAGACAAAAGATTATTTCTTAAATTTGAATAGAAAAGAATCTACTAAAGATTATCAATATACATATATATGATGAGCTCAACTCAAGTCGGTTGAATACTGCCGACTTAATCCTGTTCATTTGTTTAGTTTTAATCTTCTATCACAACATTATGACACATTAACCTTAACATTAACCTTCTCTCTAGCATAAATTACAAATGCCTTCCATGGCATCTCCATCCTTTAATTTTTCCTTCTATTACAGTATTTATGTAAACGTCATATCGTGCCAACAACATGAAAGAAGAAGAAATTCTCTCCTGTTCCCAGTTATCGTCATAATAAATATATTTTTATCTCACTATATTTAAACTTCTTCACTAGTTTTTTGTTCTATCCAACTTTATATCTCTCATCCGTCGCGTTTTCCTCACCTAAAACGCACAGTGCGTGCTGTATTTAGGCGTCTTTTTTATTTTACCGGATCCGGTCCGGATCCGGTAGCTCCTGAAAAGTGCCGGATCCGGCCGGATTACCGGATCCGCCGGATCGGATTGCAATCCCTACTGGAACAGCTCTGAATGAGCAGGTAACAAGACAACTTAGTCCTGCTATTTGGACCAGATACCTTCTAACCTGGCTTTAAATGCTCATGACTACATGGCCCTAAATATGGCTTCAAAACCGACTGTTGAGAGATGTTTTTGTAATATTGCTAGATGAGCAGAAGACTTGGTCTTAGGTTCTGTCACGCGGTTCTGTTATCTGCAAGAAAACGTCAACCTGTTGCTTTTTTTTGCTCTGGAACATACAAAATTTCACTCTACTCTGCTGTCACTTGTTTTCGGGAGGCGATAACTTTACAATGTAACCTTTGTTCGTAGACCGAGATCCCCCCGCACCTGATGCCGCCCCCCTTCCTGGTGGACGTGGAGGGCGCGCCGCACCCGCCGGAGTACCAGCGCCTCGTGCCGGGCCGCGAGAACCTGGCGCTCGACCAGCTCATCCCGCTCGCCGACGCCAGGAGCCGCATAGACGTCATGATCGAGGTCAGTGAGAATCAGCCAACCAACCTCATCCTTCTCCTCCCCCTCAAAAAAAAATATCAAAGTGTAGTGTTCCATTAGCAAGTTTTGGTGTGTTCCCATTTGTCCCCTCCCCATGTTATGATGGGAATAAAGGTAACTTTTGAGTACGGAATAACAAACTCAGCAAGTTATGAAGTAGTGTATTGTATTTTATATATTATATTATAGCCTTTTTGTCATGACACCCAAATGCTGTTTATTTGTTTCTTCACTGATGTGTTGTTAAATGTATTGGGTGCCCGCTTGCCAGTCGGCATAGGCCTCCTCCAGCCTTCTCCATTCGTTCCTGTCTCTGGCAACCCTGCTCCATGTGGCACCAGCAACAGGCCTGATGTCGTCGTCCCATCGTTTGAACTGCCTTCCTCTTTTCCTTTTACAGCCTCTTGGGTACCACTGGATTACCTTTTTACTCCATTTGTCTATGCCTCTATTGGTATGACCTGACCACTTCCATTTCTGCCTTCTAATTTTTGTTACAATGTCGTGCATCTTGGTTCTGCTTCTTATCACCTGGTTCCTTATTCGATCAGCTTTTCTTATTCCTTGCATGCTTCGTTCCATGGAAACTTGGCAGATACGTAACTTGTTCAGTTGGCGTTTGGTGAGGGCCCAGGTTTGTTGAACTCAAGTTCAACTCAACTTCAAGAGAAAAAAGATACTCCCTTTACCATCCTTGTACGTCTTTGAAATGTGTAAATTTGTTAAAAATAATATACAATTATTTAAAAAAAAAGCCAGCGATAAACGGCACAAATACGACCTAGAGATACCGATGCATCAAAGGCTAAAGCTGTTCCAAAATAACTGCTACTGTATGGCTATAAAGTTGTATAATTCTATTCCCGTTGGTATAAGAACACTAGAAGGAAAGGCTTTTGGAAAAAAACTGTACAGTTTACTGATGGAACATTGTTTTTATAACATAAATGATTTAATACAATATTTTAAAAATAATAATGTTTAGATTATTTAATTAAGTAATTTGACATCGACACATATTAATATTTGATTTAAATTTTTGACATTTTAATGGAATGCTTGTTTTGTTTGTAATTTATTTTCGTGCTTAATATTCGAATGCTGAAATGCCAGCCAGACATGTAAAGAACTGTACAGTTAACTATGGGAACATTGTTTTTATGACATTAGTGAATCAATACAACATTTTAAAATTCATACTTTTTAGATAATTTAGTTTAGTAATTTGACATTGACACACATTGACATTTTTTTTCCCAATATTTTTCAGTACGGCTTCTTTTATATTTGTAATTTATTTTTGTGATTAATATTTGAATGCTGAAATTCCAGCCGAACATGTAAAGAACTGAATTTGTATACTAACAGCTTATCAACTCATGTTTTATCAAATAAATGATTATCTTATCTTATCTTATCTTAAACTGTCGAAAAGTATTGACGACAGTAATCTACTGCAAAATGATGTGAATGTTTTTTTTAATACTGTTCTAAAAATAAGCTGTAATTGGCAAGTAATAAATGCTTGCAGATGACCTTTACAAAAAATAAAAAAAGAGTTATCAACTCGAAATATAAAATAGGTAACAATGAGTATATCAAAAAAGTGTCAACCTCACGTGATCTAGGAATCCTATTCGATGATAAACTAGACTTCCAGTTGCACATAGAGCGTATCATTTCAAAAGCGTATCAAATGCTAGGTTTCGTTCTGAGAACAGCAAAGGTTTTTTATAAATCTTCAAGTTATCTTTTGCTGTATAAATCACTGGTTAGACCCCACTTGGAATATGGCTCAGTAATCTGGAATCCACTGTATAGAAAATATGCAAATGCAATAGAAATGGTTCAAAAAAAGGTCTTGCGAGCATTACACAGACGATTGACATTATAAGTTGCATTCATTAGAGACCAGACGCAAATGCTGTGACGCAATTACTCTCTATAAAATATGCAAAGGGCATTTTAACAGGATGGAACTGCTGGTGCGGATACGTTTCAGAGTCCCAGCTCGATTCAGCTCGCGCTCTAATGCTTTGTTCTCGGTTCCCGCCATCTCTAGTAACGCCGGTTTGCGAGCCCCCTTACGTCGTATTTGTAACACTTACAATAAAGAATTTACTTCCATCGATATATTCAATGTCACTAGGCCCAAATTCCGTTATCAAATACTCAATATTCTCAACGGCCAACATAATGTTCATCAGTAGTGTGTCGTCATCAATGTACTTAATAATATATTGCACAAATTGGTTATCAGTACCTAATTTCGACTTTTTGCTGATTTTATTTTCTTCTCCATTTGAATTTAGTACCTAAATTATAATATACATAAGCTTGGTCTACAACACTTGGTAAACTTGTATGTTAACATTCCGTTTAGTTAAGTCCGTTTATTTTATGTATGTTTTAGTGAGAGCGTTTAAGGAAGTAAGTGTTCATCTCTATATTGTTTGTACCTAACAATGTAACCTATTATCCTGTCGCATACTTCTGTTGTTTCTCCAATAAAAAGAAAAGAAAAAAAAAAAACTAGTGTATTGTAAGGAGTATCAATTAATCTGAGATAGATTTTTACTAGTTAATATTGTCGTTGGATACGGTATCAAATATTTGTGTCATGAAGTCATGTTTATTTTCATCAGGCTTTAGCGGCCGAGCGGACTCCCGGCCTCGTCAACGGCCTCGGCTTCGGCGGGGGCGGCGTGTGGCGCAACGAAGGCGTCCGGCACACGGCCGGCTCGTGGCAGCGCGACGTGCCCGTGCCGCCCTCCTCCCGCCCGCTCGTGGCGCCCCCGCCCTCCGCCGTCACCGCGCGCCAGCACCAGCAGGGGTGAGTACACGAGGGCTCCGGCACACGGCCGGCTCGTGGCAGCGCGACGTGCCCGTGCCGCCCTCCTCCCGCCCGCTCGTGGCGCCCCCGCCCTCCGCCGTCACCGCGCGCCAGCACCAGCAGGGGTGAGTACACGAGAGCTCCGGCACACGGCCGGCTCGTGGCAGCGCGACGTGCCCGTGCCGCCCTCCTCCCGCCCGCTCGTGGCGCCCCCGCCCTCCGCCGTCACCGCGCGCCAGCACCAGCAGCGTGAAGAACTAATAGACAAACAGATAGACAGAATTATCTTCGCCTTTACTTTGTGGGGATGATGTTCTCGTTCTAGTAACAAAACGTTACAATTTCAGATCGGAGATGAACGCCTTCGAGCTAGCCTGGTACCGACGCGAGATGCGGCGGCGCCCCATCATGATCAGCACCGCGCCCGAGCCCGTGCGCCGCCGCGCGCGCCCCAAGCCGCGCCCCGCGCCGCAGGCGCAGCCTGTAAGTGTATGCTACTGTACTGGTACCGGCGCCACATGCGGCGGCGCCCCATCATGATCAGCACCGCGCCCGAGCCCGTGCGCCGCCCATTGAAGGATTATGGCTCCCCTGGCTATCCTTAATGTAGAAAAGTATGGTTCTTACATTCTAACCGAATAAACTCAGATGATTTTGGGCTAGCGAGAGAGTTGGTGCACCCTCGACGTTGACGCTAACCGCCATATCTTGGTTAAAACAAATGTATGGCCGTCGACATCGAGCGTGCGTTCCGTGGCCCTGGCGGGAAAGGCGGGAAAGGCCGGTGTATCATCAACGTCACGTCAACGTAACATCTCTAGATTCTTTTTTTTTTAATTTAGAAATTTATTAGATTAGAAATATTGCAGTTATCCCATACGTTGTGATCATAGCGTTACGCGCATTTGATCCCTAGTTTTATGAACAGCTATTATATTTTTTATAATTACGTATTTACTATTTATACTTTTACCTTAGACCTCATTATGTTACTAAGTTAATTAGTATTTTGAACTCCCACATTATCCTTATTAAGTATCATTTGTATTCGCTTTGTTCACATATGTGGTTGCAATAGTGCGTTATCTTAGTTTAGTATTATGTCACTACCTGTGAGTTCCTGTAATTGGCTTCCTGTATCTACTATATTTTTCTATGTTAATGTCACAGCTGTTGGATCTCCAAATAAATAAAAAAAAATAAAAAATAAAAATATTTATTTTAGGTCCGGCGAGTTGTAGAAGAACCATCAGCGCTAGAAGTGGTCAGCTCCGACAACGACACCTCCGACGAATCTGTTCGACTATCTCGCTCGCACTCGCGTTCGTCTCGCTCGCGATCCCACTCACGGTCTAGCCGGTCTTCATTGGATCTCACTGATTCTAGGTATGATACTATTGGTCAAAATGTAAACATAGATATATAACATTTTTATTCAACATCACTTGAAATGGCAGATTTAACAGACAGTGGCATTTATAACAGATAAACCTTAAATTTAGGCTTAAAAAATAAATTGAGTTGCACATCTAAGGGAGATATATCCATGAGTGTTAAATAGGAGCTTGCCTCAGCATAAGGTTGCAGTGTTGCACAACGCTGATTTTCAGGCAGACCCTTGATATATTATTCCTTACTCGCTGTTAGTCGGAAACTAAATGGCTTAGAGTTATGTTAATATGTATGAGTGTAAACTATATGTACTAGAATTTGGACAAAACAAATGCTAGTATGGTGTAAGCTGAATTTAATAGTTATGTTTTGAACGAAGTATATGAACTTATAAGATAGATAAAATATATATGAGTGTAAATCTACTTAATAAAGGTAAAAATAAATAAAGACATGAAGTGCATACATAACTATAAATATGACGGCGTGGCTGTAGTATCAGGATGTAGCGTGTTTTGTATTGCTATAAGATGTTGTTCAATCCGCAATTTAAACTACATACTGTATTTAATATTTGAGGGGTGCAGGTATATTATTCCAGCATTCCGTTGCTGTATATTTGAAGCTAACTCGAAATGCAGCAGTATGGTGACATGGTTATACAAACAACCAAATTTTAATTATTGTAATAAATATCTTAAATATTTTAGTATTAATAATAAAACTTATTTCTTTTCAGTTCACATTCAGGAAGCAAAAGTGGCAAGTAAGTAGCAACATATTTTTAACAATAAATATTGGTTTTGTCTTAGAAACGATGTTAACAGGTTTGAACTAAGTTTATTTGTCCCAAATGAGTGACAGTTCAGCTCAATTTTGTCTAACAAGCTGTCATTTTTGCACAAAAGCTAAATTGATATCGACTCTTAACTCCTGTTAAATCTTCAAGAAAAAGTGATTACAATTAGACAGGATTAATCTAACTTTTAAGAAGTACTTAATTGTCTTTTCATAACCGTCGAATATCATTCCTTACGTTATTCGACTATAGCAACAGAATAAACAATAGTACAGTCAACATCAAAAGTAACGGTTCAAACAAGGTGTCAAAAGTATCTACCATTCTCTAACAGCCGAACAAAAAGTGATGGTTCTATTAGTAGAACAATTAAGACTGTAAAAGATATACTTTTGAACGTGTATATCAAAGATTTATCTATATTTGGAAAAGTTATCCGGAATATCAGATACTTTTGGCGCGTTGTTTCGTCCGTTACTATTGATGCTGACTGTACTACCGTACAGAAATGGCACTTCCTACAAATTCGAAGTTTGACAGCGATTCAGGGACGAATCATGCTGTCCTTTTCTAATTTCCGGCACTATCCCTTTCGGCTATTTAGGGTTGTCAAAATTCAAGTAATTGTCTTATCTGTGGTTGTGCACGCAAAGCGACGTCAAGTTGTGCCAACCCTAATAATTGCTCGTAGCAATGCTGAACCGAAACGAGACGAAAATGCCCGAAAGGATCATTGTCGCCCCGCTGCTATAGCTAAGTTTTTTTTACATATGTATTCGTATACGAGTTATGATGGTTGTCCCCAGTTCGTCATCGTCAGCATACTCAGACTGGGAGGCGGGTGCGGCTTTGGCCCCGCCCACCCGCGCTCGGCGACGCCCCGTGGCTGCTAGAAGGTACGTCAACACAGTTACTGCTTGTCAACTTCTTAAATTCAGGTCTAACAACTATCCTACCTTCTTCATTTTTCCGTATCAATCCGTAGAATTAGTTGTGTATCAGTTATAATTCGATTCTTCATTCTTCCTTCAGTCTTTTACAATTCAGTTTGAGAGACACCGCCCTAACTCAGGATACTTAATTGCTAAATCAGCAGGATAATTAATTGCGGAAGATCAGCGCTGGAAGCCACCAGCAACATGCTGAAATGAGGCCATTTCGTGGCACTTTATACTGCCTTTGTTTTTGTTATATCATGTAATCTAATGTGTCTTGTTTGTGTTTACGAATAAAAATTATTCTATTCTTATTCTATTCTAAATGTGATATCTGCTGTAAGACCACTTTGTCGTGTTCCCTCTTAAGTTGGTTTATGTGAGCAATGCATGTGTTGCTTGCGCGATGAAGAGAGACATCGCCTACTAGTTTTTCAGATACAAACATCAAGACAACATTAAAACATTTATGTGCAAATGTACATCTTGCGGTTTTATTGAATATTTTAATTATTTCATTTCTTCACCATAAAGTAATGTCTGCATTGTATGGTATCTCGTTACAAACAATCAAATATTTAATATAATTAATTATTTCGACGAGCTATGACGACTTCTGTCTTCACTTTACGTTATCACACCAGAAACAAATTCCTTGCATTCAGTGCGATGTTATGTAACCTAATAATAATCTAAGTTAACTAGTGAAAACATTGTTATGGCAGGTGTCCGGACGTCTTTGCAATAACCCTGTCTCATTGTCCACCTAAACTTCAATCCATAGACTGACTGTTCACTTTTTCTAAACTAGTCTTAATGCCTGCTGCGACCGGTTCATGGGTGTCTATTGTTGCGCCTGTGAACGGGTTCCAGCAGGCGTTCTACATGTCATTAAAGCTCTCCATGTCGGCTCTACGTGTTGGATCTATATCTCCACGCAAGCCTAACAAAAGACCGGGTTTTATAGGCTCGTAATAATTTTCCTTCATATCCAGATACAGTCCCAGCGTGTCAGCTCCGAAGCGTCCGGCAGCCGCAAACGGAGCTACCGCATCCGGGTCTGGATCCGGCGCGGCGCCGGCCGACCTGCCGGAGCTGTACCGGCCCGGCGAGTGGCTCACGGCCGTGTCGCCGCGCAAGGCGCCCTACCACCCGCAGATGGGTGACGCCGTCGTGTACTTCAGGGTGGTGAGTGTAGTCAAATTTATTACACATTTAATGTAACTATAGTCTGGCAAGCATAGTAAAATGTTGGCGCAAAGGATTCATCTGTAATCCAAATTTAGAATTGCGCGTGCGCTGAAAAATTGGATTCTCACACTAAATAATACAGATGCAGCGTGTGTTGTTAATATTTCGATACCATAATTAGCATACATCGGGGTTTTTGGTGCGGGAATGTTTTACTGTAGCCAAAAAACAGGTAAAAACTATAAAAACCGATACTATTTTAATATTTCTAAGCGCATTTGGAGCTTACTGTCTATTTTTAATTCATAGTTTGATAATTATTGTACAATAAACAAAGTTATAAATACACGAAAACATTCCCGCACCAAAAACCCCGATGTATGATAATTAGTAGACCGTGTGTTAACATACTATATTTCCGTTTTTATCTAATATCATTATTCCAGGGTCATCAAAAATATCTGGAAGCTGTTTCGGAGAAAGATTTATATCCTGTTTTGCCACGGGATAGACCTTGGGAGAATGGGAATGTCTACGTAAGTTTAAATTTATAGTGGTTTATTTCTATGGATATACGCATCTAACATTTATACGGCTCTAAGGGTGGTTATTACGTCTCACTCTCTCATTAAGCATAATGTGAGACGCAATACACATTAGACAAAGAAATTGGATAGGTGGAATACCAATACTAAGACATTGGCTATAAGGTTGAGTAAATACACGATGTATATTTAGTCACCTGCAATAATTTACGGGCTCAATATATAGGTCAAACTGAGCAACTTTTATTATCAAATATAAATCACAAAAAAAAAATTACTCTTCCATGGAAAATGTCAAGGTCAGACAGCCAAAATGTATGAATCAAACACCTTTTTTTTTCGCGATTTCGGGGTTGATCCCATAGTAAAAGTGGCTCAATATGACCTATATATTAACCACGTAAATTATTGCAAGTGACTGTATATTTGACTTTATATGATGATTTTGGATGATAAATATTTAATTACGTTCATTTGGATTTGATTTAGTTTGTTATGTTTGGTATTTCATAGATATTATTTTCCTCGTGTTGGTGCGGTGAAAAATGTTGTGTTTCACTCGGAGGCAAAGTTTGTTTAACCCTCGTTCCTTGAAACCCTCGCAACGCTCAATATTCCACTACTCGAACCACTCGCTACGCTCATGGTTCAATTTCGTGGTGGAATCTTTCGCTTGCTCGGGTATCAATATTAGCACGAGCGGTTAAACAACAACTTTTCCCTCTTGTAAAACAAATAACTATTGTGCCTTTTCTTACACATCATAACACTTCTATTTCAGGACTGCGAAGCGGCTAAAGTAGTAGGCATCAAATACGCCATCAAGCCGCCGCGTGTGGCGTGCGTGCGGCTGGCCTGCTGCCTGCCGCGGCCGGCCGGCAGCTCCAGCGCGACCGGCGGCGGGAGCTTTGTGGTCGTGTACCATGATATGCCCGATGTTATCGACTTCCTCGTGCTACGCCAGCAGTATAGCGCGGGCTGCGCGCGCGGCTGGACGCAGGGCGATCGGTGCGTAGCACATTTGTTCTTTGGCGTAGCACTTATTAACCTTACAGCGGAGGACTCGTAGCACATCGACCGGCGCGGCGTCCTCGACGAGGTCAACGACCTTCAAGCTGTGCGTAGCACTCGTAACACATCGGCCGTCCCATGAATGGTTTCTACCTTTGTGCGGCGCTAGCAGTACGACCCAGCTACGTAGTACACTAATGTATGCTCCAAGCTCGTAGCACTCGTAGCACATTAACTTCCTCGCATTACTCCGGCTTTTTGCCACGGCTCATATCCGGCTAGGCAATAAATCCGAAGAATTTTAGACACTAGTTTTTTCGCAAGCGACTACCGTCTGACCTTCCAGCCCTAAAACTAGGCTTTATACCTATATTTTCTTGTCCCCAGCTTCCGCTGCATGATCGACGACTCCTGGTGGACGGGCGTGGTCCTCGAGAACACGTCCGGCTCGTCCGGCGACGGCGGTCCGGTGCCGGACGAGCCGGACGCGGCGGCGCGCTGGGCGCGGACTGCCGCCGCTAATTTTCTGTCGCTCAAAGTGCGCTGGGACAACGGCGAGGTGGAGAGGTTGTCGCCGTGGGACCTCGAGCCTATGGACCCTGAGAGGTGTGTTGCGAATGCGAAATCTACAGACAGTACAGTACTTTTCGAATAGTGTGGTATCAGAATTTCCTTCCTGAACATTCTGAGAGCCACATTTCTATGACTAACAGAATGAGGTTCTTTAAGGGGCTACCAGGCCAAAGTAGGTGTTTTTACGTCGCTATAACATGTTATGTAAACAATAAAGTATGTACACAATATTTTAGCTTGGTAAAGTCGCCGCGTGGCCGTCGGACGGGGAACCTGCGTCACTCGTCGCGACGCGCGGGCAATTATCTGTGAATTGATCGTATGATTTTGAGTTTTGAATGATAGGACACTGTTTATTTAAGTTTAAAGTGAGTGAGAGAGCGCACTGACGCAATAATTTGCTCACTTGTGCAAATTCAAATTGTAAAGGTGAAGAACGAGGAAGGGGGTTCGAGGGACTTGGAACGCACGAAGTCATTCAGATAGGGGACGGCCTTAAGGGGATGATTTGTTAAAGGCCAGTACTTGATAAACAAAATATGCAATCCCAAAGTGCATCCGAAACCTCAATTTAAAATAAATAACCGATTATATACCCTTGCAGATTACCATCAGCTCCCGGCGGTGCCGTGCCAGTATTACCTCACGAGCTAGAAGCAGTCTTATATAAAGCTGAAGCGAGCGAGTGGCCCCCGCGAGGCGACCGAGCAGCCGCGTGCCGCGCTATAGCTCATCATCTCAACCTGGTAACTTATTTTTGTACTTGTCTTTAACGAAAGAGAAAACGATGGGAGCAGCATGGGTGCGAGCAAGAAAACCAACGAAAACACTACAACTTCCAAGGAAAGATGACTTTGGCGCAGGTGTAGACTGATCGGGTTCGAGTGCTACGACGTAGCGCTATCATGTACGCTACGGCGTAGCGCTCGTAGCACATCGGCCGGCTCAGCTTTGTCTACGTGGCATGCTGACGTCATCGATACATCGTATTACCCATAGATGGTAGCGTGCGCCCGCAATGCGACAAAATTAAAAACACGTTTTGACATTCCTGACAATATACCAAAAACAACCTACGGAATTTGGTCGGGTTATTTGTGGCCCAACATAAACGGTGGGCAACAAGAAACGTCTACGTCACTTAGAAGTTTTTAGAAGTAAGCAGAAAGGAAAACTGAGACTATGTCAAGGACAAACAATAATAGCGCTCTCTCTCTGCTACTCCTAGTGAAAAATACATAAGACTATCCCGTTCTGTCAGTTCCCCCACCACTCATGCCCAATCCATACCATACTAAATACCAGTTTCATGGTATTACCTCACGAATTAGAAGCAGTCTTATATCGAGTCAGAATAGACAAGTATACACCATTTTTATAAAAAAATTATACCTTTGCCAGCACAGGAAATGGTAATGAAATGTGTCTTTTACAGGTGATGTCCCTATCTGCCGCGGAGCCCTTCGTGGCGCCAGTGGATCTGCAGCTGTACCCCACGTACGCGCTGGTCGTGCCCTACCCCATCGATCTCAGCACCATTCGTTCTAGGTTCGACCACCTGGTGAGTTTCGCTTTGCTGTCTATAGAACTAAGTATACTCGTAATTCCCCATAATTAAAAATTGTATACTTTGATTTTTAAGATTTCTCTCGACGAAAGTGGTAGCTGGGACTTTCTGTACCCATTTGGCACGGAGCGAGACGTTAGCGTAGCGTCCCCCATTGGGGAAAAACTATACAAAGCGCCAAGCGTTTAGAAAAGGCCGCGAGGTGTTTATAATCTAATGCCTGTCTGAATCAATGTAACGAAATATAACACTAGAGCCACGGAGATACTTCGTCTTCTAATGTACTATTGTATTTTTTATACAGGTTGTCTATTTAGTCACCTGCAATAATTTACTGAGCCACTTTTACTATGGGATCAACCTCAAAATGTGCGAAAAAAGCTTACTCTCCCATAGAAAATGTCAAGGTCAGAAACAACAAGGCCAAAATGTATGAAACAACCAGATCTGTTTTACGATTTTGGGGTTGGGCCCATACTAAAATTTGCTCAGTATGACCTATATATTCACCCTGTTAATTAATGCAGGTGACTAACCCCCTTATTCATAAACGTGTACTAAAGTTCCGATGCCGCTGATCATCGTTTGTCCCTTTCCGACGTATTGGTATGATGGAAAGGGACAAACGATGATCAGCGGCGTCGTAACTTTAGTACACCATTATGAATAAGGGGGTAAATAAACAACCTGTATTTATTCATTTACTTACGCAATTTCGTTGGCAGTTCTACCGCCGAGCGGCGGCCGCGCAGTTCGACGTGCGCTACCTCGCCAGCAACGCGGAGCGCTTCAACGAGCCACACTCGCCCATCGTGCGCCAGGCGCGGCTCATCACAGATCTGCTACTGTATATCATCAGGTAAAAATGTCTTCATTTGAACATAAAATGGCCTTTTTCCAATTTAGTTATTACTACATATGACGACCGGTCTGGCCTAGTGAGTAGTGACCCTGCCTATGGAGCCGGTGGCCCCGGTTTCAAAGATCCTGGTATCCGAAGATTGCAGGTTTGTGTCCTGTCACGGTCGCCATGTACGGATGACGTTAAGAAGGATGCAAATCAAACAAAAGTTAGGTTCGAACTGAACTGTATTGGGTACTAAGCACTATTATATAGTGTACATAAAGTTGCATTTATATATTTGTTGTTGATGACTACTTCCTGGTAAGGGCATGTATTTGTGTGATGAGCACGGATATTTGCTCCTGAGTCATGGGTGTTTTCTATGTATTTAAGTATTTATATATTATGTATATATAGGGGTCCAAATACCCACAACACAAGTTGTATATACAGCCCAATATTGAGCTTACTGTGGAACTTAGTCAATTTGTGTAAAAATGTCCTATAATATATATTTATTTATTTACATGCGCTTGCGTGCTGATACATGTATTACGAGTACATCATTGTGTAGGCTTTTGTCGCGAGTGAGACGAATAATGTTGGGAGCGCGACAAATGCAATTTGTATACGACATTATTGTCACGTAAATTAAGCTTGAAATGTTTTAATTTCTTTTTTTACTCACGATAATTCCTCACTTGATGAAATTTATAGTAAGCAAAGTCAACTCTATCAGAGAATTTAGTATAGAGGCGTATTGTCAAAGTAAATTTTGTTGTCAACTACATTGACTGCAGTCTTTCGATACACGATGAACACTTTTAAAACGCCATTTGACTTGGATCCTTATTCTTTCACTTATGTGTTAAATTTTTTAAGTAAAAAAAATGGCGAAATCTACTCGAGCATAGGCCAAAGGTATGGCGCCATTGCTCGAAAAGGTGCCGCCATACTTTAGGCCTATGCTCGAGTAAATGGCGCCACTTTTTGATATTTAACAAATTTAACACATATCGAAAGAATAAGAAAAATAAAATCGGTGAAAGAATAAGGATCAAAGTAAAATGGCGTTCTAAAAGTTTTAATCATGTGTCGAAAGACGGCAGTAAATTTAGTTGACTACTTAATTTACTCTCACAATCCACCTCTATGCAAATTCTCTTTGACTTTATTTATCTTTTACGGAGTTATATATCTTTGCTGACATTCATGAGACAAAAGTAATATGGAGTATTATACATATGAATTGAATGTGAACAGCCATTGGCGCGAAGTAGACGTGGTGGCGAAGTACCACGAGCTGGCCGCCGCCTACCGCTCCGAGGACGACGAGCCCGCGCCCAGCCAGCCCACTAAGGTAAACCCCCCCCCCCCCCATTTGAAATGACGTAATTTACGAATAGCCCCCTAACGGTTTGTTTAATAACTAAAAATGTAAACATATTTGTGTACACGAACAGTCTCGTCGTGCTCGCGGACGCGCCGGCTGCACGTCGTGGCGCGCGGCGTGCGCGCGCGTGCTGACGGAGCTGACCAGCTCCTCCGACGCCGGGCCCTTCCGCCAGCCCGTGTCGCTCGAACAGGTCCCTGGTGAGTCGCACACGAGGCGTTGGCCACACATTAATACTTCATTATTGCAGAGGCCGGAAAAGGATAATTCGTGGATGAGTTTCATGTTTCAATTCAAATCACTCAGCAAATCAAATCGAACCTTCACATCAAAAATGTCAAAAACATTTTCCCTCTTTAATTATTTTTAATATGGAAGGTGGAGGTAAGAATGGAATCTCCATGTACAAAAAAGTGTCATCAAATACTTTAAATAGGTGGCAATACAAAACCTAGAATACTTGAAAAAAAATCAAACCATAGACAGCACACTTCACTCCGTCAATAACGCCTAGGTTCTTAGCTACTCTAGCGCTACTCTGGAGAGATTTGGAACTATCATAGCTGACAGCCGGACACTTTGCAACAGGTCTACCATAAGAGATTTCACTCCTTTTAATTCCACACTCCATACATTTTAAAAAGTCAAAGGCACAACTTATTCAATATAGTCTTTGATTTTATTAAGCAGTATTCGCACGATCATACACAACGGTCTTGCAAGAACGAGACATGCAAGGAAGGATGGGATCTTAATATTTCACTCTATCCTATAGCTTGAAAATGATGCTGACCGGGTCGTGTTGACGCAGCCCGCAGCTATGTTAATTGACTGTTTACGTTTTTCTTAGTTAAAGTTATGTTTAAAAAATTAAAAAAACAATACAGTAATAACTTCCCGTCCGCTAAAACACGACCATTATGGTATGTTTTAGTTTGACCATAAAGAGGAACTTCCCGTACTATTTTTGTTACAATAAGGTGAACATTTCCAAGCATATTGGCGAAAAAATGGTTACCTACTACTTCAATCATACACAACAAGTTATCGGGACACATAACTTCATCTAATATCCTAATATTTTTCCAGATTACCTAACAATAGTGAAGAACCCCATGGACCTGGGCACCATATCACAAAAATTAACTGCCGGCCGCTACTCCCGCCCCGCACAAGTGCACCGCGACCTCGCGCTCGTGTTCCACAACAGCAGACTATACAACACCAACAAGCGGAGTCGGGTTAGTACCTACATATACTATAGTATAGAAATCCTGGCAGGGCCGCCATGTGAGGTGGGACGTTGAATGAAACTACTTCCTCGGAGTATAGATCTATATCATATACTATAGTATAGTATTTAGGGTAGGAATTCTGGCATGTGAGGTGAGACGTCGAATGAAACTACTTGCTCGCAGTATAGATCCATACTGTCTAAAGTAACAGCTTATAAAATAGAGTGTATATGTATACATGTGTGAGGGTAAGGCGTAGTTCACACTACACTGTGAATCTAGCTGAGCTTCTAAAAGCTTCTAATAGAACTCGCGCCAGTAACAAACCAGTACCGTACATTACAGATAGTCCTTATTGTAATATCCACTACAGGATTTGTCCCTAAAACATTAAACAATAGTCTGGAACCAAGCAGGGGGAGCGAAACAGATCCTTTCGAGTATTCTCGGCTTCGTTCGGCTCAGCATTGCTCCGAGCAATTATTAGGGTTGGCACAACTTGACGTCTCTTTGGATGCACAAACACAGATAAGATATTGACTTGTATTTTGACAACCCTAAATAGCCGAATGGGATAGTGCCATGCATTAGAAAGGGACAACACGATTCGTCATGAATCGCTGTCAAACTTCGGTTTTGTTGAAAGTTTATTTTCAGTACCTTAGTACTATTACTACGGCATCAAAAATGCTCAAAATAAGTTTGCATTTAAAAAATCCTTACGGGCTTTCTTTGCTAGCAGAATGAAAAAATAATAATGTATGGGTAAGCTCTATATGTTTTGTCGTTATTTATGTATATATTATAAGAAATATAAGTATGTATATTTATGTATGTATGTATGGTATGTTATTGTATTATATTTGGTTGTTGTTGTTAAAGTAGCACCGCCCACAATCTCTCTGCTTTGCCTAAAGGTTGACTGGTAGAGAATGCCTCATGGCATTAAGTCCGCCTTTTGTACTATAAGGTTTTCTTTTGTGCAATAAAGATTAAATAAATAAATAAATTACTTATTCTATGCCCTCAGTAACGAATCAATGCTGCCTCATACACCGAAACGACGGGCGATTCGAATTAGTATGATAATCGCGGATATATGACTTTTTGAGTAGAATACCTCATTGTTAATTGACGTTATTCGTATTGATTTTGATTATACTTAGGTACTATGTCCGCATGTTTCCATAATATGTCGATATACAAATGTTTATTTAGGCACCTGCTATAATTTACGGGTGAATATACAGGATGATTTCTGGGTCGTGATCCAGAACCACTTTTTCTGAATCTATAAATGATTTACATTATCATAATTAGTTTGATTTTTATTTTTTTTCTAGTAAAATTAATCTTATACGAAGTAATCATGGTCACCCTATGACATTTGACATACGCTGTATGGAAAGCGACGAGACGTCACATTGAGTAGGGTGACCAAACTGTATGCAAACATGTTTTTTTATACTTGTCATCTGAAGAATAATCATAATTATTGGTGATAATAAATAATGAGCAACATCATTAGACTCATCTTTGAATTCTGTATGATGTCTTGTTCTCTTGCTCCACGACCCCGAAATCACCCTGTATAGGTCACACTGAGCAACTTTTACCATAGGACCAACCCAGAAATCACGATAAATGTTAAACAGCAAATTTTATTGCGATTTCGAGGTCGATCCCATAGTAAAAGTTGCTCAGTATGACCTATATATTCAGCCCGTAAATTATTGCAGGTGACTAAATAAACATCCCGTATGTGTAAATATTGCACGTTGATGTGTGTTTGTGTGTTGCACCGCTTGCTCGTCCAGGACACGAGTCAGGTAACGCGAACATTTAAAGCTTTAAGTCATTGACAGTCAGCAGGAAGAAATAGCTATAAGTGGGGGAAGTGTTCAGAATAATCATAGCACGATTTACAGTCCAAATTCGATTACCTGTACCAAAGAGAATTTTAAATAGAGGTGGATAGTTAAAGAAAATTTTTATGCACATACAGAATATTCTCATAAATGTATTGACAGTGCACTGTCATGATGTCAATTTTCTTAAATTTATCTCTCAGTGAGTCTCTATGGTTCATTTTATATATTGCTCGAATAGCCCTCTTCTGCAGAACAAAAATGGTATTTATTTCTGAAGCACCACCCCACAATAAAATACCATATGACATAATGCTATGGAAGTAACTAAAATATACTAATCGAGCTGTTTTGACATCAGTTAACTGACGGATTTTGCTTACTGCACAAGCTGCAGAACTCAGTCTATTCGAAAGAGTAGCAATATGGGGACCCCACTGGAGTAAGAAGATCAAAGGTATAGTTTCGAGCGATGGCGCCATAACCTTTAGGTTGTGCCCGGTAAGATGGCGCCACTTTTTGATATTTAACAAATTGAACAGATATCAGTGAAAGAATAAGGATCAAAGTCAAATGGCGTTCTAAAAGTCTTAATTATGTGTCGAAAGATGGCAGTAAAACGGCACTACAAAGTTTTCTTTGACAATACACCTCTATTTCAAATTCTCTTTGATACTTGCATACTACATATCTATATGTATTTTAATTCCTTTAACACCTTTACTCCGAAATGAACCTAATGAAAACCTTTATTAAATATCTGGGGTGTCGGTTAAGAGAGCGAGGTTTGGGTCCCCGTTCTGGCTCACACCTGGTCTAGCAAATATGACAGGCAGTACAGCGCGGTAACGCCAGTATTTTTGGAACTTTTGCGCCGGGTACGTGTCGTCCCGGGGATTAACGGGGAGGCGTAGGTAGTGTTAGGTTTTTGGACAAAGCTTGTTGCGGATTTTATGTTGCACCTACATTTATGACGAAGCCAGTGGCGGATTATCACTTATGTAGATTGGACGAAGTTTGTTGCGGATTCTGTTTAGTATCTATGGTTTTGACGAAGCGCTGCGCTGTGGATTTAGATGATTAGGGAACTATTACTTTAAATAATGACATGATCAATCTTATTAAGAAAATACGAGTTTGTGCAGATAAATTTGAGTACCTCACCCACTTAGCGACTTTGTAGATATGCACATATCTACATATTCCTAGTAATCGTTAATATAACTTTTTGTACCATCCTGCAATATGCATGATTCATTTATGACGTTTCATTTATGTTTACATCAACCTGGATTTTGATATCTAATCTCCACAGCATAGAGTTCATTTCTACTTGTCCACACGCTGTGTTCATTGCTGTACTGCTTCCTTTTCGAGATTTATGACATACGGCCAGACAGAGCCACAATTTTTAGTGTTCTGGCCTGTATTAATAGGGAGTATTACTGCAATGTTCTACCGCCAGAGTGCAGCAATAGCACCTTTCGTAAACCATAGAGTAACTTATACTGCCTTATACTGGTTTTTTAAAGAAAGAAAGAAAGACAGAAAATACATTTATTTAAAGCCACAACACATTACATTTGTAAAAAGAAGAACATACAGAGAAAAAAAACAACACACAAGTTTTTTGACAAGTTTTCACAGATAATAAAATATGACATTGATGCATCAAGGCGGTTTGTTTACAAAGGGCCTACCGGGAAACGCGAAAATTGAAATTCAGTTATCTATCTCGTCGTCGCTCGAATGGGCAGGAGTGATAGAGAGGTTAGATAACGAAATTCCGATTTTCTTGTTTCGCGGTAGACCCTTAGATTGTGACGGATTGTGGTATTGGCGCCCCCTACGCAGTTTCGCGTAATATTCCCTATTCCCTGCCACATTTTATGAACCTATCGAGACCTGCGTGTTCCCTAGATATTACTTTAATATTATTAAATTATACGATCATTACTTAAATAAAAGTTCTAATTATTTTTATTCCCAAGAAAACGCGTCTCTTTTGTCAACGCTAAAACTATTTCGCCGTGTCAAGTAAAACTCACTAGTTACAATCATAAGTTTACGAGCCATAATTAACCGTACGATTTTCATTTAAAAAAAAAATTCTCAAACATGCAATGTAGTGTTGACATGACTTACTTCAAATTAAGATGATATGTAAAGGAATTTCATACAGCCTTACACAGGGACTCCCTCTGGTCGCATAACAACTTTTGTCATATTTTTAATTGTCATAACACTATGAATAAAATTGTAAGTCAGAAATATTCCTGAGCATCACTGGTATTTTGTCTTAAATGAGTTATGTCATAATTTTTATAGTCATTAATTTTAATCGCATAAAATTTTAGGTTAGGTTCGTTAGGTATGCACAAAAAAAATATGACAACTGCTATGTATGTCATCATTCCTCAAATATTATGGCTAAAAATGTATGACACAATATAATATGACTTATCATTTGTATGCGCAGTGATGATTATGACACAAGTTGTTATGCGTATCAAAGATATGACTTAAACTTGTATGCAACCCAATATACACACCTAGGCCTGTAAAGTAACCTTCTTTTGTTTTTAGACGTCAAATTCTGGCACAGCGTCTTGGCATTCAAGCAAAGTAGATTTGTTTTTAGCTGTGTAACCTACTAATAAAACAAATTGGCTACATTGTTCATTGCAAGTTTGATAAAAGCACTAAACAAACGGCGTTGCCAGCCGTGTATCCCTATCGCGTATCTCTACCTACTAACCCCCTTATTCATAAACGTCTACTAAAGTTGACGAGCCGCTAATAATCGTTTGTCCCTTTCCATCATACCAATACTTCGGAAAGGGAGAAACGATTATTAGCGGCTTGACAATTTTAGCAGACGTTTATGAATAAGGGGGTTAGCCTACAAGCTGCGGGTTAAGCACGGTAAGTGCGAAAGTGACAGGCGATATAAATGCAACCATGTTGCCACCGCTGTTGTTTCCCGGCCTCTATAGTACTGCACTATTTCCATTAGTGAGTTTAGTTTGCCAGCTGGCGATTAATTATGTTTTAATGCATTTTCTGGTGAAGAAGAAAGTTACCAGTATTGATTACACTGCATCTTGTGCAGATCTACTCAATGACAGTCCGCCTGTCGGCGCTGTTCGCGGCGCTCTGGGAAGCGCACGTGCCCGCTGCCGCCTCCGCCTCCGCTTCCGCTCCGCGCGTGACGCGCCGCGCTCGCCGCAAGCGTATCGAGTCACATGCAGGTAACATTAGGGGATTCTATCACGTCTCCAGTTAATTAGACTAATCTTGTTTTCGTTTGAATTTTGTATAGGCAAGGTAGATGCCTTAAGATCTTTAATTCCATTATATTTTGAATATTTTACTTGGATTTAGAGATTATTCAACTAAATATACAACAAATTTAACATGTGTCCAGACCGGCTAGCATGACTGACGTGCTCCATACTTGATGTATGGAGTCGCACACGAGTCGCCCGGTTCACCAGGAACGCACCGCGAATGCATTGTAGATTGCGAAAGGTTCACTGATTTCTCGCGTGTACAGTCACCATCAGATATATCGGAGCGGCCGAGGTGCTCAAAAACATTTCAACAGGCACTCTAGCGCCTGCCGCAGATATTTGTGAGCACCTTGGCCGCTCCGAGCTGCTCCATATTTGATGGGTGCGCTTGCATGTTTCGTTAGCATACTAAAATATAGGTTTTTCGTTATTATTTTGTGTTTGTCGATGTCGTCTCGGCTAGATCCCCAGATTTAGACACGAGTTCCTATAACTGCTACTCCTACTGAAAGTTCCGTAAGAGCATCTCCTTCGGTCATCTCCCCCCTGGCCCCTTTCATCTCTTATATTATTGTGCCTCAATGATATTCACAGAGAGTATGAACGGCGACATCGTCTCCCAACCGCCGTCGCCGGAGCGGCCCGACCTGGAGCCGAACTCGGACAGCTCCTCGTCGGAGCCCCTGGCAGCCTTGGCGCAGGCGCGCCTGCAGGCCCCGGACTCCTCCGACAGCGACGTGCCGCTCCGAGCACACAGGAAAGGTAACACATCCTAAATTATAGGCAGAACACGTCCCACTGCTGGACACATGCCTCCTCTCATGCATGAGGGCTTGGGCTATAGTCCCCACGCTGGCCTGATGTGCGTTGGGAACTTCACACACACTGTTTGAATTTCTACGCAGATATATGCAGGTTTCCTCACGATGTTTTCCTTCATCGAAAAGCTAATGGTAAATTGTCTAATTACGTGCGAATCAAGATTTGAATCTGCGACCTCCGGATTAAAAGAACAACCAATATTTTAAAATCTTATTTATATGAATATGTTAATGTATTTTTTTTTTAGGTAAAGGAGTGGGCAAGAAGACAAAAATAGCCAACGGTCACGTGCCCACCGCATCACCGGAACCCGGGCCCGCGTATGAGAGAGGTACATACTTTATTCATTTTAATATTTTGAAGCTTTATCTGAACATCACATCGAACGTTATCATTAGAATTTACATTTCGCAAAATACACAAAAAAAACCATTATTAAACAACGAAAAAACTGAAGCAGAACATAACCAGATTACTCATAACATTACGTAAATTGAGGTTAAACAATTTCTTAGTGGACGTCATGCAATACTTGAAATGGATATGAAATATTTGCGGTATATAACAAGTACATTTTTTGAGATTGAAATTAGAGTCCTTGAATACTTCGGTCGTATTGCAAGAAAAGACGGTGGCAACCTCGAAAAGTTCGTTGTGACCGGCTAAGTAGATATGAAAGACCTGGACGCGGACGCAGTCCAATTCGTTGGTCTGGCCAGATTCGCACCGCGTTTGCCTCCACAGTACACATGGCTCTCCACACCGCCAGAGACAGAAACAGATGGAGAATGATCATAAGAGAGAAAGTGATACAGAAGGTCACGACGTATATTGAGGTATACGACGCAAGGAGGATTATTATATAATTATGTTATTTTCAGACACTTACATACCATCCCCCAATGGTTTGTCTTCATCGTCCACGGAGCAGATCGAAGTCGAACAGTTGTCGATTCCGGCCGACGACGCGTCTTTAACTTATGACGATGACTCGCCCGCCCATGAACCGAGCCCAGAGGTGAGCTATGATATGATATGATATGATTTATTTATCTCACAATATACAATTTCACTTAAAACTACGCGTGGTAAATTCTTAGGAATTTATATTGTGATTGTCGGTTTGTCTTACTTTATATACATAGGAAAAACATGTGACAATTAATAATTCATTTAAAATTACGAAAGTTTTTAAATGCTTATCAATACTTCCCTGCTTTGAATCTACTACTATGTCAGATTGGCCTCCGATACTGAATCGTATTGTATAGTGATTTGGTATTATTTATTTTAGTATGTGTAATGTTTTTTAATAGCTATTGGTTGGTCCAGTAAAAGTTGCTCAGTGTGACCTATATATTCTCATAGTAAAATATTGCAATTAATAAAAAAAATAACACAGAAGAGAAGATAAGTATCCAACTCATAAGCGAATTTACATTTCTGTTTCGCCCTATAGTTAGATAGATAGACAAAACGTTTTATTTGGATGTTGAAAAAACACAATTTACAAATACATTACAAACAGAACAAAACTAAAATATGTACGTACACAATTTAATTAACAGAAAAATAATATGCTTATACAAGAAAAATGGATTTACTTGCTGTACTGTACGCTGTGTGCATTGCAGTAAAAACAAAAGGGTTCTGATTCCGCTATACGCTTCACTCTATCGAGCAAAGCACTGATATTCTGCCGGAACCTAGATCACGTTACAGTTGGGTAAATTGGAAAAAAGTACGGTAGTGTGTAGGGGTGTTAATATGTTCCGAAATACAATACATAAATAGAATAAAATAAAAAAAGTGGTCATTTAATATAAAAGTTAGTTGAGTAGGGTCGGTTCAAGATCTCCTAGAAATTCTCCGAAATACCGACTAGATCCTGAAATCTGCAACCAAAAAGCCGTATGGTATCCCTGTTTTAAGTTTTAAAAGCAGTATATTTTTAAACTGGTGTTTAAAAGTTTGCTTGTTTTTAAGCCGTCTTACAGGTGGAGGGATATCATTCCAGCATTTGGTCGCGAGATATCGGAAACAGCCGGTAAATTCAATCGTTCTATGAGGGTACATTTTACCGGTACAGAGGGTACAGTTGACTGATATAGAATGCGTAAGGCATTAAGTTCGCCTGTTGTACATTTTTATGTGTATTAATAATAATAATGTCCCCAGTTCCGTCCGCGCGCGCGGCGCAAGCGGCCGCGCGGCTCGGACAGCGCGCCGTCGCCGCCGCGCCGCCGCCGGCACCGCCACCGCCACCGGCACAGGGAGAAGCTGCCCAAGCGGTGCGTATACTGTCTACTGCCGATATTAGGGTTCCGTACCCAAAGCGTCAAACGGGACCCTATTACTGAGACTTCGCTGTCCGTCCTTCCGTCGTCCGTCTGTCACCATGTATCTCATAAATCGTGATAGTTAGCCAGTTGAAATTTCTACAGATTATGTATTTCTGTTGCCGCTATAATAACAAATACTAAAAATAAAATAAAATAAATATTTAAGTGGGGCTCCGATACGAAAAACATATTTTTTTACCGTTTTTTTTATAAATAATGGTACGGAACCCTTCGTGTGCGAGTCCGACTCGCACTTGGCCGGTTTTTTTAGTAAGTTTGTGTAAGAATGTCCCTATAATATTTATAGGAATAAGGGCAATACGCCCACCTTCGTAACTAGGGCTAGACAAGAAGTATTAGATATAACCTTCGCTACTGGAAAGGCGGCAAGCTGCCTAGCCGATTGGCGTGTCAGCAGCGAAAATTCAATGTCGGACCACAGACATATTTTGTTCAGTGTTAAAGGCTCTCTAGACAGGGAACCACTTACGCGCAAAAATCTAAAAGAAACGTCATGGGAAGCCTATAAGGCTGACCTCGAAAACCGTCTAAAGGATGTCCCAAAATATGTCAAAACACCAGACTCTCTCAACATGGCAGTTAACTTAATCTCTGATAGCATGCTTAGGGCCTAGCGAAAGAGTCAACCACTACTAACAAAACGACGTGGTAAAACAAAAGGCTAGAAAACCTCCGTAGGTCTACACGTCGCATATTCAATCACTCGACCACGCCGAATGAGTGGGAAAGGTATAAGGTAGAGCGTTGACTGAATATAATAAAAAAATCAGGAAGGCAAAAAAGAAGTCATGGAGAAGGTTCTGTAAAGACATTGCCCAAACTCATAAAGGAGCGAGAATTCACAAAATACTCTCCAAGACACCTAACAACTACCTCGGTCTTGTTAAAAGACCAGATGGCACATTCACGAACACAAAAGAGGAAGCTCTGGACTAGCGTTGAAAATTTCCGGAAAAAACCCGTTTCTTTCCAAACGGCTCGTTTTTTTCGTGAAGGTTTCAATCGGTTATTTTTCTTAATACTGGTGTGTAGGTAAATGATTATTGACAATATTGACATCTGTGTCAGTTCAGTTCAAGTGTCACAATCGTGTGCTGTGGCTTCATTACGCTTTATGTGGCTTTATTATCTGATGAAGAGTTTCTAAAAATGGTGCAGTATATTACGAAATTAACAGATAATACGCAGTTAAGCACCAGCGATATGATGGGTCAATTTGCGGAGTATCAATCGAAAGGAGGTTTCTGGGGTAACGAGTGTATTTGGCCTATCACGAAAATAAATCCCCTTAATTGGTGGAAAGGTTTATGCTCTACAAAACTGCTTTCAAAAATTGCAATCCGATTACTGAGCATTCCTCCATCATCTGCCGCCGCAGAAAGAAATTGGTCATTATTTGGAAGGACGCATACTAAAGATCGCAATCGATTTTTGCCAGAACGGCTAAACAAATTAATCTACATTCGGTCTAATTTACACCTACAAATGGGCAACATCGACGACATGATAGTCGAAACAATTGAAATATGGTCATAGTGATAGTGATGATGAAATAAATGAATAGTAATGATATTAAATAAATTGTAGTGACTTATTCTATTTTTTCTTAAAAAATCCGAAAAAAACGGAAAAAAAACGTATATTTCATAAATTCCCGAAAGAATCATTTGTTTTTTTCCGACATTTCCAACGCTACTCTGGACTTGCTCAGAGGCACCCACTTCCCCGGTTCGGACACAACCAGTAACACTCAGTTATGCGCTCAAAGGAATCCTCAAACCCACAGGCACCGCAATATCGACTGGAATTTGGCAACTAATATTTTTAGACCAAACAAAATTAAATGGGCATTGGAAAATTTTTAACCATTTAAATCGGCGGGAGAAGACCTCCTCCTCCCGCATCTGGCCAGAATATTCCGAGCAAGTTTTGCATGGGGAATGATACCAGATCAATGGACTAGGGTCAAGGTACGCTTCATACCAAAAGCATTGAAAAAGGACTATTCACAACCTAAATCCTCCAGACCTATTAGTCTAACACCGTTCCTACTTAAAACGATGGAAAGAATCATTGATCAGCACATTAGAGCGAAATACCTGGTAGACAGACCACTAAGTGTAAACCAGCATGCTTACCAAAAGGGAAAATCTATGAAGACTGCCCTACTTGACCTGTTGACAGGGTGCAGAAATCCCTAGAGGACAAGCAAACTGCTTTATTTGCGTTCCTTGATGTCGAGGGTGCTTTCGACAATACGCCCACAGAGACCATACTCAATGGTATGAAATCAAAGGGAGTAGACGAAACCACCACCAGATGGGTACATAGCATGCTCTCGAATAGAGTAGCCACTCTGACCTTCAACACAACAGACCATGAATTTTATACCACAAAAGGGTGTCCACAAGGAGGCGTTCTATACCCACTATTATGGACCCTAGCAGTGGACCAACATCTTGTAGTTATGATAGGCCATGACACACAAGGATATGCCGACGACCTTGTAGTCATTATCAAAGGCCCTTGCCTCCACACAATATCCAACCTAATGCAAGGAGCTCTAAACACAATATTCAAATGGTGTAGAGAAAATGACTTGTCCATTAACCCGAGCAAGACTGTGATAGTACCATTCACGAGGAAACGGAAGCTCGAAAAGCTCACAGAGCCAAGACTTAATGGACAAGTCATTCATTCACCATTCTCAGACGAGGTCAAGTATCTAGGGGTCACTTTTGACCAAAAGTTAACTTGGAACCCTCACCTGAGAAATATTATACACAATCTATGTATCTATCGCTGTCGAATGGCAGGAGCAAGATAAGATCTAAAATTGCTATGTGGTTATACACAGCGATAGTGAGGCCCATAATCACCTACGCCTCCGCAGTCTGGTGTAACAAAACCAACCAAAAGACGGCAATAGAAACTTGAACATCCTGCAGCGCACGGCTTGTTTAACAGCAACAAATGCCTTCTCGACACCGGGGGCAGCCCTAGATGCACTGCTAGACATTATACCACTCCACTTGCAGGTGCAAAAGGAGGCTAAGCAGTGCGTCTACAGAATATGCACGCTAAACAGGTCAAAATGGTGGTCTCGAGCATTAAGCTAACTAAAGGCCTGGGTTTTTGCAAATAAAACCGTTAGCATGTCAACTGATGACACGCACACCGAATGTCATTTACCAAACTGTACACAGTGGAAATACCTCCAAGAGACAAATGGGCCAACGACCAAATGTTCGTCGAACAGGGAAGCCATATATGGTACACGGATGGTTCCAAGAAACGCAATGATGTAGGATGTGGGATCTATGGTGAGAGACCCAAACTCAGAGCTAGCATCAGCATGGGCAGACAGGCCTCAATCTTCCAGGGAGAAGTCTTCGCCATCAACAAATGTGGGGAGATTAACTGGGATAGAAACGTTAGACACCAACATATCTACATCAACTCAGACAGCCAGGCTGCTCTGCTGGCACTAGAATCCCTTGAGTCTAACTCAAAACTAGTCCAAAACTGTAAAATAAACCTAAATGTACTGGCTAACTCCAACAAAGTCATACTTAGATGGGTACCAGGGCACTCCGACATTAACGGAAACGAAGAAACGGACGAACTTGACACACCCCTGGTCGGCCCAGGACCGTTCTGTGGAATCACAAAACGAGATGCATATTTTCTGCTCAGCAACGTAGAAAAAACTAGAGCAATCGATTGGTGGAAGTTCGTCAAAGGACAAGAACACTCGAAAGCTCTAATCACAGGGTTCAACAGCAAAACTGCAAAGGAGCTTTTAGGGCTCAAAAGACACAAAACCTGCGCGGTGACTAGAATATTGCCTGGACACTGTAAGTTGAATAAACTCATGTTTCAAATTGGAAAGAAACAAGATGCGACATGCAGGCTCTGCCAGGAGTCCGAGGAGACTGCAATGCACATTCTCTGTTCCTGTGGACCACTAATGTCTAAAAGAAGTACATACTTAGGGCGGCATGTATTGCAACACTATGAGGCACATAAGATTACGGTCCAAAGAATCTGGAACTTCCTGGATTCCACGGGCATTAGTAATGAACTTTAAAGGGCCGTCACAATAGATCACTGCTTGGTCGACGTGGCACTCGAAAGGCCCGCAACACCCCAATAATAATAAATAAATAAATCAAATATTTATTGATAAAATATAGGTATTTTACATGTCAACACTTTACAGCTAATGGGATTACCCGTATTATTATTTTTCTAATTAAACATTACTTATCTAGGGTACATCATTATCTTGAGTCAAACAAAATTTTAATTTATTTTAATTCAAATTATACCGATTATTGTTGCTGTTTAGTTTGTTGTCCCAATTTCCTGGTAGATGGCGCTGTTCCAGACGCAAACTAAGTAATGCTAGTTTATCATAGAATCTATATAAGAAACTGTCACATTTCAAAATAAATGATTGGTAACGTAGCAACTTATTCAAACAAAGTGGTCCTTCGAACTGTAGAAGCGAAGTGACTTAAGTGACAAAGACAGTGCATTCGAAAGTGATCTTAAAGTACAGTAGTGTAGAGTCTAAAATCAAAGTAAAGGGTCAGTGATATACAGCATCTAGAAGTAATTTCAGAAACCAAACGTCAAAATTGTCAACAATATTACAAAATTAAAATTCAAGATTTCGAGAAGATAAAATAAATAAGTTATATTTACAAGCCTACGAGTCAACGCAGAAAAATCGCCGCTTTAAATCAGCTATATTTACTAGATTGGATTTTATGGATTTGGAAAAATAAGATTTCGGAAATAGAATCACGTCAAAAAATTTTCACGTCAAAAAAAAACAATCAAGATTTCGCTGTGAATTTTACTAATTTTCAAGAATAATATCTCAAAATGTCTCAAGAATTACCGGGATTAATAGCTGAGCAAGAAAATATTTGTGAATTAATTCTCAAAGCGCAAGCGAACTTCAAGAAAACACCAAAAGCGAGATTAACAAGAGGGTACATCAAGACACGAAAAGAATCCATAGAAAATTATTTTAGTCAGTTCGTAGCAAATAATCGAGCCTTGATAAAAATATCAACACCTTCAGACAAAGCGAAATACGAATATTTCAAAGAAGATGTGTATTCAGCGTGCGAAGAAATGTTCATTGATTTGAAAGCAGAGATGACGGACATGCTAGAGGGTACTACGCCGTGCACGAGCAGCACTAATCCAACACCAAGCACCAACAGTGATGACGTGAAGCTACCGAAAATAGATATAGCGAAGTTATTTTTATTTATTTATTTTATTGTTTTTAAGGGATAACAAACAACTATACAAATACAATCTACAAATGGTGTTACATTATAAGTGTTGTTTTTATGTACAGCCAACAACGTTATCCACAAGTTACTTATACACATAAAGTTGAAGAAGGTAGGACAGATATACAATTTTACTATGCTAATAATAGTTTAAATGTATCTCTGGCTAAACACGGCAATTATAAATTAAATTAGTATACATTAATCTATATTAAACAATCTGATAAGGCTTTTCTATATTTAACGGTGGGCAGGTGGAATATATCTATCGCAGTAAAGTTTTGGTTGTAGGAAGCAAGGAGCCGGCGAAGCGGGTTACGAAAGCCGGCGTTAGTGCGGCAAGGGCTCTCGGCAAATAATCTGTACGCACGCGTCTCACGACGGTTCGCGTTTCTAGGAACCACATATTTAATGCTATTCACCAGCTGCACACAGTCAAATTTATTGTTGCAAAGTCCATGTAATAACATTGCATCAAGGAACGAGCGTCTTTTCTCTAACGTTGTTTACCGGTAACTACCAAGATTGGACTTCGTTTTACGATATGTTTACGTCACTCATTCACAACAAACAAAACTTGAGCAGTGTTCAAAAGTTGCATTATTTAAAAAGCTACTTGTCTGGAGAACCTGCCCAACTGTTGGATCATCTAGCTGTCACTGAAACAAACTACGAATTGGCATGGCTCACGCTACAGAACAGGTATAACAACAAGAGAGTCATTATTAATTCAATCTTAAGCAAGTTGATGAATCAAAAGAAAATTCACGCGGGCACTGCTAAAGCGATTCGAGAGATATTAGATACAACTATGGAGTGTCTTAACAAGTTGAAAGTACAAAACATTAATACAAGTTCATGGGATACACTTATTATATACATCATTGTTGAGAAGTTAGACGCTGAAACACATAAAGAGTGGGAAGAAGAAGCAAGTAATCTGAACCTCACAGAGTTACCTAACATGGTCATGTTCCAAAAGTTCTTAGAAAAGAGATTCCGAGTTTTAGAGATGATGCAACCTAGCCAAACAACGAACATGAACATGAAGAGTACCTATCGAAGCACCCAGAGAGAAAATAACTTCACTGTCGAGTCTAAGTCATTTCACGTGTCACCAGCCATCAAGTGTGGATTTTGTAAGCAGAACCATTACTTGAATCAATGCAAAGAGTTCCAAGAGCTTACACTTGAAAAGAAAACAGAGTTCATTCAAAACCAGCAACTCTGCTTTAACTGCCTCATCCATGGTCATGCTGTCCGATTCTGTAAAAGCAAGTTCTCATGTCAAAAGTGCGGAAGAAGACATCACACACTGTTGCACAACAATACGTACCAATCCAAAGAGAAAGAGCACAAAGAAGAAACAAAACAAGAGAGAGAAAACAAAGAATGCAATCGAGAGAAAGACTCTAAACAAGAACCCAAGCAAGACACGAGAAACAAGAGAGAGATAGTTGCCCATCTAACAACAGGAAGCATGACAGGATTGTTATCTACAGCCCAAATTAACGTGACGAACCACCAAGGAAGAGAATTCGTATTAAGAGCCTTGTTAGACCCATGTTCTCAAGAGTCTTTCCTGAACGAGTCTGCAGCTCAAACTATGGGCCTTAAGAGAAAGCGCGTGAACGGAAATGTATCGGGTCTTGATAAGATGAGCACACCCATCCGATTTGCTGCTGATATCGAGATTTCATCACGTCTTAATCCTGAAAAGAAAATGAGTATAACAACTTACATAGTAAAGCGAGTCACAAACATCATGCCTTCAGAGAAACTTACTATCGATAACTGGGTTCATCTAAGAGATTTACAACTAGCCGATCCGACTTACCACCAACCAAGTTCTATAGATATTCTATTGGGAGTAGAAGTTTACAACGAGATGATACAGCCTGGTCTGATCAAAGGCGTTCCAGGCTCTCCCATAGCTTTACAAACCCATTTGGGATGGATAATATCCGGAAAAGTCACAGTCGGAATAGAACGAGAGCGAGAAGAGAAACCATTCATTAGTATGCATTTAAATGTCGAGTTAAATTATATGCTAAAGAGATTCTGGGAGCTAGAGACAATGGATGAAGAGAAACACAAGCTAACAGCAGAAGAGATCAAAGTAGAAGAAATATATGAGAAAACTACCACTAGAGACGAAGACGGACGTTACATAGTAGATCTGCCAATGAAACACGAGCCACCAGTTCTTCCATCTAACAGCCGAGAGATTGCACTGAAGCGCTGGAAGTCTACAGAGAACAGACTTAAAAGTAAACCTCACCTATTAGAAGAATACAACAAAGTTCTAGAAGAGTACATGACGCTAAACCACATGAAGAAAATAGAAACCAAAGATGAAGAAGAAAATGGCGTGTGGCTCCCCCATCACGCTGTGATTAAATTGGAGCGAGAAACGAGCAAATTAAGGGTAGTCTATGATGCTTCATGCAAGGGAAGCAACGGGGTATCCTTGAATGACGAGTTATTAATCGGACCCCCATTGTTAGAAGATTTACGAGCCATTCTCATTAGATGGAGAACATACAAGATAGCATTTGTTGCCGACGTGGAGAAGATGTATAGACAGATACGAGTAAAAGATGAACACACAAATTACCAGAGAATTGTATGGAGACCAGATCCAAAGGGACCCATTGAAGACTTCAAACTCTTAACTGTTACATTCGGAACATCCTGTGCACCTTATCTGGCAATAAAAACTTTAAGGCAAACAGCAAAGGATGAAGGATCGGACTATCCAGAAGCTCAAAAGATGATATTACGAGATTTCTATATGGATGATTTGCTCTCAGGTACAGACGAAGAAAAAGAGGCTATAGAAATTCAAAAACAAGTTACACAAATTTTAATTTCTGGAGGATTCACACTAAAGAAGTGGTGTTCGAATAGCGAAGAGTTTATGACAGCATTAGACAAGCAAGAAAAGAGAGAAGAAACGCAGACAGTCGAAATAAAACGCAAAGAGAGCGTGAAAACATTAGGTATAATATGGGAAGTTAAGGAAGATAAGTTGTTCATACCTAATCATATCAAAGATTCCTATGACACACCTATGACTAAAAGAAGCGTTTTATCTGAGATAGCATCAATATTCGACCCAATGGGATGGATCGCTCCAAGTGTCATACTAGCAAAGATATTTATGCAAGTTTTGTGGAAAAAAGGCATTTCGTGGGATGAAGAACTTCCGGCAGAACTACAAAAAGAGTGGTCACAGTATAAGAGAGAACTGCCAGCTTTGAAAGGTGTCAGCTTAGATCGATGGATGCACACTACGAGTAAATCAACTCTTGAACTGCATGGATATGCAGACGCTTCAGCATTAGCTTATGCGGCAGTTATATACTCGAGAGTTATAGACGAAGAAGGAGAAATTAAAGTATCCCTCGTGACAGCAAAAACAAAAATCTCGCCGATTAGAAAAGTTTCCTTACCCCGTTTGGAATTACTGGCTGCTACATTATTGAGTAAACTTTTGAAACAAGTAGCTGAGTCACTAGATGTGTATCTTGACAACGTATACGCTTATTCAGATAGTCAAGTGACTTTGGCTTGGATACACGGAGATCCAATGAAATGGAAGCCTTTTGTAAAGAATAGAGTCATAGAAATCACGCAGATACTCGATGCTAATCACTGGTTCTATGTAAACACTAAGCAAAATCCTGCTGATCCTGCTTCAAGAGGAGTGATGCCTTCCAAACTAATGTCCACAGAGATATGGTGGAACGGATCTGCAATGCTGAAAGAGAAAGAAATAAGATTAGAAAAAGGAACTCCACTAGATACAGCAATAGAAAAGAGAAAGAATATAGTAACTATGGTAGTAACCAATGAGAATGAAGAACAACTTACCTTATTGAAGAAGTTTTCGTCACTGGAGAAACTTACACGTGTTATTGCATACTGTAGACGCTGGCTAAGAATTATAGACAAAGAGAAAAGTAACTTACCTTCTTACCTGACATACGAAGAAAGAAACGATGCACTTACTATATGTATTAGGATGTCACAAGAAGTAGAATTTTCGGAAGAGACAGAAACTTAAAATCTAAAAGCAACCTCCTAGCTTTATCACCTTTTCTTGACGATAAGAGCATCCTAAGAGTCGGCGGTAGATTGAAGCACGCCGATATGGAATTCATACGAAAACACCCGATAATTATTTCAAAAAACAATGTATTACTTCCGTTAATATTGAGAGAAGCTCATGCCAAAACACTACACGGTCCTCCGCAAATGATGATTACATACTTACGAGGCAAATATTGGCTGATAAACGCAGCAAATAGCGTTAAACGTTTTGTACGGGAGTGTGTTACATGTATAAGACAGAATGCGAAGAACAAAGAGCAAAAAATGGGAGATTTACCCGATTCCAGAGTCAGACGATGCAGACCATTCCTAATCACCGGAACGGATTTTGCGGGTCCAATAAATGTCAAAATGAGCAAAGGCAGAGGTGCCAAGTCTTACAAGGCCTACATATGTTTGTTCGTTTGTATGTGCACAAAGGCACTACATATTGAAGTTGTAAGTGACATGACAACACAAGCCTTTCTAGCGGCATTTAAAAGATTTGTGTCAAGACGAGGCCATGTAGTAGAAATGTGGAGTGATCACGGAACTTCATTCATTGGCGCTGAGAAAGAGTTATTGGAAATGTGGAGTCAAGGAAAATCCAGTGTTCCAGATGAGTTTATTTCCATGCTAGATAGAGAAGGGACGAAATGGAAATATATTCCTCCAGGCGCTCCCAATTTTGGCGGATTATGGGAGGCAGGTGTCAAGTCGACCAAATACCACCTGAAACGAATAGTTGGAGATACTACGCTAACATTTGAACAACTAAGCACGGTCCTGGCAGAAATTGAAGCATGTCTAAATTCTAGACCCATTTCGCCCATCAGCGATCATCCGGACGATTTGAACCCCTTAACACCTGGTCATTTTCTTATCGGAGAACCAACTAATATCATACCATCTGAAGATCTAATAGATGTGAAGATAAATAGACTCGATCAATGGCAATTAACAACCAGAATGGTACAAGATTTTTGGCGAAGATGGCAATCCGAGTATTTAAGTAGGATGCAACAGAGGCCTAAATGGAGACAGCCTACTCGAGAATTCCAAGAAGGAGATTTAGTGCTAATAAAAGACCAGAGGCTTCCTCCTGGACGTTGGCCTATGGGAAGAATTATAAAAAAATACCCTGGAAAAGACCAACTTACCAGAACTTATGATCTACGAACCTCGTCAGGAGTATTGCAACGTTCAATAACCAAATTATGTCCTTTATTATGTGATGTAGAAAATTAGTTTGCGTCCGTAATAAGTTGTTATTTTGTTTAATTATGTTCAAGTTGGAACATTGATTCATTTTATTATTTTCTAATGACGTCACGTCATTTAAGGCGGGAGTATGTTTAGTTTGTTGTCCCAATTTCCTGGTAGATGGCGCTGTTCCAGACGCAAACTAAGTAATGCTAGTTTATCATAGAATCTATATAAGAAACTGTCACATTTCAAAATAAATGATTGGTAACGTAGCAACTTATTCAAACAGTTGCATTTCATATATTTTTTTATTTTCAATCGATAAAAAGACTAATATAAACAGTAACTTATTTTATAACATGCAATATATGTATAATTACTTTATTATTAAGTCTAACATACATAAATAAATAACAATCTTACAATTAATATTATTTAATGGTATATAATATACCTCCTATTTTCTTAGAGCTTGGGCAAGCAATCAGGTGGTCTCAGAGGGCCGAAAGAAATCATCTACCGAGCATCGGAAATTAACATTGCCTTTAGCTTGTTCTCGAATGATCGACTATTACATGCGCCTCTAATGTCATCCGGTATTGCATTATACACCTTTGAGCCGATTGAGTGCAGCAGTTTTTTTGATTTTGCCAGTCTAGTCGGGGGTGGTCGCAACTTATGTCTCTGCCTTGTGTTACCATTGTGGGCGTCCCCGTAGGGCGAGAATTGATCCAAATGAGTTCGTACATATTTTGCAATTTCCAGCATGTACAAACTTGGTAATGTCAGTATTTTGTACTCCTGAAACAGATTTCTAACGTCACGATCCCACGGGATGCCAGCCACGACTTGCATCGCTCGCCTTTGCAACCTGAACGCTCTTTCTAGCTCTGCCGCGTTACCCCAAAGGTAAAAATAATAATAGTTATTTATTCATAACCTTCACTTTCTATTACAGGACACGAGAGAGGTTCACAGACGGATCTTCGCAGTCCAGCTCATCGAATTCGGAGCATTCACCGGGGAGAGACGGGCAGCGTCGCTACGAATCCGACCATTCGTACCACCCGCGCTGCTCTAGCGACGACGAACCCCTTCAGCGATACAGGTGAGCATCAGATGACGAAACCAGGGGGCGAAACTGATCCCTTCGGGCATTCTCGACTCCGTTCGGCTCAGCATTGCTCCGAGCAATTATTAAGGTTGGCACAAATTGACGTTCCTTTGCGTGTACGATCACAGATGAGATAATGACTTGAATTTTGACAACCCTTAAAAGCGGAAAGGGATAGTGCCATACATTAGAATGGGAGAGCGTGATTCGTCCCTGAATCGCTGTCAAACTTCGGTTTTGTAGGAAGTTTATTTTCTCTACGGTAGTACTATTACTTATGTTATGACGAAACCTGACCAGAAATGAAGAAAATAAAGGCGTTTAATGCTTCCAGCTTTGCGATGCGTTTGACTAGGTACTCCTATTACCCGCGTTTATGTAGGTATCCTTTTTGTCACAGTCGTACCAAATAATGACGAAAATCGAGATGGCACACTAGGGGAATTTCGTCACACCTCCCCCCCTGTGACGTCACATATTATATATTTTGTCTTAACAAGGAACGTCTGCAAAGGGTGCTATTCTACTTTGAATTTATTGTAGCTTAATGGCACACTATTATTTTACCAACTTTTTGTTTTTGTAACAGAGAAAGACAAGAAAACGACGCGTCGCAAGGAGAACACTCGGGCATGAGTAGATCGAGGCCTTCGCACAGTCGGGTGAGTTTTCTTCCAGTAAAACTATATATGTACATATTTGTTTTTTTTTTAATACTACGTCGGTGGCAAAGAAGCATACGGTCTGCCTGAACCATCAGTCTCAGCTTATGTACGCATGCAACTCCAGAGGTTACTTGCGCGTTGTCGACCCTAACACTCCGCACCCTCGTTGAGCTCTTGCAACCTTACTCACCGGCAGGAACACAACGCTATAAGTAGAGCTTAGCGTTAATAGGGTTGTTTCCAATTTTTTGAAACGCTTGTATTACGTTCTATATTAACTAAAAGTTGCCCTAAAATTCAACTTTTATACTAAAAACGGCTTTAAATATGTTAAATTAACAAAATATATTTTGACAGATGCTTTCGCGCCTAAAACGCTCTTTGAAAATTGTGTGACGTCACAGTTTACGGTTTGACACATAACTACATACACACGTAGAAGATACGAACTGTCAACTGACATTTGTCATTTGTTGTTTATCGCGTAACTGTCAACAGTGTCAATCCGAGAGTTGTGACGTCATCACAATCTTCAATGACGTTTCGAGTTTGGTCACGTGACGTGTGCCAAAAGATATTTTAATTTCAATATTTACAAAAATATGGTCATTACAGGTCCCCTAAAAGTAGTTTAGCATGTTCTTATAATCCAAAAGAATTTATTGGGATACAATTCTGCCCTAAGATTTGTAGATGGAAACAACCCTATTAACACTCTCACCGCCGTAGAACAACAATAAACAAATAAGTCCACACTCACTGATTCACTTAAAATAAATTAAACTTTCGACACAGAATAAGAATAGTATTTAGACTGCACAAATAATAATACACTTGAAGTTGTTTAGTAAACGCGCGCTCATGCACAATTATGCAGCTAACTTCACACTAAAAGCCCGGCTAATTCGCCCATATAAGATTGCTATACATACCAACAAATAGTTACATTCGTTATATGGCAGTTTGTAGGCTAGAGCGCCTAGAGCGGGACGAAAAAGCAAGCCCGGTTGCAAGCCAACGAGTGCGAGCAGGATAGATCAGGATAGATCGTACGACTGGTTTCTTTCGCGCGGACGAGGCGCCACGGCAAAAATTTGCAACACGCTCGCGCCGCGGTGGCTTGAATTCAATAATACGAGTTCTTTTGGCGCGCTGTTTAAATAATCTATATTGAACTTATCACTACGTAATTTCGGTAAGGCAACTAAGGCAAGCCCGGCTTTTGGGCTTGTATGGAAGTACCGCCACTGTGTGTGATCATTGCGTACCACGTGGCCTGCCGGTAAAGTTAACACCCGCCGGCCGCCCACATGGCCTGCTGATAAAGCCAATCAAAACTGATGCAAAAATCATAGTGGCCTGCGGCACTGGAACTTTTGTGGACCACCGGCGTACCATGTGGCCCGCCCGTAAAATCTTTAAAAAATATAGTGGCCTGCTGCACTCGTATACTTGTGGGCCGCCGGCGGACCACGTGGCCTGCTGATAAAGTAACTCAAAAATCATAGTGGCCTACTGTACTCGAAAATTTGTGGGCCGCCGGCGGCCCACGTGGCGCTGAGAGTGGTAATATTTCTGACAAATGAAAATGTATGTAACCTTCCTTAGAGAGGTGGCGTAAAGCTACGAGTCCGCCGGCCGGCGATATACAACGAGGACAGTGAGGAAGACTCAGCCGCCGCCATCAGCAAGCGAGCGCCGCACCACTCGCGCGCCGCGCCGCACCACCAGCGCAGGAGGCACCACGCGGCGCAGGTATTGATATACAACGAGGACAGTGAGGAAGACTCAGCCGCCGCCATCAGCAAGCGAGCGCCGCACCACTCGCGCGCCGCGCCGCACCACCAGCGCAGGAGGCACCACGCGGCGCAGGTATTGATATACAACGAGGACAGTGAGGAAGACTCAGCCGCCGCCATCAGCAAGCGAGCGCCGCACCACTCGCGCGCCGCGCCGCACCACCAGCGCAGGAGGCACCACGCGGCGCAGGTATTGATATACAACGAGGACAGTGAGGAAGACTCAGCCGCCGCCATCAGCAAGCGAGCGCCGCACCACTCGCGCGCCGCGCCGCACCACCAGCGCAGGAGGCACCACGCGGCGCAGGTATTGATATACAACGAGGACAGTGAGGAAGACTCAGCCGCCGCCATCAGCAAGCGAGCGCCGCACCACTCGCGCGCCGCGCCGCACCACCAGCGCAGGAGGCACCACGCGGCGCAGGTATTGATATACAACGAGGACAGTGAGGAAGACTCAGCCGCCGCCATCAGCAAGCGAGCGCCGCACCACTCGCGCGCCGCGCCGCACCACCAGCGCAGGAGGCACCACGCGGCGCAGGTATTGATATACAACGAGGACAGTGAGGAAGACTCAGCCGCCGCCATCAGCAAGCGAGCGCCGCACCACTCGCGCGCCGCGCCGCACCACCAGCGCAGGAGGCACCACGCGGCGCAGGTATTGATATACAACGAGGACAGTGAGGAACATTCGGCAGCCGCCATCAGCAAGCGTGCGCCGCATCACCAGCGCAGGAGACACCACGAGTTGATATCGTCGGAGGCCTAGGGGGCTATCCCCCCCCCCCCCCCCGCCCCTGCCTGTACCTGCCTACGCCCATGAAGCCTAACAGTACCAAAGCTGAAGAAGGCTTGTGTTATATAGTTTTGACGACCCAGGAACATCGGCTTCATAGGCAGGGCTACTAACTAGGGTAGACCGGTCGTCTGAGTAAATTTAAAAAGAAAAATCTTATATAATTTACGTTTTCTAATCTCAAGTCGTTTAAAACCTTTGAGTTCTTCCCATCAATTCTATGAAATCAAAAATCATTTAGTTCGAACAAAAATCCATAATGTGTTAGTAACATCCTAATACTTAAATCTGGAGTTAGTACAAACATAACATTAAAACATTTTTTTACATAATAGGGCATGTAGCTGCACCCAGTGCTTCAGCAACGGTGAGTCCCACCGGTCGGCCAACGCCTATATTGACTACGTTTGACGAGTATTTAGAACGTGGCATAACCAAAAGTATAATTTCAGAGTGCGGCCACGGAGGCCGCCATGGAGGCCGGAGCCCTCCTGCTGCGGCAGTCGGGCGGCGCGCCCGCCATGGCCGACCACGACTACGTGCACCCGCCCCACGAGCACCACAACGGCCACGGTACGTGTAGGATAACATTAACAAAACAACTCTATTTATATTCAAAGGTCGTCACAATCGAGCCACTTCGAACCATGTAAGCCCGCACTCAGAAAAACAGCCATTGAAATGGCATAACGTCCTAAGGCCCAGTCATAAAAAAAAAGAATATTTGCCACTGAAATTTTAACCTATTGGGTAGGAAACGAGTTGATTTTGCTTTATTTGGAAAAGCGACCGTGTTCCAATTGAATATGATTTAAATTTTATTGAACTGAAGAAGTATTGTAGGTAGGACCTTGGGCTTTAGGAGGAATGGAATGGAAACGTTTATTGCTTTAAACGGTTCCATATGCGCCTATTTAATTATATGCGCCAGCAAATTATACTGTTTTGAATAACTAAAATGTAGTGACTGTTCGTTTATTTTTGATCATTTTTTTCAATACAAAATGTTCAAACAATTAACCTCGTTTAGTATTTTACTGTTTTCCAAACATTTGTTGATATTACGAGTATATAAAGCAATTAATCTTAATGAAAATCACTTTAATGTGTGTTCGATGGATCATATTTTTTTAATGAGACGTATGATCCAAAAGTATAAACTACAGGCGCCTTTATTATAGGGTCGGCAGCATGCAGTTGGAACTGCATGCGTCCATATATACGGCAACCGCTTACCATCAAGCATTTCACCTCTCACCCCCACCCCTATTACGCTCATTTCTCATGATTGAGAAATAAAAATTAAACAGGTATCTTATCGAGAGTTCTCTCAAACTAGAGTAATGGAATTTTAACAGACAATCAGTTTGTTTTTACTTACAGCATCGAGCTCTCAGTCGGAGGCCCCCGCGGTGTCCATCTCGTCGCGAGGCCGCGTGCGCAAGCTCACCGCCAAGGCCAGGGGCCTGCTGCGGGAGTAGACACCACAACTTGCACAGTACGTCATCTGAACATTTGAGGAGTTAGACATGGACATACAAATGTGCGAGTTGAATGTTTCATCACGGAAAACAAAAAAAAACACGTATATATTTGTGAATATGTATTGTTTGAACCGCGCTCAACTGTGCGTCTTTAATATTTTGACATTATGAACTTGTTACGCATATTTTTTTTATTAATGATCTCATATGACAGTCGTGTGCCTCATAACGCCCACAATATAAAATGTTATTCTATACTTATACACAGGAGGCCCAGAAATAAGTTGACAAATAATTTTAGAATATTCTTACGTAAATATACATCGGTTACGGGCAGAAAATAGGAAATTCGCAACGAGTGTTGATAAATTAAAACACGACCGGAAGGAGTATTTTAAATCGACATGATTTGCGAATTACCTTTTCGCACGTTTACAACACGCATGACGCAACGTTTTACAGTACAAAAGGGTTTTTCAAATTTCGACATATGCACGGAAAGTGCTCATTCCCGCACGCGTGCGGGAAAGTAGCACCATATGTACTGTAATAGTACATTACGATACTAGTGCGAAAAATAGGAAATTCGAAACGAGTGGCGATAAATTAAAACACGACCGAAGGGAGTGTTTTAGATCGACATGAGTTGCGAATTACCTATTCGCACATTCGTACAACGTTTTACAGTACATATGGCCCTTTAAATGTTCGACATAGTAACGTAATATGCTAATTTTCGCACTAGTGCGGTAAAGTAGCACCATATGTACTGTAAAAGAATTTGCCAGCATATTTTTGGGGCATCCTTACGATACGATAGGGAAGATTGAATCTTATTGTTAAAAAAATACGTAGAATTTCTTTTATATGACACATTACCGAAACAAATTAAATTCGACTTTATTTAGTTAGTACAAGGTTCTAATTGAAGTGTACATTGTAATGCACATCGGTCCTTACGGGGATTTACATTAAACTAGGGTAATGGAAAGCGTAATTTTAAGAACTCGCGTCCAATCAGTGTGATAAATTAAGTATACATAAGCTAGTTTATTTTCTATGTGACTTGTCCATCCGTCTGTCTATGGGCCCCCACACTAGCGTCCCGAGCGTCTGGCTCAACTCAACTCTATGGCTGCTGCTCGACGCAACGTTGGCGCAACTGTGCATCGAGGCTATGTACCATAGCCAATTGAAGATTGTTAAAGAAAACTTTGTAGCCACAGTTAATTTACTGCCATCTTTCGACACATGATTAAAACTTTTAGAACGCCATTTGACTTTGATGCTTATTCTTCCACTGATATGTGTTAAATTAGTTAAATATCAAAAAAAATTGTGCCATCTAATAGATCAAATGCCAAAGGCATCGTTTCGAGCGATGGCGCCATAACCTTTAGGTTATGCCCGGTAAAATGGCGCCACTTTTTGATATATAAACAAATTTAACACATACCAGTGAAAGAATAAGCATCAAAGTCAAATGGCGTTCTAAAAGTTTTACACATGTGTCAAAAGATGACAGTAAATTTACTCTGACTACAAAGTTTTCTTTGACAATCCACCTCTATTTCAAATTCTCTTTGCCATAGCGCTGACTAGACGCAGGCGCTCAAATCAAAAGACATTAACTAACGCTAACCACGTACAACTTAATCTAAATAAACAATTAATTCGAATATTTCACATACATTTATTTGTGAGAGTCTAATAAGAACAAAACTAGATGCATTTATTTCTATAAGTTCAGTCGAGCCAAGTAGACATACTTTAGAAAGAACTTGGCCGAGGACCGCGAAAACTGGCGTCTACTCCACCGACAAGAGCCATGCTCTTAAATGATGATGATGATGAGAGGGCCTGCTGCCAAAACAAGCTTATGCATATACGAGCGATAGAGAGGAATCTAAAGAAATATCGATTTTCGTTTTTCGCGGTAGGGACGTAGATATTAAATAAAAGTAATCAAGTTAAAGAAAAACATCGACTGTTGACAATAGTCATATATATTACTACAATGGAAATAATAAGAGATTTATTTGTGTCTGCTTTTCTGTCATATACGTTTTGTTTTGAGATCATAATGACGAACGTTGTTTCTGTAAGAAGTTTTTTTTTTAAGTTATCATCATGGTACTTACTTACGCACAATTCGTAGTAAGTTTTAACTTAATGTGTTCATTTATACATAAAATCTGACATCGAATAAATAAGATTTTTTTCACGCACACCGCGCTGTGCACAGCAAACAAAAAGTCTAATGCACAACAATTTCCCGCTAATATTATAACCAGAGTAAGCGTAGGAGTTGAAAATAGACTTCCGATTACGCTGGTTATTATATTAGCGGAAAATCGTTGAGTATTAGACTTTTTGTTTGCCGCGACATATATTGTCGAGCAGCAGTACTGAGAGTTCCGCTACTTGACGCTAGATGCAGACTACGAAAATAATAGTATTTTTGTAACAAACCTCTATGGAGTGAGCACTCTTGGTCTTCTTAATTATCTTTGGCAGAGGGGAAATAATACGAATGCCGACTCCCATCCTGGTGTTGCTTGGAGTTCATCGGATTGCGTTTCTTCTGTCATTTACGCGAATGTATGTGACAGCTTTATAGGATACTTACTTTTAGAAAAAAAAGTCATGGAATAGTCGCGCAAAATATTTTTTCTTTAGTCAATATGGATACCTTTATTTTTAAGATTAATTTTTTATGCAATAGAAATTGGAGGTCTTTTTTTGTATCGATAATTCAAATAAGTAGTTTTATTTAGCGAAATTTCTTAGCCTAAGTAATACCTGAATTAGTACTTATTTATTTATAATATGTAATCGAGTCAATTAAAGAGTAACCAATATCAACCGCATCTGGTTTGTGCGATTAGGAATTTATTTTGAATGGAATACGGTTCAAATTGTGTATATTTTTCTCAATATGTAATAGTACAGTCGGCCAGGGATAAACTGGTCAAATATATCGTAGGGCACCTTTCTAACTATAGAAATATATATATTCCGATATATTTGACCACTTTGGCCATCATTATCTAATTGGTGCCGACTGTACCGCGTAAGCTAAGTAGCAAATTATGAAACTATTCTTTTTTTGTAACTGTTTCTTAATGAGCACAATTGTATTTTTGATGATGTACATAGACACTGAGCGGAATGTTTAGCATAACTAGATGTAATATTTTGTATTGGTAGTTAAATGATAATTTTGTATTTAAAAAAGACTTTAGGGCTTAGATGGTCGGCTCATTTGTCACCATACCTGTCACGTTCTAACAAGTATGTAAGTGCGAAAGTGACGGGCATAGTGACAGGCGACAAATTTGAACCATGATGAGACCGTTGCTAACGATACCATAAAGGCTCAGCACACCAGCTGCATGTGCGCTTTAATGTTGGATCCATGCATGACGCTGGCGGTGTGCCGTGTCTTATAAGGATCTGTATATTACAACGCGCATGTGCACGTCTACGCAAACTCATCCGGTGTGCACAGCCTTTACTTTATAGAAATAAATGAAAAATGGAAACGATAATTGAATAGAGCGGTGGGCTGCCATCCCGTAATCTCAAGTTCCGAGTCTCGCTAGTGGCAGTATTTTTTTCATTTTTTATTATTATTTCTAAACTGATAGTGAAATGTAACTCTGTATATAATGTATTAATAATTTCTTGGTTTTCAATGAAAAAAAAAAAGGAATTTATATTGATTTAAACCAACACGATTCTCGTTCAGAGTTTTAAAACAAATACGGGACTTAATCACGTAAACTTACGTTTATTATATGGCCTGACGTTTAGAACGTGATGTTACGCTCGTGGTCGGTGGTAGATGTTGATACAATTCCTCGGTCAGTCAGTCTGCCTGCTTGTGACCACGAGCGTAACGTCACGTTCGAAACGTCAGGCCATATAATAAACGTAAGTTTACGCGATTAAGTCCCGTATTCGTTTTAAAACTATAAAATAAATTTAGTTGATTTTTTTTGTCACCTCTATACGACTTTCTAACATTGTATTTAGCCTTTTGCACGCTATGTCTATATAACCTAATTATAACTAAAGGTAGTAAAGTTAGGGCTTGGACTAATATAATTATCTACATAGATATCCATTAAAGTTACTAATATACCGCCGGGAAATTTTATAAAATGCGATATGTCCACGGTGGTTAAAGTCAATTTGAACATTATTTGAAATATTTTCCTTAAGATGGCCGATCTCCTATTTAAGCTATCAAGGTACCAGGCGAGTCAACGAATTTGGTTTTTAAAATTATTGCTTTATTCTGTTATTAAGACATGGCGTTCAAAAGCAACTAAAATTATGTTTCTTTTGGATTTTCCGAATATCTTGCGGGCAATATTGTGTTGTGTATGTTTGTACATAGTTGGACAAAGATGTGGTTGTGTTGATGTTGAAACCAAATCGAATAAATTGACTATTTTATACTATTTTACTTATTATTTACACCTATTGACTATAGATGTAAAATAAATAACACACATAAATAAACTACACACAATTACCACAGTTTATAAAACAATACAGTCATTCGACGAAGCCGTCTAGACAGAGAAGAGAAGGGAGGGTCGCGCGCACCCGAGCTGCGTACGCCGCCATTGTTAGTAGCTCGGTACTACTTACAAGGCTGCCCATATTGTTTTATCCAGCTGTTATTTTGGGCAGTTGTGTAAGTCTGTGACAACCCTACTGTGTTCTTGTGCGGTGTCGGCATTTACGCAAACATCAACTGTTATCTCACTCGCACTTATCATTATTTAACATATAAATCGGGCCTGATGATTCTACGTAGGTACCTTGCCATTTATTCCAGGTACTTGCGGAGGTTCAAAAGAGAAAGATGGAAACAAAAACAAATAAAAGATTTTTTCGGTTTATTCATACAAAAAAGTTTAACAACATAATTGAGATTAATTATACTAAGTTTGTCTCTTTCACAACTGTCACGAACAGAAAAAAATATATTTCTGCCCTCCGGCCGGAAAGCGTCAACTTGCAGCCCGCTGCGCAAAACGAAGTTGCCGCTTTCGGGCTCCGTCGAACAGATAAATAGCAATTAAATTAGCAATTGGCCGAGTAATAAATAACAAAACCTCAGATAAACATCATGTTTGTCGACCTCGGCCTCGCCTCGGCTTACAATCACATGTTGTCTGAGACATTTCTTACCCTCGGTATGTAATATACATATTATTTTGAAACACCTAATTCAAAATTACATAAGGCGTTGGTCCATGGGATCCCAGCGCGCACAAGTTTTTTGCAGAAATCGCGAAACGTTTCGTTGACGTAACTGGTGACCGAAGAGCCTCGCACAACGCATCAGTATTGCGATACAACGAGGAAATGCCGCCAGCATCCTTGGTACAATGCCTCAAGGGCCTATTTTAGAATTAAACTAGTTATAGTAATCCTCTGTATATATCCATTATGTACATTGTTATTCTAAATAAAGTATTGATATATTTTAGGCGTTAGTAATCATTAAAAAGTAGCTAAATAACTAATTGTTTATATAATACCAGATACTAATATGATAGATTGCCTCAATTTATCCTACCTAGCTCATCTTACTCTGCCATCTAACCTACCAATCCAGAGGGTAAACTAGGCCTTGTTGGGATTAATCCGGTTTCACGATGTTTTCCATCACCGAAAAGAGACTGGTAAATATCAAATCATACATTGAAAGCTCTTACCGCTAGGCTACAAGCGCTCTACTGTCCGCTCTATCTGTCAATTGGATGTAAAAATGGTAGAGTTAGACCAAGCTAAGTCAGCAGCGATTTTGATGGCTCAGATTGTGCAAGTATTATTTAGACCTCAAAATTTGATAGTATATTGGCATTGGAATATGGGCAGTAAATTGGACAATCGAACAGTATCGGTAATATAGAAACAAAGCTTATTCTAAACTGAGATCAATATCGATTCAGTATGACTCTCAAACGAGGAAGACTATTTTTTATATTCAGTTAAAATTGTTACTAATACGATAATCACCAATGTTTATGATAGACACCAATGCACATTTTAAGTATCGAAAACATTCGTGATAAACTATAACATAACACAAGTATAATACAATATCAAAATTTAAAACATAAAGGTGCCTACCACGAAATGGTCCCGCCTCAGCATAATGCAAACCCAAAGGTCATCTGATCTTCCGGCGAGACCATTTTTGTTGGCCACGAACGCAACTATTTATAAATTGATTGTAGTAAAATAAATGTTAACGTCTTGGAGGATTTAACAACTGGAGACGCCTTGTCTGGAATTTTCTGTACAAAACAGTGCCGATTTTAACGGGGGAGGGGCACGACAAATGTGTGTTGTACGTTACGTACAAATAGCCATGTCAGATAAACGTCAGTCCATAGAATAGACTAGAATAATATATTTATTTGAAGAATTTGGCGTTACAAGACCAGCAGTACATTGATTCCCACACTAGGCTCAGCCTGTCACGTGGGAATCTCAGAGAAGTATCGAAATGGTGCGGTTCTTATCTTAACAGAATACATTATTGTTAAAGCTAAATTAATATAAGATTTTTTTATTATATGATTAACCATAAAGTCAATTCAAATAGGCCTAGCAACAAGCACTTTTAAATCGTCAAATTTTTCAAATATATATGACCAATACATATGACCATTAGTCGAGGTTTTCGACAGAGGGGTAAGCTCTTAAAGGCGACTCCAGTTGTTAAATTCTTCAAGGTTAACGTAAAACCCTTTGCGTCTTATAATAATTGTTCATAATTGGGTCTATTTTTATTATTAGTACCGGTACCCTAGCCCTTTCAAAGCTCACATTTGGCACTTTACCTTATAATAATACAGGTGTTTCTCTTATGTCTGATTCTGAGGGGTGAATATATATATATATATATATATATATATAGACTGAACGACTTTTACAACAGGACCAACCCCGAAATCGCGTTAAAAAATCTGATGTTTCATATCGTCAGGTGACAAATAAAACTCACTAATTACAAAAAAATAAATAAACAAAACTCAACCTTATTTGAGTAGCAATATGGCTCATTATGGCTATGAACCTGTGGTGGTTATTAGCGAGTGTTGCTTGTAGGACATTGACATATGTGACGTCCTACGGGTAATTGCAATGTTTCATGGATTATGATATAAAGTCAAATTGAAGAATTATAACTAAAATCCAATAAGTCTGAAATAAGGTGTTTTAATACTTTAAAAAATGTAGTAATCCCAAAAATTTGGTACTAGTTATTCAACGATTTAATATCATACCTTAAATCACTTTTTACAAAAACTTATCATTACAAGAAATTTATTTTTAGTCATTTGTTTTTTTTTTTTAATTACCCCAAAGCACCTGTAGCTTGACATGAGTATTGAAAACACGATATTTTTTGACAATATTCTATTTATATTTATGTACGAGTATATACAATATTATAACACAAATAACAACTAAACATTATGCATATTTTTACTTTCAATTTTTATTGATGTTGATGAGCTTTTTTAAAAAAAATATTGTAGACCTGATTCTTACAGATCCTGGTGTTTTTGGGTTCTTTCAACTCAGAATTACTATCATATCTATTCTTGATGATAAAACAAATGACCCACATTTTGTATAGGAAATGTAGTTTTCACTACGTCACGCTCATACAAGTGATTTTTTCCCCCACACTTAATCGAGACGTAATGGAACGGACATTTTGGGGCATTTTTTTTAAATGGTAGTATGGACAATGCTAACGATTCTGAGTAGAATGAGCCCAAGAAAGTCCAGATTTGTGAGAATCAGGTTTTTAATATTTGTGACGATCCACGGTAAAAGGTACCTTATGGCGGTTGGCGCTTACGTTGCATAGCATGGCATTAGTATTGGAGCGTCGTAAATAACAGCGTAAGCGCCAACCGCCATAAGGTACCTTTTACCGTGGATCGTCACATTTATTTTAGAAAACGCCCTGATGCTGTTCGCGTAAGAACGTCGTAAAGATATATTTTAGTAGGTACTCAAATAATTAACCCTTTTCCAGGCATAGTACGATTTATCGACCACATACGCGCCATTACAATTTCAACTTTAACATTGAGATTTAAGGTTCAAATTAGATTGCAGTTCCTGTAAATGTGACTTGTCTTCAAATGAATCGTCAAAGCTGGATTAATTGGAATATATTTGGATTTTTTGGGAAAACCTTGTAGATTGGTGGGGCCTGGAAAAGGGTTAAAGCAATAATGTTATTATGACAAGTGAAACATTCAAAGTATATCCTGATATATGCAAGGTGTAACATAAATCCCCACTATTTATCAAAGAGAATTTAAAATAGAGGTGTATGGTCAGAGAAAACTTTGTAGCCACGTAAACTTACTGCCATGTTTCGACACATGATTAAAACTTTTAGAACGTCATTTGACTTTGATCCTTATTCTTTCACCGATATGTGTTAAATTAGTTAAATATCAAAAAGTGGCGCCATCTTACCGGGCACTACCTAAAGGTTATGGCGCTATCGCTCGAAACGATGCTGCTATACCTTTGGCCTTTGATCTATTAGATGGCGCCACTTTTTGATATTTAAAAAAATTAACACATATCAGTAAAATAATAAGGATAAAAGTCAAATGGCGTTCTAAAAATTTTAATCATGTGTCGAAAGATGGCAGTAAATTTACTGTGGCTACAAAGTTTTCTTTGACAATCCACCTCTATTTCAAATTATATTCTATTTATTTAAGTTTAAGGGCATATTCGGTATCGTGTACAAATTAGGAAAAAATAGAAGGTACATTTTATGTTGCGAAAAGTTTGGCTTTTGACTTGGACGACCTGCCCCAAATACAAAAATAAAATATTATCCCACTATTTTTGTGATCTTGCGTAGGAACTATCAAGACTCCTGGTCTCTTGTAAAAAAAAAGATATGGTCGATCCCCCCCCCCCCCCCCCACATTAAGGGTTTCCCCGCACTTATCGACGCAGAATAGCCGATAGAGAAAGGCTTGAACTCTTCGCAATAAGAGCGTCTTGTCGGCAGGAATCATCCGAGCCAAACGACGTCTGTTTAGCTCCAATTGTGTGGAGAATATATACCCATAAAGTTTTTTTTTGCCGGCTTTTGCCGATTCCACGTCAATATATGTGGGGAGACCTTCCTCCTGAGGCCCGGTGACATCATGTTTTTAAATCATTAACTTTAGCACTATATGTATAAAGTCCAAACTGTATGTAATATAATTATAGTACTGGGCCTCACGAGGTAAAACAATCTGTAACAATGTAATAAATGGATGGAACTTAAATATACCATTAGGTACAACATAAAGATGAAACTGTACCATTATGTAAGTACAACAAATCTGTTGTGTGCGTCTTATAAGTGATGTATCCGCCTCTTCTTAGGCGTGGGGGTTGCACTTACGTTGGAACAGCGCGCGCGCAGCCGCGGGGCGCGCGGGGGCGAGGCGGGGGCGGGGCCGGGCGCGGGGGGGCGGGGCCCGGGGGGCGGCGGCGGCGGGGCGGGGGGGCGGCGCCGCGGCGAGGGCGGCGCCGTGGGCGCTGTAACAAAAGGAATTATTTTTTTGCGAGATATGCCGATAAGGATTATGTATAAAACCGGCCAAGAGCATGTCAAGGTCGGGCCGCCGTGACAGCCGCCGCAGCCGGAAGGCGGAAGCGGCCCCTCATACCCCCCTGACGGGGGGTATCGAACGAAACAAGGTCGGATCATGCTCGGTGTAGGGTTCCGCAGTTACCCATCCGTCAAAATAGACTTTGTACAAACTCAAAAACGGCTTAACCGATCAGATTCGCTATAGTTTTCTACATTCGTTTAGCTACATTCTTCGTGCTTACTTTAGAAGGGATGACTAACCTTTGCTTGTATCGGAATCCGAGTCGGAGTCGAACGCGGGCCGGAACTGTAGCCGTCCAGCGGTGGACGCGCTCACCACTCGCTGGCTCTTGAATATTGAGTTCCGACGGGACACCGTCTTTAACTTACCTGGCGAGTTAAACCATCAGTTTTATTTTTTATTTTATTTATTTGGCTCACAAATAGCGTTCGTTTAGCGTTTTTCAGGGTTTTTTCAAAACCCTGAAAAATACGGGATATTTACAAATGACGATTTTTTTTCAAGTTTCTTTCGAAAAAAAAGCAAATGTCAGTTACAATACTTCGGAAAAACCAAATAAAGACAAAAAAAAAATTTTTTTTTTTTTAATTCTGTATTTTTCCATATGAATTTTATTGGGAATTTAAACAGGAAGGTTAAGGTTGCACGTCTAATGTGTTAGTTTTTGGCATTTGGTCATCACCCATCAGTAGCATTGTGTATGACGTATTTAATTTTTCTGGATAAAATAGGAAAAAAACCGAAAAACAAACCAAAATTTTGTAAAATTCCCGAAAAAAAACATTTGATTTTCTTCGAAACTTTCATCCCTACTCACAAAATAAGTTTGAGACACTTACAGGAATTATATTAATAACTTAAGTAGTTCAAATCTGGACTATAACTCTAAAGATGTGTGCACAGAATGAATCCTATATTCAGTTGAAATATAATGCTAGAGGTATGGAAGGTAGAGGTATCTCCATGTACCAAAAAGTGTCCGTCAAAAAACCTAGAATACTTGAAAAAAAAAAAAAAAACAAATCATAGCGCATTTCACTCCGTCAATAACGCCTACGTTCTTAGCTACTCTAGCGCTACTCTGGAGTGATTTGGAACTATTATTTATAGCTGATAGCTGGCCACGTTTGCAACAGTTCTGCCTATGGAGCAACAGTATTGCATTCCTTACCTCTACTTTTCATAGCTAGAGGGTTGAGATGTCGATAAAATGATATCAGTAGTAAGATTTGAAGTCTGCACATAATTGAGTTAGCTACTACTTAAACTAAGTCTAAAACTAAACAAGATAAAATAATTCAAATAAACTATAGTCTGTTCTTTTATTCCGGAGACTAAAATGACAACCACAAATGTCAAACGCAGAAATAATGTGACCAGCTTAAAACGAATAGTGCTGATCTTTGATTTCGGTTTGGAATAACCGATAAATATTAAATTAATTTTAGATCCAAAATAAACAATTAATGAAATCAACTCACTGCATGATAGGAAGTAAATAATTAATAAAATCTACTCACTACTAATCCACTCAAACATTTAAAAATTGCATTATGAGCTCCGAGGTGACTGTTAATTTTTCTGTAAAACTTTCTAAATGCCTCAAAATGGCGTTACATGCCTATATAAGTTACTCCAAATATTTTTGAAATACTTAATTCTTAAGCTTCCTATCACAGAACATGAAAAACTATAGAAAGATATCTGGAAAGCGTCTCTGTGTTAGTAATTATCAAAAAACTCCCAGAATTATAAAACGACACTGGCATAGAGAAATAAGTAAGGATAGAGTGTTCACTCCATACGAGTACATCAGTTTTCTTACCAAAACGCTTATTATTTTCGTAGTAGACATCTAGTCAAGTAGCTGATTTGTCAGTACCGCTACTTACCACTAGATGTCATGAGTGCCGCGACTGACGAAAAAAGTGAAAGTGTATTGCTCAACAATTCACAACTAATATTACAATACAATTACAAGCAGTCGACTACGAAAACAATAAGCGTTTTCGTAAGAAAACTGATGTATGGAGTGAGCACTCTATGCTTACTTATTTTTCTATGATACTGGTCAGAAGCAATCAATGTAACCAATTGCTATTAAAATTCTCAATATCTGTAGGTCGATTAGGGCCCGTCTAGCCTAACTTTGCACCGTTTTAATTGAACAGAACAAGGTTGACTGTCGATATAGGGAGCGTGCGTGAACTGCAGAGGGCAGTACAGAAGCCCGCTATTCATCGGCGCGAAGCGTTATGTCAAGTTTCCATTTCTAGATTTAAGACACTAGATGGCAGACCCTACTATGTAAAATAGAGCCAGCGTGAACTATAGGGCAGCACCTGCTTAGAGGCGTTTATAGTTTTCGATTCAGGTCACGAGATGGCAGACCCTCTAACACGCACGGTTTCTATAAAAGTCATAATTTTCATAGAAATTTGACATCAATGACGACACAATCACACTGTGCCATCCATTGACAATGCCATGATGCCATACAGACTATAGCTTGGTCTGATTCTACTTATTCGATATCTCTTTCTTACAAGTAAGATGCGAGCACGACGGAGCCATCCAATTCACTTGCTCTTCAGGCTTCGTATGTTGGTCACATTTTCTTTGTCCTGGCATGACAAAGTTATAAAAATCAAAATATTACTATAATTAATGATTTAATTTTAGTTACTAACTACTCTTATTTTATAAAATCTGTGCTGTAATACATTTTTATTTTGTATATTTCTACTATAACCAGTGGAAGGAAACTGCACTGCACTGTTCGGGCGTTCTCGGCTCCGTTCGGCTCAGCATTACTCCGAGCAATTATTAGGGTTGGCACAACTTGACGTCCCTTTGCGTGCACAACCACAGATAAGATAATCACTTGAATTTTGACAACCCTAAATAGCCGGCGACATTTGTGACGGAGGCAGGGCCAGCTAGTCCAGTGAAGGCAGGATGTAATGCCTACGTCACATCCCGTCACGGAGCGAGTGCCACGATATGCGACATTTGAAGCGGCCTGTATCGACGGCGACACTTACCGACGGCCGCGGCGGCGCGCAGCCGCGACACCTGCGCCGGCGGCAGCGCCAGCTGGCCCAGTGACGGCAGGATGTAGCGCAGGTAGCGGTTCCGGAGCGAATGCCACGACCGAGCTGCAATAATAAATAATAATAATATGGTGGTTGGATCAAGGGTCAGATGCAGAAGGCGGTGATCTTGGACACGGCGCGGATAGTGCGGCGGTTCCTCTCTCTGCAGCCCTGACCACCGGCAGCTTGGGCCCTGCCCCGCTGCTGGCGGCACACTAGGTTAAGTTTTTTACAATGTGTTTATATGTGTTTTGTATAGTATTTTTTGATGTATTTTTATATTTTACTTTTATATCCATATTGTAAAAAACATAACCTATGAAGAAAGAGAAATAAAGAGAATAATAATAAATAAATATTATAGGACATTATTACACAAATTGACTAAGTCCCACAGTAAGCTCAATAAGGCTTGTGTTGAGGGTACTTAGACAACGATATATATAATATATAAATATTTATAAAAACTTAAATACATAGAAAACACCCATGACTCAGGAACAAATATCCATGCTCATCACACGAATAAATGACCTTACCAGGATTTGAACCCGGGACCATCAGCTTCGTAGGCAGGATCACTACCCACTAAGCCAAACCGGTCGTCAAATGTTATAAGCCATTTCAATTTAAAACTAAGTAATTGGATAAGGACGTCATCTCAGTGTCGTATACAAATGATAGGAGCCTTCGGCGCGCCGGTAAACTGTTTAAAACACTGACAGTTAAAAGAGGGCTAACATTAAATTGTACATATTAGTCTTTGGAGTCGACTTTAAGAGCTTACATCTCTGTCGAAAATCTCGGCCAATGGTCATATGTTATATGTATTGTATGACGTACAAATAGCCATACATTTGACCCTCCCCCGCTAAAATCAGCAGACTGTTTTCTACAGACAACTCAGAAAAAGCGTAAGTAAACACTTTATTGTACGAGAAAAATAGTGTAATACAAAGGCGAACTTATCTCTAAGTGGGATCTCTTCCAGTTAACCTATACCTTAAAGAATAATTAAAAACTATACTTAAAGTAATATTACATACTATAAACTATATATAAATAAATATATTTATAAATATGACACCATGTTTCGACCCTGAATCGCTGTCAAACTTCGGTTTACTAGGAAGTGTCATTTCTGTACGGTAGTACTATAGGAAACGTGCATGAACTGTAGGAGGCAGCATAGGAGCCGTCAGATTTTTGGCGCGAGGCGTAAATGTGATGTTTACTGTTCCGATGTACCCCACAAGATGGCAGAACCTACTATACACAAGAAAACACGTGACGTGTAAATGTATATGTATATAATTCCGATTCCGACCACAAGATGGCAGACCCTCCAACGCGCACGGTCCCTATTATTTATTCTGTGACTTTGACAAAAAATAAAAAGTAGGTCGCTTTCTACAGAATCACTCGGGTTTTTATGTTTCCTTCTAATTACCTGGCTCTATGGCTTGCACGCCACGTCTGTCGTGCGCGGCGCGCCATCGTGAACCTTGTCGGAATGCACCAAGGTTGATATTGGGGTGGGGGTACGTCCTGGTACCTGCATTAGCATCACCCTCGAGTGGGGCTCCACCCTACTGCCCACATACATTCCAGTATAGTGGCGCTACTCACTCTGCGACGTGAGGCGCGTGTACTCGCCCTGCAGCTCCCGCCAGATGGCGTTGCCGTTGACCATTCGCATCCGGTTGCCGACGGATATCCACGCTACGATCGCGTGGTCTTCTGATGACGTGTATTCACGTCCGTTCGCCACGCTAGACCTGAACATAATAAAGATTTATATAAATAAGCTTGTTACAATGTAAATGTTCAAGCTCATACAACACATTTTACTAAAATATCTGACTAGGAAGATTTTATGAAAGAAAAAATGTTATTACGATTTCCAACTTCTTGCTTAGAGTGGTATTCCATCTGTCCAATTTCTTGGTTCAATTTGTATTTGCATCTCACTTTTTGGTTAATGAGAGTGAGACGCAATGCACATCGTACAAATAAATTCGACAGGTGTATCCTTAGACATTAACTGTTCATACTTCTAATTTACGATAGACAGATGATCTTTATATATGTATTTAAATTAGGTATATATGATATCAAATAAGTATTTAAAACATGCCACCCAATTGTTTTTTTTTTACCATATTAACTTATGTGCGAGAACATTAATGGGCATCGCTAAGCCCCTAGAGAACAACATTTATAACTATCTGTATGCCCCTTTCTTCTCTTTACGAATAGTAGTAGATTCGTAATTTGTTTTTGGCTATATAAACCTACGAGAAAAATAGGCTAATTTTTTTTCATTGCAAGTTTGAGAATGGCACTATAGAAATCTCGGCGAGAAATAAGGTTGCCGGCCGCGTATCCCTATCCTACTTAGCCTTGAACCCTTCGTTTCCCGACCTTATACTAATACTTATATACGGGAAACGAAGGGTTACAGGCCAAGTAGATATAGGGTAGGGATACGCGGCCGGCAACCCCGTTTCTCGCCGAGATTTGTATAGTGCTTTTCTCAAACTTGCAATGAAATAATTTAAAAAAATAGGATGATGATGATGATGATGATAGTTATTATTACTTTCGGGTTATTAATAGGGGAACGAAAATTTGATTATTTTTACGCTACGACGCACGGTTTAGGAGATACAGCCCTATAAAGATTTCTGCATGACTGAAAAAAAAAGATCTCCTTAACCGTGCGTCGTAGCGCACTTTGAACCCCCGAAACAATATTAAACAAACACAAAAAAGAAAAAAACGCAAAAACGTCAAAAAAAGAAAAGAAAAACACATAATGGCAGAATTTTTCTAATAGGGACCGTGCGCGTTGGAGGATCTGCCATCTTGTGGCCTGAATCAGAACCATAAACATGCACATGTACACGTCACGTGTTTTCTTGTGCATAGTAGGTTCTGCCATCTTGTGGGCTACATCGGAACAAAAAACATCACATTTACGCCTCGCGCCAAAAATATGACACGGCTCCTGTGCTGCCTCCTACAGTTCATGCACGCTCCCTATAGGTTTTTTATGGTTGAATGCCAAGACGTGCCACACGACGTTTAAAAACAAAAGAATGTTGCCTTACAGACCTAGGTGTGTAAGGCTGTATGAAATTCCTTTACAAATCATCTTCACTCATCGCACCTGATATGTAGTATTTCCGGACCTAATTTGAAGTAAGTCAACATTTCATTACAAGTTTGAGAAATGTCTATTATATGCTGGTCTTCTCCATATTGACCTTATCAAGGATGAATTTCAGTAATTTAAGTTTCGTAATGTGTTTATTAACGTTGGCGTTACATTCGTTAACACTGGCAATGAGAAAATGTATAAAACAGTATACTTACTTCTTAAATTTAATAGGTTTGACAAACATGCTTCTTACAGCCGCTGCTTTCCTATTATTTTCCTTGCCTTTATTTTCAGTCTTCTGATTGTCACTACCTTTACTTCCCTCCTCTTCATCCTTGTCTCTATCTATTCTGTCTCTCAACACTTTATCTTTTTCTTTATCTCTATCATTTTCTGTTCTGTTTTTGTCATATCCTTTATTTTTATCTTTTTGGCCCGCTTTTTCAATTCTATCATCATTCAGTTTTCGAGCTTTTTCTTTTTCATTAGTTTTATTCTTATTATCATTATTATCTGGTGATTGTTTAATAAATTTCCCTTTAGAATTCCTTTGCTTATTAATAGCTGATATCCTTTTAGCCAAATCCTTGCGTACTTTTATCTTCTCTTTATTTTTCTTTGGCGATAACTTAGATGTTTCAAACGCGTCGCTACTATCGCTTATTTCTGATTTATCTTGATTTTTATAGGTTTCTGGTTTCTTAGGAATTTCTTTAATTTCTCTTCTTGAAGGTCCTGGTTTTTGTTCTTTTCTTTTATCAGATGTATTTTCTATTTTACTCGATTTTTCATCTTTTTTCGTATTATTCGCCTTTTGATTATCTTTAGAGTTATCTTCTGTGATCTTCTTGGATGACCTAGTTATTTTAGTAGTTTCAGTTTGATTATCCACGTCTTTTATAGTTTTTCTATCACTTTCTTTTTTTGTATTGGTATCTGCTTTATTGTCTCTCAATACTCTTTTTGGATCTTTAGATCTAGTTCGTACATTTTTGACCTGATTTTCTTCATCTGTATTACTATCACTAACTAATATAGATTTACCATGCGTTTTGTCAGTCTCCTTAGACTTAGTTCTAGTTTCACTAGTATTTTCTTGCGCACTACTATCTGTATCACTAATCATTACAGACTTGTTATGTTCTCTTGGCATTCTCTTTTCCGGATCTTGAGATCTAGTTCTCCTAGTAGATGGTCCAGCACTTTCATTAGTAGTATCACTTTTGCTACTATCACTTTGTTCATTTTCACTAATAACCACTGATTCTTCATCAGCAGTTTTGCTCTTTGCTCTAGTTCTGCTTCTAGATTTTACTTGTTTTTGATCCACAGCACTGTCACTTTCATCACTAACTAGCACAGATTCATTATCATCCTTTGTTCCTTTAAACTTGCGTCTAGTTTTTCTTTCATTATTATTAGCGTTACTATTATTATCATCGCTAACTAGCACAGATTCATTATCATCCTTTGCAGCTTTAGACTTGCGTCTAATTTTTCTCTGATTATCATCAGAATTACTACTATTTTCATCACTATCACTTTCTACAACTATAGAGTCATCATCTTTATTAGTTCTCGTTTCTTTTCTCCCAGGGTTAAGCTTAGCACTGGCCCGTCTCTCGAGATGTCTCCGGATGTGTTGCTTGATCTCTGTGTCGCTATCAGTGGTGTCTCGGGAACTGTTTCGCGCCGGTCTGTGTATCTGAGGCTTGACTTTCAGCTCACTGGACCGGGACGATCTAGGGAGACACAAAAATGTGTTAAGTTAACAAATGAATATCACATGCTCCGTGTAATGAAAAGACGCGACGCGACTGCGCAATAAACAAAAACGCGCTGTGCATAAGTTCTTAGTAAAGTTATGAATAAGGCAGTAAGATAATTTATCGAAAAACTCACCGGGAGTTATTGAACAGCTCTCTGTCCCTGTTCCACAACTGCCTCCTTTTTGGCTGGACGGCATTCGCCTTCTCTTTTTCACTGTCGCTGGTTATACTAGCGGTGTTGCGAGCCTGCCGCGTGGTGTGTCTCATGCGATATCTAATGTATAAAAAATTCAACAAGTCAACATTGGGTCTGTTAAGTAAAATTATAATCTGTCAAGCAAAGTATGTCAGTAGCAATGTACAGCAAAGTGAACTAGGGCAACACTCAAAAAGCAGTATTGCGTTGGTATTGCGCTAAGAAAAGCAGCAATGTACATGGAACCAAAAACATGTAGCTATCATAACCTCAAATTTTACAAATATTTACGATCGACGACCGTGATTGTATTATTGTAGCCACCTTGACTTTGCTTCAGTTCATGCACAAGCTTATTTGATATATTGGTATTTAATGGTGACAGCAGAAATTTCTCTTGAAATAGCAACGATTCAGAATGTAAACAAACATGATGACTGTCCTTCACTATCCACATTCCACAGATAAGACGCGATTTTTGAATTATTCGAAAACAGTGTTGCTGTTCGAATTTGCCGCCTTTTGCTATTGACAAGATTTGCTTGACCGAGTATATATGTATGATTAGAATGTGATATCCTCATGCTTACACGTGTTACAGATAGACTATGAAACTTCCCATTACATTACATTAAGAGAGGTATGGGCATTGTTAATGTCATCTCGCTCTGTGTGGTAGGGCACAGCACAGCGGATGTCATTCCAGATCTAGAGCAGAGCCCAACTGGGGAAGTACCTCCACCTTACAGAAAACAGCAACCAAATAACACTAGACCCTACTCATAGTGTTGTGTTCCTGCCGGTGAGTAAGGTTGCCAGAGCTCAACGAGGGGCGGGAGGGGGTTAGGGTCGGTAACGCGCATGTAACTCCTCTGGAGTTGCAGGCGTACATAGGCTACGGATACTGCTTACCATCAGGCAGGCCGTATGCTTGTTTGCCACCGACGTAGTATAAAAAAAATACAGTAAAATTTAGCGAACCCTATAACGGTGACAGACGCTTAGATAGAAACTCTTTCTAGAACCTGTGTAGCCACGTGTTCCACGGTCCGCTCCTTTAACCCTTTTCCAGGCCGCACCAATCTACAAGGTTTACACAAAAAGTCTCATCTCCCGAAAGTCCAATATAATTTGAACCTTAAAGAAACTAAAACTGATTCTCTAGGCGCGTATATGGTGGATAAATCGTACTACGCTTGGAATAGAGTTAAAGTCTGGCGTTAAGTCAGTACCTTCCCCAGCGACCCGCACCATATGGGACACACCAGCGTTCAGTTTGTACAACACTCGGACTTTGTATTCCAACCAGAGAATCAATGAATCAACTACCTCTTCTCCGGAGTGACGTCGGCGACGCTCCGCAGTCCTAAGTGTCTTGCAAACTCCTTTAGAGTGAGCTGCTGTGTCAGCAGTTTTTCCAAAGGTCCGCACCGTTTGAGGCACACCAGCGGGTTCAGTTTGTAGAACACTCCGGTTTTGTATTCCTCGTCTTTGTCGAACCTGGATAATAAAATTTGCTGTAATTTATTTTCTGGCGCGAAGTATAAATGTCACATTTAAGTTCCAGCTTTTGAACATAAGGCCCAACAGCGCGCAAGTCTAAGCTGTGTAATCCAAGTACTAAAATTACAGTTTGATTGACCAATTGACTACCCATTTTACTAAAATGGCAATCGAAAATCTGTGGTATAAAAACAAGGTAGGGGGCAACATCTTTGATATTATTGTTGGTTGTTGGTGTGCACACCTTCAGGGCTCGGAAAATGTCGGAGTCTCCAAACTGAGACTTGACAAACACTACCTCTTGAGTTCGTCTCCCCCTGCAGTCCTGGCCAGGAACCCTCGCAGCACCCTGACGTCATCGTCCCCGATGACGAGCTCCTTGCACACCTCCTTCCGCTCTGAGGACGAGGAACTACTGTCGGACTCCTGTGTGGGCTGAGACTTGGCTGAAGGCTGGGGTTTGGTTGGTACCTGGGAGAAAATGGAGATAGATAATATTTTGTGCCAGTAGCATACCACACGCAGTGGTATCACGAGTGTGTGGTACCCTTTAAAATATTGTACACTCCGTTTTTTGAGCCCCATACAGTAATACCCCGGGAAAACCTGTGCCGTTTGCAGGTTACATCGTAATGTCAACAAATAAAAAATCTGGCATATCATACATAAGTTCCAATAAACTCATTGGATGGCGGTAATAAACTTTTACAGTTGTTACAATTTTGTTTTGATTTACCATTGTTTGACATATAACCGAGTCTCGATCATCATGTATAGAGTTGTTTATTAGCCGGGTCCACACAGAGCGAGCATATGCGCGAGGCAATTTCCTCACGCACAAAACGGGCAGTTTAGACGTGCCTCAGTCAAGACGGCGCGCTCGGGCGAGGAAAACGCGCGCGCTGCCTCGGCCGAGGCACGTCTACACTGGCCGTTTTGTGCGTGAGCACATTGCCTCGCACATACGTGCTCGCTCGCTCGCTCTGTGTGCACCCGACTATTCAACTGTTCTGAAAACCAGTGGCGGCGTCCAGTATGCGGCCTAAGTGCAAGCGAGGTGCCTTACTTATGACACTAGAGTTTCATCTATCAAAATCATATTATAAAGGTAAAGGTGCGCGAGGCAATTTCCTCACGCACAAACCGGCAAGTAGACGTCTCGGCCGAGGCGACGCGCTCGGGCGAGGAAAACGCACGCGCCGGCTATTTATATCGCTTTTACCATAAGAAATACGAATTTCATACTATCTTGTTATAAAACATGAAATTAAATTTTAAGTTCAAAATTATAATCGTAGTTTTATTATCTGTATGTCACGTAACAGAAAACGGCAACCAGCATTTTTTTCTCGTGACGTCACTATAGCAGAAACAAGTGTTATATATTTTTTTCCTTTCTCATGCTCTGAAATAGGGTCATTGTTGTTCTATGAGGTAAGCAGAAAGTGATACGCTTCTGCACTAGATAGAGCATTTTACTTTCCAAGTAAGATTTTTATTCCTTTTTTTACGATAACGGTTGCCTTCTAGGCGCGAACATTTATCGTTTAAATTTTAAACAATTTTCCTTTATATAGTGATATTATTTTCATGAAAAAGCAATACCTAATCTATCGAAGCTATACGAACATTTATAAAAATATTAAAAAGAAATGTAGGGTAGCCTAATGATGATTCTATCGATGATAATCAACTCAGAGCACATTAAAAATATATCACCGAATTATTCACTGGTCAAGATCAGACCTATAGAACAACCTCATTTCATTACCAATCTGTAACTAAATTAAAACCTTATAAACCATACCTGTTCATCATCAGAACTGGTCTGCAGCAGGGACTGTACTAACTTCTCTTTTTCCTTCCCTCTCGCTACAGTCTTCGCTTTCTGTGACTTCTGCGGACTTCTCTGTGTTTCTTTATCTTCACGGAATCTTGGCCCAGGTTTCTTAGGTGACTGTATCTGTTCTTTTATGTCTTCTGAAGAGCTGCTTTCTAGGAGACTTTGTACTAGTTCCTCTTCTTCTGGGCCTCGTACTTTTACTGTCATTGGATAATAAAAAAACATGTTTTATGGAATACGATTATTAGTGTGGTATGTCAGGGTCCATACAGAACGAGTCGCCTCGCGAGAAAAGTGCCGCGCGAAGCAGATCGGTCTGTGTAGACGTGCCTCGGGCGAAGCAAACGTATTCACGGCCACAATGCCTCGGACGGGGCACATTAAAAACAGACCGTTCTGCTTTGCGCGGCAAATTCCTCACGAGGCAGCTCGTTCTGTGTGGACCCGCCAATTGAGATAATAAGAAAGTAATTCGTTCTAGATCTTAGTTTCAACAAATTTTTAATTTCATTGCTATTTATTCAGTGATAGGGCCATATTGCTAATGAACTAATTCCCTTAGGGTCATTTAAAGAAGTTATATTTTGTGGAATGGACAGAATCATTTTTCTCCAAGTTGCCGCTTTCTGGCTACATCAAACAGAAAAATAGTATACACACCTCAGCTGGTAAATAAGAAAGCCTCAGATACATGTTATATAAGATATACTATCTGTATGTAACACACTATTAGACATTATTATTATCATTATGTTACAGCGATAAGACCGCCTGTTGCTACCTTTCTTTACATTGTAAATCTGTTTTTTTTTAATTTGTCTTCTTTGTGGTGCAATAAAGAATATTTACTTACTTACTTACTTACTTATTAGAAGCGGGCCATTCATATTATGCAACTTCACCAACTGAAAGAAGGTAGTCACGGACATTTACTGTTGGGCCAGTTAGGGTCCGTCACCGTAAATAGCAATACTTATTAAAGTGAAACCTGGATAAGTGGGAAACCTCTATAGCTGGGTTTGTACTTATATTAAACATTGGTATATTATGCAAAGATACTCACCAGTTTTCTTTTGCAGTGCCACCTTCTTTTCCTTACTGTCTTCTAATAGACTTTTCACAATTAGCTCCTCTTTGTCTTCTATTGCCTTCTTTTGCGGAGACTTAGTTTCTTGTGTTACTTCGCCGCTCTTAATCTGCTTGGCTTTGCTGTGTGATTCCTCGCTGGTGGATCGTTTTCTTTTGCGCGGGGGAGTCTCTTGGGCTTGGACAGATGTGGAGGTTGGCTTGTCGCCTAACTCGTTGGCATTTACGTCACATCTAAAATAGGGATGATGATGTTGATTTATTTGACTATCAAATAGATATAAATATAAAATATAATATATTGTCTTAAATTGCTTATTTTCTATCCATTCAACTGACACAACAAAATGATGATGATAAAAAAATACAAGACCTTGAAGATTCAAAAATAGGCGGGTCCACACAGAGCGAACATACGCGCGAGGCAATTTCCTTGCGCTCAAAACGGCCGAGGCACGTCTACACTGGCCGTTTTGTGCGCGAGGAAATACTCGCTCTATGTGGACCCGGCCAAAACAGTTTTTTTTTTAATTTCCAAAAAAAAGGTACCATTTGGTTCCTTATATTTTATTTAATAATCAAATGTATAGCAACTATAATTGGGATTGTAACGGAATATTTAAAAACCGCAGTTTTCTTGTTTTTCATACTTCAAGACAACTTGATCATGACGTCACAATGAAGTACCGTTTAGGAGGCAAGGGTCGTTTCGCTCGTAAAGTACGATTGTCTGATACCATTAATAAGAACCTTTTTTGTAATTAGCACCTTCAAAGATGTATATAACTCCGTATTAGATGAATTAAGTCTAAATAAACGTGCCTTAAAAAATCAAGAAAGATTTATGCTAGAATAGATGGCAATATACCTTTGGCCTATACTCGAGTAGATGGTGACACTGCTTTATATTTAACACATATGAATGAAATAACATGGATCATATAGGCATAATTATGTCATTTCAAGACTTTCAGTCATGTGTTTGACAATTCCAAGCAAAAGTTCCCACTTTGACAGGTTATTTGTATAAAGATATTTGTAAGTAAATCTCATCCTTATAGTAAGCAACAAAGTGGGACCTTTTTAGACTTTGACACATATATCATTCCAAGAGTTTTAGTTCTGTGTGTGTGTGTATGTGTGTGAAAGATGGCAGTAAATTTAGTTGACTAACTTAAAACTTTGACAATACGCAGCCTTGAACAGCCTCTATTCTCAATTTTCTTTGGTACCTGGAATGATGGTGATGCTGGGAGCAGCAGCGATGCGCGCGGACACTCTGTCGCCGCGACCTGCACACAAAACATCATCATAGTATTCATAGTTGATGTTTGACGACCAGTCTGGCCTAGTGGGTAGTGACCCTGTCTATGAAGACGATGGTCCCAGGTTCGAAACCCGGTAAGGGCATTTTATTTGTGTGGTGACCACAGATATTTGTTCCTGGTTCATGGGTGTTTTCTATGTAGGTATACAAGTATGTATTCATCTATAATGTATGTATGTATATCATCCTCTAGTACGTCATCTGTGTAAGATTGTCCCCAAATATTTATTTATTTTTATTTGTTTATTCATACACAGAAACAAACACACAATCATACAATCATAGAGTTAGTTGATTAAATCTTTAATGGTTTAGATAACAAAAAAAAAAAACACAATTCATTGCTATTTAAATAGTCCAAAAAATTCTACATAAGAAAAAAAATACATAAAGATGATGACTCTACAGTCCGTAGCGGATGAAACAACACGCCAAAAGTATCTGATATTCTGGATAACTTTTCCATATCTCTAAAATGTAAATAAATAAAAATAAATAAAAATAAAATAGCCTTTATTTACAGGACAAAGAACAGTACTACTATCTCTCTATTATCTCCCATCTTTTGTATTCTTTGCCTGCTTGCCCTTCGGCAAAGGCCTCCTCCAACCTTCTCCACTCTCTCCGATCTATTGCCACTCTGCTCCAGGTACGGCCAGCTACCTGCGCAATGTCATCATCCCATCTCATTAGAGGTCTCTTTGCTCCTCTCTCTCCCTCTCTTGGGTACCATTGGGTGACTCGCTTGCTCCATTTATCTGTGCCTCGGATGATATGGCCAGCCCATTTCCATTTATGTCTTCTAATTTTTATGTCAATGTCATTTCATTTCATTTATTCATTGTGAAGTCATGTACATTTCATGTCTTGGACTTTCGTCCTATTCCTAATTAGGATGTTTCGTAGCCGGTCAGTCTTCCGTACACCTATCATGCTCCTTTCCATGGCACGCTGGCAGCATGCTAGATGGGATGTAGTAGCTTTTGTCAGCGCCCAGGTCTGGCTACCATACATTAGGACGGGAAGAACACATGTGTTAAATAGTTTACCCTTTGTCTTAGAGTGGAGTTGTTTATCTTTGAAGACTTCTTTCAGGGACCAGTACCTTTTCCACCCGTTCACTATTCTTCTCTCTATTTCTTTCTCTATTGTTTCGTCAGGTGATATAATCTGACGAGGTAAATGTATTCGTCCACATATTCCACTGTCATTTCTCCTATTTTAATGATGTTCTTCTCGCCATTTGTCATCACCTTTGTTTTTTCCAGGTTCATTGATAGTCCTACTTCTCTGCTGTTAGTTTCAATATCGTTTATCATTCTGTTTAGGTCGTCTGGGTTTTTAGCAAGTAGAACAATGTCATCCGCAAATCTTAGATGTGTTAATCTCTAAAATGTACATTCAAAAATCTTTTACAGTCTTAATTGTTCTACACATGCAACCATCACTTTTGTTATTTGAAGCATTGTTCGATCCGCTACTTCTGATGTTAACTGTATTGTCACGTCTGAAAATATTGATATGAAAAAAGTGCCAAAAATATGTATACACAACTTTATTACCCATATGTTAAAATACACATATTTTTGGCACTCTATTTGTATCGATATTTTTAGACATATCTGTACAATCCAGATTGTGCCTGATAAATGGTTGATTTAAATTAACTGTTAAATAGTATGTTACGATACCCTAGTTCAGTCAAGTTAAAAATTTGGTTATAATACCAACTTTAAGTTTGTGAACTATGGTACTAATTAAAACAAATGTTTCTCTGTATTTAGTAGGATAGTGAACTAGGGTATCAATTAGTCTGTTTGGAAGGAGAAGAGTCGTAAAATGTATTGGGCCCCATACATTCCATTTCATGACTCGTCTCTTTCCGCACAGACTATAGAGGCCAGGACATAATAAATATTATGAGTTAATGAGGTTGGCAACCCCTTTTCACACCATGTGTATAGCTTTCTTTTCTCAACATGCAATGAAATTAATAAAAAAAACTCCTAGAAATCAGAATTTCTAGACAAACTAAACAAAAAATATAACTAATACACATAATATGCATTATTGTCAAAGCTACTTGTGCTAATAAAAGTTTAGTTTTGCCATTTGAGCTTCGGGACACTAAAAAAGGCTATTGTTAGTCTTATATGACTGCTCAATGCAATAGGATTCAAACATAAATGGATCGTAGTCATAGTCTTATAAAACATATAATATTTTTGGAGAATGGTGATTTGCACAGTAGCATCGAGTTATTCCTTGATTGGGTAAATGCTTATCAGCATAGCACCGCAGCAGTGCGCAGTATAGCATATTAGTTACTTATGACGTCGCCGGTGAAGTAGAGGCGCAGAATCCCGCGCGGCGCCGCCGGCACCAGCCGCCAGCGCTCGTAGCGCCCGCAGGATAGTCGCCGTGCGCCCCACTTCCAACCTCCCGCCGCGTAAGTAGCAAAAACGCGCGCGTTGTCGAAAACCTTCCACGCGACCCCGCCGTATGTCCACCTCGCACCAACGCCCGCCGGCGTAAATAAAGTACTTATTCGGCATCTTAGCCGGTACACTACACTTTTAGGACCACTAATTCAATAAAAAATAACTAAATAAACTTTTGGCAAATACGCGGCGTCCACGGTTTGACATTTGTGTTTGCATTACTTTTTTTTTTTTTTTTTTAATCATTTGTTTAGGGTTAGGATCGTTTGAGGTAGTTATTAACACGCCGTGTTTGTTTATGTTCGCCGGAAAAATAATAACAATTTATACTCATGCTAGAGTCACTATTCTAGAATGGCCAATCCAAAGTAAATGTGTCGGTGACGCACTGGCGCCTGATTGGTCTAAATACTATACGCAAAATGAGTCCAAATTGTAAAATATACTTCAATATTGTTAACGAGGAATAAGGTAAAAGAGATTTTTATCGGAGCCATATTTTTATTTCATTAATTTTTTGTAATTGATGTACATAATTTGAATCAAATACCAATTTTTAGCAGTAGTTGATGACTGTAATTAATAACATTTATATCTAAAATTGATTTTGTAATTAATTTGGACTGCTCATCGTGGAACGTCATGATGTCATTTGTTATTTAGTCCTGTCATTGGGTGTTCTAGTACAAGTTTCTTTGGAAATCGTAAATACGAAATAAAAATTGTTCTAATTTTCTATTCCCCAATTCAAATAGCAGCAACAGTATTTTGATAACATTTTTCCAATATTCACATACTGATTGCCATTCAAACAGGTGAGTAACATAAGTTATGTTCTAATTTGTCTGCGAGACGGCTGAAATGATATTTTGCTTACAATTGTTTCGAAATATTTTGTTATAGGACTCGAATGAAACGCGCATATAATGCTCAATAATTCTGTTTATATTCTAAACTATAACTTAGCGTACAGCCTCCATATTTTCATAAAACAAAAAGCCATCACCCACAAACAATAGACCTGTGGTCATAGACAATACTAGACTTGATAGTAAAATACTTTATTGCTCACAACACCACCCCTCAATAAAATATTTTACATTTTACACTTCACATTAATAAACAGTTATAAGTCTATGACACTCAACAATAGACAGTTAAAGAATAACTCTAATCAAACATTGTCTTTAAACAATTACACAGCAACAACTAAACAATCGTTAACATGGTACAATTAAATTAAACACCTTGACTAAACAATAAATGTCTCAACTTCTTAAAAGCTATTCCACCCAGAGCTTTGGTAAAAATGTCCGCTACTTGCTCAGTAGTGTTAATGTACTTTAACACAATAATACCTTTATTTATCTTTTCTTTAACAAAGCTTTGTTTGATATCAAGATGCTTCACTCTAGTAAGACACCTTGTCATCTGAGCCATCTTAATTGCTGATTGATTGTCTTCATACAATACAATAGGTCCTACATGAAAACCAAAGAATGCTAAAATATCTTTCAGCCAGCATGCCTCACTTGTTGCATGACTCAAAGCACAAAATTCAGCTTCGGTTGAAGACAGACTCACAGATTGTTGTTTCCTTGTGAACCACATAACTGTGCAACCCCACAATTTGAAGCAACAACCTGTAGTTGACCTTCGATCATCACTTCCTCCCCAGTCGCTGTCAACATAGCCCACTACACTTTCGCTACATTCATACTTCAAACAGTAATCTCTAGTACCTGAAAGGTACCTTAGAATATTACACAACAGTCTGTACAACAGCATAGACGCACAACTCTGGTATCTGCTCAGTATAGCCACAACTGCAGTAATGTCAGGTCGTGTACCAGCAGCTAAATAAGCCAAGCTTCCAACCAGGGTTCTGCACCTGCTTTCCAAGCTTACACTCTCTGGAGACTCTCTGTTGAGTACACTAAAGTCAAAGTTTTTGTCTATAGGCAAAGATAAAGGTTTACAGTCATTCATACCATAGTTAATTAACAACTTATTTAAATATTCTTTCTGAGATAAAAAAGTACACTGTTTCTCCAAATCCTGATTTACTTCAAAACCTAAGTATTTATTTATCTTACCCATATCCTTCATTTTAAAGGATTTGCTTAACATGTCTCTCAGACTTACAATCTCATTTGGACAGCTACAAACAATAGTCCTTTTCTGACTGTACAAAACCCTTGGACTTTATTACATTATTAAAAGTTTCATTCCAATATCTGGGTGCTCCTTTGAGCCCATACAAAGATTTATTAAGTTTAACAAACTTAGCACTACAACCTTCAGGCAATCTCAAATACAGCTCCTCATCCAAGTTAGCATTCAGAAACGCTCCACAAACATCCATCTGATTAATTTCCAGGTTCATTTTTGTAGCTACTGCAACAAATATACGAAAAGTATTAAGTTTAGCAACAGGAGCATACACATTATAGTAATCATCACAATCTTGCTCAAAACCTCTCGCTACTAACCTTGCTTTAAAAACATCTTCACCTTTCTTCTTGAATACCCATTTTGAACTCACTGCGCTTGCAGAGTCTGGTATTGTTTGGACCTCAGTCCACGTGTTATACTCTTTCATTTGTGCAAGCTCCGCTTTGATTGCTCCTTCCCACTTGTCCTTGTCTTTTGATCTCATAGCTTCACCATAAGTTTTTGGATCACTTTCTTGTCCAATTGCTAATACCATGTCATCAAATCTCTGTGGCCTTTTGACTTGCCTACCAGATCTGGAGTATTGACCTTCCTGTGCATTGTCTATTGGGATATTTGGGACTAAGTGACCTCCCTCATCTTGAGGTTCTGGCATTATCACCTCATCTGTAGAGCCATTACCTTCACCTTGCGCTTCAGACATGGCCACTTCATCTGCACTCTGGTATTCATCTGGTTGCAATTCATCATCCTCTTTACTTGTATTTTGCACCTCTGGATCATATTGTGTCTCTTGTGATTTAGCCCTATCCTCTCTGGCAGGATGAGAATCCAAAAGAATCACCACCTCTTCCTTTTCTTTATCATGGGCGGGAACACAGGAGCCTTTATTTGACAGTACAACCACATCTCTTCTTATGTCAACAAACCTTTCTTCTGGATAATAAATCCTGTACCCTTTTGAGCTTTCATAGCCTACAAATATGCCCTTCTTTCCTTTAGGGTCCCATTTCAACCTCTTCTGTTTAGGGATATGAACTGCCACCTCACTGCCAAATATCATTTTTAAATTACTCGGATCAAACTCTTTTCCTTCCCATACCTCATAAGGTGTTTTTCCTTCAACGCGACTCTTGCCAGTTCGGTTAATGACATAGACTGCCATATTAATGGCTTCTGACCAGAGTTCCTTCCCGAAGCCATTAATCATGGAACGTGCAGCCTCCAGCAGTGTCCTCATCTCGCGTTCTGCCCTAGAGTTCTGTTCGGGTGTGTATGGGATTGTAGTTTGATGTATGATGCCCTTGGCTCCCAGTATCTCCTTAAGTTCTCTATTTACGAACTCTGTCCCATTGTCAGATTTCAAAATTTTCAATTTCTTGCAGGTGTATCTCTCGGAGGTTAGAATATAATGTTTGATTTTCTCTGGTACCTCTGATTTGTGCTTTAGAAAATACACTACCCTGTAATTTGACAAATCATCTTTGAGAAGAAGGAAATATCTTGCTCCTCCCACAGATGCAACCTCCATAGGGCCCGCAACATCAGCATGAACCACACCAAGAACTTCACTGGCTATATTTGAGTTATTACTAAAGGGCATTCTAGTTATTTTGTTCAGCACACAGTTGTCACACTTCTTCTCACTGTCCACAAACTTTATGTTCTTTCTGTTAAGCACGTCTTTGACATATCTCTTATTTTGGTGACAAAATCTTTCATGCCAGACATCCAGTGAACATATTAACGCACCCACGCCTTCCTTGTTATTATTTTTCACGTTTAGCAAATAGTAATTTCCTGCACGATTTCCCAAACCACATAAGTTATCGTCTTTTGTAATAATACATTCGGTATCCGTAAAAGTCACGACATACCCATTGTCAACAATTTTCTTCACCGAAAACAAATTCCATTTAATGTCCGGCACATACAGGACATCACTAACAGTTGATTTAAGAGTCCTTATTCCTACAGACGAGCGTATTTTGTAAAATGCTTCCTTTTTCATTCAAGATTACGACGTAACTATTAGTATTTATTCAAAAACTGGTAACGTACTTAAATAATCGTTTCCTAAACTAGCGGCTCCAACAGTTCAAATTTTCATTTTCTCTTTTAAACCTCTTTTTTAATGAGTTTTTTTGGGAGTTTTTTCCAAAATTTGCAGTGAGATGTGGCGTTTCGGTTCTTAATTTTGCTGTAAACAAGAATCATTTGGTACATGAATGACTACAATTTGATTCAACATATCTCGTACGAGGGGCTGGAATGATTAACAATCGAAGATTCATTTGAAAAATCTGATAAAATACCTTCCGAGTTTTCTTCATTTTTTTGGCGAAAACAGGGTTTTATTATATTTTTTTTCCGCAAATTGTACGCATATTTTGCTTTAAAAATAATATTATAGCAAACTGTAACTTTATGTTAACCTATAAAAAAAAAAACATAACTATGGGACCTACATTGCCGTAAATTTATATTTTTTTAAAACACGTATAAATCACGCAGCAGCGACGCCCCGCTCTCAGTCCGCGCGGAGCGCGCTTAGAGGAAGGACCTGTGCTCGATTGTCAGGCATTCGTTGCGATCGTAATCAGCTACGGAGTTCCGAGAAGTGCTATATACTGCGATTAGAAAATCTTAATAAAAGTTCATTTTTTACACTATGCTTAACAGACCCTCGCTTATTGATGGATTTTCAGTGGTACTTTTTTTTATACTACGTCGGTGGCAAACAAGCTTACGGCCCGCCTGATGGTAAGCAGTATCCGTAGCCTATGTACGCCTGCAACTCCAGAGGAGTTACATGCGCGTTGCCGACTCTAACCCCCTCCCGCCCCTCGTTGAGCTCTGGCAACCTTACTCACCGGCAGGAACACAACACTATGAGTAGGGTCTAGTGTTATTTGGCTGCGATTTTCTGAACAACGCATTTTTACTTGAAATTACGTTAGGGTTTGCATTTGCATTATTATTTTTGACCCGGATGAAGTCCAAGTTCTCATGATGGAGTCAGGAGTTGGTCACCAGAACTCCTAATCTACTCATTATAATCCCATCGTGTTTGGGCTCAAAAGATTTGCCCTGACGAACACCATCGATCTAGATGAGGTCCAGGGTCTCATGATGGAGTCAGGAGTTGGTCACCAGGACTCTTAATCTACTTATCATAACGCCATCGTGTTTGGGCTCAATAGATTTGCCCTGACGAGCACCATCAATCTAGATAAAGTCCAGGGTCTCATGATGGAGTCAGGAGTTGGTCACCAGAACTCCTAATCTACTCATTATAATCCCATCGTGTTTGGGCTCAAAAGATTTGCCCTGACGAACACCATCGATCTAGATGAGGTCCAGGGTCTCATGATGGAGTCAGGAGTTGGTCACCAGGACTCTTAATCTATTTATCATAACGCCATCGTGTTTGGGCTCAATAGATTTGCCCTGACGAGCACCATCAATCTAGATAAAGTCCAGGGTCTCATGATGGAGTCAGGAGTTGGTCACTAGAACTCCTAATCTACTCATTATAATTCCATCGTGTTTTGGCTCAAAAGATTTGCCCTGACGAGCACCATAGATCTAGATGAGGCCCAGGGTCTCATGATGGAGTCAGGAGTTGGTCACCAGAACTCCTAATCTACTGATCATAACTCCATCGTGTTTGGGCTCAATAGATTTGCCCTGATGAACACCATCGATCTAGATGAGGTCCAGGGTCTCATGATGGAGTCAGGAGTTGGTCACCAGAACTCCTAAACTACTCATCATAACCTCATCGTGTTTGGGCTCAATAGATTTGCCCTGACGAGCATCATCAATCTAGATAAAGTCCAGGGTCTCATGATGGAGTCAGGAGTTGGTCACTAGAACTCCTAATCTACTCATTATAATTCCAACGTGTTTGGGCTCATGAGATTTGCCATGAGGAGCACCATCGACCTAGATGAGGTCCAGGGTCTCATGATGGAGTCAGGAGTTGGTCACCAGAACTCCTAATCAACTCATCATAACTCCATCGTGTTTGGGCTCAATAGAGTTGCCCTGACGAGCACCATCAATCTAGATAAAGTCCAGGGTCTCATGATGGAGTCAGGAGTTGGTCACTAGAACTCCTAATCTACTCATTATAATTCCAACGTGTTTGGGCTCATGAGATTTGCCATGAGGAGCACCATCGACCTAGATGAGGTCCAGGGTCTCATGATGGAGTCAGGAGTTGGTCACCAGAACTCCTAATCTACTCATCATAACTCCATCGTGTTTGGGCTCAATAGAGTTGCCCTGACGAGCACCATCAATCTAGATCAGGTCTAGGGTCTCATGATGGACTCAGGAGTTGGTCACCAGAACTCCTAGTCTATTCATCATAACTCCATCGTGTTTGGGCTCAAAAGATTTGCCCTGACGAGTACCATCGATCTAGATTAAGTCGAGGGTCTCATGATGGACTCAGGAGTTGGTCACCAGAACTTCTAATCTATTCATCATAATGGTAATTTGACGGTGCTTGTCGGGGTAAATCTATTGAGCCCAAACACGATGGAGTTATGATAAATAGATTACGAGTTCTGGTGACCAACTCCTGACTCCATCATGAGACCCTGGACTTCATCTAGATCGATGGTACTCGTCAGGGCAAATCTTTTGAGCCCAAACACGATGGAATTATAATGAGTAGATTAGGAGTTCTAGTGACCAACTCCTGACTCCATCATGAGACCCTGGACTTCACCTAGATCGATGGTACTCGTCAGGGCAAATCTTTTGAGCCCAAACACGATGGAATTATAATGAGTAGATTAGGAGTTCTAGTGACCTACTCCTGACTCCATCATGAGACCCTGGACTTCATCTAGATTGATGGTGCTCATCAGGGTAAATCTATTGAGCCCAAACTCGATGGAGTTATGATGAGTAGATTAGGAGTTCTGGGGAGTTCTGGTGACCAACTCCTGACTCCGTCATGAGACCCTGGACCTCATCTAGATCGATGGTGTTCGTCAGGGCAAATCTTTTGAGCCCAAGCACGATGGAATTATAATGAGTAGATTAGGAGTTCTGGTGACCAACTCCTGACTCCATCATAAGAACCTGGATGGACTTCATTCGGGTCATAAATAATAATACAAACCCTAACGTGATTTCAAATAACACTGAAACTCTATAGCACTAATGTGCGCAAACGATTGGCATCTTGACTAGGCAGCATGGGTGCGTAGCCACCATGCCAATCGATACGACAACGAAACACTATCTGTCTCTCTCTCGTACTAATATGCACAAACGATTGGCATCTTGGCTGGGCAGCATGGGTGCGTAGCCAACATGCCAAATGTTTACGATACGACAAGGAAACACTATCTGTCTCTCTATCGCACTAATATGCGCAATCGATTGGCTTCTTGGCTAGGTATCATGGGTGCGTAGCCAACATGCCAATCGTTTACGATACGACAACGAAACACTACTGTCTCTCTATCGCACTAATATACGCAAACGATTGGTATTTTGGCTAGGCACCAAGCAAGTGTGTGGCCAACATGCCAATCGTTTACGATACGACAACGAAACACTATCTGTCTCTCTATCGCACTAATATACTTTATTTATACCTGCAGTCATTTACTAACTTCTTCATTTTCCATTGGTGTGAAAGAGACAGAATAAAGAGCAAGGGTTATAGTACACTCTGTAGTCTGTCCACTTAGTAGTAGTGTACATAAAAAAAACTACTGTGCATATAAAATAAAATAAAGAGTGCCCATATGATATCATATAACACTAAAATTAATGTTGCTTGAAATTATATTGAAAACTATCAAGATTATTCTAGTCTGCATTGAAACGCGCGTCGCGTTGCCGGCGCTCGCGTACCGAGCGCCAACGCCATCTATCGAGCGTTATTTCGTGAAATCGGAGAACGCTCCAAGGATTAAGGGCTCTTAATGTATTTAGTCCCATCATAGACCTCCAGTTCTGTATCACCAACCCCAACCAGTGTTGCCAGCGCATATCTCCAATTTCGGACGGTGTGTAATCTGAAAAGGGACGGTTTTTATGACAATGGGACGAAAACGAACTTTGAATATTTTATCATAGTTAGTGTATCTCAATATATGTTTAAAACAAATGTGTATTACTGAATGTGTATATGTGTTAATGTGTGATACTTATGATAGTTATGATGTTATGCATTTGTAGATTTGCAGAGGCATAGATAGTAGGATCCTATAGATGTGCTATACGCGTGCGTCCATGAGGGACAGAACATACGCAACACAGCAAGATGATTGTTCGGATATGGTGGGCAACAAGTAATCCGACCAATCATCTTGCTCAATTTAAGGTGGGGAATTAAAAAAAATGTGAGACTGTGACAAGGACAAACAATAATATCGCTTTTTCGCTACTACTACTGAAAGATACATAAGACTATCCCGTTCTGTCAGTTCTTCCCACCACACATGCCCAATCCATACTTAATACTAGATTTATGGGCAGAGCAAAACAAACTATTTCATATTAACTATCTATTTCTTCATACATTTTCATTAACTACATTAAATATGGCATTAAACAAACAAAAAATACATTTTCATAAAAAACGAAAACTAAATTAAATATGGTATTAAATATTTAATGTTGTTTTCGTTTTTTTTTTCTGATTTTTCTCAGATTTTGATTTAAGTTTTTGGATATACAAGGTGCCCGTGAGCATTGCGAGAGATTTTAATGGTGCATTCCTGATGGTAACAGAAGCAAAAAATGTTATATGACTTTTTGTGAAATTCGACAAAAAAAAAAGTTTTTGTTTTTTTTTCCCTTTTTGTGAACACTCCTGTACATAAAACGTAATTTTTATTGATAAACACATAACCTAAAATTAACCAAAAAGTTTTTTTTTTATTTGGGGGGGGGCGAATAATTTTTTTAAATTTTTCAATGTCAATCAATAGGTATGTCCAGACTAGACCTCAAAGTGGCAATACTGCAGTAAAAAATTGGTTTTGTACCGACTTATGGTGAAAGAATGATTTATTTATTTATATAGTTCCGTTGTCTGTACAACTCGAGCGCCACCGTGTCCTAAAACGTATAGAATTTCTGTAAATAAAGGGAAAATACATACATATTTTTTGTCCTTGATTGAGATTTCGTGTTTATTTTGATCAGAATGGGAAGCCTAAACCTACCAATTTTCATATCAATCAAAATCTGAGACAAAAATAAAAACTGGCACATTTACTTATTCATTTTATAAACGTACCTAGGTTCGGAGGTACTATTTGGGCTATGTATTTGATTCAGATACTATGAGTTAACTTTGTTTTCTCTCGCAAAATATTCTAGATATGTTCCTCTGAGATAATGTCAGACATTATCATCTCTCAAAAGTTTATATTTCCTATGCAATAGTGTTGAGTTGCTCACTCGTGAGGCACCTCATTTGTACCACTCACTTTGTTAAATTGTCGCAGAACTTCACACCGCATAAATGTCATACATCACTCCTCAATTAATTTTACTCATTTACTCGCGCGCATCACACACAGCTCTTACCACTCAAACACTTCAAATTTAAAAAAAAACTCTCAGCCTTTCAAACTCACTCGCGTTCCTCACAACTCGCAAGAGTCGCGAGGCGCTCGGTGCTCGCCGACATTCAAATGAAGAAATGAGTCATTGACGTCATCGTATTCATCGCTCATACTATCAACTGCCCAACTACAAACCTTATTGCAAGGACAAAAGGTCCACCGAGAAATGCGTTGTGTTTGTACCATTCACTCGCCTCACTGTGACATCCTCTCAAAAATCCTTTCAAAATGAAACAATGAATTGGATTTACCGAAAGAGGGAGTGAGACAGACACGCGCCGTGCTTCAATAACACCTCATCGAAAATACGTTAAAAATGAAACACGAAAGAAAACAAGCGTAAGCGTCCGCAAGCTTACATACATATTACGCCATTTTGATCCTAGCATTGCTAAGTTACTTGTCAAAAGCGAAAAATCTAAGTCATCAAAGAACCTACCGAAGAAAGTTTTTTTTCTCTGTCGCACTTGTAATTTCATACGTAAGTGCGACAGCAAAGCAAAACTTCGTGGTTCGCGGTAGGCCTCCATATTTGTTAGCTATTATTGTACTAACGCGCATACCAGTATAACCTGACCTCAAGACTCATATTGCTGGTGTCATGTATAATCTGAATCAATTAGACTGGACAGTGAAATGGTTACTTGATAATCGATTGAAATGCCAACCAAGTCTCACTGGGCATTTACGAAGCTTGCTTAAAAACAGTTATCGTTTAAGAGACCAAAATATTATTTAAATTATTGAAATATAATATAGTGGCGTACACAAAATATGATAATTTACATTAGTTTATTAATAAAAAATTTGAATTTGTAATACTTTTTGTTAACGTGCTTCGTAAACTATTTCGATCATTTATGATTTTGACATATTTATAATACGAGAAACTCGAAAAAGTTGTTCGTAATCTTTAGTTGTGTTTTATAAATAGTGATCAGTGACCATTCTTATAATTATGCCAAAATAACAATATATTAACATTGTTTTCGCGATAAAATATACCTGTGGGTCTTTCGTTGTGTCTTTTACATACAAAAATCAAGTGTATATTACACGCCGGTGGCATTACCGCGCGAACGTTATTGAGGCTTTCGTTTGTTATCATATTACAATGATATTATTACTGATAAATTATGAGGTGGTAAGTTAGTAATTTCTATATAATAATGGTACAAAAAATATTGGATTTGTTCTCCTTAGTTTGTTAATTGTTTGTTTGGTAGTTTATGGTTAGTATTTATTTCAATATATGAATGTTAAACTTAAAATGATATCAAGTAGCAAAAATTGATACTGAACAATCTAACAATAAAAATAATGAACTGCTAAATTAGAACAAGTTTCATAAAAGCATCAAATTAAGTTGCAATAGGATGTATGTACTTTAACTCCTTAGTTTGATTCTTAAATGTATGTCTTCTGTTGTTAAAGTTCTGTTTTAAACCTCCAGAATTGCACTCCAATTAAATATTTAAAAGGAAGTTTAGCAATGCCTAAATATGTATTTACATTAAATATGGTTTGCTGCCGTTGGAGTTGATGGAATAGTCGATGCTGCAAAACTGCTAGTACCTCTCCTCATTTGAAGTAAGACATTGTAACACCTCATTTTAGAGAATGAGGTACTCATACAAACTCATTTTAAATTGATGTCCTACCCATCACTACTATGCAAACTACATAATGAAATTATAGCAGTTGTACCCAAATAATTACGAAGAAATAGACACTTATTTAATTGAATACTTACACAAATACAATAGGATTCACCAAAAGCCGTTACCGAAATTTTCCGTTTCTTTGTCAGATCGATTAAATAGTTGTAGGAGAGTTTCTATACTTTCAACTGAATGAACGCTTTAAAACAAAATAATTTTGGAAAACTTTAAACTTTACCTTGATCACAGTGTTTCTCTTTGACTCTCGCTTTTCAAGTTTTCAGTCCTCGACGTTACCACAGATAATGGATACAACAAAAGAAACTAAAACTAAACTATAGCGAGATGTAGATTAGATACAAACGCGGAGACTTAAGTTGCATTTCTGATGTTGGTACACCTGTCAAACACTATAGGTTACTACAAAGTGAGTTATGAAGCTTTATAAAACTATTTATAAGCGAATGCTACACATTCGATATTCGCCGTGGATGGACGATATTTATCGACCATGTAGCAAAGTACATTGTCATTCGTCACTTTGAAATTAATAATTATTCTAGGCACTTGATGCCCAAAAGGGACGGTAGCTTGGAAGGGGCGGGAAAGGGACGGTGTGGCATTAAAAGGGACGGAAAACCGTCCCTTTTAGGACGATCTGGCAACACTGACCCCAACAACGGGCAAACACCGTCCATCTCCAACAAGAACAAAATGGTTTAAGTTTGACACTTCTTTATAATTTGTCAGATTTGACATGTCTCGCATAATGTGCTCACTCGTGCCGCTATCAATCAACCATTCATCTCCATTGAATGATAGTTCTTCTTTTTCACTCCCAGACAGCATAGCTGTCACAATAAAAGCATTATTTGGCCGACCTGAATCTGGATTTTTCCACGATTTATAATGCTGCTTATTTTTCAGTTTGGGGCAGTCTGCTTTTAAATGTCCAGCCTTATCACATGTCCAACACTTTCGATTGTTTTTATCTGTGTCCCTACACTCTTGAGCGAAATGTCCACCTCGGCCACATTTATAACATTTCTTATTAGAATTTCTATTCTTGAAGTTTGTAAAGAGTGCTACATTTTCATTTTCCGTTCCCCTGGCCTTCACTCTCTCCTCCTCTACCAGTAGCCTAGCTACCAAGTCTTCATAGTTTTGTTTACTTGTTTCCACAGATTCCCAAGCCGATATAAAATGACTGTATCTGTCTGGTAATGACATCAGAACCTTAGTCATCAAAAACTTGTCAGATATTTCTTCACCACTTTGTTTCAACTGACTTCTCATTTCTTGAAGCTTTGACAAAAATACCGATAGGTCACCTCCTTCATACTTGAACTGTAGAAACTGCTGTTGTAGCATCAGTGTTGTAGTAGCTGACTTTGGCTCGTATACTGCTTTTAGTTTTGACCAAATCTCTTCAGCTGTTTCACAGGTTAAAACATGAACTAGAACTGCTTCGCTCAACCTTGACACTATCATTGACTGCGCCTTAGCGTCACTCTTTTGCCACACCACCTTGTTCGTTTCTGTCTTTGTTTCTTCTCCATTAACCACCTTAAACAGGTCAGCACCTTTTAGAGCTACTGTCACTTGAAACTTCCAAGTACTCCAATTCCTGGGTCCTTCCAGCTTGATTGCTGTGACCGCTTGTGAACAAGATTCCATCTTGACTTGATAGTCTTTGTGCGTGCTTGTCACCCCGCTCAAAGTCTGATGTCGCGCACACACAGCGCACAACCTCCCCAGACTTGACTCCGCTTAGACCCCACGCCGCACCGAGTCACCTAGACTCTTACTCTTGACACTTTTCCGTCGCAATCTTCACCTAAAACAGAATCATGAGCCGTGAGAGCCCATAACCTGTTATAGGACTCGAATGAAACGCGCATATAATGCTCAATAATTCTGTTTATATTCTAAACTATAACTTAGCGTACAGCCTCCATATTTTCATAAAACAAAAAGCCATCACCCACAAACAATAGACCTGTGGTCATAGACAATACTAGACTTGATAGTAAAATACTTTATTGCTCACAACATATTTTCATAAAAACAGGATGCGCCTGATAAGACAACTTTGGTTCACAATTTGCAGTATTCTAGTCAAGGACGCATATAATACGAACACGTATTATATGCGTATTTATGATTTGAATGGGAAGGAACTTTCGTGAACATTGCTATTTGCATTAATTTACCTTGCAAGTTAATTGCTCTATTTAGTTTTGGTATAAGTGGGTCACCTAGTTTCCGATGCCGGTCTAAGAGTTAAAAAATCCTGCTACATTGCATATTTTTCCTAGATACCATAATAATATAGGTGCCATAGCTAAAATGGCTACAACAGAACCCCTAAAGTTTCGTCATGTAGTTCTAGCTGCAAAAGTGAATGGCCACTTTATAAATGAATTCGATTTATAATGTGTACATGCAATTTTGCAGCTTACTGTATGTCTGTCTGAATGTTACAGCCATTTGACTCGAAACCTAATAAGGTAAGCTTGGAACATGGGTGTATTTTGTGACCGAAAAATCAATGTGTGGCACATCATTTGATAGGTTTGGCACCTAATAAACTTTAAAAACAGCTTTAAGGTGTCTAAAAAAGTTTATTGTTTAAATAAATACTTTTGATAATAATTGATTCATATGTCCAAAAAAATCTGTTACAAAATATTGTTTAATACAATATGTATAGTAAAAGCAACTTCATACAATCTCTTTATGTTTAGGACTATACTTTATCATATGATAAATTATAGTCCTTAACAAATTTTTTTATGGTAACTCTAGAGGCTTGTTGCATTACCTTTATTAAGCGAGCCCATATATGGATGGCCAAGCCAAATCTGGTCTTAAAGACTCTGTGACACTTGTGAATAAATAAATAAATATTATAGGGGCATTCTTATATAAAAAAAATTTATACTGTGTCGTTGGCAAACAAGCATATGGCCCCGCCTGATGGTAAGCAGTCTCCGTAGCCTATGTACGCCTGCAACTCCAGAGGTGTTACATGCGCGTTGCCAACCGTAACCCAGCCCCGCCTCGTTGAGCTCTGGCAATCTTACTCACCGACAGGAACGCAACACTATGAGTAGGGTCTAGTGTTATTTGGCTGCTGTTTTCTGTAAGGTGGAGGTACTTCCCCAGTTGGGCTCTGCTCTAGATCTGGAATGACATCCACTGGTTGTGCCCTACCACACAAAGCAAGATGAAATTCACAATGCCCATACCTCTGTTTTGGACGTAGTTTAAGGACATACCCGGGTCCATAAATTGACTAAGTCCGGCAGTAATCCAAGAAGGTTTGTGTTGTGGATACTCAGACAACAATATATATATAATATACAAATACTTAAATACATAGAAAACATCCATGACTCTCTCTCTGACTGCTCATCACAAATAAATATCCTTACTGAGATTCAAACCCGGACTCAAAAACGGACTGACAGCTTTATAGGCAGGGTCTTCTACCTGGTGGTGGTCTGGTGTCATATTCTACATGTTTGTATAGAAGGGCATGGTTCTATCTTGGGTAACTGGTATTTAGTTTTCCAAATTGAACAAATTGAAAGACGTCCTAAGATGCGCCAGATGGGATGATAATGTAAGGTCAACCCTGGTAAACACAACCATGGGGTTATTGCATATATTTGAGTTATTTTTTTAAACAACCTAAACCCGGTTGACCTTATCTAATTTGTTACAGAATCATGGATTACGAATTTATGGACGACAGCCAGGTTGTGAAGCAGCAGAGGAGCTCCTGGTTCTTCCAGATGATTGATGATTGGTTCACTTTTCGTAAGTATCGTTGGGTACAGGGTCGTTAGAGGTAGTAAGCAATCTGACCAGAGCTTAAGGCCGTTTCCTATCTGACTGACCTCACGCGTTACAACTCCCTCGACACACAAGCAAACATATTATTTTGCGTCTGATTGCTCACTTAAAAGTCGCTCGCTCACTTTAAACTTAAATATATGTTCTAGCACTGAAAACTCTCAAAAGTCAAAATCGTATGATCAATTCATAGAGGATAAATTGCGCGCGCGTCTCGTCGAATGACACAGGCTCCCTGTCCAATGGCCAAGCGGCTTCTGCCCCTCGCCCCTCGTCGCCCGCGCAGACACCCGCGCGCCGGGAGAACGCACGAAGTTGAATAGTATCGATTTCTCAAAAACTATTTATATCATTGAAAAATCGGCTGGCGTATTTGAAGTGTACGTCATTATTCATTAAAGGACTCGTGCAACTTGTGAAATGTTTTAACTAGAGCTATCATTTTGATGGCAACTTTTATCTGATATCATGTACTATCATTTAACAATAAAAAAAGTACAGTTCAACGACCTCGTTTTCAAAATAAGAGATAAAAGGTAAAAAAAAAGTAAATTTTTGTAGACAATTCTTAACTTTTATTATTTCTCGAGTGATTGTGTAACATTCTCTGTGACATTTATGCTTGAAATTTATGTCCCAATTCATAAGCTATCTAATAATATTATTCTTTTTTAAATGTGCGACAGGTAAATGGACAGATAATGGTACATTAACCAAGTGCAGTCGTGTTTGGCGCCGTAAAACTTTGGAAGGGTGCATTTTTAAAATGGTTGAGAGTTGAGAACAAACAAAGGTATGGGGGGTGATTTGTTGATGAAATTCGTCGTAATATACGTGGTTAACGGCTCCACTATACGTGCACAAACACATTGTATAATGTTCAAGCATGCTACAGCAACGTAAAACAGCGAATTTGGCCTGGTAGCCCATTAAGCTGAATGCTACTTTGGCTGTATTGGTAGAAATTTGTCTCATTATACTAAAATTAAACAGATTAGATAATTACTGTAATTTTTTTAAAGTTAATATTAAAGTTGCCCAAAAGGCGCCTAACCTTTTCCTATGTAAAAAGTAGACCCATGATGCGTTGGGAAGACTGCGGGGAAGAAGTGGCTACAGGTCGCACAGAACCGTGACGAGTGGCATAAAATGAAGGAGACCTACCCCCGAAGGGTAGAGACGGGCTAAAGAGAGAGAGAGAAGTACTGGACATACACATGGGAGGAGATGCGCGGGCGGCAGGCAGAGCGCGACGCCATCGCGGCGGAGCGCGAACGACCTATTCCACCGGCAATGGATTTAAAATTTTATTTTGTGGACAATTGGACATGGAAGACTGGGCAAAGGAGACGATTGAGTAGGAAAGCGGACCCTGGCGCTAGGCCGGTAAAACGCTAGGCTGAAGAAGAAGATAATTGTTTGCGATTATATGTCTACATCCCCGTAGGACATAACAGCCTCATATGCTAACCAATCAGATTAAATTGAATAATCATCAATATTTACAGAAGCAAATTTCCTGATGAACTACGGATGGCGATGCCTCGGAGGGCTCATCATAGTTGTGATCATTTGGAACTGGCTGCAGCCAAAGATTGAAGCGTGGAAGCGTGCTAGGGAAGATGCTGCCTACCACAAAGGTAAGGCAAATAATAAGGTTGTGTTTAACTATCCCCATATGATGTCACTGTAAATGTTGTAATAACTTGTGAATTATTGGCATATATCTAAGGACGGGCCTCACGGGCAATAAAAATGGGGCCAGTACAGTCACGTACACGAATTCGAGCCAATCGTGCAGTCTAACCCCACATGGCGATTGGTTGATGACTTCGCATCATGCGCGCGATTGGTCGCAACTAGTTGCGTTATACTCCACGATTGGCTCGAATTTGTGAGTGGCACCACTGAACTAGCACCATTCTTAGTGCCCGTAAGGCCCGTCATTAGATATAGGTTCATGATTTTGATTGAATTTCCAGACCCGGATCGTGTGTTAGCACGCGAGGAGGCAGTCAGAAAAGCGCGGGAGTTGCAAGAACAAAAGCTGAGAGCAGACTCCGCGCGAGCGGCCGAGCTGCAGAAAGAGGTGGGATATTTTTGAAGATACCTCTTTATATCCTATTTAAGATTGAATGCGTGTACACCCCAGGCACGTATAGAAACAACGTTCTACCTTACATACCTACTGTTCTGTACCTTACATACTACTCGTACCTAAGGGATGGTCAGGGGGCGCCGTAAAATTCGACCTATGCCGCCGTGACCCCGGTGGCCGAAAGGCTCAGGCACCTGCCGCGATAGCAAAGGACGCTGGTTCGATTCCAGCCTGGGACACTGGAGGCCTTGGCCACTTTGTCTTACTATATGACATTTATTTCAAAAAAATGACCAAGGCCTCAAGGGCTCTTTTATAAGTCAATACAACATGTATAGTAACATCATATAGTGACACGAAAAATACATAACAACATTTATAAATACAACAGTCAATACGTGGATAAACATTACATTATAATAATCTTAAAATAAATAATTACTACTATACAATGGAGATGTATAGTATCTAACCTTAAAAATACAATAAATCTGGAGATGTAAATGGTCCCCAATGTCAGAGTACTAATACAAATAAGATTTGGAAGTGTAAAGTCTCTCCAAGTGACAAAATAAAAGTTATACTAAATAAATAAATCGTGTCTGGACTGTTAAGCTAGCAGTCTCATAAACTAATGCAATAAAATACATAACTAGTATGCACCAAGTCAAGAATATTATACAATATTACAGAGACGTGTAGTCTCCACGGTTAATACATTAAGTTTGGAGATGTATAAGGTCCCCACAGTCTGAGAAAGATAATAAAACACAATAATAATGACATTAATAAGATTTGGAGGTGTAAAGGCTCTCCAAGCGCGACATTTCATTTTAGAAACAACATTGTTTTCTTTAATATCTCATGTTTCTATTATTATTGCATATTGGTAACCAAAAAGGTAACCCCAAAAGATTAAGAATACACCCTAAAAGTATTAAAGCATTCTAATATATGTATTGTAAAAAGTAGAGGGTAACAGACAGATAAAATCGATTTTTGGAAAAAGTTATATATCGTTAAATATAATAAATAATTTATTATATTTAACCAATCACAAAGTGCTTAAATTTTCTTTTAGAACTACAATTTTGATTAGTTTCCAAAGATTTTAATTTTTCTATTTTTCTGTTAACGACAGCCAACGTGGCAATGATATTTTGATTCAGCCAATAATTTAAAAAAATGTTTTAGTCAAATATCGTAATTTCAAACATTTTATTTATATAATAATAAATAAATATTTGATTTATATCGTGTAATAATATTTTTTGGACGTAATAAGTAATGGCGAAATAAAAAAATAATCGGACAGACAGACGGACATGACGAATCTATAAGGACTCCGTTTTTTGCCATTTGGCTACGGAACCCTAAAAACATATAAAGTTTTTGGGTATCTAAACTCTTTGGAGTGGACGTATGTATTAATGGTCAGAAATAAATTTAAAAAAGTTGGAAAAGTAAAACGCACTAGTTCGCAAAAAACCAACGCTAAACACCTACGTAAAGTAGCATTTTTTGAGCAACTTTATAAAAAAATATGTTTGTATTGCAGAAAGAAGAAAAGAAGAGGCGTGAAGCCATCGAGCTGCTAGAGAAGCATGGGCGCTTACCCGGCGGCCGGCGGCTCGGCTCCGCCGATGATGGTACGTTGTACAGTCAGCATCAAAAGTAGAGGATCAAACAAGGTTTCAAAAGTATCTACCATTCTGTAACAGCTTAACAAAATGTGATGGTTTTATATGTAGAACAATTAAGACGGTAAAAGATATACTTTGGAATATAAATTTTAGAGATTTATCCGTATTTGGAAAAGTTATCCAGAATATCAGATACTTTTGGCACGTTGTTTCATCCGCTACTATTGATGCTGACTGTACTGACTAATTTTCAAACTTGTACTAAAGCAAAGACGCTTTCCAAATAGATTTTGTCCCGCCTGTTGCTATGTCTATTGCACGCACGTAAATATATTGCTTTCCGGCCCATGATGCCGGCTGTCAATGTCACTGTGCGAGTTTCACAGCAATATATTTAAGCGCCTGCAAGGGCGTCGCTAGCTGATGGGCTAGGGGGAGAGGAGGCAGTTCATATGGCCGATGGTCAAGGGTATGTAATATCACGCTATGGGGTATGTAATAGCGCGTAGGGCATACACATAGTTGGAAATTTTGTTCTTTAGGGGGGCAACAGCATTTTTCAAGTTTTTTTTTTCATTTCGATTAAAAAACTCATAAAAATGGAAATATTTTATTTATTAATAACTTTTAAATCATAAAACATGTTCTTGAATAAAAATCTAAATAATACTGTTTTTTTTTCTTACAACGTTGAAAAATTTCAACGTGGTTGAGTACACTCTTGTAATTGGGTAAAGTTATAGGTAAAAAAACTTAAGTAAGTCACATGTTGTATGTAGTTGTGACGTGTTCGAATAGACAATACATGTTTAAAAGACACACACAAACAAAACAAATGTCTATTCGAACACGTCACAACTACATACAACAGGTGACTTAAGTTTTTTACCTATACAAAGCTTGACGTATTTTATCAACATAATTAGTGTAACAAAGTAAGGGGTGTTTGTTTCTTCTAGAGTTTGAATTTTTCCCATACAAACGTGAACCACCCTAATGTCCGAGTATCACGGATGTGTTAGTATGAAATGGTGTCGTTGCAGGCTACCTGCCGCTGAGCGGCGGCGCGGGGGGCTCCTCGTACCGCGCGCCCAAGCGCTCCGCCTGCGGCGGCGGCGGCTGCGGCCGCTAGCCTGCTGCCACAGGCTAAGGGGAGCCTGCCCCAACAGCCTGGGGGAGCCTGCTCCGACAGGCTACGGGAGCCTGCTCCGACAAGCTACGGGAGCCTGCTCCGACAGCCTGGGGGAGCCTGCTCCGACAGGCTACGGGAGCCTGCTCCGACAGCCTGGGGGAGCCTGCTCCGACAGCCTGGGGGAGCCTAACCACCACCAGCACTTCCTGAGAACACCAATGTCAGAATGACGAATGACTGTGCAAACCTTACGTCATATTACTAATATGGATCATCCTTTGGAACACTTCACTTCGTACAAACGTGAGTGACTTAAGAGGGTAGAATAGCTTTTCGAATCTAACGAAACAACGGTAGTTTTTGTATGAAATTCCATTTCGGGAGAAAACGTTTATCACATCACTTTGATTTCGATGTCGTACGCTTCAGCATACTGAATATATTCTAGGATTCGCTTTTTTGAAACATTTTTTTTTTGTTTTGCAAATTTTGAAAAAAAGAAGAAAACCTATAAACCTAGTTTTTTATTGTGTTAATAACATACCAATAACTCATGGAGAATGGAAAATATTTAGAGGTGGAAAAACGTTTTCTCTTTTTGTATTTATTATAATTATAACCTTAATATTATAATTATTAGGGTTTATTGTAATTATTTAAATACTGCGGAATGGAGTATCGAGACAAACCATTGTGGTTTAACGATACTTTTTGATCAAATATTCTGTAATTGTGATTTATCTCTAATAAATAAATAATCTACGTGCTACGTGCTACACTTCCCTCTTAAGCTAAATTGTTACATACATATTTATTACTTAATTATTTTTGTGAAAGCTTCTATTAACCCGAATTCAACTTTATTACAATACAATGTTCGAAACGACCTATTGGGCTAGTTTGCATATGTAGAGACAAAAGATTTTATTTGTGACCATTTTCGTACCTTGTGACAGTGACATTAAAATGAAGTTTCTAGCGACTTTCATGTTGTTAGTCTAGACCGCGGGCCAGGAGCATATTTCGTCAGTCATCGCCTCCCGGCTGATACTTTGTCAGATGATAGTTTAGATGCTGTTTTAAATAAAAAACGTCATCCGGTTGTATCGCGGTGGAAAGACCGTCAGCTGTAAAATGAACATGTAAAAATATGCGTCTACTAATACAGATGTATTGTATATTATTTCTATAGAATTTGTAAACTAAAACCATAGACAACGCACCAACTTTAAGACATGAAAAGTAGAAAGTAACTTTGACTGTTTCAAAGATTTGTTGGATCTGAAAGTACATGTATTGTAATGTTGTATTATAATAATATAAAATTAATATTACTTCTTCGTTTATTTACATTGTTGTAGCCTATTTGAGTGTCCCACTGCTGGGCTAAGGCCTCTCCCCTGGTTTTCCATAACTTATGATTTTGTACTTTTTTTGGCCAGTTGTAAAGAAAGATATCAATGTCGTCTCGCCATCTCCTGGGCCTGCCCCGCCCACGCTCTATTGGCCATCCACTTGGTGGCTATGTTAGCCCACTTATCCGGAGGCATGCGATAGACGTGACCGGCCCAGTCCCATTTGAAACAATGAAAATGAAAATAATTTATTTAAAACAACTACACAACAATCCACCTTACAGGAAACCGCAGCCAAATAACACTAGACCCTACTCATAGTGTTGTGTTCCTGCCGGTGAGTAAGGTTGCCAGAGCTCAACGAGGGGAGGAAGGGGTGTTAGGGTCGGCAACGGGCATGTAACTCCTCTGGAGTTGCAGGCGTATATAGGCTACGGAGACTGCTTACCATCAGGCGGGCCGTATGCTCGTTTGCCACCGACGTAGTATAAAAATAAATCTTAAAATTAACATTTGACGTCAGTAATTTGTTGTCCCACTCAGCACGTGTCGGAGCACATAGTGCAACGGCGCTGATTTTCAGTGGAACCTTAAACTTAAAACCTAAATCTTAAAATAGAAATAAAATACGTTACAACGTAAGAATAGTAAAAACAATGCGGAGCAGGTAGTCTTATAAATTATAACCAACAAGAACAGAATAAGAATTATTAAAAAACAGATAGAATGTGATCAAGAGATTACAAGAGAGAATGGAGGATTTAATTATGAACTTTAAACCGTAATAGACACCGGCGACTAGGAGTGAGAAGTTTGATGTGTGAGAAGATGAAGCTTTAATTTGCTTTTGAATGAAAAAAGTGAAGCAGCGTTTCTTATTGGTGGGGGAATATTATTCCAGCATCGCGTTTCATATTTGAATCATGTTATGTAATTATTGTACATTTCCCTTGCACTTGTCCGTAGAAACATGTATTGACGCATTATAAGCTCTGCTCTCTCGTAGCTCGACCTTTGGCCTGCACGGAGGTGCGTCCGCTATTTGAAGATTTTGAAGCCCCCGGTCTTCGCCTTGAGCTCGGCCTTCGGTCTCGCGTTCTAAAACACTTGCCCATTGGTTCTTTTCTGAAGCTCGCCCTTTGGCCTTGTATGGGAATGCAATACCGGGATACCAGAATCCCGAAATACCGAGATACGATTGCGAATGCATGCGATTTGCGGGATTAATCCCGCTCAGTAATTAAGCGGCATCCCGTGGGATTGAGGAGCGTCGTGGTTCTTACGTGTTACTACAAGGTCTACAAGTAACTCGTGCGCGGGCTGGCGCCCTCTGACGAAAGTTCTTTCACGGAGCCTAGATGCATCTGTGGAGGAAGGGGGTATGGACACGGAAGAGATTTTTTGTGCATTGAGTAATATTTGTTTTAATAAAAAAATCTAAAATAAACACTTCTAATACATATTTATTTATATTGTTAAGTATGTTGGAGACGGTGTAAAGGGAAAGAGTTTCCAAGTACTGGCAACACCTGCAAGGAAACTTACGTGTGTCGTACGTTTTTTTAAGGCGGAATTAAGCCTTTAATTTACACCCGTTCGTAAATTCCTGTTTACCGACCTTAATACACAATGTACACTTTCAAAATTTTGTTTACTCTTTGTTTAAACCTTCAAATTTAGTACCAATTCGTAAAATTGTATACAACGTGCTGGGACTGACAATCCCGCTAAATACCGGGATTGAATTCCTCATGCGGGATTGCATTTCCTAGTCTGTAGGAAAGCTCCATGCGTTAAACATTAAGCCGAGCGTTGGCCTTCGGTCTCGCTGACACCAGGTCATTGGTTCAATTCCCCTTTGAAGACGTGTTCCTGATACAGCCAACCAAGGGCTAACACAATGGCCTCGCAAAGATTTGCCGCCCGCGGAGCCTCGCAATGGCTAAAGCCGTCCCTGGACATATATACCTAGAGAGAACTTTGTCACTCACAGAGAATCAGAAGTTCAAACTGAAGGTTTGCTAACGTGCAATGGAGCTCAGTATTTAAGGTGTTTAAAGGGACCGACCGCGTCCGGAACACTACGTTGCGCACAGGCAATTCGAACGTACGAGTATGTACACTGATTTCATTGATATCAGAATGATATCTAACTGATGTCATTCAAGTTATCGTGCATTTCGACGACCAGTCTATGGTCTGGCCTAGTCGGTAGTGACCCTGCCTATGAAGCCGATGGTCCTGGGTTCGAATCCCGGTAAGCGCATTTATTTGTGTGATGAGCACAGATATTAGTTCCTGTGTCATGGATGCTTTCTATGTATTTAAGTATTTATATATTGTATAGGTATATCGTTACCCGAGTACCCACAACACAAGCCTTCTTGAGCTTACCGTGGGGCTTAGTCAATTTGTGTAAATTTGTCCTATAATATTAATTTTCAACACACTTGCTCAAAACGGCGTTTTTATTCCACAGATTTTTGGCTCATAATCCTAGATATTATTATGCTTTTTAGGGTTCCGTAGTCAACTAGGAACCCTTATAGTTTCGCCATGTCCGTCTGTCTGTCTGTCCGAGGCTTTGCTCCGTGGTCGTTAGTGCTAGAAAGCTGAAATTCGGCATGGATATATAAATCAATAAAGCCGACAAAGTCGTAAAGTGGGGGTGAACTTTTTTTTGCTTCAACCATACAGTGTGGGGTATCGTTGGAAAGGTCTTAATAGGGGTCTTCAACAAACATTTTTTGATAAAGTGAATAGATTTGGAGATAATCGCTCCGAAAGAGAAAAAAAAATGTGTCCCCCCCCCTCTAACTTTTGAACCATATGTCCAAAAAATATGAAAAAAATCGTGGAAGTAGAGCTTAAGAAAGACATTAAATGAAAACTATAGCGGACATGATCAGTTTAGCTGTTTTTGAGTTATCGCAAAAAGTTGCTCCCATAGTAAAAAGACTTACTTATAATTAGGTACTGATTATGCAAATTTGCCTATTTGTTTAACTCGCGTGAAAGGTACCGTTTCATCCCTTGGTTAACAATTTACTATACTTTAAGCTCCAGTTTAGCTTATTGTGACGGAAGAGTAACTACGGAACCCTACACTGAGCGTGGCCCGACATGCTCTTGGCCGGTTTTTTCAGTATATTATAACTGATTATAACACCCGCTCGTGCTTTTTCATTATATTATCCGACTGAGTTAAGTGATGGCTAATAATATGTATGAAAACGGAGCCTTCTTAAATTGGTCGAGTAGATTTTACAGCGCGGACTGGCGGGAGCCGGCGCCCCGCCCGCCGCCGGGGTCCGCGGCGAGCCGGCCGGGCCCGGCGGGGAGTAGCGGGGTGTCGGCCGGGCCCGGCAGGTAGCGGGGGGACCGGCCGGCCGCCGGCGGCGGGGCGAGGGGCTACAGGCAGTATGACAGATGCAAGACTGCATACTAACCGATTTATTATTATTAATCAGGCAAGCAGTTGAAACAACTGATAGTTGCCTTGCCTGTATCTGAGTGATCTTCACTTAAAATGTATTCTTTGCGCTGGTTAAGTATTTGTCTAGTCTGTTCTTAAACTGATTGACATTCAGTGCATTTAACAATTAAAATTTGATTCATATGAAAGTTTCTTTTTTCCTCGCAAGAGTGTTGAAAACATACGTTTGACATGTCTCTGGTCAAAATAAGTTATCTGATCTTATGTTGGCTCTACACGAAATCTGATAACTTTTGAGTTTTTGATAGGATGATGTACGCTTAAATATATTTATTTATTATTTGTAGGTATGGTATACCTACCTAATTGAAGTATGCAAAATGGAAGACATCATGACACGATCACGTTATCATGAACATTTCATGAGTGTGAAAGAGGCAGACTCCACTTTTGAGCTTCATAGTGGCCGCTAGCGGCCACTTGAATGTATCAAGACGTAAGGTTAGATAGATAGACATAGAAATAGACATAGATTTTTTTTATTTATTTAACACCACATTGAAAAATGTTTACAGGCAATGCTACAAAACACTACAAGCCTTAGAATGAAACTTAAGTAGGCACAAATTAATGTTGACATGTAGATATAAAAAACTTTTAAAATTATGATGCTAAAAAGGAGCGAACGTCAGCATGTGTTGCAGCAGGCTTACCTACTACAACGCTGGTTTTCAGGCCGACTCAGCAGGCAGGCTGGGTTTTATTTAGCGGACTGGAAAGTACGAAAACCTGTGTTCAGGAGATATAGTGGATAGACTGGGTAGTTATACCTTGCTGGAATTTACGGTTAAGTATAAAATCAAATAATTTACTCGGTCACATATTACTTTTAATTTAATTCTTCCAAAGACGCTTGACAGCATTACGATTATCGTCACATTTTTATTACAAGCTTTATATTAACTTGCAATGTACCTATGTAGGTATGTACGGGTCAAATCTTGCAAGTTAAATTTGACCCACTTCCCGACTTCTAATGAAGCTGAAAATTTGCATACATATATAAGTCGGGTGACAATGCAATATTATGGTAATATTGAGCTGATCTGATGATGGAGACAGGAGGTGGCCATAGAAACTCTATGATAAAACAACGCAACCTAATTGTGTTTGAAGTTTTTAGAATTGGGTACTTGACACACGTTGAATATTATAACAAAATTTAGTTAAATGGATAGATAATGACCCATCCATTAAAAAAAAGTGGAATTTAAAAAAATATATTGAGATTATAAAAAACCACCAGCAGCACCAGTCTCAAAAAAAAATTTTTTTTGTCTGTCAAAAATAGAAAAGATAATGGTACCATTCGATTCCTTATATTTTATTGAAAAATAAAATGTATGACAACTATACACATAAACGCAATATTTCAGGGTCAAAATGGCAATTTCCTTGATCTTCCATACATTTAGGACAGACTTATATGATGTGACGTCACATCATATTATCATTTTGTTAGAGGCGTTTCAATCGTCGAGTGCGAGCGTCAGACTTTAAACACTCTTTTCTGACCTTTGTGTTGCTTAAATGCCTAGACATTTGACCCGCAGGAAAATCAAGATCGATTAACATTATTTACAAAAAACAGTCAAGTACCCAATTGTTTCGATGACTATTAGTTGTCTGTGGAGAAAAGTACAGTCAGCAAGAAAAGCTTGTACCAAATATGAATTTTTTGCCAAAAACTTACTGATATTTAAAAGTCAATCTTGTACATTAAAGTGTGGCTTATGGGCTCTCCAAACGTCACCGATAATCACATGCGATTTGCAATACATTGCGGCTTTTGGTTGATATATTGAATTTGAATTTGTTTGATTAATTGATATTTTAACACCGAATTCAATATATCAACCAAAAGCCGCAATGTATTGCAAATCGCATGTGATTATCGGTGACGTTTGGAGAGCCCATAAGCCACACTTTAATGTACAAGATTGACTTTTAAATATCAATAAGTTTTTGGCAAAAAATTCATATTTGGTACAAGCTTTTCTTGCTGACTGTACTTTTCTTCACAGACAACTAATGCATGTTTTAACATGCATGCGATTTGTTACAACGTCTGTAGACGCCTTTAGACGGACTAGATGCCTATTTGTCTGTCCCGGTTGGGTGCGTGGGCGGTGGTCGAACTGTCGCTGAACTCCGAACTCGAGCTGCGGATGTCACCCTCCACCTAAAACAGATATAGGTAATTACAGATCTGCCGTTTACCTGGCGGTTGGTAAGAATTTATTATTGTCGACTTCGTACTATTGAAAGCGAGGTTTACACTCGCAAGAACTTGCATGCAATTTACTTTGCATTGCCGACTACTAAAGTAAATTGCATTCAAAAGTTTGAAAAGAGAAGAAAAGTAATAAAATATTTATTAGGCCGTTACAAGTCGGTTTGTAAATTGACATTAAAGTATATAAATACTTATCAAATTAAAACATTATTATTAGTCTATAAATAAATAATGTGTAATTGTGTAATGTGTGTTAATTGTGTAATAATGTCCCATAATATTTATTTATTTATTTATAAATAACATTAACATTAATGTAGATATTAAATTGTGTACAGTCAAGGTATTAAATATCGACCCGGAAAAAGTGCCAAAAATATGTATACACGACCTTATTGCCTATACATTAAAGTAGTGTGTACATATTTTTGACACTTTGTCCGTGTCGATATTTAATACCTTGACTGTACATATATTTCATACATTTATTTATTTTTTACGAATACCGCGAAATACGAATTTATGTTCAGATACCCCAATGTAATGAAAATTCATGCAACTTCTTGGTAGTCTAAACCTCGAAGGCTTGGCTGCAAACGCTGTCTTGTATTGTGTTATCCATAATGATATTAGGTACGTTTCCCCATCACGGAACGATGCATGGTGTTCCGGACCTTTGGGAGGCGTGCGCGGAGCCGAAGCCAACACGTAGAGCCCTTTTTACACTTCAATGAAATGTAAGGGGTACACCGAGCGGATGCTGCCCTTGCCTGTGTCATGAGATGAGACGCACGCAGTGGCAGCACACGCGAGGGTGTAAGGACTATTTCGAGTTGATGGAATCTAAAGGTTATTGGATGAAAGCGATAGACTAAGTACTGGGCTATGGGATAAAAAACTAAGCGCCTGCCTAATAACACGGTATGCAATTTTATTTTAACACGTTCACTGCGGCTTGAGGCAAAACCGCCCCAAGCTCGACTATACGCTGGTGCGGGGCTAAAAGTTCGTGTTATCTCTCTCGTGCGGGAGCTGTCGCCGTTTACTTACAAGGCGTACGATAAAAACAAATATACATTTCTTTATGTTATTCAAACCCAGACTCGTTGGTACAAAAAAAATGTTAGAGATCAAAATAAGCCTCGAACGCACTGGGTATATATTTTATCCACACAGTGCGGGTTGAGGTTTATTTACGTCCCTAGAAAGTGACCTCAAGGCCGCAGTGAGCGGGACGCGGGCGGCGCGGGAGTCGATCGCTTAACGTTAGTGCGGCCATAGCTGTCGATACGAAGCCAGCGTGTTTCACGTAAATAATAGGTATAACCTAAATACGAAAACGATCGTGACCTATAGTGTTTCAGTTAGTATTTGCAAGTGTGAATTAGATTGTGTTTTAATAAATGTTAATAGTGTAAAGCATATACCGGGTGTGGCCTGTAATAAGAGCAAAAAATTAAAACATAGACTCTACTCCTCAAACTAGACAACGTTTTTCAACAACTTTTAAAAATAACATGTATTTTGAATTTTATTACAGTTATAAACTTATATTGATGTCATATACAAAGGAAAAAGTGACCATAAATGTATTATAATCAAGAATATAATACATTTATGGTCCGCATAGCATGCAGAAAGAAGTGGTTTACATATTTGCACAGGCATGCAGTCGGTATATTTGATAGTTCAGAAATTATTTGTAAAAATGTGTGAATTCCCCCTTATAGTATCATTCACTGAGCCGCTAACCTTACTTACTCGAACTCGAAATAATAAATATAGCATAAATGCATTAGATTAACTTAAATTTGCGTCTGAGATATTGTATCGAAGATGGTCGACGAGATGATGACTTTTCATCGATAATTTAGCGATAACTGTCATTCCCTTCACTAGACTTAGATAAAATTTAGTGCGTTTCGAGGCCTAAAAGACCTCAACAATTCTTTAGGTATTTTTTCTTTAACCAGAGGTCAGAACCAACGGCGAAGCTAAGGGTATTTTAAACATTTACTGACAAATGTAGACCACAATAAACAAAACACCTAATCCTTGTCGAGGCAAAATTATGAAGGATGTAAGTAACTACTGAAATTTGAGGTCCATAAGGCCTCACCCGCACTGTAAATGAGCTTAGGTTTGGGCTGATTCGATCTCAACCGCACCAGTTTAAAGTTCGCCAAGATTTGTCCCGCAGCCGCAGTGAACGTGTTAAGGTACCTTTATTATTATTATAGGTAATAAATACCTACCAAAATGTAATAATTTTAAAGTTTAAATTAAATTTAGAATTTTGAAGCAAAATTGGAGCAATGGAAGCACATTTTATGGTATATCTTGAAATAAATAGGTTGATAAGCCCCTCACCTGGCCATGCTTGAGGGCTCTGTACGCTAGTCGCAGTATCAGCCACGTCCAGTAAACATTCAGGGCCAGCAGCACCCAGAGCAGGAAGATCTGAACTTGGAGCACAGGGAACGGGGGTAGGTAGGCAAATACTTGATACGTTACGCTGGAAACAAACATTTTACAATCATGGATTCGTAAGTAAAAGTTGTCCTTTGGCATAATTAACCTTTGTGTTCCTAAGATCTATTTAAGAAATGGAGGCACCCAAATTCTTGATGCAGGTGGGGGTGGGGGAAGGGGGGGGGGGGTTTTAACGTTGGCGACGTCAAAGGTTAATTGTTTAAGTTTAGGTTTTAAATCAAGTTTAGTATTGGTATCATTTTCAGCTAAATCAAAGATGTACCTAGATGTACATTTCATCTAAATCGGTTCATCGGTTATTGATTCCCCGCGCAAACTTTCACCTCCCTTTTCACTTATTATATGGGATATTTTTTGAGATAAAAACTATCATCTTCTTTCCCGGGACCAAAGAGAATTTGAAATAGAGGTGACAGAAAACTTTGTAGCCACGGTAAATTTACTGCCATCTTTCGACCCATGATTAAAACTTTTAGTGACACATAGTCAAATGGTAGAACTATAATTTTTATTTTGTCATTCATCAAAAGTATATAAAATGCATTTCTTTGCGTCACTTCGGCCTTCTTTAGGTCACCGACTTATACACCGTGTTTTTATTGAATTTCGTTAACTTCGGGGTATCGGTAAGTACGTTTAAGGAAACTAAATGGCATAGTTAATTTCCAAAAAAAAAAAATTTTTTTGTTTTTTTTTACTATTTTTATTTTTATAAAAAGTACCTAACTAAATGTATGCAACATTTAGCGTTGTTGTAACACGGGCATTACATTTAACTCAACCAAACAATTGAAAACTGTGACATATCAATGTCATTTCGAACGTCGATCGTCCGAGATAGTACTTACGTTTAGTAGCAAATGTATGAACTCGCACTAAACACTAATCAATAAGTAAACAGGCCCTAAGGCAACTGTACACGCTCGTAAGGGCCTTATAAGATAAAAATTAATGATTGATTATCTCCGAAATGGAGTTAATTTGAATATCGGTGTCTTTGAAAAAGTTACTTAATTTAAGCTCAGGAATGCACCCTCGAAATTAACGCAAATCAAAAAAAACACGGTGTATATTGCCCGGCAGTTTCAGAGCAAATTGACTGTGACAAGACAGACAGACACACGAATAATCCTATATCAGGGATCCGGTTTTTTTTTCTTTTGAGGTACAGAACCCTATACTTGACGCGCCCAATGATGATCCCTATGACAGTTAATTTTTAGGGTTCCATAGTCAACTAGGAACCCTTATAGTTTCGCCATGTCCGTCTGTCTGTCTGTCTGTCCGAGGCTTTGCTCCGTGGTCGTTAGTGCTAGAAAGCTGAAATTTGGCATGGATATATAAATCAATAAAGCCGACAAAGTCGTACAATAAAATCTAAAATAGTACATTACGATACAAGTGCGAAAAATAGGAAATTCGAAACGAGTGGCGTAAAATTAAAACACGACCGAAGGGAGTGTTTTAAATCGACACGAGTTGCGAATTGCCTATTCGCACATGTATCGTACAACGTTTTACAGTACATATGGCCCTTTAAATGTTCGACACAGTAACATAATAGGTATGCTAATTTTTGCACTAGTGCTATAAAGTAGCACCATATGTACTGTAAATGTAATTTTTTAGGGTACCTCCCCTACACGTAAAGTGGGGGTGAAATTTTTTTTTTTGCTTCAACCCTACAATGGGATATCGTTGGAAAGGTCTTTCAAAACTAATAGGAGTCTTCAACAAATATTTCTTGATAAAGTGAATATATTCGGAGATAATTGCCTGTGGAGAAAAGTACAGTCAGCTCCGAAAGAAAAAAAAATGTGTCCCCCCCCTCTAACTTTTTAACCATAAGCCCAAAAAATATGAAAAAAATCTTGGAAGTAGAGCTTAAGAAAGACATTAAATGAAAACTATAGCGGATATGATCAGTTTAGCTGTTTTTGAGTTATCGCAAAAAGTTTCCCCTTCATAGTAAAAAGACGTACACTTCATCCACAGTTCATTCCCTTGGTTAACAATCTACCATACTTTAAGCTCCAGTTTAGCTTATTGTGACGGAAGAGTAACTACGGAACCCTACTCTGAGAATGGCCCGACATGCTCTTGGCCGGTTTTTTGTATGAAGTAACTGTCAATGTCAAATGTATTAAGACGTTTTGGTACTTTAACACATTTTCTTTTATTTTGAAATGTATCAATTAAGTAATAAGTAATAAAAATACCAAACAAACCCATTCCTTCAATTATTTTTAAAATAAGGTCTATCTAAAAGGTATTTGGAGCGACTGTCATCAAAACGCCATAACAAAGCTACCTGCGAACAATGTAATAGGGAAATATCCCTATCCTGGTCGCAATCCACAGCGCGGTGAAGGCGGCGAACATATAGTCGCTCGCTCTGTGGTAGCCCGCGTACTTTGTCGCTTTTGTGGCCTGTAACAAACAGATTATTTGGCCGACTACCGTACAGAAATAGTACATTACTATAGTGTCCGGAAATCGAAGGGTAGCAGGCTGTAGATATAGGGATATTACGCAGCCGGCAACCACGTTTCGCGCCGAGATTTGTATTCTTTTCTCAAACTTGCAATAAAAAAAATAGTAAATTTGTTTTATTCGTAGGTTTCCACAGCTAAAAACAAGTACAACGAATCTACTACTATGTTATGCTGATGTTTGAATGCCGTGATTTTACTTCTTAAAACAACACAATTTGACGTCTAAAAAGAAAAGAAGGTTGCTTTACAGGCACTACAGGCCTAACTGTGTAAGGCTATGTGAAATTCCTTTACATATCATCTTCACTCATCCCACCGGATAGTAGTAATTTCGGACCTAATTTAAAAAAAGTCATGTCAACATTTCATTGCAAGTTTGAGAAAAGAAACTTCCTACAAAACTGAAGTTTGACAACGATTCAGGGACGAATAATACTGTCCCTTTCTAATGTATGGCATTATCCCTTTCGACTACTTAGGATTGTCAAAGTTCAAGTCATTATCTGTGGTTGTGCACACACACACACACACACACGCGCGCACATACAGGAGCACACAATTTTTTTTTTTTTTTTCTCTTTTTCACTTATATATATTTTATTTTTGTTTTGATTTTATATTTGTAGAGCCTAGCAAAGCACAGAAATTTGTTAACCTGCGACCGACCGATCTCAAGGGTCCAGTCTGAAAACCAGCGCTAGGCCCTCTGCTTGGCATATGCTGAGATTGGAGCCCATTGCCCAATCATCAGGTATTAAATGTCGAAGTACCTATCTTTCTAATTAATTTGTATTTAGTATTTAAGGTTATTATATTGTACTTTGTTGATAAGGTTTTTTTTTTGTGGCAATAAATATTTTCTTCATCTTCTTCTTCTTCTTCTAAAGGTGTGGAGTGTGGAATTAAAAAGAGGATAATCTCTTATGGCAGGACGATTCCAAAAGTGACCAGCTTTCATCTTTAAATTCCTAATCTCTCCGGTAGCGCTAGGTAGACTCATGGATTACATGAACCATAGAGGTAATATAGAGATGAAATGGGGGAGGGACAACAAATAGCCCGACCAAATTACGAAGGTTGTTTGTGGTATGTTATCAGGAGTAGTACGGTCAAATTAACTCAAATTTCACTAAAGTCAGGAACTAATTCTAAGGACTAATAAAATCACTACGGATTGTTTTGTATGGGCTAAAAATCGAACTTTATACAATCGTTACTAAATTCACCCCCCGGAAAGGGGTGAAATCGGCTGAAAATAATGTAATGGTTATAACTAAGAAGAGAAAAAAGGTGTACTCGGTGTAATTTGGCGTACGTTTTACAACACTTATATCTAAATTCGCACGTGTTATTTATGTTAATTTAAGCTACGGAACAGGTAAAAAAAAAAACAACATTAAAAAAAATCTATTTTGGCCATTGCGGGTCTGGGGAAAGTAATGTACTCGGTGCAAATTGAGTAAATAATTAGAAAAAATATCTAAATCCAATGTCAAATTCGCACCATGGTGCGACACCCGGAAAGTAGTTTTTCATGTTTTACTGTCGTTGTACTTCGGGGGAAATTTTAATACTATTGGAAATTGATGCAATCATATTCATTTGATTTTTACGGAACATGCAGTTTTGTAATCAAGTATCAAAAACGTAGAGCAATAAATACACAGAAGCGACAAGCGCGTGATTAGTGGCAAGAGAAGGAACGCGCGTAGATGCACCGACGAAGCACGGCTCTTGAGGCACGAGTAGTGGCATGTACTGCAAAATAGTAGGGTTTTTTTTTTTATATACCACGACGGTGGCAAGCAAGCATACGGCCCGCCTGATGGTAAGCAGTCACGGTAGCCTATGGACGCCTGCAACTCCAGAGGTGTTACATGCGCGTTGCCGACCCTTTAAAAATCTGTACACTCCTTTTTTGAAGAACCTCATACTGTAGACCCTCGGGAAAACCTCGGCAGGTAGCTCATTCCAGGGTTTCTGAGTATGCAGACAGACAGTCAACAAATTAAATACAGGTACGCTCAATGTTTGTTAAATTCGAAAAATCGCGTTTTTCCATATACTTACGAAAACGTAAAAGACTACTTAGTTCACTCAATCATTGTTTAAAACAATAGTTCCGTTTTAATGCCAGAAGAAAGATTTGTGCTCGTTGCCCGTCAAAAGTGTCAAACAAACTGTCTCGGAACAATCGCTGCGCGTAGGGTTTGAGATCCGGATATCCGAAATATCCGGATATCGGGTCATAAGATCCGGATATTACGGATCCGTTAAATATGGTTATTGACCTATAACCGGAACAATTTTCTAATGAAATTTATGAATAATTTCATACCATTTTGTCATTTAAATATAGTATTTTCATATATTTAATCAATTCAAATACTAACAGCACATCAATTTTGATAGGTACATCATGTCACGCAGTAACTTTATACAATGAATGCGAATGTTGCTTAATGCAAACATTAGATCATTGGATATCCTGATGACTTGGGGCTATAGGCTCAAAACAAAAGCAACCTGAAGGCCAACGCTAAGATAGTAGAGTAGGAAGGAGAGAAAATTGGTCTGATAATCAACCACTAGAATATCTCCAAATGAATAGGGCTAAGATGGTCGGCTCTTTATCATTTGTCATGAAGGGCATAGTGACAAGTGATAAAAATAGAACCATGCTGCCACCGCAGATCGAAAAGAAAAGACCTACCTAAAGTAATCGGGAAGAGGAGATAGATGTTCGAATCCAAAATGCCCTAAGATGCTCAGCAGCGCTTCGCCGAGTTCTAGTGTCCAAGCTGATCAGTAGACTGTCCATGATTCAAGTCTATAAGACAATAATTAGATTTTGATGAATGACATCGGTAAGTATTACACTTGGACTCTGAATCAGAAAAAAAAAAACAAGTTCTTAGTGAAGAAGACGAAATTCTGGCGGAATATTCTGGGACCTATCAGAGATGAAGATAGAGAAGATGAAAGCGTAGGAAAAATAGGGAGCTAGAGTAGCTAGTTGCGGCACCCAATATAATTAGCGAGATTATAGCCGCACGACTTCGCAGGCTTGGTCACTTGGAGTGGACGGGAGAGAATCGGGCTGTGAAAAGATATACCGCAGGAGCGATGTAGCCCTAAAACGCCCTCGGAGTATCCAACTAGCGTGGAGTGGTGCAGAATAGAGCAGAGTGACGTTTTTCTTGTGTCAAAGGCCAAGATTCTTTTTGGGTCATTTCATAGTTAGTATTTCATGACGAATGAACACGAGGTGAGGCATTGGATGTATTTCTAACTATGCACCAGCTAATCCAGATATAAACCCTCCTTATTAAGTACGGTTTTAGAGATAACATTATGTTAGCTATTATAGTAATCAAGTAATCATTTAAAATTAGTTGGGGTGATATCATTGTATTAAAACATAGTTAAAAACGTTATTTCTGTGTTATCTAAATCAGTTTATTCGGATATTTATTTTGGTGGATATTCGAATAATTAGAATATCACAATATTCTAATTGCAAACCCTACATATAACTTCCCAGTAGGGACACAAATAGGTAATGTAAATACTGCGAGGATCTTGTTTAGGAAAAACCAGAGCGATCGAGTATATTCCTTCAACAGGATGCTCTCCTACAGCATATAAAAAGGGCTTAACAGACCCACATTGGGACCAATTTACCTGAATAGCGACCCACAAATGCTAGATTCTTGCAACTAGGCTTGGCGAAAGAAAAATGACGGACCAGCGTACACCTCTGCAAGGAGCTATTGTCTTGCAAGTGCAAAGAACGCTGTACAGGGTGTGGGTGAGTAAAACACGGATTTAAATACACTATGCTTTGCGCATGCGAAGGTGCATGCTCTGGGACAAAATAATACGTAAAAAAATAAATATTTTTGTTTAATTAGTGTGTAACTTTAATTAGCTAGATCCGGAGTAAATTACAATAAAACGATCTCAGTATTCTTAATTTTGATAATAATACTTTTATCGAAAATATTACTTTACTATAAATATCGTTCAGCAAGTTACCTTTACTTAAACATCATTTGCCTTGCAAATTGTATTGAAACAGCCATCCGACTCTTGGTGGTGTCATCCGGTATGGAACAAAAATAGTGTAATTTGCTTGTTTATAAACCGATTTTCAAAATTTTTATGGAATTTTATAGCTTATTAATGTAGCATTCATATCTTGATACAATGTCTTCCTGTAAAGTTACTAGTAAAGTTGAAGAAAACAAAAAACGGATTTTTTACGGGAAAATTTAAATAAAACTTAAAATTTCTCGCAAACTATGGTATTTACAAGGTCAAATGTATAAACGATATTGTAGCGCATTTAATTTTGCTTTTTATGACACCCCACACAAGTTTACATGTGATATACTTGCTGTGGTATACGCAATATTCTGAACACGGCACCGGCCATTTTGATAACGTCATAACTGGTGACTTAACCACGTTAGAAACTGTCTCCCGATGATTTTTTAGTCAGAATAACATGCTTAACAACATACTAAAATATGATGCTGGTTTCATCAAAGGCACCTTTTGGGCCCTATATGACCATAAGGGTAGCGACTTCATACCTACTCGTATAACATTTTTACAGTACATATGGGGCTACTTTATAGCACTAGTGCGAGAAGTAGCATATTATGTTACTGTGTCGAACATTTAAAGGGCCATATGTACTGTAAAACGTTGTACGATACATGTGCGAATAGGTAATTCGCAACTCGTGTCGATTTAAAACACTCCCTTCGGTCGTGTTTTAATTTATCGCCACTCGTTTCGAATTTCCTATTTTTCGCACTTGTATCATAATGTACTATTTTATACAATCAAACACATTTGAATAAGTAGTCGATAAAGCAGTCAAACACCGAGAGATTATTAATAAGTTGTAACATGACATCACTATTTTTGATCTCACATAGACAATTTACGCACAAACTTGCATTTCATTTTTGGTCGCACTTTTGAAGTTTGACAGTCGTTCTTGATATCCTATTTCTATGTATCCGGATCCGAAAAATTGTCGGATATTGCAAACCCTAGCTGCGCGCTGCGCTATCTCCCCGCCCCGCGCGGCCCGCGCCGCGTGCTGCCAACCACCTTCGCTTGTAGTTCGTTGCGATTAATTCTATTTACTTTTTGACAAACTTCCGGTAAAAAAAATCTATTTTTTATTTAGTGCAAATGTAGTGTCTTTAGATAAGTACCGTTTTTAAAATTTTCACGTCTCTCTTAATTTCCCCCGAAGCACAATGTACAAAATAATTAAAAATACATGTTCCATAATTTGCCCAGGCGTGCAAAGTTAACTGAATGTTTATAATGCTTTAAAAAGCTTAACTTGAGATTGCACCAACCGACTGACTTATCCTCGAGCCGCAATCGAAAAATATTTTTTTTTTAGGGTATCATACATTGCACATCTATTTAATTAAGATATACTATGCACCAAGGTGTTCTCTATACACTACTTAGCTTGAACCTAATAGCTTTTAATTTACTCCAAAATTACGGCACTTTATAGTTTATACCTAAAATTTAACGGTCTTCCGTACATAATAGAAACGGTGCAACTCGGGGGAAACAATCTAGTTGCGCCATCTAACAAATCCAAAAAAAGCACGACTACACGACTTACTTCCATACTTTTTCTTAACTTGACTATACTAGAGTGTTATAACGTATAGCACATTATAGCGTGTGACAGAGACGGCACGCCTACGCGTTCGTTGGAAGTAGTTGGCACTCCAACTTTGCGCCTTCCCAATAGAACTAATCGAGGTCGACCTCCGGCTCGGTTCCTGACAGATTAAGCCGCAGGTCAATTTGTGCTGGTCGCTTGCGCGAACACATGTTTTAGTATTGCGCGGACGCCAACAGCGCTGCGCGCAGTTAGTCCGGTAGCAGGTGCCGATGGGGATAAACGTGTGCGCGTACTCGACCCCACGACCGATCGATTTTGTAATCACTTTTTGTGTTTTTATAGTACGGTGTTCGTTTATTAAAATAATCTTTCTAACTTCAGTGCCGTTCTTTGTTACTTATTTCCTACACCCGCTATAACATCTATATAAATACTAGGTCTATGACATTTTATTTCGATGTATTGTGGCGCCGCCTATTTAATGTTTTTTGATGGACCCTTTTCATACATAGAGATTTTCCTCCTTTTATTCCACACTCCATACGTAAAGGGACGTCAAGTTGACTCGAATGTTGATTCCAACTAGCCGAGAATGACCGAAAGGATCAGTTTCGCCCCACTGCTAGCCGACGTGGGGGTTACTTTAGATCTATTTGTTGCCGGACACTTTCTGTTGAGAGGGACAGAAAAAGTTCTAATTATGAGATCCGGAGAAAGGATAGGTAGTGTAATAAACTATTTAAATAAATTAGCGAGCGGTTTTCGATACATTGCCGATTACCGAGGTGCTATGAATTCAATCGAACGATCAAATGCCGCAATATATGTCAAAAGTCGCATTCGTGAGGTTTGTTAGTTTGAATTTTATGCTGTACAATGAATTTATTGGTCCAGTGGCAAAATATCATGTGATAAGCGTAAGCCATGCTATATCTACCTCTAGCAATGTTTCCGAGCAGTCAAGTGAAAGCATGACCAGCGAGCCGATCCTGTGGAAGTTGCACACCCAGCTCAAACACATAATCGCAAGCGTGGCGGCGTGGTGCACGACTTGCTGCCAGAAGTCCTTGCGGCGAACGTCTGTGTATAACGACAGGGTCTGCGACAAGTAGAATCCGAGCGCGACCATGTACAACCACCAGACGCCGTTGGTGATACCCTGGAACGGAAATTATGGGTATCACTCGCACTAAAATCCGGTGGCGAAGACCTTTTATAAGGGGAGATCATCTACAAGCTCTTTCGTCGCTTTTAACTCTTGAATTTTGTACGTATTACATATACTCCATTTGATGAAGGTTTGCTGGAAGGAGCTGAAAGAGTGAAGCTACTATATATATATATTTTAATCACCTGTCACTTTAGTACTTACATACTTGTTAGAACGTGACAGGCATGGTGACTGGCGATATAAATGCCATCGTGCTTAGCCCGCTTCCCGCCGGCTTGGCTAGTGACATATGAGCATGGCCTCCATTGCCGGCGTCGTTGTACTGGGGATATATTATGCCCGTTTCTCCGTGTTTTATTGTAGATAAATGTTTGGTGTATTAATTTGACAATACTTGCCTGGGTAACGGTCTTTACCACACTGACCTTGGTTATTACTTTATAGACTCAATTAATCAATATTATTTTTCGTCATCATTGGTGTAAAATACATTTAGTACATACAGGTGATAGGGTGTTTTACATGTAGCAGCTATGATGTACCTTCTGGCGTAAGATATTTAAAAATATAACACAAAAATAAAATACATGTTAATAACACTAGACCCTACTCGTAGTGTTATGTTCCTGCCGGTGAGTAAGGTTACCAGAGCTCAACGAGGGGGGGGTGGGGGTCTAGGGTCGGCAACGCGCATATAACTCCTCTGGAGTTGCAGGCGTACATAGGCTACGGAGACTGCTTACCATCAGGCGGGCCGTATGCTTGTTTGCCACCGACGTAGTATAATTTTTTTTGTTACAAACAAAAACAAAACAAATGTCAATAACCCTTCATGAAACATGAAGTTATTAGTCGGCGCTGCCATCTTACACCCGGCCAATACAGAAGCCATTAGATATCTGATATCTGATGGCGACTGTACAAAAGGAAAGTAGCCCGCTAAGTGAAGTCTCAGTTGGAGAGTACCTACTCGTTGTAGTAAACAGAGAAGCTCATCTGGCATGGGTAGCCGATCTAGCAGTTATCAACATCCCACAACTATTCCTGGACCCACAGAACGAACCAGCCGAAGAAGTACTGTAGAAACGTGGCCCGACTTCTGAAGTCTCTGTTTAATTTTACTCGTAAAGTAGGTAGAAACTCACCTGATGTGGGTAGGAGTTATCAACGTTTTACAACTCCTCCTGGACCCACAGAACGAGCCAGCCGAAGAAGTACCTACTGCAGAAACGTGGCCCGACTTCTGAAGTATATCGAGGCTACTCGTTGTACACAGAAGCTCACCTGACAGCTAAGCTACCGTTCGCCTTCACCGCGGCCCAGAAACCTGGCCCCGCTCAAACGGTATCACAAGGCTAGGGGTCGTGGGGTTGGATAACGATCGGTAGCGAAGAGCTGGCATACAACAGCAGCACACATCGTCCTCAAAAAGACATATAATTGACCTCCCCACATCGGTGGGGAGCGACCCGCCACAGCCGAAAGGCGGAAACGGCCACTCATACCTCCCTTCCAGGGAGGTATCGAATGACATCCATCCTGCTCACCTGATGAGGATAGCCGATGTAGCAGTAATCAACGTCCCACAACCACTCCTTGTCCCACAAAACCAGCCAGCCAAACACGAGGTTGTAAAAGAGGAAGGTAGCCCGCCAGCAGCTCTCGCAGAACTTGACAAGCGCGGGCGGCTTGTCCTGCAGCCGGCGCCGGCGCCACCAGCGCTGCACCTGCCGCTCGGACATGTCCAGCTGCTTGGCCAAGGCACATATCTGGAAGCGTATGCAGAGATGTCTAGTCTGGCTTCCATATATAAAGTAAGGATGCTAAGCACGAATAATTTTGTGCATTGATCCGCTTGTTCATCTATTTATTTATTTTTTTATGATAGAGGAGGCAAACGAGCAGACGGATCACCTGATGGTAAGCGATTACCGCCGCCCATGGACACCTGCAACACTAGAGGGATTGTTAGTGCGTTGCCGGCCTTTAAGATGGGAGTACGCTCTTTTCTTGAAGGTTTGAAGGCCGTATCGGTCCGGAAATACCGCAGGCGACAGTTCATTCTACAGTTTAGCCGTGCGAGGCTCAAAGTTTCTGGCGAAACGCACAGTTGAGGACTGCCAACCATCTAAATGGTGAGGATGGAAATGTTGTCGCGTAGCGCGTAGGGCGATGGCGAAAAGAAGCGGCAGGGATTAATCCGAACAATTCCTCTGAGCACTCCCCGTTATACATGCGATAGAAAATGCAGAGCGAGGTCACATCTCTACGCAGCGCCAAGGAGTCATGCCGATCCGAAATACGCCGGCAGTCGACAATTCGAGTCGCTCCTCGTTGGATGCGGTCCAGAGGGAGAAGCTGGTACTGGGGTGTCCCTGCCCATAGATGAGAACAGTATTCCATATATGGGCGCGTTTATATCGCACGCGCGTTATAAATATTGCTGTCCCACGGGCCGGCAATGCCACTGTGTGAGCGGGACAGCAACATGCTTGTGTGTGTGCGATAGAGATACTTAGGAACAGGCGGGTACAATGTACGAAGTTTTTCGTGATGTCCTTAATTTAGTGTCCGTCCATTGTAATCTAACTCTGCAGCGAATTTACAGCGATAGAGTGTGGGAGTGCCAATCAACCATTTTATAAAATTATATTTTAATTAGTTATTTGTTATATCACAACAAAATATGGAACAATAAATTATACATAAGCTTAAAAATAATAATACAAACTATAAATAAACTTAAAATAAAGGTCCTATAAATAAAACAAGTCACTGCAGATGGACAGTGTGCCCAGAAGGCTGGCCGCATTGTCACGTTGAATGGCAATGCTAATGCGTTGAGCAAAATACTGGCCAGCCTTCTGGTCACCTGTGGCATCTATAAGGCGCGCCGCTAAGTCTTTGTACAACCGGCGCGCGCTTGGCCCCCACGGCCCCAGCTTTTCGACCCCAAACGTCTCAAAAATATAACTACTGCCCAGGGTGGCATATTCGCGGCGTTTGAGGTCTTCTGCCATGGACGCGGCATGACCAGTATCACTTTTGGTGCCCGGAAGGTGAGACGGCGCGAGGGAGCCAACGCATGTGGCAATCCAGACTAGCGGCTGTCCCATCTTCCCAGGTCAAATTTGGAAATTGTCGTGGTATTTCTACTCAGAATCACGAACTCTTTCGATCCTTATAGGAGAGAAAACGTGTGCCGATATTTTCATATATCAGGATCGAAAGGGCTCGCGTAGAAAAACATTACCCTCCATCTGACGCAGTAGGGTAAATATTAATAGAATGAGCCTTTGTTTCTTAGGTATGTTTATTTGAATGACGGTCCGTTGTCAAGGAGGCCCCATTGTAATATAAATCAATCAAACAACTTCGTGTCAACCGGCATCGGGCAATGTGGTATTGTATGCAAATATTTTTTTTTTATTATAAAAAAAATGCTTTTATGTATTTTTAGGGTTCCGTAGCCAAATGGAAAAAAACGGAACCCTTATAGATTCGTCATGTCCGTCTGTCTGTCCGATTATGTCACAGCCACTTTTTACCGAAACTATAAGAGCTATAATGTTCAAACTTGGTAAGTAGATGTATTCTATGAACCGCATTAAGATTTTTACACAAAAATAGAAAAAAAAAATAGAATGAAAAATCTAAAAAAAATATATGATATACATGCAAACTTCCACCGAAAATTGGTTTGAACGAGACCACCGAGACGGAGACGGTTTGAGTTTTTTTAATACGTCATAAAATTAAAAAAAAAAAATATTTTTTTCATTAAACCCATACTATACATAAAAAAACTACTTGTTTTTTTTAATACGTCATAAATGGTACGGAACCCTTCATGGGCGAGTCCGACTCGCACTTGGCCGCTTTTTTTAACACATATCTTGTATTAACTCTCTTTATTCTTAAAAACTGATGAGAAAGGTGCATTTTATCCACAAGAGTGGCAAAGTTATTTGATGCTAATCTTGAATTTCTTTCGTGTGTTGATTGGTAGAATTGACTTTTAACACACATCTCGTGTAAGTTCTCTTTATTCTTCGAAAACTGATGATAAAGGTGCATTTTATCCATAACAGTGGCAAAGTTATTTGATTCTAATGTTGAATTTCTTCTGTAAGTTGGTAGAATTGACTTTTAAATGATATATATTTAAAAGCATTCATTTCCATTTCATTTGTGATGTTTTACACTAATTATAGTTAGTATTTTCCTCGAGTTGGTGTTGTAACCTACTCCTATCTTATTAGCCAGATGGGCTATGACCAACGCTTCGCAACCCTATGCAAACCTAGGGGCTGACGAAAAGAAGCGATAAGTATTCGTCAGACACCATTTAGGTACTTATCTTTTTTTTATATCCAAAAGCTAAGGCTACTAAGCCGTTATCCAAGTTCCCATAAGCTAAAAGTCTAGTCTGAATTCCTAGGCCTTTTAAATGTATAAACGAAGTACAAGTTTCGCTAATTATTCTACTTCATGAGATTGACATATCAAGGTGAGCATTATTCCACTCAAAGATTCCAAGGGACTACGCTCGCCTGCCAAACGGTCTCTAAAACAAACCATTCTTCTATTCCAGAATAGTCAGTGTTCCTAATCCCAACTTGATATTTAAGAACTGATTTTGTAAATACCTTAGAACCTGATTGCAATACGAAGGCGCAGAGCGTCCAACGAGGCGCGATTTTGTATAAGCCAATGGACCGCAAGCGTAATGAGGAGCCAGCTTCGAAGTCTTAGGAAACAGCGCGCCCTTCTGTTTCCTAGGGATTCGAAGCCACGTAGTGCCAATATATCGAAATTCGCATCCCGAATCCCGAGGCTGCAGGCCGAGTTACTGCAGAGCCGTGCTGTAATTCTTAGTGTTATAAAAATAAATTGATGGTGAAAAGGCCTGACGGCGCCGGGCGCCCCGTGAAGGCTGAAGTCCCGAAGTATACTAGCAAGTTTCCCTTCCAAGCGAGGCCAAAGACCGAGCAGCACAAAAGCTAAAATCATATTGATTCAATTCCAAGCTCTGCTCTCCTACAGCTCTGTCTTTGCAATCGAACACTTTGGGCCTTCCGTGTCACTCCATCTTGGCCATCGATGTTTCTCTCGGCCTGACCTTTTTGTTCTGGTCATCAGCTCTATGAAGAGATTGCTTTTCGGCCTTGTTTTTAAAACACAGTCATTTTTTATTATCCGAGCTCAGCCACATTTGGCCTTTGGTAGGATTCCAAGTTCTGCTTTCCCGACTCTGGCCTACGGCCTTGCACGGGAACGCCCCGAGGTGGAAAGCTTTGGGCATTCGGACCTGGATTGTTTTTGAGCTTTCGAAAAAAGACTACTTATAAATAATAATAAATAATAAAAATTAAAATTATTTATTTTCAGATTCCTCCGATCCATAGATTGTTAGTTACAAGACACTTATAAAACTACATTAGTAAAACTATCTTATATTACAGGTTTCATACAAATATCTATTTCTTAGGTCGTATGATATGGAGTTCGGTATAACGGCGGAGAATATCCGAATCCCACCTCTCTGCTATCATTCTCAGGATGCTGTTTGCGCTCCCCCTCATCCGCTTCACCACAGATGCCGTCTTCTTCCTCACTATAGCATAAAAGTCCTCTACACCGGCATCGGCAAACATTCCAGAGGCGCTACAGAATCGAGGAAGCCCAAACAGCATTCTGAAAATGTTATTATATTGGATACGCAGGGTATTATAAGTCTTCAGCCTGAAACTGGCCCACAGGCCACACGCGTAAAAACTTTGACAGTAAGCTTTGAATAAAGTCAGCTTCACTTGGGCACTACAGCGTTCGAACCTGTGCGCCAGCATCCCGCCTCGGACCGACAACGCTCTGCGCTCCCGCTCGATATCAAGATCGTCTTTCAGGTCCTCGGTCACAATATGCCATAGGTATTTGAAATGTGTGACACGATTCAAAGGATATCCGTTCAACATTATTTTGGGCGTGTAGGCTGGACACTTTAATTTACCCCTAAAAATCATGAACTCGCTTTTGGCAGCGTTGTATTTCAAACCGTGCTGCTGCGCATAAGTCTCACATGTTTCAATTAGCTTTTTTTAGCCTACTTAGTAAAAGACGTACTCCCTTTTGTTTGTTATGTACATCAGTCAACAATACTTGGATACCTCGGATGGATGACAATACAATATTATGATGACATGGAGCTGATCTGATGATGGAGACACGAGATGGGCATAGGGACTCTGTGATGAAACAACGCAACCTAGTATGTATTTGGGATTTTTAGAATTGTCTCTATGAATATTAGTTGCCTGTGGTAAGAAAAGTACAGTCAACGATAAAAACTTGTACCAAAAATGAAATTATTGCCTAGAACTTATTTTTTTCGATCGGCGTATTCCGATATACGATTCTCATCTTTGCGTCTCAGGCACTCGTGTTATATATTACCTGTATCGAAGCAGGATTGGCCCTGTATGCAGCCTCCAGTTTGTGGTTTGAAAAAAGCTTTATATTTCTGTCATGTTTAATGCCCACCGCCTTGCCGATCGGAGCGTATATATATCTGTAACAAGCTCAAATATTTGTAAGTAGGGGAGGCCGGGTATGATTCGCACAGCGGTCATAATAATTAAACCACTAAACGAACGAAAAAGTTCATCGACTCATTCCTTACGTAAAGAAGGCATCTTGCGATCTTTCGACACCGGTAGATGAACTTTTAAATTCGTTTAGTTATTATAGCTGCTGTGACAACCGAAAAATGGGACCTTTAAACTCCCCTGTCCCCCAGCTCAAGTGCTACGGCCGGGGACTTTTGATATGTTTACCTCCTAACTAGTCCAAACAAAGTAACGAATCAAAAATTGTGTTCCAAGTATTTCCCTCTATACCTTCCTGTTGCTTGGCCTATGTTTATTTTAATGCTTACTTGTTTAATACGATGCGCAGCGCTAAGAGCAGCAACGAAAAAGGAACGGCAAGGAATAGATGGCGGTGGTCGGTATAGACCACCGCTTTCCCGGGCCCGGGCGCCACGTCCGACCACCTGACGTTAGGCGGCAACCAAAGAGCCTCGCTCCAAAACGTGTTCCAGAGCGGCCTAAGCATCTTCAACCTCGTAAGTAAAAGCCAGCGTACTTGTACAAGTACAAATTAAATTTCAATTTTGAACTCTTATAGAAATAAAAGGAAGGTCCAAATTCATAAAAGCACGATAATTGCTCGATATAGATGTTATTGACTTAATTCAGCCAAAGTCTCACGTCAAATGCGTCTAATAAGCGACCGAAGAATCTCGATCATGACAATACTTAAGGCCGATACTGTTTTAACGCGCACAACATTGAAGTTTTTAATAGAGATGCCGCGATTAGTTTTTTTTTTAATTATTTTATGGTAGTTTATGAGAACAAATAAATGGGCGTCTTACTGTCAAATATACGCGGTGCTTCTTAAAAAGCCCTAATTGAAATAATTTATTAAGTAAGTATATAAAAATCTAAAATAGATTAAGAGGAAAGAGGACGGCCGATTCTCCATACAAACGTAGTTCCCATTTTCCTCTCTGGATATTGACATTATGGAAAATATTTTGTCGTGATTTGATGTATATTAACCATAGCGTTGTGACAGAATATTAGTAAATCATTGATATATAATAGGAACAGTAATGGTCCCATGATACTGCCTTGAGGTACGCCATACTTACTATGCACAAAATTTGATATGTTTTTATTTTTAATAATGTGTTTACTTTTAGGACAGTATTGAGACATCTCTACACATTGCATCCAAACCGTCCAAAATCCAAATAGTTTATCATCCGTCTGATAAGATTTTATCCAATTATAAGCCAAACCACGAATGCCGTACCTATAAATTTTCCCCAACAATCTTATATGTCATACAAAATCGAACGCCTTACTCATGTCTAAAAAAGAGCGCTCACGGGTATTTTCTCGTTTATGCAATCCGTAACTGTTTTAATTAGTTGAAATATAACAAGGCTTGTATTTCTATGTTGGCGAAATCAGTTTTGCTCATCCTTAAGCAAACCGTTTCTTTCAATAAAGTGACTAATTCTTGAATATAAGACTTATTCATAGACTTTAGAAATAATGGATATAAGCGGAATTGGCCTGTAGTTATCTAAAAGGGTTTTGTTCCTCTTTTTATATAGGGGTATGACGATATTTTTTTTAAATCGCCGGAAAACAGCCTTGAGTCAAAGATAAATTTATTGCGTGTCTTAAATGTTTACCTACAATGTGAATACTCATCTTTATAATATCAGTACTGACATCGTCATAATCATAAATCATAACCGATTGCTTGAGATTTTTTTAAAGAGGCAACAACTTTTTCAAGTTCAGAAATGCAAACCGTCCGTAGGAAAATACTATTTTGGAATCGCGGTACAGATTGTGGATGTGTAGAACATTATGATTAAAGTGTGAAATTAATTATTAGAGTAAATGTGTAATTTGTAATAGTGTTGTTTTTTGCGTTACAATTATCTGTAAGTGACAGCATTAATAAATTATATATAGCTACTGTCTCGTCTCTACTTTCAAGGCCCAATGTTAATGCTATCCTGTATATTTGGAAAAACGCGTTACAATTCATTAATTAATTTATGTAAATTAAACCGTAACGCCCAACGCGTTCTTACGTTTAAACGAAAGAAAAAAAAAGATAACATTGATTGATTTAGATATACAACGACGCAACTCGGGTAAGAGCTGAACCGAAGCAAAAATCAAATATTCGTAATTGTAAAAAAAGTTATAGTCTCACCCAAAATTAACAAGTATTTCGGGAAAGCAGGTATCTAAAGAGAATAAATGGCGCCAATTACGAATGGAAGCATTGATCTAAGTAACACTAATGAAACTAGAAAATGTATACCTTGTGCTAATGGCGAGAGAACTCATAGAATAGGGGCTGGCGAGCATGCCGTAAGTATTAACATAATGCCCTTTATTTTGATATTTTCGGTCATTCTTAAGGGGCCCACTGATTACCAGTTCATCGGACGATATCGGCCTGTCAGTTATTCGCAGTAGCTGACAATCGTGAATAGCTGACAGGCCGATATCGTCCAGCGAACTGGTAATCAGTGGGCCCCTTTGGGGCGGGTGCACGGAGCGGGCGCATGCGCGATATAAGCAGCACTTATACCTACTATTTTTCGTGCTCCCCGCTCCGTGCACCCGCGCTAGCTGGCTGACGCCCTTATATCAAAGAAAAGGTTATGGTACCATCGCTCGGAACGATGCCGCCATACCTTTGGCCTATGCTCTATTAGATGGCGCCACTTTTTTATTTTCAACAAAATTAAAACATATCAGTGAAAGAATAAGGATCAAAGACTATTTGCGTTCTAAAAGTTTTAATCATGTGTGGAAAGATGGCAGTAAATTTACAGTGGCTACAAAGTTTTCATTGACAATCCACCTCTATTTCAAATTCTCTTTGCTTATAGTATGTTACTCATTTTGATCGTAATAAAACAAAAAAAACCTTAGTAGTTTGCTACTGTGCTAACTAAAAGTGCTCGTGATTCCAACCAAAACAGAAAATGTCGCAATAAAAAAATCACGCTAAAAATAACTATTTAAGTATACCCTGCTTTTTATTTATTTATTTAAACTTTATTGCACACTTAAAGAAAAATGTAAAAATGGCGAACTTAATGCCAAAAGGCATGCTTTTTCTATTGTCAACGAATAGCTATCCTATACTAGCGCCCCGCCCTGGCTTCGCACGTGTTACACAAAACCTTAACAAACTGTACACCTTAACCTTCCTCAAAAATCACCCTATTGATAGGTGAAAACCGCATGAAAATCCGTTCAGTAGTTTTCGAGTTTATCGCGAACATACAAACACACTGACAGACGCGGCGGGGGACTTTGTTTTATAAGGTGTAGTGATTTCATACTACTACGTCGAACCCCTCGTCGTCGTCGTCGTGTCCCTATGACAGCTCGTTCAAGTCTCTTTTGGTTGGGATAGTTATAAAAAATAATTGAAGAAATACACATTTACTTAAATGTTACCTTTATAAAAAATGTCAACTGTCAAAAATCGATTCGTGCACCGCACCGCACCAAGGTTGCGGTCTGGTGTGCACACTTTTACCTACAATTTCACCAGCTAACCAACGCCAATAGGAACAGAGACGCGAGAGGCATACTTATGTGACCAATAATATGCTATTTTACCATCAGAACGCTCGGCATGTCCGCCCGCTCGATCGTAGCGCGCTCAGCGCGGAGGGCTCGTTCGAGCGCTGCTCTCGGCTGACCGCTGTGCTGACGCAGTTGGGCTTCTACCTGCTCATCTTCCTCGGCTACCTCAATCAACTGCTATTTTCGCCCAAGGTCACCAAAGAGAAGAACAGAGAGGTAGGCTAAATTCATACCTTCACCGCAGCACCGCCGAACGATTTGTACCTAGCTTATTTATTTTGAAGGATCGGATGTCTACGAATTTGACTACTAAGTTATTATGGCGCCCTGCTCGTGTTTCAAGATCTCTATTGATTTATCCAGCGCGTTCCGATGAATAGTCTACAATTCTACATATACACCGTGTTTTTTTTTTTTTCGTTAATTTCAAGGGTGCATTCCTGAGCTTAAACGAAGTAACTTTCTCAAAGACACCGGTATTCTAATTAACTCCATTTCGGAGGATTTCTATCTTATAAGGCCTTTACGAGCGTATGCACTTACCTTAGGGCCTGTTTACATATTGATTAGTGTTTAGTACTAGTGTGTACTTTTGCTACTAAACGTATCTATACTAAATATTTAATTAATTAACAGCTGAATAAGCTTGAGTGCCTCCAAAATCTCTGTATAAGGTTTATATTTGGCTTGCGTAAATATGACTATGTGTCTCAGTTTCGTTCTCAGCTCAAGTGGCTTCCTATTCGTCTTCGCCGTGACTCTCATGTTCTTGCCCTCCTTTATGGCATTCTCTTTAACCCCGCTACACCAACATATCTCAAAGAGGGTTTCAAGTATCTCTCTTCTATCAGATGTTCTCAGACTCATATTCTTGCTCCTCCCTCATCTAGTTCAAAATTTTATAATAGCTCTTTTACCTTCCGGGCTGTTCGGTTGTGGAATGCTTTGCCAGTAGAATTAAGATTAGCTAAATCTCTCCCCATTTTAAAAAATCAGCTGAAACTATACTTTCTATCTCTGCCTTAAGTTGCCATTTTATATATTGTATATATGTAAGTATAAATATATATTATATTATATTGTATATTTATTAGTGTATTCGGTATTGTTTTAATACTTATATAAGTAGTATGTGTGTTTGTGTTTAATAGTCGCCATTTTTAGCTTCTTGCACTACCTGGTGACTTTTGTATGAGTTCTACATTTCCTGCTACCTAAAGGTTGTCTGGAAGAGATCGCTTTTTAGCGATAAGACCGCCTGTTGTTACCTGGTTCTATTTTTCTTTAAAATTTATTTGTAGTTTTACATGTATGTAAAATGTATAATTGTTGGTGCAATAAAGAATATTTACTTACTTACTTACTTAATTATGCCATTTATATGGGTACATACCTACCTCGGAGTTAACGGAAATCAATAAAACCACGGTGTATATAAGCGAACTCTGTTATCAACTAAGTGGACATCCAACCCACCCAAATAACCCAATGAATATGATATAACCGAATGAATCATGTGTTGAGATTGGTTTAAAGTCAACAAATCAGTGAGTGTAAAGTAAAATTGTAAATAGTACAACTTTAAATCTAAAACATTGTTGCATTGTTATTGGTTCAGGTGCAGGTACAACGTAAGCGCTACTTCCTAGTCAAGGTGTACTTATAGACATAATGTAAAGAAAGCATATACCGCACCTAACCACACACCTACCACATTACTTATCCATATTTACGAGTGGCGTGAAAACAACGTTTATCTCAAAATGGTATTTCAAAGATACGTGAGTCTAGCTCATGAAGGCAGATTTAGTTAAATACCTACTTACTGTGTGGTTTACGCGCAGGGCTACGCACCGCTGTACAGACCGTTCGAACAATTCTACTCACTTTACGTGTACCGCCGCGGGCGCCACTGCTTCGGCCGGCCAGTGTGCTCGGCGCCTGACGCAGAGATCACTCTCATGGAGCGCTCCAGTGACGACTACAACTGGAGCATGAGGTATTTCATACTGTGAGGCTCCGATGGCCAGTGTGCTCGGCGCCTGACGCACAGATCACTCTCATGGAGCGCTCCAGTGACGACTACAACTGGAGCATGAGGTATTTCATACTGTGAGGCTCCGATGGCCAGTGTGCTAGGCGCCTGACGCAGAGATCACTCTCATGGAGCGCTCCAGTGACGACTACAACTGGAGCATGAGGTATTTCATACTGTGAGGCTCCGATGGCCAGTGTGCTCGGCGCCTGACGCAGAGATCACTCTCATGGAGCGCTCCAGTGACGACTACAACTGGAGCATGAGGTATTTCATACTGTGAGGCTCCGATGGCCAGTGTGCTCGGCGCCTGACGCAGAGATCACTCTCATGGAGCGCTCCAGTGACGACTACAACTGGAGCATGAGGTATTTCATACTGTGAGGCTCCGATGGCCAGTGTGCTCGGCGCCTGACGCAGAGATCACTCTCATGGAGCGCTCCAGTGACGACTACAACTGGAGCATGAGGTATTTCATACTGTGAGGCTCCGATGGCCAGTGTGCTCGTCGCCTGACGCAGAGATCACTCTCATGGAGCGCTCCAGTGACGACTACAACTGGAGCATGAGGTATTTCATACTGTGAGGCTCCGATGGCCAGTGTGCTCGGCGCCTGACGCAGAGATCACTCTCATGGAGAACTCCAGTGACGAGTACAACTGGAGCATGAGGTATGTCACACTGTGAGGCTCCGATGTCTGAGCGAGACGATCCTACTACGTGTACCGCCGCGTGCGCCACTGCTTTTATCGGTCAGTGTGCTCGGCGCCTGATGCAGAAATCACACTCATGGAGCGCTCCAGTGACGATTATAACTGGAGCATGAGGTATATCACACTGAGGGTCCGATGTGTGAGCGAGACGACTCTACTCGCTACGTGTATTATATACAACCGCCACAGCTTCAACCGGCCAGTGTGATCGGTGCCTGACGCAGGTAGAAGTTAGACAACGATTTTGATGGCATACGCAGTGCAAGTGTTATTTTACACGTCAAACTTCTATGAAATTATGACGTATACCTAAATAACACTTGCATTTAGTTACTCGTACTCTGCATGTTACAGGTTCACAGGCCACGAGCTGCAGTGCGTGAACCTAGGCTCGTACAACTATGTGGGTTACCGAGGCGGGAAGGACGAGGTAGCAGCCGCGATGCGAAGGTACGGGCTCGTTTTAAGCTCGCCTCGCGCCGAACTGGGGTCGTGCCCGCTGCATGAGCAACTTGAGAACGAGTTGGCTGGCTTCTTTGGAGTTGAGGTCGGTACTGCTACCTAAGACCGTTTTCACATTAACTTGAAAATTGTCCAAGAACTGAATTAACAAAATAGAAAGATATACAAGCTGAAAAGAAGACACTGTTCGCGCTCGTTAGGTAGATATAAACGCGTGAGTGTTTCAGGCAGCAGTGGTTGTGGGCAACGGTTTCCTCACAAACATGCTGACGCTACCCGCGCTGCTGGGCCCCGACGCGCTGGTGTTGAGCGACGCGAGCAACCACACCAGCCTCGTGCTCGGGATGCGACTCGCGCGCGTGTCCGTGCGCGTGTTCCGGCACAATGATATGCGGCATCTGGAGCAGCTGGCGAGGCAGGCGCGCGCTGAAGGGTGCTGGCAGAAGATTGTTATCGTGAGCGTTACAAATCCCTACTTAAAATACGACTAAAAATCCCTAAAATACTACTACGAATGATAAAAGTAACTCTGCCTGCCTTTCTGTCTCCTACCTCTTTGCGCTTAAACCAATTTAAATAAAATTTGATGTACCTAGTGACTTATTGTCAGAGTGTGTTAAGCAGGGATCGGAACCGGTTTTTTGGAAAAACTTTGAAATAAACATATATTTCGGTTTATTTTATACTACAAATATAGGACTCGGTTGTGTTTTTAGATAACGACTTCGTATTATGAGATTGCCCAATTAGAAATGAAATAATTAACAAAGAACGAAAAAATACCGTTTTCGTTCCCATACAAAAAATACCGGTTTCCGATCCCTGGTGTTAAGTGCAAAGTAGACTTGGAACTTGGAATAACAGTATTCTAGAAATTTTATATTATGGGCATCGCTGTGTGAAATTCTGTGCTTTTCACTAATTTTAAGACTAAACGTAAACTAAAGCCCGCATTGGCAGATAATGGAGGGGATCTACAGCATGGAAGGTTCCCTCGCTGCGCTTCCAGCGGCCATCGCGCTAAAGAAACAGCTAGGCCTTCACCTCTACATCGACGAGGCTCACAGCATCGGGCAGGGCCCGCGCGGGCGCGGGGCCACGGACGCGTGTGGCGTCAGTCCGCGAGACGTCGATGTGCTGATGGGCACCTTTAGTAAGAGCTTTCCTGGTGCGGGAGGTTATATTGCTGGTACGTCTAGTCTACTCATTTGAATGTTGTAGCTAAGCCTGCGGCTGTACATCGTGACGCTTATGGTGATAAAATATTGCGTTAGGTTCGTACAATATTCGTAATTCGCAGTTGTCTTACAATTTCTATTTTATCGAGGAATCTATAGTTTACTTACAGATTCATATTTTGGTCATGATCTCCGTTGTTTTTTGTGATTTCACGCTTCTTGATGCATCAAGACGGCCGGCGTTGGCAGTACGCTGCATAGAGCGCTATATTTATTTACCTATATAACCTCTTATTCCTTTGGGCCCGACTCATCACACGGCCTCATCGGACACTTGGCTCGATATCATTATCACTTCGTCTCCTAGTCTTGTCACTAAGCAGGGTCAATTCCTAGCGCCAGGTTTCTCTCAACATGATCTGATATACGCGTCATACAAAATTAAGGCTCCTAAATTCAAACCTGCTCTTATTCATATGCGCAGCTTAGCCAAAATCAATTCTGAATCGCTCTTAAAAGATGCTGCTGCTATCGATTGGTCTCCTGTGCTCTCAACCTCATCAACGGACACTAAGGTTTCGTTGTTTAATGATGCGATCCTGAGGCTCTTTGACCAACACGCACCCGTTCACACAGTCAGAGTTAGGCGTCCACCGGCTCCCTGGATCACTGAAGGCGTCCGTATAGCAATGCGGAGGAGGAGTAAAGCTTTCGGTCTCTATGAACGTGACCGCACCGACAGCAACTGGGTACTCTTTAAGGCAGCTCGTAACCGTTGCAACCAGATGGTACGTCTGTACGTACCAAAAGACGGTTTATTCACAGTAATGTTTCCTCTTCTTCTATGGCTGATGTCTGGAATTTTCTTAAGTCTCTTGGCTTAGGTAAACCTTCCAATGGTTTCGATGGCAGTTCCTTCACTCTTAATAATCTTAATATACATTTTTCTTCCGCTTCTCGTGTTGACACTGCTATTAAGACCAGTACTCTTACTCTACTACCTCTACTATCTTATCTATGCCCTCTCCTGTCACAGATTCATTCTCATTTTGTCCTATTTCTATAGTTAATATAAAGGCCATTATTAAAGCCATCAAGTCAAAGGCCGTGGGTTGTGATGATGTTAGCCGTTACATGATTGTATCAGTCCTTGATTGTGTACTTCCTGTGATGGCTGACATCATAAACTCCTCACTGGTCACTGGCGAATTCCCTTCTCTTTGGCGTAAAGCGTTTGTGATTCCGCTACCTAAAATTAGTAATCCCACCTCTCTTAATAACTTTAGACCCAGCCTACCTGAGGGGCCGCCAGCAGGCAGTCCGAGTTGACCGGTCCTTGTCTGACTGGTGTGACCTGGTTACTGGCGTGCCTCAAGGAGGAATTTTATCCCCACTTCTATTTTCCGCCTTTATTAACTTTATTACACCTAACCTTTGCTGTACCTGTACCTACCATCTGTATGCTGATGACCTGCAACTCTACGACCAGTGCCCCGTGACTGATCTTCAGATTTGCATTGAGAAACTTAACCTGGACCTTTTACATATCCAGCAGTGGTCAAACAAGTTCGGCCTTTTTGTAAATCCTTCCAAGTGCCAGGCCATTGTTATCGGTAGTTCCAGACAGCTTGCAAGAATAGACTTGGACGCGATAACACCAGTAAGTTTTGACGGCACTCCAATAAGGTTCAGTCAAAGTGTTAAAGATCTGGGTGTTCTCTTAGATAGTACTCTGAGTTGGAGAGCACAGGTTACCGAGATCAGTCGAAAGGTCATGGGTTCCCTTCACGCTTACTTACGCAATTTAAGCACTTCCTGCCTATCAAAACCAAAGTTTTATTAATTAATTCCCTTATCCTGCCCATTATTGATTATGGTGATGTGTGTTATCCGGACTTAAATGAAGAACTTCTCAACAAATTGGATCGGCTACTCAATAACTGCATTCACTTCATTTTTTGCCTTCGTAAATATGATCATGTCTCATTTTTTCGTTACCAGCTTGGCTGGCTCCCCATTCGTCAACGACGCAATGTTCGCATGTTGTGTACTCTTTTTTTCTGTGTTAAATGATCCTCATTCTCCTGAATACCTTAAGTCTCTATTTCAATACTACGGCGTTACCCGGGACTGAATATGTCTCTATCTATCCATCCCTCTTCACCGCACTGGGTTCATGTCGAATTCGTTTTCCGTGCAGGCGGCCTGTCTTTGGAACGGACTTCCCTACGGCATCAAAAATGCTCAAAATAAGTTTGCATTTAAAAAATCCTTACGTGCTTTCTTTGCTAGCAGAATGAAAAAATAATAATGTATGGGTAAGCTCTATATGTTTTGTCGTTATTTATGTATATATTATAAGAAATATAAGTATGTATGTTTATGTATGTATGTATTATGTATGTATGGTATGTTATTGTATTATATTTGGTTGTTGTTGTTAAAGTAGCACCGCCCACAATCTCTCTGCTTTGCCTAAAGGTTGACTGGTAGAGAATGCCTCATGGCATTAAGTCCGCCTTTTGTACTATAAGGTTTTCTTTTGTGCTATAAAGATTAAATAAATAAATATAGGTACATATCAAATATAAATATTTCAGTACTCCCATACAATGTGACGCTTTATGGCTTTGGGTTGTAACCTGTAAACCTATGAAATGTACCCGGCTGGTTACATAATACCTAGGGATGTAGTAAAGGAAAGAAAACACAAGAGTTCACTTGATAGTTGTTTTATTTCTTCTTTCAAAACTCCTACATACCCTAAAAATTCAACTTCTAGCTCAGACTGCTAACGGTAGAGCTGTTGGTTCATTCATATCTGTATTCTTACACTATAGGATAAATCACCAACAAACTAGTTGTTTAATTAAATTTTATTCTGGTAATAATTATATGAAAAGATACACCTAAGCATTAAATTTGGCAAGCAACACTGTCCATCAGACCTCAGTAAACCTTGATTATGATATTAAAATTATTCATTATAAATGTGACAAAAGCAAAAGGTTACCGATCTATGACAATGACAAAACTTGTTCTACAAGTAAACTATGAGCTTCTTAAGGGCTACCTTAGGGATTTCTAAGGGTTTTCAAAGGATTTCCTAAGGGCCAACATATACCTGCCGCCACAGACGATGTTTATTCCTCCGAATTAACTCCTCTGCATTCCGCCTGACGAACAAGACAGACGACAGAAAAGTCTGCTGCAGTCAAGAATAGCATCTGGGTTGGAACTCGTAACAATGGCCGTGAAGGCGTCCCGAACTGGATGAAGAGAAGACCCGTCTCTTACATCACCCTGCCACGCTCAAGGGTACGCTCCTCTTTCCTCAGCAACTTGGCAAAGGAAAGCAACATTTGCCTCGACCTATTAAAATCTGGAAAGAATAAATAACTTAGTCTTCCGAGTTAGGATTAAGCTGGTTTGCAATGAAAACACTTTGTGAGAATTGCTTACCCAGAAACCAAAATCTGAATCTCCGGAACTATATACTCGTATGGCGACAATAAATTTCCACGCTGAGTTTTATAAATATCTATTTTAATTTTTGTAACAATCAGTATTCTGACACTAACCCATGCCGTCTTTTCTTCTCCTTTTTTTTCCCTACATTTCAAATTTAGTGCTCTTTTCAGCCAGAACTGTGTGTTGTCAGTCAAATTGTGCTACCTTTTAAAACATGTAGGTTTCATTACCTAACGACACAATATCCAGAAATAAATGCTGAAATACAACTATTTATATTTGTAACTAAACTAATTAAATTAAATCATGTTTAATATTTCTAAAAAAATATAACACTAAGAGAAATAAAAAGAAACAACGAAGTTATTACGCTAACACCACTAGATGGCGCTATGTGACAGGGTACACAAGGGGAGTCCAAAGTATCGTAGCCAAAAGCTCTGTCCAGGTTCAATTCAAGTGTTGGTGGTTAGTGCGCCAATTCTATCTAGGTATATAGCGCACCCAAAATGAGCCGTGACTTTTATCGGGAAAGTTAAGATGAGCTCTGTCCAGGTTCCGCCGAGCTAGTGCGCTGGCTGCGCGCGCATGGGCCCGCGCACTCGTATGCGCAGAGCATTCCGCCGCCCGTCGCCGCGCAGGTGCTGAGCGCGCTGCGCGACCTGCGCGCGCCGGCCGGGCAGGCGCGGGTGGCCGCGTTACGGGACAACACGCGCTATTTCCGCGCCCGGTGAGTCACACAGTGTCTCTCGTCAGATTTAATAAACGCACACGTGAACTAGGTTTGCGCAGAACGTAACACCGCGCAGGTGCTGAGTCTAGTCGTTCGATTTGTAGCTTGTTCCGAACGGCTAATCCTTTGTCTTGTTAAGAGGTTGTCAACACCCAATGTCCTTGAAATTGATGTTACTTAAACAGTTTTTTAAGAAATACTATTTGTTTTAGTCAAGTAAGAAAAATATATGTTCATATTAATTATATTTCAAAGACCGTGGTCGTACTCGATACACGATTGAACGAAATCGGCTCGATAGAAAATAATTGCAAAGATTGGTCTTAAAATCACAATTAAACGGTTTTATGTCTTTATTGTTTTGACTTATGGGTCTGCAATTAAAATCACAATTTCAAAACATTTATATCTAAACCGTGGTCGAGTTAAATATTACACTAATAATCCCCTTTTCTTTATTTAAATATTTTTCTTATTATTCCCTTGCCCAGGCCCAGTAACATGCGACAGTGCTATCTCATTTACTCCGATACAAATAGACAGTGTGCGCGCTTTAGGTATTGACAGCCTCTTAAGTAAAACCGCACGGCCACTACCTGCAACAAAAGGGAGCGCGGGCTAGTCCAACACTCAAAATACCCTCCACATAACGCGCCTTTATTACGCATCTCGAGGACACATTTTAGACTGGTTCTGTAGCGTTCGACTCGCCGGCACTCAGTAACCGTAGAGGGACCACAACAGAATTCGCAAATTATTTTTCCATTTGTTCATTTTGAATTTTATTGCAATTTCCATAGGAGTTGTAATTCAATAACCGGTTAAAGTGACCGGACCAGTTTTTATGCAGGTAGACTCTGTGCGGAAAGAGAAGAGTTGTGAAATGTATGGGGCCCAATACATTTCACGACTCTTCTCTTTCCGAACAGACTCTACGTGCGGTTTTGCTTAACAATAGACAAAGGATTAGCCGTTCTGGGCCAGCTACAAATCGAACGACTATACTATGCTATTAGTTTTATTATATGACATTATAAATGCAAAAAAATCGCTAAACATTCACATTTGTTTGTTTAGACTTATCATGATGATCGTGTCGCAGGTTACAAGCGATGGGTGTGGTGGTACACGGGCACCCCCAGTCCCCAGTAGTACCTATGCTGGTATACTCGACCAGCAAAATGGTAGCTTGCGTAGAGCTACTCTCTGCAGCCGGGATCGCGGCCGTCGGCGTGGCGTTCCCCGCCACGCCTATGTACCAGGCGCGCATGCGGTGAGTATGGTTGTCAATGTCTAAACGTTTAAGTATATCAGACGCAACGTGTGTCGACACCTTTGCACAGTCCCACATTCAGGGGACCCGCATTCGAGCCGGCGCTGCCGCTGACCAGGCCCAAGTACTCAAGCGCCGCAAATACTCGACGTTGCTCGACGACTATGAGTTTGCGGCGCTCGCGGTTGAGACTTTGGGTCCCTGGTCAGCCGACATGAAAATATTCATGGCAGCACTGTCGGCGCGGCTGGTCGACACCACAGGGGACCCCAGGGCTGGCGCATACCTCTCTCAACGTATTTCCCTTGCTATACAGAGAGGTAATGCCGCCAGTATCATGGGGTCCATGCCGCAGACCGACTTGTTAGAAGGGGTATTCACTTTGTAATTGGTTCTTTTTTTTTGTAGGTAAGTATATTTTATAGTAGATGATTTTATTTTATTTCTAGGTTTAATTTTAGTTTTAATTTTGTAATATTATATTTTAGTTTAGTTAGTCAATATAGATTGTTTATAAATATATCAGACCCAGTATATCAGAAATTACCTCGACGAGCATGGAACTCGCGGTTACGACACATGTAAGTGCAACCGCTTATTTCAATGGCGTCCACTTTTACGTCCTACATTTACTTTAAAATAGTAATACAAAAGTTCAGGTGTACATCTAATACGAAAATTCAGGTGTTCAAAAGTACATGGATTAAATATAAATGAAATCATCAAATTTGAACCTGATGGTACCTATATACATTGAACGATTATTACTACGTATCGAACAGGCACAGAGAACCAGTATTTCGCACGCATTTATGAGTTGTTGTTGTTTTGATCAAAAAATGCGGAGCCATAAATTTTACGGCGCTTACGAAGTTTTGGTCGCGTGGTACTGATTTCGATTGCGAGAATTTCATTGTTTGGTGTGGCTTCTCTACTGTACTAATAACCGTGTAGATGTCATTAGCACTTACTTACTCCATTCGTAAGATAAGCATTAGCATTTCATCAGCTAATCAGCCTCTACCCCTGGCTGCAGATTCTGCCTGTCGGCTGCACACACTCGGGAGCACCTGGACACGGCGCTGGCGGCCATAGAGGCGGCGGCGGACGAGCTGGGGCTGCGGTACACGCGCCAACGCGAAAACAAGGCACAAATGGCAACCACACTAGAGTCCTTCTAATAGAGCAAGATCCCGGGCCGCCAGGCCTTACTTATCTTCTCATGAATAAAATGTATGGGATAATATAGTGTTAGTACGAGTATGTACTTTCAATGTCTGCATACTTGCTATATTGGCCCGACGGCCATTTGTCCGGTACAAGGTGCTAAAAATAGGTAAAAATATTACTAACTTTTCTTAAATTCTCATGGCAGATTTTTAAGTATATTTTAGAAAATATTGTTAAAAATTTATAATCAACATTGTCAGACCATTTCCGCTGCAGGTAACTATTACCAAACGCTTTAAAGCTGTCAAAAATATTGTAACTTTACTTACATTCTCACTCTTGATTTTTATATATGGTACTCAGAACACTATTACTATTACATTTTGTAAGTAGCCAGACCAATTGGAGGGGCCCAAGCATCCTCCAGACAAACCCCGATAGTTGGGCTCCTGCAATTGGTCTGGCTACTTACAAAATGGCTTGTAATAGTTCCCTGAGTATAATTTATAAAAATCAAGAGTGAGACATATAAGTAAAGTTACGATATTTTTTTGACAGTTTTAATGCATCTGGTAATAGTTATCGCCGACGGAAATGGTCTGGCAATGATGATTTTCAATTTTTAAAAATGTTTTCTAAAACATACCTACATAAAAATCAGCCATGAGAATACCTATTGAGAAAAGTTAGTGATATTTTTACCAACCTTTAGCCCCTTGTACCGGACAAATGGCCGTCGGGCCAATATAGCAAGTATGCAGACATTAAAAGTACTAACACTATATTATCCCATACATTTTATTAATGAGAAAATAAGTAAGGTCTGGCGGCTCTGGGATCTTGGACTATAATGTACGATTCCCACCGACCGGCTGGAGTCGGGCCGCGCGGGAGCACATTTTTAAATGTGCCTATACATTATGTATGGCAGAAGCGATGGAGTCCGTTCTGGGGGCCTACCGCGAAAACCGAAATTCGCAATTTGCGGGGATCTTTCTCTTTTACTCTCACTAACACGTAATTAGAGTCACAGAGAAAAATGCCCGCAATTGACGGATTTCGATTTTCCCGGTAGCCGCCCTGAGCCGCCGTGCGCGTCCGCGAGGAGCCGAGCTTGCGGTCGTGCAAATGTGAAATGGGCGCCGACTCCGCCCGTTAGTGGGAATCGTACTTAAGCTAACTTTTTGTACCGACCGAACGACTTCATTTCCTAGAAATGTGAAATTAATGATGACATTGCCCCAAGTTGTCATTGTAAAAAAATTATTTATTCAGTAGCACAACTTATTTTACAAAAATCAGGTGGGTGGGTAAATGTCACGCAGGGTTGGCTTGGTCTGATTGTGGCTTGTTAGACTACATAGAGCCCTATTTTCGACACTTCAAATGTAATTTTGATGGTATCTGGGTACATTTTAAAACAATTTTAGTATAAATGTAAATTGTGAACAGGTAAAAGAGTATTTAATATAAATGTTCTTTTTTTAATACCAAGCAAGGATATGGCCCGCTTGATGGTAAGCAGTTACCGCAGCCTATGAACGTCTGGAACTCCACAGGTGTTACATGCGCGTTGCCGACCCTTTAAAAACCTGTACACTCTTTTTCTGAAGAACCCCATACTGTAGACCCTTGGGAACACCTCACAGCTGGACATTTCACAGCTGGAGCGTCCGTGGGAGGAAATTCCTCTTAAACCGCACAGTACGCGACCATTTATTTTAGGTTTTAGGGTGTGGGGATAAACCCCCTGCCGACGGCGAGCGGTGCGGAGATAGAAAGTAGCCGTTGGCATCATGTCAAACAATTCTTCAGAGCACAGCCGATTGTACAAGCGGTATGTTAATTCCGAATAGGTACCTAAGTTGTGTTTGTTTATACCTACCTAATTAGTGTAATTAAAATAATTCTATCAAGAATTGTTTTTCATGAACTGTCCTTTTAAGGACGAAGCAGGGTGCGGCCAAATGTAAAAAAAAACACATTGTTATCGGCAGACGGCTAAGACAGGAAAATAACAACTTATTGTTATACGCGAAGTGGCCAAGTTGGAACTGGATTGACGCACGGGTTCAGTACAAGGCCGCGCAGCCAACGTGCAAATCGCCGCCCCGTAGCGTATCGCAGTCATCTCTATCACTCTGTTCAGTCCAATTTGGTAACTACATATAACCTGTTGAAAAGTTAGTAATACCACGTAAACGTAACTTATCGAACCTGGCCGCGTAGCCAACGTTACAATCGTTAACGCTCCGTAGCTTAGCGTAGTCATCTCTCTCTATTACTCTTCCATAATAGTGCAACTGTGACAGTTGCGTTTCGTTCGCCACGGAGCGTGTATGATATGCACGTTGGCTACGCGGGCTGGGTGCTTAGACAACGTGCTAATCATTAAGGCTGGTTTTAGTGTCATGCGGACCGTCATTACCGTCAGTACGGATCGCTCCGCACGTATTATAAGTAATGATGCGGTCTACGGTGGAGCACGCTTACCTATGAGATACCTATTTACTCCCCCTTGAAGAGATTCAGATTGTACTCATGCGGAAATACAGACTCGAGCAGGCCATTCCACTCCTTAGCAGTTAGCATAAGGAATGTTGAAGCGAAACGCTTCGTATGTATTTGTGGAATACCTACCATGAAGCGATGCCGAAGTGCCGATTGTCTGGTAGTCCGATGGTGAAATGGGGACGCCGGAATAAGGACTTTTCCCTATTTGGTCTATACATGCTTATACGCGCATATGCGTACTCGTTATATAACGTTAGTCTGAACCGTTCAAAACCTTGTTTAAGTAGGTATATTAACTTTGATTTCAAATATCTGATTATCTTTATTCATATTTCAGTAAACATGATAGGTATTTTGCAATTTCGACTGAATTCGATTCGAGATATGTGTTATTTATTAAGATACCTAATTAAACACTAAGTAATATAATTTTTATATTATTATTAATACATATGCTGTGGAATTTTTTATGCGAACAACAGGCAAACTACAGGAATTAAGCCGTTTTGTTGTCGCCTTGTGAGTTTTTGTTTTATTTGATAATTTAATTAGATGCAATGCAAAGTTGTGCAATACTGTACGATATATTATATAAGGATTAGGATGAGGACGAGGACGAGAACGCTGCGGTTCGGTTCAGTACGGTAAGGTTGGGTTTGATTAAGTATGATACGACAGAGATGATATGACAGAGATGGCGCTCGCGTCATGTAAACATCGGCTCTGCGATTATTGCTTATTTAAAAATAGTTGTAATTATAACATTAAGTGCTGCGCATGCTTAAAATACAGGAACAAGTGTAATTAGCCAGTGACATTACTATCCCATTGTTAAGTGAACTAACTATAAAAGAAATATCGTGTTTTTCGGGTGGAGTGAGATACTGTTAAAAATGCTTAAAACTGTTCGTAAATGTGAAGTGCAAGTCAAACACTCGATATATTATAGACGAACAACAATTTTGTAAAGGAACATGGATTAAAAACACTTTTCTAGTGACAAAAATATAGTGTTATACAATTAATTGAGTGTTTGTTAAAAAAGTGGTAGAATTGAAACAACTAGAATTCAAACAATCCTTATCAACCCTACTTAAATACCGGATTTCAAGTTGTTGACTGTATAACTATTTTTCGCCACTTTATCACGTGAGCTCATGGCCTAGTGGCATGGAGTGTTGCTTAAACTGAGACACTCTTAAGTGCCGTGTGTTCCAATCCAGTGAACGGTCTAACTTTTTGCTTTTTTTTTTGTGACTGCATAGACGGGTCTACTAATTGGCGAGAGTTCGTATCCTACAGACGACATTAAGTGTTTTTGTTTATTTTTTGTTTTTTCAATATATATATTCTCTTCGTTCACTGACTGCAAAAATGCTTAGCTACTGCGCATTGTGCAAGAATCTGCTAGAAGATACACATTATATCACATGTCATGATTGTGACAAGCATTATGACTTGGATTGTGCCAACATGGAAAAGGAGCGATACGATATCATCAAGTCTGAGAATATGACATGGACATGCATAGCTTGTCAAGTCAAGACTCGAGAAGGAAGTCCCGAAAGTCCAGGAACTTCTGATAATGTTACTAGACGACGCAAGCCAAAACTTTCAAAATGTTGTGAGGACTTATCTTTGAGTTTTACAGATGACACAATCAATAACTTTAACATTATAAACTCGACCGTGATGGACCAGAGCCTCCCAAATTTAGGATCACAAACCAACAACTACGTGATTGAGGAACTTAGACTGCAAGTAAAGAAATTAAAGGTAGCAAAATTAAGTGCAGACGATGAAATCTCAAAATTAGTTAACGAAAACAGCAGCTTGGAAAAAGAAATCCAAAATTTACGCCACAAAAATGACATATATAAAAGTCTCATTGATGGTCGTGCTAGCTTTTCACCAACAAATACTCCCCAAAGAAAAACTTCTATGAAACGAGTTTCTAGCTCTCCCAAGACGCCTCGTGAATCAACAGAAATTACGTTGCTCAATAATATTATAAGAGACTTAAGACATCAATTGAAAAACGCTACTGAGCAAATAAATATACTTAATATAGAAATACAAAATCTGAGAACAAAAATTTCTTGTAAGGAGCCTGATGTAGTACCGGTATCTAAGACAACCAAAAAGTTATGGAAACGTGGAAAGATGTGCATACTCAGTGAAAATGGAAAAAATAAAGTAGCCCAGATTGCAAATGAAGTCTTCTCTAACGATTTTGAAGTCTGCCATTACTTAACTAGATTTTCTGGAATCAAACATATGGTGAACAATTTAAGGGGCAAAGTTGAGTCTCACACAAAGCATGATTTTTGTGTGATGCTGATCGGAGAACAAGATTTCTTGACATCTAAAAATTATAAAGAATTAGTAAATAATATAAGGGATACTTTAATGAGCATGAAGAATATAAATTTCATAATATGCCTACCAACTTTTAAATGTCATCTTTCAGCCTCCATATATAATTGGAGAATTGAAACTTTTAATAATATTCTGTATGAAGATAATGAAACTTACAAATACGCATACTTACTGGATTCAAATTACAATTTAAGTTACGACAGTGACATGTTCTCTAGCAAACATGGAACACTTAATAATAATGGAATGAAGACCATTATTAACACCTTAAAGAATTTTATAGTGGAATTAGAAACTGTTAAAAAGGATACTTCTACGAGCTCCGAGGGTGGGCCTGAGATCAACGACGCGTGTGACCCTAATGTTGCTACAGACAGGCAGGAGACAAGACCGGGATCCGTAAACGGGAAAACGTCTTTCCTCACTGAGAATCACCATGAAAACACTGTTGGTAATATATATAAGTCTAGTTCAGGTACAAAAATTATTCAAGGAACGATCACGGACTATTTCCCCGTAGTTAAGAATTTAAGTACTGAAAATACGATGAATTCACCCATCGATGAAAATTACCCATTTAAGCTGCCTTATACTATTGATATTTCTCATGGGAACAATGTTTCGGACACAACATTGAAAAAATTTTTTCGTTCCCAAAAATAGCGTTAGTAACTTTTCTACTATAGGAACACACTGTAACAATAATAATATAGAATCATCTTGTGTAAAATTAGGTATTTTTTGCCAGAACGTATGTGGGATTTCAAATAAGAAAGAGGAACTTGAATTGTATTTACATAATCTCAACGAAATGACGCATTATGTTTGTATTACGGAACACTTTTTAAATGCTATCTCAGCGCCTCTTTTCAGTCTAACTGAGTTCAATATGGCGTCTTTTAATGTAAGATCCAAAAAAAAAAGAGGGGGTTCATTAATTCTTGGTCATATAAGGACAAAGTTTGAGGAACTTGTTATCTGTAAAAAAATGTACAGGGATGAATATTTCGAGGTTTGTGGGGTCAGAGATTGTAACACTAATCTGAATATAATTTGCTGTTATCGCAATCCAACTGCTGCAGACTTCGATCTATTCATGGACCAACTTGAGGGACTTCTGGAACACTTTTTTAGCAAAAAATGTATAATTTGTGGCGACTTCAACATTAATCTATTGGAGAGCAATAAAAGAACTACAGATTTTATTGCGTTACTTACGTCATACAACTTTAGATACTTAGTTTCACAAACCACTTACATACGTAATGAGACTCAGTCGTGTTTAGACAACATCTTAACGAACTTACCGGAAAATTGTGTGGCACCACCATTGGTTGACCACAACGGCATTGCGGATGGTCACGCTCGTTTACTGTGTAGTGTTTTTGCTGATGAAATTAATAAGCCAACAAACAACAATAAGTATATATGTAAGGAAATAAGAAAGATAAGCAACATTGGTAAGAAAACTTTTCGGGAAAGAATTATTGCAGAACACTGGATAGGCATAGGGCTAAACACCTTTATCCAGAAATTTAATAAACTATTCACAGAATGTTTCCCGAAAAAGAAAATAAAGGTATACGAAAAAAATTATACCCAACTAATTTGGATAACTAAGGGAATTCGAGTTTCTAGTAAAATGAAACGTCTACTTACTACAAACACAAATTCCATATCTGAGTCCATTGCTTGCTACAGAAAAAAGTACTTAAATATTTATAAACGGGTCATTAGAACTGCCAAAAGATTGTCAGTCCAGACAACAATTGATAAAGCAAAGAACTCTTCAAAAGAGATATGGAAGGTTGTACAAAAGCATCGAAACAAATTTACTCAACATAGCAAAGAAATTCAGATGCTAAAAATTGAGCAGGATGATGGTACTACTAAAATCGTTAATAATCCTAAAAATATGTGTGATATACTATTGGAACAATTCACTAACAGTTATAGCATGAGTAACCAGGCAGATGAAGCTATTCGATTGCTTCAGTGTCATGTAACAAGAATACAAGACGATATTATTTTTGATGAAGTCAACCCCGCTGAGGTAAGTTATATTGTTAAAAAACTAAAATCAAAGACTTCCAGTGGTTATGACGAGATTCCTATCGCTGTAATAAAGAAAAATATTGACATCCTAGCGGAACCTCTAACTTATTTCTTTCACGAATGTTTTATGGCTAGCACATTTCCGGATCAGCTTAAGATTGCAAAAGTATTACCGATACATAAAAAGGGCTCTAAATCTGATTCAAAAAATTATAGGCCCATATCTCTCTTACCAACTCTTTCAAAACTACTAGAGAGACTTATGAAGGACAGGTTGATGAAGCACCTTTTTCTACATAAAATCTTAAGCGAAAGACAATACGGCTACCAGAAAAGCAAGGGAACAAGTGATGCATTCACAACCTTGATTGGAGATATAGTGGGTCAGCTAAACCAACGTAGGAAAGTGGCGGGATTGTTTTTAGATTTAAGCTCAGCTTTTGACACAGTTGATCACAATATATTACTCGCCAAGCTGGAACATTATGGAATTAGAGATGGGACGTTGTCACTTTTTCAATCCTATTTAAATAACAGGAAACAATTCATACAAATTAAGAAGACATCAGACAATGAGGAGAGGGTTCACAGTTCTAGTATGGCTAAACTAACAAGAGGAGTTCCACAAGGATCCATATTAGGTCCAATTTTTTTTATAATTTTTATAAATGATTTAGATACTTTTATAACGAATAATCTTCCATGTACTCAGCTTGTAGCTTTTGCTGATGACACAAACGCGAGCATATCAGCGGAAAGCACTTCAATATTAAATGACAGAGTTAATGAAACTTTAAAACATTTTAATGCTTGGTTCAGTGTTAATAACTTATTATTAAACTGTAAGAAAACCAATGTCTTGTTTTTCAGATCCACTGCCAGAAATAAAGAAGTGTTAACCATTTTTTCAAATGGAACTGCTATCCACCAAGTGGAATCAGTTAAATTTCTTGGTGTTAATATAGACGATAACCTAAATTGGAAAAACGAACTGCTTGCAATAGCAAACTCTATTAGTTCTGCTTGCTATGCCCTAAGGAGTCTTAGAGACGAAGCAAAGCTATCTCAACTAAAGATTGTGTACTACGCATTGATCGAATCCAGGTTACGGTATAGCATTAAGTTTTGGGGTAACAGTTATAAGTACAATATACACACAGCTTTTGTGGCTCAAAAAAGGGCAATAAGAACGATAGCTAGAATACCACAGACAGAGTCATGTAAGAGCTATTTCTTGGAATATGAAATTCTCACTGTTCCCAGTCTGTATATTTTAGTGGTACTAACAGATCTAATTAAGTCTATTTTTAATATAGAGACACCAGAAGATAGAGAACTCCGTCTAGCTACTAGGAGAAAAGACTTGCCACAAACTATCACGGCTAAGCTTAAAGTAGTTAAGCACTCGGCAAGCTATCAGGCCATTGTTCTCTTTAATAGATTACCGGTTGAATTGAAGATGATCGTCAATGTAAACAGGTTTAAAACCAAACTTAAGACATATTTGCTAAGCAAGTGTTTTTACACAGTGGAAGAATTTTGTCAGCCTACTAATTAGAATTATTGACATAATTGACATATTCTTTATTTTTTTTAGTTTTATAAGTTCTGACATTCTATATTTTGTTATATATATATATATATTTTATTAGTAAATTATTTTGGTTATCGATGAGCAAATTAACGTGTAATATGTGTGTGTATAGGGTATTGTGTTTATGTAAGACTACTTTAATGTATAATTTCAAATGCGATGTACAAGTTGCTTATGAATAAATGAAATGAAATGAAATGAAATGATAAGATTGGGTTCGTTTCAGTACGGTACGGTAGGGTTTAGTTCATTATTAACTAACACAAACGGAACTTAATCGCGTATTAAGTTTTAAATTTACCTCCGACGTTTCGAGGACGGCGTTGTCCCCGTGGTCTCGGAGAAGACTGGCTAAAGTTGACATCAACATCTTCTAGCCACGCGAGATTTTCGAACTACCCGCACTTGGTCTTGTTTTTTTTTTGCGCGCTAAGGATGTTACCTGTCGACACACAACACTAACGATATTAGATTTATCGACTGTCGATATTCGTTCTCGCTCACATATACTAATGACTGGATTCCATGTAGACGAGCTCCCCAAACCCTCGTCCCGATTGAAATTGCAATATTTTTTGGTTTCAATGGCTTCGCCCGCACTTTTCTGCTGTAGAAACGGCGATCCGTGGAAAGGATTTTAGGGTTATGCAGCTCGATCCAGTGGTTTGGTCCTGACTCCAGTAAATGCTCAGCCACAGCAGACTTGTTCATCTGAAGATTTTTGACAGCTGTGATATGTTCCATAACTATTTCTGCTATGGTGCGCTTTGTTTGCCCGATATAGGAACTACCACAACTGCAATCAATTTTATAAACGCCAGGTGACTGAAAAGGAATAACGTCCTTTGGCGACCTTAGGCTCCCGACGACTTTGGATAAAGGGGTATAAACTGTCTTTATAGAGTACTGTTCCAACTTTATCCGTTAAGTACTTACCCCTTTTTAGGGTTCCGTAGTCAACTAGGAACCCTTATAGTTTCGCCATGTCCGTCTGTCTGTCTGTCTGTCCGAGGCTTTGCTCCGTGGTCGTTAGTGCTAGAAAGCTGAAATTTGGCATCGATATATAAATCAATAAAGCCAACAAAGTCGTACAATAAAATCTAAAAATTTAATTTTTTTTAGGGTACCTCCCCTACACGTATATTGGGGGTTAAATTTTTTTTTTGCTTCAACCCTACAGTGTGGGGTATCGTTGGAAAGGTCTTTCAAAACTAATAGGGGTCTTCAACAATTTTTTTTTGATTAAGTGAATATATTCGGAGATAATCACTCCGAAAGAAAAAAAATGTGCCCCCCCTCTAACTTTTGAAACATAGGTCCAAAAAATATGAAAAAAATCGTGGAAGTAGAGCTTAAGAAATACATTAAACGAAAACTATAGCGGACATGATCAATTTAGCTGTTTTTGTGTTATCGCAAAAAGTTTTCCCTTCATAGTAAAAAGACTTACTTTAATTAGGTACTGCTTATGCAAATTTGCCTATTTGTTTAACTCGGGTGAAAGGTACCGTTTCATCCCTTGGTTAACAATTTACTATACTTTAAGCTCCAGTTTAGCTTATTGTGACGGAAGAGTCAGCGGCGTAGCGTATGTGTTTGCCGCCCGGGGCCGATCAGAAATTTGCCGCCCCAATTTATGACCAACATCATTTAGACAAATCATAAGTTCAGTCACAATGATTTATACTGATAAAAAAGTTACAGTTTTGCATTATTCTATGTAAAATTCGAAAGAAGTTAGGTTAGCCTATATTCTCTTTATTATTTTACTTTATTAGGTACACTAAACAGATATCGTACAATATCATGAAAAACATATATTTGCATATGATGGCTTAAAAACTAGCATGAGATCCAAAACAAGTGTACACAGCATGCTTTACAAGTAAGCGCAAATGAATAAAAAATCATGCATATATATATATCACACACGCATTCACACACACACACAGACATATTCACAAAACAACCGCGCCGATCGCATATATTATATATTAGATATTATGACTAGGATATATAATGACCGACCTGTCAAAAAGGGACCCGTCTGAAAATCAGCGCTGGGTATATATCTAGCAATAAAGCTGAGACAGGTACCCATTGCCTATACCAAAAAACCAGATAAGTAGTTAAAAATTTAGGAGCTAAATTGTTTGTGATTTTTTTTGGATAAATTATTTTGTGCAGTTAAGTGTATTTTGTTTTATCTCACGTTGTATGTTATTTTTTATTTTGTATCTTTGGTAGTTGGGGCAATAAATATTTTTTATCTTTATCTTTATCTTTAAAAAATGCGCGGCCTCGTCAAGGTGATTTTGATCACTATTTATGTATTTTTCTTTTTTACATGGTTGAATCGTACATAAAACAAATGTTGGGTCTTTTATCTTTCATTAGATATATAAATCATGTGTATTGGACTGCCAAAATTGCAACTGTACCTACATGTTTTACCAAACCTACTCTTTGAATGGCAGTCAAAAATAAGCGTGTTACTGAAAAGTACCCTAAGTATTAAGGGTATTAGCTGAAGTATAGACTTGTCGAAGAACTAAATACTGGTGATACAATTGCATTCTAATAAAATAGGTTCATACAAATATGTACCTATTTTATTTATGGGACACTGATTTTTACTCCCTTTTGTGGAGTATATTTGTGTCAGTGCACATGGAAAAGTACCTTGTTGCAGGTATTGAGTTATGCATAGTTCCAAAAAGTAGATTGAATTTGCTATCAATACAAAAAAGAATAATGACTGTAGGTGGAACCACTATTTTTATATAAATTTTTGAATTTTCGACTTCCGAAATGCACAAGTTGAGAAAATTGCATTTAAAGTTTATAGTGGCAAAAAACACACTTCTACTTCGAAGTTACATAGTTAAGCATATAATCATAATCTTTGGATGTTAAAGAATTATAATAAAGGTGAATTGTCTAAAAATACATGTTAATTATTCTGATTCCTTAGGTTGAACATGCCAGGGTGGAAGAAACACGAAAGTCTTAATTATACCCAATTCATAAAATAATGAGATTAAAATTGTTAGTTTCTCATCATAGTTACATATTCTATGGCATTTTGGGACAATTGAATGAAAGGAAACTCCATAATCATAAAGAAATTTAATAATTACCGCATTTTTAACAATTACAAAAAAGATCACTAATAATATTAAAAATCAACTAAATAATTACTAAATTCATGCTATATCACAAGATCAAATGGTATCGAGCGTGGTGTACCACAATGGTATAATAGAAATGGTGTTAAAGCAGTTTTTTTTAACAATAAAGTTTAGTGACTCGGTCGAAACTTTTGTATGGAAACGTAACTATAGGGTACCTTGTCACGACATTTACTAAACTTTAGTAACTTAAACTCGAAGATCACTATTTTAGTACCTATAATGCAAGAAATATCTGTAACAAAATGTTATTTAGGATAATTATAGCGGAAATCAATGTATTCTTATTTATAAAAACTTCTGTTTTAGTCGTGTGAGACATAAAGTTTAGCATTTTACTAAACTGGGTACCTTGTCACGCTAAGTCATTATCTTACATAAATGGAGTAAAACTAGAAAAAATAACTCAATTGTGTACATAACTGCACCTAATTTATGATTTATCAGTCTTTCGATCAATATTATAATACTAATTAAACGTCAAACAACTAAAATCACGGCTCAATTTTTCATTGACTAAATTCGAGATCAACAAATTAATTATTATACACCTCGTGACGCGACCTTGGTGTGGTTTTAGTAGGAGAAATATACCTAATCGGTATTTTCCCTCAATCTATCCTCAGCATGGACAACACACGATAGTGAAGGTGCAATTCTGTATCGATATCGATGAAATAGGTTTGGTGAAATATTCCGGGCATGGTTATTTAAATCAAAATACTTTGTTTTAGTACAAAACAAAATAAAATAAGTAAATGTAATGTCGAGGTCTGTAATGATAGAATTATTGGATTTTTTTTATATAACACAACGGCAGCCGACTGCAGACTAATATCGCGCACGGCGCGCGGCGCACGAGTCGCGTCACATTCCCCTTCCCCGCCCCATCCCCCGGCCCCTCGGCACCTTCACCTTCAGCACCTCTCCAGCCTCTGATCTAAGTAATGGCAAACGTATTAAATTAAAATAAATAGTTATTTCATACAAGAGTCATGCAAGCTGAATGTTTTCTTATAGAAAACATTAAGTATTTTTTTGGTTCAAAAAATCATTTTGCTATAGACCGATCCTATACCCTATCTTAGAAAGAGGTTGTTGACTACCCGCGATGGAAATATTGTCAAAATTATTCAAAATTTAAAGGCTTTTAAGACATGGCGTGACAAGGTACCCTGACTACTAAACTTTATAGTCGGAGAAATATACTAAAAAAACATAATTTTACTGATATTCTTATACACACGTGTTCCTTGGGATGTAAATAACCCAATTATAACACAAGCCCATTTTGGCACTTTTTCACCAGCTTCCACAAAAACTCATGTAACTCGGTAACTAAATGTCGTGACTAGGTACCTTTCCAGATGCACTGACACATTTTTTCACAATTCAGCCGCGTAATCGCGTCTAACGACAATCCCTAAGTAAACAAGTAGGTAGTAAATAAAGTCGCGTTCTTAATTTTAAAACAATTATATTACGTTTTCATTAGTATAAAACAAGCTTTCAAATCATGGCTAACTTTTTTTATCAAAAACTTTGTAGGTAAGTATTACACATTATCAGTCAAAACCTTTGTGACATAACTTATGAACTGTCTAGACAAAGTTAGGTAAAAGTGGTAAAATACAAAAAAAATATGTTCAAATACTAAAACTCGACTACTTACTGAAAATCTGGCTCTTAAAACTATGAAAACAGAAAAAAATCTCACCTGAAGTAACACACAGAAAATATTGTATATTTACATCTTTTAAATACAATGTAACATAATTTACTAAATTTTGTATACACTGTGGGAACGAGTAACCCACGTGACTTTAACCACGTATTCTTGAGGGCCTACGGCGAACCACGTTCCACGTGTTGCCTCTCTGTCGCACTTGAAAATTTATACGTAAGCGTGACAGCGAGGCAACACATCGAACGTGGTTCGCGGTAGGCCCTCTGAGGTCATAAGGAGCAGAAAAAATTATTTGTTTTTGATCAAATTCGACAAAAAAATGTATGTGTTTTATGCACACGACACGTTATTTATTAAAAAAAACATTACAACGAATAATAGTTTTTTATTATTTACAAATAAATGCGAGTTTCCTTTAAAACTTTAATATCTGTTAGTAGGAGGTTGTCGTTGTCGCAGTCGTAAAGGCGTTTTTCACTGGGTTATTGGGTTATTTATTATACAAACGAATTTTCACAATAATTGTCATTATCTCTATCAAGACCGATTTTAAAAAACATTATATATGACATTTTAGTCTCTAAATGCGGTCAAGAATACACCTTTAACATCTGTCGGATTACTCGTTCCCACGATGTATACTTAATATTCACAAAAATATTCAAAGGACAATCGTGGTAGTATGCTACAGTCATAACTTCATAAGCTTTAACCCTTTACCAGGCTGACAGTTCAAAGTCAGTCTTACTCATCGAAAATAGAACACATGTTTGAAGAGCCGCATGTGGGAAATATATATCTCTTAGCCTGGTAAAGAGTTAAGGTAAATGATTATTACAGATGAGAATATTTTCTTGTTTCATACGTTTTAGAGCGCGATTTTCAGTAGTCTGCTTTTCTATATGAACTTTTTTTATTTAATTAATCTTGGGGTTATAATTTCGTGATTAATTATTTAAAATCATTTTACATTATTTTTGTGCGCCTTCAGTAAGTACAGCAGTTATAGGCATGTTTTAAGTTATACCTATAACCAGGCGGCCTACCGCAAAAACCGAAATTCACTAATAGCAGGGATTTTTTTTTTTACTCTCACTAAGACGTAATAAGAGTGACGGAGAACAATGCCCGCAATTGACGAACTTCGATTTTCGCGGTTATAGCCCAGCGAACAATCGTGTAAGCTCGGCGGTGTAAGCACTCCGGCAGCGATTGACCGCCCCCCACGGCCGCCCCGCGCCGTGAGCTCCTGCGGTGCATTGGTTCGTCTCGTGGCACGATTTGAAAATATTGATTTCTTAATTTTATATTTTTTTAAATACCGTGTTTTGCCGCCCCCTCTCATGTGCCGCCCGGGGCCATGCCCCCCCCCCCCCTAGCCCCCCCTCGCTACGCCTCTGGGAAGAGTAACTACGGAACCCTACACTGACGAGCGTGGCCCGACATGCTCTTGGCCGGTTTTAATTATTTACATACGGCAGAATTGCCGGTTCTCTGGAGACATCAGGACGTTTCCCTCTTGCTTTCCGTCTGGGTCGCCACTTTTTTACCTTATACCCGTTCCTTTTTAGTACCTCCTGAATGTGCGACATCTCGCTCTTTAAATATTCAAGGTCACACAAATCGTGTGCTCTGTTCACCCGAGAGCCCAGTTTGTGTTAGTTAATATTGTGTAAAAACCGTGAAATTATAAATCAGGGCTTAGTTCAGTTCGGTACCGTGTGGTGTGGTGCAATACCGTACTGTTTGGTTCTGTCTGTTTAGTTCAGTTCAGTCCAGTGAATTTAGTAAGGATTGAAAAGCGGGGTGGAAGTGAGATACTTGATGCATCGCCTGATAATTGATATAAGTATATGCTATGTATTCTTGAGACATATACTCATGCGTCGCTCTAAAACAACGCGTCCGATCATCACGATACGTCGAGAAAGGGCTGGACCCGTTTCCTGGTGGTATCAGATGGGCATATTTAGGACGTACATAATCTCGTCTGTCAAGGTGTTTCGGCAGCAAAAGCCTTGGCAGACTTATATATTCCTGAAATGAGGGTTCATACCTACCGAAGTACCGACTGGAATTGGTTTCATGATGGTATCAGATGGATATATTTAGGGATACCGATGGTGACCTTGCTTACATAATCTCGTCTGTGAAGGTGTTATGGCAGGAAAAACCTTAGCAGACTTATATATTCCCGAAATGAGGGTTCATACCTACCGACAACTGCTGCCATAACTATTATTTCGATATCAGACGGGTTCAATCAGCCCGCCTTTTTCGCACCGGAAGTGGCCTTCTTTTTGGTACTTTCGGCAAGTTCCGCCATGGCAGATTATCAAATTCGGACAGTTCGGACTTATTAGCATCGCTTTTATAGGAAACCATTGTGCATTTCATCGCGGTATCAAGTCGGTACGAAATTTTGCAGTCGGCTCTTCTACCACTGATTTTATTAATTTTCAATGAACCCCATTCCCCATCAACCCGCTTTAACAAATGGTTTTTAATAAAATTGAGCTCTCAGGCAACAAACACGAGAAAAAATACGGCCGATATGATAACCTCCTCCTTTTTGAAGTCGGTAAAAAAATAAGCACGGTATTTAAGCTTGTTATTTATTTGACTAAGAAAAATCCTCTCCTAATACCTAATTAAAATACCAGGAATGTTATATAATAAACACCCCCATAATGGAACAGGCGCCAGTAATGGGATGGTATAGACAAATCCTATAAAACAAGTATTTACCATCAGTTTTTAAACGCTGACAACATTTACCATAAACAAGAGCCAACAAGCTGCTTAAGTTTAATTTTTCATTGATATTTGTTAGTTTGAAAATTAATGACGCCATACATCCCATCACTGGAGCAAAAAACAATATTTTTAAATGGTTAATAATATTGAAACCAATTGCAGTAGCTTCCATTAAATACATAGAAAACATAGAGGAAGAATTGGACATTCTACTTTTAAGGCATAAAGTGGTCACAATTGTTCAGATGTCGGTAAATATCTGTAGGGACTGCGTCCTACACTCGCCCAAGCTTTAGATGATATCAAATAAATAATATATTAATTTAGCTTTTCCCGTTACGCGCAATGTGCATTTTAGTTAATAGCAAACGTAACTGTTTATTATGACCGTTACAGGGATGAGCTTGTAAAAGCATTGTAATATAAGTACCTAATCTGTTTCCTTCCCTTTGTCGGCACTTGCCTTTGTGTTATCTCTCTTTGTTTTATTTCTTTGTCAGTTTCCGAATATTGTTAACTTTAAGTCATAAACTAATTTGTAGCCAGCGGGGTAATTCTTGGGAAACGTTAGGATTCGCCATGTGCGAAACCGTTATAGGTTCTGTACCGCTATTCCTATTGCGTACCTGATGCAAGGTTATAATCATAGGGATCGCGGGAGTCAAAGATAGTTGGTAGTCAGACGTCAACTCGACAAGTTGTCTCGTACCTATTATCACAGGTTGAGCTTGATATCGTATCGCTCCCTACTTATTATTGTAATTAGTGTTAGTTTAGTATTGAGTTGTGTTAATATAGATTTATTATTTTTACCGCGTCTGAACTTTTTATTTGCAACAATCCCAACACCTAAGTACATATACCAAACCCCTCTGCCAAATATCAAAAATACTCCAATTTTTCTCTTAAATGTCCCATGATTGGTGCCGTTAACATAGTCCCCTCGGCTTAGCAGTTAGTGACTGGCTTATTTTATTTGAACAATTTTTTCTGACACTTCCCACAATTCACGAGCTAGTTCAAGATCTTGAGCAGTTCTCGAAGGTTTCGCTTCACAGCAGTCTTGAAAGTAGCGGCCGCTAGTCGCCGCGAGCTCTGGGGCTACTGCCAGGTGCACTGTCGTCTGAGCACCTTCCCAAGGATTTTTGCAGAACACCCTAACTATAAACAACACATGCTTAACGACGGGTATGGTAGTTATGATGCCAGTATCCACGCACCCCGGATGCAAAGAGTTAGCTGTTACTCCAGTGCCTTTCAACCGTCGGTCCAGCTCAACTGTCATCAAAATATTGCATAATTTCGATGCATAATACATCTTTCTCACGTTTACCGTTTTATCTGTCTCTTTCTCACCATTGAGGTTATTTAAATCAAAACACCCTTGATGATGCCCCATAGATGCAACATTTATTATACGACTCGGCGCTGACGATTTTAGTTTCGGTAAAAGTAAGCAAGTTAGCAGAAATGGTCCAAAATGGTTAACCTGCATGCCTAGAAGTAATCCGTCTTCGGTTTTTATGAGTGTTGAGCCGTATATGGCCGCATTGTTAATGAGGATGTCCAATCGTTCTTGTGTAGTGTTAATATTCATGGCAAATCTTCTGACTGATTTGAAACATGCGAGATCGAGGTGTAGGTAGTGCACATCAGGATTACCGGTGGCGGTGATGATCTGGTCCTTGGCTGTGACGCCTCGGCGCTCGTCCCTACACGCCAATATTACTCGTGCCCCTCTCTCCGCTAGATTCTTAGCTGTTTCGAATCCTATTCCCGAATTAGCTCCGGTCACTATAACAACTTTTCCCACCAAATGCTGACCGCTCTTGCAAATACCGCTCGTAAGTTTGATATAAACCCATGAGAGGAAGATTAAAAATAATAAGTATAAAAACCACATGATGACTGGCCGTAACGTAAGGTGTGTATCGCACTGTGAATGTTAAAATTAAAATAAAGTCTATGAGTACCTAGGTGCTTAAATATGGAAGGTCAACTATTAGGAGGCCAAACATATCTACACCAACAATAAGTTATAAAAACTAATCAAGGAAGAATGATATGACGATATCTGCCTACTGCCATTTCAACGCACTTTTATTTAGACACACAATAAATATTCAACATGCGATTATTAAACAAAACAACTGTTACACGCGTAGAGTATTTATGTAATCACTATTATCAAACAAATACAAGGAACACAGCTAGGTTTTCCACCCGTGCCGCCATCTTGACCGCTATGAAAACCATCCTCTCTATCAACATTTTTAGGGTTCCGTAGCCAAATGGCAAAAAAAACGGAACCCTTATGATTCGTCATGTCCGTCTGTCTATCCGATTTTGGTGTAACGACTATTTATCAAAGATTACATTTATAACCACTTTTAAACGTTTGTAAATTCTTTTGTTATTATGATATATGTTTATCTTACATAAAGCTATTTATTACGTTAATTAGTATTATAACATATGGTGGAATATTACACCGGATGCATCAATGCAATACTATAGTAAAAGGCTAATCATGCATGACCGTGTTTTATTTAATATTAACAGCAAGTATCAAATTGAAAAAGTTTGATAGCAAAAGGTGTTTTGCCAATAATAAAGGTTTAAATTATCTTATATTCTAACACGATGTACTAACCTAAGGGCTAATTTAGACAGTTCGAGAAGTCACATGCGAGTTTTATTACATTGCGATCGGTCGGCTGAAATGGACTGGACTCTATGGTCCACAATGTAACTAAAATCGCATGCGAGTTCGCGCCGTCTAAATGAACCTTAACTTGGGTAAAAAAAAACTAGTTACTTGTCGCCATGGTTACGGTCGCCTGGGTCACTTTTAAAACCCTGGTTTTTTGATATTTAAAATAGTTAAAATATATTTTTTTATAACGGCCTCCTACCCTAGAAGTTAGTGACTGCCTACGAAGCAGTAGGTCCCGGGTTCGAATTCTGGCAAGGGCATTCATTTGTGTGTTCATCACGAATATTTGTTGCTATGGATGTAATCTATTTATCTATATGTTTCCCACAAAGTTTTAAGTCATAATGTATTGTTTGTCCGCATTTTCGTTAGCCATAATTTGGTTTTTCTTAGAAACGCGTAACTTTTCTGGATTGCCATAAAACAAACCTAACCTATCTGGATTTACTAGGGTTTAATACTGTTTAGTATTAAAAGAAAAAGTTATGTTTTTTGGTTCCAGGAAACAGATTAAACAGGTAGAAAACCATCAACCGATTATCATTATCTCGGGAAATGAGGTAGAACGTGTATCGGAGGCGCGAAATCTGGGAGTTTTGATGGATGAGTCATTGCGTTTCGAGGGTCACATAGCGCAAATTGCGAAGAACGCATTTTACAGACTTAAAGTACTTTATCGGATTCGCGATTTCCTTAGTGTTGATTTGCGAATTAAGTTTTGTCTCTCATTAGTACTCTCTAAATTTGATTATGCTGATGTCGTTTATGGCCCACGTTTATTAGCTAGTACAGACCGGATGATGCAAAGAGTGCAAAACGCCTGCACACGTTACTGTTTTGGACTCACCCCACGAGAGCACGTGACGCCATATTTGAACTCAGCACGTATTCTTAAAATGTCACTACGCAGAGAATTGCATCTTTCATCTCTGTTATTTGGTGTTTTTGAAACGTCTAAACCAGAGTATCTATTTAATAAGTTTAAATTTCGTAGTAGCAGGTCAAGCTTGTATGGAATCAGATCGGTTTGCGATGATTTGTTACTGCCTCGCTGTCACTTTGCCGTTTTAAAAGGTAGTTTTAAATACTCAGCAACAAAATGCTGGAATAACTTACCGCCACCTATCAAAAACTTAAATACAATTAGTACTTTTAAATTAAAACTCAAACAACAACTTCTAGAATATCAAAGCATGCTACCTCCTGGTACTAGAGTAAACCGTCGTATCTGTAGTGGTCGAAATCGTTCTTGTGCGCCGTTCAACTTTGTTAATCTCGGTACCTACTTATAGTAAAATTATTACATTCATGTTATTTATTTCCTCAATATATACTTTATTACCCAACGTATTTATTTAGCCTAAACATTAAACCTACTTTCACATATGTCATAGTGTCGTACAGTATAATCTTATAAATATATCCATAAACATAAACATATATTTGCATACCTATATTATTTTCTACACAAACTAAAACAGTCTTAGCCATACAGTTTCCGACAAGCAGCAAGTAAATTCGTATTGTACGAAGGGTCGGCCTGAAAACCAGCGTTGTAGTAGGTAAGCCTGCTGCAACACATGCTGAGGTTCGCTCCTTTTTAGCATCATAATTTTAAAAGTTTTTTTTATATCTACATGTAAACATAAATTTGTGCGTAATTAAGTTTCATTTTAAGGCTTGTAATGTTTTGTAGCATTGCCTGTAAACATTTTTCAATGTGGTGTTAAATAAAAAAATTCTATGTTGTCTATGTCTATCTATAGGATAACCTAAGGAAATTCCTGAAAAATTTACGGTTTGAGAGTTATGACTAATGGTAATATGACTATCATTACATTATGACTTTCAATAATTATGCCAAACAAAGGGATCCGAAGTAGAGTGTATATAAGTATGGTATATCGCCGCCTCGCCTAGTAGCCATAGTACAAGCTTTGGTTAGATTAGATAGGTAGCATTTATTGGTAAAAAACAGTCTTCGGTTTTCGGTTATAAAAGTAAGTATAAAAGTAATTACAATTGATAAAGTCAGTCATGTTGGTTGTTCCCTGTGACTGTGAGGAAATCGTCGATAGTGTAATAACCTTTTTTAGGAGTAGAATTTTAAAATTGGGGCTAGTTTGATCCGTGTAAGATTGTCCCGGAATATTTATTTATATTTTATTACAATTTTATGGCACCTATTACCTATATAACCCATTTCCATAATGGACCATCAGTTTAGCATATTAGTACGAAAAAAGACAAACTATATGCTAAAGCATAGTTCATATAGAATTGGCACATAATTAGCAATGTGTAAAAAATAATAATTCCATGGCGGGAAAAAAATTGACAGTTACAGTTCAATCACCAACCTTCAAAGTATTAATTGTCAAAATATTTTTTTCCTAGCTTTATGCATTTTAAAGTTTTCGACCATGAAAATTGAGAACAGGAGATTGATTGTGCACAAATACTTCGAAAATTCTTATCGATCCCGGACAAAGACAGCTAAGTCGCTTAAGATGTTAAAAGCTAGTATTTGTGGGGTCATAAAACGTTTCAAGGAGACTCTATCAGCTGACAGGAAAACACAAACTAATCGGAGGTCTGGGACAAATAACAAGATTTTGGGAAAAAAGACCTAAGGTCACTCAAACAAAATTCAGGACGGTCTAATTACGATTTATCCCAAAAAATCAAAGAAACTTCTACAAAGATAAAGATGATTCACCTCAGAGGTGGCTATAAGAGCTATCGAGCAATAAAACAGCCAAATCGGACTGTTAAACAGATCCGACAAGCTAAAATACTAGCTCGACTATTGTACGACCCAGTATTGACAGAATTCGAAGGTTGCTTGTAGTTGGACGACAAGACGTATGTAAAACTCGATTTTAATCAACTACTCGGTTCGAAGTTTTATATGGCCAATAATAGAGGTCATTTACCCGAAAAATATAAGTTCGTGAAACTTGACAAGTTCGCAAAAAAACATATGATATGGCAAGGAATTTATAATTGCGACTGTAAGACGAAAAGTTTTATAACATAGTCAACAAATAAGTCGGACCTTTATATTAAAGAGTGCTTAGAGAAATGAGTATTGGCATTTATTAGATCCCATAACGGTCCTGTGAAATGTTGGCCAGATTTAGCCAGCTGCCACTACTCAAAAAAAGTTTTGGCATGGTATGCTAATAATCAGGCCAAATACATACCCCGCGAGATGAATCCTTCGAATTGTCCCCAATTTCAATCTATCAAATACTATTGGGCAATCATGAAATAAAATTAAATAAGACTAGTCAAATTGTCCAGGGTATCAATTCATTGCGATCTACAAGAAATCAACACGCCAAAAATGTCGACAAAAGTGTTGTGCAGAAAATTACGGGGGTCCATTATGAAAACAGTTCGTAATTATTAACATAACAGAGATTTTTTTTAATTTATACATATTTGAAAGCTAAATATATTACTATTTAAAATTCACCATTCATAACTTTCTTATTTTATTAACTTAAAAAAATAACAATCTTCTAGTGCGTACCAATTCTATATGAACTATGCTTTACTGTTGTCGCCTGGTTTACGGCACAGAACAATAACAAAAAAAGTTGATCCACCTACCTACTACGCCCCACTTAAAAAATACTAGGAACATATTTAAACGTTTTTTAAAACATGTCACATTATCAGTATTTATAATGAAGTATTTTTACTGAGCAAAAAGCGAAGTAAACAAAATATCGGCCAAGAGCGCAAGAGCGGGGTCGTGTTCAGTTTAACCCTTTACCAGGCCCCGAAGAACCAGCGTGTCTTAATACGTACTTTATATGCTGTTGCAACCGTATTGAACGCCTTGTAAAAAATGTATTTATGAACGTCGGAGATCTTCCTTTAAACCAGAAATAAAAATGTGGGTTAAGGTTATCCCATCGCCTGTCTAAGTAATGAACTGTCATACTAGATTTTGTCTTATTATATTCTTGATCAGGCCAAGGGATATATTCCACCCACATCTTATATCGGTTATAATAGTCAAGGTTTAACTCCAAATCTCCTACGAAACATTATATCAATCACTGAAAAAAAATCACTTACTTACGTGAGTTTTTATGACATGACAAGACAATTTACCGGGCCATGGGAAATATAGCTCCCACACAGTTAAACTCTAATAAGGCCATGGGATAATGTCAACCCACATCCTAATTCTGGTCATACACAATAATGCATGAATATTTAGCAATGTTTCCGATTACATTAGCTTTCAACACTCAAAATCTACAAAATATCAAAAAATTGTTCGACCTATGTACTTCTGTTTCATAGAAATTATGAAAAGTGTTCGAATTTCTCCGTAGTTTACTGAAATTAGCGTTCAAGTGAATTTAAACGGCTGCCAAAGATATATTACGCAATTTAGATCATAAAATAATATTTTCAGGGATTGACAAAATATTTTGTAGGTGGTTTGGAGTTAAAACCTGACTACGGTAACCGATATAAGATGTGGGTGAAATATATCCCTTGGCCTGGTAAAGGGTTAAGGTTCCATGGCAACTACCTACCTAAGATATTTTGGTATAAGTGTGTCTCGCGACAAGCGCGGATAACTCACGGGGCCTAGCCAAGATTCAAGGCTATGTGCGAAGTTGGTAGCGGGGGAAAGATTCCTCTATAAGATCTCTCAAGTGTTCATTTTTTTAGTCACTTGAATAGCCGCAGTTGTGCCTTCAAAGAGATGCATGTGGCCCGCGAGCCGAAGACATCTATTGTCAACTAGCAGTAATGATAAATTCCGCTACTTGACGCTAGATGTCGACTACGAAATAACTCGCGTTTTGGTAAGGTAAGGTGATGTATGGAGTTACCACTCTTTCTTTGCTCTATGGTTACGCCACAACAAACCAACAATTTCATCTTTGGTGCTTAAATACATAGACACCACATTCTTCCCTGGAACCTTCCCACCTCTCTTCGCCAGTAAGCTCTGCCTTGGATGACCGCTGCTAGGTACAAAGAAAGAACAGAAGCGTAATGAGGAAAAGGGCTTAGGAAGCGTTCGTAGCTTACTCGTAGTGGGAACAGCATGCGACTTTCAAACATGCAGGACCTGGGCGGCTACCGGGAAAATCGAAATTCGTCAATTGCGGGCATTTTTCTCTGTCACTCTTATTACGTTTTAGTGAGAGTAAAAGAGAAAGATCCCCGCAATTTGCGAATTTTGGTTTTCGCGGTAGGCCCCCTGGCTCATAGGTACTCGTACCAATCAGCTAGTTTTTCGGAACTTGTGTACGAAGTATCATTTTATGTTTACCAGTCGCTTTTCGTTGACGGAAAACATCGTGAGAAAACCGGAATACAGACACATGGACGTGTACGTAAGTAAGTGTATGTAAGTAAGTGTTTATACTTGTAACAAGGCCTAGTTTTCCCGCTGGATTGGATGGTTAAAAAATGGTGCCTATGCCAATTAGGATTAGTTGCCATGGGGAGCCCAAGATCCCATGAGCCTTGGCAAAATTCCAGGACAATTTAACCTTTTCAACGCTTTTCCACACGTGTCAAGAAATGCCATGGACGCCAAAAAGTTAACTGGTGAAGAGCGAATATGAAGCTTAACTGACAGTAGGAAAGTCGCTTTGACAACGTCCGCCATAGCCTTTTTAATGGTCATTGGCGGCGCGGGCACGACAGACGATGACCGTTTTAGTGGTCTTTGGCTTTGAAAAGGTTAACACTACGAAGAAGAGAAGGAATCAAGCAATCACAATTTTATTAAGTTACGCCACAACAAGCCAACAATTACATCATTGGTAATTTTGACACCACATTCTTCCCCGGAACCTTCCTACCTCTCTTCGTTAGAAAGCTCTGCCCTGGATGGTAGTTGTTCGTCTTGGTAATCATGGTCAGACGAGGCAGCTTGCTCAGGTTCTCTGCGGGGACGTACTTAGGGGTGCTGGAGATGGTGACTGGGGTTCTTTCGAATCTTCGGTCCGAGTAGTAAGAGTGTTGTTTTCCGTAGATATCTGTTTTATTCAGGTATTTTTATGATTCATGAGTGTCTGCAATACCGCACGTAGTTAATAAATACTATTACTTATAATACATATGGCGTTACTTTACCGCACTAGTGCGATAATTACCACATTATGTAGCTATGTCGAAAATTTAATGGGCCATACCAGCCATAAGTACTGTAAAACGTTGTACGATGTACGACATGTGCGAATAGGTAATTCGCAACACGTGTCGATTAAAAAAAAACACTCCCATCGGTTGTGAAAAATATAAATAATAAAAATAGGCAGGGTCACTACCACTACCCACTAGGCCAGACCGGTCGCCAAATATAGAATACCAACCGGCGTAGCCAACATGCCAATCGTTAACGCACCGTAGCGTAGCGTAGTCATCACTCTCTATCACTCTTCCATATTAGTGCGACAGTGACAGTTGCATTTTGTTCGCTACGGAGCGTTAACGATTGGCATGTTGGCTACGCGGGCTGGATCCTAAGAGCGTTTTCACATTTTCCGATGGGATAACGGATGATCCTTGGAGAAAACCAGCTGCTAGAAAATCCTCTATGCCATCTAATCCTTTTATTTTTCCGCACTAATCCTTCCTTGTGAACAATAAACAATAATCATTAAAATAAAATAGTACATTATGATACAAGTGTGCCAAGTTGGTCACTACACACGAGGCTATATTGTGCGCGCGAGCTGTAAGCGAGGACGCAATAAGAAAGCCGATGTGGGTAATGAGCAATGCATACGCGTTTCATACGACGTTTTTCAACACACTTGCGAGGAAAATACAAAACAAATAAATAAGATTGTTTTTTGTCAATACAGTAAAAGTACAATTTTCAAAATGGTGGCTTACAGTTTTAAAATCGAATAATTGCATCAAAGCGTGCTGGGCTTGTAGGCACTTATGCGCCAGTTCATGGAAGTAAGCTACCGTGTCCCAAGAAAGACTGGACTTCGCTGATTTTCATTGAATGAAAGTTTCATATGCCGCCAATTATTTTTCATCCGATTTTTATGGTAAAAGGCTATCGTTCTCGGCTCTTGCCTCTATTAGTATTACTGGCAGCGTCAATTTTATGCGTTCAATTTCATTTTCAAACATTGAAAATGACATTTTCGTCAATATATAAACTAAAAACATGCAAAACTATTCTAATTTTATGACAAATACGGAAAATGACTGGCGCGTTTTTTTTTACGCACGATTGCGCGTTCAAGGCAAAGGCGCGAACAAAGTCGACAAACAGACAATTAAAAAAATTAATTTATTCATTAATGTAATTTACGAGATAATTTAATCTATAAGCTACCTTTGGTGTAATAAAACCTCTTTGAACTAACATTTGAAACCTAATAGTTGGTTAAAAATCGGTGGAATAAAAACATCGTTTTGAGCAAGTGTGTTGAAATAGTTATTTACGATACAAGTGCGAAAAATAGGAAATTCAAAACGAGAGTTGCGAATTACCTATCCGCACATGTATCGTACAACGTTTTGCAGTACATATGGCCTTTTAAATGTTCGACACAGTAACGTAATATGCTAATTAACGCACTAGTGCGGAAAAGTAGCACCATATGTACTGTAAAAATATAAACAATATAACAAGGCACTTTGATACTTTTTGCTTGTCTATATTCCATTTTTTATTCGATATCGGACTGTACAATGTGATAACGCTCTAATCAATAACAGTCATGCAATGGGACGTCAACTTATGCCAACCCTAATAATTGCTCGGAGCAATGCTGAACCAAACGTAGCCGAGAATGCCCGAAAGGAACAGTTTTGTGTGCTGTGTGTTAGTTAGTTACCTATGTGCTGAATAACATCGATGTCGCATTGGCAGTACCTGCGCACTGCCAGCGGCGCGCCGGCGCCAACGCCGATGCTCATGTTCGACCACCTGTTTGGAAAATAACGCTTTCTATCAGAGGCGAGACTCTTAGACCGCGGGCTGACAGATTTCCAAAACCAAAAGCATCCCGAGTGAAACTTCAATGTGGTTAAATGAAATGGACGTGAGCTGTCGCTGTGTGTGGGGGGGGGGGGGGGGGGGGGGGCAGACGACCCCTCTGCCTGTACCTGCCTACGCCGATGACGACAGGTACCCAAACAAGTAAAAAAAGTAAATAAAAATGAAACTTTATCAGAATGTGAATTAAAAATATCGTCAACCAGTCGCGGTGGAAAGACCGTTATTTCTCGCATGAACGCCTTACATACGTAAGCTCACCCATCCAAGAACCCGCCTTAAAGGGGCCCCGTGATTACCAGTTCGCTGGACGATATCGGCCTGTCAGTTATTGACAGGTTTTGCGACTAACTGACAGACCGATATCGTCCGGCGAACTGGTAATCAGTAGACTCCTTTTGATAGTAACATTTTTCTAATAATGAAAATTTGCTAATTCATGAAGTAGGCACTATTCAATCGTTACGCCTTCAATGAATGTATGTTACTTACGTTTCAGGTCAACGATGCTAGCTGTAGGTAATAGCAATGCATATTATTTAGGTAAGATTGTGTTCTAGTCATTCAGATTAATTTTGTACTTCAATAATATTTTGTGATAGATACAACAGCGTTATGGCGTTATTCTGTCAAACTTGACACATTTAAAAATAAGTTAAAGGCTAGAACACACCGGTTGTACGTGCGTAGACGTGAACATGCGCTAAAATGTAGGAGCCGTGCACGAACATGTCACGCAGACGGTCGTCTGCTTGGAGGATTTAAGCCGTCTGTCTGTACCAGTCTGTACTTATATCAAAAACGCGTACTTGGGCGTACATTCGGTGTGCTCAGACCTTAACTCGGCAAGTCATTTTATAGGACTTCTGTCGCCATTTTTGTGGGTGTAAGTACAGCCAAGTGTAAAAATATGGGTGTACACATCTTACTCAAAAATATGTCCCATAGCATCTCATTCCAGTGTAATAAGAGCGTAGTACCATATTTATCAGACGATTCTCTTGATACATATTATTGCAGCTGACTGTACATCGTTTTTTCTTGCTCATATCTATATTCTCTACCTCTAACTGACTCTGGCAAAGGCCCTAGAGGCTACCATTTCTCTAATAAGGGCAAATATTTGTTATAATGTTAGCGCCACTTGCACCATCCCACAAACCGGGGGTTAACTGGTTAAACCTGGAGTTACCATGGTTACATGGTACTAGTACAATTTGACACTGAGTTGGCGGTTTAACCGGATAACCCCGGGTTAGTGGGATGGTGCAAGTGGCGCTTAGTGTCTTAGTAGACAATGTGGTATGGAAGGTAGAGGCAAGGAACAGAAACTCCTTAGGCAAAATTGTTGCAAGTGTCCAGCTGTCATCTATAAATAATAGTTCCAAATCTCTCTCTGGAGCGCTAGAGTAGTTAAGAACCTAGGCGTTATTGACGGAGTGAAGTACGCTGTCTATGATTAGATTTTTTTTTCAAGTATTCTAGGTATTGTAGCGCCAACTATTTATGGTTTTTTGTTGGACACTTTTTTGTATATGGAGATTTTGTTCCTGTCTTTACCTTCCATACAATGTGGAAATAACATCGTAAACGTTAAACTTCTATGAAACTATTACGTTTATAATGGCATTTCCGTCACGTCACTTAACATCATGCGGGTCGCATGCTTGTTTGCCACTATTGACAGTTTGTTTCATATTTAAATAAATAAAGGTATAGGACAATAAAACAAGCAAGTACAAAGTAAGTTCTTTATATCTGGGAAAGGTGTAACAATAATTTACTTTATATGGACAAAAAATAATAAAATTAACATTAAAAATGGCTACCTCGAGTTATTACTAACAAATAACATGTTGACAATACTGTGGTAATCTCCGATAAAGTAATCCTTCAAAATGCACTTAGTTTAAGTTAAAATATTTACAAATTAAAATAACAAGTAGTTTAATGTATAGGTACATATTCTTATTTTATTACGTCAACATTTTTCATTTCATTTTTCAGTATTATAAGTTGGCAACTCTGTAGGAATATGATGGTTGAGTTTTTTCACATCACTTATTCGGAAAAGGGCTTTATCTTCCCTGCTAGGAGGGATCAAAGAGACACTTTTCTGTTTTAAGACATTCTTTTTACTTTTTTTCATACTATTTATAGTTAAATAATATTTTGGAACATTATAATTTCCTCATAGGTGATGTGAAAAGCAGCATGTGTCACATGGTAGCAAAATGATGTCCACCTTGGGCGTTAACACTTGAATCTCTCACTACGCTCATGATACTAATTTAGAGTCCGTCTCTAAGCTTGGGATTCAATTGTAGAATCCTGCGCTTCGTTCAGGATTCAATGACCGCCCTCGCCATAAATAAGTGATTTTGCTCCCTTGTGACTCAATCTACTATTATCGTATGTCGTGTCATGCATCTCTCGACATATCTGTTATAACGTGATGACTACGATAAAAGCGGGGCCATCATATGCCCGTAAAAAATGATTACAGTTTTGTAATGTTGCCCCATAATCATAATTTTTATATTCGCAAGAAAAGAACCGGTACCTTTTTGTTATTACACCACCGGGTTTCGATAAACTCTATTTAGTGTACCCCCTAATTTAATAACCGGTCATATGTGACAAACTGGGTGCGTAGACAAGCGTAGTTATCTCTCTCATACTCTTCCATATTAATGCGACAGAGACAGTTGCGTTTTGTTAACGATTAGCATCTTGTCTAAGCACCCTGAGGTGACAGATGACTTAGGTTCCATTCGGTGCTACTTGACATCATGGTCAGACCACACACTGCGTTTAAAGTAAGTACCCCAAACCACAAAATGTGGAATCTAGATCTGTTGCTAGAGCTCATCATTCAAAATGATATAAAAATGAAAACTTATTGCAAGTTGATAATTGATGTATTTATTTTTCCCGCTAAAAACGATTTCAAATTCAAAAAAAGACTAGCGCTTTTTTAAAAGGAAATAAACTGTTGTCTTTGGTTTCCAGTTCAGATAAGAGTTTATGGCAGACGAAAAAAGAAAAATAAAAAAACACCATAAATTAAGTAGGCACGTGTGCTTAAAAAAATACACAAATACTGTACATCTAAAAATATTTTCTTATATCTACAAGTCAGTCGAGCTTAACTGACTATGTTTTACTGTACACAATATATACATTATGATGATAAATCTTATTTAAAAACATTTAAACTTGTCTGTCGCGGCCATTTAAAAATATATGGATTAAGTAAGGTAGAAGTACTAGTGCTCGACGCTGCACTAGTCACCGACATGGGCACTTTATTTCATAGAAATATAGGTTAAATTTGAACAACGAAGATTTTTCTGTATTCGAACTTAATCCTTGTCACTTTGACAAAAAGTGCCCATGTCGAGTACTAGTGCAGCGTCGAACACTAGTACCTTATCATTTCTTCAAAAGCATTTCAATTATGCTTTTCAACTTCAGTTTTTTTAAAACGGATGTTCCGTTTGTATTACAGGGTTTATATAACAGGGCCCCGACTAGCTAGCATGAACGATGGCATTTTAGGTGCCAATTAAAGGGTATACCCTACATAAGGTGCAAATGAAATAGAAGGTACTTTGTCCGAACGCGATGACGCTACTAGTACAGAATATTACCAAATGTTACAAATAACAACTATTTAATAACAAGTATTTCTTTATTTTAGGCAAAAAGGATGCAAGTGAGTCTATTATATTACTACACGCCTACATATATATTTTCTATGAAAAAGGAAGATAATTCCAAAGGGTATATTCTCCTTAAATACCGCGTAATATCTTTATCGATCTTATAGTAGATGTACCTTGTTTTACCTGTACGTGATCTCTCAATGCTACCTAGTAAGGCATACATTTTATTTAAGGAATTATCTATCTACCATGATTTGACTAAGTTCCATAAAAGATAATGTAAAACACAGGCATTAAGTAAATTTTAGTTAAAACGTAGCTAACTAAAATTGTAAATAGGCGGACACAGAACGAGTTGTCTCGCTAGGAAATTGCCACGCGATCGGTCGATGAAGACGTGCCTCGCCTTATGCAATGCGGCAGAGGCATGTCTGCACAGACCTGGCTGCTTCGTGCGACAATTTCCTCGCGAGACGCCACGTTCTGTGCGGACTTGCCTAATGAAGAATTATTTATACGCGTTAAGGTTTAACTAAACGCTATGCACATTGTAAGTTAATCTTCTATTTATTTTTTTCTAAATACCTACAATTAATACCAACATCGTTCGTTTAGTAAGGACACAACTTCGCTTCGTTTACTTAAGTCTATGGAATTGCTTTATACAGCGTAATTTAATTTAGGCCACATTAATTTGACTCAATTTCTTATTTTACTATTCAGAATTTTACGACCACACTCTTAAGATTTTAATCAAACATTTTAGTCTTAAAACTTCTTCGATATGATTCGACACTGCTGATACATATCATCACAATTATTTTTCATCCAGAAAAAAAAATCAGTTGTCTAATTGATTCTAACGGTTGACTCACACGAACCCGCCGCCAAAAAGCCGCTCCCATACAATCGAAGTTGCGCTCTCATTTTAAAACGACATACTTAAATTATATCAAACTTTGCATTGGCGAAGTTTTGTATGTAAAACAATGTCTATCAACGAGCTAGTACCAGACATAGATATATGTTACTTGAATATTCATGTTAAATTTAATGTTATTACAGAATGTAGTTTTAAAATGAGAGCGTAACTTCATTATATGGCGGCGGCTAGGTTCATTCATACATTTTAGTTGCTAGATAGCGCGCGACATGTTTCATTCAAGCACTGCTCGTAACGATTGTTACTTATATTGTTAATGCGATACATTGTACAAGACGTTTTTGAAACAATTTATTGAGCTTGACATCACTGCCAAGAACTAAAATAAGCACACCTAAATCGCTTCACATCCACAATAAGCACCTTTTATTAACAGTAACACACAATCAATTCCTTTTCTTTACCAAATATTGCAACTTTAAAGCAATTAGCGCCATATTTTATTCTTCACACCTACGAGACACAACCTTGCCCCAATGCCCAAATTTGCGACTATGCCCCTAAAAAGACCCTATCCTTAAACCAATTAAGTAGATATTTACTGGTTAGTTTAATACGTTTTCAATTCATTTGGCACTTGATTGAAATATACTCCATGCTGCGTTTGTTCCTATTTTCAGTGGCAAACCAGCAGCATTTCTTTAGCATAAAACGTGCATATATGTAATAACACTAAGCATTTCCTAGGTCACGTGAAGTTGTCTTTTCATTTCTTATTTGTTTCTACAAAACGCAATTACTAAAGAGTGTTAAAGCCTAGAAATCTAGTTCCAGAATGCAATAATGTCAAAAAGTGAAACCAAAAAATTACGACTATTGCATCTCTTTCGCTATTAAAACCTACTGGAAGCGAGAAGCGTGTGAGTGACAGTAAAGTGGCTTCACTATAGTACCCATTTCTCACTTTCTAGGATTCGTTGTCCTAACGTAGATACACTTCATTGTATCCATCAGTAGGTTGCATAACCCTTACTTTAAAACGATTAAGTTAATTTGGGCGGCATTTTCGACAGCAGATTCACTTACATCTACATTTGATACTTAGCCGCAAAACAAACCTAAATATTTAAGCACCGGTCGAGATTGCATAATTTCCGAGATTCTTTTTACTCATTTATTTTTATATCTAGGGTTCCGTAGTTAGCTAGTTTTTTTTTGACAAAGCGTCAAGGGAACGTGACTGGTATGCCTAACCTAAATTGAGCAAAGTCACCTACTTACCTTTGACGCACCTTTTTAGCTAGAAATTTTAGACACCGTCTCTATTACTTTCCATAAATTCCAATAGATTTTTAGAGCCAATGACTAAATATGTTTTTTCACTCAAATATTAAGGCTTTATTAGTATCGTATTTACATTTTAAGCGCAGATATTCGCACCTACACTTTCTGGTCAGTCCAAGATATTCAACCTAAATAAAAAAGCCCCTAGATATAGTAATAAGCCTAGAAACCTAAACAGAGCTGAACTGTTCAAATAGAAGCAAATTTCTTGTAATTATCAAGTAAAAGAAACCAAGAGCTTTAAATTCATAGGGGTGTACTAGTCCCTAGGAAATTGTCTAGGCGTCCACTTAAAATGCAAGGTCCTTGAAATAATGTCTTTTCAACTATATGACAAACTTGATAATAATTGCTTTTAAACTTCACTACTAATTAGGCCTTATTATTCTAAAGGTGCATTCATTGGCAAACCACAAGACTCATCTGTTTCGCGTGTAGGTTTGCCATGTTCACATTAGAATATTTATTTATTTTGGTGGTTTCCATGTACGAGACTGACACTTTCGTCAGTCATAATGGCTGGAAGCCAGGCTGGTCCGCGACGAGTGAAGCGCGGAGCTATGTTGCGGCATGCTGGGCGCCGGCGGCGGGAGCCGCGCGTTGGCCGTCTGCCGCTCCTGTTCTTCCAGTTGGGCTGCAAACTCGTCTTCTAACGCCTGTTGGGGATTTGAGAAAAATTGACTTCATGATTGTCGTGAATACAATAAGGTTTTGTGGGGTAAGAGGAACAGTATGAGGATTTTCTAGAAATGTTTCTTACTCCATCTAACCTATTTTATTAATTTATAAGTGGCCATTAATGAAATATCATTGATAACTAAATAATGAAACTGCAAACGTAATTAACCACAATTTAAATATGCAATATGACTAAAGTTCACCACTACATTCAAGAGGGGATTTACTTAAATTCTCATACACTTAGTCTATTATTTATAATTACAAAAGAAACTCATAAATTACTATACAAAATTTAAAATGCATACCAAAACCTTGAATATAAAAACCACTCAAACCATGCTGGATATTGAAATGATTAGTAAAAGGAATCAACATACCGTACAGGCCTGTCCAGTTAGGTACCTTGCGCAGTAAGCTCATGCCGCATGCCGTTAGCCGGGGAGATGCTAGATTCTTATTGGTTATTTATAAACATGCTGGAACCTTGGTAGTTAAATTTAATTAACAAAATAGCCGCAGCCCAAAATGACAATCATTAGTCGTTAACATATATCGAAAAGAGATAATGAGTTGATCATGAAACTTATCGTTTGCTATCATATTATATATATATATATATATATATATATATATTGTATTGTGAGTAATGATAATTTTAATCAAGAGCAATTTAAAATGATTATGTTTATATATTTTTGTACAATATTTTATGATACGATTCAGAATTAAGACATGTTAAAATTGATTATGAGCCTTGTAGCTTGAAATAAAGGAATTATATTTTTATTTTTATTTATAACGATTGTCATCATGACTAAGCCCCAAGGAGCCTATTTCACCACGCTGACACTAAAGTAAAGTAAAAAGTCATTTATTCAAGTAGGATTTTACAATCTCTAATAATTTAAGGTAAAAAAATTATTCTGATTACACATTTCTGTCTCGTTAAGTAATGACAGTACATACCGTGAATATTTACTTCTTGGACCAGCACTCTACTGTCAACAGGCGGGTCCACACAGAACGAAGTGCCTTGTGAGGAAATTGCCGCGCGAAGCAGCTTGGTCAGCAGAGACGTGCCTCGGCCACGTTATCTCGGACGATGCACGGCTCCACCGACCGAGTTGTTTCGCGGGGCAAATCCTGGCGAGGCGGCTAATTGTGTGTTACGATCTAAGGGTTCTAAGGCCTCACTATGCAAAAGGGTATCTCATCATCATCAAACGCCGTAAATAGCTTAGCTGTAGCTCTCTTCGTTGTATCCTATTCAGTGAGCTTGCGGTCGAAAGTAGGTCTACATTATGTTAATTTTGCCCACATTTTTTAATATAAACATACCATGTGTATACTTTTTACAACGAGAAATAGTAGAGCTTTTTAATGAAATTATTATTTTTGTGTATTTGTGTATATATTTAAACAAGAAAAATATAGGCTAAATGCCTGTCTTTTTTATTGTTCTGTTAATTTACACGATTTTTTTTTTCGATTGGCTCCGCTTCCTAAATTAATATGCGAGTCAAAAGGAACAACTGTACAAAAGGGAATTCCATTATTTGCCATACAATTAAGTATACACCAGGCACTACAAGGATTTATATGCTTTCCCCTTAGTGCATAAAGACAGGAATGCTAAATTGCATAATTAAAGCAAAATATTGTGTTGTTGATAACTAAATTGTGAAATAACGCTTCAAAAAACCAATCACAGTATGTAGCTTCCCGTGTCTATTGGCGTAGTGGTTTAGCTTATGCCAAATGAACTTACGTTCTTATGAATGTCACTTTTCCTGTGACACAGCTGTATTTTTTATTTATATTCGGGTCATTCTCACTAGTTACCACCAACTTGTTACCAGTGGTAACTACTGGGATTTTTTTTGCACCTATTACCAAACCCAAGTTGGTGGTAACTACTGGTTTTTTTTTCCCAGTAGATACCACCAAAATTTTGTTAAGTTTCAAGACTAATAAAAACAGTATTAAATAGTATAGTGTAAATATAGAGTACTTAATTAAATAATGATATGTCGATTAGTGTTCCAGTAAACTGCCTTTAAGTGATCAAAAATAGTGGGTTTAACTAATGGAGAAAAAAATCCAGTAGTTTATTTATTTATTTATTTAAACTTTATTGCACACATAAAGAAAAATGTACAAATGGCGAACTTAATGCCAAAAGGCATTCTCTACCAGTCAACCATTGGGTCAAACAGAGACATTTGTGTATGTTGGTGCAGGAAAAAATAATAACAAATAATAAGGAAAAAATTAAACGTGAAGTCAAATAATATCAAAAATATATAAATAGTTAAATACTACTACTTATATAATGTATAAAAGATAGACTAATACATATAATTATGTACATATACATGATGGTGAACCTTATTTAAGTTCTTCTGACAGAAGATGCTTGCGAAGTAGTCGTTTGAAAACGGGTTTGCTTGGGGCTTGTCGAATAAAGAGAGGGAGGGAATTCCAGAGACGGATTGCCCCAACGGCGAAAGAGTTAGACATAAAACCAGTACGGTGTGAAGGAATCGAGAGTTTGAGAGAACGGGAGGAACGGAGTTCACATCCTGGACGGGGGGTGATGAAAGTGAATTTACGTTTAAGATAACCAGGGGAGGAAGGCTCGAACAAAATGGAGAATAAAATACTCAGGATTCTAAGGGACCTACGACGACGGATGGAGAGCCAATTTAGCTGACGGCGATAAAAAGAAACATGGTCGTATTTGCGAAGTCCGAAAATGAAACGTATGCCATTATTCATAAGACGGTCTAGCTTATTGAGGTACTCCTGAGAGATATTAGTCGTGCACGCGTCCGCATAGTCAATAACTGGCAAAATTAGAGCCTGCACAAGTAATTTCTTAGTACCTACTGGGAGAAAATTCTTAAATTTATAGAGATAACGCAATGTTCCTGAAACTTTCCGACTTATTTCAGAGACTTGGTCATTCCAGGTAAGGCTAGAATCTAATACAAGGCCGAGATCTTTCACTTGTTTAGTAACTGGAATAACAGTGCCATCAAACAAAATCGGTGCGACAGAAACCGCACCAAGCTTTACTTGTTGATGATGGCTACCCAGAATAATAGCCTGACATTTTGCCGGATTGACACTGATGCCAAAGCTATTGGACCATTCAGCTATGTAAACTAGATCGTCATTGATGAGGGAAACAGCAGAATTTACGTAGTTACCACCAAACCGAATCAAACCGAGTTGGTGGTAACTACTGGGATTTTTTTCCCCAGTAGGTAGTTATCACTGGTAACAACTTGGTGGTAACTAGTGGGAATAGCTCTTACATCTCTTAAAAACCTCAAATGTTAAATACTTGGAGAAAGCAGTAAATTTTCGGGCTCCATCACCAACCAAAGCGTAAAAAACAGCAAAATAGTTAAGAAATGCATTTATTTACATACATTTTGTAAACTCCTGTTAGAAACAAGCCTTAACTTTAAAATATTAAACTCTTAAAATGCAAAATTATTGATACAACTGGTAATAAGTTAACAGTTAAAATATCATCGGATAGTCTATACAACAAATACCTTCTAAAACTTAAGTAATCTAAATGAAAACAGTTTTTGTAACACCAATGGTCTAGCGAGCCAGATTGACAGCTATATATTGTAAGTTATTTATCAAAAATTTAAGATTTTACAGAAAAACTTACAAAAACGTTTGTTTGTCGAAATTAGACTTTGACGTCGTAATAATAAATTGTACACATCCTAAGGCAAATATGTGGTTCATAAATATGTTTAAAACAATTTTGAAGTATGTATATATAGTGTCATTCACGAAGACGCGTGCCTTGACGCGTATTGTCATGTTAATAAAGGTTAGATTTGACAAATCTGCGCGTCATCGTGGATGACACGAACTATAATTAATCGTATAGCACCCAGACTAGGTTAATTTGATTACAATTTGAGAAATAATGCCATTTTTTTTATTTTCATATATTTTATTGCGTGCATATTAATTTTTCTTAATATAGCAGTATGAAAAATTATAAAATACTGTAAAAATGGAAGAACTCCACTTAAAAAAATTCTATTGCTGTATTTCATAAAGCCTTATCAATAGGAATGGCACTTATCCGTTAATACGTGATTTCGTTTAAGGTCAATGTGGGGAAGACCGGCAACAAGTCTCGTCTTTTATACGATACATTGGCTGGAATGGGAAAGCCGTCATCGAGCAAGAACGTCTTTGTATACGTCGCTCGTACAGTCAGAAAGGAAGAGCTTCACTCCTGCTCTACCCACCGGTAAGTGGAGTATGTGTACAGACGCAAGAGTTAAAAGCGACGAAAGAGCTTGTAGACGGTCTTTTCCATATTGATATTTAAATATCCTCACGTGATGTCGTATATTTAATATAGTTAGGCAGGTCATAAGGTTTGTCACAAAGGTTTTGACTGGTAAATTGTAATACAAAGCTTTTAATGAGTTCGCCATGATTTGAAAGCTTGTTTCATACTGATCAAAACGTAATACAATTCGTTTAAAATTTAGATAGAGATTTTATTAACTACTAGTTTACTTTGGGATTGTCGTAAGCCGCGACTACAAGGCTGGAATGTGAAAAAAATATACTTGACATTAAAACAAAACAACTTAACACATTCACTGCCAGCCAAAAAACGGCGCACTACCCCAGAAACCGGTGGTCTATAGCTGCGTACAAAACAACCCGCCCAGCGGGTTGTCCGGCATCTGAACAAAGTTCACGAGCGCCCACCAGGTGGGTTCCCGGCAGTGAATGTGTTAATAAAACAGGTACTATTGTTTATTTGTATGAACCTACTTTATAAGAACGTTATTTTATCAACTTGATTTAGTTCTCAAGTCTGTACTTCAGTTAATACCCTTCAAAAGTTAGGGTACTTTTCAGTAACACGCTTATTTTTGACTGCCATCCAACGAGTTGGTTCGGTAAACATGTACAGTTGCAATTGTGGCAGTCTTAATTACATATCATAAGAAAGATAAAAAACCAGGCTTTTGTTTTATGGAGGATTCAACCATGTAAAAAAGAAAAATATATAAACAGGGATCAAAATCACCTTGAACTAGTCAAGCACATTTTCGCATGTTTTTTGTCTTTTTTTCGAATATTAGACAGAATTATGCAAAACTGGTAAGTAATTCAGCATTAAATAAGCTTTCAACCCATATATACAGGATGATTTCGGGGTCGTGGAGCAAGAGAACAAGACATCACACAGAATTCAAAGATGAGTCTAATGATGTTGCTCATTATTTATTATCACCAATAATTATGATTATTTTTCAGATGACAAGTAGAAGAAAACATGTTTGCATACAGTTTGGTCACCCTACTCAATGTGACGTCTCGTCGCTTTCCATACAGCGTATGTCAAAAGTCATAGGGTGACCATGATTACTTTGTATAAGATTAATTTTACTTGAAAAATAATAAAAATCAATCTAATTATCTTTCAATCAAATACTACCGTATGATAATGTAAATCATTTATAGATTCAAAAAAGTGGTTCTGGATCACGGCCCAGAAATCACTCTGTATATGAATGATAAGATATCTGAAGCTATAACTTTTTTATCAGTAACAAATCTTTGTGACAGTTTTTGTGACCTGGCTAAGTAATAATAACTATCTTCAACTTTAACAATGATTCGTTATAAATGGAATGTATTAGGTAACATTTCTGAAATGCGAGTGCTAATGGAATCTATAAAACACCTAAGTTTAAATAATTTACTATAAACTACCTTATTTAATTTAAAATATATCCAACGTGTTAATAAAACTCGTAAACAACGAACAAGGCTTTGGATTCAGGCACATCGGATAATTTACTTCTACGCAGTCTAAATAAAATAGCTAGGAAACTACATATACAAAGGGTTTTTTTCCTATACTGAACTAGACTAGGTATCTTATATTGAAGCCTTCAAAACATCGACCGTGGTACTGATGATAAAGCAGTTCTTGAATGCAAAACGCTCGTAGAGTATTACCAACTTGTACATTGCTAGATGTTATTTCTATTTTATTTTGTTGTCGGCCGCTTAGAAGTCAATGAAATAAAGATTCACTGGATAATAGGTGTAAAATCTAAGACAAATCGATTCCATGCGTTTGACAAGTAAAGGTAAGGCTCCGGTATTATTATCATAATATTATAGAAAAGTGAGTCAGAGCAAAGGGAATTTGAAATAGAGGAGGATTGTCAAAGAAAACTTTGTAGCCACATTAAAATTAACTGCCATTTTATTATTAACATTTTTAGAAGGTCATTTGACTTTGATACTTATTCTTTCACTGATAGGTGTGTTAAATTTGTTAAATATCAAAAAGTGAGCGATGGCGCCATAACCTTTGGCCTATGACCGGTAAGATTAAAAAAAAAATTATACGACATTATTACACAAATTGACTAAGTCCCACAGTAAGCTCAATAAGGCTTGTGTTGAGGGTACTTAGACAACGATATATATAATATATAAATATTTATAAATACTTAAATACATAGAAAACACCCATGACTCAGGAACAAATATCCATGATCATCACACGAATAAATGCCTTTACCAGGATTTGAACCCGGGACCATCAGCTTCGTAGGCAGGGTCACTACCCACTAGGCCAAACCAGTTGTCAAGATGGCGCCACTTTTTGATATTTAACACGTATCAGTGAACGTATATGAACAAAATTAATTATACATTATTAGCAAGAAAAAACGATGTACTCTCACCAAGATGACGACAGGATGGCTCTGTAAGGCGCCATATTTTTTGTGGCACAGTCACGTCTGAAAATATCGGTACGAACAAAGTCCCAAAAATATGTATACACGACCATATTGTCCATATATTAAGGTGTATACATATTTTAGGCACTTAATCGTCCTTATCTATATTTTCAGACGTGACCGTAACTGAATTGACAAGTCAACCTTGTCAATAATTGACTACCAGAGTTACGGCATATTATACGGAGCCGTACAGCGCCATCTATATACCAAATTTCGAAGCATGACCAGACTTTGACTTAGATTTCACCAAGAAATCAATGAATCTTTGGTTAGAATATATTATTGTATTATAATAATAAAAATTGACAACTAAAAGACGGGCAACATATGTGCTTAAAGTTTGTGCACATAAAGGAGAGTTACATTATTCTTTATTTATTCCTACTCATCATCTTCCTCGCGTTGTTCCGGCATTTTGCCACGGCTCATGCGAGTCTGGGGTTCGCTTGGCAACTAATCCCAATATTTTGTTTTTTTTTTTATTTCTACTAATTAAAAATAATTATTGATTAATTGCATTTCGTTTAAGAACACGTAAGGGAAGCGAAGCGTTTTTTACAATTTTAATTTGGCAAGGTGAAGGAAGATCATGTTAATACTAAAACTACCTAAAATGGCATTAGGTGACTATACCTTTATACATTAAGTTAACATGAAGAAATCCAGCATTGCACATTAAACGTTCACCGAAGTGCGAAATTATGTAGTTATTATAAAGTTTGTTGAAAAATCCGTAAAGATCAGTTATTTTAATAAATAATAAATTGAATGGTATCAGTACATTTGAACACGGTTTTTCGGAACAGTGCAATGTAGAACAACACACAAGTTACGAGACACGAGCTTTTGAAATTAACTGTCAACGTTTGTTAGCAGTTGCTACAAAAAGCTCCTATCTCGTAATGTCATGTTTTGTATCGTAATGTTAGTAGCTCATTACTGCTCGTTTAGTAAAATAAAAAATTGTTACAGGGTCAAAATTAAATGTAACTAAATAAAAACTTCTTGATTAATGATTACACGGATAAATTCTATCTCTGGTTGAATTAATCGCCCGTATTGAATTTAGCAACGCCGGATTTTATTTTACGACAGATATATTTAAACTACGTACTACTAATATACTAATGTAGCAAAAACAGCACTATTTATCACCTTAATTTTTCTCACAGGATTTATTTCTACCCAAAATAGGAATATTCGTTAATTTGAATATAAGGCACTTGTAAGCATGCGACTCAAGCCTGGCAAGATTTTAAATTTTACTGACTGGACTTAGCCGTTAATGGTTAATACAATTACCTACAAGACCTATCAGAAACTAGCATAAACTGCTTTAAAAACTTTCACAGCATCTAAAATGGCTGGTGCTTTTACAGTAGGTCTAAGATGGTCGGCTCTCATCATTTGTCAACATGCCTGTCACGTTCTAACAAGTATGTAAGCGTGAAAGTGACGGGCATAGTGACAAGTGATAAAAATGGAACCATGCTGCCACTGCAACTTGTGTAGAAAATACTAAGTATAGCCCGTTTAGCCTGATGTCTAATATAAAATATACTAGGTAACACCAACATGTCCATCATAGTTATATATATGGATTCTTAAATATCTGACTTTTTTTAATGGTATTGTCACCAGACTATCTTTCTGCATCGATTCCGCACCGCAAAAGTCAGGAAATGACCTTACTAGCTCACCAATGACTTGACAACATCACAAGATCCTCGTATATTTGAAAGTTATCTACGCCGTCGTATCCGACGGTCCCTCATTCTTCAACGTCTTTAAATTGACCGTGGACAGCTGGCTGACCGGCACGCTGGCCGAGTCGCTGTACGTATTGGAGCCGCGCACGGGCCCCCATCTGCTGAAATGTTTAGTCAATACTCCGTCGTAGTCCAAGTCGCTACCTTCCTGCGAAGAACAGGTGGCTACAGTGCTGGTGCTTTTGACTGTGTCGTATTTGCTGTCTATGGATGGGAGGTCTATCATGACGGCTTCTAGCGCTCTGTCTTGTTTTAAACTCTGCTGAGATATGCTGCGTTTCATGCCAGTTTCCGCAGTTTGTCTGAAGAGTTGTTCGGACATACTCTGTCTGTTAAGTTTCTTGTTAAAGTTGACAGGACTCTTGGCTCTTATTACAGGTTTATTGATAGCCGCTTTCGAGCGTTCCAGTTTTCTAGATTCCTCGGCGATGCTGCTTTGTTTTGGCTCGAAGAAGTCGTTCCCGTAGGCCATTATTGGGTCTCTTCTCTCGTCTGCGCCGGAGAATACTGAGAAACCTGATATTTTCTCTGAGACTAGCTTTAGATTGGACGTGGATCCGTATCTTTGTTCTTTAGTGAGCTTGCCGCGTTTGGTGGTATTATTAGCGCTGGTCGCAGCAGATTTAGTAGCTCTCTGATTAAGAGGGCTAATGCTTCTCCGTCGAGTCGTGTTTGGAGTGGTAGCGATCAAGTTGAGACTTGTTCTGGAGCGGCTAAGGGAGCCCATGAAAGAGTTTCTCTGGTGGTAGGCTGTTAGGACGTGTTGGAGGACATTCTTGGGCCAGGGGGCGTCTAGATAGATAGTGCGGTCGGGTATGGGTCTGCCGTACTTGGCCTCGTGGTCGTCCAGCTGCTTGGCGAAGGTCTGAATGAGCGTCTGGAGAAAAGGGCCGGTTTAGTGTGGGCGGCGGTAGACGGCACACACATAGAGCCTGGGGAATGTGGTTTGGAACGCGTATCGTGGAGGAACACTAATGAAAATTGTCTCTGAATTATTATTCTACGTTACTCTGAGAAAAAAATAGGAAACATTTATATTATTTAATCTTTGTTGAACAAAAGGATGCCTTAATCTTAGACGCATTCTCTACCTGTTAACCTTCAGGAAAAGCAGATAAATTGTTATCATCATCAACATTTTTGCATAGAGGTAATCATTAGGTATTCATTTCAAGAAACTTTCTACGACCTTATGTCTGTTTGTCCGTCTGTCTTATCCAATAAATCAATATTAGTATATTCAATACGCGTTCCAAAACCACCTGGACAAAAACGGTACAACCTGCGACGCACACAGCCCCAACCTAACAATAACAATACATATCTCCTGGGCTCCTGTAGTTCCTATATTTTTGGACCCGACCACCAATTAGTGAAGCTACAGCATGCCACGACCATGCCCCGTGTTCCATGCTCCAAACATGCCAGGTATGTACAAGGTTGAGTACAGTCAACATCATAGTGGTTCATTCTGTACAGTCGCCATCAGATTTATCGGAGCGGTCACGGTGCTCAAATATATATAAACATGCACTGTAACAGCTTGATAATAGTGGCTGTTGAGATATATGTGATCACCTTGGCCGCTCAGATAAATCTGATGGCGTCTGTACCTTGTGATCAATGGGTAGGACATAACAACACCACAAAAAACGTCATATTTACATAGAAAGTTTGAAGTTAATGGTGGTATTGCCATATTACCCCACTGCAGATTTAACTTACACAAAATGTAATATAGTTATTAATTTCGAAATTGGGTCGAATTAAAATTAAGAAGTGTTAAATTTATACACGGTGTTTTTTTAAAATCCGTTAATTTCGAGATTCGGCTGAGTGCATTTAGGGAAACTGAGCATAGTTATTTTTGTATTTTTCATAAAAAGTATTTAAGCCTTTATAAGGTAAAGGGAATATATTTCCCACCTGATTTTGAATTTTATTTCAAACTGAAAGGGTTCAAAATTGCATAATTTCTGACAACCTTATGCCGTATAAAGGATTAATAGTATTACAAAACACGGATATTTTTAAATTCACCAAATCATTGAAAACTATGACATATCAATGATATTTCGAATATCGATCGTCCGAAATAGTACTTGCGTTTAGTAGCAAATGTATAAACTCATACTAAACACTAATCAATATGTAAACAGGCCCTAAGGCAAGTGTACACGCTCGCAAGGGCCTTATTAGAAAAATCATTACTTAATTTAATTAGAATAGTGGTTTCTTTGAGAAAGTCACTTAATTTTAGCTGAGGTATGCACCCTTGAAATTAAAGGACTTTAAAAAAACATCGTGTATGATGACTAATGATTTTGACTGTACATGCATGCATACATCGCGCAGGTTTAACACATATGATCTATGGATGGATGGTATTTTTACAGTATTGTTTTGGTCGTAAATACGGACGAAATACGTAAAGTTGTCTCATCTAATTACAAAAAAAACTCTGTAGAATCTATCACAGTACATGATAAGATCCTCTGTTCCTGTAAATTTACTATATTTTTTCGTATTGTTCAATAACGAACGAATCTGCAACAGTTAAGACAGAACAAGTTAAGATTTATATCAAAGATATTAAAGCAAGCTCGGTCGAATTTCACCTTCCCATACAAACGGAGTTTCGTTGTCATTTTAAAACTACTTTTTGGATTGTAATGAAACTTTGCACATACCATGACATGAGGTATATCTATGCCTGTAATTAGTTGATATGGCTCCAGCGTATAAAACAAACGAAATGAGCAAAAACAAGTTTTGTATGAAAAACTTTAATTAGCTGTATTTTTTAGGGTTCCGTTCCCAAAGGGTACCTAAGCCTAAACCTATTACTAAGACTCCGCTGTCCGTCCGTCCGTCTGTCACCAGGCTGTATCTCATGAACCAGGATAGTTACAGTTGAAATTTTCACAGATGATGTATTTTTGTTGCCGCTATAACAAATACTAAAAAACAGAATAAAATAAATATTTAAGGGGGCTCTCATACAACAAACATGATTTTTTTTGCTTGTTTTTATAGATAATGGTACGGAACTCTTGGTGCGCGAGTCCGACTCGCACTTGGTCGGTTCTTTAACTACGGTATCTGAAGCTACATAAACTAATTACATGCATATACCTTATCTTATTGTAAGTACAAAGTTTCAGAGAAATCTAGCTAGTCGATTTAAATTGAGAGCGTAACTGCGTTTGTATGGTGAAGAGCTTGCTCGGGACTAATAAGTATAAAATTAATTAACGAAACTGAAAACATATTAAATATGTTAAAACGGATCACTCACGTATTTTAATTCGAAAACGCTCGACATGTTTCACTCCGTACCGTAGTGTCGTCAGGAGCGTTACGGAGTTAAACATGTCGAGCGTTTTCGACTTAAAATATGTAAGTGACCCGTTTTAACATATATTTAAATATGTCTGTATCTCACGAAAGATTTGTTATTGAAATTGACAACGTCCAAAGACTACGAGTGTAGTAATTGGGTGCCTTTTAGACAAGATACCATACGTATAGAAGATTCAAATTCCTATAAAGACAGAGCTGATCAGAACCCGCTAAGTACTTGTAACAAAGGCCATCCGTCCCAAGCCACAGTAAAGTAGACCTTATGAGGTGGTAATAAGACTCACCATCTTGCGGTCGCCGAGCGTGGCGCGCCACTCCTTGAGCTCGTGCGAGTAGCGCTCCTCGACGGCCTTCATCTTGTTGCTCTCGTGGTTCATCAGCGCCTTGCGCTTCTCGTTCTGGTACTGTTCCAGCTCGCGGAGCAACGCCTGAGGAGAGATGTAATCAATATGAATATCGGCGGCCGGTCGTAAAATCAGGCAGATCATGAAATTCCCTGGGTCGACGGCGGGGCTATTTCTGGGCAGTTTGCATTTCGGCACGGAATAAATAATAGTACTCCCATGCAGAAATGACAGTCCCAACGAAACCGAAGTTTGAGAGCGATGCAGGGTCGAATTATGCTGTCCCTTTCTAATGTATGGCACTATCCCTTTCGGCTATTTAGGGTTGTAAAAATTCAAGTCATTTTTTTATCTGTGGTCCTGAACGCATAGGGACCAACAGACAATAGTTGTGCCAACCCTAATAATTGCTCGGAGCAATGCTGACCCGAGCGGACTGGTATCTCACAGGGGTAAGAAGATTAATTAAAGATAACAATGATTAGACCTATAAGAAAGATTATTGATGATTATTGGGAGGCGAGGTAAAATCAGGATCCCTAGGAGTCTTAGGGGTGACAGGACCCAAAAGGTTAGGAAGCACCATCAATCAATCTTTGATGAAATGTAATTGTTCAAGAGATGTCCGTTTTTATCTAGAAGCTAAGCCCCTGGTGTATAATGAATAAAATCTTAATACTGACCTCGCCGGCAGCCTTGAGCTCTTCCCTCGCCTTGGCATGCTTGGTGGCCAGCCTCTGCTGCTCGGCACGATACCGCCGCTTCTCGTTCTCTTGGAACTGTAATAAAATACATTCATTTAGTACGTAGATACTACTAATAGCACCACATCTAGCTGACCGATATTAGACCTTATATCGTTGCGATAAATTCGACTATATGATTAAGACAAAAAACATTTAAGTATTCAAACGGTGCAATAAGGTTATTCGTAATGTAGGATATTCGTATTAATCTCAATAAATTTGCTATAAATGACACTTTTAAGTGCAGATGCCACCGCGGTTCCATTCTCAAAAAAAAATTTGATATACTGCTCAATTCAAATCAATAATTTATTTCAGAGAACAATTCCATATAACATTACTTTCAAAATAAAATAACTAAAATATAAATTTAACTAACTGGCGACTGAGATTATAAGGTTATTTCCTTTACCCTTGTTCAAACCAACAAAGAGTGATGGAGATGGCATTATTTATTTATTTATTTAAAACTTTATTGCACAAAAGACAAACTTAATGTACAAAAGGCGAACTTAATGCCATGAGGCATTCTCTACCAGTCAACCTTAGGGCAAAGCAGAAAAGATTGTAGGCGGCGCGTTTAAAACTAAAAGAAATTGTAATTGAAAGAATTAGAGTCCTAATACACATAAATTAATTATAAACTACTTAAATACATAAAGACACATACATACATTACATAAATAAATAAATATATATATACATATATATACATAATATACATAACCGATTCGTGAGACTGATACTTAATTGATCTTTAAACTGCCAGCAAATAAATCACGCAAAGATTTTTTGAAAGCAAACTTGTTGGGAGCTTTTCTAATGTTAGGGGGAAGACCGTTCCAGAGACGTGCTGCCTGAATGGCGTAAGAGTTTAGACATGAAGCTTGTTCTATGAGTGGGGATAGAAAGAGAGAGATTGCCAGTAGAGCGAAATTGACGGTCACGAGAAGCACCATAAAAGTGAAAGAAGTACTTAAGGTATTCAGGGGAGTGTGGATCATTGAGAATGGAATAGAGAGTGCAGAGCATACGAATATTACGCCGTTGACGAATAGGGAGCCAGCCCAACTGGGAACGAAACGAGGACACATGATCATATTTCCGGAGACAGAAGATAAAGCGGATACAATTATTAAGAAGACGGTCCAACTTGTCAAGTAGCTCTTCATTTAAGTCAGGATAGCATACATCACCATAGTCGATAATGGGTAGGATTAAGGTGTTAACTAATAAAGTTTTAGTTTTGACTGGCAAAAAGTGTCTAAGTTTGTTAAGAGCGTGAAGGGTGCCCGTAACCTTCCGACTGATTTCGGCAACCTGCGGTCTCCAGCTCAAAGTACAATCCAAGTGCACACCTAAATCCTTTACAGACGGGCTAAAAGGTATAGGAGTGCCATTGAAACACACCGGCCCAATCGTATCCAGATCCAACTTGGCCAGCTGACGAGAGCTACCGATAATAACGGCCTGACATTTGGCGGGATTTACAAATAGGCCAAACTTTTCTGACCACTGCTGAATATGAGCGAGGTCCCTGTTTAGCTTTTCCGTAGCGGCTAACATATCCGTTACTTTACACTGGTCGTAGAGCTGTAAATCATCGGCGTAAAGATGGTATGCGCAGCAAAGTTCGGCGGTGATGAAGTTAATAAAAGTGGAGAAGAGAAGCGGGGAGAGAATACCACCTTGAGGTACGCCAGTAGCCAGATCGCACCAGTCCGACAAAGCCCGATCAACTCGGACTGCTTGCTTGCGGCCCCCAAGGTAAGCAGAAAACCATCTAAGGGCTGTAGATGAGACATTTAGATGGTTAAGAAGAGCAAGGAGAATGTCATGATCAACAGTGTTAAAAGCGTTTGAGAAATCAATCAAAATGAGTACTGTGACCAATTGATCCTCCATGCCACGTCTGATGTCATCAGTTACCTTAATGAGAGCAGTACAAGTACTGTGGCCAGGTCGAAAACCAGACTGAAACGGGCTCAACAGTTTGTTAGAGTGTATAAAGTCAGAGAGTAAAGTCATTATGACCTGACTCGCCACTTAGTTTTGCGGCAAGTATAGGGTACCATTCAGCCGTTCAGGAGGCCTACCGCGAACCACGTTCGACGTGTTGCCTCTCTGTTGCACTTGTGAATTCGTACGTAAGCGTGATAGGGAGGTAACACGTCGAACGTGGTTCGGCGGTAGGCCCTCAGGCCCCTGCCTGTCCTTTGGCTAGCTCCTCCTTGCGGGTGTGTTGCTATACGGATGTGAGCTCTATCGTAAGTCAGTAGAGTACCTTCTTGAGCCGCTCGCGCTCGTCGTCGTGGTGCGCGCCGATGCGCAGCGACTCGCGGAACATCATCTCGCGCGCGCGCATCTCGCCGCGGATGCGTTTGGGCAGCGAGCGCTTCTCCACCGCCTGCCCTTTGGCTAGCTCCTCTTCTTTGCGGGTGTTTTTCCTGAGAAACAATGCAGGGTTAAATGAGTTCCAAGGACCGGTCCGGTATCCCCTTCGAGGGTTTTGAAAGGAGTATTTCGTAAAGCTTTGCTTACCAAAACCCTTTCATTTGGCTTTTAAGCGTTTCATAACACGGGTAAGCTGATAAGCGCCAACCTCTTGAAGGGGTATCGATTATAAATTATAACGCTTATGCCATTTTCAACTTTATCTTCGTAAAAATAGTAGCTCAGTTATGTTCAAAGTGAAGGACTAGATGTCTAGCGCGTTGACAGTACAGGTGTCATATTTTTTTTAATTAGGAAGGGGATACCCTTTCATTTTAGCGGTATTTCTGAAAGGGAAAACCCTTCCTACAGCTAAGTCAAATGAACAGGTAAGGAATTCAAAAGGAAAGCTAATCGTTGCGGGTAATCGATAAACGGCTAAGTCATTTAACGGCTTTTTCCTGGGAAAGGGTAGACGGGTCGCTGATAAGTTCCCTATTAAATAAAAAAAGGTTACTAAGCTAAATTAGAGGGTGGGCTTTTTAATTAAAAAGTTCCAATGGCCACCTTCTCTCTGCGTCATCCAACATCTAGACAATAAAATGCCATTCAAATTCAATCCAAAACCGGGAAATTGATGGTCAAAAACTTGCATGATTTGATTACAAATAAATAGATAACAACTAGGACAGTAGGTAAAATAAAATTAAATAGTTATTTGTGTCCCAAAGGAGGAAATGTAGGATATTGCGTGCCGCGTGTAAAATTGTTACCCGAGCCGAAGGCGAGGGTGGCAAACACGCGGGATGGAATGTCCTACGTTTCCTTCCGTGGTGCGCATACTATTTTTCTGCTCGACGGAGGCGGAAAGCGGCAACTTCGTTTAGCGTAGAGGGCAGAAAATAAATTTAAATGCAATGCTTTGGTAATTTTTTTACATTTAAAACATTGAAAATAGGGTGTGTGGAAATAGAAAAGAAAGAAAATTAGGTAATTATTTCCACTTTCAAAACATACTTTTTATTTGTACACTTATAAATGGATTTAATCCAGGCATTGAATTTTCCTTTTCCTTCTAAGTCCCGATGTTCTTTCAAAGGACAAAATAAAATCTAATTATGAACTTGGAATAAATAAATAAAATCAAAACTGCGAAAATTGCTGGGACTTAGGACACAGCATAGGTAGCTTTTTTTAAGTTATAAATTTCATAAAAAGGCTGCCATAATCAGAGGGCCTACCGCGAACCACGTTAGACGTGTTGCATCTCTGTCGCACTTTTAAATTCGTACGAAAGTGTGACAGGGAGGCAACACGTCGAACGTGGTTAGGGGTAGGCCCTCAGAACTACATCAGGAGATTCTATAATTAAAATGATAGGGATGAAGATATCTAATATGAAAGTTTGGCTGTTTATTAACTAATATCATTAAAAAACCGGCCAAGTGCAAGTCGGACTCGCGCACCGAGGGTTCCGTACAAACCTGTAGGTATATATTATTCTAAGATACTTAAAAATTTACGGTACTTAGTATAACTATAAGACGTTACTTAGTATGTACCAAATGTACCAAATTTCAAGATTCTGAGTTCACGGGAAGTACCTTGTAGGTTTTGATTCCTTTGCGAAAGTCGAAAATTTAGGGGAAATTTGCGGCATAAACGGCTGTATGTTTTGTTTGCGTTGGCTTAGAAGTTGCGATTTTTTCACAGCTCCAAGGGACAGTAGACCTGAGTATTTGATATAAATTCCAGTTTGATACCTCCACGCGTTCCTGAGAAAAAGGGTCTTGACAGACAGACAGACGGACGGGCGGACGTACAACAAAGTGATCCTATAAGGGTTCCGTTTTTTCTTTTCGAGGCACGGAACCCTAAAAACGAGAAGAAAAATAAGGTACCTCTTGATCTGCTCGAGTTCTTTGTCGTGTCGGACTAGCATCTGGTGCCGGCGCAGCAGGAACTCCTCCTTGAGCTGCCGCTTGGCCAGCTGGTGCCGCTCGTGGATCTGCTTCTCCTCCAGCTCCCAGAGGGCGGCTTCGCGGGTTCGCATTATCTGAAGGAAATTGGATCAGTTCAAAATACTTGTATGAAAAATACTTGTACGATCGGCAACACGTATGTAACACCTATGGAGTTGCACTGCTTACCATCAGGCGGACCGTATGCTTGTTTGCCGCCGACGTGAAGGGAGAACGACTATATTTCCCACCTGATTTTGAACTTTATTTCAAAGTGTTGAGGTTCAATGTTGCATAATTCCTGTCACGTTCAAGCCTTATAAAGGGTTAAGTTCCAAACTTAGGTCACAAGATGGCAGACTTCACAACGCGCACGGCCCCTAAAGGTTCTGACACCTCCCTGAGACCGTACCATAGTCGTCTGTTGTTTTATTAATTCTGCCAAACGCAAAACAAGCCCGCATGACTGCTCTGTGTCTTGCTGGTCGCTAGGCTAGAAAAATCATATTAAAATCGAAGAACTATTAAACACAAATGCAACTTTTGAACTTTATAGCGAATCCTCCTCGTCAAGCCGACAACAGCTTGAATTCGTTATTAAATGCTGGCTTATTTCATAATTTAACTGTTTATCCAACTAGGAAATAAAACAGTTTTTTTATGTTGTAATAGGCAGCAATCGAGCAGACGAGCTGTCTGATAGGAAGCAGTCATCGTCGCCCATGGACATAAGCAACATCGATGGAGCCACTTATGCGTTGCCGACCTTTGAGAGCCCTAAATACCTACTTCTTGGAGAACCCCATGCCATAGCGCAAGGGAAACACCTCAGAAGGATTTCGGTGTTCGTTTTTAATCCAAGTCCCAAGATGATTCAACTTACACTTCAAAGTTGCTCTGTTGCGGCAAAACAGCGTAAGTATTAGCCGGGTCCACACAGAGCGAGCATAGGCGCCAGGAAATTTCCTCACGCACAAATCGGCCAGTGTAGACGTGCCTCGGCCGAGGCGGCGTGCTCGGGCGAGGAAAACGGAGGCACGTCTACACTGGCCGTTTTGTGCGTGAGGAAATTGCCACAAGCGTATGCTCGCTCTGTGAGGACCCGGCTATTTAGATAGGAAATATGTAATAAGATACGTTATTTTGCCATATCAGGGCTGACATCTTGAGTGTATTTGTCTCGCTTGTCCTCGAGATATATTACGTTCCTCAGCCATGTCATTAGAAATAAGTAATCATAGAGTGCTCACTCTATAAATCAGTTTTTTACCAAAACGCTTATTATTTTCGTGGTCGACATCGAGCGTCAAGATCCGCTACTTAACGCTAGATGTCGACTACGAAAAATAATAAGCGTTTTGGTAAGAAAACTGATGTATGGAGTGAGCACTCTATGCTTAGTTATTTGTCAATGGCCGTGTACACACCTGCTGCCGCTGCTGCAGGTACTGCGTGTCGGTGAGCGCCTGCCGCTCGCGGTGGTGCTCGTGCATGCGCCGGAGCAGCGCGTCCCCGGCTTCAGCGAGCGACGCCACGAACGAGCGCTCGCGCTCGGCGTGCTCGGCGTCGAGCCGCGCGCGCCGCTGTCTGTACGCGTCCTTGCGACGGTCCTTTGATACTAGCTCCACTTCCTGAGGCAAGGAATTGCGCAAAATTTATAAGTTATAACGAATAAAATATATAACTACTTGCTTCTGCGGAAACAGGTACTATATTTCATTTTATGTGTAAACTGTAATACCAGTATTTACTTAGTTTTTAAGCCTGAATTTTTAACTATGAATCTGATGTCTAAATATTTTTTTTTTTTAAATATAAGTATATAAAAACTTGTTTATATCTACATGATGGCCCAGCGTAGGCCAGTCCTAGGGACGCATTTATGCGTTAGAGGGAGCAAGTGATATTGCTATCTCATGTCACCGCATAGCTGCGTCCCTTGGACTGGCCTACGCTGGGCCATCGTGTAGAGGAGCCCTGACATTAGAGTGCAAACTCAGTAGTCGGAGGTGGCAAGCGGATTGCCAGGCGCGATACAAACAATTGCGACTGAGTGTCTGTACACTCTACTCAAACGCACGATCCAACGCTCCGCTGTTCACTCGCCACTGAGACCGTACACTAAGGTCTGATACAACTGAACACCTAAGCTCAAGTGTCTAGTAACTTGTTCACCTGTTTGAGCAGCCGCAGCTCCTGTTTGAGCTGGTCCCTGAAGTGCCTGAGGTCCCGCTCGTGCTCGGCCCGCAGCCTCTTGGCCGCCTGCCTGAGCTCGGCCTCCAGTTGTTGCTCGGCCCGCTCGGCGGCGGCGCGCTGAGCTCGGGCGAGTGTTTCTAGGTCTGTTTCGTGCGCTCGCGCTAGCGACGCCAGTTCCGCTTCGAATCTGAAACAAAACATTAAACATACTGAGTAAAATCGCAGGAATGCTTTGTGATGGCGCGCCCAGACATGCATCACAACAGCACGCTGCCGCCGCGTGACAGACGGCGGAGCGACCCACCGCCGCTGAGCGACTGAGTCGCCGCCCCCGCCCGCGCCCCGCGAGCCGCCCTTCCTGACCGGCTCTCCAAATGGAGGCTATCAGTCAATGTGGGCAAAACGCAAGCGCTCATCACAGGGCGAGCTATCGCCCTGCCCGCACCCCCTTCTCTCACGCGTTCTATTCTAACCATAATCCATATCAGAAATTGGTGCGTGTGGTAAAACTACCCACCATTTTTTTATACTCATTGACTTGTGACATGTTAAGCAATTAATCAGAAACGACTCTAGTAAGCTTTCCAGTCTAGTTAACATATTCAGAATGCAGACGAAATGAACAGTTGCGTTCCCTAGAGGCAGGAGGTGCTTTCAAGGGCCGAGGTGCGAACGAGTCCTCACTGGAAACTCGCGACTACCTCTCCAAAATTTAATTTAACTTGCCAGGCTTAGTGTGTGACTTACCGTTTGTCCTGCTGCTCGCGCAGCTGCTGCTCCTTGGCGCTGAGGTCCTGGAACTGCTTCTGTTCCTGCTTCTGCAGCATCTTGATCTCGCGCAGCTCCTGCTTGCGGAGCGCGTGGTCGTCCCAAGTGCGCCCGCTTTCCTCGTCGCCCCATATAACCTAAAAAAATATATGTTTTATAAAATATTAATGTCATTCGTACGACTACTTCATTCCTTTTCAAGTTCTTCAAGTCACTTTTTCAAGTCGCTCGACTCGACTTGTTTTACATTACACCCACACTAGGGTGGTCCTTATTTTGTCAAAGTTATATTTTTCTACATAGGTGCTTAATGTAAAATCTACCACTAAAAAACCAATTACCACTTTTTTTTGGATTTTTTCATTTTAGAAACATTTTTTGGAGTCATCATTTTAATATTCGTGGCCCAAGTTAGCCCGCGTAGGCTTATACGATTAAAAAATTACAATCGATCGTCAGTCTTATTCTTCAACAATAGAGCACATATTTAAGTGTCGAACTTCAAAATACAAAAATCAAAAATTTATTCTGCAAGTAGGCCTCAACAAGGGCTCTTTTACAAGTCAGTACAACATTTATAGTAACATCATATAGTGACATGAAAAATACATAACAACATTTATAAATACAACAGCCAATACCTGGGTAAACATTACATTATAATAATCTTAAAATAAATAATTACTACAATACAATAGAGATGTATAGTCTCTATGGTTAAAAATACATTAGATCTGGAGATGTAAAAGATCCCCAATGTCAGAGTACTAATACTAATAAGATTTGGAGGTGTAAAGTCTCTCCAAGTGTCAAAATAAAATTTATACTAAATAAATAAATCGCGTCTGAACTGTTAAGCTAGCAGTCTCATAAACGAATGCTACAGAATACATACTCGTAACTAGTATGTACCAAGTCAAGTATATTATACAATATTACAGAGAAGTATAGTCTCCACGGTTACTAGTTCCATGGTTAGTAGTCGCATCATCATAGTGAATCCCAGAAATTGAAAGTGATATATGTGGATGAGAGGTAACTTACTTTGGAAGTGGTAGTGGTGACCATCACGCCGTCTATCTCGAACTTTCTCGTGCGTTTCCTCGTCTTCTTCTTGAGGTTAGCCATGTGGATGTCTTCTTTCGACCTAAACACAAACTTTCTTGTAAAATGAGCCTAAATACAAACAGCATAGAGTCCATTTTCTAATAACTACAAAATGAGCCATTTGAATTATTTTTACTTGACATTTTTTGTAAATAAACTAGAAATTAGTTTTGTACCTGTCGCCTTCGAGACAACGGGGTGTTGGCGGTCTGACGCCATAGCGTTTATAAGGGAAGTGGGACGTAGGATTAGGGAGAAGACCTCTGATGCCCGCGCGGGTTCGTACCTGGTGCAAAGGTTGGCCATCGCTATCCAACGTGGTAACGTGGCAAGTATGATGGGCACCTTTGCACTCGGTACAGCTCGCGGAGGTCTTTTAGAATAAGTTTATTTAGCATTGTACTCATAGTTTATTTAGGTATTAATTTTGTGTGTAATTTTTTCCAATTGTATGTAAAATAAATATTAATAAATAAGAAAAATATTAGCCGGAAATTTAACTCAAACTGCTACTGGAATTGTTTCACTGCAGCGTTTTTTGTTTCGAGTGTTTGACTTCATGTCATACTGTCAAATCAAAAGCATCCTATCTTTTTTTGCCTATTTTAATGTCCCACTGTTGGGCATAGGCCTCCCCTCGACCCTGTCATTGGTATTTTCCCACCATTTTGGGTAGAATGTGTCCAAATCGTCCCACTATCTCCTTTTCGGTCTGCCTGCACCCCGGGTACTATCATACCTTTGTATCCTGTTGTTGGGCTGCCCATCTTGGTTCTTTCTTCGGAGCACCACCTGCTCTTCTTGGTTGCCGTTCTCGAGCACTTGGCTGTCTTGGTTCACTCTGTAATACGGACAGATGGATCAGTTTCAGCACTAAAATGCATTATGACAAATTTGCTGAGGGTTACCGATTTTTTTTTAATTTAAGGAATCTCTTCGGGAGCCTTCCGACGCCACCGAGCCGCTGTCGGATTGCGAGTCGGACACAATGAAAGACTAGTACACATACATGACGCCATTGTTGGGGTTGGAGTAGCGGCGCGAGTCGTGCGAGTGCGACGTGGCGAGCGAGTCCGCGTCGGCGCCTCGTCGGGAGCCTTCCGACGCCACCGAGCCGCTGTCTGACTGCGATCTCCTGCTGAAAAACGATTATACTTGTAAATTACTACAGTTTATCAATAAAATGTTACGGCATTAACAGGGTAGATGGCGCTTTCTGGCAGTACTGGTGTAAATAACGGATCCGCCCCCTCAGGAGTGTGTAGTGTATTCGCTGATGAAGTGAGTTACCTCTCGAAGCTGTCGGGGCTGAGGCGCGCGGCGCGCGGGGCGGGCGCGGCCGAGTCGCGCACGCGCGGCTCCTCGCTGCCCACCGTCACCACCGACACGTGCGACGTGTCCTGCGGGAACATGGTGTGGCGTACATAAAGGCATTACGTGGTACACGTTCCCCGTACGGAGTACATTGTGTAACGAGGGGGATAAGTCAAATTTTGGATACGAGGGTGGTAATTCGCGACAGGGAATAAAAGACAAAAGTTTACAATATTCTTACCCCCGGAGTTACACACAATGATTTTCATCACACTGACAAGGAAAAACTAAATTTTAAGTGGCATGTCAAACATTTGTCTGCCATTTTGTAATTTCTTGACAAGTTAGGCACCGACGGCACAGACCTGTTCGGCATTCGCCATGATTGAAAATTATGTAACAATATTTTAAATGGCTGTTAAATTAATCAAATTAAACAACAATATTAAATTATAAACGTCAATATTTTAAAACTAATCTATGCTACTTGGTTTGTATGAATAAGTGACATAATTAAAAAAATAAAGTTATTACTCCCTAAGGAGTTATAGCTCTTTTTTCACAATCCATAACTCCGGCGGGAACAAAATAGGCCTTTGTCCGTCAGTACACCTGCATGAAATAAGATCTTTTTCGAGCAAGTGTGATGAAAAATATATATATAATATCTTGTTCACAGAGGACTTAAGGACACAAAAGGGCAATGACCTAATGTTCTAGGTAGGTGATAGAATCATATATAGTTCGTTTTAAATAGTTTTAAGCCTAGTTTGTAAATGCTCAGCGTACCTCTCGTACATTTGACGCATAAGTCCACAAGCGAGGAAAGGGTGCATGCCACCCGACTTAAAAAAATCCATTCCAAAAAAAAGGAAGGAAAATACTTACGTTGATATTGACGTTGTTGACGCTGTCGTCGAAGACGCCCGAGTCGCCGGCGGCGCCGGGGCTCAGTATCAGCACTTCGCTGCTGTCCAACCGTCGGCCTCGAGTTTTCTCTGCGAATTAAAATAGAAGGTAGTGTTCTAAGCAGTTACATCCGCCGCTATTCATGAAACTTCAAATCGAGATGTTACTATGAGTACTCACTCGAAATTGAAAAGTTTTTATTGATTTTAAAATAGAATAGAATTAATTTATTTATAGAACACATCAATACAAATAACAAATATAGCAAATACAAGGCAAAGATAAACAAAACAGTAGAAACAGAGAGAGATGTGAAGCCGAAATGGTTTTTTATAGATATAGCTTCAGGCAGCAAAACTTTGTTGGTCCATTAGGTACGTTTTTAGTATTAATTTAAAGGAACCAATAGTACTGCTCTGTCGAATTGGTGGTGGAAGATTATTCCAGCACTTCGTGGCAGCGTAACGAAAGCTACCACGGAATGCAGCGGTTATGTGCTTTGGGCATAGTAGTCTGGGAGCACGTCTGATGTGTTGACAGATGGTCTTCTACTGTTACAGATACCAAAGAGGAGCGCAAAATAATATGGCAAAATAGTTGAAAGAGGAATAATATCCTTGTTATATAGGGACCGTGCGCGTTGGAGGGTCTGCCATCTTGTGACCTGAATCGGAACCATAAACATGCACATGTACACGTCACGTGTTTTCTTGTGCATAGTAGGTTCTGCCATCTTGTGGGCTACATCGGAACAATAAACATCACATTTACGCCTCGCGCCAAAAATCTGACGGCTCCTGTGCTGCCTCCTACAGTTCATGCACGCTCCCTATATTTAGTATTAACGTAAAATTTGTTGTTCTCAGTTACCTGTATAAGAATTGGTGCAGTCCAGCGAGTCAAGCGACGAGGGAGCGAAACAGTCGTCGTCGGACGAAGAGCCGGCGCCCACGATGACGACTTCGTCGGCGATGGGCGGCGTCGTCGAGATCGTCACGGCGTTGGGCGGGAGCTGCAGAACATGGTATAGGGAGATTAATCAACCAAAAATTAGCAGGAATATGCTTTATTCAAGTCGTTGTGGCCGTGACCGGTACTCTATACTCACGGGAGCGTTGGCGGCCAGCACGGGCGGGTGCGTGGTGGTGACGGTGACGAGGCCGGCGGGCGTGGCGGCCAGCGAGTTGGGCTCCACCGGCTCCACCACCAGCGACACGCGCTCGCTCACGGCCACCAGCACCGGCGTGGCCACGGTCACCACTTGCTGGGCGACGGCGGCCACGGGCGGCGCTGATGGCTTGTGGATCGGCTCTTTGGGTTGTGGCGGCTGAAAAAAAAACTCTTGTTCTAAGAAGATATATCTACGAGGCCACACTTGTGGCTGTTACCGGAGCGACGTACCGCGGGTTGCGACTTCGTTTCTTATATGCAACCGCACATGATCGCATGGACTTACGGTGCGCCGCCGTGGTTGAAACCGCAAGTGTGTACGTGGCCGAATGTCTAGAGAATCTAACAAAATTATTCTTTCGTAAGAGTACTGTTTTTATAGTTAACTTTGAAACATGATATGCGTAAGTTACATTATAGAAAATGGTCATTTCAAATCCCAATGTAAATATTGCTCGTAAAGCAGCGACACTTTTCAAATAGATTTTCGTACACTGACCCACCTGTTGCTATCTCTATTGCACATGCATAATTATATCGCTGTCCCGCCCATGATGCCGGTTATCAATGACATTGTATGAGTTTGACAGCAATATAATTTAAAAAAAATGATTTCAATTTACTATGAATAATATTTCAGAAATAGTATCTTCTCTATAAGTAAAACTCACCGTAAAAGGCCTAATTTCAACAGCATTCGTCTCTATACTCTTACTCTCTTCCCTCTGCCGTTCTCTGCTCTTCTCTCTCCTCTCTTCCCTAGTTCTATTCTCGATCTCTACAACCGCCTTCTCTACCGAATTCGTTCTGGAATACTTCTTTCCTTCACTGGAATCTGTCCTGATGTATTTCTTTCCTTCTGTGCTGGAATCGCTGACTATGGAACTAGGTCTGCTCTTAACTCTAACGTCTTTTTCGATGGAATTCTGCTGTTCTGTTCTGGGTGGTTCTTTTTCTGGGCTCGGCTCGGGTTTTGGTTTGTCTTTTGTGTCTTTTTTCTCTGGTGTTTTCTGTTTTTCTTCCACCACTTTCTCCGCTTCTCGACACACCTGAAAAGTAGAATTTGTTGAGTATATTCTAGCTAAAATTGATAAACCGACTACCCTCTACTTTGTGGGGTGACAAAAATACCAAATTGTATTTATATTTATAACAAAACAAATTGTTTTTAGATAGTGTCTTACTAGGAGTACTACTGTCTTCATGTTCATCGTTTATCTATCAGTGACATGAGCAGGATCGTCTTAAGAGACTTAAGGGCGCTTGAACTTTGAATACAGACTTACATTTTATATTTAAACGGCACTGCTGGTTTCGGGCTATCATAATGGCGCGGCGTGGGAAGGTATTGCTCATACCGATTAATATTTTTTGATTTAAATCCTAACAGGTTACCTGATCGACTAGCAGTTCGCCGGCCGCCTGCTGCGGCGGGGGCGGCGCGGGGGGCTTGCGGGGCGCGGCGGGGGCGGGAGCGGTAGCGGGCGCGGGAGCGGAGGCGGCGGCGGCGGGCGCGGGCGAGGCCGGCGGGGACGCGCCCGGCGGCAAAGGCGCGGGGCCTTTCTCTTTCTTTGGGGCCTGGGGAATTAACTCAATGTTAATGTAAATGAGCCACGGGTAAGTGGCGATGGGCCGTCGAAGTGATTTTGGTTATAAAAAGTAAGCTAGCATAAAGAGCTGAGATATTTTGATCCTGGAACGAAAATTACGCCAAAAAATTGAGGGTAAAATAGTTTGCAATTGTCCTGAAACCGTACAGTGGGAAGTGAATCCCGATATGTAGGCACTCACGGGTTTCCTGTCAGCGGGCACGTGGTCGTCGGTGTGGGGGCGCTTGGCGGCGGCGGGCGCGGGCGCGGGCGCGGGCGGCGCGGGGGCGGCCGCGCGGGGGGAGGGCGGCGCGGGGGCGGGGGCGGGCGCGGGCGCGGGGGCGGGCGTCGCGCCGGCCGCCGGCTCCTGCTCGGACACTGCAAGGGAGATCAACTTGAAACATACACGACATTCATTGAGGCATTTCAATACCTTATTAAACATTTTATTAATCTTTAATAAGGTTTTCTTTTCTGCCATCACTCCCACGAAACATTACAAAACTTAGTACTAACTTTTGACGTCCGGCGTATCCGCCGACCGCACCGAGGTCGAGTCATCTTCCATCTCCATGTGCATCTGAGAGCTGCGATGTTCCTGTAACATAAACGAACAGCATTAGACAATAATTCGAGCGTGTGTGCATTTACAGCAATACCTTCACATATACATATACCAAGACCATAAAGGAAACTAATCACTTCAATAAGTAATGCAAAATTTGACAGCAAAAACAAAAGACGCTTTACAACATCACACGTTTGACAACCCTAAGATACCGACCCATATCTTATAGCATAGCTAAGCACCACACACGCCAACCAATAGGGCTAAGATGGACGGCTCATTATCATTTGTCACCATGCCTGTCACGTTCTAACAAGCATGTAAGCGCGAAAGTGACGGGCATAGTGACAAGTGTTAAAAAGGGCACCATGCTGCCACCGCAGCTAGGCATAGACGAAATGGACCTTCGCCCACGGCCTCGCACCCGTATGGGCTTCGGGCGGGACTCCCTCTGGTCGCATAACAACTTTTGTCATATTTTTAATTGTCATAACACTTTATGCATAAAATTGTAAGTCATAAAAATCTTTAGTCAGAATTATTCCTGAGCATAACTGGGTTTTTGATCATAAATGAGTTGTCATAATTTTTATAGTCCTTAATTTAATTCGCATAAAATTTAGGTTAGATTCGCTAGTGCACACCTAACAAAATATATGACAACTGTTATGTATGTCATCAAATATTAGGGCTAAAAATGTATAACACAATATAATATGACTATTATTTGAATGCGCAATGATGATTATGATTATGACACAAGTTGTCATGCGTATCAAAGATATGACTTAAACTTGTATGCAACCCAATCTGGACCTCCTTCAGGCATATTAAAAAAAAAAGCCTCGCAGATGTGACTTCGCCCACGGATAGATTAATTCACGCTATGCCAGTGACGTAAACGATACTAAAATATATATAGTTTAGATTTTAAACATCAAACTTCTATGAAATTGTGACGTTTAATAACACTTGCACCGTCTGGGCTATCAAAATCGCTGCCAACTTAGCTTGGTCTAACTCTACATTGATAAAGTTCTAGTAAAAACGCCCGCTTGTCGTTCCGCAGCCCGCTGTCGTCCACACTACGGCCTTACACAGTTAACACACACACGCAACTATAATATATATCTTATACAAGGTGCCCACAAAGGAACCCGAGAGATTTTAACCATGTATTTCTGAAGCTAAAAGAAGGAAAAAATGTTATATGAGTTTAGGTCAAAATCACAAAAAAAAAACGATTTCTTTTTGTATGTATTTGTACATAAAATGTAAACGCTATTTGTAAAAATGTAACTCAAAAAGAATTTTTTTTTTGACATCTATCTATAAGGATATTTGGATTGGGTCCCATACATCGCCATCAAAAAGGCGTTTTGCACTAAGTAACAATAAAAACTATGTTTTTTTTTTTGTAAGTGGCTTTAACTCAGAAATTAGGCGAATTCCAAAAAAGTTTGACGACATTTTAGTCTTTAAATATAATCAGGTATATACTGTTGAAATGTCTCGCAATGCTCACGGGCACCGTGTATAATCTATCATAAGGTTGTACCTTCGACGCAGGCGGAGATTCTCGCGGCTGGGCGTCGCATGCAACGTTGTCACACAAACATCACATTAACGCTATTATGATGGTTACATACCATTATTGATATGTTAGTTGACACATGGCGAAATTTCATAAAGATTATTAACTAACACAAACGGGACTTAATCGCGTATTAAGTTTTAAATTCACCTCCGACGTTTCGAGGACGGCGTTGTCCCCGTGGTCTCGGAGACCGGAGTTAATAATGTGTAAAAATCGTGAAAGTTTAAATCAGTGTTTCATAATGACACAAATAGATCGCTTTTTGGCGATAAGACCGCATATTGTTTACCTCTACTTCTGATGCTGTTTTCTCTCTGTATTGTTTTTAATTGAGATATGCAACAATAGTTATTTACGATACAGGAAATAAGAAAATAGCACTTTCCGTGTATATGTCGAAACTTTAAAGAGCCATATGTACTGTACAACGATGTACGATACACGTGCGAATAGGTAATTTGCAACTCGTGTCGATTTAAAGCATTCCTTTCGGTCGTGTTTTAATTCATCACCACTCGTTGCGAATTTACTATTTTCTGCACTTGTATCGTAAATAACTATTGTATTGTATCGTAGATAGTCTTTAATTAATAATTAGGCGATTTATACATTGAGACCGTATTTTGCCGCGCCGTGAAGAGCGACGTAATACTTAATTGTCTCGCACGCTGGCGAGTATTCAGTGTGTTTCAGCGCATATCCCATGTACAGATTTATACATTGTTAAAGCTGCCGTGTCGTTAAACTGCAAATTGATTTAGAAAATTATTCTTTAGAGATCGGTTATGATATAACCAAAGAGAATATGATATCGAGGTGGATTGTCAAAGAAAATTTTGTAGCCACAGTCAATTCACTACCATCTTTCGACACATTATTAAAACTTTTAGAACGTCATTGGACTTTAACAAATTTAACACATATCAGTGAAAGAATAAGGATCAAAGTCGAATGGCGTTCTAAAAGTTGTAATCATGTGTCGAAAGATGGCAGAAAATTTACTGTGGGTACGAAGTTTACTTTGCAATCTACTTCTATTTCAAATTCTCTTTGATATAACTATCTTAATGCGTTATTATGGACGATTATCGGACTAAGAAGATACAAAACTCACTGTGTTTTTGAACGATATATATGATCATTCATCATTCTTGAGCGATTTTATGATTATACATACAGATAAATATATATATGGTGCAATCGCCTATTTAAATATCAAAATTAAATACTAACCAATTCTCTGGTATTGCTCCCGGTTCGGCTTTTGCTTGCCCTTCCTCGACTTAGTCTGTTGCGTGTGAAATTTTACGCATTTCGGTTTAGTCAAGGAAAGCCGATGTTAGTAAGCGTGCGATAGAAGCAGAACACAGTGTTAATATGTTAGTGAAATACAATAATTACGTTATAATAATTACATTTTTAAATATATTTTATGAATTTATTTAAATGTGTTTATGTAAACGATGCTAAATACACACAATGTAAGAGTAATGGAATGCCGTTATTTTGTGATTGAAACTTGAAATAACCTGATATGAACTTGAAACTGTTCAAATAATCTTGCAGGCTAATAGGGAATAAGAATCAAAATGTAAAGACGAAGTTTTAAATGTACGTTCATCTCAAATTATTTCATCTTAACATTTTTTTTTTCTAACTTATGACTTATAGTATAATATAAGGCCCTCAGCACACGGAGCATAAGCGTAAGCGTAAGCGTCGCGTATCGTGATAAAGTTACAAGTACGAGACGCGTAGAGTCCTGGGCACCAAGTATCGAGTAAGCGTTTTATATGTGAAATCTCATTAGCTGAAATCATGGCGTCACTGGCGTCAGATGTCTTTGGCGGATGTATCGATGATCTTACTTTCTCGTCAGATGAACATGTTTTATTGTTTACGTTAGAAGTTTTGTTTTTTTACGCCTGTATTACGCTACGCCTGTCGTAATGACGACAGGAATCTCATAAGTTACGCTACGACGACGCTTCGTGTGCGGACTTGTTTGAAGTTGTTCGTGCTCAAACGGCTCTCGTTTTTTTTTACGATATGCGATTACGATTCGCTTACGTCTCTTACGCTCCGTGTGGTGAGGGCCTTACGGTAGTTAATGAATGAAATATTTTACACCGATTATACACAGCGAGGCGATTTCTGATGTGTGGACCCGCCGAAATAATAATCCCACGATTATTACCGCAACCAAAGATTTACAGATAGTAAAAGATGAGTAGTCGAAGATAAATTCGTGTTTCGTATTTGATATCTGATTTTGATGGCGCTGTACTGCTCTGTACATTATGCATCGGTGGGAGGGTGGGAACATTAATGGGGTTGGCCGGTCGAAGTATTAAACAGATGGCGCCATCATAGCTTGCCCTGTCAATCCCTAGAATTGTGTCAAATTCTTGTTTTTTTTTTTGGAATTTTGTGACCTGGATTCCAGTACTTTAAGCCAAATCTCATAGAACAAAACTAGAGACAGGCGCAAGCTATGATGGCGCCATCTATGCAAACCTTTGACAGTTACCAACCCCATTGCATGTAAAAATACGCAAGTAAGTATAATGAGTTGGCACTGATTGACTAGCACGTTATCTTTTCGCGGATCGGCAAAGTAATATTTTTAGTTTTAATTCTTCTTCAGATGTCAAACTCGGGAAAGCAATTTTTTCTTAATCTTTACAAAACGATGTCTTTTGAGACTTTACATATCTCATACAATGAATGAATATTTGATATACTGAGAGGCATTCATGACGTCAGAGGAAATTAATCGATGATCTTTATAAGGCATACACTGCGACAACCAAAGATATGATTTTATACACAGGGCATGACATGTCATATTATACGTGTGTATTGTTACCTCAGAATCATCATCCAGCAGCTCCTCCTCAACCACCTCAGCCCGGTACTCGAGCAGCAGGTCCCGGAGAGGCTTCGAGTCCAGGTTGCCGGAGACAAACTCATGCTTGAGCAGCTCGCTGGAGGTTGGCCTTTTTTCAGGGTCCTGTGATGATAGGAATAATTCAATGAAAGCGTAGTGGTGACATCAGGAAACATAGTAGAAATATTGATGAGGCAAAAAATGTAGCTACTTGCACGATGAGTAATAGTTTTAAACAGACCACCTTAGGATTTATAACCGAATCCAAACATTTAAAAAAATAAAAAAGGTGGTGGTTGCTATTGTACGACTCGCATCAGCGTCATCTCATGATAACACAAACTACCTTGACTAGTGCTTTAGCGATGAAAACGTTAAAGACGTGGTTCCACTTGCCGGGTTGGTTTATGAGGGTGCATTCAGTATTTTATAGGACGCGCGTCGGCGTCATCTCGTGATGATTACACAATTTACCTTGACTAGTGCTTAAACAATTCGTTGAAGGCTTGGCTGCACTTGCCGGGTTGCTCTTGGAGGGTCCATTCCATTCAGTACTTTGTAGGACGTGCATCGGCGTCATCTCGTGATAGAAATGTTTACCTTGACTAGTGCTTTAGCGATGAAATCATTGAAAGCGTGGCTCCACTTGCTGGGCTGCTCCAGCGTGGGGGGCTCGCTCTTCTGTATCTTGAGCAGGACGCGCATCGGCGTCATCTCGTGGTTCGGCGGCTCCATCTGCGCGAACTCGATCAGGGTGATGCCTAGCGACCAGATGTCCACCTGAGAGAAGGCAATGAAATTAGTAAAGTTAAGAAAAGTGTAATATCCAACGTAGAAACAGAAAAGCCTCTAAATAACTCTTGGCGGTGCTGATTTGCCAGATTGCGTTATCACGATCATATTAGTATTGCTGCTCGTGGCATTACACAACTAGTAACCGTACCAAATACTTCACTTCAATCGAGAAGATGACGCGCCAAGCATTAACAGCCACAAACTTGACTAACAAGAGTGTAGATTTTTACCTAGTTGCAATGGTTTTAATAAGTTTATTGTCAATAATTTCATTCTAAATAGAAGCTTTTATCGCTGAATGTACTTTTCTATCAACAGGAAACTAATACTTCCAGACAATTCTAATAAACGCAAACACAACGAGTTCCCATTGCCACCTCCTGCCTCCATCATCAGCTCGATGGTACCATAATATTACATTGCCACCCAACGCCCAACTTACATACGTATGCAAATTTTCAGCTGCATCGGAAACTGAAGTGGGTCAAATTTAACTTGCAAGATTCGACCCGTACAAACATAGGTACATTGCAAGTTTAATTAATGATCAGATCCACGATGGTGTACACTGACCTTGAAATCGTACGGGTTGTCCCGGAACGTCTCACAGAGCACCACTTCGGGCGCCATCCAGTAAGGCGTACCGATGAAGGTATCATGCTTCTGTAATGTAGACTTATTCTTCGCTGAGACGCCGAAATCCGCTGTCAAACATAGCCTTTTGTTAATATATCATAATCTGTAGCATGTAATAGGTATTGAATATTTTTATAATCCAAAATTTGAAATAACGGTCTATGTATAGCAGCGGTTCCTAACCTGGGGGTGATTACCCCCGTAGAGGTAAAACTGGTGTTTTACGGGGGGTAATAAGCTCAATTAAATATAAAACAAATTAGACCAGTAAGAAAGAATATTGATATTTATTGGGAGTAGGGGTAAAATCGGGTTCCCTAGTTAGTCATAGGGGTGGCAGAACTGAAAAGATTAGGAAACACTGATGTATAGTATACACAAATAAATAATAATTGGCTAAGTATTGGTTGACGGTTGAGTCGATCAGGCCGAATGAAGCATGGCCCAACCGCACAGAAAATAGAGTACGTAAAAAATGTGAGAAGACTTGGGGACTGATGAACTAGTGAAAGCTTCAGAGCTGATGTGAGAGCAGTCATATACTTCTTCATCTGTTCATGCTGCTGCTGTCGGTCATTTTATTGTCGCAAGAGAAACAGCCTTGGGAACCAGTTACAGCAGTCGAAGCATGAGGACAGAGATGGTAAGAGAGGTGACACTATATTCCTTTTCTCTGCTCAGCCCACAGGAGTAAAGTGTAAATGGCATATTAGCAGTATGGTGTTACCCAGCTTGACACCGCCCTGCATGGTGGCCAGCACGTTGCCGGCCTTCAGGTCGCGGTGGATGACGCGCCGCGAGTGTAGGAACTCGAGGCCGCGCGTCATCTCGCGGCACACGTAGGCTATCTGCTTCTCGCTGAGGCCTTTCTCCAGCTCGGACATCACGGAGTCGAGGGCGCCACCGTCGCAGTATTCTAGTAGCATCTGCAATTTAAAGTAAAGAAAATTAAATAACAATGTTCGTCTCCCATGCGGATCGTATGTAGAGGGTTAACGCGAAAATTGAAATTTCGTTAACCGGCTCTCTATAGCTCTGGCATATTTAAACGATAGAGGCAATTAGAGGAACGATGTGGTTCGCGGTAGGCAGGCCCTCAGGTCGCTTGATTATCCTTATATAAAGCGATAATTTAATCTCAACTGCCAACGGATGCTATTGAGACCGTCTGTCGAATGCCGCTATATGGTTCTTAAACCTTTGGAACGCCAAGAATACCTAAAGGCGTCGTTACTCGTCGTGACCACAGCGTCAAAGACAATTATAGGTGTTATGACGGACGCTGTCAAAGTAACCTTCACTCTTTCGAGTATAAGGTTTACATTAGCCCTCTTACACGTGGCATTTATGACCGGGCCGGGACCATCGGCTTCGTAGGCAGGGTCACTACCCACTAGGCCAGACCAGTCGTCATCATGCTACACCTTTTATGATAGCAAAAACAAATCATGAAACGTTGCATGTAGCATTTCATCAGGCGTAATCGCCTAAAAAACCATCAACGGATTACGCAATTTACACATTACACATACTTTGCCGCACATAAAGTGGTAGGCGCATATTTTTTACATGTTCATTTTACAGCTGACGGTCATTCCATCGCGATAATACTGGCTGACGGTTTTTTAAAGTTTAAAACAGCATCTAAACTATCATCTGACAAAGTATCAGCCGGGAGGCGATGACTGATGAAATATGCTCATGGCCCGCGGTCTAATCGGCCTTGTAGCTTTTCATCGTGCCTATGAGTACTGTCACTATTATGACGAGACGTGGATTGATTATTCTGTACAGTACTCACCCACAGCTTATTGTCGATGAAGTACGCCTCGTGCAGCTCCACCACGTTGGGGTGCCTGCACTCGCTGAGGATGTCGATCTCGACGGTGAAGTCGGCGAGGTCGTCCTCGTTGTCGAGAACGCACATCTTGGCGGCGGCGAGCTGGCCGGTGGTCTTATGTTGCGCTTTGTACACCTGTGACATTCGTAGCATATTTTTAAAGAAAGAAGGAAGGAGCTTATCGCTTTTTCCCACTTGTAAAATAGTGGTGATTAAATAAATAAATATTATAGGACATTATTACAAAAATTGACTAATCCTAGGGAATGCTAACCGGTTAACCGGTTACCCGGTAATTTGACCAATATTACAGTCGGTAAAATACCGGTAATTTCCAGCCGTAACCGGGAATTTACCGAACGTTGTATAGGCAAATAAAAATGTAACAACCTGTTGAATTAGCCTATCTATGTCTTCGTACTTACAAAAAAAAACAATTACTACGGTTTACGATTACGAAGAGACACTTAAAATACATACTTTTCTGCATCTTATGATCTCGTCGGAGTAGGAACTAGGAAGCAATGTTTTGTGACAAATGAGTGGTCGCTAATCCCTCGCCCTTTCCCTTCTCGCCACCCCTACCCGACCCGCCTTACTATGTTCAGTGTCCTTTGTTTTAGTCTGTAGTGTCCAACAAGTGTGGAATGCGAAAGAACATTTTCTACCGCTGGTTACTTGTGTTCAAGATATCGTTCACGAATGTCTAAGCAACGTTCTAATTAATCGCCTAGATATTTAACAAACGCAATTATTTTATATATAATTAACAGAATTATCTGATGATGACAAGTTCCTGATTCCAACTCCTATCTTAAGAGCCCGGTAACGATTTTAGAGCAAAAAATTTAAATTGATAGATTTAGTCGTTGGAATTGTACACCTTTTGTTACGTAATATCTAAATAACAAGTATTGGTTTCTATTAGCACGTTTTTTCATCTTGCCTTTTAATAATGAGGTCGCAAGCGTGCGTCCCCGGTAATAGGTGACGAGAAGGGATAGTTTTTAAAAATTCATATAAATTATGGTAGTATACAAAATGATGTATAAGAACAGTTTCAGCAAATGTTGTAGATTGTTTAAGTATCAAAATTACGTTGAAATTAAGTCAATTTTCAGAGTAATTGTCACTTGTTTTGAAGTAATTTCTGAAGAAAATTGATTTCGTCTAACTTTCATTTACACTACTTCAAATTTATAGTAACAAAAATGTAGTTTATTAAAGTTGAAGTACAGGATATGTGTAATACAAAATTACCATTTTTAGCAGTCCAAACTTAACGAAATTTACAACTAAGATCGACAAAATCACTGCTTTTCGCGCGTTTACCTAAACGTCCATCAAAAAAAAATCATTACTAATTAAGTGAGTCTGTTTTTTAAAAAAAAATATTGATTATAATGAAAGATAACAAGACGTGCTAAAAGAAACGAGTACTTGTTATTTTTAATAGTTAACAAAAGGTGTACAATTTCATGCGCTTAATCTATCAATTTGACATTTTTGCGACTAAAATCGATAACGGCCTCTTAAAGTGCAATTTTAAAGTAACTAGTGTTAAAATGATATGAAACTAATCTTGCTGTTAAATTTTTTTTTTCTTATATTTACTAGATTTTAATGAATGTTAATTACGATTTTAGTTACTTTAATAACAATATTATATTGATAGATGTGTAAATGCAAACTTGTATGACATTTAAATGACGACTGTCACTCTTTAGTTATAATTTTTGTTACCCTTTGATTACTGCGATTTTTAAAGAATTAAAAAAGTTTGATGTTGCTTATTTAATGTACAAGTTCATTTCGCTTTGAAATGATACATGTTTGATTTTTTTATTTAATATGATTAGGAAATATATCTTGTTTAATGTTTATAGTTTATTTTCATTATTTTGTTTTGTCGATGTTTCTATAACGTGCTGTTGATTACTTTTAAAGGTTACTGACGAAAATAAGGACACTATCAATAATAATGCAAAATCAAGGTTTTTTATTTCATAAACGAATAACCGGTAATTTACCGGTTAACCGGTTAGTGGGACCTCGAGTCGGTAAATTACCGGTAATGAAAAACGCCCGGTTATTGCATTCCCTAACTAATCCCCACATTAAGCTCAGGAAAGCTTGTGTTATGGGTACTATATACACAGTGTAAAGTCCATATAACGTCACTCGATGTAACTATTCACTCCCTATAACTTCGACATTTGTTGGTTATAGTTTCTTTACTTTAATATTAAAGTAAAGATAACGAGATCTCTTCATAACGAGAACTCTCTATAGCGTCTAACAATGTCCGGACCTTTGAGTGCCACCATATAGAGTTTACTGTATATTATATATAAATACTTGAATACATATAAAGCACCCAAGACATGAACAAATATCCGTGCTCATCATCACACAAATAAATGTCCTTACCGGGATTTGAACCCAGAAACATAGGCTTCTTAGGCAGGGTCAGTACCCACTAGACCAGAACGGTCGTCAAACCTCTGATTGGTGGTGATTATCTATGTTTTCATCTACTAAACAGCCTGCAGCCCGATTCTAAATACGAATATTATGAATATATGTACTAGAAGGCCCTCGCGTTTTGCGGCTAGTGAATGTTCATGAGTGTTTTAGTTCTATGGGATCATTAGCAGAATGCTATATGCCCAACAAGAGACACTTCATATTAGAAAGTAGGTGGTGTAATTAAGGAACATTGATTAATGTTACCTTCCCAAATGCGCCATCGCCGAGCTCCCCCACCATGTCCCAGATCTCGGTGGGGTCGCTGTTGTCGCGAATGTTGTTGAACACCTTCTTCTTTTTCGCGTCATTGCCGCCGCCGAGGTGGAGCACCTGAGGACGCGTAATATTTCACATTAAGAGTTATAATGAATAAGAGTAAGAGACAGTGGCGTAGCGTGCCTTAGTGGGGCCCCGTATAAAAATTTGTTTGAGGGCCCTTAGGAAGGAGATTTCTCTCAAAAATGCACGTTGAGGGCCCCCGTGGCCCGAGGGCCCCGTATAATTGATACGGCAGATACGGCGGTAGCTACGCCCCTGGTAAGAGATATGGTATAAAGAGCCAAGTAAATTTAACTAAGTGTAAGGCCTGAGTGGACGCTCGAGTTGGGCGTGCAGCGGGGCGAGGCGTGCGACGTGCATATTAAACATTCTTGGAGAAAACAGCTGCTTGAGCAGTAGTACAGCTTTTAGTTTGCGGACAAATATTGCATCGCTAGAAGCTTGCTTTATTTCATCGTCCAGTATGTTGTACAGTCAGTAATCGTTTAAATATGCAAGAGCGATTGAGGCAGATAGAGAAATGTCGATTCACGACGTACGCTCTAGGCCCTTAGGGACAGGCTAAGTCCACACTTGCCTCTCCCGAGCGTCGACGTCTAGTCAACTCCATGGCTGCTCCTCCACGCAACGTTGGCGCAACTGCGCAGCGACGCCATTTTCCATACCGCTGACTAGACGCTGACGCTCAAAAGACGCTAGTGTTAGGTGGCCCTAAGACTGCAGGGCGGCCAAATCACGTTAGAAAAGCATCATAGACAGACCCCACACTAGCGTCTTCCGAGCGTCGGCATCTAGTCAACCCTATCGATACTGCTCGATGCAGCATTGGTGCAACTACGCAGCGACACCATTTTCCATAGTGCTGACTAGACGCCGACGCTCAAAAGACGCTATTGTGGGGTTTCTCATACTCGTTACGGCGTAGCGCCGCTGAATTGCAATGGTTTAAGATCCGAGCGCCACGTGCTCTGGCCGGCTTAGCGCTACTGTGTGGCGAAAGCATAAGGCCCTGGTTTCTCTGACCACACGCCGCCGGCGACCGGCGACCGACGCGTGTCCGCGACCGGCGACGTTCGAATGTTATGTTCGGAAATCTTTGAGGGTGGTTTCTCTGAAACGTCGCCGGCGGCGGGTAGGACGGCGTGCGAAGGTCACACGCCGCACGCGTCGGTCGGTATCATTTCTGTAGAATAGCGACGGACGGCGGGTGGCGTGTTGATATTGAAAATGACTCTTTTCACAAAAGATAACGATGAATTGTTGATAAATTTAGTTCGTTGTAATCCTATTTTGTTCGACGCTTCCGAGAAGGATTACAAAAACAACAATTTAAAGCATAGAACATGGGAAAACATAAGTGAAACAATGAAAATTCCAGGTAAGTTTTTATTTAAAATTTTACATTATATGTGTAATTAAACCATATTTGATTGCCATACCACTCTGCCCTGAGGTGAGCATATATAGTCTTTTAACTCATTTCTTAAGTTCATTCCTGCGACTGCGCCTGGTCCACCAGTTCGTCGCAGTGCCATCAAATTGCGTTGATTGTGGATATTTTCGTTATAGTTGCTGGTACTAGAATTTTGTGTGGGATTTTCATTGCTTCTGTTTTCCATTAACATGTTATGAAGACAGCAACTTTTTTTTATATGTCACTTGGCTCTTTTCCTTTTTTTTTGATGAGATTAATATTTCATCATCATCTTCTTCTAACAATAACAATGTAAGTATGTTTTTGTCCATTTTGCTCAACGAAACAAGACACAACAGTTCAAAAAGCAGACACTGCGCGACATAGCATATGATTTCTAAACCATCGGTCGCCGGCGACGGGTGACCAAGAGTCAGAAAGCCCACTCATCCGCGACCGACGGCGTGTGGCACAGCGTGCGACGCGCGTTCACACGCCGCCGGTCGCGTGCGGCGGGTCAGAGAATCCAGCGCCTAAGGCCTAGTTGGGTGTAATGGAGGTATTAAATATCGATACGGACTAAGTGCCAAAAATATGTACACACGACCTTATTGCCTATATACTAAGGTAGTGTGTACATAATTTTGTCACTTTGTCCGCGTCGACATTTAATACCTTGACTGTAGACTTACCTTCTTAAGGTTATTAAAGAACGACATGTCTGTAGTGGCGCGCGCGGCCGCCTCAACCGCCTGTACTCATCGTGTAGAAGCGCGCGCGCTCCTCTGAAACAAACAAACATGACAATTAATATCAAGAAAAAACAATAGTATGTCGATCGACTCTACTAGCGTCAGTTATTCAATGGGCGTTTTCTTTCTTTGACGGGCATAAGTGTCAACGAACTTATTGCGAAGCAACAACGAACATGTAAGGACGAAGTTAGGTAGAAGATATTGATGTCTATTTCTTAGCCAGCTCGCAACGATGAAGGTAATTTTAAATTTAAAGCATATTTACGCGCGATAACGACCTTCTTAGTAAATAACTGGCGACGTTATGTTTCCTTAAAAGCTATTAGACTAATTATAAATGCATCAAATAATACTGTTTTTAGTAGGCCTGTTTTAATTCTTAACTCATCGACGTCTGTAGTATTATCGCATAGGAATTTTACTGCATTTCAAGGGAGCAATAAACAGGGCGAGGGTCGTCGCTAAAGGGCGCACAACATTTACGAGACTCAAAACCCATTTACTTATTATTACTACATGAAATTTGGCTTGTTTTACTTAAGACTACAAATCTATAGACCTTAATACCCAATAAGTTACCAATCAGTTATTTTGTCAGAGTGTATTGAGCTTGTCTCCATTTTTCACGTTAATGTTTTTGATAGGAAACGAGTATTTATGTCGTCTCGGCTTGTGGGTGAGTGCGTGCATATCAAATGTCAGAGGGGTGCTTACTGCTTATGGCTCTCTAGAGATGCCGCCGGTAGGAACCCATTTACTTTTATTGGTATACCGATAAATTTCCTCGGTTAATCTTCTCGGTAGTGTCGGTGGACGTTTTTACCAAACAAATGGTGAAAGGAGGGGTGTGTTGCTCATTTTTGTTAGTTGAGGAGACGCAGACAATAAATAACATGTAATTCGTTTATTCACAAGTTTTTTTGCACTTAGTAGTAATAGTGACTAAAGTAGCTGTACCAACTATATCAATCAAACAATATTTTATTTGTCATAATAAGATTCACATGGGATTTTAATCTAATTAATAGTACATACGTACTCGTATTCAACCTGCATGCAGGTGTACAAATATTGCATCATTCTATAATTACCACTATAATAAGAAGTTATGGCGATTATTTTGACGCCCTGTAGGGCTACGATGGTCGGCTCTTTATCATTTGTCACCATGCCTGTCACGTTCTAACAAGTATAGCACGAAAGTGACGGGCATAGTGAAAAGTGATAAAAATGGAACCATGCTGCCACTGCTGGTCTTGCCTAGTGGGTACTGGGTAGTGACCCTGCCTATGACACCGATGGTCCGGGCTCGAAGCCCAGTAAGGGCATTTATTTGTGTGGTGGGCACGGATATTTGTTCATGAGTGGGTGTAGCTTTGCTTAGTTTCGGGCTAGGTCGATCTGTGTAAGATTATCTGCAAATATTTATTAATTTAGGATCTGCTACGGCCAGTCCGTTAAAGGCTTGATTGCACGATGCTAATTCATATTATGTTAAGTAATAATGTACCTAATAAATTGCTTAATATAAATAATCAATAAGTTGGCTTTTAGCAGCGCTGGTGGCCTAGCGGTAAGAGCGTGCGACTTGCAATCCGGAGGTCGCGGATTCAAACCAATGAGTTTTTAGGAACTTAAGTACGAAATATCATTTGATATTTACCAGTCGCTTTTCGATGAAGGAAAATATCGTGAGGAAACCGGACTAATTCCAATAAGGCCTAGTTTACCCTCTGGGTTGGGTGGTCAGATGGCAGTCGCTTTCGTAAAAACTAGTGCCTACGCCAAATTTTGGGATTAGTTGTCAAGCGGACCCCAGGCTCCCATGAGACGTGGCAAAATGCCGGGACAACGCGAGGAAGAAGAATAAGTTGCCTTTTAACAGAAAATCACTGATAAACTTCTTTACCAACATCCCGAGATAAGTGGTACACTATACAATGTCTGTGTCGTTAAATAAAGTTCTCATGTCTAATTATAATTCAGATAACGGTTGAATAATATTGACAAATGTTAAACAATGAGTCAAATTAGACATTTGTTTGACAAGCAACAGAACAATGTTAGTGATATTATGATTCACTTTCAGTGATAAGCACGCCGACTCTGCTTCCGTTGATAACGGACTAACGGTGTACGTTATATGATACTACTTATATTAATAATATTCGTAATTATATGTGTAATGATAGGAGTAGGTATCATTGTTTTTGACAATTATGTGTTAATCAATCCTCTTTCTCAAACTATTGGTAGCAAACATTAAAAAGATGATAATATATTTATATTTCTGTGTATTTAATTTACGGGAAATGTCCTCGAGAAATTCAGGTCATTATGAAATCGACAATTAATCGAACCCTGGATGCTGTGTATAAACACTACACACCACAATATTGACTATTGTGACTGTGACAGATTGGCCGTTAAATAAGAAATAAAAGATAGTAAGTTTTTTTATCAGATCGAGTTTCTGAATAAAAAAAAAAAAAAAAGTTTTTCTCTATATCTTATACCTTTAAACGAGCAATTCTTGGATATATATATATATATATATATAAAAATATATATATATATATATAAATATATATATATTTCTGTGATCTCGGAAACGGCTCTAACGATTTCGCTGAAATTTGGTATATGGGGTTTTTTGGGGGTATACAATCTATCTAGATTAGTCTTATGTTTGGGAAAACGCGTGTTTTCGAGTTTTCATGCGTTTTTCTTTCGACGCAGAATATGGTCGCTAATTTCGTGTTGGCGGCCACTGTCCGTCTGGTCCAGCGGGTTAAGACTTAAGACGCGGACTGCTACTCCAGTGTTACGGGTTCGAATCTCGCCCGGTGACTAACTTTTGTTTTTTTTTTTTATATGTTCAAGTTTATATATAATTTTTTAATTTTTATTGTTTTAGACAAGTTTAATTTAGTAATAAAATGTAGTTAAGATTATCACCTATACACCACCATATTACAATAAATAGTTATAACCGAGCATCGCCCAGGTACTAATGGTATAAAGTGAATCATAAGGTCTACTATGAGCAATAAAGCATTTCCTAATTGTTATACATAAACCAAGTTTCACCAAGGTTTCCACGTAAATGCAAGTATGTAATCCCACCATTTGTTTTCGACTCCAGCATTATGGCATTTTTTACGAGGATGTTATGACTTATGACACAAGCATCAGTCAACAATGACGACCAATGACGAGTTAGCACGAGCTCGTAAACGCATTGCCGTGTCTCATTATTGTAAATAGATGTGACGTGTTTAATATTAGTCAATTAGCTACAGGGGCCTACTGATTACCAGTTCGCCGGACGATGTCGGCCTGTCAGTTATTCGCGTATTAGCTTTTGCGAATACTGACATGCCGATATCCTGCGGCGAACTGGTAATCAGTAAGTTAAGTAACCTTATAGACCCAGTGGCGTAACTTGTGAGTTGTGGCATGGTAGGTAAAATTACAGAGGCCCAAACAACCTTTCATGTGTGTGGTTCGTGGGTTCAAAACCTTGGTTGTGCTGTATTGTAAAGCAGAAAAAATCGTTCTCGATACTGATTACTAACAACACAGACAGTCAAAGTGGCCACTAACACATATAATACAATTTTTAATCGATCACATTTTACCTTGTAAGTCTTTTTTAATACTTAACCGCATGCCGCATACGAAGCCATATATGGCGGACGTGATATTGAACTGTATTGGCAGCCATGAAAGTTCAAATTTCAACAAAAAAATTTACATGCAGTAAGGGGTTAGGACGAAAATGTGCCATAATGACCTTTTCATACAAACGTAGTCCTCATTTCCTTCTTTGGATATTAACATTATTACATTTGAAAATATGTTGTATATAAACCACAGCTATGCCCCTAACTCGATTTTTTTCGAATATTTAATTATTATGAGAGTTATGAGCATTTGAACATTTGTATGAAATCAGTTTTGCGCTTCTAATTTATACAACAATCAAAATAGGTATCGAAAAAAGTCTAACGTAGGAGCATAGCTAAGGTCAATATCTAGAGAGAAAAATGGTGACTAAGTTTATATGGAGCAGCGGCCGTCCCCTTTCCTCTTAAGAGGCCTTATTCCTACAGACGAGCGTATTTTGTAAAATGCTTCCTTTTTCATTCAAGATTACGACGTAACTATTAGTATTAATTCAAAAACTGATAACGTACTTAAATAATCGTTTCCTAAACTAGGGGCTCCAACAGTTAAAATTTTCATTTTCTCTTTTAAACCTCTTTTTTAATGAGGTTTTTTGGGAGTCTTTTCCAAATTTTGCAGTGAGATGTGGCGTTTCGGTTCTCAATTTTGCTATAAACAAGAATCATTTGGTACATGAATGACTACAATTTGATTCAACATATCTCGTACGAGGGGCTGGAATGATTAACAATCGAAGATTCATTTGAAAAAACTGATAAAATACCTTCCGAGTTTTCTTCATTTTTTTGGCAAAAACAGGGTTTTATTATATTTTATTTCCGCAAATTGTACGCATATTTTGCTTTAAAAATAATATTATAGCAAACTGTAACTTTATGTTAACCTATAAAAGAAAAATCGTAACTATGGGACCTACATTGCCGTAAATTTATATTTTTTTAAACACGTATAAATCACGCAGCAGCGACGCCCCGCTCTCAGTCCGCGCGGAGCGCGCTTAGAGGACGGACCTGTGCTCGATTGTCAGGCATTCGTTGCGATCGTAATCAGCTACGGAGTTCCGAGAAGTGCTATATACTGCGATTAGAAAATCTTAATAAAAGTTCATTTTTTACAGTATGCCTAACAGACTCGCTTATTGATGGATTTTCAGTGTTACTTTTTTTTAATACTAAGTCGGTGGCAAACAAGCATACGGCCCGCATATGTACGCCTGCAACTCCAGAGGAGTTACATGCGCGTTGCCGACCCTAACCCCCTCCCGCCCCTCGTTGAGCTCTGGCAACCTTACTCACCGGCAGGAACACAACACTATGAGTAAGGTCTAGTGTTATTTGGCTGCGATTTTCTGAAAAACGCATTTTCACTTGAAATTACGTTAGGGTTTGCATTATTATTTTTGACCCGGATGAAGTCCAAGTTCTCATGATGGAGTCAGGAGTTGGTCACTAGAACTCCTAATCTACTCATTATAATTCCATCGTGTTTGGGCTCAACAGAGTTGCCCTGACGAGCACCTTCAATCTAGATGAGGTCCAGGGTCTCATGATGGAGTCAGGAGCTGGTCACCAGAACTCCTAATCTACTCATCATAACTCCATCGTGTTTGGGTTCAATAGAGTTGCCCTGACGAGCACCATCAATCTAGATGAGGTCCAGGGTCTCATGATGGAGTCGGGAGCTGGTCACCAGAACTCCTAATCTACTCATCATAACTCCATCGTGTTTGGGCTCAATAGATTTGCCCTGATGAACACCATCGATCTAGATGAGGCCCAGGGTCTCATGATGGAGTCAGGAGTTGGTCACCAGAACTCCTAAACTACTCATCATAACCTCATCGTGTTCGGGCTCAATAGATTTGCCCTGACGAGCATCATCAATCTAGATAAAGTCCAGGGTCTCATGATGGAGTCAGGAGTTGGTCACTAGAACTCCTACTCTACTCATCATAACTCCATCGTGTTTGGGCTCAATAGAGTTGCCCTGACGAGCACCTTCAATCTAGATGAGGTCCAGGGTCTCATGATGGAGTCAGGAGCTGGTCACCGGAACTACTAATCTACTCATCATAACTCCATCGTGTTTGGGCTCAATAGAGTTGCCCTGACGAGCACCATCAATCTAGATGAGGTCCAGGGTCTCATGATGGAGTCAGGAGCTGGTCACCAGAACTCCTAATCTACTCATCATAACTCCATCGTGTTTGGGCTCAATAGATTTGCCCTGATGAACACCATCGATCTAGATGAGGCCCAGGGTCTCATGATGGAGTCAGGAGTTGGTCACCAGAACTCCTAATCTACTAATCATAACCTCATCGTGTTCGGGCTCAATAGATTTGCCCTGACGAGCATCATCAATCTAGATAAAGTCCAGGGTCTCATGATGGAGTCAGGAGTTGGTCACTAGAACTCCTAATCTACTCATTATAATTCCAACGTGTTTGGGCTCAAAAGATTTGCCCTGATGAGCACCATTGATCTAGATGAGGTCCAGGGTCTCATGATGGAGTCAGGAGTTGGTCACCAGAACTCCTAATCTACTCATCATAACTCCATCGTGTTTGGGCTCAATAGATTTGCCCTGATGAACACCATCGATCTAGATGAGGTCCAGGGTCTCATGATGGAGTCAGGAGTTGGTCACCAGAACTCCTAAACTACTCATCATAACCCCATCGTGTTTGGGCTCAATAGATTTGCCCTGACGAGCATCATCAATCTAGATAAAGTCCAGGGTCTCATGATGGAGTCAGGAGTTGGTCACTAGAACTCCTAATCTACTCATTATAATTCCAACGTGTTTGGGCTCAAAAGATTTGCCCTGACGAGCACCATCGATCTAGATGAGGTCCAGGGTCTAATGATGGAGTCAGGAGTTGGTCACCAGAACTCCTAATCTACTCATCATAACTCCATCGTGTTTGGGCTCAATAGAGTTGCCCTGACGAGCACCATCAATCTAGATCAGGTCCAGGGTCTCATGATGGAGTCAGGAGTTGATCACCAGAACTCCTAGTCTATTCATCATAACTCCATCGTGTTTGGGCTCAAAAGATTTGCCCTGACGAGTACCATCGATCTAGATTAAGTCGAAGGTCTCATGATGGACTCAGTAGTTGGTCACCAGAACTCCTAATCTATTCATCATAATGGTAATTTGATGGTGCTTGACGGAGTAAATCTATTGAGCCCAAACACGATGGAGTTATGATAAATAGATTACGAGTTCTGGTGACCAACTCCTGACTCCATCATGAGACCCTGGACTTCATCTTGATCGATGGTACTCGTCATGGCAAATCTTTTGAGCCCAAACACGATGGAATTATAATGAGTAGATTAGGAGTTCTAGTGACCAACTCCTGACTCCATCATGAGACCCTGAACATCATCTAGATTGATGGTGCTCGTGAGGGCAAATCTATTGAGCCCAAACACGATGGAGTTATGATGAGTAGATTAGGAATTATGGTGACCAACTCCTGACTCCATCATGAGACCCTGGACTTCATCTAGATCGATGGTACTCGTCAGGGCAAATCTTTTGAGCCCAAACACGATGGAATTATAATGAGTAGATTAGGAGTTCTAGTGACCAGCTCCTGACTCCATCATGAGACCCTGAACATCATCTAGATTGATGGTGCTCGTGAGGGCAAATCTATTGAGCCCAAACACGATGGAGTTATGATGAGTAGATTAGGAATTATGGTGACCAACTCCTGACTCCATCATGAGACCCTGGACTTCATCTAGATCGATGGTACTCGTCAGGGCAAATCTTTTGAGCCCAAACACGATGGAATTATAATGAGTAGATTAGGAGTTCTGGTGACCAACTCCTGACTCCATCATGAGACCCTGGACTTCATTTAGATCGATGGTACTTGTCAGGGCAAATCTATTGAGCTCAAATACGATGGAATTATAATGAGTAGATTAGGAGTTCTAGTGACCTACTCCTGACTCCATCGTGAGACCCTGAACTTCATCTAGATTGATGGTGCTCATCAGGGTAAATCTATTGAGCCCAAACTCGATGGAGTTATGATGAGTAGATTAGGAGTTCTGGGGAGTTCTGGTGACCAACTCCTGACTCCGTCATGAGACCCTGGACCTCATCTAGATCGATGGTGTTCGTCAGGGCAAATCTTTTGAGCCCAAGCACGATGGAATTATAATGAGTAGATTAGGAGTTCTGGTGACCAAGTCCTGACTCCATCATAAGAACCTGGATGGACTTCATTCGGGTCAAAAATAAAAATACAAACCCTAACGTGATTTCAAATAACACTGAAACTCTATATCTCATTGGCATCTTGACTAGGCAGCATGGGTGCGTAGCCACCATGCCAATCGATACGACAACGAAACACTATCTGTCTCTCTCTCGTACTAATATGCACAAACGATTGGCATCTTGGCTGGGCAGCATGGGTGCGTAGCCAACATGCGAAACGTTTACGATACGACAAGGAAACACTATCTGTCTCTCTATCGCACTAATATGCGCAATCGATTGGCTTCTTGGCTAGGTATCATGGGTGCGTAGCCAACATGCCAATCGTTTACGATACGACAACGAAACACTACTCTCTCTCTATCGCACTAATATACGCAAGGATTGGTATTTTGGCTAGGCACTAAGCAAGTGTGTGGCCAACATGCCAATCGTTTACGATACGACAACGAAACACTATCTGTCTCTCTATCGCACTAATATACTTTATTTATACCTGCAGTCATTTACTAACTTCTTCATTTTCCATTGGTGTGAAAGAGACAGAATAAAGAGCAAGGGTTATAGTACACTCTGTAGTCTGTACACTTAGTAGTAGTGTACATAAAAAAAAAACTACTGTGCATATACAATAAAATAAAGAGTGCCCATATGATATCATATGACACTAAAATTAATGTTGCTTGAAATTATATTGAAAACTATCAAGATTATTCTAGTCTGCATTGAAACGCGCGTCGCGTTGCCGGCGCTCGCGTACCGAGCGCCAACGCCATCTATCGAGCGTTATTTCGTGAAATCGGAGAACGCTCCAAGGATTAAGGGCTCTTAAAGATTTCGAAGGATCCATCAGATTTTTTTTCTGATAGATAAGTGAGCTGATTTAGATGAAATTTGGCATGAAGCTAGTTTGAGGAAGGATATATGATTTTCTATCAACCATTATCATCATCAGCCCAACAGACGGAAGTCGTGGACAGAAGCTAGTTAGTAAATATTTATCAATATGAGTAGTACTTTAGTAAAAATACCACAACCAGCCTAAGCTAAGCAGAGCGGCGGTTATTTTAGCTCTAAAGTAAGTTGTATAGGATTCCACGAACGTAGAGAGGGTTGGTCGCAAATACCAATGACTCGAGACGTTAGTCACGGTGATGTCATATCATCCTTCCAGCGGCGGCGTGGTGCGGCGCGGAGCGGAAAGCGTAAAACTACGTCTCACTTTTATGGTACAACGTGACACAACGCTTGCTTCTTATCCTCCTGAGGCGCGCGGTCCTACACGTAGTGTATTTATTTACTTCAATGTAATTTAAACCATTTTTTGTGTCTCTCGATTCTAAAATAAAATAAATTCAAGTATGTCTTTTTCACTGTTGAATTCAGTTTCAATTGTTTTTGGGCCTAAAGAGGTTATGTACACATAGCCGTAAAAAATAACATAGCAGGAATTCAAATGTGTCCAAGTAATTTTGCAATTCGAATAGAAATACCGCTTGATTGCATTAATGTCGAGGACTCTTCTTCCTCGCGTTGTCCCGATTTTGCCACGGCTCATGGGAGCCTGGGGTCTTCTTCCTCGCGTTGTCCCGGCATTTTGCCACGGCTCATGGGAGCCTGGGGTCCGCTTGACAACTAATCCCAAGATTTGGCGTAGGCACTAGTTTTTACGAAAGCGACTGCCATCTGACCTTCCAACCCAGAGGGTAAACTAAGCCTTGTTGGGATTAGTCCGGTTTCCTCACGATGTTTTCCTTCACCGAAAAGCGACTGGTAAATATCGAATGATATTTCGTACATAAGTTCCGAAAAACTCATTGGTACGAGCCGGGGTTTGAACCCGCGACCTCCGGATTGCAAGTCGCACGCTCTTACCGCTAGGCCACCAGCGCACCAGGACTAAAGGCCAGTAAATATCAGATACGCAAGGGAATGCAGCATGGCTCCGGCTCCCGTAAACATGTAAATGTGCACATGCCCTATATAGTGTAACGAAAATAGTGGAGATCCTTTAAAAAATATTTTTTTCGTGTGATAAAAAATTTCTTCCACTTTTTCCCAATCAGAACACGATACCGAATGTGGCCTTAAATGGATCCCCACTATTTTTGTTACATCCTGTATAACGGAGTTATTGGTATCGAAATTTGGAGCGACGTGAAAGAAACTAATGAAATCACACGGGTAAAAAATAGTATGAATATAATTCCAAATTGAATGTCTGTACTTTTGCGTTTGTGATATTTCAACACCGTGCAGTAGAGGAACGCACTATTATTGAAACCAAATTAGTGCCGTATTGATATTGAAGTCCAATGTTTCTGAATCTAGTCTATGACTATCGCCTTAATCGCCTAGCAGCAGACAGTCAAGTCAATACTCTACGTACGACCTTGAGTGAATCGCTACAATCGCTGTCGCTACATCGATCACCCGATCCGCAGCCTAATCCAATTGAAACACGGTGCAAGAGGCTTGCCTCTTAATTGGCTTATCTGGAGACCGTGAATTAATTGTATTTATATGTATATATGAAGTACGGATATGAAACATGTGTAGGGAAAGAACGTGTGATTTAATCATCGGTAATTCCAAAATATATGTAAAGGTACAAGTTGGAATCCAGCGGCGTGAGGCGACTGCAGACACGTCACCGCGTCACGAATGGTTTCTATGCAAGTATTTCTATTAAATACCATTCTAACTCAGCGCTAAATACACTACACGTCGCTGAGCCCGAGCGCAGATCAGCCGGGCTAGCCAAGGTGAATATCGGTATCGCTACGACCAGGGATCGGAAACCGGTATTTTTCGTATGGGAACGAAAACGGTATTTTTTCGTTCTTTGTTAATTATTTCATTTCTAATTGGGCAATCTCATAATACGAAGTCGTTATCTAAAAACACAACCGAGTCCTATATTTGGAGTATAAAATAAACCGAAATATATGTTTATTTCAAAGTTTTTCTAAAAAACCGGTTCCGATCCCTGGCTACGACAACGAAACGCTTTGTACTCTATTACTCTTCCATATTAGTCATATTAGTGCGATAGTGACAGTTGCGTTTCGATCACTACCGAGCGTAAGCGATTTGCATGTTGGCTACGCGGCCTGTGCCGCTGACGTCAGGAAACACTCCGAACCAACTTAGATACGGCGCTGCGGAATGCAGTCGGGTTCGAAACTAACACAGCGACATGAAGTCTGCAGTCGCTACACGTCGCCGGGTTCCACTTTGTACCTTAACTTTTTTCTTATATTGTTGGTAATTGTCTGTATTGTAATTTCATATTTTTTTCACTCACTTGCTTCCAGGAGAACTTTACTTAAAAATAGTGAAATTATATTAACTCAGACTACCGATCTCACTTGTTACTTAGCTTCTACTAAATACAGCATGGCCTTGTTTATACTTTGTATTTAGGATAAAAAACTGATACTTGCATGCCGTGTTTGCCTGTAATTACAGCCCCCGAACCCAATTGGGTGGATAGGATACTCAAGCAATCTTATTTTATAACTTGTAATTAATAAGTAATATATATGCATGTAACAGCGTCGAAATATCGGGAGCTATAAAACAATACAAAGGCAATCACGGTCATTATCCCGGTCGATTTAAGTCTATTGCACCTGTTAGCAAAACTAAATAAAATTAGCTATTAAAGTGGATCCTCAATTCCTCACGCTCAAGTTTGTTTAAATACTTTTTTTTTGCATATTTTAAAGTCACGTCCAAAAAAACAATATTTATCGAACCTGTTCACAAAATTTCACAAGATGCGTTGAGAATTACAACTCATATAGAGAAAAAGAGCCGGAGAGGCATTCTAAACCAATTTTACCAAAGCTAAAACGGAAACCGAAATTCGCAAATTGCGGGGATCTTTCTCTTTTAATCTCACTGAGACGTAATTAGAGTGACAGAGAAAAATGCCCGCAATTGACGAACTTCGATTTTCGCGGTTATAGCCCTGGTTCCTTAATTGTGGATGTTTTGTGTGTGTTTAGTTATTCTATGCATACCTCACAACACGAGCCTTATTGAGGTAATGTGACATTTGTGTTATACGTATTACTTTCCAATTTGTTGGTTATAATAATGATGTATCTTTTTTATCATTTGTGTTATGCTTCGTGCTACACGGCCATAGCCCAGACGGAAGACCAGCGCTAGCCCAGCCAGGCTAGCACTATGCTGAGTCGGGACCATTTCGTGGCTTATAATATATGTTATGTTTTGTTACTCGTTTTCCTCTTTTATTTTGCCACGAATAAACGCTCTCTACTTTGTCTACGGTTGATCCTTTTCAATTTAATTGTACCTATAATTACTTGACCATGAAATATAATAACCAATTGTGAAGTGTGAGAATACAGGAACACGTATTTTAGGAGAAATTGAACAAATGATTCCAACACTATTTCGGGTGTTACCAGCCAAAACAGGCTCATATGTGTGTCTCGGTCGTCAATTTCTAAATAAATATAGATGCACAAATTATACTAATCACAATGCGACCACTTATGGGATACCGGTTTCTGTGCTGTATGGGTTACATATTCCGGTTCCTGGTAGTGAGAGTGAGGTTATTTCGGATGCATTCTAGATAGATTTTTAATCTGAACTGGGCCTTAGGGAAAGTATATACATACATCTTTTTGGGTTTCGTATCCAAAATGGCAATAACCGAAGGAACCACAGAGACTATACATACATCTCTGTTGTATTGTAGTAATTATTTATTTTAAGATTATTATAATGTAATGTTTACCCAGGTATTGGATGTTGTATTTATAAATGTTGTTATGTATTCTTCATGTCACTATATGATGTTGCTATAAAAGTTATATTGATTTGTAAAAGAGCCCTCGAGGTTTACTTGCATACTTTTTTAAATAACGCAAGATCAGTGCATTTGACCTTCTTCGGACACCGGTAAGCAACGCATTTAACTATCCTTATCGCGCTCGCTTAGCGCTAGCGAAGTACTCGAAACCAGTCATGAGTTCGCCGCAACGAGAAGGCACAAGCGGTAGCGGAAATGGATCGCATCATTCGAACCCGGACTTGTATTCACTGGCACGGGAAGATAATTTTGTCAATACAAGAAAGAGAAAGGACCGTGATCATGACCTTGATATTAGCGAACAGCTGAACTCGTTTCGTAATGAAATGATGGCTTTCATGAAAGATTTTGCTAAATCCCAAAAAACTGAAACTTCTCAAATAAACAACAGCTGTAACGTAATAAAAGACGAAATTGTAAACCTGAAGCTTGCGACAGAGAATCTTAACATAAAATATGAAAAAATTCAGAAAGAAATTGTTACTATAAAATCTGAAAATTCTGAAATGAGAAATAAAATTCAAATATTAGAACAGGAAGTCCATTTGTTAAAAAATAGTGAACCAACAATGCAACATGAGGCTACCCATTCACAACATGACACTAATCCGCTTGCCGCCTCTCGCGAGGACATCATCCTAGAGTCGTATGATCGACTTAGACGCATGCACAATGTTTTGTTAGTGGGTATACCAGAAATTAACGACAAAGACACGGTCGCTAGGCAAGAATATGATATAAATGAAGCGATTAAAGTGTTAAAAACCATATATAATGCATGCCCACCACCAACAAAAGCTTTGAGATTAGGCAAATATAATGCTTCCAAAACTCGACCATTAAAGTTATTTTTTGCATCACCAGATACTGCAAAATATCTATTACGAAACAAATCGAAACTAAACGATAGGTATCGCCTATACAATGACCAAACACCGGCCCAGAAAAAACTTTTGAATGACGTAAGGGAGGAATTGGCGCGTCGTGAAGGCAACGGGGAACTAAATCTAACCATTAAATACATAAAAGGAACGCCAAAAATTGTCCAAAATGATCCAAAAAACTTAGAAAAGCAAAACCAATAGAAAATATAATTTACGAATCGGCTCATTATATCACAAATAGCTACCAAGATTTATTTAAAGCCAAGTCCTCGCTTAAATTTTTTTATGCCAATATTAGAAGTATTCGTGCACCTGGAAAGTTTGACGAATTAAAATGCATTTTAAAATCATTAAATTCACTAGTTCATCTTATAATCATTACGGAAACATGGATTGAATCCGAGGCAGAAGCGAACCACTATCAACTACCAAATTATTCCCATATATATAATATAAGAACGGATAAGCGTGGAGGGGGTGTGTCAATATACGTGCATAACAGCCTAAGGTATGACGTCACAGAAGAACTATATAACCTTGGAATGCATTACGTCTGGATATATTTACCAAAATTCGCATTACATGTTGGAGCCATTTATAAGCCTGACAAACGGAACACATCTACGTTTTTGGATACATACTCGCTCCAATTGGAACAGAGGAAACGAGGCATTGTCTTCGGCGACTTTAACATAGACCTACTTACTAATGACAACGATACTAGAATGTACCTGAGCACGCTGGAAGAATCAGGATATAACGTTATGAACATAACTGACGCTGATCACTGCACCCGCGAATCAACCACGAACAAAACTATCTTAGATCACGTCTGCACTTCTATTAATAAAAATCCGTATAATCTGACACTAATTGACAACTCTCTCTCAGACCATAAACAGGTTGCAGTTGAATTAATAAATCAAAGGATCGATCAGAAACGGAAGATACACTACACGACTATCAACTACTCCCAATTATACAAAAGCTTTGAAGATACAAACTTAGATTCCGATGATCACAACTACACATGCCTTGAAAATCTGATTAAAACTAATATAATTAAAAACACAGTAGCAAAGATAAAAATACAAAATGCGCCTAAAGAGGATTGGATTAATAAAACTATAATAGACAAAATTAACAAAAGAAATATGCTTTGGACTAAGCAAAAAAACAACAGCATTTTAAAGAATGAGTTTAAAATTGAAAGAAATAAGGTACAACAACTAATAAAGAACACAAAAGAAACCTATTATTCCGAAGCATTTACTAAATGTCAAAATAATCCGAAGAAAATGTGGAACTTGATAAATACACTTGTAGCAAATAAGGTCAAACACACCTGTGTTCCCCCGAAACTTATGATGAATTCTATTCTTGTAGAGGATGGTGATCAAGTCTGTAAAATATTCAATGAGTTTTTTACGACAGTTGGCTCTCTGCTATCTGAAAAAATTCCAAAAATTTCACAAATTAATAAAAACTATATATTAACGTATATCAACACAACTCCTCATACAAGCCTAAATGAACTACGCCCTTGCACGGAAGGTGAAGTCATTTCTATAATTAGTAATTTGAAACAGGACACTAGCACAGGACTAGATGAAATAAGCGCGAAGTCCATAAATTGTTTAAAAGACCTTATATCTAAGAAACTTGTAAACTGTATAAACTTATCTCTTAAATCAGGTATCTTTCCAGACAGTCTCAAGATGGCTAAAGTAACACCTATCTATAAGGCAGGCCCACGATCCGATCCCGGGAACTACCGACCCATCTCGGTCCTGCCTGTGATGTCAAAAATTTACGAAAGAATTATTTACAATCGACTAGATGAACACTTAAAACAAAATAACTTTATAACCCAAAATCAATACGGTTTTAGAAAGCAAGCCAATACATTATCAGCGACAATTGATCTTATTACTAAAATCAAAACCAGCATTGATCAAAAACAGTTTTGTTTGGGAATTTTCATAGATTTAAAAAAAGCGTTCGACACGGTTAATCACGCACTGCTCCTACAAAAACTTGAGAACCTAGGTATCACAGGATCGGCCTATGATTTATTAAAATCCTATTTGAATGGACGATTCCAAACTGTAAAAATTGGCAAACACGCTAGTAACCCCTTGGAAATCAAATGCGGCATTCCTCAAGGTTCCATATTAGGCCCACTCCTGTTTCTAATTTATGTAAATAACGTGTGTAATATAGGACTCACTGGAGATACTACATTATACGCAGACGATACCTGTATTTTTTACTTTGGCACTGACCTCCTGCAACTCACACGGAAGGCTCAACTCGACTTGGACAAATTTCATACTTGGTGTCAGCACAATCAATTAACTATTAACATCAAAAAAACTTCCTTTATGATATTTGCCGCAAAAAATAAAACAATCCCCCAACTTCCGCTCTTAACCATCAATAACGAAATAGTTCATCGTTCCCATCATGAAAAATACCTTGGCCTCCACCTAGATGATAAATTAAACTGGAAGGAACACATTGAACACGTAAGATCTAAATTAACTTCCTTAACTGGTGCACTTCGTAAAATTGCTGGATGTGTCCCTCTTAAAGTACGTATGACTGTATACAACTCTTTAGTAAAATGTAATTTAGAATATCTAGTCGAAATATGGGGTTGTGCTGCCAAAACCAACTTAATAAGTTTACAAAGGTCACAAAACAAGTTAATAAAATCCTTATTCAAGTATAACTACCTTATGAATACCAAAACACTTTACAAAAAAACCAAACTATTCAATATAAAACAACTATACACTTATACTACTTGTATCTTAATTCAAAAAATCCTAACAAATAAAATACATACAAACATTACATTAACAAAACGAAATTTTAGACATTGCCTGAGAAATACAGACAAAATTAAATTATTTAAGCACAGAACAGGATACGGCAAAAGAAACATCATGTCCGAGGGAGCACAGATGTACAATAACTTACCTAGTGAAGTGAAAAATTGTAAGTCATTAAAAATGTTTAAAACCAAGTTGAAGAAATATATCAGTGATAATGTATATTAAGTATCATCGACTAGCTGGATGTGATTGTAAACCACGTATGAAATTGTTTATAGTTTAAGCTCATTGTAAGTGAACTTTTGTTCTTTATGAGTAATAAAAAATCTTTAAACCCAAATATTTTTTTGAATTTAGAACCTTAGTACCTGGGCGACCGAGCTTTGCTCGGTTGTAACTATTTATTGTAATATGGTGGTCTATAGGTGATAATCTTAACTACATTTTTTTACTAAATTAAACTTGTCTAAAACAATAAAAATTAAAAAATTATATATAAACTTGAACATATAAAAAAAAACAAAAGTTAGTCACCGGGCGAGATTCGAACCCGTAACACTCGTTTAGCAGTCCGCGTCTTAACCCGCTGGACCAGACGGACAGTGGCCAGCAACACGAAATTAGCGACCATATTCTGCGTCGAAAGAAAAACGCATGAAAACTCGAAAACACGCGTTTTCCCAAACATAAGACTAATCTAGATCGATTGTATACCCCCAAAAACCCCCATATACCAAATTTCAGCGAAATCGTTAGAGCCGTTTCCGAGATCACAGAAATATATATACATAATTGCTCGTTTAAAGGTATAAGATAATTTCGTAAGCCGTTAAGTCTGTATGAAAACTTTAAGTTATATTTTAATGAAATTTGGAAGTACGATGTATTTCGTAAGCCGTTAAAGTCCGTCCTTACATATATAACTAAAAGTGGAAAAATAAGTACCTCCCTCCCCGGGTGTACGTAAGTTCTGAAGATTCTGCCCTTCTGTAGATATGGCTTTTTAATATCGTATGAAGGTGACCACCCTCCACCATGAGTGGACCAACGCTCTTGGCCAGTTTTTTTAGGATTAGAAAGAACTCTAGAACAGGAGTTTCAAAAGTCGAGGCCATTTTGATAGACAAAAACTCTGAATTTTTATAGGCAATTCCATAGATCGTGTATTTACTTTGACAGTTTTTACCGGGTTGGGTTCCCAGCTGTTCGGATATGGGTCCTTCAAACTGTATGATAAAGATCTAGCTTTTCATGTTAATGTTAAATAAAAAACATTCTTAGCACCGTTTAGTAGATAACAGCTGATATTGTTTCGTGTGCGCACGATTGACTTTCCACCGCCCTCTGAGTTGCAGCCCTATTGACTCGTCGAGGCCATTCAGTCTGTCTGAATAACTCACTATGTATGATATACTTAGCAGGTCATAAGTTCTCTCACAAAGGTTATTATAAGCTTACAATGTAACTATGTATGTTTGTACGGGTCAAATGTCACCGTATGGTAACCAGTGTCATAACAGGTCATGGACTATTTAACAAACATCTTTTCACAACAGGTGTCACAGACAGACCCCTGTGCCGAGGATGCATGGAGACAGAAGAAACAGCCTCTCACGTGGTGCTGGAATGCAGCGGAGTGACTCCATACAGGGCTAAACATCTCGGATCTCCGAGAGACCTCCCCGAGGTCCTACTCAACATTAAAGGTTTGATAGGATTCCTCGAGGAGCTGGGCTGGCAGGACTAGCCCACCCCCAACATATCACGCAAAATAAGCGCAAGTCGTCGAGTTGCGGAAAATCGCCCGTCGTATACAATACAATACGGGTCAAATCTTGCAAGATAAATTTGACCCACTTCCCGGTTTTCAATGAAACTGAAAATATGCACACATATGTAAATCGGGTGACAATGCAATATTATGGTATCATCGAGGTGATCTGATGATGGAGACAGGAGGTAGCCATTCTGAACTCTGTGATAAAACAACGCAAACTAATTGTGTTTGGGGTTTTTAGAATTGTCTCGAAGGGAAAGGAAAGTACAGTCAGCGATAAGAGCTTGTACAGTCAAGTGCAAAAATATGTATCGAAACAATCGTCTCATAAATATGGTACTATACGCTGTTATTACGCTGGAATAAGATGCTATGGGACATATTTTTTAGCAAGATGTGTACACCCATATTTTTACACTTGACTGTACCAAAAATGATTTTTTTTCCCAAAAAAATATTATTGATAAAAATGTTATGGGTACAAAATTCCTTATTATTTAATTATGTGAATAATTTAACGTAATTTGCTGCCGCAGTTTTGCATAATTATAGGTAATATTCGAGAAAAGTCATAAAAACACGTCAAAAATTACGTTACTCACTGACCTATCACACATAGACAGTTAGTCCTCATAAGGCTAATCTGCCAAAAGTGAAGCCGAAACTCGATCGATGTGTGCGTGCGACGCTCGTGTCTTACGCTCAGCGACACACACATATATACAAAAACGGGTTGCCAGAGTTCATTTATTCCCCTTAAAGTAGATGGATTTTAACCACATCCTTATACTTGGCTATCAATCATTTGGGAGTGTGTATGTAGATATTAAATTTGTAGCAAAAGCTTTCAACGTTTCTTTTAAGGACTTTGCATTTCTGTACTTTGTGAAATAATGTTTAAATAAATTTATTTTTTTATTTTACAAATGTGCACAGATAATAGCTGGTAGAATTGACTTTGGAATAATGATTTTAAATGATAAATATTTAATGACGATCATTTGAATTTGATTTGGTTTGATTTTATTTGACTAATATTTTCTTCGGGTTGGTGTGGTGAAAAGTTTTGTTTCACTTGGGGCAAAATTTGTTTAACTCTGGTAACTTGAAACCCTCGCAACGCTCAAGATTCCATTTTTCGACATTTTGGATCTTTATTTAGCTCGAGTAGCAATATTAGCACGAGCGGTTAAACAACAACTTTTCCACTTGTAAAACAAATAACTATTTATCGTCAGTACTAGTAATTGTACCTGCAGGCCTAGCCAAGGTGGCAATCGCTATTGCTTCGAACAACGAAACGCTTTGTGTCTCTCTATCAGTCTTCCATATAAGTGCGACAGTGACAGTTGCGTTTCGTTTTTACAGACCTTAACTGTAACACCTGTGTTCCACAAATAAAATTTACTTTACTTGCTCATCAAAATGGCGAGAGCATATTCGACTATGTTTAGTCGGTTTCCATATTGCATCGTTCCTATTTAATCTAATTTTTTCCGTCCATCTCGCAGACAGAAGCGGATTAGTCGGAAATCTAAAACGAATATCACACAAAATAAAAATATGAATTTAAACTGTAATTTTATAAAAGACAAAACATAATTTGAAATAAAAGAATGAAAAACTATAAAAGAATATTTCCTATAGTCATACAAGGAACTTAAAGTAAGCATATTAATTTTATCAATGTAATCGTCATGCCTCATTTGGAGGAAAAAAGATTCATATCACCTGGCAACATTTATAAGTAATGGCGGCTGATGAAAATTTGGATTTTTGTATTTACAATTACGCAAAAATATCACATTAAACTGGATACTTACGCGTGAAATGTTATATCAGGCGGTTTGTTTTTATTCACTGATGTGTTGTGACACCAATTCACCGCACAAACAACCATCTTTCTTGTATTTTTTAATTTATAACCGGGAGGTGTACACAAACCAACTCGACCTTGAGTACTGCGAGGGCCGTTCGGATACGATGACACGAGGGCGACATAATGTCGTACTCGAAATGGCTTCACTAGGGATGTACAGACTAGGCATCTAGGCTAGTTATAAATCTATGACGTTACTTGTTTAAGGTGATTTTGATCACTATTTATTTATTTTTCTTCTTAACACACCTTGAATCTTGCCGGGGTCTTTTATCTTTATTTTGATATATATGTCATGTGAATTGGACTGACATTATTGCTACTGTGCAAGTTTTACCAAATCTATCTACTTGTTGTATGGGAACAAATCAAATCTAAGCGTGTTACTGGAAAGTAAAGACTGGTCCGGGGACTGAATACTGGTACATACTTGTCGGACAAATAAATTAGTTTCATCCAGATAAACAATTTTAACTATTGTTATAATGTAACACTGATTTTTACTCCTTACTGATTTTTTGTAAAGCATAATTTTTCACAATCCAGGTGAGTACTCGCGTCTAACGACAACCTTAAAGTAAATAAATTGTAAATAATATCGCGACCTAAATTTAAAACAAATTATATTACGTTTTAATAAGTAAAAACAAGCTTTCAAATCATGGCTATATTTTATTATTAAAAGCTTTTTATTACATTTTATCAGTCGTAACCTTTTTGACAGAACTTATGACCTGACTAAGTACATACAATATCTAGTGGTTCGTGTTAAGGTGACATTTAGATGATGACTGCATAAGCGTTGCGGCGTTAACGTGGGACGTTAACCGAAGTTTGACAGGGATTCAGGGACGAATCATGCTGTCCCTCTCTAATATATGGCACTATCCCTTTCGGCTATTTAGGGTTTTCAAGTTTCAAGTTTTATTTGTGGTTGTGCACGCAAAGGGACGTTAAGTTGTGCCAACCCTAATAATTGTCGTAGCAATGCTGAGCCGAACGGAGCCGAGAATTCCCGAAAGGATTCAGATGGCGTACCACGAACCACGTTCGACGTGTTGCCTCCCTGTTACACTTTGCACGAATTAACAAGTACGACTGAGAGGCAACATATCGAACGTGGTTCGTAGTAGGCCCTCTGTTTCGCCCCACTGGCGTTACTGCTGCGGCGTAACGTGGGAGATGTCAGTGACATCTATTGCGTACTTACTGCGCAATTGAGATATCACTCAGTGGTATACACTACACACGCTATATGATAAGTGTTTTTAGCCCCCACACAAAAAGAGGGGTGTTATACGTTTGACGCCAATGTTTGTCTGTGGCATCGTAGCTCTCAGAGACCCCACACTAGCGTCTTTTGAGCGTCTGCGTCTAGTTAGCGCTATGGCGTCTAAAATGGCGTCGCTGCGCAGTTGTGCCAACGTTGCGTTGAGCAGCGACCAAACAGTTGGCTAGACGCCGACGCTATTGTGGGTTGGCCGAGTTTCCTTGCGGTGGTTCTTAGCAATGATTGATTTAAAGCGATCCAGCAGCTTGAAGAGTATCAGCTCTTTTCCAAAATGATATTCGGCATATTTTGGCATAATTACTTAGGTTTTTATAATTTTTAACTTAACAGTTAAGTTAACATTAAACATTGTAAGCGCCGTTTAGCAGATATAACAGCTCATCTTGTTACGTGTTATCTCGTTACTTTACGTGCGCGATTAACTTTCCACCACCGTGCGTGCGCCCGCGCCGGTCGCACGCAGCTCGTGCAATGGCCGCCATGAATTGACTGTACAGTCGTCAGAAGAACGAAATTTCCGTACTAAGTTACCCATTTCTTTGCAATATAACAGTGTTAGTGCATAATTTACAGAAATACTACATATCACTAATGGCATCGAATGATATGTTTCCGGGGAAATACAAAGGTAATACCGATCACATGAAACCTAATTAAATCAAGAAACGTTTAAATGGCTAGTGTTCTAGTGATATTCTCAAAAAATCGGAAATTACTCACGATTTACTTTTTATATTATTAAACCATTTTCGTAATAATTCAAAGTACCTCGTAAGACTTACCATACAAAGTTTTCTTATTTTGAAATTAACAAGATTCTATATTATTATTCGTGATGTTAAATTTAATAATATGCAATCGTCAATTGTAATGTAAATTTGTAATATTTAATCTTTAGTCGTAATTCAATAACATGTAATGTAATATTTAATTGTAATGTTAAATTAAATGTTTTATGTAATGTAACCTTTAATAGTGATTCATAGCTACATATTACTAGTCCGTAAGTTACGTTTTGCAGTGCCCTTACAGGGTTCATAGCTGATCAGAATTCTTATGTATCACCTTAATATGTACCTATGAAGGCAATAAATGACTGAATACTAGAATGAATTTAGTTTGTGTCAAAAATCAATGAAACAAATGTAGTGCTACTTTATTTGGATCATGAAGGTTCTAATTAGATTGCATTGAATATTTATATTGCATATATGTGGATTACACATTGAGTTTTACGAGGTTAAACGGACTCAATCTGCAGATGCCTCTCCTCGCCTCGACAATAATGTACTATTAAAAATAGAAACGAAACTTGTCTCGGCGACAGTACGCACTTACACTACACACTACAAAGTGCATTTTATTGAACATACCAAAATTTCCCTTTTCACGTGCCGTGTGTGTTCGAGTGTACATGTTCCATCGTCCCTGTCACCTGAGTATTCGTAAACCTTATTGCCAAGCCATACGAGCTACCTATGGTCAATTACGGTACGAACACCTGAGCCGGTGACACGCTTTCAAACGTTCGCTTTTGACCATTACGGCCAATCCCTAGGCGAAAAGGAATGCGCATTCTGTACATTTCACAGGCCAGTTAGTATTAACACTATTAATGCGTGGTTTTCGTAAACTTCACTATAATTATAGAATTATAGATAGCTTTAAGAGGAATTCCTAGTTGTAATTTTTCCATACAAACGCTCTCGACTGTTTCCTCCCTGGATTTTTAACCTAGAGCAATGATTTTTTCAAATAAGATCAATATCATCAATATCTGTGCCGCTATGTTTTGCTTTTTTGGATTATTTTATTTTGAAGAAAATTACAGCGCCTTGAAAATCGCAAAAACGGCTCAATTGAATTGGCTGTAAAAAAAGGCGCAGTATACAAATATGACAACAAATATCCAAAAAATCAAAACATAGCGGCATAGATTATTTCTTCCTCTTGCAATTTCCAAAATTTCATAATGATTGGTTGCGTTTTGGAGGAGGAAACAGTCGAGAGCGAAACCTCGATTTTTGAGTTTTTTGCGTGTGAATTTCGGTCCGAGCTGCAGTTGTCCTTATCGCACGAATTGGAGGCGGAGACAGTTTCTAAATATACGTACACAGAAGGAATAGTGATGGGCATAACATCCTTATTAGGGATTGCAGAACCGGTACTGTTTTAAAGAACCGGGATTTCCCGGTACTTTCGGAACTGGTCTAATTATTTCATTATTTTAAATAAAACGACAGCGTTTTGCGATTTGACCACCTTTCGTATTATAATTTAATAATAACATTTTCTTTTACTACGTATAGTCACAATAAACAAGTCAATTTTTTTTAGAAATATAGTATTTTACATTGCTCACACTTGTGCGTCACAAGTAAAAGATAACTACATTGATGTTTGCCAAGGGGATTTATATACATATAAGTATCGCAGTCGTATTATATAATCCGCCGTATTACATTACGGCTAGCCGATATCAAAATAAGGGCCATTTTGAAATGCGGCGGTTCAACGATTAAGGTATGTTGGGTAAATACCGGATGCGGGTGAAGAACGTAGGACATTCATTTCTTTTTAATGTTGGCAACATTGTGTAAGACGCCATTTCATTGCGCCTCGACTGCCAGTGTTCCCGCGTCGCTCAGGGAGTCGGGCTTGTGCTATACGCAATCACAGAGAGCAAGGTAAATTTCGCGAATTCTTTCTTCTATCCGATCTTCGACCTGTAATTTATTTTGCGTATTGTGATAAAACTGTGTTTGTTTTTGTAATTGTGTTAACAGACCTAGCACTGCTGTATACCGTTATCCGATCTTGACCCTTCCAGGTAAAGATCGGAAGAAACAATCCGATCTTTACCTATTTCAAAAACAGCAGTGATTGTCAAACTTTAAATTTTCTTCAATTTACCTACTGACCTACTTAATTATCACATTTATTGTTTTCTTGACCACACTTTCGTACCATTATTTTTATCCAGTACCTGGTAGTGGTACTCACGCGCGACGATCAATCAAAAGGAAGAGATTTTGGCAGTCTATTTTGTATGTTTGTATATTGTATGTGTATGTACACCTACTTTCTGACAATGTAATTTTTTTAATTTCCGCAACCCAAAGGTTGCCTGGAAGAGATCGCTTTTTAGCGATAAGACCGCATGTTGTTTACCTGTGCTTATGTTTTTGTTTTCTTTTGTATTGTTTTCTTTTATTGAGGTGTGCAATAAAGAGTATTTATATTGTATAGGGATGATGATACATGTTGAATTGTATTACAAAATCGAGTAAAATAGATAGCAAATGAGCAATTTTTCGCAATAAAGTACCTACACATACGGATGCATATGTAGATGTGCACGCATACATACATAGCTAGTTTAGGATACAACATAGAGATAGGGCTTCGAAATTAGTTTCCTTAAAATGCTTCAAGAGGGCTCTCTTTTCCTATATATTTACTTTACTCTTTACATACGATCCTTACATTTTATAAAAAAAGATACATAATTGCAACATTATACCAACAAAATCGCAATTTTACTTATTTTCCATACTTCAAGATGGGCTCTCAGTGAGCTCTCAGAGGGTTAGGGTCGGCAACGCGCATGTAACTCCTCTGGAGTTGCAGGCGTACATAGGCTACGGATACTGCTTACCATCAGGCGGGCCGTATGCTTGTTTGCCACCGACGTAGTATAAAAAAAACCTTGACCTTTTTAAAGAACTACTTAATCTTTTTGATTTCTAAGTTTGATTCTTATTTTTTTGGCGACCTTCATTAAAAATGACTGGGCACGATTATTTTTTATTTTTATTTTTGTCCCTCTTACTTAAGTACTTAATATCCTCCAGTACATTCCTTTCAATAAACAATACATTTACACTTTCACTAAACCTGTACAGTTCACGAGATCTTAAATTGTCAAAACTTCGAAACCTATCTATTATTTTAGTGATTTTTCTTACTTTATTACTTCGGGTAAACCTTACAATAAGAGGTTTCTTAGCACATTGTTTACTTATCAAATTGACTTATGACATAGGTATCAAAGTTTGAGAGCCACAATTTTACCAATTTTCGTATCAGGGATAAGATCGGATACAAAAATAAAAAAAAACTTTCGTTGACAACTTTTAAGTTTGTAATTACTGGTGGCTGTAATGTAATTTATATACATTGGAGAAGGGCAGACACCGGACCTATTTCTTTGTGATGCCTTATTCTCTTTCCATTAGAAGCAACTTTTTTTCACCATCCGATGTTCTCCCTTGATGGTAAAACATTCGTTACTCTAAAAAAAAGTATGTCTTATCTTTACACAGGTACAAAACTGAAACCGTTCTATATTGAAGATAACCAAAATTCAGGCCGAATCTACGGTTATTATTTAACGATTCGCTCCGTACTTCAAGAATCTGTCACGTGCTGAGATCTCGAAAAAACATTTTCTCACGAGTTCTCTCAATTGGTTCCCAAAATTGTCCGGCATTATCCCAACATACTTTACCCAGATTGTCATTGCGATACGTTCTTCAATAAGGCGGCCCAAATTTAGCCCCATCGTACTACAAGTTAAATAGATTGTAGTTTAACCATATATGTATTTATACCTACCTACAAAAACGGATAGGTACAGTCAAGTGTAAAAATATGGGTGTACACATCTTACTCAAAAATATGTCCCATAGCATCTTATTCCAGTGTAATAAGAGCGTAGTACCATATTTATGAGACGATTCTTTCGATACATATTTTTGCACTTGACTGTACGACGACGCGGTCGAAGCAGGGACATCATTCTTTTTTGCAGTTCTTACCTATATGGTAATTAATAGATACAGTATAATATAAAAATGAAAAACAATATTATGTGATAACAACAAAAACAACTTGCGTCGGCACTGTCGGCAGTGCAGGATAAATTCCGTTCGGCTCGCGGGCGATGTCGACGGAACGGCGGCGCGCAATGAGCGAGCACTCGCGTTTTGCGTCTGTGTGCGCGCACTCACACTTAGATAGCTCCCGCTCGCGCCCACCGCAGCGCGACAGAAACATAGCTTCAAAAATTCGAGATTTGAAAAGTTGCTCAGCTAGGAATTGCTCTTAATGGTTAACTTTACTTGTTTACACAGTAAAAATTTCGCCCGGACGGCCAATCTATAGTCGAAAAGGAATGCGTACTTATTCCATAATCTACACTTTAGAAATTATTAACGCGTAGTTTTACTCGTTTTAAACAGTATCTTATAACTGTAAGACTAAAGTGGTATAATCATAACAAAAATGTAAACGTTATATCAAGTGGGGTCCGTAGCATGTTTATCAGGGGTCCGCAGTAGGTTAGTTACATACTGTAAACACCCCTATTTATTAGGAAATCTTGTAGTAAACTTGACGAGACCTAAGTGTAATGATACTTAAAGTAAATTTTAAATTATATAAAAATATTTTTTGACGTGGGTCCGTGCCGTGTCTGCAAAAAGTTTAAGAAACCCTGTGTCAGTTGATTTTTAGGGTTCCATATTCGAAAGGTGGCAAGTTCGGTTTCTTTCATTCGACGTTTGCTTTTGCTATTCCGGCCAATCCCGTCATAAAGCGAAATGGAATGCCTTCTGTACATTTTCTAGGCTTGTATTAACGCGTGGCTCTACTCGTTACTTGTTTTAGAGAATCTAAAGTTTTATCAGTAGGCAATAGACGCATAGATTTTCGCAGCTATTTAAAGTTCCATAAACTTCTTTTTTTTCCGACTCTACGCGACTGTGTATTGGTTTCAACACTACTTGCAGCTCATGAGACTCACTAGTATTTCTCAGTAGCAGTAAATTATTTATCTTAACTGTCCGTTTTAATATTCAAAAGGGTAATCGACCATACTTTGCATGGCACTGAGGTGCGAATGGTTGTCTTACGACGATTGATTCTGCTAGACATGTTTATTACGAATTTATCACTATTGCGAACGGGTAATTGTTATAAGATTTGCATAGTTTTATAAATAACATCATACATTAGGACGTAACCATAGGATATTTATAAACCCTAGGCCCAATGCTCCGAGTAGAAATACTGCTTTTACTACGGGAATTACGGGATACACACCAAAACAGCAAAAAAAATCCCTTTCCGATACAAATACAACGCTGCGCAACGCAGTGCGGCGTAAGCGCCATCGACAATAAGGTCCCTCATAGATTATGCCACAATTAACGCGCTCATAGAAACATGGCGAAATTTGATTTAGGCGTTACGAAGTTATACCCTTAGGGGCACCCCGCATTAGCGTTTTTTGAACGTCAGCATTTGGTCAGCGCTATGGAAAATGGCGTCGCTGCGCAGTTGCGCCAACGTTGCGTCAAGCAGCACCTATAGAGTTGACTAGACGCCGACGCTCGGGAGACGCCAGAAATTACTTACATATGCCTAACTTTGTACTTAATGGTGTGGATGTGTAAGAATATCTATGATAAGAACTGGTGAAATAAAACCGTTTTTACACGTTTTAACTTTCTATATAATTATGTATGTCAACGTTATAGACCCCATTTAGGGAAGTACAGTTTTAACTAGTGTTTTCGGAACCGGTATTCTTTTTGAGAACCGGGAATTTCGGTACTTTTGTATTACGGAACCGGGATTTCCCGGTTTTTTCGGTATTTTCGGTTCTTGCTAGTTTTTGTCATAGAAAACAAGGGTTATGCTTCAAAAGTAAACTAAAATTCTGTATTCAAGTAACTTTAATTCGAAATTTTTTCTTCTATTTTTTGTTCTCATACCTAGTAGTAGGTAATTATATATAAATCAGACTATAATTAATCATAGTGTTATGTTATTGTTAGGTACTAAAGTAAGTATTTACTGTCAATTAAAGGGTAAAAATAAGGCAGTCATCTTAGATTCCTTAACATTTAGAATTATCTTAAACATTTTTAAAGAAAACAAAATTAAACTATTTTCTATTCTCATACCTAGTAGTAAGTAATTATATATAAATCAGACTATTGTCAATCACAGTGTTATTCTTAGGATCTTAAGTAAGTGTTAACTGTCAATAAAATGGTAAAAATTAGCCAGTCACCTGAGATTCCTTAAATATTTATAAATATCTTAAACATTTTTCAAACAAAACAAAATTAAACTTTTTTACCAAAAAATATTTAAAAATAATATCTCTTTCCGAGTACCTACCTATTCATAAAATATGGCGTAACCAAAGTTTAGCTTTTTAAGAGCTTTTAGCTCTCTCTTCTCTATAATAGGACCTTAAAAACAACAGTGCAACTAGACTTTTGTCACTCAAACGAGATCTTATTTTGTTGCATAACAAACCTGCCGAAGAGAAAACTCTTTCTGGCTCAACACTGGTTGGCGGAATCGTTAATAGATGGTCATATGCCTGAGACAAGTAACGCCCACGATCTCCTCCATTCTCAAAGAGAGCCATTTCAATCCTAACATTCGTAAAGAGATCTTCATGAGCAGAAGATCTAACGCGTTTTTCACTAACAGCCTTTGCAAGCTCAGCATTTAACTCATCGCCTTTTGTCAAAGCAATGTTTTGAACTTCAAGCACATCAGAGTCAAATTCACGTTCATTCGCCTGTTCACCTTGTGAGGTTTGTAGGGGTTCAGCTTGAGGTACCGGAGTTGTTGAGGATTTGGTGCGACTTAGCAATGACACTATTGCGTTGCACATTTCATCGCTGCTTGGCCGCGAAAAAACTAATGAATCTTCATCATTTTGTTGGAGGAAATAACTTTCTGGATTTTGCAAGTAATTCAGAGTCGCAGCTGCAACATTGAGACGCCGTTCTGTGTATCGTTTTTTTAACATCATGAATATTTTTTCGGCTACATAGTTATTTTCGATATTCGCAACTTTTTTTAATGCGAATTTGATAGCAACATCTGCTGTCAATAATGTAGAATATAATATATATACTTACTTTCCTTCCTAGCAACAGCGAGCGAGTGTAGGTAGTTATTGGTAATATCGAGCGCACCATTAATTTCGCGCGTTATTTATTTTAACGCTGAATTATTCACGTTAGTTTTGAATGTTTGAATAGTAGAAAGTGTGGAAAATTAAAGTAAGAGTAAATAAGTAAATAGTAGTGTGAATCGCTTAATAAAAATAAAATTCCCGAAAGTACCGAAAGAACCGGGAATCAAATTTGGTTTCCCGGTTCCATTTTACTGACAAAAGAACCGGGAATTCCCGGTACTTTCGAGACCGGGATTTCCCGGTTCTGAACCCTAGTTTTAACCTACGGGTCCACATTATCGTCCACTGGACCATAAAGCTAATCTGCAAAACAAATACTCGAGCAACGGTATCGTACCGGCCACAGACATGTAGTGAATAGATATCGCAACAGTCGCGCGCTCTTATCGCGCAGTGGTCATACCCAAATGATTTACAAGACGTAAGCTATACCCGGCTAAGATCGGATGGAGGTTAAAATCTTATGATCGCAATTGCTACCAAAATAGCAATTATTTTACATCACTAGCAATACAATGTGTGGTTCATCCCGCCCCTCTTGCCATATTGTAGTAACTGCTCAGTCGTGTGTTACGAACATTATAAAAAGAAGTGTGAAAAAGTTTAAATTTAATGGAAAAAACAGGATTTTTTCAACTTATGCAACTTATTCTCCTTGCTTTATAGTTCGAATTAGCAATTAATCCGATCTTAGTCCAAGAAGATTTTTCGGTTTGGTGTCCTGAAAAAAATATAATTCAACTTCCGAGTGTAGATTACTCGTAAAATATTTTATTAAGGGGCATTGAGTGAATTAATAATAAAACCTTGTTTTCTCCTTTATCATTTGCATCAAACATTCAGAGGCTAAAGTTGGTGAGAAATAAAATAAGTAATAATTCCTTATATTACTATTATTTATTCTGTGACGTTGGCACGCGAACTGGGCACGTGGGGTGTCTATTTACATTTGCATGTCTGTGGTATTGTCAGATAAACGTGGATTCCGTGTGAAAACGTTATCTACACGTGTATTTTATTATTTCTACATTGTTAGTTACATTGTACATGTTGTTTAAATTATTAACTATGACTTCAAGTTATTTTTAAAAAGTCGACTGTACTACATGGATAAAATGTGTCGCAGTTTGGAAAAGGGACCTTCGGACTATCTAGATCAGCGATACTCGACCTGCGGCCCACCAGGCTTGTTTAGCCACGCCAGTAGATCGCGGTATAGATACATAGCCTTGCCATCGAACAACACCTTTAAGGAAATTCATCTTGCGGTCCAGGGCTGCAAGGCAAAACCGTTATCGTGACCCTCATAATAGAAAGGTTGAGTTTGGCTGATAGGCCATCAAAACTATTAGCTTGGCACCCCTGTGCATATATTTATATGCAAGGGTGCTAAGCTGATAGTTTAGCTGACTGTACACGTTAGACTGAAGAAACCTTCCTATCGAGGTCGGTTTAAAAGTTTAAACTAATAAATGTTACATATTCAAACAAAATTCTAATTTGCCTGCGCCACTGACCTCCAAATTAGAAGGTTTTCAAAATATTTGCAAAAGTAATAAAAATATAACGATGTTATGCAAGAGTGAAGGTCGGACGGACGTAAACAGATTATAATTAATTCTATATCATATTTTTTTATACCGTATCGGTGCCAAATAATCTTACGTCCCACCTGTCACTGTTAGAGTTACGAATAAAACGATATCAAAATGCTTCTAATTTGCTATGAACATCTGACCTTCCACGTTCCAACTCCAACCCAGAGAGGAGTCTAGGCCTTGTATGACTAGTCCGGTTTTCTCACGATGTTTTCCTTTAAGGCTACCCCACACTAGCGTCTCCCGAGCGTCGGCGTCTAGCCAAGAGTCGAGACCCAACGTTGACGCAACTGCGCAGCATTTTTCATAGAGCTGACTAGACGCCGACGTTCAAGACACTAGTGTTTGTGGCCCTTAGTTTTTATAACGCGCTGTCGACGCGCGTTTGTATCGATACACCGTAAAAGACGCGAAGGTGACGCGCGCGTGTATTGATGCAAGCGCGCGTTTGTACCTATACAAACGAAAACTGCTGCGTGGAATGAACGCTGTGTGTATTGGCCATTATTGCAGAGCCATGCAGAGCTGCGAATATAATAATTCTTAAAGATCCGTAAAAGTCCTTGGTACTGTTCGATACGTTGGTAACTTGGTATTTCACTCAATAGTTCGTGCGCGCTCGGCTCAGTACTACTTTTAATAGGTCTCTTCTTCCTCGCGTTGTCCCGGCATTTTGCCACGGCTCATGAGAGCCTGGGGTCCGCTTGACAACTAATCCCAAGATTTGGCGTAGGCACTAGTTTTTACGAAAGCGACTGCCATCTGACCTTCCAACCCAGAGGGTAAACTAGGCCTTGTTGGGATTAGTCCGGTTTCCTCACGATGTTTTCCTTCACCGAAAAGCGACTGGTAAATATCGAATGATATTTCGTACATAAGTTCCGAAAAACTCATTGGTACGAGCCGGGGTTTGAACCCGCGACCTCCGGATTGCAAGTCGCACGCTCTTACCGCTAGGCCAACAGCGCTTAACTTACTTTTAATAGGTACAGTCAAGTTATTAAATATCGATACGGACAGATTGACAAAAATATGTACACACTACCTTAATATATAGGCAATAAGGTCGTGTCTACATATTTTTGGCACTTTGTCCGTATAGATATTTAATACTTTGACTATACTATTATCTATTCTGTTCCTTCAATTTGGAAGTACGCATTACCGCCCGGCTACCTGTGTTCATCATTATAAATGGCGATATATTTACGTCTCTCACGCTGTCGTAGGCGTTCAAATCATTAAATTCTGATTATAGCATCACTTTAAAATAGACTAACAAAAGCAACAACAAGCGAAGCACTTTTATGACCTACAAACACTGAAAATAGCTAATTTAGATGACGCCATGTTAAATATTGGCGCCTCTATACGTGACGAGAATGGTGAAAAGTTTTTTAAATAGTCACGCAGTGTTTGATCTAAAAACGGCTCTACGAAACACTACGCGAGAACAGTTCCATCTTCACCACTTAGGTTGGCAGTCCTCAACTGTGCGTTTCTCCAGAAAAATTCTACCTCGCACAACTAAACTGTGGAATGAACTGTCGCCTGCGGTATTCCCGGACCTATACGATGAAAATTCTCAAGAAAAGAGCATAATACTTCCTTATGTTAACGGCACCAATCATGGGACATATAAGAGAAAATTTGGAGTATTTTTGATATATTTTTGAGACACCTGTAAAATGTCTACCGCTTTTGTGTTTTCTTATATTTAGTCAAAGCTGCTGCAATTGGTTTCAATATTATTAACAAATTAAAACCATGTTTTTTTGCTCCAGTCATTAGATGTATGGCGCCATTAATTTTCAAACGAATAAATATCAATCAAAAATTAGCAGTTATATTTATTGCTCTTGTTTATGGCAAAATGTTGCTAGAGTTTAAAAACTGATGGTAATTACTTATTATACAGGATTTGTCTATACCATCCCATTGCTGGTGCCAGTCTTATCATAGGGGTGTTTACTATAAATGTTGACAACGCACTTTCAATCCTTGCAACCCCTCTGGTGTTACTAATATAGCCCACACTGTTAACTGTCCATCAGTGGACCTTATTACAAAAGGTTATGCCTTTTGGTTTAGCGATGGACAGTTAAGTGTTGTTGTTTGTAGGTGTCCATGGGCGGTATATGCGACCTTTCTCGGCTTCACTATCAATTCGATCCCGACTGTACCTTAAGTAATTGCAATCTTAGTGATAGTGAGTTTTTGACAATCGACATAGAGCAGTGGGCCGAAACTGATCCTTTCGGGCAATCTCGGCTCCGTTCGGCTCAGCATTGCTACGAACAATTATTAGGGTAGGCACAACTGGACGTCCCTTTACGTGCACAACCACAGATAAGATAATGACTTGAATTTTGACAACCCTAAATAGCCGAAAGAGATAGTGCCATACAGCATGATTCGTCCCTGAATCGCTGGTAAACTTCGGTTTTGTAGGAAGTTTATTTTCTGTACGGTAGTACAATTACTTATTCCGTGCAAATAGTAGGTGTTTTATACACGAATTAAACATTGTATTTTAATTTAAACCAATAATCGGCTTGGCCCACGAGTATTTGACACCCGACTGAAACCTATCGATAACACATACAAGTGATAATAGCTTCCGTCGTCCATAAACTTACTTTATTTTATAAATATATTGATAAACGGGTAAATTGATGTTTAGATGTTTATTTATTGAATCCATTTTAGGGACGTTCTTAGATATCGGTAATAACTGACCAGTTGTTATCTATTTCAGATAGGTATAATAATTTAGCCTATATACGTCCCACTGCTGGGCACAGGCCTCCTCTCATGCACGAGAGGGCTCGGGCTATAGTCCCCACGCTAGCCCAATGCGGATTGGGAACTTCACATACACCTTTGAACTTCTTCGCAGATGTATGCAGGTTTCCTCACGATGTTTTCCTTCACCGAAAAGCTAGTGGTAAATATCAGATGATATTTCGTACATAAGTTCCGAAAAACTCATTGGTACGAGCCAGGATTTGAACCCACGACCTCCGGATTGAAAGTCGGACGTCATATCCACTCGGCCACCACCGCTTTGACTTTACTTTATTAGGTACACTTAATAGATATCGTACAATAATTAAAACCTAGCACGAGACCCATAACAAGTGTACACTTGCTTTAAAAGTAAGCGGAAATGTTACATTAATTTAACACCCTATCATAGCTACAGTGAATAATATCAGAGAAAAAATAACCATCTAAACATTACAACATAAGAGGGTAATAAACTTTACAATATAAAAATTAAAACCTCGCAAATGAGACACACTTAAAAAGTTAAAGCTGATGTCATCAGTCACTGACAGAGAAGAGGATGTCAGCCAAGCATTTCTTACCTAGCAATGTGAGGGTTAAAAATATCAATGGTACCGCAATGATCACCGGCTATTCAATCATTATATTGGCGACACATTCTTGGAATTGGATTATAGAATAATGTATTGTTTTATATACTTTGGACGTCAGTAGAGACCATCTAAGCTAGCTTTCCACCGACATACTCGTAGAAGAGTGAGCAAGTGTCATTAAAAACGTAATATTTTCATAGAAATTTGACAATTGACATTGATGATGACTTTGAGTGTGAAAAAACTGACGATTTCTAATTACACCTTCATGTTAGTAGTTCCGACCGACATCAGACAAAATAGCACCTTTTACTTGAAAACGACACAAACTCGTATCTTAGGATGTCGAGAAAGTGCGTAAATAGGGCATCGCTCAGAGCTGGGGAGCTGCACCGGCTATCACTGATAAGACACTCGAGATAACGGTGTTAACGTGTCACGTGAGATGCGTCTCGGGCTCTCAGCTTAACCCAGAGGAGTCACTTGTGTGAGAAAACGGCTGGACCGTGCCATTGCTTGGTGCCGCGGCATGATCTATACTTGCCGCAAAACTTAACTGGCGACTGAGAACATAATGCTATCTCCTTTACCCTTGTTAAGACCAACCAAGAGTGAAAGAGATGGCATTATGACCTGATCCGCCACTTAGTTTTGCGGCAAGTATAAGTGATCCCCATTATATACAAAACTTCAAGCCCTTGTTAAATTTTGTGTGTTTAACAAACAGAAATATCGAATGACGGATAGAGACTATCAACAGTTTGTTAGGTTTGACTAATGTTTATGAATAACGCCAAAAGACTATACCATACTGATAGAGTAATCAGCGATTTGAATGCCATTTGGGGTGAATGACCTCTATCATTATGCTATTTATATTATAAATATATTACCTACAATGAAATAACATTCATTGCGAACAGTTCAATCGATATCGCGAGCTTATGGCCTAGAACATTTTTAATTATGTATCCCACAGTGTGGCGACCAAATCGCCGTTCACTTATATTAGAAGATAGAATAGAATTAGGAAGAGAAAAATAAATATGGATAAAAGACGAAAAACTGCCACGAAAGGGGCTCACTGTTCATGCGATCATGACGCAGCAGGATCTTTAATTGCCGTCGGAAAGTGTTTCTGACGGCTACCTTACTCATCTACATACGCTACCTACGCTACAGATGTCTCTCTTCCCTCCCATACCGCGTCAAAGTATAAAGGATTATAAAAGGAAGAACGGATTATAAATGAGTAACTATGCAGTGACTAAGCTGATGTAAGCTGTAACGTATCGCCTATCCGCCAGTGGCGCGGCACGATTTTATACCTACATCCTAGAATCCCTAGATTATCACGTTACATGAGAACAGGCATGACCTAGGCTTAGTGTGCCTAAATGTGGGAATCCTATCATTACAATTATAGTAAGGTTTAGAAAGATATAAATAGAATGGCAAAATTCAACCTACCTACTTTAGAACCATATAGTAAGATGCTATGATGATAAGTGTTAGGCCAAGCAATAAGAAGGTATAAAGGGAAATGCTTGGAACACATTTTTTGACAATGTGAACATATCAAAATTCCCCAGCAGTAGCCCTTGAGCAGGAGGGGTTAGGGGGGGGGGGGTTGCTTTTGAAGGAAAGAAAATGAACTAAGGGACATCTAACTTAAACATGGCCTGTTCTGCAGGACAACAAAGAAGATTTGAGGAGAATAGTGTGGGAATGCCGCCGGGACAGTAATCTGCAGCTCCAACCTCAGGGATTGGGCTGAATGAACGCGACACGTGATCGACAGCCCGCCTGTTTCCGGCCTGCATCTACATAATTACCGATGTTATATTTCCGAAAAATCTATTTACACCTTTGTGTGTACAAATATATTATACATACGTACAATCCTAACTAATGCTGAATGCTATTTGCATATCCTTGAATAAATTCATTAGGTGTGTATGTTGTAGATAGACAAATGTAATCATAATCAAAAATGGCATTCAGTATATCTGTTTTTTTATGAATAAATGATCTTAATAAGTAAATGCTGTATTGCGTCCGTTTAACAATTTATCTTCATTAGCATAATGATAAGATACCAGTAATAATTAATTAATTCTAATTCATCTTTTTGACGACCGGTCTGGACTAGTGGCTAGTAACCCCGCCTATGAAGCCGATGGTCCCGGGTTCAAATCCTGGTAAGGGCATTTATTCGTGTGATGTGCATGGATATTTGGTCCTGAGTCATGGGTGTTTTCTATGTATTTAGGTATTTATATATTATATATATCATTGTCTAAGTACCCTCAACACAAACCTTATTGGGTTTACTGTGGGTCGTAGTCAATTTGTGTAATAATGTCCTATAATATTTATTTATTTATTTATCTCTAGATAATTCTGCTGCAGGACAGGGCTCAGTGTATTATTGAATATGTTCTTACAGGATTCTTCTACTTTTTTCTTTTTTAATTTATTTTCGTAAAAATCGATCATATATATAGATCTGTTTTTATGCTGTAGGAACTTGTATGTGGGCAAAAACTTTTATAATTTATAATATTTCTATAAGTGAGAACCTGTAATTGGCTCTGTAAATCTATTGCAAGTTCTAGATATATATAGGGCTGTTGGTTTTCCATATACTAAAATAAAATAAATAAAATTAGAGCTTAGTGAGAGTGTCTATGATAAAAAAAAAAAAATGAAAAAAAAATGTATAACCAATTCTTCCTTCGAAGTCAGTTTATGAAGCTAATGTATGTCACAGAGCCACAAAGGCCATGAGGTTATAATCAATTATTGTTTCACATCACATGTCACATGAAATCGGCCCAAATATGCTTCAGTGGTGGTACAGTCATGGACTTCAATTCTTGACTCATTTCGGGTTCAAGCTAATTTGGTTGCCTATACTAACGGTATGAAATGTCCAATGTAAAGTAAACCCTAAACGGCTCAACAATTAATGTCCGTGACTACACTGGACACAAACATTTTCATTCAGTATGTATACAGAGGCAGACCAAAAAAGAGATGCCAGGATGACCTCGACACGTTTTGCAGCGACTGGCGGGAAATGCTCCAAACCGTGATGAGTGGCGGAAGAAAGGGGAGCCCTTTGCCCAGCAATGGGCGACAAAATAGGATATTTAAAAAAAATGTATACTGACATGTAATGAATAGGAATAAAAACATGTATGTGTTTCCTCTTGACACGGACAATGGAGGTAAACAATGTGGTTTATTATTTGCTTACACAGCTACCTAAACCCATGTATAGATCGTGCCATTCACAAAGACATCTTGACTCATAATGTCATGTTATTAAAGGTTAGATTTGATCCAACCACCTAGCGAGTCTCTCTATTATTATGATGTAGTTATAGGCAAGCTATTTTGCAGTATTATACAGCATATTAGTAGATACGAGTCATTCAGTAAAATCATGTTATTCCCAGATAACATAGGAAATGTTTTTTATTTCATAAATAACATTGTTTTTGGGGACACTAGACACAAAATAAGCTTTTAAAACACCTGCCTCTGAATTGAGGCACTCTCTGGATGAGCCCAAGCTAGGACAAAACCGGGATGGCCTAGTCAAATCTGCCTAGGCCAGACAAGCAAAGCGCAAGGGCACTACCTACCTTTTCTCAAAGGGTTTCTTTGTTTTTGTGCACCCTCATAACTTTGAATGTACTTACATATTTTCCATAATAAAGGTTTTTTGTTAATTTTCACCTATGCTTTAGGAACTTGGTTTTGTCGGGGAATACAGAAAATGGATGTGAATTAATAAAATTCAGCAGTTTGCTCTTATGTCAACTTGTGTGTGTTATTATTTATCGGAACTTTCTCACCTCTTGCTTAAATAGAATACCATATAAAGACTATTTAGAAACATACATCTTTTCTTGTGTTTAATATGTAAAAGAAAAAGGAAGGTAAATGAATCCAATTTAATGCTTCTAAGGAAGTAATTTGGATTTATGCCTACAATTTGAATGGACATTTCTATAAAAACTTAGGACCACCCATATGTACAGAGCATCCTAAACATGACCAGATTATTTCACTAAAACAAGCATTCTAAAGTAGAAACATGTTTGAATGTACAAATATTAATAGGACCGGTCAACCATGTTGATTAATTGTAAATTACAGATTAAAATGTTAGCCTAGATGGTAATTAACATAATTCAGACATAATTAGCGTAACTAGTACAGTTTAGTTGAAATATTATAACTATTATAAGATTAAACTGTTGCAAAATACCATTTAGATGAAGTTTAGAGATCTTTAATTGTTTTTTATTATTTGACACAAGGTATTTTACACATGAATACGCAATAAAATGAATTATGAATTATATATGTTGTGGATAACTGGCTCATGTAAACCAATGATTAGATATTTAAGAGAACCTTATTGATAAATATAGTGTTCTAATTATATTGACAAATTAAAGTTTTTTTTTTGTAGTTATATTTATAGAACAGTGTTTTTAGTAGTCTAAATCATAGTATGTAAGTAATCCTTAGGAAATAATGATAACAAACTATTATTTAATCAAATTGAGAGATTATCATTTACTTTTACCAAGGCTGCAAGTTAAGAACTTGAATGAAATGGCATTTACTCTAAAATTACCTTAGAGAATGTGAAGGTAATCATCCAAAAAGCGAATTTGTAGTCAAATCACACACAACACTGCAATCCAAAGGTGAAATTGCACACAAACACTGCATTATACGCGGAGAAATCCGCAGAGGATGCTTCTTAACTAATTGAATTAACCACACGTTTACCACCGATGTTAGCTTCGCAAATATAGTTTAAGCAAACGGACGGAGGAGCGGCCGCGGTCAGAATGAACCATTCATGTAAAATGACGACCCGGCCTCGCCTAGCGAGTCTTGCGTCCTCGAGAGCGACAAAAAACCTGTTCCACCGATTCACCTACTGAACTAAAGAACGCCGTTTCCGGCACGCACTAAATTAATACCCGCCAACAAGTAATGATATAATTAACGTTATCTCTATGTTTTCCCTGCACAAATAATGATAATTTAATCGCAAAGTACTAAATATGATAGGTGAAAGGAGACATACCTTTGCAAATAGTCGTGTATAGCGACGATATGAAACTTAAGTCAGAATATTTTAGGCACTTAAATAGTTTGACACTATATTATTGTTCACTTGTAATCCTTTTCACTGGTATTAGTCACACCCACGATAATTAAAACTGCCCAGTGTGCGGCGGATATGCGTTATCCCGTGAAAGACGCCATTTTGATTTCGTCAACTAAGTTGACAAAGACAAGATAGATCATCTGCGTTACATTTCATCAGAAATTACTACCACATTGTTCCTTAATATATTATTTTATTTTATTACACCCATTTTATTCATGTTTATTCTACAAGGTCTGCTGATAATAGTTTCAGATTTCATTTAAGTTTCCGGAGTATTTACCAATTTTAGTGATGAGATTAATCGAACGCTTGTTGTTTTGTACTTGCTGTTAATATACATACAATTTTTTTAAGCAACGAAATTTACTTCCTTCTATTTAGTTAATCAACAAATAGGTAGCAATCGTAATTAATACTTAATTGGCAGATTGTTCAAAGATTGTTGCGTTTCTTCAAATAATATGTATGACTAGTTTATGGCAACATGATACCACTGTTAAAAATTCTTCAAATATCAAGGAAAATTAAGCTACATTTCATCTACTGCTATGGCAAGTCGTATATATAAATGATTTCAATTCTAAAATTTAAGATTACCTCCCAACGAGATTCATTATTTGCAGTACTTTCACATTTCTATGAAAGTATTTTTTTATTCAAGGGCGAAAGTTGTCTTCAAGTTGGAGTAATGTAGTGTACAACAGAGCAACACTGAAAAGTAGTTGTCAAAAAAAAAAATAAGCAAAGAACTTGGCAGCTGTAGTGAAATACGTGTTTTTATTCGATAAATTAGCGAAAATGGCAGTGTAAAACGACGGTAAATGCATTACTAAATGTGCAACGTGTAATCATAATGTCGAGCCGTCGTTCGATACTCGGTTCGACACTGGACGCTCTACCCGCGCCCACGGATCCACTTCGCGAATTGTTTGAAGCTTGCAAAACTGGTGATGCTGCGCGAGTAAAAAAGTTAATTACTCCTCAAACGGTGAATGCCAGGGACACAGCTGGTAGAAAATCTACTCCGCTACACTTCGCTGCAGGTATTCACATAAATTAAATGGTGTTTGTTTGTGTTATTGTCGTAAATATCAAGTTTATTCATAAGTGAAAGGAGAGGTGTAAGGAAGTCGTTAAAATTGGCCATTGCATAATTAGTTACGGTTGTGATTGCACTGAATTTAGTGCTTTATGCGGTCCGAAACTATTGTTGGGATGTAATTTGGGGGTAACTGCTTGCTGTTATGAAATATCTGACACAAATTTTAAGTTGGGATATGGTTGGTGAATGCTAGAATGTGTTTGTAGAATGATGGTAGTTGTTTTGTTTATGTATACATGTCGTGTTCAGGCATCATTTTTCGTGCTGTAGAGTTAGAGCAGGTGCCTTAAATATCATTGGGTACCTGTATTAGTTAATTTATTTTAATGAAGACACATTCTATTTCTATTTAGATATATATTTAGATTTAAATTATGAATACTGGAACCCTATTCATTTAGAGTCCTGATGTAATATTTATAAGTACATGTAAGTTTAATTTTAATTTACATATTGTATTGTTACTAACATAGTTGTAAGTTCGTGTAACACTAATAAGTCTATGGACAACAAAAGTCTGAAATAAAGAAAATTAATTATTTAATATAATGATATGAAAATGTAATTATGAACCTTTACAGGTCTAAGATAAAACCACCGTATAATATTATCTTTTAGTATTTTATCTTTTAGAAGCGCTGGTGGCCTAGCGGTAAGAGCGTGCCACTTGCAATCTGGAGGTCGCGGGTTCAAACCCCGGCTCGTACCAATGAGTTTTTTGGAACTTATGTACGAAATATCATTTGATATTTTCCAGTCGCTTTTCGGTGAAGGAAAACATTGTGAGGAAACCGGACTAACCCCAACAAGGCCTAGTTTACCCTCTGGGTTGGAAGGTCAGATGGCAGTCACTTTCGTAAAAACTAGTGCTTACGCCAAAGCTTGGGATTAGTTGTCAAGCGGACCCCAGGCTCCCATGAGCCGAGGCAAAATGCCGGGACAACGCGAGGAAGAAGAAGTATTTTATCATTTAGAATTTTTAGAATTATTGGTGATGAGGCTTGAATTGAGTTTTAGTCTTGTCCATTATACAAATATATTCAAACTTTATTAGTTATTACTTAAATACTTATAACTGTTTGATTATTGCCTCAAAGGACCCTCTACCAGACAACTATTGGTCTAAAAAGAGTTTAGTATTGAATTATGTAGCTAATAATAATAGAATAAGTGTTAATAACCTCATTTCAGGGGTGACATTGTGACGAATTCTTTTTCTCCTTCTAAATAAAGATTTACAAAAAAAATGTTTCAGGTTATGGTCGCCGAGAAGTGGTAGAGCTCCTAATAGGTGCTGGAGCAGCACTCCAGGCCCGAGACGACGGCGGGCTCCAACCATTACACAATGCATGCTCCTTCGGGCACGCTGACGTTGTCCGGGCGCTGCTGACTGCTGGCGCGGCACCGGCAGCCAGGGATAATTGGGGGTATACTCCACTGCATGAGGCTGCTGCGAAGGGGAAGGTTGATGTCTGTATTGGTGAGTATGTTATTTTCACATATTATAGTCACAATAATCACTATTATGAAAAATAAAATAAAATAAGGTGTAAAAGTGTAAAGTATAAAAAAGGAATAACTATAAATCAATATAAAAATAAGATTTTGCTTAAATAATAAATGTATGTAACTTATCTTTATCTATGTACATACACTATTGAATGGAATTTCAACTTTCATGAAAACAATCTTTTTTTTTTCACACCTAAAATCCTTAATATTACGTGATATAATTAAAAGGGACCTAGCAATAATTATTTGTTTTACAAGGAGGCAAAGTTGTTGTTTAACAGTTCGTGCCTATATTGACACCCGGGCAAGCAGAATATTCCAAAATTGAAGTAGAATCTTGAGCGTTGCAAGGGTTTCAAGGCATGAGGGTTAAAGAAATTTTGCCTCCAAGTGACAATGTAAACATAAAAATTTTCACCGCACCACCACAAGGAAAATATTAACTGTTTATAGAAATTTTCCTCGCCCGAGCTCGCTGCCTCGGCTGAGGCACGTCTACACTGGCCGTATTGTGTATGAGAAAACTGCCTCGCGCGTATGCTCGGTCTGTGTGGACCCGGCTATTCAAAATCATTATTTTAAAGTCAAATCTACCAGCTAACATAAGAAAACAACTCAAAATTTGCATTTGATTACTTTGTCCCACATGTGGATAAAATACAACTTTCTCATTAGTTTTTGAACAATTAAGAGATTCTCTACCATTCGGTGTGGTGAAAAATAAGTTGCTGATTCTTTGACAGCCAGGGTTGCCACACCCCTTATAAACTGTATAAGGAAATCATAGTAATATAGTAAAATTGCCATTTTTCAGCACTACTACAACATGGTGCGGACCCGAACATCAGAAACACGGAAGGAAAGACGCCCTTGGATCTAGCAGACTCTGCCACTAGGCCTGTTCTTACTGGTAAAGCTTATTTTAATATTTTTTCCCAAAACTAACATTAAATGAAACCTATAAGCATTATCTGTTTGAATCTACAAAACATACTGGTTTAATGACTAGCCTTAACTGGAAGACATTCTTAAGATTTGCTGAATTTTTGATGACATCTCATCATGACGTATTTACTACTAGCTACTGTATTTTATTCACAATGTTTTTATATTTTTAATCACACTGTGAGGAAAAGACTAAATTTTAAGCGAAATAATTCTTAATTTTTTTACATTTCAAACATTCGTCAGCCATATTGTATATTTTGACAGGTTAGGCATCGAAGGCACAGACCTATCCGGTGTTCAGCCACGATTGAAAATTGAATAAAAATATTTTAATTAAGTATTTATAAACATACACGAAAAAATATAAACGTTAGTATTTTAAAAACTCATTTATACTTACTTGAAAATAACATTACTCCAAATATGCCCATAGGCGTAAAGAAAAAATTATGCTTGTGGGCATAATATAGCTTATTCTATCTCAGTATGCTGGCATACAATAACACCGTTTACGATTAAGTTCCCCTTTATTATATTAATATGTATTGCTCACTGCTTCAATGTTTTTTTTTACCAACTCCATTAGTCCCTTTAACCACAAGCAGAGCTAAGATGGTCGGTTCTTTATCATTTGTCACCATCTCATTATAACAAGTCCGTAAGCGCGAAAGTGACGGGCATAGTGACAAGTCATAATTTTAAAACTAATACGGGACTTAATCGCGTAAACTTACGTTTATATGGCCCGTTTCGAACGTGGCGTCACGTTCGTGGTCACAGGCAGGCAGACTGGTGTATTCGTTTTAAAATTATGAATGAAAATCGTGTTGGTTTACACGTACAAGTGATAGAAATGGAAGCATGCTGCTACCGCAGGTGAGTACTGCGCAGCAGAGGTGCTAGAAGCCGCCCGCTCAGGTGCCGACGAGCGGCTGGCGGCGCTCCTGACGCCTCTGAACGTGAACGTGCACGCGGGCGACGGCCGCCGCTCTACGCCTCTACACTTGGCCGCCGGGTACAATAGAGCACGGGCGGTACGGTTGCTATTGCAGAGAGGGGCGGACACGCATGCTAAAGACAAGGGGTGAGTATATGTGTCGAAAAAAAAAATATATATATTGATTGATTGTCATATTTAGCACACACATTAGGCAAGGAACAGAAACTCCTTAGGCAGAATTGTTGCAAAAGTGTCCAGCTGTCAGCTAGGCTTGAGTCGGTCAGGACCGAAGAACTAAAAGGAATGAAATCCCACCACAGACCGAAAGGAACTAGTTCATCTTAAGCGCTCTTAATCGGTCTCGGTCCTTTAGTTCAGTAGTCGGTATGTCAGCGGGCCTACCGCGAACTACGTTCGACGGGTTGCCTCCCTGTCACACTTACGTACGAATTTACAAGTGCGACAGAGAGGCAACACGTCGAACGTGGTTCGCGGTAGGCCCTCAGTACCAAGTAACAAATCGGTCGGGAGCGAATGATCGGAATGAGTCAAGGTCAAGAAATTCGCTCTCTCACGCTCTCGCTCTGTTTATTTGCGAGCGAGAGCAAGATATAACCTAGTCATCCTCATTCACATCTCGAGATTTGCTCCTGAACTAAAGGAACTAAAGGACCTAAAAGAGCGAACTAGTTCGTTTGACCGATTGACCGAGATCGGAGCGCTCTTTTTAAAGACCGAGCGGGCACAACTCTACTGTCAGCTATAAATAATAGTTCCAAATCTCTCCAGAGTAGCGCTAGAGTAGCTAAGAACCTAGGCGTTATTGACGGAGTGAAGTACACTGTCTATGATTAAATTATTTTCTCAAGTATTCTAGGTATTGTAGCGCCACCTATTTCTGGATTTTTGTCGGACACTTTTTGGTATATGGAGATTTTGTTCCTTGCCTCTACCTTCCATAACACACACCATAGATCAATGGTGGGCAAAGTACGGCCCGCGACAGGATTTTATTAGGCCCGCCGCCGCTCCTTTGAAATAATTAGTATAAGTGGTTGGTCCATGATAATCGCACATTAACATACATTTTAGCTGCAATTTCTGGCCCTCTTTATTTTCCTAAACTTTCTGGCCCACCATGTAGAAAGTTTGCCCACCTCTACCATAGATGGTAGGATCGTATAGATGTGCACCGCGTGCGCCCGTGAGGGACAGAACAAACGCAATGCGACAAAATTAAAAATACGTTTTAATATTCTTGATAACATACCACAAACGACCTACGTAATTTGGTCGGGATATTTGTTACCGTACTAAAATGTACGGTGGGGAATATACAAAATGAAACTGTGACAAGGACAAATAACAATAGCGCAATCTCTACTACACCTACTGAAAGATATATATGACTATCCCGTTCGGTCATTTCACCGCTCGTGTCTGATAAAATTAAAATACTAGATTCATGACACACAGTACTGAAGCGGTTGGCGGGTCGAAGTATTTCATGCAAAATAAATATATTTGTGTAGTTTTTAGTTCTCATGTAAGTGAATTTTCGAATTCCTAGTAAGAATAAAGAATCTTAAACCTGAAGTATTTTCGGTTTTACCTATCAATAAATAAATAAATAAATAAATAAATAAATATTATAGGACATTATTACACAAATCAATCCTGTGAATAATGTTAAATTCTTGTTTTTTTTTTATAGTCTGGATGCCAAATGTCATAGAACAAAACTCGAGACAGATAAAGCCTATGCTAGCGCCATCTATAGACATCTTTAACAGTAGCCAAACCGTTCCGATAAAGGGATGACCTTTCAAAATCCTTTCCAGGGGCTTGGTACCTCTTCACAACGCGTGCTCGTACGGGCACTATGAGGTGACGGAGCTGCTGGTCCGAGCTGGTGCCGATGTCAACGCCACAGACCTCTGGGCCTTCACGCCGCTGCATGAGGCCGCTAGCAAGGCCCGGTTGGAGGTAAGGCTGATACAATCTCGATGTATAAGTGTAAGGCCTGAGTGGACGCTCGAGTTGGGCGTGCAGCGGGGCGGGCGGCGTGCATGTTAAACAAATGCAAACGTATAGGAGCGGCCTTAGTGCACGCTGCTTACATCATTTATGAACCCGACGCCACGCTGCACGCCACGCTAAACGCTCCGCTTAACGCTCCGCTTCGAGCGTCCACTCAGGCCTTACACTAAACCGTCCAAGTATTATAAACTGAAGTGACCTAGGCCAGGACTGGGGCAACCAGCGTGTTCTGCATTAGGTTACTGGCAGGGGTCGAATTTTCTGAAGTATAATATAAGTAAGTAAATATTCTTTTCTCAAACTTGTAATGAAATGTTGACATGACTTACTTCATATTAGGTCCGGAAATACTACATAGCAGGTGCGATGAGTGAAGATGATATGTAAAGGAATTTCATACAGCCTTACACACCTAGGCCTGTAAGGCAACATTCTTTTGTTTTTAAACGTCAAATTATGGCACGTCTTGGCAGTCAACCATAAAAAACCTAAAAGCAAAATTCTGCCATTTTGTCTTTTTTCTTTTTTTGTCTTTTTTTTTCTGGGATTCAAAGGAGAACAAAAATTTCATTATTTTTGCGCTACGACGCACGGTTTAGGAGATACAGCCCCATAAAGTTTTTTTTTTCAGTCATGCAGAAATCTTTATAGGGCTGTATCTCCTAAACCGTGCGTCGTAGCGTAAAAATAATCAAAAGTAATAATATCAATCATCAGGATTCTCTGCCTCTGGCTTGTGGAGTCGTTAGAGCTATAAGCTCCAGGGGTGGAAGTGAAAAATTGCAGCCACTGGGTAGAAAGCGGCGTACACCTCTCGACACCCCTGAGCCGCGCACACCGGTGTTGCCCTTGAGCCATCCTAGATGTCGCTTTTTGTGGGGGCCCATCTTGGGGGGCGAGTAACCGTCTGCCGGAAATAAAATTGAATACCGTTTTATTAGGCAGGCATCCGATTTTTTATCCCATAGCCCAGTATTTAGTCCATCGCTTTCACCCAATAGCCCAGTTCATTTTAGATTCCATCAACTCTCAAATAGTCCTTACACCCTGGCGGGTGCTGCCTCTGTGTGCGTCCCATGACGCGGGCAAGGGCAACATCCGCTAGGTGTACCCCTTACATTTCATTATTTGTTAAATATCAAAAAGTGGCGCTATCTAATAGATCAAAGCCAAAGGTATGTCGGCATCGTTTCGAGCGATGGCGCCACAACCTTTCTTTGACAAGTAGCGGTGAATGTTTCCAGGTGTGCTCGCTCCTGCTCAGCGAAGGCGCGGACCCCACACTCCTGAACTGCCATGGAAAGTCCGCTCTAGACGTAGCACCCACCAGAGAACTGCAGGAGAGGCTAGCATGTGAGTATACTTATCATAATGGTCTTGTCAGTTTAAGATACAGGATGCAATCTTTTTGTCGACCGGTCTGGCTTAGTGGCCCTGACTATGAAGCCAATGGTCCCGGGTTCGAATCCCTGTAAGGGCATGTGTGATGAACACAGATATTTGGTGGGCAGTGTTTGGCCGAGCGTCTTGACAGCCCGCTAATTAATTATTGGGCTGCTGTTACGATTGGGAGGGACAAGTAGCCCTAAAATTCGGGATATTTTGTGAGTGTTTTAATATACTTTTTTTTTTATTGTGTTTAATGTTGTTTTGTTTATTGTGTCTTTAATTCTAGTTTTTTTGATTTTTTCTTTTTTTTGTGTACAATGGGCTGTGCTCTGAGGAATTGTTTGACATGATGCCAACGGCCACTATCTACCACCGCACCGCTCGCCATCGGCAGGGTGTTCATCCTCACACCCTAGAACCTAAATGGTCGCGCACTGTGCGGTTCAAGAGGAATTTCCTCCCGCGGACGCTCAGGCTGTGGAATGAGCTCCCTTCCGAGGTTTTTCCGAGGGTCTACAGTATGTAACACCTCTGGAGTTGCAGGCGTCCATAGGCTGTGGTGACTGCTTACTATTAGGCGGGCCGTATGCTTGTTTGCCACCGACGTGGTATATATATATAAAAAAGATTTTGACATTTTCTATGGAAGAGTAAATCTTGTTTCCGCGATTGTTCCAATAGTAAAAGTTGCTCAATATGCCCTATATATTCAGCCCGTAAATTATTGCAGGTGACTGAATAAACATAATGTAGACACCCAAATCGACAGTTGCATTCCCTGTTATACGATAAATATTACGTTAATTTATTATGCATTTGTTTTTCAGTCGAATACAGAGGGCACTGCTTGCTAGAGGCGTGTCGTTTGGCGGAGCCGGCCAGAGTAAAGAAGCAGCTATCCTCACTCAACAATCAATCGGTAAGTTTTCATATAGTCATGCGTGGCTCACTCCGCGATTTCGTCGCGTCGCTACCAGTACATGCGGCCTACACCAGATCTGGTGTCTAGCAGTAGTGGTTGCCGCGCCGCTACGAAACGGACGCTTCCTCGCGCTTGCGGTCATATCTGTCCTAATAGACGCGTTTTGCTTGAGTGAATCTTCTGTACGTAGTACTATTATTTATTCTGGGTTATAGTTTTTATTCAGATACAGTCTTTAAGGTCAATGCGGCCGTATCTGTCTGTAGGAAATTTGGAACACGAGCGTTTTAAAAAACAGTATGCTATTGTTAACTTGGAAACCAATTTTCCTTCATTTCTTCATAATCTTGCACTTTTTGTAGAAAACTATGATTATACTTAAATCGTTTATTTATATCAATTACTAGTTAAAATATATGTTAATAATGAATATTTCAATGAAAACAACTATCGTAAAACTTTAGGTTATACGTCAAATGATAACAAAATCTGTCATATTTGTTTATATAATTTGCAAGTTCTATAGGGACCGTGTGCGTTGGAGGGTCTGCCATCTTGTGGCCTGGATCGGAACCATAAACATGTACATTTACACGTCACGTGTTTTCTTGTGCATAGTAGGTTCTGCCATCTTGTGGGCTACATCGGAACAATAAACATCACATTTACGCCTCGCGCCAAAAATTTGACGGCTCCTGTGCTGCCTCCTACAGTTCATGCACGCTCCCTATACATTTTGCGGTAGCTCTGTCAAAAGTTGACGTTTGACAATTCAGTGACCGCAAAACTGTACAGCGCCGTCTGTTTTGGATGACATCTACTATGCACAAGAAAACACTTGACGTGTAAATGTAAGTGTTTATTGTTCCGATTCAGGCCACAAGATGGCAGACCCTCCAACGCGCACGGTCCCTATGGAGCTGTACAGCGTCATCTAGTTTACCTGTCAAATTCGAAGCACGAAATTGTCTTAGATGTTACGCATCTCTCTCAATGTATGTTTGATTGTAATTACTCGTAGCAGATAAATCCGGAGACTTCGTCGAGCCCGGCGCCCGCAGGCCCCGGCGCCGGCGCGGCGGAGGCGCTGGCCAACTTCCAGCACCTGGCCAGCGGCGAGCGCCCGCTGCACGCCGCCGCCGCCAGCGTCTACCCCAAACGGAAACAGGTCTTTTATTTTATACGAAAACTTACAGCTAGCTAGAGTAACAAAAATTCCAAATAAAAACAGTCAATTACAAGTTTCCACGGGTAAAACTCCGTAAAGTACATGACGTGCGAAATTGCAAAATTAATAATAACTGTTATGCTTATAATGTTGCTGAGAGCTGTATTTCTTTATAACACGACAGATCCTCAAGTGATAATCAAAACTTAGTACCACAAGGCGTATTTTTCGCGCAGCGCGGTCTGCACCAGATCTGGTGTCACATTGAAATATGTCTAAAGCAAGTAAACAGGATCGCAGATGGTTGCAGAAACAATTGAAAATTGCTGACAACACATAATTATATATAATGTGTCCAATCGGCAACGTTAGGGCACGTTCGGTATGCCTAAACAGTTTTGTTATGGAGTGAACCTTCTGTACGTAGTACCAAAGTACTATTATTTATTCTGTGCCACAAGTTCAGAGCCATATTGTACAGTCTGTACAGACAAAGGATATAATTTCCTTACCATTACCATTTCATACCTTTTTCATACCTTTTGTCACAGTAACAGTCAATATGAAACTCCTACTATTGTATTGTCACTGTGAAGGGTACATAAGAAATTGTACTGAAATTGATCGTACATACCGTATTAGTACCACAAAAAGGCTAATATATATTTTCATCTAACGAGATAAAATTCTGTAACAAAACGTAGAAATAACTTTACCATTTTTCGTAAAAAATAATCATTCTCCATTGTTAAAAGTCGATTATATATACAGTCCGTCTCGCCCGTGTCATAAAAGCGAATTGATTGACTCCTCTTTCACTAATTTTGGCTCAACAGTTTCGACGCTATGTGGAACATCGACTCAAACGTACCTATACAATTCTTTATTATAATTAATTACATAAAAAAGACAGAAAATACATAAACGTCCGTGTCAGTTCTCTTTTAGTGCCTGAATAACCCGCTAGATGTCGCTGTTACATCCACGAAGATTCCTACTTCGCGGTGTTAAGATTTTTCTCCGAAACATCGGGTGGCGCGGTCTGCAAGACTTCGTTACTCTGGTTTCCCTTCAAAACGAATAAATCTTTCGCCTTTTACTAAAGATTTCCGTGGAGGGGAACACTCAAATGAGTCTATAGGAATTTTTTGATGCCCTGCGCAAGCGGGGCTTATTATTCCTTAGAAATTTAGACAGAGTATGTTCGAGTTGAACTTGCCAATGCCAACCGAGGATTCTTTCTGTACAAAATGTTTTAAGTTTAGTCATATATTAAAAATTTAATGAATAACGATACAGTTTTGTATTAATAGCGGACTTAATGTCAAAAGGCATTCTCTATCAGTCACCCATAGGGCCAAACAGAAACATTAAAAAATGGTGCAAGGAGAAACAAACAACAATTGACAAATACATTATTACAAGGTAAACAGTGTATAATATATATAGGGAGCGTGCATGAACTATAGGAGGCAGCACAGGAGCCGTCAGATTTTTGGCGCGAGGCGTAATGTGATGTTTATTGTTCCAATGTAGGCCACAAGATGGCAGAACCTACTATGCACAAGAAAACACGTGACGTGTAAATTTACATGTTTATTGTTCCGATTCAGGCCAAAAGATGGCAGACCCTCCAACGCGCACGGTCCCTATACATATGGAATGATGGACACTAGAAGAGTTCTTCATTTAGGAGTTTTTTTTACAAATTAATAGTTATCAGATTTTCCTCTTTACGTGTGTCTAAGACAATATTACTTGCCAAATTTCATAGTTCTAGGTCAACGGGAAGTACCCTATAAATTTTGATTGAGCAGAAGTTAGTAAGCGGGCAAGGTGTTGAAATGATCTGAGCACAACTTTATTGTTAAGGGAGTAAAAGCGTGCAAGTCATCATTCTGTCCACCTCACCCTCTTAGCGGGATTAGTACTTTAAAATTTAAATACCCCCGCTGTGGATAAAATAATTTGCGAAAAAGGACATATATTTGAAATTGTATATTTTTACAGGTGATGGAGATGTTAATAAGAAAGGGCGCCCGAGTCAACGAGAAGAATAAAGAAGGACAGACGCCGCTACACATAGCCACAGAGCATTCACACCTAGACGCCATGGACCTTTTGTTACGGCACGGTAAGAGTCTCTACAGGCCTCCCACACAACAGGTAGAGATGTTAAAGAAAGGCCCTCCAACGATAAATATGAGGAAGGGCAAACGCCGCTACACATAGCTACCACAACAGGTGGAGATGTTAAAGAAAGGCCCTCCAACGATAAATATGAGGAAGGGCAAACGCCGCTACACATAGCTACAGAGTATTCACACCTAGACGCCATGGACCTTTTGTTACGGCACGGTAAGCCTCTACAGAGGGTCAGAAACTACAGAGCATTCACACCTGGACGCCATGGACTAATTAACTAACATAAAATAATTATTTGGATTTACCTATTTAAAATTAAGTAGGTTTGGACACCTCTCGAGGAAAGGCCTCCTCCAAATCATGCCATTTATACTTATTTATATGTCTTGAGCTGGTTTCTGCCAGTTATTTATTTTTCGTTGTATCGTCTGCCCAACGAGCGTTTGGTTTGCTCTGTCTCCTCGTTCCTTTTGGTCAAGTGCATATTGTGACGATCTTAGTCCATTTGTTTTCGTGCATTCTTGTCAGGTGACCGGTCCACTTCCATTTTGATTTTTATGCGTATTCTAGAGCATTAATGCATTTTGTTTTTTGTCGTATATGGGCATGTCTAATTTTCTCGATTAATTAAATATTATAGGACAAATATTATACAAATTTACTAAGCTCCACAGTAAGCTCAAGAAGGCTTGTGTTGTGGGTACTCAGACAACGATATGAATAATATATAAATACTTAAATACATATAAAACACCCAACACTCAAGAAAAAATATCCGTGTTCATCAAATAATTGCCCTTACCGGGATTTAAACCCAGAACCATCGATCACTACTCAGTCAACCAGAATGGTCGTCAAATTTACTTTATGTTTAATATATTTCTTTCTTTCTATTTCTGACTTTTTTTTCTGTAGTCTCGTGTGTAAACCTCCGCTTCCGACTGCTGTATATAAGTGTTTGGAGTAAATAAGAATCTATTACTGTCTTCTTTAGTTTTATAGTCTTTCTCCAAATGAGAAGGATACACAAATTAGAAACGATTCTTTTACCATTCTCAATTAAATCTGCAAAGGGCATATAATCGATTCTATTGGTGATGATTTATATTTTTAAGTAAACATACCTTCACAATTTTACGCGACTGAAACAATTTGACACGAGCGGAATCGATTCGGTCGATAAGTAGAGTCAATTGAGTTCCGTTTTACATAAATAAACTCAAAAATATTAAAATGTATTGTGTCTTTTTATTATCTTATATTATATATTTTAGTGATTTGTGTCTATAATAATGAGATATGTTAAGCTACATATATATTTTCACGGCCTATTAGGATTCAAGTTATTTTTGTTAAAAAGGAATTGCTCTGAAAGGTCAATGGCATGAAATGAAAATAAATCAAATGTCAGCATACCCTTCCCGTTTGAAAAAGACTATATAGGTATATCACTATCTGTGTGGTATGCCATGTAATGGCCTAAAACTAATAAACATGACTTTATGCTTTGTGCCAATAAATAGGGGGCCCCCGTGGCGCCCCCTAGAGTTGATGGCCGCTCTGTGTAGTTATTGGATGTCGTTGTGCAGGGGCCAAGGTGAACGCGACGGACGGGCGCGGGCTGAGCGCGCTGTCGGTGGCGGCGCGCGCGGACGCGGCGGCGGCGTGCCGCCTGCTGCTGGCGTGCGGCGCGCACGCGCAGGAGCCCAGCTACCCGGCGCCCATGGGTGAGGGTGAGGATGAGGATGAGGATTATTTTGAAGTGAAACATTCTTTAACGACGCTTTGTGATGGGGAAAAAATGTTAACCTCGCGACAGGTCACGTGACCGACATATTCGTCAGATTGAAAATTCGAAAGACGGACACGTGACCTGATAGAAAAACTGTTACAATGTCATTGAAGCCAGTAGAGTGGTAAAACACAATAAATGAATATTGTATTTTACCACATAAATGATAGTACTTTTATACTGATAATTAAAGCAATTCGTGCAAAATTATTCCCTAACCATTCCAAAATATCAAAAATGCACAACGTTAATATTCAAGTTTTCACTTCTGCCGACACTCCCGGAGTGCAACCCGTTGTATTTTTTTTAATATGTATACAATCGAGTATATTCATTACTTTCTGCACAGCTAAACTGTAAAACGAACTGTCCTGTTGTATTTTCGGACCGATACTACCTACAAACGTTCAAGAAAAGAGCGTACTCCCATCTTAAACGCCGGCAACGCTCTTACGACCCACTGGTGTTACGGGTGTCCATGTGAGATGATAATCGCTTACTATCATACAATTCGTCTGCTTTTCCTTCTATATCACAAAAAAAACTTCTCCAAGTCGCATTAGCAACACAATTTTTTTTTATGAATTTGACAATGACATCTGAGTCATGATCAAAACCGTTCGATAATTAGCGATATGATTGAATCACACGTCACGAAGCCTATACAACAACGTTTTTGACATTCTATTATTTTTTTAAGTTATTGTAATGACTAATATTATTTTCAGACGCATGCGCAAACGCGGCGGCCCTACGTCTGCTAGAAGCGGCTCGGACAGGCGACGTGGAAGCGGCGCGAGCGGCTCTAGACGCGCGACCCCGGCTCGTCAACTGCAGAGACGTCGACGGCCGCCACTCCACCCCGCTACACTTCGCGGCCGGGTATGTATAGAGAAATCTATTAAAGGCAACTCCTACACACAGATAATCAAACGCGGCAGCCATGCATCTACTAGAAGCGGCTCGGACAGGCGACGTGTAAGCGGCGCGAGCGGCTTTATACTCTGTATCCTTAGGTATTAAAAAAAAGTAAACAAACTATTTGTACATTTTCGGGTGATTATAACATTTATTGATAACCCAACCAAATACAAAACCACCTGGATCTGTCACTGAACGCCCTGAATTTAACCTACATTATTTGATCATGTTATGTTCTCATCTACACTCAACTGGCTAAAGGAGCCATTTGAGGGTAGATTTTATTTACTTTTATTTGAATACCTAAAGATACAGATAGACACGCAACCTGACTTGTCAACTGGGGCCCATTTCTCGATCGGTATTAGATTAATATTATTAGTGTGTTGCCATGGTAACCCATAAGACTTGACAGTTCGTAGACTAATTTATTTATTTAAAAATTTAAATCAGGCAACAATATAAATTGTATAAAGTTACAACTAAACACTATTTAGGCGATAAATTTTTTATTTTTTATATTTTATCTCTGACACTTAGAGGCTTATACATCTCTAAAGAATTTTAGTATTTTATGATTTTATTTTTTTATCATAGTTTTTTTTGTGTAATTTGACATTTAGAGACAGTATGCATCTCTAATAAAGTATTTATTATTTCATAGATTCGATATTTGCAATTGTTTTTTTTTTTTTATTGTTTGTAAAAATGGACATGTAAAAGTGCCCCTGTGGCCTATTTGCTGAATAAATGTTTGATATTTGATATTTGTTTGAAAACGGCGTGGCTCCGTTGAATCGGCTGCTCTTGTGTCGGATTCGGCAGTTTGCCCCGGAACCTCCGAAACACGACACCCTTCGGCCAGAAGTCGGCGCATTCGATGGTCCCCTGCAGCGGTCGGTGCTAATACTATTAGTCGAATACCGTTCGAGAAATGGGCCCCTATCAAGGCGTATGGGTTACCATGGCAACCCATTAATAATATTAGACTAATACCCTACAGATATGTAGACGGCTACCAATCCATCCCGCTACACTTCGCGGCCGGATGTGTACAGACAAACAGAAATCTACTAAAGGCAACTCCTACAGAATTAAAAATTTAAATCCATATCTTAACCTCGTTATATCATTTTACATTCCGGAATAGATTTGTTTTGTTAATTTTACGGAGATATCTAATACTGAAAATTGGTAATTATAATTAATTAAAAAATATGTCCCTTTGCAGATACAACAGGTTACCACTTGCTCAACTACTATTACAGAGAGGCGCCGATGTCCATGCGAAGGACAAAGGGTGAGTGCTCAGGCACGTTCCAAATAGTCGTATAAGGATGATAAGTTGATGATGATGGTCCCCGTAACCCCTTACCACATGTAATAAAAATATCTGTTGAAATTTAAACTTTAATAGTTGTCAATAGAGTTTAACATTGTATCCGCCATATATGGCTTCGTATGCAGTAAGGGGAAAACTTTTCGTTAACTAAACTAAAAGTGTCATCTAGCGGATCTAAAAATAAACTAAATCTGTTTCAGCGGCCTCGTTCCCCTCCACAACGCGTGTTCATACGGGCACTACGAAGTGACCGAGTTATTGGTGTCGTGCGGCGCCGGAGTCAATGCGGCGGATCTGTGGCGGTTCACGCCGCTGCATGAAGCCGCGGCCAAAGGCAAGGCGGACATCGTGCGGCTGCTGCTCAAGGTATTACTATACTTACAATGCCCAACAGCAAAGAGAATTTGAAATAGAGGTGGATTGTGAAAGAAAACTTTGTAGCCACAGTAAATTTACTGCCATCTTTCGACACATGATTAAAACTTTTAGAACGCCATTTGGCTATCTTTATTCTTTCACTAATATGTGTTAAATTTTTAAAATATCAAAAAGCGGCACCATCTTACCGGGCATAAGCCAAAGGTTATGGCGCCATCGCTCGAAACGATGTCGCCATACCTTTGCCCTTTGATCTACTATTCTCTGTATCTTTAGGCATTTAAATAAAAGTAAACAAAATCTACCGCCAAATGGCTCCTTCAGCCAGTTGAGGGTAGATGAAAATATTACATGATCAAATAATGTGTGTTGAAGTCAGGTCGTTCAGTCCCAGACCAAGCGGTTTTATATTTGGTTGGTTAACCAATAAATGTTATAAGTTATAACTACCCGAAAATGTACAAATTATTTGTTTACTTTTATTTAAATACCTAAATTATACAGAGTATAGATGGCGCCACTTTTTTATATTTAACAAATGTAACAGATATCAGTGAAAGAATAAGGATCAAAGTCAAATGGCGTTCTAAAAGTTTTAATCATGTGTCGGAAGATGGCAGTAAATTTACTATGGCCACAAAGTTTTCTTTGACAGTCCACCTCTATTTCAAATTGTCTATGCCAACATTAATGACAGCACGCGTCACAATTGCTCATACGGTCACTGTGATGCGATAGAGCTGTTAAACCTTGTTCCTTCCGTTTTCAGCACGGCGCCGATCCGACCCGACGGAATCGAGACGGACTGACGCCCTTGCAGCTAGTGAGAAGTGGCGACTCCGACACGGCCGACGCGCTGCGCGGCGACGCGGCGCTGCTCGACGCGGCCAAGCGCGGCGAGCTGGCGCGAGCTAGGTGTGTATATATATGTTTCAGATAATACAGCAAGTACCAGGGTCTCATGAGTTACAAGGAGGTGTCGCTGACCAGCCGGGCCGGGCGCGTAAGAAGGTATGCTCGTGTATCTTACCTGTATGTATACTTTTGATTTGTTTACCTATATGAGTGTACTAGTTTAAAGTATTATTTTTGTTGACTCGTAGGAAAAGTATTGTATGCGTACGGTTGAATAAAATACTATAAAAATAAAGTGACGTTTTTGTTGCAGGAAATTAATAACGCCACAGAACGTGAATTGCAGAGACGCTCACGGAAGGAATTCCACACCGCTACACCTTGCCGGTAAGTTGTAGGCTATTCATATTAGATATATAGTTTGGCCAGGGATCGTCTCATTTCAAACAGATATAAATTCATAGTGTCTTTGTCCTACATTAGTACTAGCATCTAAAAGAAAAGGGCGGACTATAGTAATGATAATTCTACCTTCAGTAAATCCTAATGCCTCCACAAAAGGCAACGTGCAAACGAAAAAGGACTAGAAAGGCAGATATCTGAGTCTTATTATCCTACTTTGGTAGTCTGTTAACCTTTACTCGGGCTGAGCTTTTTATTATTTCATCCATTTGCAATTGTAACCGAGTTGCGTTTCCTTTGTCCTGTTCAATTTCAAAACTAAATTTACCCGTATTTGCTACACAATATGGATCATAAGAGGATTCATAATTTAATATTTATATCAAAAGTTAGGCTTATACTATTGTATTTTTCAAGTTTAATAAGCCCCGCTTGCGCAGGGCGTCAAAAAATTCCTATAGACTCATTTGAGTGTTCCCCTCCACGGAAATCTTTAGTAAAAGGCGAAAGATTTATTCGTTTTGAAGGGAAACCAGAGTAACGAAATATTGCACACCGCGCCACCCCATGTTTCGCAGAAAAATCTTAACACCGCGAAGTAGGAATCTTCGTGGACGTAACAGCGACATCTAGCGGGTTATTCAGTAACTAAAATCGAATCATTTGTCGTCCATGAATAATGTTATAGTCTGTGCAACGTGAGAACCAATATTTGACAGTTATAAATTGACCCTTAAATATATAAGGCTAAGGTTATCAGTTAACCCGTAGCTTAGCGTCAATATATATAAGGGCGGTTTCAGACTGGCATCAATTCTGTCGACATGTCGAATATTTTCGTGATTTCGGAGTTGGTTTCGTAGTAAAAGCTTCTCAGTATGACCATTGTATTTACGTCAATATGCCTAAAACTTAACATAACATCCTGTATTCCAAGATTTTCAAGTAAACAAGTAAGTAGATCGATGTAATGAAATAGCCTATTGAACCATGTTGATGTAAACTTTAACTTACCCTTTGATATGCCTCACCACATCCCAAATTCAGTTTCTCATGCCTACCTTTATTTTTAGCTGGCTACAACAATCTAGAAGTCGCCGAGGCACTCCTAGAGGCCGGCGCGGCTGTGTCAGCGCGCGATAAGGGAGGCCTAGTGCCACTCCACAATGCGGCCTCCTACGGGCATTTGGAGTTGGCTGCGCTGTTACTGCGGGCCGGCACGCCGCCGAACGCCGCCGATAGATGGGGCTTTACTCCATTACACGAAGCAGCGCATAAGGCGCGCACGCAGCTATGTGCGTTATTGGTGAGTATCTATTTATTTAATAGGTCAGAAACGCGCATTTGACACCCTTAAAATAGCAATATTCATAGACTACGAAGACCGCTTGGCATTGCTTGTATGTCTCCAATGCTACTGTGTGTGAAATCGCGAAAAACTGTTTAAAAGCTGATTTAGCAAGGAGCTAGTACCAGGGCCTCATGAGTTACGAGAAGGTGTCGTTGACGCCGAGGCTCTCAAGGCGGGCGCGGCTGTATCAGCGCGCGACAACCGCTGCTTAGTACTACCATTACTCAATGCGGCCTCTTACGGAGTTGGCTGTGTTGTTGCTGCGGGTTGGCACGTTGCCGAACAACGCCGATAGATGGGGTTTTACACCGTTGCATTCGGCAGCATAGGTTGTCTCGCTCGAACTTCGGAGCGACGTGCGAATCGGATGCAGTGCGTCTTACTGGTGAGTATTGTGGGTAAAACACGTAAAAAAATGTATTTTTTACTATTAATAATCATTTAGAAGACTACATTTTTTCATAAATAGGTCAATATAGGTTGCCAGTAGGAAAAGTGGCTAAATTTTAATAAAATTTTCCTATGGGAGGACAACCCTTCGCGGCTACTTCTTTCAAATTTGCCGCCTTTTTCGGAAACTATAATTACACTGGGACACAATAAGTGTTATTTATTCTTTATATTCGTCCTGTCTTTTATTCGCCATTCTATTGCAACGTATAAAATTTTGGTTCAATGTTTGATTTGCCAAATTTTCATGTAACCGAACGTGAATTATTCAAAAATTATTACTTTACCAAGATGTTTTAAAAAGTACACGCAGAGGCTATTATGTTAGGTTACATTTGTGAATTCCTGAAAAACCAGCAGTTTTTAAAAGGAACGTCTTTTTATTTTAAATTAAAATTTTGAAACATAAACAACAGTTACATCAGACAAAAATGTTTCCATTCGATGCTGCAATAGGTTTTTATTTTATTCGTCCACGGCCCACGTCACACCTTGCACACTCGCATCAACTGTAACTTGATTGACAGCTGGCCCACGGCGCCGACCCGTACCTCAAGAACCAAGAAGGGCAGACGGCGCTGGAGCTGGCGGGCGCCGAGGACGTGCGCTCGCTGCTGCAGGACGCCATGACGTCGGCCACGCGCGCGCCGCCCGCCGCGCCGCCCGCCGCGCCGCTGCCGCCGCCGCAGCTGCCCGTGCTGCTGCCCAGCGGCGACACCGTGCCGCTGCCTCTGCCCGTGCGTACACCTTACATACTGCAGGACCAGCTGCCCGTGCTGCTGCCCAGCGGCGACACCGTGCCGCTGCCTCTGCCCGTGCGTACGGTCACGTCTGAAAATATCAAGACGGACAAAGTGCCAAAAATATGTATACACCACCCTAATATATGGGCCATAAGGTCGTGTATACATATTTTTGGCTCTTCGATCGTGTCGATGTTTTCAGACGTGACTGTACACCTTAGCAACAACACTTGAGCAACATGCTTAAAATATAAGACAATTTCGTGCTTCGAATTTAACAGGTGAACAAGATGGCGCTGTACAGCTCCATACATTTTGCGGCAACTCTGATTGTCATTGACCATTTTGTCGTATGCAGGTGGTACCAAGCAACTATTGGGCGGAGGGCTCCCGAGGCAGTTTAGAAGACGCGGCGGGCCGACCTGCCTCGGCTCTTTCCACGTCGGAGTCTTTACAAACGTTCCTCTCGAGGTATGTATATAGAATTGTATGGTAAAAACAATCGTATCTACTAACTTTTTTACCTACTTAATATTTAAGGTAGGAGCTACAAGCTGGACCTTGGATACCCTAGATTTACGGGTCATTTTGTCATTGCAAACTGAATTCGGAAATTAAACAAAAAAACTTACCTTAGAGGGCTGATTATATTTTTCCTGTAAAATGTATAATAATGCTAATATTATGTAAAAAATCATAATTTTTCTTTGGTAAACTTCGGATTTAGAGGAGGGGGATGGTATTTTTTTCACAATGAAAAAAAAATCAAAATGTTTTGTAACGTACAATTAGAGCTCTTGCCAATGTTACCCCACTTGACCTAGTCACTAGACTTTGAAATTTTGCTACCTCTTCATATTGGGCATTTTCCACACTTTTCATAGTTAATAAAAATAAAATAATAATACTGTCAATATGTCTGGGTTAGCGTTGTTCATAACATGACTATTCCAAGTGGTTCTCGAGATATTAAGCGATATGACAGGCAGACAGACGGACAGACAGAGTCGCACCATAAGGGTTCCTTTTGTATCTTTTTGGTACGGTTCTCTAATAATAAACAAAAATTGGTGCAGGTACCTAAAGTACCGTATGTTAAAAACATTAATATAATGTACCCAAATCATAAACTATTATATAGGCCACAGGAATAACGCCCGTTTTCCGGCACTTTTTAACCTCTGCAGTGACAGCAGTTTTGCGCTTGTCTACAATAAAAAAACTTGTTTCAGTATCGGCCTGGAGCAGCTAGCACCAGTATTAGAACGCGAGCAAATCACAATAGATATATTATCAGAAATGTGTCATGAAGATCTCAGAGCTGTGGGCGTAGCGGCCTACGGGCATCGACATCGGCTGCTAAAAGCGGCGCGGCAGTCTGCGCAGGCGGCGTCAGGTGAGGCCACAAGATTATATTCATCACTTAAAAAAACAACAAGATGTGATAAAAAGTTGGCGCCATCTTGAATTTTTGCATTTTTGGTCCGATTGTGTTGAAAATCCTTATATAGGGACCCCAAATGACCTTAATATGAAATATTGGTCAATATTTAAAAGAACCTATAGGCATCGACATCTGTTGCAAAAAGCGGCGCGGCAGTATGCACAGGCGGCGTCAGGTGAAAACACAAGCTTATATTCATCACTTAAAAAAATAACAAGATGTCATAAAAAGTTGGCGCCATCTTGAATTTTTTACATTTTTGCTCCGATCGTGTTGATAATCCTTACATAGGGACCCCAAATGACCTTAATATGAAATATTGGTCAATATTTAAAATAACCTATAGGCATCGACATCTGTTGCAAAAAGCGGCGCGGCAGTAGCTTATATTCATCACTTAAAAAAATAACAAGATGTGATAAAAAGTTGGCGCCATCTTGAATTTTTGCATTTTTAGTCCGATCGTGTTGATAATCCTTACATAGGGACCCCAAATGACCTTAATATGAAAGATTGGTCAATATTTAAAAGAACCTATAGGCATCGACATCTGTTGCAAAAAGCGGCGCGGCAGTCTGCGCAGGCGGCGTCAGGTAAGATCATCTTATATTCATCACTTAAAAAAATAACAAGATGTGATAAAAAGTTGGCGCCGTCTTGAATTTTTGCATTTTTGGTCCGATCGTGTTGAAAATCTTTACTAACGGACCCCAGATGACCTTAGTATGAAAGATTGGTCAATATTTACAAGAACAACAAGGTATTTATGGACATTCTATCAGAAATGTGCCACGAAGATCTCAGAGCCGTGGGCGTAGCGGCCTACGGGCATCGACATCGGTTGCAAATGCGGCGCGGCAGTCTGCGCAGGCGGCGTCAGGTTAGAACTAGCTTACCCTAGGCTTAGGTTAGATTTGGTTACCCTTTAACAGATAAAACAAAATCGACGCCATTTAATATTTTGTGTTTTTGGCCTAATCGTGTTGAAAATCAATACATTGGTTACCCTTTACGAGATGTAACAAAAGTTCGCCTAGAAAGTCGACGCCATTTAGATTTTTTGCTATTTTGGTCTGGTCGTGTAGAAAACCCAATGGGATCTTAAATGAGGTTCCGAAATCGTCTGCTCAAACTCGACTCGACTGCCTTTCTCTGATGACTTGGAAGCTGATTATACTAACTCAGTAATACAAGTATACCAACACAAATTCATTTAATTTGGGCATAGAGAAATAAGAAGCAAGCATAGAGTGCTCACTCCATACAGCAGTTTTGGTACCAAAACGCTTATTATTTTCTTAGTCGACATCTAGCATCGATTAGCGGAATTATCAGTACTGCTGCGACGAACGATAAGTCTAATGCCCAATAATTTTCAGCTAATATTATAACCGGGTTCCGGGTTCGCCAATTCTGGGGATTAGTTGTCAAGCGGACTCCAGGCTCCCATGAGCCGTGGCAAAAATGCCGGGAAAACGCGAGGAAGAAGAATATAACTGGGGTAACCGGAACTTTATTTTCAACTCCTTTTGCTTTGAATATTAGTTGTACATTGTTGAGAAATACAATTTTCGTCAGTTGCGACACCTGAGACATCTAGTCATGTAGCGGTACTGATATTCCACTACTCGATGCTAGATGTCTACTACGAAATTAATAAGCGTTTTATTACCAAAACCGATATATGGAGTGAGCAATCTATGCTTATTTCTGTATGATTTGGGCTATTTAGGATCTGCTGATTGAAATATAAAGTTTGTCTTTTTTTCTTTAAAATGTTTTTCTATTTTTTATTTAGAATGGTATGGCGGCACAACCCTAGTCGACGTGACACCGACATCAAGTGACGAGTGCGGCGAGAGCGAGTACGCGATAGTCGAAAGGGAGATGCAAGCTTCCGTACGGGAGCATCGAGATCAAGCGGGCGGGAATTATACACATTATAATGTAGTCAGGGTAAGTTTTTTTTAATACCACGTCCGTGGCAAACAAGCATACGGCCCGCCTGATGGTAAGCAGTCACGGTAGCCTATGGACGCCTGCAACACCAGAGATATTACATGCACGTTGCCGACCCTATAATAATAAGTATAATATTTCGTTTTTCTTTTTGGTCCATCCATACATCCAGGGTTCTTATTCTTAAAGGACAACGTTGTTACACCACTTGAATTGCAAGCGTCATTAGGCTATGGTAACCACTTACTATAAGGCGGGCATTTTGTTTGTATCGCCATCTTTTGGATTTCCCAAACACCTTCAGGTTTTCTATCGTGTAAAAAAGTTTTTAAATCTTCTCAGATACAAAAAATAGTAAACGGGCGTTTATGGGAGCGCTACCAGCACCGGCGGCGGGAGGTGTCCGCGGAGGCAGGTGGCGCTAACGAGCGCATGCTGTTCCACGGCTCGCCCTTCATCAACGCCATCGTACAGAAGGGCTTCGACGAGAGACACGCCTACATCGGTGAGTACAAACAAGATCAGAAAGTCGACGCCATCTTGAATTTATATATTTTCAGTCCGATCGTATTGAAAATCTATTCGGGAGTAGGTGGGGTCAGGTTAGAACACTAGTTTACTAGATCACCGAGCCAGAATATGGATGTTCTATCAGAAATACTTCGATATGAGGTAAAAAAGTGGGCGCCATTTTAAATTTATGCTTTTTTGGCCCGATCATAATCGTTTACATAGTCAACGGAAGAGAATACCAAGTTTGAAGGTGATATTCCACTTGCGAAGCGAGCCCACACAAATAATTATAGTTTCATATATGATTGTCTATGAGACGTAATATTGTATATATTTTTGCAGCCATTTGTGTTACAACTTACAAGTTGTGTTACTGACTTTTCGATCCTAAATCTAAAAATGTATTTATCAAAAACATGTTTAGGTGGCATGTTCGGCGCGGGCATATACTTCGCGGAGCATTCTTCCAAAAGCAACCAGTACGTGTACGGTTTCGGCGGCGGCTCCGGCTGCCCCGCGCACAAGGATCGCAGCTGTTACCTGTGTCACAGGTATTTATGATTAGTATTTGTACCTGGTATTTTTATATAGTTAAAGTGTACGGCTTCGGTTTGTACAGTATTTGTAATTAATAAACGTGTACGGGTGTTCGGTGACTCCAGCTGCTCCGCGCACAAAGATCGTTGTTACAGGTAATCTTAATGTACATGGTATTTGTACCTGGTATTTTTGTTTTGATTGGGCCTGACTGATCAATCAAAGACAACGGGTTGAATTAATATAATTGGGTAATATCTTGGAGGATTTAACAACTGGAGACGCTTGTCTGTAATTTTCTGTACAAAACAGTCTGCCGATTTGTTGCCGGGGAAGGGCCCGTCAAATGTATGGCTATTTGTACGTAACATATAAATAGCCATGTCAGATAAACGTCAGACTATTGGCCGAAAATTTCGTCAGAGGGGTAAGCCCTTAAAGGCGATATATGAAGGCCGAAGTTTTGCACTTGAGATATTTGTCTATTATTTTTACACGATTTTTAGTGCTACGAGTATTGTAGTGTGGAGTATGCTCCCCTCTCATGTTACTTACTATATAAGCATGTAACCGACTTATTTGTCGTAAAATATGTTCCTCTTCTTAACATTTGTTCATATGTACTTCCAGACAGCTCCTCTTGTGCCGCGTGACACTGGGGCGCGCGTTCCAGCTGTCGGCGGCGCTGAAGATGGCGCACGCGCCGCCCGGCCACCACGCCGTGTCGGGCCGCCCCACGCAGGGCGGGCTCTGCTACCCCGAGCACGTCGTGTACCGGGGGGAACAGGTACGTACACGTTCCAGCTGTCGGCGGCGCTGAAGATGGCGCACGCGCCGCCCGGCCACCACGCCGTGTCGGGCCGCCCCACGCAGGGCGGGCTCTGCTACCCCGAGCACGTCGTGTACCGGGGGGAACAGGTACGTACACGTTCCAGCTGTCGGCGGCGCTGAAGATGGCGCACGCGCCGCCCGGCCACCACGCCGTGTCGGGCCGCCCCACGCAGGGCGGGCTCTGCTACCCCGAGCACGTCGTGTACCGGGGGGAACAGGTACGTACACGTTCCAGCTGTCGGCGGCGCTGAAGATGGCGCACGCGCCGCCCGGCCACCACGCCGTGTCGGGCCGCCCCACGCAGGGCGGGCTCTGCTACCCCGAGCACGTCGTGTACCGGGGGGAACAGGTACGTACACGTTCCAGCTGTCGGCGGCGCTGAAGATGGCGCACGCGCCGCCCGGCCACCACGCCGTGTCGGGCCGCCCCACGCAGGGCGGGCTCTGCTACCCCGAGCACGTCGTGTACCGGGGGGAACAGGTACGTACACGTTCCAGCTGTCGGCGGCGCTGAAGATGGCGCACGCGCCGCCCGGCCACCACGCCGTGTCGGGCCGCCCCACGCAGGGCGGGCTCTGCTACCCCGAGCACGTCGTGTACCGGGGGGAACAGGTACGTACACGTTCCAGCTGTCGGCGGCGCTGAAGATGGCGCACGCGCCGCCCGGCCACCACGCCGTGTCGGGCCGCCCCACGCAGGGCGGGCTCTGCTACCCCGAGCACGTCGTGTACCGGGGGGAACAGGTACGTACACGTTCCAGCTGTCGGCGGCGCTGAAGATGGCGCACGCGCCGCCCGGCCACCACGCCGTGTCGGGCCGCCCCACGCAGGGCGGGCTCTGCTACCCCGAGCACGTCGTGTACCGGGGGGAACAGGTACGTACACGTTCCAGCTGTCGGCGGCGCTGAAGATGGCGCACGCGCCGCCCGGCCACCACGCCGTGTCGGGCCGCCCCACGCAGGGCGGGCTCTGCTACCCCGAGCACGTCGTGTACCGGGGGGAACAGGTACGTACACGTTCCAGCTGTCGGCGGCGCTGAAGATGGCGCACGCGCCGCCCGGCCACCACGCCGTGTCGGGCCGCCCCACGCAGGGCGGGCTCTGCTACCCCGAGCACGTCGTGTACCGGGGGGAACAGGTACGTACACGTTCCAGCTGTCGGCGGCGCTGAAGATGGCGCACGCGCCGCCCGGCCACCACGCCGTGTCGGGCCGCCCCACGCAGGGCGGGCTCTGCTACCCCGAGCACGTCGTGTACCGGGGGGAACAGGTACGTACACGTTCCAGCTGTCGGCGGCGCTGAAGATGGCGCACGCGCCGCCCGGCCACCACGCCGTGTCGGGCCGCCCCACGCAGGGCGGGCTCTGCTACCCCGAGCACGTCGTGTACCGGGGGGAACAGGTACGTACACGTTCCAGCTGTCGGCGGCGCTGAAGATGGCGCACGCGCCGCCCGGCCACCACGCCGTGTCGGGCCGCCCCACGCAGGGCGGGCTCTGCTACCCCGAGCACGTCGTGTACCGGGGGGAACAGGTACGTACACGTTCCAGCTGTCGGCGGCGCTGAAGATGGCGCACGCGCCGCCCGGCCACCACGCCGTGTCGGGCCGCCCCACGCAGGGCGGGCTCTGCTACCCCGAGCACGTCGTGTACCGGGGGGAACAGGTACGTACACGTTCCAGCTGTCGGCGGCGCTGAAGATGGCGCACGCGCCGCCCGGCCACCACGCCGTGTCGGGCCGCCCCACGCAGGGCGGGCTCTGCTACCCCGAGCACGTCGTGTACCGGGGGGAACAGGTACGTACACGTTCCAGCTGTCGGCGGCGCTGAAGATGGCGCACGCGCCGCCCGGCCACCACGCCGTGTCGGGCCGCCCCACGCAGGGCGGGCTCTGCTACCCCGAGCACGTCGTGTACCGGGGGGAACAGGTACGTACACGTTCCAGCTGTCGGCGGCGCTGAAGATGGCGCACGCGCCGCCCGGCCACCACGCCGTGTCGGGCCGCCCCACGCAGGGCGGGCTCTGCTACCCCGAGCACGTCGTGTACCGGGGGGAACAGGTACGTACACGTTCCAGCTGTCGGCGGCGCTGAAGATGGCGCACGCGCCGCCCGGCCACCACGCCGTGTCGGGCCGCCCCACGCAGGGCGGGCTCTGCTACCCCGAGCACGTCGTGTACCGGGGGGAACAGGTACGTACACGTTCCAGCTGTCGGCGGCGCTGAAGATGGCGCACGCGCCGCCCGGCCACCACGCCGTGTCGGGCCGCCCCACGCAGGGCGGGCTCTGCTACCCCGAGCACGTCGTGTACCGGGGGGAACAGGTACGTACACGTTCCAGCTGTCGGCGGCGCTGAAGATGGCGCACGCGCCGCCCGGCCACCACGCCGTGTCGGGCCGCCCCACGCAGGGCGGGCTCTGCTACCCCGAGCACGTCGTGTACCGGGGGGAACAGGTACGTACACGTTCCAGCTGTCGGCGGCGCTGAAGATGGCGCACGCGCCGCCCGGCCACCACGCCGTGTCGGGCCGCCCCACGCAGGGCGGGCTCTGCTACCCCGAGCACGTCGTGTACCGGGGGGAACAGGTACGTACACGTTCCAGCTGTCGGCGGCGCTGAAGATGGCGCACGCGCCGCCCGGCCACCACGCCGTGTCGGGCCGCCCCACGCAGGGCGGGCTCTGCTACCCCGAGCACGTCGTGTACCGGGGGGAACAGGTACGTACACGTTCCAGCTGTCGGCGGCGCTGAAGATGGCGCACGCGCCGCCCGGCCACCACGCCGTGTCGGGCCGCCCCACGCAGGGCGGGCTCTGCTACCCCGAGCACGTCGTGTACCGGGGGGAACAGGTACACGAAACAAGTATTTTGGAACGGGTATTTTTACTTAGTATTTCGTAACTGCTATTTTTTTACAGCTGGGTAACTGAGTACTTCAATAACCTCGTATTATTATCTCGTAAAAGCCGTTGTTGTGATGTGTTCATCTTATTGTTCGTGAGATCTAAATTCACACACTTGACACAGACAACCCCCGTAAAACGTAAACGCGCATGACCCATTGAAATTAGAAATAAAATCCTGTAATAATGATTGGGTCCTTCAAGCACTTAAAAACAATATTTCGCTTTTCTTAAACTAACTTATGTTACATTTTTAGATCTCAGATATTGAATAATGTACGATAATAATTTATCACGTAAACAGTTATCTATTATGTCTTTCCTAGTGTTGCGGTCGAGCCTGTCGATTCGATTCATATGACATTTTCGAAAATTGATTAAAATCGATTAAATTATAAACGATACATTTAAAACAAAGAAAAAATGACAACACAATGAAATACGATGTGAAAAAAGGTTAATTAATAATACAAACATGCAAAAATTGGCTGTAAAATTGTTTTCATTTAATTCGATTATAATCGATAGATGCGTCGTAGTCGCATCACTACAAACTTAACTAGGCAACTCTCAAATGTATGGAAGGTAGAGGTAAGGAATAGAATCTCCATATACCAAAAAGATATACGCTACAATACCTAGAATACTTGAAAAAAAAATCAAATCATAGACAGCGCACTTTACTCTAGAGAGATTTAGATCTATTATTTATAGCTGACAGCTGGACACAACCTTCCATAATCAAATGTGTGAACTTAGACCTCTCACACAATAGTGTAATTAACAAACTGATTGATTAAGGTTAAATATAGCGCCAGCTGCCTTACCAACGATAACTGACAAATATCCATACAAGTATACTAAAATGTGTTTTTTGTTACAGGCTTACCCGGAATACCTAATAACGTATCAAATAGTCGGCAGCGAGGGCAACACGGGCGCAGTATAAATACCAAGTATTTTTACCTGGTACCAAGTACCTAGTGCGTCCCAGTACAGTGAGCTGTGAAATAGCATCGAGAAATCATGAATTAATTCATTGATAAACTCACTATGCACTTTTATGGCTGATGGTACAGTCAAGGTATTAAATATCGACACGGATAAAGTGCCATAAATATGTACACACTACTTTAATGTATGGGCAATAAGGTCGTGTATATATATTTTTGGCACTGTCCGTGTAAATATTTAATACATTGACTGTACCTAAATGAAAATATTTTTGAATATTGTTTAGTTGTAGACTAGAAACTAATGTGTCGTTTTCAAACAAAAGGTACCAGTTTTTTAGGTTGTCAATATGCAATAAATAATCATCATTATTGACAACTGTGATGCCTTTTTGCCAAAAATACTTCACGAATTATTGTCTGCATGCGTTCTGGTTCAACTGTTGCACAGTCGCGTCTGAAAATATCGATACGGACAATGCGGCAAAAATATGTATACGCTACCTTAATATATGGGCAATAAGGTCGTGTGTACATATTTTTGGCGCTTTGTACGTATGTATATTTTTAGACACGACTGGACTAACGATTTAGAACTATGTAGTGCCCACGCTAGCGTAGTGCGGGTTAGATAAAAAGGGTCACTCTAACCTAACTTTGTACAAGTGAGGGAGGGTCATTACGAACATCAAGGTTATAGTTTTTCAGTTTTTTTTTTAATTTGTAATACAAAAAAAAAAGTGAAACATAGAATATATAGCGATCGACATCAAAATCAAAGTGATTTGTTAAGATTTTGTTAGTGTAAACCGTTTTCTCTCGAAATGGAAATTTCATAGAAAAAGTACCGCTATTTCGTTGGAATCGCAAAGCAATCTTCCCTCTTAATTGGAGTAAAAGAAAAAGATGCCCGCAAATTGTTAACTTTGGTGTTCGCGGTAGGCCTTCTGCTCACCGCGGCAACGCGCTGGTGTGAATCGCCTAATAAAAAACTTACCCAGAAAACTGTTCGTTAACCAGATGGCGTTATACCTCTGTACTAGCTTATTTAGTTCTCAATTCAACTAAATATACTTCGGACATAATATAGTGAAACTGTTAAAAAGGGAACGACTTTTCATTTACTAGTGCTTTACTCATTTTGTAGGGGGCCTATGGGGGGTATGGAGCTTCGAGCAACACCGTCTTCCGACACGTCGGAAGGGAGGAGCCCAAGCGATATCTTACCGAACAAATCTATCTGTAATGACGACACAAATACATAGAAAATGACACACGTAAAAGACAAATCTTGCACACCTCGATCTCTTTTTGTGTACGGACGAGTCACAACATGCACCGCCATAGGTACAGTTGTACCTATGCTTCGGCAGAGGGGAAATAGTACGAATGCTGTCTCCCTTCCGTGTTGCTCGAAGGTATGGAGGGTAGAGGTAAGGAGAACAATCTCTTATGGAAGAACTGTTATTAGTGTCCAGCTGGCAGCTGTAAATAATAGTTCTAAATTTCTCCGGTGGCGCTAGGGTAGCACAAGGACATAACATGAACTTGACGTTATTGACGGAGTGAAGTGCGCTGTCAGCGAGTTGATTTTTTTATCTAAGTCAAAAATTTGTTCGCGATATATCGTGGCGCCACCTATTTAAGGTTTTTTGATTTTTGACACTTTTCATACACATAGATTGTACTCCTTACTTCTACCCTCCATAATTAATAGTCCACGAACTGTCAAGTCGTATGGGTTACCATGGTAACGCACTAATAATATTAGACTAATACCCTTTGAGAAACGGGCCCTGGAGTTCCGAAACTGGATTTTCCACTATAAAAGGTTGTGTATATTGTTATTAGTTGTATATATTGAATCGAGGAAATCAGACACACACTTTAATCGGGATAAATTACAAGTAGCAAGTAATTACAATTTCTGCATTAAAAGAAACGCAAATAGGTTATTTTACTAACAAAATAAGTCTAAGGTCAATATGGGTAAGACCGACATATAAAATGTATTGCTGGGAAGTCCGTCTTCGCTCAGACACGTACATCATACATACAGCCGGATCCCTTTGTTTGACATAATGTAATGATTATCAGATTATCATAGTCATAATTCTGAAACCGTTAATTTTTCATGATTTTCGTTAGGTTATCCTATAGATAGGATAGGTTAGGTTTGTTTTATGGCAATCCTGAAAAGTTACGCGTTTCTGAGAAAAACAAATTATTACTAACGAAAATGCGGACAAAATATACATTAGGACTTAAAACTTTATGGAAAACAATAGAGACCCTAAAGTCACGTTTGAAAATATCGGTACTGAAAAGTGTCTAAAATATGTATACGCGACCTTATTGCCCAGATATTAAGGTAGTGTATACATATTTTTGGCGCATTGTCGGTATCGATATTTTCAGACGTGATCATACATCGCTCAGACACGCCCATTTCCCGGAGGGGAAGGCAGAGACCACGGATTTCCACTTGCTACGATCCTGACATACCTCTTTCGCTTCACTTCCAAACATTCCTCATACACGCTCGCCGGTTTAGGGTGCTCTTGACCTGGCCTTTCTTCAGGACTTTCCCGATTTGATCAGAGAGAGTTTGAAGATGATTTTATACCCCATTTCATTTACCATGGCGGGATTTCACTTGAGACGGTCATTGAGGCGTAAACAATACAAAAGATACCGAGAGAGAGAGAGATCGTATCTTACATGTAATTGTCACTGACAAACAACTGTATAAAACATACTTTTTCAAGTTTATTTGCTTAGCCTTTTTTTAATAGACCAAAACGTCTTTAAACCTATTAAATGTATCAATTTTATTTTTCAAAACGAAATATCACGTTTTACCTCTTTGTTTTTAACTCATTGATTTATCCATTATAAAATAAAAGCTTAATCTAATTCTAATAGTAACACAAAATCTACTCACACACAGGGCCGGATTTAAGGGAGGGCAACCGGGGCCACTGCCCCGGGGCCTCCACAAAAGAGGGGCCCCCACTATAGAAAATTCGGAAAATTTACCATTTTATTTGGAAAAAAATTGGGGCCATGGGGCCTCCACTCCTTTATTGCCCGAGGCCTCCAGACATCTAAATCCGGCATTGCTCACACATATTTTTTAATGAAAATTGAGAACTGAAATTGTGAAAAGTGTGATGCTAGGACATTTAGTACTAATACTACGATTCCATATGAAATTTAAAATAATGTACACGTAAAAACCATGTCAGACATGATAAAACCAATGAAAATTCGTAGATATACAATGTTGAAATTAAATGGCAAAATAACGTTGCCCATGGACACGACGGGTCTCTATTGATTCCCATAAAGTTTTTAGTCATAATGTATTGTTTGTCCGCATTTTCGTTAGCCATAATTTGTTTTTTCTCAGAAACGCATAACTTTTCTGAATTGCCATAAACCAAACTTAACCTAACCTATCTATAGGATAACCTTACGAAAATCCTGAGAAGTTAACGGTTTCAGAGTTATGACTAATGATAATCTGACTATCATTACATTGACTTTCAATAATTATGTCAAACGAAGGGATCCGGGACACGCCACATGTAACACCAGACGGCTTGCAATTGCGTTGCCAATCTTTAATATGGGTCCGTAAATACCGCAGGCGACAGTTCATTCCACAGCTTAGCTGTGAGAGGCAGGAGTCCTCAACTGTAACCTACCAACCTACGTGGTAAACTGATGGAAATTTTGCGTAGAGCGATGGCGAAAAGAAGCGTTGACGTTATCTTAATATTCGTATGGAATAGAATACATAATTAGTGCTCTTAAAATGGCTTTGAGCTAACCTCCAAAATTTGTCTTAGACACACTTTAATAATCAATAATTATTTGATGGTGGTTATATCACGCGTGGTCAGTCCTGTGCACACTGAATGCATGTGCGTAAACGTACTCGTTCCCCTTCGTTGTAATGTATAGGATCTTGTGAAAGATGGCACACCGCTAGCGTGCACGGCTCCACCATTTTAGTGCACGTTTACGCACACGCAGCCGCTGTGCTCTGCGTTTAATTATATCGAGTTAGCTCTAAGCCGATCGCGGTAACATTCGAAAACGTGAACATTTACAATGCATTTGTAAAACGAACTTGTCTCGAACTTTGTTGAGAAGAAAAATCTTGTAACCGTACTTCGAGTTAGCATTTGACATTTTCTGCGTGAACTCGATCGCATTTCCTCTATCGCACCAATACGTCAATCGGTACGAGCGAGATGGACTGCGATCGAATTTATGCAGTCGACAGCGTAAACTTCAAGTGTCAAGTCATGGTACGGCTACAGGAAAAACTATCTATATAAAATAAGTCATCAAAAAATAATGTAGTATTCAAATTTTTCATAGTGTGGAAGGAATATTTTATTGCATAATATGTTGCATCATTGTTTTCATTGTTGTAATTGAAATTGTTAGATCGGATTTTCTTCGAAACGCAAAGTTATTTACTATATGCAATTAATCGCATTTCCCCAGTCTAAAAACAGGACTATATACTGTAGTGCCACTAGAAAGTAGAAACTAGCTGAAAATATACATACATCTCTTTGATTTAGCTAAGCGTAAAACAGAGACAGATATCTTCAGCTTTTAGCACGATTGGTTGGCCAGACAATATATTATATGGTAATGGGACTGACTAATATGGGGTTCAAAACTTTAAATTGCTCACTACAGAGAGAGTTTTTCAAACCTGTAGTAAGTAGTTGTATCTATTCTTGTTATTCGTTAAATTCGCAAAAAATATACAGCAGCAGTAATTAATGATACAAAATATTAAAGTATTTTTAGTTTTTTTTAAACTCCAAACTAACCTGGAACTCGAATACATGGAAGTGGCGACAGATCCATATGAGAGACGGCACACCGCATGCGTGACGTGTGCTTGCACGGCTCAAACATTTTAGTGCACGCGCGCGTGCATGTTTACGCACATGCAGCCGGTATGGTCTGGCCTTAATTATTGCAGCGCTATCTGCGTTAGGCTTTGTGAGTTACATCCTTGTTTAATTTTTTTCATTTTGAAGGTTATATTTTGGTTATCTGCGAGAAATTGCATAGAGTAAAGTATTGTTTTGGTAATTTATCGATATGGTGTATATACGCGTTCATAGTGTAGCCGTTTAGGAGGTAAGGGATGGAGAAATAAATTTTGAATTTTTATTTTAACATGTGGTTTTATTTCCAATATCTAATAAACAATTATACACGACGATATGTTATACTTAAATTACTTATTATATTATAGAGGCAGTTATTCATTGCTTTCTATGATAAAAATGCTTTTTCATTAAAATTAACTTTGTGTAAAAAACAATCAAAGATGACTCAAAAGAAAAAGTTTTTGAAGTATACATATGAATGAACATCAAAAGTGTTTTACTATTCCTCTATTTACATCTAATACTTATAAAAATTTATTTCGTAACACAGAATTTTTTCCACATGAGTAGGTTAAAACATTTTAAGACAACAAAGTACAATCTTCAATTTAAGGTTGAAGCCTGCAACGATTTTAACTTTTTGTCTAAAATACTTTAGTATAAACATTACAATTGACAAATTCCTTCAATCCCTAACGGGTTTTTGAATTGCTAAATTTTACTAACTTCTACTATATGCATATAGTTATATAGTATAATATGACTAGATCACTCAACGGATAAACGTATACATATCGAAAAAAAAAAAACGTATTACACTACCCATTTTACCCGTATGCTAACTTAAAGCTGACACAGACGGGCGCACCTACCGGGCCGTGACCTTGGTTTGGCCAGCATATCTCTTTCTCGCTCTAACATATAGCTGCATCCTTAACAAACTTACGGCGGACCGTTTTCAACTGGATCGAACAGGCCTCGGACCGGATTAAGGTCGCAGTCCGATACACCCGTCTTTGAGGGAAATGTAACAAGATTTTAGGAGCTACTAAATCGGGTCCCGACAGATCGCGTAGTGTAATATGCTTTTAAGTATTGCTCTTATTTCTTGTTTATTGACAACATTAGGTATTGAAGTGTGTTAGATCCATTATTAAAATGCCAGTTTACTAGGAAGTCAGACCGAGTGGTTTTGACAGCCCAGGCAGTGCAAGTGTTATTTTAAACGTCAAACTTCTATGAAATTATGACATTTACTTAACACTTGCACAGGCTGGGCTATCAAAATCGCTGCCAACTTAGCTTGGTCTGACTTTTTTACTAAATTGTAATTGCTACTTTGAGAATACATCAGATAATTTGATATAAATATTAGTACTCATATCTCGCCAACTTTTCTTCATACTTTTCATTGAACACATTCAGTACCAGCGCGAGCTACGCGCTATGAGCGATGACATGGGAAAATCCATATGTAACGAAAAACGCCTACGAAAAGAGAACCCGCCTAGCGGGTCGCTGGCGATGAACGTGTTAAGTATTGTACTGGCGTATGACTGAAATGATCTCGGAAAGTTTCAATAACATTGTAGATACATTTAGTAAATTCTGGCATTTTAAAATTACGTCCAAATTATTCTATCTTCAAGCGCCATAACCTATGTTACACACATCTAAATACAAGGATTCAAATCCCCCGTCATATTTATATGCGAACACATGACTTTCTGCCCACTGGGCACAGCAATACGGAATAATTTCCCTTGCGGCATACACACGCACACTTTAAACTGCCCCGTGCTGGATTCCGTACGATTTAACGGTAAGGCTATGGGTAAATTTCTTACCGGTACATATACTCCTTCCTTACCGCTGATTATTACGGAGCCGTTGACAGATTTAAGGTAGATATCTTGGTCGGCGGACCAATAGAGTTCCTTGGATTCCATTCGGGTGCCTTCGGAGCCGCGGAGATGGGCGGAGGCGTCCGATTTCAGTTTCAAGTCTTGATCGGTGGGGGAGGCTATGCGTTTGGTTGAGATTTGCTGGAACAGAAAAATTATTAACTATTAGGTAGGTATTGAATCAAAGACCTGAAGGCATAGGCACGTGACGCTCCCAAATCGCAGTTTAGACAAAATAAGACGGCTCTAGGTCGTAGAAATATGTAGTGCAAGAGTTCACGAGGATACTCTGTTATCCGTTGTCGTTTTGCTTATACGAAGCATTTTCGCTACATATGGGGAAACCTGTTTTCAGTTACGACGTAGCGCTACGACCGATGCTCAGGGGTGAATATGTTATGCAAGATGAAGTATATAGGCATATCCTTTTGTTTTTTTTCTGGGATCACCAACAGTTTTTCTTAATGTAGGCGCGAAGAGTTGGCTTCCCATGGAAATTTATTTTCGCGCCTTTTTTTACTTACAAGTTTTGTGTTTCAGTAGAATTACCTTTGCACTAAGGTTGTTAACGCCATCAGGCACGTTCATCTCCTCAGTGGCGGTGCTGAAGACGGTGTCCCCAGACACGGGGTCCAAAAGTCGCATCGCGCCGACTCCGCGGACGAACACGCCGGAAGTGTTCACCGCTAACTTCGTTTCCGTGCGGGATAATCTGACGACAAAAACCGCCTCGAATTTCAAAATACGCGTTCCTCCTCTACAAGGTGTAACAAAAATTGCGGGGATCCGTTAATGCGCATTCGGTATCGTTTTCTAATTACGAAAAAGTAGGACATTTTTTTTTCGCGAAAAGTGTTGGCCCTTTTATGGAGGGTTGGCCGGTTTGAACCACATGTCCCTATCCTGTCCAAAACTTCGGTGAAACCTTATGTATGCGAAATATGCTATTATTTACAACTGACCTGGTCTGCAAATTGATTCGCACTGTGCCGTTCTCGCTGGAGATTTCGACTGGCTTGTCCCTGAAGCCCTCGAGTAGCCCATCACGCTTATAAACATGGTCCAATCCCGTGTCTCCTAGCAACTTTACAGCGTTATGCTCTGGGAGGAGCTCCATACTCTCCATGCCTGTAATGATCAAGATTAGGGACATGTTTTTACGAATAAGGACACTTATACGCAATGTACTATTATGTTAAATATAAACAATAGTACATTTTGTATTAAGGGCGGTAAACAAGAATATACGAGTGTGAATTGAAGCATTGAAGCCCGAAGCCGAACAACGTTTTTCATCACACTTGTGAGGAAAAAAGGGAAATAAATAAAACTTCTGCCTAATTTCGTACGTACAATACAGCCCTAGGTCGAAATTTAGGATTTACGGACTGCATCGCCTACGTATAACACCTTTTACGAGCAAGTGTGATGAAAGTACATTTTTTTCACGCTATTCCTTGTCATCGCGCCTTTATTTATTTCCGCCACGTATACCGCACGTGTCCAATACGCGACGAGAACACAGGCTGAGAGACGTCGAAGTATCATAAATATGGTAGGTATTAAAAACCGTTCCTAGCCGCGTAGCCAACATGCAAATTACGGAAGGTAGAGGCAAGGAACAGAATCTACCATATACCAAGAAGTGTCCGACAAAAAAAAAAAAATTGGTGGCGCTACAATACCTAGAATACTTAAGAAAAAAATCTAATCATAGACAGCGCACTTCACTCCGTCAATAACGCCTAGATTCTTAGCTACTCTAGCGCTACTCTGGAGAGATTTGGAACTATTATTTATAGCTGATAGCTGGACACTTGCAACAGTTCTACCATAAGAGATTTAACTCCTTTTAATTCCACACTCTATAGGCCGGCTGTTCCGTCGAGCACCACAATACATGCCCAAAATTAGAATCCCACTGCGGCGCATGGCTAAGGTGTGTATATGCACGTGGGTTTCAGTTCTTTTTGTATTAAAATTATGACATTTGCTCCAACAGTGGTCTCACTATGCGTAAGGTGGCTCCGTGTTGAGGGCTTAAATATATAGTATAGAGCTAACAAAGTCAGCTATCTATATCTACCTATAACTAAGTGCAGCAACGAACTGTAGCAGGGTGAATAGCTATATTTGTTATTATTGGGATGATGGTATTGATCAACGTCATTATAGCTTCAATGTAGGTCACTGCCCCTAAGTTACAATAATAAATAGGTACCTTTAGGTTGCTATAGTTTCCGGGCCCGATTAATTAGGAAAGGAATCTAAGTTCGACAACGCCGCCCTAATACCTGAAGGTCACGATGTAATATCAAATCGTAAAGGAAAATAACCAAGAAAAGGATAACTTACCTTGTCCAAGTCTCAAAACGGCTAGAATGGTGAATGTGAGAATCAGGTTCCCGATGGCGAGGATGAACAGCAAACACACCAGCGTCCAAAACGCAATAGTCTTCCGCCCTTTATGCACCGACTTAGTAACATCATTGCCGTTTTTATCGGAGTAACTCTTTATCCCACTAACATTGGTTTTGTTCCCAAAAACCTGACTTTGGGCGGGCGTTTTAGTAATAAGCGCCTTTTCAGCACGATTCCTCTCTAAAGTGCTATCGGACATAGCGTCGGATAAAGGCGAGACGCCGCGCAGATTGCTCAACATAGCGACTTGTTTTATTGAAAATACACCCGAAACATTAAATTTATAAATAGACTAATGTTTCCCTAAATTTGACAATCAAATATCGAGCGAATATGCACGCTTCCTATTGGTTAATGTTCTGACCAATCACAAAGTAAAGCGCATATTTGGATTCTAGCAATCGGCAAAATATTAAATAAATCGATTGAGGAAAACGAACGAATAATCGGAACGAACTTACCGAATCTGTGGAAATCATGACTGTCAGTCTGTCATATTTCAATCCTGCCAACATTCAGCAGTAAATAAATTTGACAATCTGCTTGTAATCATGGCGTCAGAACGTTACAGCTTTTCTCTAACAACTTTTAGGTAATTTTCTATTTATTTACGCAAATTTCCTTACGAACACTCCTGTGATTTTATTTGACAATTTGTGTGTCATCGTATTCGTGTATAAATAAGTGTATTTACATGTAATTTGCAAAGTTATAAGTTCTGCAACTCATCGCATAACTTTCCTACAAAAAGTGTACAAATTTCCTACTTTACTTTCAGCCCTTCAGGAAAATTAGTACAAATTGAATATGCTCTAGCCGCTGTAGCCGCCGGCGGCACGTCCGTCGGTATTAAAGGTGAGGTTTTTCTTGCGAATGAGGTTATGTTAGCGTCTATGATATGATACCTATTTTGTTCGTCATATACCACATTTAGAAATAGTAAAGGTAAATACACAAGCCTTATTTTATCTCACTAACGTATGCCTTTACATAAAGATCGTTGAAATAAGCATATCCTTAACAAATCACTCAATTGTGTTGCTCAAATTTTGTCATGTCATTTCATCATCAAAGTTTGTGGGGATATAATTTCTTTGCATACATTTCAGCGTCCAATGGCGTCGTGATTGCGACAGAGAACAAACACAAGAGCATCCTTTATGATGAACACAGTGTGAACAAGGTGGAAATGATCACTGGCCATATTGGTAAGTGACTGAAATTACCTTAATTAATTAGCACATTCACTGCTGAGCTACGGTCGAAGCCGATAATATGGATTTCTCGGTATGTAGCGGAAATGCTTCTTAGAGGGAAAATGACAGTGTGTCATGATTAGCACTGAATGGGTTAATACAAAATGCTTAAAATTAATGGATCACTTGGTCTGATAAATACTATTAGACTATTAGTAAAAAGGGGCATGTTGCAACATTTTTGTTTAAATTGTTGCAAACTGCAATGTTCTGCCACCAGGAGTAGGACTATCGCATATTGTAAACCATAGCGCAACTTATACATAGCAAGCCTTTAAACAGTTTTTTAGAAGCTTTCACTGTGACATTGATGCATCAAGGCAGTTTGTTTACACAAATTTCTTTATCTGCCTCTTCATCGCTGTGGTGGCCCTCAGTATGTACTCGAGGTGCCCCTAAACAGAGTTTTGTGTAATATCCAGTATTGTTACCACAGAACAATGAATATTGGCCTAACCTTATTTTGTAGACTTGCAAACAAACAATGAAAATATATTTGCAGTAAATAAACACATCTTGTTGCTGCCCCTTAGAAAACATACTTTTAAATACCTCCTTCGAAATCAGCCAAGAAGTTTGAACATTACAACTTATTTTTCAGGCATGGTGTATTCGGGCATGGGCCCAGACTACCGGCTGTTGGTGACACAGGCCCGCAAGATGGCCCAGCAGTACTACCTCATGTACCATGAGCCCATCCCGACAGCCCAGCTGGTACAGAGAGTCGCTACCGTCATGCAGGAGTACACACAGTCTGGGTAAGATTTATGTAGCTATTTGGTATTGAATTTTGAGTAGCTTAATATAGTTTTTGTCATCTATGATGATGGGCAGATCACGAGAGTCAAGGTACGCTCGTAAATGACATGATCTATATATAGCATAAAATATTAAAATATTACGATCAGATGTGTGAATACCAGCAAAGTAACAGTTTTGAATGATTCATCAGACTAAAATTGACCAGGATATAAACTGTGATTACCTTTTAATTTGTTTTTTAGCTCCCGATATTTCGACGAAGTTACATACATTTTGTTCACGGGGTAACTAGTAAGGTAGTAGGAAAACTATTTGACATGTTTTGCTACAGTGTCTATTTCACACCTGCAACACCTTTTTCTGTATTGTACATATACATTTCTCCTTTCGCTGTTCTTAATGCTGAGGATCGTGACATCATGTCCTTCTGTTGAGTACCAGAGGGCCTACCACGAACCACGTTCCACGTTATGTACGAATTTACAAATGTCACAGAGAGGCAATATGTCGAATGTGGTTCACGGTAGGCCCTCAGATTTCACCACAGGCATCTGTACCTCACCAAGTTATTATTATTATTATTATTAGAGCTTCAATATTCCACAGAGAATTTTATCGTTTGATATATATATTTATAAATATTAATTTTTATTTTTCTGCTGTAGACCCCTTCTGGGTAAAAGCCTCCACCAGCTGTTTCCATTTGTTTCTGTCTTTTGCTACGCTTTGCCATTCCTTGCCCACAGTAGCAACAATTTCGTCTTGCCATCTGGCTAGTGGATGTCCTCTCTTTCTAGAGCCCAGGGGGCCCCTCCATTTGGTCACCTTACCTGTCCACCTCCCGTCATTGAGCCTTGCCACATGACCAGCCTATCTCCATTTCATGCTCTGCGCAAAGTGTAAGGCATCAGTTACTTGTGTCCTTTTTCTAATATCGGAGCATCTTATTCTGTCTTTTAGTTTTATGCCTAAACAGCTTCTTTCCATTGCTCTTTGGGTGGTCTGTATTTTATTTTTGGTTGCCTGATTTAATGTCCAGGTTTGACAGCCATATGTGAGGCAAGGCAGCAGTAGCGGCGCGTGGAAATTCTGGCTAGGCAACACGGAACAAAAAAAAACCTAATTTATCATTATGTACTTTTTTCATGATAAAAGTGAAGCGTGCGCTAGGTGTATCCTTGGGCGCGACCTTTGCAGGTAGTGAATAACCCCCTTTGCCATACTATTATACACAAAAAATACAAAATTTCACGGGCTTAGTAACTTTATAATTATATAAATTTGTGCACAAAACTAAATAAAATCACATAAATACATTTAAAACTCTAATAATAACAACAAGCCTTGGTAACAACCGCGACGGGAGTGTTATCATAACATTATTCCATTTTCACCCACGAATTCTAAAACCTATTACTACAAACCTACAAACAGTACTTTCTTTGAAGAAACGTTCGTAATCAAATAATTAAATTTGAGATGAGACTACATAAGATACTGGGATTTTGTATCAAAATTTATCTTTTTTTAAAAGGTTTTTACAAAAATTGGTATTAATGATAGTAAAATACAATAAAATTTTACCCATTTATTCAATTAAATGTTTTTGTATGGCAATATTAAGCATACGCGCGGCATACGCACCCGATTCAAAATTGTGAATCATTACACTCCAATATAAATCTTACCTGTTTGTATTTAAGGTTTAAATTCAAATGAAGCAGCATGGTAATATAACTGAAGTTATCGCGGCCGTGTACAGAGGGCCTACCGCGTACCACGAAGTTCGCAAATAGCGAGCATCTTTCTCTGTCACCCTAATTACGCCAATGGAGTAAAAGAGAAAGTTGCCCGCAATTTGCGAACTTCGTTGTTCGCGGTAGGCCCCTCAGTACTCGCGGACTTTATGAATATGTGCGTGTATTTTTCCAATATAAACCTTATAGTCTTACGTTTAAGGTTTTTATTCAAATGAATAACTCGATACAAGACCGAGTTGCTTTGAAGCTCATTCGTGCGCACTCTCTATAGCAAATTTTATGAGCGTGTGCGTGAGTTTTCGTATCTGTGTAGTGGCGCATGAATGAATAGTCAAGCTGAGCTTCTCTTCGCGCGCTCGCTATGATTAGTTGAAATGTAATCAATAGTGAAGCTTTAGTAAATCGTGTTAACAATTCCAAGGTAATATATTACGTAGTGTTTTCATTATGGATATAATATTTTTAATTTTAATGATGATTTATAAGTTTGGTTTATGTAGCTATAAATTTTAGGCAAGCCGGTGGGAATCGGGTTGTATGGAGCCGCCGCCCCTGCAAGGCAGTAGGGATGAATCCATCACTGTTTTCTTCAGGTGTACAGGAAGTTGCGATTTGAGTATTTCTTTGTGAGCCCAGAATTGTTTCCATGTATTGGCTATTCTTCTTTCTATTTCTTTCGGGGTTAAATGATATTTGTTTCCCAAGATATACATATTTTTGGACGTATTCGAGTGTGGTGTTGCTTGCTAAAATGGGTACCGGTTTTTGATTAGTCATCAGTTTTGTTTTTTCGAGATTCATCTCTAACCCTACATTTGCACTAGCTGTCATTAGTTCATTTATCATCGATCCTAGTTGGGATGAGTTTTCGGAGAGTAATATGATATCGTCTGCAAATCTCAGGTGGCTCATATATTTCCCAGACACATATATACCTTTGTTTACCTTACCTCGCCAAGTGCATGTATATTAATATCCTGTATACTTGCAGCGGCGTGCGGCCGTTCGGCGTGTCGCTGCTGATCTGCGGGTGGGAGGGCGGGCGGCCCTACCTGTTCCAGTGCGACCCCTCGGGCGCCTACTTCGCCTGGAAGGCTACTGCCATGGGCAAGAACTTTAACAACGGGAAAACGTTCTTGGAGAAGAGGTAAGGTTGAAGTATTTATTGATGATACTTTAGAAGATAGGTACTTTATTTAAGCTTTTTACCGCCAATGACGTCAACTGACGCGCGACAAGGTTCATGATGACGAACCGCACACAATAGGCATGGAGTTCAAAGATATTTATATAATAAAAAAAAAAAACTACTATGTTTGTATGGAAAACTGAGCTTACTGCGGACTTTTAAGACTTTGTTAGCTAAGACTAAACCTGAAAACTAGACGGTTCTTTTATAGTATTCAGTTGACCAAAACCACTTTGTTCATGGTACAGGTATACTGAGGATTTGGAGCTGGATGATGCCGTCCACACCGCCATCCTCACGCTGAAGGAGGGCTTCGAGGGGCAGATGACTGCCGACAATATTGAGGTTGGTAACTGTACCAAAGTAAATAACTTGACTAATACATCTTAGTAATATATTTTTCTCGAAAATGCACTGAAGTATAAGAAATATTGTAACGAGCTAATGAGTACAAAAGTGGCGAGTCAAAGGGAACCGGTAAATCCCCATTTAGAGATCAAACTTGCACTTACTTCTTTCGTTTGATCAACTGAATTCATTGTACACTCAAGGTATTAAATATCGATACGGACAAAGTGACAAAAATATGTACACACTACCTTAATATATAGGCAATAAGGTCGTGTATACATATTTTTGGCACTATTTAAAATCTAATTTGTTACTCATTATTACTTGTTGTTATTACTTGCATTAATTACATGACATTCTAATGTTTATCGTAGTAAAAAAGGTTAGGTATATATCTTGTACATAGTCAATCTAGTTAGTATAAAAACAATATTTGTACGCCAGTCATGGCAGAACAAGGATCGGTCAAAACCAATGATGTAAAACCCATGTATATACGCTTGTTTGACTCAAATTCATTCATTCATTCCATATTTAATACCTTGACTGTACTGCAGTTGGCAATGTATCAAATATTGCATGGAGATTCTTGCGCCGTGTAAATGGGGCTTAATGGAAATTCTTAAAGTAGATATGTACGAGCCCTTACATCATACGGTCTAGTCTAATTACTGTTTGATAATACATTTCCACAAGAATATTGCGCTGTTTAAGAGGGAAGTCTTCAATCTGAATCTCTTCAAGGCTAGAGTAAATAGGTATCTCATAGGTAAGCGTGCTCCACCGTAGACCGCATCATCACTTACCATCAGGTGTGATCGTGGTCAAACGCCTGCCTATCCTCCATTAAAAAACCGGTCAAGTGCGAGTTCGTTTACCTCGCGCACCGAGTGTTCCGTACAAACTTTAAATTTTCTCATGAAAGACTTTTGACCAAAAGTATATTATTAGTATAATTGTGTACAGCGCCATCTATGGGCAAATTGGCTAACTAATTAGTGCGATCTGTATGTATGTTGGTTTTTCAGGGATAATTCTTTATCATGTGAACCGATGTCATTCAAAAAAAAGTCTACCACATACTCGTCCATAAAAAAAGAGATGTTTCTCCACTTCCAAACATTTTCCATTCTGCATGATTTTTCAGTGTTATTGACACAATGAAAAACTAGGTTTATAAGCAAAACAAAAAATTAAAAAAAAAACGTAACCTATAAACCTAGAATATATTATACTGAAGCGATCGACATCAAAATCAAAGTGATTTGTTAAGATTTAGTTGGTGGAAACTTTCTCCCGAAATGGAATATCATAGAAAAAGTACCGTTATTTCGTTAGGATCGCAAAGATATTCTTCCCTCTTAAGGCGAAGGGTAGGCCAAACGCTATCCATACAAACTTTGTGCGCGTTTTACTTCATTTGTGTTTGCGCTACAGTTATTATTTTTGGTAAATATGCTTATTTTTCGGTTAGGTTAGGTTATTATTGTATTTTTTTTTTAATAAAGATTTTTTTTTACATCAAGTTCTTTGTATATCCAATATATACAAGACCGCCTGTAGTCTGCCTCTACATTTAATCAATTGTTTATTTTTCTTGTCTCTTTTTACTGAGATGTGTCAATAAAGAGTATTCTATCTATCCATCTAGCTATACAAGCAAAAAATGAAATTAAATGCTATACTGCCAAAACTAACGAATAAAACTTGCACAAGGTTTGTATGGAGAATGCCTTGCCCTACCCTGCGCCTTAAGTATCGCAATCTAGCTGGACATACTTTTTTAATTTTTCTAGACCTTGCACAGTCACAATCAGATATATCGGAGCGGCCGAGGTGCTCACAAATATCTGAACACGCCTCTATTGTCAAAGCGTTACGGTGCATATTCAGATATTTTTGAACACCTCGTCCGCTCCGATATATCTGATCGCGACTGCACATCTTACACATTATACAATCAATTAATCTTTAGATTCTTTTTTTGTTTGAGAATCTCATATTTTTTCACGAGAGTAGGTAAAGTGTTTATTAAGAGGAATTCCTAGTTGCGATTTTTCCATACAAACGCTCTCGACTGTGTTTTTTTTTAAATAAGATTAATATCTGTGCCGCTATGTTTTGCTTTTTTGGATTATTTTATTTTGAAGAAACTACAGCGCCTCGAAAATCGTAAAAACGGCATAATTGAATTGGCTGCAGAGAAAGGCGCAGTATACAAATATGACAACAAATATCCAAAAAATCAAAACATAGCGGCATAGATTATTTCTTCCTCTTGCAGTTTCCAAAATTTCATAATGATTGGTTGCGTTTTGGAGAAGGAAACAGTCGAGAGCGAAACCTCGATTATTGAGTTTTTTACGTGGGAATTTTAGTCCGAGCTGCAGTTGTCCTTATCGCACGCACGCCCTCCCGCCCACCGCAACGCGACAGAAGCATAGCTTCAAAAATTCAAGATTTGATAAGTTGCTCAGCTAGGAATTACTCTTAAACTCACAAATAATTTATTTGTGTGCAGGTGGGGATCTGCGATGCGGCCGGCTTCCGCCGCCTCGAGCCGGCGCACGTCAAGGACTACCTCGCCAACATCCCCTAAGATTTATTTATGATGCATTAAATGAGTTTTATTTCTAATGTGACTTTATTTTGAATAATAACATTCACAACTCGATTAATGACGTATTCTCAAAGTTCACAATTTTAACCTTGGGCCTGTATGTTAACCTTTTGAACGCCAAGAACACTGAAGTCGTTTCGATATTTGGCGCGAGTTGTAAATGTGAAGATTATGCTTCCAATATAGCCCACAAGATGGCAGAACCTATACCCTGATAAATTAGGGTATACAGAACGGTAGATGGCAGCACTTGCTTTGGCGTGAAGTATCAATGTACATGTTTATGTTTCCGATTCAAGCCACAAGATGGCAGACCCTCCAACGCGCACAGTCCCTATAGGGATCGTGTATAAACTGTGGGAGGCAGCACAGGAGCCGTCAGATTTTATGGCGCGAGGCGTAAATGTGATGTTTATTGTTCCGATGTAGCCCACAAGATGGCAGATATACTTTTCGGGAAGTGGTCTAAATAGCCACCAGACGTCGTGGGAACCAGGACGTCAAACCCCTAAAGGGCTAAGAAAGAAAAAATCAAATCATAGACAGCGCACTTCATTCCGTCAATAACGCCTAGGTTATTGACGGAATGAAGTGCGCTGTCTATGATTTGATTTTTTTTTCAAGCATTCTTGGTATTGTAGCGCCACCTATTTAAGGTTTTTTGATAACACTTTGGTACATAGAGATTTAATTCCTTACCTCCACCTTCCATACTCCAGTGTTCGAGGGTGGAATCGAACCAGCGCCCTCTGCAATCGCGGCAGACGCCCAAAACCGCTCGGCCACCCGGGTCCCAGCATGAGTCGAGTTTTTCCCTCGTATATGCAGTTTCACTCGTATATGAAATTTCATTTCGAGAGAAAACGGTCAAATCATAAAGCAGAGTGATAGGGATATACTCTCTACTAAATTTTGAACTTTATTTCAAACAGATATAGTTCAATTTTGCACAATTTCTGATACCTTTATGCCTTAAAAAGGTTTAAATTAGAAATGAAAAGATTTCTGAACGAATCGTGACCGTCTTGGTGACAGTTGACATCTGGTAAACATAACCTAAAAACTATTTAATGTTTACTTCTGTAAATATCACTGAAATACTGTAATTTCCGCTACTATTATTCATTTAACTGTATCAAAATGTCAATTGATGCTTATTTTTGTTTTTGCTGTTTATCAACCAACGATTTGATAAATTTATACAGTGATAAACCCGATACAAACTATGCCGAAATGCTAACCGATCTTTATTCTATTCAGGTAAGTTTTTTGAAACAAATTCTTCTTTAAGTTATTCAGTATTTACAATTTTAATATCATTAATGTGTATATTTATGTTCCTTAAATTTTCTTTTGCGTATACTATAAGAATGGATATGTATTCTCATCTCAGTCATGCTGTAATAATTCTAGCCTTTACAAGAAGATTACGAAGACGACAGTTTCGTGTGTGAAGAGTGTGCTCGAGCGCTGCAAGAGGCTCGAAAGTTCAGGCGCCAAGTTCATGACACACTCAATGCTTTGGAGGTTAATGGATGTCAGTGTTGTTTCTTTCTTACTTTTTTATCTGCATGAGTAGGGTCGCCACAATCAATACCAGATACATATCCTATCCGATATATATCCTATAACCTGTGTGAAGTTGCAGATTGACACCCTAGTTCTCCACCTTCCTCGTTTCCTCATGACTGAGGGTCGTGACCACATGAAATCATTATCTTGTGCACCAAGGCTCTCCATTTTGCACGATACTCCATCCACCATGCCAACCATAATGCGCTTTTCATAGTTGTTCTGGCTGTGTCCAAAGTACCTAAGGATCTGCTGGAGACAAATGGATGATAACTGACTCTGGATTTTTAATTTCATCAGGAAAAAATTTGGGAAATGGATAGAAGTCACATAACTGAACAGATATATATATATATGTAATCTATTTTATTTTCAGTAATTGAACTGGAGAAATCAGAAAAATGTACAGTTGTGCGGAAAGTCTCCGGAGAATTCGTTTTAGAAGCAGATGTCAAATATAATGTTGAGGATAAAAAACTGACTGACGACGATAAACAAGGTAAGACACAATTTGATAATATATCATGGGTAACATTCACTCTGTCCATCAAACAAATTGAAGCACCTTATGAAATTAGCTACATCACCAAATTGCCCAGACTGAAGTAGAAGATGTCCACCATGTTTTGATAGATTGTGTCCACAACGAGGCTATGATGGTACAAATAGCCATGTTAGTAGATTTGTAAAATAAAATCTACTAACATGGCTATTTGTACCATCATCCTGGCATCGCTACTATCAGAAGAGGCCAGGATGATGTGCAATCTATATTTTTTTTAAATGTGGTAGTGGTGTATGTAATTCTGTAGCTCTCATTACAGGGTGACATCTGATGAAACCCCATTCTTTGAAAAAATAAAAATAGATTTTGAAAATACTTTCACTTTGACGGATATGGTTGAAATCTGACTGGCGCTGTGGCATTAGAATTTGTACTAAAGTGTACCTAACAGATCTACTACTTATTTTTTTTGTAAAAATATATGGTTATAAGTACTTAATTTTCAGACCTAAACCATCCAGACTCTGCAGAAAAAGACAAAACACAATCTGGCATAGCATTAGAAAGAGAGAAGCGCATCACAGTAGCCCGGAAACGGAAGAAAGAGCCAACGGTCAAGAATGAGGTACAATATGAGGTCACGGAAGATTTCAAGTGCGTGGAGTGTGGTATGGTGCTCCCCAACGCATACGTGTACCATGCGCATATGAATAAGCACTTTCCGAATCATATTTGTGAGACTTGCGGGAAAGGTAAGAGGGAAGTAAAATGAGATGGGGTAAGAATAACATATTTTTCATCACACTTGCTCGAAAAATACATTATTTCATGCAGGTGTTCTGAAGGTCAAAGGCCTATATTGTTTCCGCGGGAGTTATGGATTGTGAAAAAAAGCTATAACTTCCTAGGGAGTCATAGCTTTTTTTTAAATTATGTCCGTTATTCATACAAACCAAGTAGCATAAATGAGTTTTACTTTTAGAATACTGACGTTTATAATCTAAATTTTTGTTTATGTTTAAAATTATTTTATTTGATTAATTTACCAACCGTTTAAAATATTTCTAAACCCTGACAACAGTTTATTTAACCCTGAGATAGTGTCGCTGCAAACAGCTTACGTATGGCAATAATGTGCGTACGTCATGTATAGTCGGGGTAGTGGGCATTGGCTTCATGTTGATACTCGTATAATGTCAAAACATTGCTTACAGAGAATTCGGTTCTTTCAATTTACCTATTCGTCAAAATTTGATTCTAAATATCCAATATTCATATATTCTTCGTTTTCTGACTCTGACGAAGTCTGATTTTCATCAGATGTTGTGTCGCTTTCAGGACCACCAGCCTCGATTATAAAATGTTCAGTCTCCAATTCGATTATAGGACCTTTATTCCTATAATCGTCTTCAATTTTTTTAACATGGTCACAGTAATTGCTCCAATTTTCTTGAGTTACTTCCTATACGATAATAATTTATTAAAAATTTAAATCATTAATGATATAGACTGAATTCAAAAGAATTTACATAACAATAAATTTTAAACATAAAAATAAGTTTTATACCTGAAAACTATCTTCAACAAGCTTTAGAAAAGCCTTATTATCGATAGACGCATTTATAGTTGCCATTTTAGCGTTTACAATGCCCCAAATCATCTCAATAGGGTTTTAATTAAATCACAGTGTCCGTACTTTGTGTCCGTATGTGGAGAGAATCGTGTCTATTTCCTATATTGGTTCAGGTTTGTGACGTCTCAAAATCTCCACCAATAAGCTTTGGATGCTTTTTGTGGAAATTAAATTTTATTCGAACGCAGCCACTCTGCAATGACATGCTTTCTGTCGCCGGATGGTTTATTAATGCGAAAGGAATGGTATCGGGCATTATCGATAACTATACATGTGGGTTCACTTAGATTGGGAATTAATTTCTGCGTAACCCATTTTTTTAAATTATTTTTATTCATCGAATCATGGTAATCTGCTTTTTTTTCTTTATCATTATATACCAGGTTCAGAGAAGTATGAATGTAGGTCTCGTCCAAATAAACTATAGGCATATTTTTATCCCTTACTTCTTGTATTTGATCCAAATAACTTTCACGCCAAAACACAATATCGGAACGCTCCATCAATATTGACCGTTGGTTTCTGCATTATTTATATTTGAATCCCATACTGTGTATCGGTTTTCGTAAGTACTCACTACTGCCTGTAAATCCAATGTCTTTTTTCAAAGCAGTGAGCAGAGTTTTGATACTCGGTACTTGTTTTCGCACGGCATAAAATTCATGAACTTTATGCCTTATGGCACATTTATCGAAGTCATCTATTTGAATTATCTTTTTGTATGGGGCTTTGTAATTTGTTTTGTACGGGGGCTAAGACACGACCGTCTCATTATTTTTAGAAATAGTTTTATCGTCGATCTACATAAACCTTCAATGAAATATTATAGTTTAAATCAAACAACTAACCAGTTCAATACAACCGCACTATAAAATGTCAATATCGGTCATGTCAACAACTAACTTTAAAACATTGTTTATTGGAATGCTATGTAATCCTTCGTATTTTTTTAGCTGTAAGTATTTGATTGCATTCACTACAATTTTTTTCGCATCTTTGGATTTTTTTTTTGGCATTTTTGTAATAAAACCGTTTATATTTGAATATATTCGTAGATATTTTCTGTTTGTTTACATCGGTAACATTGGATGACATCCAACGTTCGTTGTCAAAGAGTACTTGTTGCCAGTAAAAGAAATTAGTACCATTGAAAATCCGCAAAATGGTGAGGGTCAAATAAACTGTTGTCAGGCTTTACATAATTTTCAATCGTGGCTGAATGCCGAATGCTGAATGATGTGCCTTCGTTGCCTAACCTGTCAAGAAATTAAAAAATGGCGGACGAATGTTTTCTACAAGTGATTATATGTTCTTTGGTTTTCTATATCACCGTATTTAAAAATTATTTCGCTTAAAATTTGTTTTTTTCTTCCCAAGTGTGGTGAAAAACATTGTGTGTAACTCCGGGGGTAAGAATATTGCAAACTCGGGTCTTTAATCACCACCCTCGTATCCAAAATTTCACTTACCCCTCTCGTTGCACAATGTACTATTATTTCGCTCGGGGCAAGACAAACACTATGACGATTACATAAAGTGTTTTTCTTGACCCGGTGTTCGTTTTACCCCATCTCATCTTAATTATAATTCATAACTTAACTAACTTTAAACTTTGATTTTAAAGGTTTTTTGTAATATTAGACTTATTAATTAAACAGTTTTAAACGAGTTTTACTAAGAAATAGTACTTTTAGGTTTCCTGACGAAGAAGAGACTCAAACGCCACATGCCATCCCACATCAAAGGCCCGTTTAAATGCGAGCAGTGTGACACGGAGTTCAACAACTACAACTCTTTGAATTCACACAGGTATAAATAACTATCGTAGAAACTAAAATTTATAATACCAATTTTGATAGATTTATTAAAAAAACAAAAATATATAAAAAATAAACGAATTCGTGGATATTCTCCTCCATTTTGGAAGTTGGATTAAATAAGTAATCAGTTTTTTTTTATATTCCGCATTTTCTATGGCCTGTAATATGGCAAACCTGCATAGTGCCAAAAAAACCTGCATAGTGCAGCCACTGCGCACTTGCCAGTGGTAAAAAACTAACCCCCTTATTCATAAAACTTTACGGGCCTGATTTAGTTAGATTATGTTTTATCCCTTTCTTACAAATGCATTAGTCCAAATGACAGATAAAGACAAACGATTCCTAGCTAATTCAGGCCAGTAACGCATTTATGAATAACACCATAAGTCTTTTCCGCGTCTTTTGTTTTTTCTCCTCTTTAGTTAGCCGGCTACATTCTGGTGTTGCGGTTATGTAGATGATTGAAAAATATTTATAATCAGCCGATTAAATGCCGTCAGAGAATAGGAGGCATATCTGAAAAATGATAATATATAATAAGCGCTAAAGGTTGATCGCCCGTATCTTTTTTTAAATGTATGCGCTTAGTACGCTCAGTAACCAAAATGGCGAAAGCGGAAGAAACCTTTATTTCATATTTATTTATTTATGTTTACAAAATGGCTGACTTATATTTGTTTGACAGACAACGCAAGCATAAATCGATTGACCTATACGCGTGTCCGCACTGCCCGTCCCGCTTCCCCACGCTGACGCGGCGCGCGCGCCACCTGGCCGCGCGGCACGGCGCGCGCGCGCCGCACAGCTGCTCAGTCTGCTCCAAGGATTTCTTGCTCGCAGGTTCAAATTACAATAGTACTTATTTATAAATAAATAAATATTATAGGGACATTCTTACACAAATTGACTATGTCCCCCACGGTAAGCTCAAGAAGGGTTGTGTTGTGGGTACTCAGACAACGATATATATAATATACAAATACTTAAATACATAGAAAACATCCATGACCACGAACAATTATCTGTGTTAATCACCCAAATAAATGCCTTTACGGGATTCGAACCCGGGACCATTGGTTTCATAGGCAGGGTCACTACCAACCGGTCGTGTTTGACATACATGTTTTAAGTAACCAAAGGCAATTTCTCGCTAGCAGGTCGGATCGGATAATATTAAAATAATTGATGTGACAGACTTACAGATTAAGCCAAAGCGATTGATTCCGTAGACCATAAGTAATTAGTAGTAACACACTTAATATGTATGACTTTAAGGAAAATAAACACTTTCATAGACTCATATTTAATAAAGCGAAAACAAACAGGCCAATAAACGGTCCCTTTTCGTCGAAAGCAATGGCTAAGAAGGGTGTCCCCCAGGGATCTATATTAGGACCATTCTTATTTCTCATTTACACAAAAAAAAAACATTGTCCTGCTAATAGCGTTGACGCGTCATTTTTGCTACGCATTATTGATGATCAAACGAACTTACCAAGTGAATTTCGATCACAATTATGAGAGCAAGTTTACATATTGTAGTTACGCCCCCACGCATCAGCTTTGCACGATTTTTAAAGGTTTTTTTTATTTCTTGTACTGGCAACACTGAAAACTTGCTCCCATCCCCTCTACGGCATCATGGTAGGTCTGTAAACTGCCATATTCTAATCATTTTGTTTAAAGCATAAATATTGAGAATTAAGTATATGAATATAATGTCATATTAGCCTGGCCACACTTAACGATTACACCCTGTATATCACCATTACTTAAGTCGGGTAGGGTGCCGTCAGCCAACAATATTTTTAAATATTGAGAGTGATGGGTTGTGATCATGTGATAAATCGCGTCGAATGAAGTTGCTCACATAATTGTGATCGAACTTAACAAGTGAAGTTCGATCACAATTATATTTCGCAACTTCATTCTTTGCGATTTATTGTTTACATATTATAGGATGTTCAGAGCACAAAATGTGAAATAATTCTCAAACTCACAGAGCAGATAAAATAAATCAAATTAGAGATAAAAAAATACCTCTTTTAAGGTAAGCATACAGGTTATGTAATCAAAACAAGATAGTATATATATAATTTGTTATTTATTTTTCATCATGATGTCATATTACATTTGCTTTACAGGTTCTTTGTTGATGAGAGAATTGCCTGAGCAAACTGATTGCAATCAACTACAATTTCTTTATTGTAAAATTTGGCAAAAACGCAAGAGGAATCACTCCAACCTGAAGTCTTGCGTATAACGTCTTGGCTAACACCCAATCTGTTGGCTGTAGAAGTGGCCGAATGCCTAGTACTATGGGCAGTAAATATTTTTGTGTCTATACCGCTATTGTGAAGTGTCTTTAATCCAGTGACTCAATGTTTGTGATGGTACTTTTGAGTGTGGTTTTTTATAGCTGATAAATAAAGTGTTGTTTTCTAAACTGCGAAGTGAATTAGTTTTATTTATGTATGTCTGTATACATCTTCATGCATGTAATTTCTGGTTTTTCATTACAAAATGGAAGTCTCAACACCGGTTGTGAAGTATTTGGTCGAGACGTCTTTATTGTATCAGGTATTTTAATAATTATTTCAGTAGCATAGCTCATATCAATATTTTGCATTTTAATCAACGAAAAAGTTTGTACACGGTGTGCGGTAGCTAAAGCCAACAGAGTGAGTGTCTTTTTGGAAAGTGTTTCTAGATTTAGACCTTCATTAGGCCATTTTTGAGTCAAAAAGTTTAACACAATGCTAGGATCCCATGTTAAGTTATATTTCGGTTAGGTCTCAATCTAAAAACACCCTTCATAAAACGCTTGATTTTTTCGTCATCAAGGGTTTTTCCTAATAACAATTAATTACAACATCTACAGACGTATTTTCATAATCATATCCATTATGTTTGCAAAAGGTAAGCCATGACTGTACGAGTATACAACCATTATATTGTTTGCAAGTGCTATCGCTTAACGATGACAGCATTATTACTATAGACCTAGGGGTCAATGACCTCTTCAATAATGTTTTCCTGATAATCTGGCGGCAACTAGTGACAGAGTCTTGTAAATAAAAAAATAAAAATTTCACCAGTATTTGTACGGCCGTAATTTTGTTCTCCGCACCGATCACAAACCACTAGTTACGATTTTTGGGCCAAACTGTGGTGTTCCAACAGCCGCCGCGAGTCGATTACAAAGGTGGGCTATTTTATTATCGGCGTATGATTTTACTATTGAATATGTTCGTAGTGATCAAAATACCGCGGATGCCTTATCTCGCATGATACAGGGTCATCGTGACAACGGGGTTCAGGAGCGCGACGAGGTTCCTGAACAGACGTATTTACATTTTGCCTCGGACGCGATATTGCTAGACTATAAGCTGCTACGTAATGAAACCTCGAGAGACGTATTACTGAGTCGGGTATTGAACTATTTAAAAGATGGGTGGCCATTAGTCGTGGAGGTTAGAGAGTTAAAACCGTTTTTAAATCGCAAAAATGAACTATATGAAGAACTCGGGTGTATAATGTGGGGTCACCGGGTTGTTATACCAGAGGCATGTAAAGAAAAAGTGTTGCGGGAACTACATGAGCCACATATGGGTATTGTCAAAACCAAGGCTTTAGCAAGAAGCTACGTGTGGTGGCCCGGCATTGATGAGGCGGTGGAACGCGTTTGCCGCGCGTGCGTCGTATGTGCCGCGGTGGCGGACGCGCCGCCGGCCCACGAACCGCGCCTCTGGCCGTGGCCTGAACGTCCTTGGGTACGGTTGCACGCCGATTTCCTCGGTCCATTGGCTGGTGCAAAATATTTAATAGTAGTAGATTCGCATTCAAAATGGATAGAGGCAATTAAAATGTCAGGTACGTCAGCGAGTTACGTAATAGATGTGTTTAGAGAAATGTGGGCGCGTTTCGGTTTACCCAAACAGCTGGTGACGGACAACGGTCCCCCATTTACGAGTACTGAATTTCAGGGTTTCCTGGCCAGTAATGGAGTTGAACATATTTTAACCGCACCTTACCACCCAGCGTCGAACGGGGCTTGTGAGTCAGCGGTAAAAATATGTAAAAATGTAATTAAAAAAAGTATGGAACAAGGGACTAATATTCATACGGCGTTAAGTAGATTCTTGTTGAACTACCGGAATACCCCCCATTACGCCACGGGTTACCCTCCAGCCAAGCTCTTTCTAGGTAGGTCACTTCGAGCCAGATTAGACTGCTTAAAACCAGAGCTGGCGTCACGAGCGCACGAGCATCAGGACCGCATTAGGAAGCAGGCAAAGGGGGTACAAAGAAGTTTTCAAGTAGGGGATTTAATTTGGTATAGGAAATTCGGTACTAATAACACTAAATGGTGCCCGGGGCGCATTGTAGAATGCCTTGGCGGTACAAACTATTCGGTTAAGGATGAATCTGGAACGGAAACGGTACATAGGCACGTAGATCAAATTAGGTCGAGAGTGATAGATCAAGCTGGGCAGAACAGTCCAATTAATAATCCTCACGATACATCACAACATCGAAGTTTAGCGTATCCTTTACCCTCGACCGGGCCAGCAGGGGGGCCAGAAGGAGTTGATGATGATGACGCTGCGGCCGGTAATACACAGGTCGCGCCGAGTGAGACACAGCCAAATATTGTAATGAACCCGCCCGCGGCAGGTCAAGCAACTCCGGAGTTACTGGTGGCTAACCGCCCAACAAGAACGCGGTTCCCACCAATAAGATATGGATGGTCATAAGAAATACTATAATTCGTAGGAAGATTTTTTTTTAAAATTGTGTAATATGTCATAGGTTAATTGCATGAAACATGGCCCTTCAGGCGAATACTAGAACTAAATACCTAAATTAGTTTTTTTTTATCTTTTAATTGAGTAAAATACATTATTTAATTGGTACTTTGTAATTCTCTTTCACCCATTATATACAAGTAATTAAATACCTAACTACCTATTAATACGTAATATGTAATCAGTACAATAAATCAATAATAAACGAGTTGTAAGAACAGAACTAATAACGCAGGGTTAACAGGAAAACATGTGGTTCTTCACATGATGTAATCTTGGTTTAATAATAAGCACAAAATAAGTACATGTATATCCGCCAATAAGTCCAATTAGACTGTTAGTGTTTAAATCTTTTTGGACCTACGCGTCAATGTCCATAAATGATGGTACTTAATGGTTACGTTAATGACAAAGAAAATTATTGTAAACTTAGGGTGAAGGTGATAATAAGTAGTTAGGTAACATCATTTTTCTAAATGTATACCTACTTAGTTGTACATCATTAACTTTTCTCGTAATTTTAGTCTATAAGACACACTTTATGTTAATAACGTAATTTAATAGCTGTATATGTTTACCCCCCTCATAGCACACTAAACTTCACTTTAGGGGTGGTTTTAGAATAAGGGTGAAGGTGTTATATATGGGTATATTCATATATTTATAAGAAGTGGGTAGCAGTCGCGTAATAAATACTTGTCGAGCAACACGTCTTTTATTTAACAGTAAAGACTGTGGGTTGTTCTGAAAGAAGATTGCAAATAAACATTAGGATCAAAATGTATGGACTCTGAAACGATTAATTGTTTAAATAATGGGAACCAAGGTGTTGTCGGCCAATTTGGAACAACTACAATGCCCTCTGCTCGGTCGTGTATAATTTTTGAAGCATTTCAAAAATCAAAGCGAATGGAGGGAATGCGTAAAAATATAGTTTTCTCCAAAATATTGTAGAAACATCTATTTTCCAAGCGTCGGGATCAGTTTTCCATGTGACATATTTGTGACATTTGGCATTACATCTGCTGGCAAATAAATCTACCTGTACCTCCGGTTCATCGAATAACTGTTTTATTTGATCATAAGCATAATTTCCTAATTCCCATTCAGTATCATTAATTTTTTTACGGGATAATTCATCAGCTTGAATGTTTTTATGTGTGAAGCAAAAACCATAATTTTACGATTTTCGCACCACTGCCATGATTCCCTTGCAATTAAGTTTAAATGTTCGAATTGTACACTACCCATTCTATTTATGCATGAAATGGCCGTGGTGTTGTCAATACGAAAGAGTATTTCGCAATCATACATATCATGAGCGAAAACCTTTAAGCCAAACAATGCTGCTTTCAATTCCAGTTGCTTTATGTGAGATAATCTTTCAGTTTCCTTCCAGTACCCGTGAGCTTCATTACCATCGTTGTAAGCCCCCCATCCTGTAGTAGAAGCGTCAGAATAAATTACTGCATGGTAACTAGGGTTATCTAGTAAACACAAATATTTGTGTCGTTCAAGTAATTTGGTGTACAACCAGGAAAAATGCAATGCAGGGCAAGGTGACGTAAGAAGACCAATTAGTTTTGCAAAGTCGCGTAATTTACACTTATAAACGTTTAAAAATAAATTGACATTTTCTCTTATTTTAACGCTCTCTTATTAAAACGTTTTTTAAAAGGTGTGTAGCTAAAATCTTAGCTTGTGTTTTGTAACAGAGATAACCCAGGATAGTTTCCCGCATTACATTGAAGCTTTTTACAAAAATCTTACAGGTTTTTGAATTACGACAGAGACTACCCAGGATAGTAGCTTGTACCTTACCCCATCTACCACTAAACTAATTAACTAAAATTCAACCAGGATTAAATAAAAATAGGAAAATAAATAAATTTGGCCATGTGATCGTCTAGTGTATTTACGTTGTGAACCTTAGTACCCTTCGTCTTTTATGTGAAAACTGATACGATTTGGATTTTTCAAAACTATCCCTAAATATCCTATGAATTTGTAAATATTCCTACTGTATATTTTTATTAACACTATTGTTAGACAAATAAAAAAAATAGTAAATAATATATATTTTTTAGAATTTATCTCCTACCGGGCCCTACCGTGACCAGTTACCGTGAACAGTAGTAAGCCCTTTTTGTTTGTAATTTAAAAACTTATATTTTCCTTTTAATATATCTCTTCGCTAAACTAGCTAGCTAAAGGAAAATATGTATATGTAACCATTGTAACCATAAATAAATATATTGCAAAGAATAGTAAGTACAAACATACTTTATCTACTGTCACGCCCGGATGAAGACGGGTCTCTAAGCTAATTAATACCCATTTTATTGTATTTTATTTTTAATAGGTATTCCTAAGCACCATGTAATATTACTCTACCAACGTTTCGTAACCTAATTTCAGACGAGAAGAAACGCCAAGAAACTCATCTGAATGTACTATTAATGTATGGAATACTGAAAACAATCGTCTATTAAATATGACTTTATTTACCCTTTAATTCCCCAGTTATAGAAAAGCTCAATTGTCACTAGTGAACTGCTCCGCCTGTCACTAGCTCCCTATAACAAAATTATTTAGTATGTCCTCAAATAACTTTGTTCCCCTATCTCACCCAATGTAAAAATATATAAACCTTCAATCATATTTAATGTACGAGCCTCAGTAACCCATCCATATGCTACTGAAGATAGATTTTAATTTATTTTGTAATTAAAAACAGTTAAAACTCTAATGATTTTAGTTTTGTATACAATCAAACTAAATGTGAAAGAAAATAAATAAACCTAACACCCAAATAATGACTCTACCCTAACTCTACCCCAAATTCACCTATTCTAATGTGTGTAAATCTAGAGGCGAACCTCTATTTTTACAGGGAGGAGTGTGTGTGAGGGACCCTAATTTAAGCTCTAAACGTTCGGCCGACAAAACCGAGGTATAGCAAACCCTAGTGTCTGTGTGATTGCCTCCCTCCATCTGTGTTAGCCGAAGCCTGGGTACAGATGAATAAGGCGCCCTAACCATGTATATAATGTGTATAAATAAATATATTTAACAAGACAACGCTTCTTCAATTACCAACAGATTTCAATGAGTAAGGATTACTCCTAATGGTCCACACGTGAGACCCTCATATCCCTCTGTCAGACCTTGAAGAGAACGTAAGAGGTATAATCGTCACCTGTGTTGGTAAAAAGGCTGACGCCAGGCCCCTCTCGCGACCTGGACCTAACTCTCTACTGGATTCCCGAGTAAACCTGCTTGTCACCGTTTGGTTAGGTGTACTCGGTAGATTGACCATGCAACCTGACACTGAACTGGCTCTAAAATACAAAAAATCCACAAAAATAAGTAAGTATTAACACTAAAATAACAATTGAACAGATTGACAAAGAACAGCATAGTAGCTACGCAATGTCAAACATTCAATCGTCAAAATAACAACCTTTGTTTTTACGTCTACGAATAAGCCAGAGAAAGTGACAATCCGACGGTCAAAAATATAATGGCGGTCCTGGCTTAAACTGAGCTATTTATAACTTTCGGCAACCGCTCCAGACGTGTTAGACGCGTCTCTCGTACTTATCGCAGGGTAAAGGCACCAATAGTCAAACCCCTCCACGAAATTTCTATATTCAAGAATGTCTCATTTGCCCACTAATTGATCAATAAGAATTATGAATGTTTTTACTCATCAATAATTTATTAAAGTTTAATTTTTATAAAGAATAAAACGTAATTTAATTTAGCTTATGGAAATATTTCATTAAATATAATGCAAGGCCCTTCCGCTAGCAATCAGCCTTTAAGTACCCAGTCTACAGCCATCCCATTTTAACGCCTGGCTATTGGGTTCCGAGTTCCGTGATTTCAGTGTCCAGTGGTCACCCACAGGATGACTACTGAGTATTTGATGTATTTCAATGAAATAAAGTCATAATAATGTAGATATTTAAAGGTGCTTGATTTAACGACTTACATTGCATTTGAAAATAAAAATAAATCTTGAAACCTATGCTCAGCCTCTATCGGCTGGCCTCTGAGTCCACGATCCCTTTAAAATTACTGCCTCAAACCCAGTAATCGGCCAGGGTTTACTTTAATATGGATTTATATTAATTTTGTACTTTTTCCAGACAAATGAAGTATTAATTACGTGAAGCAGAGCACATGCTTTTTAAAAAAAATATCACAATTCGGCTGCTAACGTCTGATCAAAATACCATGTGACGCTCCAAAAAAAATGGCGCATATGGCATATCCCTTAATGTCAGAAGACAGCACTTCTTTGAAGTAGTGTTGTGGTTTATGCTAAACAATTATTTTAAAAATTAAGTTACTTTTCAATTCATACTTTATTAATCTATAATAACACCTACTTTTGGCACACTGGTGCATGTCTCAGCACTGATGCCTTTACCTTATACGTTTGACTAATTTATTACCCTTTAAACTCGAGTACCAATCTCCTTTTCTGAGTAACGACCCACTACGAAATATGATTTAGTTAAAGTCTTTGTTTGTTGTTTAAAATTTCTCGTGAGAATATTTTGCTTCTATTCCATTAAACTTACGGAATTAATTTATTAGATATATACATACTATTTACTAGTATTTTGATTAATATTGGAACATAATAATTGAGGTTTTTAGTTTATGAAAATGATATGGACCGTTTATTTGTGTCAATTATTTTTATATGTTAACTAGATCGGCTAGTGCGTCTAGTTACAATCGCCCCCTCGAGAATTAGCATTGTATTGTCCCACACATACATGTATAATTCTCGAACCCTTATTCCAATAAAACTGAAAATTATATCCTAAATTTGTTGATATTATCCCCTTCCTTCCCCCCTTGTGTAAATGTAAACGTGTGGTGTATGGTGTGTGTTTAAACCAATACTCATTGATTGTGATTGATTCAGTACAAAACTCGGATCTCTGAATTTTAATAATGTATCATGATTATCTTTTCGTCACGATTTTCCTACCAGCGCAGGATATTGGGTCGTGAATCCAATAAGCTCTAGTAGCTCGATCTCATGGTTTCATCCTAGTCTATGGATCTTTCTATCCGGCGACTTAACCACATTGTCCGGTTAATAGATGAACCAACAAAACCTCCCTTCACAAAGTAGGAAAAACATTTGGTATAAGTACTGGGATATTCATTCTCCATTAGTCAAAGCTCAATCCGAATTCTATTACCCAATCACTCCTTCCAATCAAGTTTTCTTGGAGCATGTCTCATACATGAACCAGATATTTGACTTCAGACTGACTTCCATATTAACAGTAAAATGTAAAAAAAAACTTAAATTATACCTTGATAACATCCTGATACTTGTATCAAAACATTATCTTTACAAACATAACATAGATATAAATTTAAAATACTATGTAATGTCTGCAATTAAATACTATTAAAAATAATAAATATTCATCCAGACGAACCATTGAAAAATAATAAAATTTAAAATTATCTTCACTACTGTAAACACTTCACCGTTATAACATATGAAAAAATAAGTCTTACTTGTGAACACCGTTATAACCGTTTAACCGTTTAACCGTTTAACCGTTTAATACTATTATCTATCTTTCTATTTAATAATTAAATACATATAACCATTTCACACTCAAACCCATATTTGAAATAACTTGATAAAATTTATTTAAAAATAATGCATTAATATCTCCTGAGAATATAAAATTGTGATAATGCATGTTCTTTGACATGTCATCATCGTATTTTGCTGTCAAAGATCTCATTCACTATGAGGTGTGTAATTAGTCATGGTCTTAGCTTCTTGTGAAGTGTATAGTCAACAAAAACTACCCTTTGAAAATGGGTCGAATCGTCATACGATTTTAGCCTACTGATAAGAATTTGTTGACTATTTTGTGTATTTCTTTGTAATAAAAATATCAACAAATCCAGGTTGATTGCAATCCGACATTTGTCTAATTGTAAAAATCCATATATACAAAAATATTACAAACTTTCACACACTTCTTGCAAAAACATCAAATACCCATTAGTCTATTCTTATAATTAAATAGTTAATCATCTTTCATTGGCTTTCATTTCCCAGTTCACTCAATCTATCCCAGACCATTTCTACAGATAGCCAAAGTCACGATATGCAACCAGAGTTAAAATGCATACAATAAAACTTACTTTAAAAAACAATATTTCAGACAACCCCAAGCTCCCTCCTTGTATAACAATATCAAACGTAATGTGTATTGACAAAACTGTTTATATTTAAGTTGAAGTTGTTTGTTAAGATAACGTTAATACCGTACCGTTTTATTTAAGGTTACGTTATTACATCTTATCATGGCAACACTAAAACTCAATATTTTATCATGGCATCCCCGCAATGAAGCGTCCCGGAAGTGACAGAGGGGATGTGTTAAGCTTCTATCTGATCAAACTGAGCGTTGTTACTGGCTCAGTTTTGAATTTCACCCTGTGTCGTGAAGTGAAATGTAATTGTGAAGTGTAATGAATTTTGTTGCTGAAGAAAATAATTGGTAAGCTTTGAATTTATTACTTATTTTTTTTTTATATCATATCTAATCTTGTAAATTGGTAATTTTTGTTCATTTATGCTAAATTATTTTTTTCTAGCCTAAAATTTGATTTATTTAGTATTATCTTCGAATAATACCATGAATATTATAATTTTATCCTCTCTTGCTTTGCAGTATCAGATAAATATTTAATATATACTTATCATATTTTATGATAATGTAACAAGTGTATTTAAACGACTTAATTAACTTTTAAGTAATCAAGAGTAATATTTTATTATTATTTTACTACCTATTTCTAGACTGTTTAATTTTCTTTTTTCATGTATGCTATAAATATTAAATACTAGAAATGCCACAAACATTTGATAACTATATGGTATTTGACCTATTCGGCCACTTTTGCTGAATATTCAGTATTCGGCCAATACCACTATTCAAATCATTTTTATCAAATACTTGTGTTATTTGTATTATCTAGGTCAATTGAATAACATTCTATGCTTTACTTGTACTCAAAACCACCACGCACTTTACAGTCCAGGTAGAGAAACCCTCGACGCATCGGCAATTTTTTTTTTAGAGACCCGAACATGTGCACTCAACTTGTCCTTAAACTTTTGCGTCTATTGTCTCAATTTTTTATCACCGGCCGCATCGTCGGTCGCAACATTCTAAGTTTTATTATTTCAACATGTTTTTGTTTTAATGAATATTTCCATTAACTTAAACCCAAGTTTAAAAAAAAAATCTCAGTAATAAATCAAAGATCATTATTAATATATCGGTAAATGTTTTTTTTTGTACAATGAATTGTATTTAATATTTTATTTCAATTAATTTCTTTACTGGCAACATCAGTAAATACTGAGTATTTCCCTTGTTTTGTCTATGGCGTCGCTAGAGTATAGCGCTAGTGGCGCCCCCTAGCATAAACCATAGGTCAATTTGTTATACACAAAGCCAAACTCTTTTTGAAGTGCTAGCTTGTGATTGTGACGTGTACATTATTTTTCTTTAAAATGAGACTTACTAAGATTGACCTTTTAATTTGTGAGTTCCCAATAATTTGGGATAGTAACGAGTTATATAATATGGAGATAAATTTTTGGCCGAACTCGCTCGCCAGGACTTATTAAAACTGTGCAAAAATGTAAAACCTTTTTTTAATTTCAAGGATCGACTTCGCAGATTAAAGGTATAACTACAATTATATGTATGTTTTGTCAATTATTTTATTTTAATAATCTTTTAATTATTATTACAAAACTTTTGTAATGTTAAAAGAAAATATTCCGATTTAGTATAAATATAACTGAGTCCTCCCATCACGCAGACATCATTGTTGAAGAACATCAAGACCAAATTTCAATAAGTTTAATTAATTCATCGATAGCATATGATTAATATTTTTTACTTATAATTCATTCAATTAATCATACTTATTTCTTTTTAATTTTTCAGGCTCTAATGAATGAATCCGGGTCGCTGGATGAGTTGGGTAACCCTGAATCTACCCTTTAGGTAAGTAATACACTATTCTCTTTACTCTCTTTTTTTTCAGAACATTTTTCCTAAAAATGTCAACTAGGTAGGACACGTTCAGTTATTTCAGTATATATTAGTTTACCGTAATGTTAATTTAAACTACATATTTAGTTTATATCTATGCTATAATACTATCCTGTTGCCATTATGTTATTAGTTCATTATATATAGGTATGATGGAAAAAATTTAACTCATTGGCCTACAATCTATTCTTTTTTCTTCTGAAGTCTGTTCTGTTTGCACTTATAGATACTGATAAGAAAGTGTTGTTACGCCTACTTACTTGTTTTAAGTGAACTCTATTGCCTATATAATATGAATGAAATTTGATAACACAAAACAAGACGTATTAAGGAGTACCTGCGACCTTTTTTTTTTCGACCCTTTAAGTGGCCAAACGCGTCTCGCCTTGAGCTGAGCGTCAGCTATTTTTAACACATGTATTAATTTTACGGTTTTCAAATTTTTGCTTAAATATGATTTCAGATACGTAAGGCGTTTTTGAGTAAGCTGATATGTAATTAGTCCTCCTAATTATATGACGACATTTTATAAGTAAGTATACTTTTCCTAACCTAGCAGTTTTTTTATTTCATTTTGTTTATTTATTTATTAAATAAAACAAATTTAATGAATTTCATCGCAATAACCAAATATTTACTGTAATTATTTTCGAACTAATTCCTCATAGCCAAATTTTTTTGTTCCAAAAGTGATATTCTCGTATATGTAATTAAAATTGTATTGATAATTTTAGTTTATTTATGATATATTGAAATCTTCATCTACGAAAATAAATACAAAACGTCTTTGTTCTCTGTTTAAACTGGATACTTCCCAATTTTCAGATGTTCCAAGTAACGAGGTATCGAGTGCCACTGAATGCTGTCCTGTTATTTTATTTTGAGGTAATTAAATTGCTTACTTGATATTAACATAACTTTTTTTTTTCCAGATAATATTATGTAATATGATACTATGTATGATTAATATATATTTTTAAAATCATTTTATGAACTAAAAATCATTACTGCTAGTCTTAGTCTCTCTTTAGTTTAAATATAAAAATTGTTAATAGAAACTATATATATAAATTTTTTTTTCCGAAAATTCCACTACCGCTATTTGTGCCTTCGGGTAACATAAAGTAGCCCAACTCTTTAATATACAAGCTTATAGGGTAATATATGTATTTTTTATGATTAATACACTCCATTTTTATGAACAATACACAAATCAAGTTCATTCATTTTATTTCCTACTCTGTGTATAATTGAATGCAGCGACTTGTATATGTGAATAGTATTACTTCCACACATACAGACTACTATTATGCCGGATGTGGATTGAAGACCCTATTCTAACCTACCTATTTAATTTACATTTCAAAAAAAAAACTTAAACCTATTTGTCGTTTGTTATTTATTTTTATAAGTAATTATTAAAAGTCTTTATAACAATATTACTTTTGTAAACATTTTTGTAACACTTAATAATAATAAAAATATTAATAATTTCAGCTAAACTACCACAATCAGCATCTCTACACTCGACCCGCGACCCCAAGAACCAGTGTTCTTCTACTCTAGACTTGGTAAGTACAAAAATATTACTTTTATTTTTAAGGATACAAAAATATGACTTAATATCTAATACACTTATCATTTAAATATTTATTCTATTTTATAACTATTATTTGATTCTAACAATTATTTTTCTAGTCCAATCTTTTTATATTGAACCACAACAATACGAAGTATAAATGTTTTTATTTATAATCATTAATTTCAGTCAAACATTACGTTCGCCGGATCAGCTATTTTTACTCAATTTGCCTTTATAATATCTTGACAAATGAATTGCATTATATTTCCCTCTGAATAAATTCGTGTATGGATCAACTAGAATATATACGTTTGGATAGGGAATTGCTGCAATTACATAAGGACCTTCATAAATTGATTCGAACTTTTTTGTAATCTTTTGCTGAGCATTTGATTTATTTAACTTTTTTATTTTAACCCAATCCCCTATTTGAAATTGAATCAGTCTAAAACTTTGATTAAACTTGGGCTGCCTTATTTCAGCTGCTTTCTTTAAATTTTCTCTAATCTTTTGCCTAATGTCCGCTATGTTTTTCTTCATATGACTAATAATTTCCTTATCAAATGATAACTGCGTAGGCTGACCATACATTATTTCACATGGGGTGAACCCTGTACTATCGTGTAACGTATTGTTATATAAAGTTTCTATCTTAGGTAATATTTTCACCCAACTTTGATGTCGTTTTTCACAGTAAGTCCTAAATAAAACTCCGAGTTGCCTATTCACACGCTCTGTAGTGTTAGGTCGAGGATTTCTAACTGTCGTATAAATAGTTTTGACCCCCTTTTCTTTCATAAATTCCCTCCATTGACCACTAATAAACTGCGAACCATTATCTGTTAAAACTGCTTTTGGTTGTATAATTTTAAAGAATTTTTTCATGCTAATTACGACAGATAATGCTGTAGCCTTCCGTAGTGCGAATAGTTTGATGAATTTGCTAAATGAATCTTGAACTACCAAAATGTAATTCATTCCGAATTGTCCTGACGGTAAAGGCCCGTAAAGATCTGCCATGACTAAATCTCCAATATCATTACTCACTATTGATTTACATGGTCCTACATGTTTGATATTATCATTTTTCACCATTTGACAAGTATGACAAGTTCTTATTAGTTTTTTAACATCCTGCGTAATACCCCTCCAGTAAAATCTGTCTCTTATGTATTTGATGACCTTGTAAGCCCCTTGATGACCCATTTCTAAGTGTATTTGTTTTATAATATCCGTTACTAACATTTTTGGCATAAATAAAACTTTATTTTGACTATTGTCGGGAGTGAAATACAATCCTGCTGTGAGCATCTTTGAATCATTCTACCGATTCTATCGCTAGTATCCCCACTTTCTAGTCCTTGAATTTTTTCGTCGATTTCGGGATCGTGCCTTTGTAAATCCTTTATCTTTTTTAAATTTCCTATCAGTTTTTTTTTTATTTTTAATAATTTTATTCACTTTATAACTTTTGATTTAACACTTTTTTCACTTATTTAAACACTTATTTAACACTTATTTTATACATGAATTTTTAATTTTTTAAACTAAAAACATAATTTAGTCACTTTTTAACACTCTCACTGGATTTCTACACTGTGTTGGTAGAAAAACGTATATGTATACATCCGTACATATACATATATGCACATTTGTTTAATGAAAACGAAACTATCGCCCGCTATCTTTTTGTTTGGACTCGCATAACGCATTTTAGTTTTAACTAATTTTAATTGACTATTAATACTAATGTATTTTTGTGTTTGTTTCAGGTAATATTAGTCCCTACAATGCAAGTTACATCGGTAGAGTGCAGCCAAGAGGAGAAAAAATTATATTGATAAATATTATAATATATAGATATAATTTAAAATTTTCCAAGAAAAATCCAAATCATATTGTTCACATTCCAGTTTTCTTACGGCAGCAAAAATGTAGCCGACGAGGCTACTCTATGTAATAAACTATTTATATATATAATCCTGGTCACGGCACCAAAAATGTACCTTACCCCATCTACCACTAAACTAATTAACTAAAATTCAACCAGGATTAAATAAAAATAGGAAAATAAATAAATTTGGCCATGTGATCGTCTAGTGTATTTACGTTGTGAACCTTAGTACCCTTCGTCTTTTATGTGAAAACTGATACGATTTGGATTTTTCAAAACTATCCCTAAATATCCTATGAATTTGTAAATATTCCTACTGTATATTTTTATTAACACTATTGTTAGACAAATAAAAAAAATAGTAAATAATATATATTTTTTAGAATTTATCTCCTACCGGGCCCTACCGTGACCAGTTACCGTGAACAGTAGTAAGCCCTTTTTGTTTGTAATTTAAAAACTTATATTTTCCTTTTAATATATCTCTTCGCTAAACTAGCTAGCTAAAGGAAAATATGTATATGTAACCATTGTAACCATAAATAAATATATTGCAAAGAATAGTAAGTACAAACATACTTTATCTACTGTCACGCCCGGATGAAGACGGGTCTCTAAGCTAATTAATACCCATTTTATTGTATTTTATTTTTAATAGGTATTCCTAAGCACCATGTAATATTACTCTACCAACGTTTCGTAACCTAATTTCAGACGAGAAGAAACGCCAAGAAACTCATCTGAATGTACTATTAATGTATGGAATACTGAAAACAATCGTCTATTAAATATGACTTTATTTACCCTTTAATTCCCCAGTTATAGAAAAGCTCAATTGTCACTAGTGAACTGCTCCGCCTGTCACTAGCTCCCTATAACAAAATTATTTAGTATGTCCTCAAATAACTTTGTTCCCCTATCTCACCCAATGTAAAAATATATAAACCTTCAATCATATTTAATGTACGAGCCTCAGTAACCCATCCATATGCTACTGAAGATAGATTTTAATTTATTTTGTAATTAAAAACAGTTAAAACTCTAATGATTTTAGTTTTGTATACAATCAAACTAAATGTGAAAGAAAATAAATAAACCTAACACCCAAATAATGACTCTACCCTAACTCTACCCCAAATTCACCTATTCTAATGTGTGTAAATCTAGAGGCGAACCTCTATTTTTACAGGGAGGAGTGTGTGTGAGGGACCCTAATTTAAGCTCTAAACGTTCGGCCGACAAAACCGAGGTATAGCAAACCCTAGTGTCTGTGTGATTGCCTCCCTCCATCTGTGTTAGCCGAAGCCTGGGTACAGATGAATAAGGCGCCCTAACCATGTATATAATGTGTATAAATAAATATATTTAACAAGACAACGCTTCTTCAATTACCAACAGATTTCAATGAGTAAGGATTACTCCTAATGGTCCACACGTGAGACCCTCATATCCCTCTGTCAGACCTTGAAGAGAACGTAAGAGGTATAATCGTCACCTGTGTTGGTAAAAAGGCTGACGCCAGGCCCCTCTCGCGACCTGGACCTAACTCTCTACTGGATTCCCGAGTAAACCTGCTTGTCACCGTTTGGTTAGGTGTACTCGGTAGATTGACCATGCAACCTGACACTGAACTGGCTCTAAAATACAAAAAATCCACAAAAATAAGTAAGTATTAACACTAAAATAACAATTGAACAGATTGACAAAGAACAGCATAGTAGCTACGCAATGTCAAACATTCAATCGTCAAAATAACAACCTTTGTTTTTACGTCTACGAATAAGCCAGAGAAAGTGACAATCCGACGGTCAAAAATATAATGGCGGTCCTGGCTTAAACTGAGCTATTTATAACTTTCGGCAACCGCTCCAGACGTGTTAGACGCGTCTCTCGTACTTATCGCAGGGTAAAGGCACCAATAGTCAAACCCCTCCACGAAATTTCTATATTCAAGAATGTCTCATTTGCCCACTAATTGATCAATAAGAATTATGAATGTTTTTACTCATCAATAATTTATTAAAGTTTAATTTTTATAAAGAATAAAACGTAATTTAATTTAGCTTATGGAAATATTTCATTAAATATAATGCAAGGCCCTTCCGCTAGCAATCAGCCTTTAAGTACCCAGTCTACAGCCATCCCATTTTAACGCCTGGCTATTGGGTTCCGAGTTCCGTGATTTCAGTGTCCAGTGGTCACCCACAGGATGACTACTGAGTATTTGATGTATTTCAATGAAATAAAGTCATAATAATGTAGATATTTAAAGGTGCTTGATTTAACGACTTACATTGCATTTGAAAATAAAAATAAATCTTGAAACCTATGCTCAGCCTCTATCGGCTGGCCTCTGAGTCCACGATCCCTTTAAAATTACTGCCTCAAACCCAGTAATCGGCCAGGGTTTACTTTAATATGGATTTATATTAATTTTGTACTTTTTCCAGACAAATGAAGTATTAATTACGTGAAGCAGAGCACATGCTTTTTAAAAAAAATATCACAATTCGGCTGCTAACGTCTGATCAAAATACCATGTGACGCTCCAAAAAAAATGGCGCATATGGCATATCCCTTAATGTCAGAAGACAGCACTTCTTTGAAGTAGTGTTGTGGTTTATGCTAAACAATTATTTTAAAAATTAAGTTACTTTTCAATTCATACTTTATTAATCTATAATAACACCTACTTTTGGCACACTGGTGCATGTCTCAGCACTGATGCCTTTACCTTATACGTTTGACTAATTTATTACCCTTTAAACTCGAGTACCAATCTCCTTTTCTGAGTAACGACCCACTACGAAATATGATTTAGTTAAAGTCTTTGTTTGTTGTTTAAAATTTCTCGTGAGAATATTTTGCTTCTATTCCATTAAACTTACGGAATTAATTTATTAGATATATACATACTATTTACTAGTATTTTGATTAATATTGGAACATAATAATTGAGGTTTTTAGTTTATGAAAATGATATGGACCGTTTATTTGTGTCAATTATTTTTATATGTTAACTAGATCGGCTAGTGCGTCTAGTTACAAGCTCGCATCATTTTATAGCGTGACAGTAATATCCCAATTTTACCAGTACGCATCACTTTTATAATATAATGTGTTCTTTATAGGCTGCTATCATTATCCGACGAGTCGGTTATTCTTATGCGTGACGTCTGCCAAAGTCTGCGCTCCAATTTTTTTATTTTATTACGAATATATTCATCGTCGTCGTTGTTGCGGCTTTTCCTCTTCATATTGATGAGTATTGAGTGTTGCGTGACGTGCGAAGGCTTGAGCACGGAACCGTTGAATGATTATTGATTAGAATATGGCGGTTTACGGACCTACCATGAGCCGTAGAGGGGATAGGAGCAAGTTTTCAGTGTTGCCAGTATAAGAAGAAAAAAAACCTTTAAAAATCGTGCAAGGCTGATGCGTGGCGGCGTAACTACAATATTATGTAAACAATAAATCGCAAAGAATGAAGTTGCGAAATATAATTTAGTGAGTCTGAGGTCTGCTCGGCAACCTAATCCCAAGAATTAATTTTATCAACATTTAATTTCAAATATGGCCAACTTTGTAACATTATTTTTTCAGGAAATTTGTCAACACACATGCGCAACAAGCATTTCAAAGAGAAGCGTCACTTCTGCGTGGAGTGCGGCGCCGGCTTCTTCCAGAAGCAGGAGCTGCGCGGGCACGTGGCGGCGCACACCGGCGCCAACGAGTTCCAGTGCGCGCTCTGCGATAAAAGGTGTCGTTTTTATCACAGCCTTTTAATACACCTATTAAAATGCTTTTCATAACTCGGCGCCTTAAAACGGGCGCCAGTTTGGATTTCTACATTTTTGGTCCGGTCGCATCGAAAACAGTTTTTGTGCCTTCGAGAGCTTTCTTATTGTAAAGTGTTGTTTTTTGCAATAGTTGAAAATCGAAATTCGAAAGTCGGTATTGCGTTCGAAGGCCTCGACTGAAATGAGTGCCTTTCATCCCTTGGTTAACAATCTACTATTAGTATTACTTATTTACTCCGTTGGCTTAGCGACCCAAAGTGTCTTTTCTTTCTTGGCCTACGATATGATTTGGCGCTAGCGCGCCCTGTCTTTTGCGAATCCCTCCCAGTTTTCTGCGTTCAGGGTAATTAGATTTCTGTCAACCTGGTCCCTCCAGCGGTACTTGAGTCGATGGTCGTCAACCTATAGGCCATCCTACGTAGGCCTAATTATATACTAAATATATGTAATTATTTTACTAAATACTTATATTTCCAGTTATCCTCGCAAGAAAGCGCTGGACGTCCACATGAGAGGCCACCGCGACGAGCGTCGGTTCCACTGCGAACTCTGCGGCAAAAAGTTCCTGCAAAAATGCACTTTGATTACACACGCTAAGACACACAACCGCGCGGAATTACAGAAGAAACTGGACGTCTTATAACCTCGTAAGGCCCAATGTACATTATAATATACACTGCGTTTCAATGTAATTATAACCTTAAACCAAATGAAGTATTTTTTTTTCTTTCATTATTGTTTCAAACGTGCGAAATTGATTCCAATTTACCATACATAAAGTTTCAACTAAAAATAGGAAAATTTTGTATGGACCCTACGAGGATAACCAAAGGTTCCCGCAAAAAAATTATAAATATTAAGACACAATCGCGTAGAGGTTCAGAAGAACCTGAATGACCTGAACCTGCAAAAATGCACTTTAAGTACACACGCTAGGACACATAATCACGAGACTGGAAAAAACAAAATACACCTTAATTACACTCGGTGAGACACATAATCGCGTGGACGGGCAAAAAAAAGTTGGCACTTTTCTACTATTTATACTGATATCTAGGAATAAAATTTATAAAATAAATATCGTGCGGTCGTGCATATGTTGAATCTTTTGCGGTAAGAGCGGCCAAGTGCGAGTCGGACTCGCCCATGAAGGGTTCCGTACCATTTATGACGTATTAAAAAAAAATTACTAGATCTCGTTCAAACCAATTTTCGGTGGAAGTTTGCATGGTAATGTACATCATATATTTGTTTTAGTTTTATCATTCTCTTATTTTAGAAGCTACAGGGGGGGGACATATTTTACCACTTTGGAAGTGTCTCTGGCGCAAACTATTCAGATTAGAAAAAAAAATATTACAAACCTCAATATCATTTTTGAAGACCAATTCACCCACACGTATGGGTTTGATGAACAAAAATTTTTCGAGTTTCACTTCTATACGGGGAACCCCCAAAATTTATTATGTGAAAATCTTAATGCGGTTCACAGAATACATCTACTTACCAAGTTTCAACAGTATAGTTCTTATAGTTTTGGAAAATAATGGCTGTGACATACCTACGGACGGACAGACAGACGGACATGACGCATCCATAAGGGTTCCGTTTTTTGCCATTTGGCTACGGAACGGTACGGTAACAAAAGGAACGGTAAATTTTCTATGAAATTCCATCTTGGGAGAAAACGGTGAGTGCTTTGATTTTGATGTCGATCGCTTCAGAATAATATAGGTATTCTAGTTTTATAAGTTTCGCTTTCCGCGCTTCCGTAGTGTAAAATGTCACGCGGGCGGTCCGGACTGTTGAACGGATTACCGGAATCAGGGGGCCTACCGCAAAAACCGAAATTGGTATAAGTAGATAGTTTCATTGCAAGCGGGGGTCGGACCCCATCGTGTGAGTTCAATGTCGGGTAACTGTTCCTGTTTTTTCTATTCCTTGACATTCTTAATAAATTTATTTCGAGGTGGCATCAAAGAGAAAAGAAGACCAAGAGGGCTCACTCCATACACCGGTTTTGACAACACACTTGAAAATAATAAAAAAACAGCTAATGAAAAGAAAGACTGAAAGAGAATGGGCTTTAAAACAGAAATAGCCGTAGCGCAAATTATCCAACCCGAAAAAGAACCCAAAGGACATCTTACAAAAAGAAATGAAATCCCACCAAAAACATTTAATGTAAAGTGTTGCCAAAACTAACATGCGTCTATAGTTTTTACACTAAAAATTCCGTTACTCCGTTACTTTTACTCCGTTTATCCTTAAATTAAATTAAATATTATAGGACATTATTACACAAATTGACTTAGTCCCACAGTAAGCTCAATAAAAGCGAAGCGTCACTTCTGCGTGGAGTGCGGCGCCGGCTTCTTCCAGAAGCAGGAGCTGCGCGGGCACGTGGCGGCGCACACCGGCGCCAACGAGTTCCAGTGCGCGCTCTGCGATAAAAGGTGTCGTTTTTATCACAGCCTTTTAATACACCTATTAAAATGCTTTTCATAACTCGGCGCCTTAAAACGGGCGCCAGTTTGGATTTCTACATTTTTGGTCCGGTCGCATCGAAAACAGTTTTTGTGCCTTCGAGAGCTTTCTTATTGTAAAGTGTTGTTTTTTGCAATAGTTGAAAATCGAAATTCGAAAGTCGGTATTGCGTTCGAAGGCCTCGACTGAAATGAGTGCCTTTCATCCCTTGGTTAACAATCTACTATTAGTATTACTTATTTACTCCGTTGGCTTAGCGACCCAAAGTGTCTTTTCTTTCTTGGCCTACGATATGATTTGGCGCTAGCGCGCCCTGTCTTTTGCGAATCCCTCCCAGTTTTCTGCGTTCAGGGTAATTAGATTTCTGTCAACCTGGTCCCTCCAGCGGTACTTGAGTCGATGGTCGTCAACCTATAGGCCATCCTACGTAGGCCTAAATATATGTAATTATTTTACTAAATACTTATATTTCCAGTTATCCTCGCAAGAAAGCGCTGGACGTCCACATGAGAGGCCACCGCGACGAGCGTCGGTTCCACTGCGAACTCTGCGGCAAAAAGTTCCTGCAAAAATGCACTTTGATTACACACGCTAAGACACACAACCGCGCGGAATTACAGAAGAAACTGGACGTCTTATAACCTCGTAAGGCCCAATGTACATTATAATATACACTGCGTTTCAATGTAATTATAACCTTAAACCAAATGAAGTATTTTTTTTTCTTTCATTATTGTTTCAAACGTGCGAAATTGATTCCAATTTACCATACATAAAGTTTCAACTAAAAATAGGAAAATTTTGTATGGACCCTACGAGGATAACCAAAGGTTCCCGCAAAAAAATTATAAATATTAAGACACAATCGCGTAGAGGTTCAGAAGAACCTGAATGACCTGAACCTGCAAAAATGCACTTTAAGTACACACGCTAGGACACATAATCACGAGACTGGAAAAAACAAAATACACCTTAATTACACTCGGTGAGACACATAATCGCGTGGACGGGCAAAAAAAAGTTGGCACTTTTCTACTATTTATACTGATATCTAGGAATAAAATTTATAAAATAAATATCGTGCGGTCGTGCATATGTTGAATCTTTTGCGGTAAGAGCGGCCAAGTGCGAGTCGGACTCGCCCATGAAGGGTTCCGTACCATTTATGACGTATTAAAAAAAAATTACTAGATCTCGTTCAAACCAATTTTCGGTGGAAGTTTGCATGGTAATGTACATCATATATTTGTTTTAGTTTTATCATTCTCTTATTTTAGAAGCTACAGGGGGGGGACACATTTTACCACTTTGGAAGTGTCTCTGGCGCAAACTATTCAGATTAGAAAAAAAAAATATTACAAACCTCAATATCATTTTTGAAGACCTATTCACCCACACGTATGGGTTTGATGAACAAAAATTTTTCGAGTTTCACTTCTATACGGGGAACCCCCAAAATTTATTATGTGAAAATCTTAATGCGGTTCACAGAATACATCTACTTACCAAGTTTCAACAGTATAGTTCTTATAGTTTTGGAAAATAATGGCTGTGACATACCTACGGACGGACAGACAGACGGACATGACGCATCCATAAGGGTTCCGTTTTTTGCCATTTGGCTACGGAACGGTACGGTAACAAAAGGAACGGTAAATTTTCTATGAAATTCCATCTTGGGAGAAAACGGTGAGTGCTTTGATTTTGATGTCGATCGCTTCAGAATAATATAGGTATTCTAGTTTTATAAGTTTCGCTTTCCGCGCTTCCGTAGTGTAAAATGTCACGCGGGCGGTCCGGACTGTTGAACGGATTACCGGAATCAGGGGGCCTACCGCAAAAACCGAAATTGGTATAAGTAGATAGTTTCATTGCAAGCGGGGGTCGGACCCCATCGTGTGAGTTCAATGTCGGGTAACTGTTCCTGTTTTTTCTATTCCTTGACATTCTTAATAAATTTATTTCGAGGTGGCATCAAAGAGAAAATAAGACCAAGAGTGCTCACTCCATACACCGGTTTTGACAACACACTTGAAAATAATAAAAAAACAGCTAATGAAAAGAAAGACTGAAAGAGAATGGGCTTTAAAACAGAAATAGCCGTAGCGCAAATTATCCAACCCGAAAAAGAACCCAAAGGACATCTTACAAAAAGAAATGAAATCCCACCAAAAACATTTAATGTAAAGTGTTGCCAAGACTAACATGCGTCTATAGTTTTTACACTAAAAATTCCGTTACTCCGTTACTTTTACTCCGTTTATCCTTAAATTAAATTAAATATTATAGGACATTATTACACAAATTGACTTAGTCCCACAGTAAGCTCAATAAGGCTTGTGTTGTAGGTACCTAGATAACGATATATATAATATATTATAATTATAAATACTTAAATACATAGAAACACCCATGACTCAGAAACAAATATCCGTGTTCATCACACAAATATATGCTCTTACCAGGATTTGAACCCGGGACCATCAGCTTCATAGGCAGGGTCACTACCCACTAGGCCAGACCTGTCGTCACCCCTTATCCGTATCCTAACCCCTTAACTCTATAAATCCTAACTGTACAAGCTCTAACTCAATAAAGCCATCTTGGTTAAACAGTACAGCTTGGCCGTTTCGTTGCTGTGACATTCATTAGACCTATATTCTCGTGGTCAACATTTGTAACAGCAGTTAAATGGCCATGTTGTACTGTTTACCCAAGGTGGCTTTATAGAGTGTTGTCTTTACTTAGTGTCCAGTTGGCAGCTGTAAATAATATAGTTTACAATCTCCGGTGGCGCTGGGGTAGCACTAGGACATGACATATACGTTATTGACGAAGTGAAGTGCGCTGTCAGTGATTTGAAAATTTTCATCAGTCAAAAATTATTTAAGGAATTTTTATGGACACTTTTCATACACATGTATTGTTCTCCTTACTTCTACCCTCCATAGTAATGAGATTTTACTATTGACACTAGAATAATTCTGGTTCAGTTTTCTTTATATGTATAGTTAGAAAGAGAGCGCTTTAGGTGTGAAGTTAGGTACGTATCGAAAACTACACGAACAATAAAGTAAAAACGTTAGTGACTCATGGTACCAGTTAAAATTTTTAGTACCATATGTAACCGCTTGAAGCTCTGCTATCGAGAGCGTAACTTACTTTCTATGCATCTCGCTCGTACTCGCATATAAGTTAAGTACGAGCGAGATGTATAGAAAGTAAATTACGTTCCCGATATATATACACGCTATGTCAGTGTTGACACTGTCAGTGACTCATGGTACGGGTACTTGGTAGCCACACTAATATGGATTTCCTCAAAGTAACCTCTGATTCCAACAAAGTCACACTTAGATGGGTACCAGGACACTCCGACATTAACGGAAACGAAGAAGCGGACGAACTTGCTAGAAAGGGCGCAGACACACCCCTGGTCGGCCCAGAACCGTTCTGTGGAATCACAAAACGGGATGCATATTCACTGCTCAGCAATTTAGAAAAAATAAGGGCAAATTAAAGGTTGAACACGCCAAAACGTGGGCATACATATGTACTTATATTTTTTTTATTTACGACTATACAAACTATTTAGTAATATATTTATAAACTAAATAGTATGATCAACAAAAAATATTATGACAGCATGTCACTTCGTACATTCGTTTTCACGATGGAGAGCCCTGAACTTCAGCAGCGTGAAATGGTTTTGCTCAAACACACAGAAAATCCCCTTCTAAGCTACAGAGCACTAGCAAAGTTAGTGAAATATCCACAATCCACTGTTTGTTCTGTTTTAAAAAAGTTCCGGGAACGGTTTACTGTAGAACGGAAGTCAGGTACTGGCGGAAAGCAAGACGTAAGACACAAAAAAAAAAGAAGCCAGGGTTTTACAGCTTTTTAACACAAATCCGAAGATTTCGTCACGGGATGTCGCTAAAAAGGTACAAATGTCACAATCTTATGTACAAAAAGTAAAGACAAGAGCTGGGTTAAGGTCGTACAAGGCTCAAGCTGCACCTGATCGCAACGCTATACAGAATTTGACGGCCAAACGAAGGGCAAGAAAGTTATACGATAATTTCTTAACAAAATTTAAATGCATCGTGTTAGACGACGAAACGTACATAAAAGCTGACTTTAAACAGATACCAGGCCAGGAGTTTTATACTAGTACGAGTCGAAAAAATGCTCCTGAGGACTGTAAGTTAAAAAAGAGGTCCAAGTTTCCGAAAAAGTACTTGCTTTGGCAAGCTATTTGCAGCTGCGGTAAAAAAAGTCGATCATTTATCACTACAGGCACTGTAAACAGCGAAATTTACAAAAAAGAATGTTTGGAGAAGCGACTTTTACCCTTTCTAAGAAAACATATTTCGCAACCATTGTTTTGGCCTGATCTTGCAAGCTGCCACTATGCCAAAGCTGTGTTAGACTGGTACAAACAGAATGGTGTTGCTGTGGTACCAAAACACTGCAATCCTCCTAATTGCCCTGAACTCAGGCCTATCGAGGAATATTGGTCCATAATGAAAGGGATATTAAAAAAGAAGGGCGGGCAAATCAATTCCGTGGCTGATTTGCAAAAAACATGGACTTGGGCTGGTAAAAAGTACCCTGACAATGCCGTGCAAACCTTGATGAGCCGCATTCGACGCAAAGTGAGAGCAATGGCGTATTCAAAGCATAATTAAAACACATTTGTATGTTTATAAATGTACGATAGTAGTGTAAGCCAATGTAATAATATTTTTTTTTAAATGTACTTGATTATGTTTTTATTGACTATTTAATATGCCCACGTTTTGGCGTGTTCAACCTTTATTGGTGGAAGTTCGTAAAAGGACAAGAACACTCGAAAGCTCTAATCAAAGGGTTCAACAGCAAAACTGCTAGGGAGCTTCTAGGGCTCAAAAGACACAAAGCCTGCGCGGTGACCAGAATTTTGACTGGACACTGTAAATTGAACAAACACATGTTTCAAATCGGAAAGAAACAAGACGCGACATGCAGGTTCTGCCATGAGTCAGAGGAGACTGCAATGCACATTCTCTGCTCCTGTGGTACCACTAATGTCAAAAAGAAGTACCCACCTAGGGCGGCATGTATTGCAACCCTATGAGGTACAGAACATTACGGCCCAAAGAATCTGGAATTTCCTGGATTCAACGGGCATCAGTAATGAACTTTAAAGGGCTGTCACAATAGACCAATGCCTGGTCGACGTGGCATTCAAAGGCCCACAAACTACAATAATAATAATAACCTCTGATTCTATTAATAATAGTGTTATCGTCAAAGCATTTATAATAAGGAAAAAACTGTAATGCAGTTTGCGGTAGAAGGGTTCCGTGAGGATTTTAGTCAGATTAATAAATACTCCTAAAAACTTTATACACGTAGTTAATAAAATAACTATTCGTTTTTAACAAGGTATGGACAACGAGTTACACGAAAAAGTTGTTAGATCTAAACAATAAGTAAGTAAATATTCTTTATTGCACCAATAATTATACATTTGACATACATGTAACACCTCAAATAACTTTTAAAGGAAAATAGAACCAGGTAACAACAGGTGGTCTTAACGCTAAAAAGCGATCTCTTAACTTAAAGGTTGAACACGCCAAAACGTGGGCATACATATGTACTTATATTTTTTTTATTTACGACTATACAAACTATTTAGTAATATATTTATAAACTAAATAGTATGATCAACAAAAAATATTATGACAGCATGTCACTTCGTACATTCGTTTTCACGATGGAGAGCCCTGAACTTCAGCAGCGTGAAATGGTTTTGCTCAAACACACAGAAAATCCCCTTCTAAGCTACAGAGCACTAGCAAAGTTAGTGAAATATCCACAATCCACTGTTTGTTCTGTTTTAAAAAAGTTCCGGGAACGGTTTACTGTAGAACGGAAGTCAGGTACTGGCGGAAAGCAAGACGTAAGACACAAAAAAAAAGAAGCCAGGGTTTTACAGCTTTTTAACACAAATCCGAAGATTTCGTCACGGGATGTCGCTAAAAAGGTACAAATGTCACAATCTTATGTACAAAAAGTAAAGACAAGAGCTGGGTTAAGGTCGTACAAGGCTCAAGCTGCACCTGATCGCAACGCTATACAGAATTTGACGGCCAAACGAAGGGCAAGAAAGTTATACGATAATTTCTTAACAAAATTTAAATGCATCGTGTTAGACGACGAAACGTACATAAAAGCTGACTTTAAACAGATACCAGGCCAGGAGTTTTATACTAGTACGAGTCGAAAAAATGCTCCTGAGGACTGTAAGTTAAAAAAGAGGTCCAAGTTTCCGAAAAAGTACTTGCTTTGGCAAGCTATTTGCAGCTGCGGTAAAAAAAGTCGATCATTTATCACTACAGGCACTGTAAACAGCGAAATTTACAAAAAAGAATGTTTGGAGAAGCGACTTTTACCCTTTCTAAGAAAACATATTTCGCAACCATTGTTTTGGCCTGATCTTGCAAGCTGCCACTATGCCAAAGCTGTGTTAGACTGGTACAAACAGAATGGTGTTGCTGTGGAACAAAAACACTGCAATCCTCCTAATTGCCCTGAACTCAGGCCTATCGAGGAATATTGGTCCATAATGAAAGGGATATTAAAAAAGAAGGGCGGGCAAATCAATTCCGTGGCTGATTTGCAAAAAACATGGACTTGGGCTGGTAAAAAGTACCCTGACAATGCCGTGCAAACCTTGATGAGCCGCATTCGACGCAAAGTGAGAGCAATGGCGTATTCAAAGCATAATTAAAACACATTTGTATGTTTATAAATGTACGATAGTAGTGTAAGCCAATGTAATAATATTTTTTTTTAAATGTACTTGATTATGTTTTTATTGACTATTTAATATGCCCACGTTTTGGCGTGTTCAACCTTTACCTACTTGTTTATTTTTTTAGGGTTTCGTACCCAAAGGGTCAAACGGGGTCCCGTTTACTGAGACTCCGCTGTCCGTCCGTCTGTCACCAGGCTGTATCTCATGAACCGTGATAGTTAGCCAGTTGAAATTTCTACAGATTATGTATTTCTGTTGCCGCTATAACAACAAATACTAAAAACAGAATAAAATAAATATAGCTTTCCAATCTCGAGGTTCTCATCCAATCACCGAAGTTAAGCAACGTCGGGCGGGGTCAGGACTTGGATGGGTGACCGTTTTTATAGATAATGGTACGGAACCCTTCCTGTGCGAGTCAGACTCGCACGTGGCCGGTTTTTTTTTTTGTTTATAAAGGTGAGTACTGGTGAGTAAGATGAGGTTGGAAACCTTCACAGCATTTTTGAAGATAACTGGCAGCGGTTTTAGATTTGAATTCAGAATTTTCGCCTTGCTAAATGAATAAAGATCTGCCGACCAACTGCCGACGGCCATTCCGAAGCTGGCCACCATCTAGAGTAGTTGAAATTGTAATCCTGCAAAAAGAAGAAAATCCGGGGGCCCGGCCGTGCCCCCGCCAAGACGAGACAAAGGTCAAAAGGCAGTGCCTATCTTTTCTCGGCACGTTTCGTCGTATTTTCGGACCCTCGTAGTTTCGGTTTGAATAACGCTAGAGAGCTGAAATTTTTAAGATACTATGTAGTCAGTAGACTTATCAAAAATACCAAGTTTTATTGGGCTACCTATTATACTTTAGATTTTATAGATACCCTAATTTTCTTTTCACTGTCCGAGCCATATAGAGACGAGGCATGTAGAGACGGGTCTGTATTTTAATACATATGGTCCAGAGAAATTTGCAACTTTCACCCTGCAACTCCTTAAAATGGGGATACCTAAAAATACCTACAAACCTGAAAACATTGGTTCCTGCAGTCCTAGAATCGTGAAATTTTGTGTGGTAGTAATGATTGGAATGCTAATAAAAAAACAACACTAAAAAAAAATACAAAGTGTTGCCAAGACTAACATGCGCCTATAGTTTTCACACTAAAAAGTCATCAGATCTCTTAGTACCAAGACTTTTACTCGGTTAATCCTAATCCTTTAACTCTATAAATCCTAATTTTACAAGCTCTAACTCTATAAAGCTATACAGCTTGGCCGTTTCGTTGCTGTGACATAGACATGCTCGTGGTCAACTTTTGTAACAGCAGTGAAACGGCCAAGCTGTACAAGATGATAGCTTTATAGAGTTAGAAATTGTAAAGTTAGGATTTATTGAGTTAAAGGGTTAGGATTAACGGAGTAAAAGTCTTGGTACTAAGAGATCTGATGACTTTTTAGTGTGAAAACTATAGGCGCATGTTAGTCTTGGCAACACTTTACATGAAATGTTTTTGGTGGGATATATATATTATATCAGAAATCGACGTCTGCTTTTATATTGCCCACCACAGATAGACCGTATCCCTCGTTACAGTACACAAAAAACAAATTATTTAATTACTGACATTAGTAACATAAGCCCCCCCCCCCCCCCAAATAAAGCACGATACACCGGTATTTTAAATTTTCTGTCATGTCAGTCTGAAGTCATATTGTGTTTGAAATACTGAAATAATTGTACTACGCTGGATTTTTTTTTAGTTTATTTCACAAATCACAATATACAATGTACCTATAATTAAAGTTTCGCCAAACTGTAAAACAGTTTGTTGGCGATAGAAATAGTTGTGCTACATCACATGCGATCATTTTGTTAATGGAAGTTGGTGAGAATGTGGAGGTAGATTAGAAAGTCGAACATACAGTTCTCGTAAGTCATAACTATTCAATGGAGGTACTCGTAGGTACTCTGACCTAACCATTCCTTTCCGATGCGCCCCCTTTGACGGCCTCAATCCGAGTGAACGAGGCTGCTCAAGTTACTACGTGTCCCCGCAACTTGCTATAAACTACCGTCTTGCCAACAGTACCTATACTTTATGTTATTTTCTCAACTACCCCTGTATAAATCGGGTTACGTTATAGGTAATGTTGTCATAGTAGAATTATTATTTAACTGCTATCTTAAATGTAAACATAAATAAATCATGACACAGTCACACACGAGAAACAGGTAAATCGGAGTGGCCAAGGCAGATGCAAATTTCAATATATGTACTTTTTGATATCGTACCGTTCCGTTTTTTTTATTCAAACAAAATGTATACAGTCTGACAGTCTAAACCAAATCACTGCTCAATTTAAAGTCAACTTATACGCTACGGTACACAACAGTTTTATAAAATACCACTACCATCCATCACCTCACAATACTTCAGACAGATACTAGGTACATACACTTGCCCATCGACTTGCACACAAATCACTTTCAGGGACCCATGACAGAAGCGCGTTCAGAAATTTTAGAGCGCGAATGAGTAGTGGAGATTTCAGGTGTGCTACAGTACGCGTTGCTGGAACTGCAAGAAGGTTATGGTGTCTAGGCCTAAGTTCCTGCTTGGATAGGAAAGGCACAGTCACTATCTGTGCCACTAGGTCAGGGCAGTCGGAATCTCCACGCAAAATTGCACAAGCCACTTCCGGAAGATGATAGTTACGTCTCACTTGCAGAGAGTTGGATCCCAGGCATCCTAACAGAAAGGACCATGAGCAAATTTGTATGGGCACTGTCCCCACCCACCAACAGAAACGAAACATGTCTACTATGACTTGTTACTATGACGAGGATCGCCCTATGCATGGGGTTTTCTTGGAAAACTGTATTTTCTTTTTATATATTTTTCGCTTATTTCATTGAAAGTTGCAAGCAGAAGGTTATAGAAACATTATGTTACTGGCAATAATAAACAAACTATGTGTCTTAAAAAAAGAAAAACAAAAATTCGCTTAGAGCTGTATATTTTTTATATCTACAATATCTAATACTACTTTACATATTAGACATATTATCACTTGTCACATTGTTAACTAATATTACATTACTTAAGAGTTCTGCTGGCAGAATAAAATCAGTATGCCTAAGGGCCGGTACAGACAGACTGCAACTCGACTGCAACTTGTATGGGAACTGCACGTCGACGTTGCAGTTGGAATGCAGTCGGCATGCAGTTCCCATACAAGTTGCAGTCGCGTTGCAGTCCGTCTGTCTGTACCGGCCCTTATGATACTCTGATAAGGAAAATTCAGAAATATATGTCGTTCGGGTACTATTTAGAATAAAAGTTAGGTTTGTCATTCATTTGCATTTGGCAGTTTTTTTTTCATTTGGCGGGTTTTTTTTTTTTGTCTCGCACTGTTATGGAAAATCGAAGATGTCTGGCCTAAATATATGTATGTATATTAGGAACATTATTGCTATAACCTTCTGCCTGCAACTTTGAGCGAAAAATATATAAAAACAAAATACAGTTTTCCAAGAAAACCCCATACATAGGGCAATCCTCGTCATAGTAACAAATCATCAGATTGCCAAGATCTATTGAATGAGACATGTTTTGTTTCTGTTGGTGGGTGGGGACATTTCAGCCCATGGTCCTTTCGTAGGGTACAAAAATGGATAGCACTTGTTAACACTTTTGTACAGGAATCTTAGGAATGCCTTCTGTACCTTTTCTAGAAGCAAGGCATACGTACTCTCAGCGGGACTCCACACCATGCTAGCGGCTTGAAGCTTACTCCAAACAAGTGCTGTATAAATTATATCCAGTTGCGACTGTACATACTCGAACATTAGTATTTAATAATTATTCTGTGCTTCAGGGTTCTTTCCGTTAGTGAAACCCTAATTACAACAATGTAATTTTTGTATATTTAACTTCCTTATTACGTACGTGGGCATTACGGCAGTAGTTCAAAAATTAAAGCCGTGTATCCACCATTCCATTTGATTAAACACTATGCGTGCTTCGGTGAAGCTCGCCCTTCAGCTCTGTGTCGGTTTCGCGCTGAGTCTGCCTGGACACTGTTGGCAGGAGGAAGACCCTGAGACCCACCATGAGAATGATCACACCGAGACCAACGAACAACAAAAACATCAAACTACGTGCAATGAAAACTCACCCCAAATGTATATATCAGCTGGTTACGAACAATTTTGGAATCCACAAGAAATATTCACGCTATATGTAAATTTTTTGGAAGTGACGTGTGAAGCTATCTCTGGTGCATCCAGTGACGAAATGATCCTTACGAAAGACGGAGAGAAAATATTATACACAAACGAAGAACGAAATGTCATCTCGTGGTCGACAAATGAGGCAGATATTCAAAAATCGGAATACATATGCACAGACCTTAGCGCTGGTTGCAAGCGTTCAGTAACTATTGTAGTCACACCACAACTCACAGTGTTTTCTCAAAACCTGCAGTTTTCCGAAGATGTATTCTACACCAACTACACCGTAAAATATGGTAGCTCCATGACAATATTTTGCTTCGGTCCTCCCGGCGCCAGTCTCGCCCTGGCAAAAGATGGCGAGGTATTACTAGCGGAGCATGTGAATGAAACCACAATTATGTGGTTTAATTGGAAACCAGACCTGCAAATATCGGAGTACGTCTGCATTGACCTCCACACGGCTATTAACACTAGTGTGTTCATAAGAGTAGAACCTCTAATGTATTTTCAGGCACGAAAAGAAATGATAGAACCAGAATCTGAAGTAAATTTTTTCTCATTTGGATATCCTATTGAAGTACTTTGCTGCGGACCGCGACCAGTGCTTCTCGCGAGCCCTAAAGAAAATAAAGAGTTATTCATGGAAAGCGTGAATCAGACCACAGTCCGCACGTTAATACATACCTCGAAAATAGGAATAACTGAATTTAGCTGTACTGACAGTGTATTTTCTGCCTACACGAGCAAAGTAATCGTCATAGTCACGCCGCGTATTGACGTCCTAGCACCAAATATACGTCGTTTCGAAGATCGTTATGTAATGAAGTATGGCGATCCTTTGGAAATAATTTGCTCCGCGCCTATTGCTGCACAGCTCACCTTTTATAAAAACGCACTACAGAAGAGAGAACTACAAATAATAAACGGAACCACAGTCAAGTGGGTGGGAAAGAAAAATAATCATGGACCCGAAGAATATTTCTGTTCTACGGGAGATGCAGAGACAGCCGTAAGCACTAAAGTCGATACTTTACCTGAGGTTCAGAGGTTCCACTGCATATCGCACGGCCTGCTGTATATTAATTGTTCCTGGCCATCAACAAATCGTTTAATATATAATTACACCCTCTTTTATATAAACAACCAAAACCCTACCCGTTTCTGTGAAAATCCTTCAATATATCGGTCTGAATTTAATATGTTCTGTATTTCGTACAGTATGTATGGCCCAGAATACCCTAAAGATGTGCCAATATTTATGTTCCTAATGCAAACTTGCAACGTTATTGTGTGCTCGAATCAGACTTTAAGCATCGATCACGTTTCAATCTTGAGGCTTGAACCTCCGGTTCGCCTAAAAGTAGTTAGTTTAGCACCACGAAGCGTAGCGCTCCGCTGGGATTCAACGTACGTCTCTTTTGCAGGCGCAAATTTTAAATCAAATAAAGGCGACATTCTTTATAAAGTCGAATATTGGTACCAGGCCATAGAGCGTCAGCAAATCAATTCGTCGCTAGTGACATGTTTTTTAAGAAATTGCTATATAGAATTAAAACTGCCCTGTGCAGGAGAAGTTTATGATGTTTGGATATATCAGAAGCTTAACAGAACTGTTGGGGAAGAGTACTGGTCCGACTCTAGCCACACGTCTTTCTTAACACCTCCCGCTGAAAATGGTGTCGTTGATTCTACATGTAACGTTGAACCCAGGAAGACAAGAGATGTGATGATTTATTTCATTCAAGTGTTTCGCAAGGAAGTGGGCCGAGAGTTACAAGAAATAAGAAGGAAAGTCATGTTGTTGAAACACAAAGTGTGATACGAGCTACACAGTCAGCTAACAGTATAAGTTCTTAAATATGTATACTTATGTTTTTTATGTGTTTCTTACCTTAGAACTTCGTAATTTTTTTACAAATTTGGAAAATTATTTTTTGTTTTAAGTATATATTACATGCAGAGATTTTTGGATTTTCATTGACAAACTAAGCATTTTCACTCAATAAGTGGAACTGCTGATCAGCCGGTGGTGCTGGTGCTGGTGAGCTGCTGCAGAACTGAATTCTTCAACGGCGCGTACCTATTTCACTTTTGGCGATTTGTCTACTTCGTTCAATGTGTGAAGTAAGTAATTTTTTGTAATAGTCCAGTTCTGATGATGAGAAAATGAGGGAACTCCTCAACACTTATAAGAATACTTAATACCTATAGCATAAGTGCATACTAACATACTTATGAGTCTAAAGTTACTTGAAATAAATGATTAAATAAATAAAAATAGCGTCTTTTATCTCTCTAAACACCAAGCATTTGCATTTTTTTCAAACAGTGCTAAACTTCATGAAGACCAGAATGTAACATTAAAATGATTGCCAGTCTAAGAAACTAGTTACAATGAAATTCCGCAACATGGCGCATGATCATATATTCCTGGTCAGGCTTTACCTAAGTTGGCAACGATTTTGATAGCCCAGCTATTGCAAGTTTTAAGTAAACGTCATAATTTCATAGAAGTTTGACGTTTAAAATAACACTTGCACTATCTGGTCTGTCAAAATCGCTGCCATCTTATCTTGGTCTGACTCTAAGCATGATTGTGAACAGCGCATCGGTAAATTGCCTAATTAATTTGCGCGACCTGTGTGATTTGTATATGTTGTTTTCATTTGGCTACGGAACCCTAAAAATGTAAAAAAGCTAATATTTTTGTATTTCTTTTCGACGGATGGAGATCAAATCGATAAAATGTTATGTTTATACATTAATGTAATTTACGAGATAATTTAATCTATAAATTATGTTTGGTGTGACAAAACCTCTTTGAACTAACATTTGAATCCTAATAGTTGGTTAAAAAAAATGTATTACTCGACCAAATTGAGAAGGCTCCGTTTCCATGCATATTATTTGCAATCAGTTACCTTCTTAACTCAGTCGGATAATATAATGAAAAAGTCCCAAGTGTAATATACTGAAAAAGCACGCGTGTTTAATGTCTTATGAGCCAAAAATCGGTGGAATAAAAACATCGTTTTGAGCAAGTGTGTTGAAATAGGACATTACGATACAAGTGCAAAAAATAGGAAATTCGAAACGAGTGGCGATAAATTAAAACACGACCGATGGGAGTGTTTTAAATCGACACGAGTTGCGGATTACCTATTCGCACATGTATCGTACAACGTTTTACAGTACATATGGCCCTTTAAATGTTCGACATAGTAACGTAATATGCTAATATTCGCACTAGTGCGGTAAAGTAGCACCATATGTACTGTAAAGTTTTATGAACAACTGGTGCAAATTATAATTCGTTAACTAAAATACTACACGTTTTAATCTAGCCATGCATGATATGGTAAATCTTTTAAATGCATGTGTATATTTTGGGGATTTATAGTGTATTATGTAGTTTAATACATAATAAAAATACAATGACGTCACGTTTTCTGTGACTCTTAGCTTTATTTACAAATGAAAATGCAAATGCACCAACGTTAAAACACCTCCGAACCAGCTCAATTGAGTCAATTAGATAGCTATTGTAAAAAGACAATTTACCTATCTAGTAAGGTATATATAATTTGAATAAATGATAAAAAAATACCAGGAAACCTTGGTAAGGACTGTCAGAAGATGCTGGTCCAAAAATATAAATACGGTGAAATATACACGGTGTAACAGAACCCCAAAGAAACACGTTTTAACCACGCATTTCCGAGGCCAAAAAAAAAGAGTTTATGTAAATTATTAATAATTTATTATATTAGAAATTTATAATATTTTTTTATTGTTTCATTTTTTTTAATGTATTTGTACATAAAAAGTAATTATTATTGGTAAATCTGGCATTTAAAATGGATTTTCCTGTTTTTTTTTTTCGTAAAATATAGTTTTTGCAAAGTGACAAGTAACCACTTTTTGGCATCTATCAATAAGATTATTTAGACTACGCCCAATTATGGCACTATCTCCATTAAAAAGGCGTTTGCACTGAGTGATAATGCGGCGAGCGTTTTGGGCATCTTTGCGCCTGGAATTTTGTTTTGTGCGCTAGTTCTCGTCCAATTTTAGGACAAACTTAGTAACGCCAAAAAAATTAGAGTACCTTTATCTATTATTTTACTCATATTATCTACTTAAGGTTAATATTACGTGATCATAAATGAAATTATAACGTTTTAAAACAACACTTGCAGATTGTGCTATGAAACACGCTGCAGACTTAACTTAGCCCGACCTAAAAACCTAAGTTAATCGTTGTCACAACTTCCCATGTGAGTCACCACCGGGTTCTAAACAGGTGGCCGATTTGTATTTAAACACGTGCTGAGTTTAGTTAAACAACAGTTTATATTATCACAAATTGTTGAATATCATTTCCTGCGGTTTACCTAATTGACAATTGTCAGCCATTTTGTAAAGATGGCGACGTGTCTTTATACGCTGGTGGCGGCTGTTTTGTGCTGCAGATTGGTTAATTCTTCAGTAAGTATAGTTTTTTTAATGAATGTTGAGTTCAATAGAAATGTCAAAATATTATAAAATAACTATGGAGTGTGGAATTAAGAGTAGTGGCATCTCTTATGGTAGAACTGTTGCAAGTGTCCAGCTGTCAGTTATAAATAATAGTTCCAAATCTCTCCAGAGTAGCGCTAGAGTAGCTAAGAACCTAGGCGTCATTGACGGAGTGAATTGCGCTGTATAGATTTGATTTTTTTGTTCAAGTACTCTGTACTCTAGGTATTGTAGCGCCACCTATTTAAAGTTTTCTGATGACACTTTTTGATACATGGAGATTGCGTTCCTTATCTCCACCTTCCGTAAAAAAAACATTACAGATTTTGTTAGTGTTTAACATATTTACAATGTCTGACATTTTTACAAAAGTTGTATTCATTTAAATACTTATTATTAATTGGGACGAAATTCTTTTCGTTATCTTGTTTTGGACCACCTTGTCACGCTTGTATTTATGTATTTAATCAAATAAATTAAAAGTCGAGTGCTATTGCATGTCTTTTTAGCTGTAGATTACATTTACCATGAGAAAAATTAAAAACTAAATTTCATGTCATACAAAAAGCTAGACTCCGTCACACTTTTTGGGGCAAAAAACAAGACAACGAAAGGAATTTTAAGATAATTAACATATATAGTCTGTCAAGCCATTTCCTTGAGTTGAATAACGCGGCAAATTTAAAAAATGTAAGCGCGAAGGGTTATCGTCTTTGCGTCACATAGAAAATATGAATTTCGCGCCTTTTTCTACTGACAAAGTTGTTTGACCGGCTATATTTTATTTTACTAAGTGTATAAACTATAGATAAAATTATGATTGTCCTTAAAAAAGAGGGTGATTACACTGATTTCGTAGTATTTAAGATTAATTGGCTTCTTAAATTTTTATTGCCATTTCTATTGAACTTTAATTGACTTTTATATGATGGATTGTAATCCGTAGGTACTAATATTTATAATTATCCGAAAGTATGTCTGTGTCTATTAGATACCTCTGCGACACCGATTTCATTGTATTTTGGTATATAGGTAGAGATAGTTGGAGTCCCGGGGAAGGATATAGGATAAATTGTATCCCAGAAATCATCTCTTAAGGCACCGTAGCTTCATGTTCTTCAATCACTCTGACAGAGTGTATTAAGCGTGAGCGAGATGGATGTGCGTAATCGGGAACGCGGATATCATGTTTTTGAATTTTAATTTGTTGTAAATTTTAACAAAAAAAAAGTGGCCAAGTGCGAGTCGGACTCGCGCATGAAGGGTTCCGTACCATTTAAGACGTATTAAAAAAATCTACTTACTAGATCTCGTTCAACATTTTACCACTTTGGACACACATTTTACCACTTTGGAAGTGTCTCTCGCGCAAACTATTCAGTTTAGAAAAAAATGATATTAGAAACCTCAATATCATTTTTGAAGACCTATCCGTAGATACCCCACACGTATGAGTTTGATGAAAAAAATAATCATTTTATTTTATGACTTATTAAAAAAACTACTTACTAGATCTCGTTCAAACCAATTTTCGGTGGAAGTTTGCATGCTAATGTATATCATATATTTTTTTTAGATTTTTCATTCTGTTATTTTAAAAGTTACAGGGGGGGGGGGGGACACAAATTTTTTCACTTTAGAAGTGTCTCTCGCGCAAACTATTTAGTTTAGAAAAAAATGATATTAGAAACCTAAATATCATTTTTAAAGACCTATCCATAGATATCCCACACGTATGGGTTTGATGAAAAAAAATTTTTTTTAAATTTTATGACGTATTAAAAAAAAAACTACTTACTCGATCTCGTTCAAACCAATTTTCGGTGGAAGTTTGCATGGCAATGTATATCATATATTTTTATTAGATTTTTCATTCTGTTATTTTAGAAGTTACGGGGGGGGGGGGGGGGGGGGGACACACATTTTACCACTTTGGAAGTGTCTCTCGCGCAAACTATTCAGTTTAGAAAAAAATGATATTAGAAACCTCAATATCATTTTTAAAGACCTATCCATAGATACCCCACACGTATGGGTTTGATGAAAAAAGATTTTTTGAGTTTCAGTTCTAAGTATGGGGAACCCCCAAAATTTATTGTTTTTTTCTATTTTTGTATAAACATGTTAATGCGGTTCATAGAATACATCTACTTACCAAGTTTGAACAGTATAGCTCTTATAGTTTCGGAAAGAAGTGGCTGTGACATCTTCGGACAGACAGACGGACATGACGAATCTATAAGGGTTCCGTTTATTGCCATTTGGCTACGGAACCCTAAAAAGTAATCGACGAGTTCCTTCAAAAATGAAATTGCGCATATTTAGGTATAGTTTGTGCATAAATTGTTACAAATGTTTACAGGCGTTTTAGACCTATGTTCGTGCTTTTTTCTATCGAGCCAAAGTCAGAAATCGCCCAAGACCATGTCGGGCCATGCTCAGTGTTCGCAGCGCTTTGTATTTGTACGTCTATCCATGCCAAATTGCAGCTTTCTAGGGCTAATGATCACGTAGCAAAGCAAACCGACAGACAGACGGACATGGCGAAACTATAAGGGTTCCTAGTTGACTATGGAACCCTAAAAATCAGGATTCGAATCGATGAAGTCGCTAGAGAAAATTCTCAGGATTGATAATTAAATTTTTGGCAACCGCATTGTTATCTAAAATAGCGGTACGATTTTTAAAAAACTCCGCTCTCTGAGTCCACGGCACCTTAACGACTGAAAATGGGGGGGGGGAGAAGTTAGTATATAGAATCATGAATCAATAACTTCTGAACCGATTTAGAAGAAATTTGGTTTGTAGATAATTTGAGTTGTGGGAAAGGATACATAATAGATTTTATTATTTAGCTATGTGTAATGTTTTGAAGAGATGGGTCCCGATGAGTTTCTTGCCGGTCCATATTGGGATACCCTCCTCCAAGGAGGGGGGATTTAAATCTTCTCGAGTCAGAGGTGTAGGGTTAGAGCCGGCGTAGCTTTATTTGACGTTCATAAGCGCATTGCAATATTGCCTACTTGAATAATAAACTGTCTTTATGTTTATTCCCGAAATCATCCCGTAAGGGTTTAAAAACGGAAGTAGGATCAATAAAAAGCATATTATAAGCATACTAATTCCGCGCACACGAACACGCGGGCAAAAGCTACTATATATATTCAACTAATGTAATCAAGTCTTATTCGTATCAGCAAAATATCATTGGAAATAATAGTTACTTATGAAGTTATCATCATCCTATCCAGAAGCGCTGTTTATAGTTAGACATAGGGGAGCAAAATGTCAATACAGCGAGGGCATATATTGGATCCTGAACGAAGCGAAGGATTCCATAATAAAATCTCGAGAGTAGCGAGGGATTCATAAATAGTATCCTGAGCGTAGTGACGATGTGGATGTGGCATATACTGCTTTTCACATCACCTATGAGGGGATTGTTACGTTTCAAGATATTATTTAAGGTAAAAAATATGGATGCAAAGAATAATAATAGTTTTCGATAAGAGAAAAGTGCCACTTCGATACCTCCTGGCAGGGAAGAAACGGACTTTTCCGAACAGGTGATGTAAAACTGATATTTTAACCAAAGTGTCATCTTTACAGACTCGATTCTCGGCTATCCAGGCAATTCAAACGGATTTATCTCAGATTAAAAGTGACATAGCAGAGATGATGAGTAGTATAGACTCCAAATGGATTGACCTTGCTGGCAGAATGAACTCCATCGAGTCTAGGGTCGGCGCGCTGGAAGAGAATACACAATTGAACGACATGAAAAGTCAACGACGATCTGATAAACGACTCGCGAAGGAACGAACAGTGGGTTACATGTTCCAATATTCAGGTTAATGGCGTGTCGGAAACAAATGGAGAAAAGCCGTTCACCAATTTCACTATTCTCAAAACTTTGATGAGCCTAAAGTTGCATCGTTTACGTTCCGTAGCAAACGTAACGCCAATGTCTCTGAAGAGTGATAGAGAGATGACTATTTTTATTTTATTTTATTTTTATAATGTCACTTACAGTATACACCAGACATGACACATAGGAATAGAAGAATTGAATTATAACATAACTATACCAAAAACAGTTAGTCAGAATTTAAATATAAGTACATATTATCTAATTAGTGCTAATGGTGCTCGGGGCGACTATAGCCTCGAGGTAGCGCCCGGCTGTGGCTAAGAATCTCGGTTCAGGAGTCGAAAATAGGTCTAATGAATCGTCCTGGGTCAATATGCCGTTAATAAGCTTTAGAGCTCGGTAGAGAGGTGAGTGGGAATTCGACTTGGTATTGGCGTTCGGGAGGTTGAGTAAGGGTAGTTTAGATACTATGCTACGATCATGGTGCTAAAGGGTCATAATTCTTTTCGTTGTCTTGTTTCTGACCACTCTGTCACGCTTAAACCTATGTCAAATAAATAAAAAAGTCGAGTGCTATTGTATGTCTTTCTAGCTGTAGATTATATTTTACATGAGAAAAATTAAAGACAAAATTATCTCATACAAAAAGCTCCACTCTGTCACATTTTTTGGAGACAATAAACAAGACAACGAAATCGTTTATAGTTCAAATGTAAGGTAGTTACAAAAAAGACGATTTTATGGCGTTACTCTGGTAAATAAGGAATTTAAAGAATTCCGGCTTACGTTTTCACAGTTGCGCAATGCGCGAACGGTTTTTATGCAAATGACCATCTTTCGAGTTTTAATAAATACTACCACCTACTGAAAGAGGCAAAACAACTAGCGAACCAAAAAAAAAAAAACACCTGACGGTTTCCTAGCCTTTTTCGGTAAACCCCTTAAATGTTATCATCGTCAATATGTTCAGACTCTACACAGGTGATTTTTCAAATAATAACCTTCAATATTTTACAATGTGAATATATAGGTCATACTGAGCAACTTTTACTATGGATCCAAACCCAGGAATCGCAAAAAAAAATTGATCCACCCATACACAATATCAACATCAGACTAGCCAAAAGGTATGAAACAGCTAATTTTACAAAAACAACTCGTGTAGCGATATTATCGGTTCGAGTGATTACTGATTAATCAGATACCTAAGTAAATACATTCCTAAATACAAATACAAATTGACCGAAGAGCTGGCGGCTTCCTCGCACAACGTATCAGTATTGCGATACAACGAGGAAATGCCGCCAGCATCCTTGGTACAATGCCTCAAGGGCCTATTTTAGATATAAGCTAGTTATAGTAATCATCTGTATATATCCATTATGTATATTGTTATTGTCAATAAATAGAATATTAGATAACGTTAATACAAATACCTAAAAATTAAATTTCATTAGTAAATACCTAAGTAAATTAATTTTTCGTGCTCTACTGAGAGTGGGTTGTTCTAAAAAGTCAGAAAGTTATACGTTTCTGCTTAAGAGCACTGTACTTTCTAAGTACGTTTTTTCTTTTTATTACGATGAGCAATTGAAATTTTGGTTTTAAATGGATTTGTTGTACAATTTCCATTCTGATTTTTAATTCCCAATTCCATAAATAAATAATATAGGTATTTACCTAAATTGTTTATTGAAAGTAGCCTCAAGAAATACTACTGTAGTTTATACTTAGCTGTGTTCTTTAAATGCACATGTCCTCGTATTCGAAATGAAAAGTAGAGTGTTTAACTCGGGTAAAAGTCCCCATTTCAGTCTCGCTCGGCCTATTGGCGAATCGGGCGAACTATACCTCCACAAAAATAGGTGCCTTTCCCTAGATTAACAATCTACTAATAATGTAGAGTGAAAATATCGTTTCAGGCTATAGAAAGCACAGCCTCAGTTCAGAAGAGAATGCACGAGGCCGACGAGGCCTGCTCACATCTCGGCCTCGACTATTATAGCTGCTATTTTAAGGAATTAGGAGCCGTAAGTTGTGCTTGCAAAGTTGTCAAGAGTTACATGAGTCAACCCGTCAAAGAGTAAAAACTTAAAAAGTAAGAGTCAATCCCGCAAAATTTATATTCATATTCAAATTCGTTTATTGCACGCATGTACAAATGCATAATGTCTAAGACTTATTGCTATACTTTACTTTTTCATGCTTTAATGAACAAAATTATTTTAAAATTGCTGCAATTTGATAAAATATCCTCCTAAGGCCCAGCCATAGAAATGAAAAATCCTAAATTTGCCACTAGAATTTGAACCTATAGTGCAGGGAATACAGTTGATTTTATTTTGTTTGAAAATTGAATGAAACAAACCAAATGCAACTCTGTTCCAATTGAATTTGATTTAAATTTCATCGAACTGAATAAGTCCTATTGGTAGGACCTTGGGCCTTACGAGGTTAAGTGTTATTTCATTTATATACTTAGCAAATGTTTTTAGATCTTTAGACATGCAAAGACTGCAAAGTCTCCGATTGCAAATAAGTCCAAAGGAAAAAATCATGGCCATACGTCTATTACTTTAGTTAGGTACTGATTATGCAAATTTTCCTATTTAACTCGGGTGAAAGGTACCATTTCATCCCTTGGTTAACAATTTACTGTACTAATAGCTCCATTAGGTATAGCTTATGGTGATGGAAGGGTAACTACGGAACCCTACACTGAGCATGGTCCGACATGCTCTTGGCCAGTTTTTTATTTAATAGATTGACAGCAACGGCCTGTATGTGGAGGCGGTGGGCGCCCAGCTGCTCGCCGCCAAGTGCAACCGGCTAACGACGGAACAAGTCAAGGAAATCGCTGAAGATTGCAATTCTGGTAAATCCCATCCTCTAATTTAATTTGCTAAAAATCCTGAAGTATGTATTTTATTATTTATAACAAAAGGTCGTATATCAATTTTCAGATCTCTAGTACCTATCAACATTTGCGGAACCCTCATACAAATTTTCATCCCCTGGTTTAAGGGGTTGGAGGATAAAAGTTCCAAGTTTTAGAATTTTTGTTGTTTTTGTTCTACTCGTAACACTAGCTTACATACCAAATTTCAGCTTTCTAGAACTTCAGAAACTACCCTAAGAGTTTTGATGCATCAGTGAATGAGTGAGTGAAATCGAGTTTTTTTTAGATATCAATAAAATATAAAGTATAAGAGCTATGCAACTGAAACTTATTATGTTTAATAGGACCACTATTGACATCCGAACCCGAGAATTTTGTTTATCTGAGATAATCCAAGCCCAAGTTATGAGGGTTTAAATAAACGACGAAGTGCTTCGAGAAAAGGTAGGTTGTGCCCTTGCGCTTCGCTGGACTCGTCTTGGCAGGGCACGGTATAGCCACATTTCTCTTATTTGAGTCTCAAGTACTGAAAAATGTATCCGGCCTGTAAAGATGAAGCGTAAAAATTAGCTTTATATTCCCTTAACTTTGTGATGTTTACAAGAAACACAAATTCGATGAGAGAAGCGCTGGTGGCCTAGCGGTAAGAGCGTGCGACTTGCAATCCGGAGGTCGCGAGTTCAAACCCCGGCTCGCTCCAATGAGTTTTTCGGAACTTATTACGAAAATATCATTTGATATTTACCAGTCGCTTTTCGGTGAAGGAAAACATCGTGAGGAAACCGAACTAATCTCAACAAGGCCTAGTTTACCCTCTGGGTTGGAGGGTCAGTCGCTTTCGTAAAAACTAGGGCCTATGCCAAATCTTGGGAATAGTTGTCAAGTGGACCCCAGGCTCCCATAAGCCGTGGTAAAATGCCGGGACAACGCGAGGAAGAAGGAGACAAGTTCGATGAGACGAAGAAAAGTTAACTATACTATAGAATGTGTACGACCCACTTGTACTAATTGTGTTTGTTTAAGAGCCCTCAGCCCTTATTCCTTGGAGCGTTCTCCGATTTCACGAGATAACGCTCGATAGATGGCGTTGGCGCTCGGTACGCGAGCGCCGGCAACGCGACGCGCGTTTTAATGCAGACAAGAATAATCTTGATAGTTTTCAATATAATTTCAAGCAACATTAATTTTAGTGTTATATGATATCATATGGGCACTCTTTATTGTGTTATTATTACAGTGAATGATGAGGAAGACGTTGGCGACACCGTGCGCGCAGAACTCATGCTCCGCTGCGTCGCCGACAAAGTGGATCCGGAAGGTGCGTGTAACTTAATGAACTTGCTTAATACACTTTTTAAAACGTCAAAACAGTCCCAAATTGTACCTATAATTAGCAGGCTTTCTTTGAAAAATCTCACGAGAACGATGGTGTCTAAGCTTACCCCACTCCATTGCCTAACTTGGGACAGACATAAAAAATAAAAATTATAATTAGTTATAGTAATCATCTGTATATATATCCATTATGTATATTGTTATTGTAAATAAATACTTATTCTTACAATAAAAAAAATACTACATATTTATGTACATATCTGTTGGTATTATACGCAAAAAGCAAAATTTAACAAGGAATTGGAGTCCACGAACAGCAATCAGATTGATATGTGTTTTTGAACGTACATTAATTTACAATATTAATGAATTAACTAATAAGTATAAAGCCTTCAATATTTTATTTTTCAGTTTGTGACATCCCTGTTCCGACTCAAGTTGAAAAGAAGGAGAAGATTTTACCCGTGGAAGTGGTAGAATAAGATAGAGATAATCGATTTGATTTCAGTGGTACAGTCGGCTGCAGAGACATGGTACCCTAATGCAAGTTTGTATGCAGAAAGCATACATCTACTGCAGCCTTTTGTACTTGGGGCCTTTAGAACTATGTAGTTATTTTCCTGTTAAATTGTTCTGGCATTTTAAGATACGAACATGGAGAGTAAACATCTTACGTATACCCTACATTTCTGTTTCATTTTGATTACCTACGATTAACAATATTTAGCGTTGTTGAGTGACACCACTGAACTAGCACCATTACTCTTACGACTAATTGCGCAGTTAACGGAACGAGACGTGTGATTTTGGCCAAACTCAATCAAGAGAGTTCAGTGAGAGATCCTGGCTAGGGTAGTCATCCGAGGAACTCCGGTGCCGAACGCAGCGGGCGGATCGCAGCACAGTGGATTTTGGGACCCGAAAAAGTGACATGGTTCAGTTTATCACAAAATCGAATAGGCCTACTTAAATGCACCCCAAAACAAGTTAAATTTTTTTCTGAAAACTTGTAGTATTTTTTCTAGACGAATTTCACAAACGCTCAATACGACCCCGGCAAATTATAAAAATTCTTTATATCGACAAAATGATACAGCTTAGCCAAAATCTGATGGTATAGTATCTTAGATATAATAATCTTCTATATGTGAGCTTAAATTGGCACATCAAAATGTAATATTTTAGGAGAAAATTCAATTTCCTTAATTTTTTTTGTAAATTTTTTTTCAAGGATATCCTATAGTTTGGGGATTCATTACAAGCACAGATGTATAGCTCTTTTCATGTTCTGCTTGCCTAATTTTTTTCGTATCCCTGAAGAGCGTTCTGAAATAAAAGGTTTTCCATTTTTTTATTCGTTTTCCGCGCCTAGGGTTGTCACAAAAATTTAAAATAATAGGGAATATGCATGGTACTCCAATTTAAAGTAAAGTGCTATTAATCATCAGAAATACACTTGAAACTATCATATAACTACCAAAATGTTCACCGTGTTGCAATTCAATTAAGTAAGACGTAAAAAATAAAAAAAAGTAAAACCATAAAGTACTTACTATTTATTATTAATCTTCATAGTAAAATAAAAATTATTATTAATCTTCATAGTAAAAGAAACACACACACACACACACACACACACAATCAGTTCAGTTACACTGCTCAATCAGTTTCTTCTCCTGAATCATTATAATATGAAATGTAAATATTTGAATAAAAAGCTTTGACAAAATGTATACGATGTTTAAATGTTTCTTCTTTCACAAAATCAACAAGAAGTCACTTAGGGTTGTTTGTTTTTATTGAAATTTATATGAGATCACCCTCGTGGTATGAACTTTCGAATAAAAAAAGAATTATCAAAATCGGTTAATAAACGACGAAGTTATCCTCGGACAAACATAAAAAATAAAAAAGCGACAAACATATGGTCGATTTGAGAACCTCCTCCTTTTTTTGATTTTCGTCGGTTAAAAATACCAGCAAAATAACATAATTACAGTCCACACACAAATAAACATTTATGCAAAGTGCTTTGGTGTGCTTTGCTCTTAAAGAAATTTCAGGCGCCAACTTTACTAAGAAATGTGGCAACCCTAGCATTTTTTTTTAAAGTTGTGAATCTCGGAACGACCGCTCTTTGGGGTTACGAAAAAAATTAAGCAAGTAGAACATGCAAAGAGCTATACATCTGTGCTTGTAATGAATCCCCAAACTATAGGACATCCTTGAAAAAAAATTTACAAAAAAAATTAAGGAAATTGAATTTTCTCCTAAAGTATTACATTTTGATGTGCCAATTTAAGCTCACATATAGAAGATTATTATATCTAAGATACTATACCATCAGATTTTGGCTAAGCTGTATCATTTTGTCGGTATAAAGAATTTTCCCAATTTTCCGGGGTCGTATTGAGCGTTTGTGAAATTCGTCTAGAAAAAAAACTACAAGTTATCAGAAAAAAATTTAACTTGTTTCGGGGTGCATGTAAGTAGGCCTATTCGATTTTGTGATAAACTGAACCATGTCACTTTTTCGGGTCCCAAAATCCACTGTGCGCAGGTCGAAGCAGTCGTGCGTTCGTCAAGCACTACACCGAGCCAGGCCGAGAACGGCGAGCAGGAGCCGGTCCATGTGCGAACCCACAAAAACCTTAGGATCGCCGACGACCTGGAACAACGGCGCACGGCACACAGCCTGGAACCTGCGCCATACGGCGAAAGCGGACAAACATGCCCCTTGGTAAGGTCGTGGTGCGCGAGATCGCGCTGGAGTAACGTGGAAAATATATGATTTATCTAGAAATTATCAATAAATCGCAACATTGGTAGCGGAGGTGGGGTAACAACCATCAGGTAAAATCCTTTTAAATTAGAACATTTCGCTTACTCACAATCAAAACAACTATCGATGCATAAATAGCTACTGTTACTCACCAGACAAAGCTAAACCTCAGAAATAACATTAGTCAGTTTTTGGTTTTCCTCATCCTGTAGGTATCGACGCACTGGTGACGAGTCTTCTTAGAATTACAGTGAAGTCTATCTTGTACCACTTTAGGCACAACCAAAATCGAGTTCAGAAATAAAATAGTGATTGCGTAAATTATTTGCTTTTGCAATGGCTCCTCTACACGATGGGCCATCATACTGGCCCACTAAGATAAGCCTTCGTGTAGCGGTAGTGGTGTCGATGGCTTATGGCGTAGCAGGATGGTGATGGTATGGCCACGGTGTCGGTTTTTCGTCCGCACGTCAAAGGTAGCGGGCTAGCGATGGTGCGTACGCATCTACACGACAGTGTTAATACTACACAATACCCAGAACTCTAAAGCTTAGAAATAGATAGAGACCTTTATTTGCATACCAGATACCAGTTATTTGCATCCCTCAAGTGGCCTTCATATTTTGAATTCTCGAAATGCTTGGATACTATCTCAACAAAATTGGTACAATAGTGAAATTACTACCTTTCTTAGTAAATTCAGCGATCTTTATAATGGTTGTTTTAAGAAAAAGAAAAAAAGGCTGATGCAAATTGACGCTAAAGTATCGTGGATTACGGAGGGTATTAAAACTTCAAGCAAAATGAAGCGATTTCTGAATAATTTCGACAAGGAAAGGTGTAACGATTCTGTGGACGAGTATAGGAAGAAATATATCACTATTTTCAGACGTGTTATTAGGCATGCAAAAAGACATGCCGTTAATTTGGAAATGGACAGAGCGGTCAATAACAATAGAGAAATATGGAAAATAGTGAATAGGCACAGAAACAAGTCGAAGGCTAGGACTACTGAGAGACTTATCCTTAAAACAGATAAGGTCATCGTAGATCCACAGGAACAGGCGGATATTTTCTCTAAAGTTTTCGATCACGGCGGTTCGTCAGTTACAAGTGATATTACCCTTGCTCTGAAAATGCTCGAAGATAACACGGAGAGGGTAAATACTGAAATGGTTTTTGATAGAGTGACACCACAAGAAATATCAAAATTGGTTATTAATATGAAACCCAAGTTATCGGCGGGTCATGACGAAATACCCATAACTATTATAAAGGAAAATATAGATCTTTTATCGGAACCTCTTGCACAGTTCTTTAATAACTGTCTTGAGTCAGGCCTGTTTCCGGATCATTTAAAAACTGCCAAAATTCTGCCTATCTATAAAAAAGGTTGTAGGAGTGATCCAAATAACTATAGGCCTATATCTCTTTTACCTACTGTCTCAAAAGTTTTTGAAAAGCTGTTAAAGTCAAGATTGCTGCGCCATCTGGGCATGCATGATATCCTAAATAAAAGGCAATTTGGGTATCAAAAAAGTATTGGAACTAATGAGGCTATAAGCACCTTGATTCATGACATTGTGACACAATTAAATGACAAACTCAAAGTAGCTGGAATTTTTCTGGATCTTAGCTCTGCTTTCGATACTGTGGATCACAATATTTTGTTACGAAAGCTGGAGCACTACGGAATTAGAGGCAGTATGTTCAAAATATTTGAGTCTTATTTAGCGAACAGGACACAATTTATTGAACTAAGTTCAATTGTGGGTGTCACTGTAAGGGCGGCCAGGTCAAAAACAATGATGATCAGACGCGGAGTCCCGCAGGGCTCAATACTGGGTCCTTTATTTTTTCTTGTGTTTGTAAATGACTTGATCCCTTTCGTACAGAATACAGTGCCGCAAACAAAACTAGTAATGTATGCTGACGATACTAATGTTGTAGTTTCGGCGGAAAGCATGTTTGAGTTGAATGATACAGCAAATGCGGCATTAGTGGCTTGTAATAAATGGTTCACGGCTAATAATTTAAAATTAAACACGCATAAAACCAATGTTATTTTGTTTTCCGCTACATCAAGGAAATCTGACACTTTAAGTATCACTTTAAATGGCAGCAAAATTGTACAGACAGAGGTTGTGAAGTTTTTGGGAGTCTATATCGACTCATTACTAAATTGGAAACAAGAACTCCAGACATTAAAGAATTCCTTGTGTTCAGCCTGCTATGCCCTGCGAAGTGTGCGCGATTTTATTGACAAAAATCGACTTAAAGCTGTTTACCATGCACTAGTGGAGTCGAAATTGCGATTTAGCATCAAACTTTGGGGAAACAGCTATCAGTATAACACAGAAGCTGCCTTCGTACTTCAGAAAAGAGCTATAAGGACCATAGTGCGCATACCTCAAATAGCTTCTTGCAGGAGTCATTTTGTTGATCTCAATATCCTTACTGTTCCGTCACTATATACGCTCGTACTCTTGATAGACTTACTCAAACATCTAAATAAATATGAGAGCTCATCGGACAGTGAGAAAAGAATGGCTACCAGACGTAAGGATATAAAAGGCAACATTATCCCTAGGCTCAACGTTATGAAACATGCAGCAGACTATCAGGCTGTGTTCATGTTCAACAATCTGCCTACTGAATACAAGTCTATTACAAATAGTAAAATCTTCAGTACTGGACTCAAACAGTATCTCTTGCAGAAATGTTATTACTCCATAGCAGATTTTATATTGGATGGCTGACTATTAAATATTATTCCTTGTTTTGACATGTTTAATTTTTACTTAATAATTGTGTGTATATTTTGTGTTTGACTTGTGTATTGTATTTGACTTGCAATGGAATGGTAATTTTAAAATCTTAACTATGTTTTTATTATAGTGAGTAAGGTGTACTGTACATATTCGACACAATGTATATTGTTATGAATAATAATAATAATAAAAAATAATAATAAAAAGATGCCAGTATAATGTACAATGTATATATAGCAAACTGTCTAATTTCGTGTTCGTCTAGTTTAGTTTCGGTAAGGGAAAACATCGTGAAGAAACTGGACTAACCTAAACCCAATAAGGTCCAATAATTTCCCTCTGATAGGTAGGAAGGCCTTTTGTGAAAACTAAACTAGTATTTACCAATTCTTAGTAGGTACGCTATAGGAAAATGATGATGACATCAGACAGTCAACAATTCCTGGAGAATACAAATAACGTTTTCCTTAATTCCTTTTTAGTGCCTAACCAACAAAAAGGACGGGAAAATACAAAATAGAATTGAAATAGAACAAAGCTTGATTAAATAAATCCCTAAGCATACATCACACTCGAGGGGGCATTTTGCGGGCACGTCAGTTAATAATGGCTCCACTACACGATGGGCCATCATACTAGCCCATTAAGATGGGCCAGCGATGGTGCGTCCGCGTCTACACGTGGCCTATTCCATAGTGCGTGCTCTCAACCATCACGTCACGTGGCAATCTCGCTGATCTAGCGCTGAGCCATCGTGTAGAAGAGTCATAATGTTTCCAAATAAATGCGACTGCGATATACATACATCTAAGTTTAAGAGTCTCATGAACCTAGTCCCCCTTATAGGTACAGTCAAGGTATTAAATATATACACGGACAAAGTGTTAAAAATATGTATACACTGCCTTAAAGTATAGGAAATAAGGTCGTGTATACATATTTTGTCACTTTGTCTGTATCGAGATTTAATAACTTGACTGTATAATAGAGTGCTCACTCCATACATCAGATTTTAAACCAACACGTGTATTATTTTCGTAGTCGACATCTAGCATCGAGTAGCAGAAATATCAGTACCGGTACTTGACACTACAGTTCGTTCGCGTTTAGAATGCAGTAAAATCATTACAAGCCGCCGGCCTAGCGATGCTCGTAACCAATCAAATCGTTCCCAATTAGAAAATATGCCTTCAAATGATCATTGTCAAACTATATTTTCTAATTGGGAACGATTTGATTGGTTACGGGCGTAGCTAGGCCGGCCGACAATAATGATTTTACTGCATTCTAAACGCGAACGAACTATAGATGTCTCTTGTGTCGCGACGGACGAAAATTGTATTGCAATTTACAACTAATAATTACAGGCAGAAGAAGTTGAAATTTCTGGTTAATCCGGTAATAATATTAGCTTAAAATTGTTGAGCATTAGACTTTTCGTTCGTTGCAATGTCTCTGTCTGATATGAAGAGGGAAGAGTAGCTTTTCTCTAATGTAACGAAGTAACGGTACTTTTTCTATGAAATTCCATTTCGGGAGAAAACGGTTCCCACTTACTAAATCTTAACAAATGACTTTGATTTTGATGTACATCGCTTCAGAATAATATATTCTAGGTTTATAGGTTTCGTTTTTTGAAAAAAAAAATTTTTTTTTGTTTTACAAATTTTGAAAAAAAGGAAATCCTATAAACTTAGTTTTTCATTGTGTCAATAACATACTAAAAAATCATGGAGAATGGAAAAAAAAATTTGAGTTGGGCAAACGTTTTCTCTTTTTGTACTGACGATTACGTTGTATAGGTACTTCCCTCTTAAGTACTTTACTCGCTCTAATTTCTTGGTAACTAAAATAACTTTTAGCAACGAACACATAGATTATATCGCAGTCGGATTGTATAATCCACCGTATTACATTACGGCGAGTGATGAATTTAAACGATTACCCAGATTGACATTGTGATACGTTCCTCAACGTTTATCCGCATTGTACTACTATTTAGATTGTAGGGAGACCATACTTGCAAAATAAAATAATGTCTAAATGAAAACAATTTTAAAAAGAAAATGGTAAATATACATTATGTTACGTTTCAACGTAGATGTTCATGCCAAGTTTCATGCAATTTTAAAATGAGAACATAATTTTGTATTAGACCGGCTTTCTAGCGGCGAGTTCGTGTCACTCTTAAACATTGAGAAATTCTCCAAATCTGAGTCACCATCCCCTCTTCTAAACAAGCTAGTCGGTATATAAACACATGCAGAGTTAAGTCACATAGCACTTTTAATAATAGAACATAATTTCCCCGCGAGTCATTGACAGTTGGCAGCCATTTTTAAAGATGGCGACGTGTGTTTACTTGCTGTTGGCGACTGTTTTGAGCTACAGCTTGGTTGGTTCGTCTGTAAGTAAAGTTTTATAATCATTTTAATTTTATTAATACCTCTCTCGTCGAATTATGGTCCCTATGACAGTGCCTTCAAGTCTGTCTAGGTTAGACTTATTTAAAAAAATAAACAAAAATAGGTACCTATGCTTTTATCGTATTTGCATTACTCAAATGTTACATTTCTAAATAAATTAATAAGTTATCGAAAAAATGTCTAAATAGTTATTTGTGCAACAAGAGAGGAAAGTTGGTTTTTCTTGCGAGTGTTGATTTTGAGTCCCGAGTAAGCGAAAGATTCTATAATTGAATCGAGATCAAAAACACGAGATGTAAAATAACTTAACTCTCGTGTGACACATACAACTTTTCACCTCGAGAACATATTAAAGGTCAAAAAAAGCGGCCAAGTGCGAGTCGGACTCGCCCATGAAGGGTTCCGTACCATTTATGACGTATTAAAAAAAAACTACTTACTAGATCTTGTTCAAAGCAATTTTCGGTGGAAGTTTGCATGGTAATGTATATCATATATATTTTTTTGATTTTCATTCTGTTATTTTAGAAGTTACAGGGAGGGGGGACACACATTTTACCACTTTGGAAGTGTCTCTCGCGCAAACTATTCAGTTTAGAAAAAAATTATATTAAAAACCTCAATATCATTTTTGAAGACCTATCCATAGATACCGCACACGTATGGGTTTGATGAAAAAAGATTTTTTGAGTTTCAGTTCTAAGTATGGAGAACCCCCAAAATTTATTGTTTTTTTTTTTCTATTTTTGTGTGAAAATCTTAATGCGGTTCATAGAATACATCCACTTACCAAGTTTATAGTTTCGGAAAAAAGTGGCTGTGACATATTGGACAGACAGACGGACATGACGAATCTATAAGGGTTCCGTTTTTTGCCATTTGGCTACGGAACCCTAAAAAATTTAACATCAAGTAAAGTTAACCACATTTATTTACATTAATGAATGAAAGGCATCATCATTATGACGAAAGCTTGTCTCACTCCCTGTAGGGCTAAGATGGTCGGCGTTGTATAATATGTCACCATGCCTGTCACGTTCTAACAAGCATGTAAGCGCGAAAGTGACGGGCATAGTGACAAGTGATAAAAATGGAACCATGCTGCCACCGCTGAAGTGACGAAACTGCGACTTTCGTGACGAAAGTAGGCTTGTTCGAGCTGCCGAGATGAAAAATATTTTACGTGACAGTTTTACGTTAGTACAGCCGCCATCAGATATATCGGAGCGGCCGAGGTGCTCAAAAATATCTGAACACGCACTCTAACGCCTTAACAATAAAGGCGTGTTCAGATATTTGTGGGCACCTCGGCCGCTCCGATATATCCGATGGCGACTTTACAACGGAGTATTAAAAATTAACTGTCATAGAGGTCATTATTCAACGCGAGAGGTTATAAGACTTATAAGTTATGTAATTAGTAATGTATGGGTCTTGTTATCCATAAGCGCTGGTGGCCTAGCGGTAAGAGCGTGCGACTTGCAATCCGGTGGTCGCGGGTTCAAACCCCGGCTCGTACGAATGAGTTTTTCTGAACTTATGTACGAAATATCATTAGATATTTACCAGTCGCTTTTCGGTGAAGGAAAACATCGTGAGGAAACCGGACTAATCCCAACAAGGCCTAGTTTATCCTGTTGGAAGGTCTGATGGCAGTCGCTTTCGTAAAAACTAGTGCCTACGCCAAATCTTGGGATTAGTTGTCAAGCGGACCCCAGGCTCCCATGAGCCGTGGCAAATGCCGGGACAACGCGAGGAAGAAGAAGAAGATGGGTCTTGTTATCCGAAATAAATGATTAAATAAAATAAAGTTATAATGTATGATCCTTCGGCATCAATTTTTTTTAGAAAATAAATATTTTGTCGCTAACTGTTAGTACAGCATCAGTATATATTTATAGCAGAGGTGCTAAGCTACTAGTTTTGCTGATTGTACATTGTACATTTTTATAAGACCATGTGTTATCGATCGTTGATATGACGTTCAAAATATACCAATATATCTTGGAGTGAGTTCTCTTGATGTTCAGGTAGGAAGGTATATAGAAATGTCTAAAAGGATTCGGCTTCGCCTCGGCCGACAATTAGATGTGATCAGTAGCTTTCTCATTTGCTGGCCAATGTGTGTATTTTACTATATTTCATTATTATACTATATTTCATTCCTGATGCTCTGAAAGTCGGTCGTTGTTGTTCTAATAAGTGTGCAGAAAATGATACGTTTCGGATCTAGAGCACTTTCTGAGTACTATTTATTAAAAAGTAATTAAAATTTTGGTTTTGTTGTACAATTTCCATTCATTCATTCATTTTTTTTCTTATTCGTGAAGTATCGTCATTTATCAGAACAATCTGATAAATGAAGATATTTTTACCAAAATGTTTAACTGTAAGTTATCAAGAAATGCTACTAAAGTTTATACTTAGTCGTTTTATTAAATGCACATGTATTTTACTTTCCTCGTATTCGAAATGAAAAGTAGAGTAACATCCGTTGGTCAACAATCTAATATTATTTCTACGCGCGAGGGAACAGAAAAGTCGCAACTTCGTTTTGCGCAGCGAGCCGTAAGTTGCAGAGAGCCGGAGAGCAGAAAAAATTTACTCTAAAATAAATAAATAATAATATATTGTAATTAATGCCTTACTTAATTAATGGTATACGCTTTAAGGAAAACCTTAGCCGTTTTAGACTTTATCGACTCGCAAGCCGCTCAGCGATAAGGAATATCCGGCCGGATTATGTGTACCTATTTGAGTGGGAGCTATTTAGTTATACCCGCCGTTATATTTCTTGAACGTAATCTTAGAGAAATAAGAAGTAATAGAATGCTCACTCCATACATCAGGGTTGGTACCAAAATGCTTATTATTTCCGCATCGGGTAGCGGAACTCTCAGTACTGCTACTCGACAATAGATATCGCGGCGCAAACAAAAAGTCTAATGCTCAACGATTTTCCGCTAATATTATAACTAGAGTAACCTGAACTCTATTTTCAACTCCTACGCTTACTCTGGTTATAATATTAGCGGAAAATTGTTGAGAACTTCTTATTTCTCTATGACGTAATTAATCACATTTGTAATTTTATATAATTTACATATGTTTATCCTATTAATTATAACAATTTGTAATGTAAAATGTATCCACGAATGTTGCGTCGATACAAACCCGATAAGGTTTCTCGGCACTTTTCTGTTTAATTAAATGTATGATCGTTTATGGAATGAATAAATAAAATATTATTATGTCAATAAAAAATATAATAAAATAAAATAATACAATATTATCGTTTCAGATGATAGAAAGGAAAGCTTCAGTACAGAAGAGAATACACGAGGCTGTCGAGGCCTGTTCACATCTCCAGGGCCTCGACTACTATACATGCTGTTTTAAGAAGTTGGGATCCGTAAGTGGTGGTTACAAAGTTTAATAGGGTCTCCCCACGTTATATCGACACGAAATGGAACGGAAAACAGTTGTATGTCTGCGAAATATGCGGCAATCATGGGACAATTAAGAGAAAATTTGGAGTATTTTAGTTATTTCACCGACACCCGTAAAATTTCTACCACTTTAAGCATTAAAAGTTGAATATCTTATTCGTCCTTTATGTATTCTATGTATTTAATGAAAGCTACTGCCATTAGTTTCAATATTATAAACGAATTCAAACTGTGTTTTTTTTGCTCCAGTCATGGGATGTATGGCACTATTAATTTTCAAACTAAAAAATACCAATTAAAAATTAAACTTAAGTAGCTCTTTGGCTCGTGTTTATGGTAAATGCTGCCAGCGTTTAAAAACGGATACTTAGTAAAAACTTGCTTTACAGGATTTGTCTATATAGTTGTTAGCTTTGTAGCTGGCCCCCAACGGCTTATCCTTTGTCTATTGTAAAACCGCGCGTGCCACTACCTGCAAAAAAGGGCCGGGTAACTTTAAGCGGTTATTGAATTACAACTGCTATGGTAATTGAAATAAGATTCAAAATGAACAAATGGAAAAATAATTTGTGATTTCTTGTGTGGTCCCTCTACGGTTACTGAGTGCCGGCGAGTCGAACGCTACCGAACCAGTCTGAAATGTGTCCTTGATATGCGAAACAACGACGCGTTATCAAAGAGCGCACTTACACTGGTTCTTTGAGCGTTGCACTAGCCCGCGCTCAGGTGCTAATTAGAATTATACGACCCTTTTTAGGGTTCCGTAGCCAAATGGCAAAAAACGGAACCCTTATAGATTCGTCATGTCCGTCTGTCTGTCCGATTCTGTCACAGCCACTTTTTTCCGAAACTATAAAAGCTATACTGTTCAAACTTGGTAAGTAGATGTATTCTATGAACCGCATTATGATGTTTACACAAAAATAGAAAAAAAACAATAAATTTTGGGGGTTCCCCATACTTAGAACTGAAACTCAAAAAATCTTTTTTCATCAAACCCATACGTCTGGGGTATCTATGGATAGGTCTTTAAAAATGATATTGAGGTTTCTAATATCATTTTTTTCAAAACTGAATAGTTTGCGCGAGAGACACTTCCAAAGTGGTAAAAAGTGTCCCCCCCCCCCCCCCCGTAACTTCTAAATAACAGAATGAAAAATCTAAAAAAAATATATGATATACATTGCCATGCAAACTTCCACCGAAAATTGGTTCGAACGAGATCTAGTAAGTAGTTTTTTTTTAATACGTCATAAAAATTTAAAATTTTTTTTTTTTTTCATCAAACCCATACGTGTGGGGTATCTAAGGATAGGTCTTCAAAAATGATATTTAGGTTTCTAATATCATTTTTTTCTAAACTGAATAGTTTGCGCGACAGACACTTCCAAAGTGAAAAAAAAGTGTGTCCCCCCCCCTGTAACTTCTAAAATAACGGAATGAAAAATCTAAAAAAAAAAAAAAAAATGCAATGTAGATGTGGTAGGTAAACTTGCCTTAATGCTGTTGCCAAGCGTGCCGGTAAGCGGGTGCAGGTGCTGAGATAAGTAACAAACACTAAGCGTTCGTTTTGCACACACGGATTTATTGTTTATTACGGCACACAGAAGAAACAGTTAGCACAATACACACAGTCAATAAAGAATAGAAGGAGAAAGAGCGAAAGCGAAAAGAAAGCAAACTATCTAACACAATGCAAGCGGAATGCAGTTCGGCTTGGAAGCACAGTAAAGCGCATGCGTCTCGCGTCGCGGTCTCAGAGATACTGAGTGCGCCTGCGGCGGCGGGCGCAATACATCGCTGTCAGCGCTGCAGCCGAAGGCCGCCCGTTAGACCGTTGCGTACGGCGCACAGCGCTTACAGCGGGACTCGATCAATTTACACCAGGACGAAGTGCATACCAACTAGAAATCTTCAATAAAATGTTCAATAGCGAGAGAGTGGACTGTAATTCGAAAAAGGGGGGCGATAGGGAATGAAATTTAGGGGCCGGTTGAGCAAGAAAGTTGTGAGATATTAAGATTAGAATATTAAATTAAAACTAAGATGTGAAATAGTGTAGGGCGAAGTTACCTTTCAGTCCGGGAGTTGTGGGGCTGAATCGTTGGTCGCCGTTGAAGACCGCTGGTGGTGATTCTGGCTGTCCTTGTCGCCAGCTAGAAGTAAGCTCAGAACCGTTACCTTGAGTCGTCCAACTTAGACCTCGGATTTTCCACTTCGGATGTGCCTGGTGTCCTTCGTCCACACAACACTGAGTCTAAATGCTAGAGACGTGATTGGCAGTAGTGCTTTCAATAAGTTGCGAAAATTAGCGAGAACGATGAAATGCGATGTTAACTAGTGGTAGGGTGAAATTTGTCTTTAGTGCGGTACTGAGGATTTACAGAAGTAAAAGGAAAAACACAAAGATCAGAACCACTATCTACTAAAAATGTCAGTTTAGTGTTCTTATCGGTGACGAAAAGACGACCTGGGGAAACCTGGCAATCACTCGTCGTCATTAGTGACCGCCACTGGCATTTCCCTCGGTCCAGCTGCACGGCGCGCGACATTTAGTTGCACGGGGGCCGAATCTGTCATGGTACCAGCATCTGCCCGCGCGACTCCTTGAGCGAGAGCTGCGACGTCCCCTGGAGCTCGAGCGCGATGTAGCTCGCCCACGGGAATTTCCAGTCGTTAAGGCAGCTACTTGCCGCACAAGGTCATCTATTCGGCGGTTGAGACGTTCCTCCATAGAGCTCGGTGCAGATAACGGCACGGGAACAGGAACAGCCGACCCAGAAGCTTCCGCAACGTGAGGTGTGTGTACCACAATATCATTCACTCGGTCGGCCAGCGCGGCAACCTTGTCCAAACTGGCATCTGACATTGTAGCAATAACGGTTTGCACATGCGGCGGCAAACGTTTAGCCCATATGCTGCGCAAAAAATCGTCCGATAAGTCAGTACCGGCCAGATCACGTCGGGGTCACCAAATTTGTAGCTATGGGGCTATTAAATAATATGCCGTAGTTTAACATTTATAAAGTTTATTATAGATTAAACACAGTCCACAGAAGATAATCAGTACAGTACGGAAGAAAGAAAATAGCACAGAACACCGTAGAAGAAGAAATACAGAAAAGTACACATAAAACGTAATTAAAATGCAAGCGAGAGCGATCGGCCTGCGCGCAGCCTCCCGGCGTCAAGTATCGGATATGACTGAGTTGGCTAGGAAAACCGAGCGCGCACGAATGCGCCCGAAGATTGGACCGTTACTTTTGGGTACAACGCGCGGCGCGGAAGCGCGGCGCGCAGGCAACTAACATTAACAACAAAAACTATTTAAACATATATGTGTTGCTACAAATATATGATATACATTACCATGCAAACTTCCAACGAAAATTGGTTTGAACCAGATCTAGTAAGTAGTTTTTTTAATACGTCATAAATGGTACGGAACCCTTCATGGGCGAGTCCGACTCGCACTTGGCCGCTTTTTTTTGCAGGTAGTGGCACGCGCAGTTTTAGTTAACAATAGACAAAAGATAAGCCGCTTCGGGCCAGCTTCAAATCGAACGACTATACCATCCCATTACTGGTGACAGTCCCATCATAGGGGTGTAGCGCCAATTACATCCACACTTCCCGATGTCGGGCCTGATAATCGTTTTCCGTTTCCCGGAGTGTCAGCACATTTTTAACAATAAGTATCTAATTGCCCAAAATGTTCAATGTTCGATATGTTTGCATGTGAACCATTTTTTTTTACATTTCAAATATTGTTAATATTGATATTTGGCGAAACAGAAAAATACTCTTGCTCGGGCCCGACGTCGGGCCTGTTAAAGTGTGGGTGTAATTGGTACTTGTTTACTATGTGAAACAATTGCCGTTTGGTAAAAATCCGGTGGCCTAATGTAAATTGAGTATGTTTTGAATAGATTGACAGCAACGGCCTGTACGTGGAGGCAGTAGGAGCTGAGCTGCTCGCCGCCAAGTGCGACCGGCTAACACCTAAACAAGTCAAGGAAATCGCTAAAGCTTGCAATTCTGGTAAGTTTCACTCCAGATAGCTTTTTTTTGTATACTACGTCGGTGGCAAACAAGCATACGGCCTGCCTGATGGTAAGTAGTCTCCGTAGCCTATGTACACCTGCAACTCCAGAGGAGTTACATGCGCGTTGCCGACCCTAACCCCACCCCCCTCGTTGAGCTCTGGCAACCTTACTCACCGGCAGGAACACAACACTATGAGTAGGGTCAAGTGTTATTTGGCTTCGGTTTTCTGTAAGGTGGAGGTACTTCCCCAGTTGGGCTCTGCTCTAGATCTGGAATGACATCTGACACAAGGCGAGATGACATTCACATTTCCCATCATCAGCTTATCTTAAAACACTTTTTCCCTGTTGAGACTTTCGTTTCGTTTCGTTTTTGAGATCTCACGAATATTAATTAGCAATCAATTTGAATACTGAGTTTTTGGCTTCGCTCGATAGAACAAAAATTAAGAACATAGGTCTTAAAAACACTTTAAAATATTATAGTTAATTTTGCACAAAAACTAAAAACATGAAAACTATTTGTAAATGAGCAATAATATTATGCTTAAGTGTGCTCAGTGGTGTTACTTTTAATTATTATTAAAACACACAAAAAAAGAAAATTCAAAAACATGATATCAGCGCATACCTACGTTCGGTGAGAGTGAGAGAAGAACATGAAGCTACTGGGCATTATATAATATTCACGGTAAATTTCACGAATAAAAAAGTTACATTGTTTAAAGGCTGTAAATTTTCAATTACACACTGCGGCAGTGCCAATTCCACTTTCTATGAGAACATGACATTTATTGAGGCACTGTCACACTTTGTCTCCTCAAAGTAATTTTATATACATAATAATTATACAATGGAGCGGAGCATACTTGGAGTCCGTAGAATCGATCGGATAAGGAACACAGAGCTGCGCTCCAAAACAGGTATCGCAGATGTGGGTGTGAAGGCCGCCAAGCTCAAATGGGATTGGGCGGGGTACATCTGTAGGATGCACCCGGACTAGGGATTGCAATCCGGTCCGGCGGATCCGGTAATCCGGCCGGATCCGGCACTTTTCAAGAGCTACCGGATCCGGTAAAAATCACCGGATCCGGACCGGATCCGGTAAAATAAAAAAACGCTTAAATACAGCACGCGCTGTGCATTTTAGATGAGGAAAAGGCGACGGGTGAGAAGTATGAAGTTAAACAGAACAAAAAACGAATGAAAAGTTTGAATTTAGTAAGATATTTTTATATATTTATTATGACGATAAATGGGAACAGAAGAGGATTTCTTCTTCTTTCGTGTTGGTGGCACGATATGACGATTACATAAATACTGTAATAGAAGGAAAAATTAAAGGATGCAGATGCCATGGAAGGCATTTGTAATTTATGCTAAAGAGAAAGTTAATGTTGTGTCATAATGTTCTGATAGGAGATTTGTAATAGTAAACAAATGAGCAGGATTAAGTCGGCCGTACTCTACCGACTAGAGTTGGACTCATCAATATGTGTGAATTAATATATGATATATTCAGTTTACTCCGATTATATATATATATAATTCAGATAAAATATTGATTCTTTACAATCTCATTCAATCTTATGCAATTTCCTTTATCTCCTGGTACATGCTACTCTACATGTAGCCAATCCAAGTAACTTTTCTTAGGGAGTCCCTTTCCGCGATGGTTTTCAATCCTACACTCTATTATTTTTCGCATGAGATCGTCGTGTCGTGTTTTGTTCCCTATAATTTGACCAATATACTTTCCTGTAAATTAAAAAAAAGATCATTTTTTTTATCATAGAGTGCTACATTCTCGGACAAATAATTAAAACAAGATGATACTGGAGCACATTTAATATCATTTTGGTTAAAAGTAAAATATCTTCTTTTCTTACTAGAATGGATGTCAACGTTACAAAGAATTCAACCAAAGAACAGTAACAAAAACATGTCCTAACAAAGAGTTCCAATTCCACCCCACATCCCATCATCGGGCTTGGAAACTAATCAAATTGAGCACTTCTGAATGGTTAAATATAATAAATGACCGATTTTATATTTTGTTATTATTAACGGATATAGACATTGTAACACTTTTTAGTCTTTTTACTACCAAGTTCTATTTTATTGTTAAGAAGTTATTTATTAACTTCAAATTATAGATTTAGGAATACGTATTACGCAAAAAACTAGAAAAATATGTCATTTAATTAACTTTAATATCCCTATACCAAACCGGATCCGGTCCGGCCGGATCCGACCGGATTATGGCCAAAATCCGGCCGGATCCGGCCGGATTGAAAATCAATCCGGTTTGCAATCCCTAACCCGGACAGATGGGCCAAAATAGCGACCGAATGGGCACCCGAGGCAGACGAAAGCCAAAAACGAGATGGCGAGACGACCTGGACTCATTTCGTGGCGACTGGCGGGAACATGCACAAAGCCGTGACGAGTGACGGAAGACAGGGGAGGCCTTTGCCCAGCAGTGGGACACAATGTAGGCTATTTAAAAAAATAATAATAATAATTATATGACGACGCGCAGGCGATGTTATAATTCTATGCTATAATTGATAAACATGTGTATGTAAATAGTTGAAATTTATTATTTTGATGATGACAAATACCTACATTGAATCTCATGAGCTACACCGCCACTCACGTTAAATATTTGTATGCCTCATAATATGGCCAAAAGTGGAGCACTTAATTATCTCTATGTAACACCTGTTTGTAACACTACCTGCTTTTCGACAAATAAATGCATTGAATTGAATTGAATTGAATAAAAAAAATAGAGCGATTATACAGTCTGTTACCGGCAAGTCGGCTTTTTTAAAGTTAAAGTAGGGTAAAGTAACATAGTTCTATCTTAACCATGACATTAATTTAATTAATAAACTAAAATTCAGACTTTATTAACTTTCTAACAAAATTTTAATTGCCAGCAACGTACTTACACCGCACGTCATGGTCTCCAGCAACCCCGCATTACATTTTTGCATTTTGTATTATTATATATGAGGATTTAGTAGACAATAGGTTACTCAGTTAGTACTTACTTAAAAACATTGTACCTCAACTGATTAGGAGTACAAGCCAAAAGTATTTGGGGTTGCTGTTCAGCATCCTCCCAGCAACCCCCTCTCGAGTTTTCCCATAAATACCATAGATAAATACTATATTTTCTAAACGAGAGGCCAGAATATTTTGTACTCACGATTTTACCCTCAAATAAACTGTCTAGTTTAATTACCTAACAGCAGCTAGAAAGCTCGCAAAATATGCCCACTCTAAGTAGAAACTCACTTTGGTTATATCGTGGAATCGCGGTACGAAATGCACACGAATTTTATACAGAAATGATACATAATCTTAGACATATAAAAATATAATACTTTGCTGTTGTTCATCTATGAAAATGCATGTCAATATGTTACCGCCAAAGAATGTTCTCATCGGCCCGGTTTGTTAATAAAATCATATTTTTACAAATATTCATGTGTTAATAATACTGTACGTAAAGTGTACAAACTATATAGCATAATTAACAAGCAGTAGATTGTATTTTTTCCTCATAAAATATTCCTCTATTAAAAGTTATGATACGGCACGTCGCCGGTCCATTTATTATATATGTCTAATATTCCGTTTATTTGAGGGTAAAATCGTAAGTACAAAATTTTTTGGCCTCTCGTTTAGTAGAAAAGATAGTATTTATGGGAAAATTCGAAAGAGACTTGCTGGGAGGATGCTTTTTTTTTATACTAAGTCGGTGGCAAACAAGCATACGGCCCGCCTGATGGTAAGCAGTATCCGTAGCCTATGTACGCCTGCAACTCCAGAGGAGTTACATGCGCGTTGCCGACCCTAACGCCCTCCCACCCCTCGTTGAGCTCTGGCAACCTCACTCACCGGCAGGAACACAACACTACGAGTAGGGTACAGTGTTATTTGGCTGCGATTTTCTGTAAGGTGGAGGTACTTCCCCAGTTGGGCTCTGCTCTAGATCCGGAATGGTCCAAAATGCTCAACAGCAACCCCAAATACTTTTGGCTTGTACTCCTAATCTGTTGAGGTACATTTTTTTAAGTCAGTACAATTTGAGTACCTATTGTGTACTAAATCCTAAGTAAGCCACTCGTAAGGCATTTTAAAGAAAATCAAATACCAGTTTGGCTAATATTGTTGGTCTTGACAACCCGACATAAACACTTCAAATTGTCATGTCAAAGTTTATAAAAAACTGTTTAATGAATGTATTAAAACTCCATCGTTATATATTTGCTGTGTATTATTCTTCAAAAGTGTTTTATCAATAAAAATATACGTCAAGATAGCTTACCGTGAGCTTACCTTCTTTCTAATGCTGAAAGACTAACTAAGTATATTACTCCTAGTACTAGTACATTTAGCTGTTCCCGATTACCTAAACCTACGCCAAGACTCGATGTACATATGCATATTACATAACAGTACCTGGGCGACCGAGCTTTGCTCGGTTATAACTATTTATTGTAATATGGTGGTGTATAGGTGATAATCTTAACTACATTTTTTTACCAAATTAAACTTGTCTAAAACAATAAAAATTAAAAAATTATATATAAACTTGAACATATAAAAAAAAAAACAAAAGTTAGTCACCGGGCGAGATTCGAACCCGTAACACTCGTTTAGCAATCCGCGTCTTAACCCGCTGGACCAGACGGACAGTGGCCGGCAACACGAAATTAGCGACCATATTCTGCGTCGAAAGAAAAACGCATGAAAACTCGAAAACACGCGTTTTCCCAAACATAAGACTAATCTAGATAGATTGTATACCCCCAAAAACCCCCATATACCAAATTTCAGCGAAATCGTTAGAGCCGTTTCCGAGATCATAGAAATATATATATATACAAGAATTGCTCGTTTAAAGGTATAAGATATACTCGAACTGAGTAACAGAGTCAGACAGACCGCCCATACAGTGCAAGTGTTACTTAACACTTGCACAGGCTGTCAAAATCCTTGCCAACCTAGCTTGCTGACTCTAGTTTTATTGTGTTATTACAGTGAATGAGCATCGCGTTGGCGACACCGTGCGCGCAGAACTCATGATCCGCTGCGTTGCCGACAAAGTGGATGTCAATGGTATGTATTTTATTTTCTTTTTGGTACGGAACCCTAAAAACATCGTCTCTCGTCGGACTGTTCGTGAATGTGTTAAAATGAAATAGTGACAGTTTACACATATAAATGTTAAAAAATAAGTATTAGTCTCATAACACATTTATAACAAATTTCATCCATAATTGTACATCGATGTCTTGATTTATCAATAGGTACCTACAAAGTTATGTATTATTTAAGTCCATTTGTTGTATTACACCTGTTGGCAAACCTTAATAGATAAATAAATAAAATAGTCTATTTTACTGCACTTTACATACACACTGTCCATATACTCTTGTAAAGTGTACGTGTGTCTACGAATTATCGCCCGGGATGCGAGACTTACTTACCTAAAGAAAACGTGGTAATTATTACGTGACTTTTCTTTTCCATCTACAATCCCACACATTAACCTTTCATAATTGTGTGTGGTGGTGAAAACTTCAAAGTATTCAAACCTCGGTTGTGATATATATATAGAACAGAAATTATCATACTCGAAAAAAATTAAAACAAATGACCAAAAATTCAGCCAGGATGCTTGTGATACTCGTAGAGATTAATCGTTTTCGATTGACGTGTGTCGATATATAATTGTTATCTTGGAAGTCCCCAGTAGTTATATTCATTTGTTTTACAAGGGGGCAAAGTTGTAGTTTAACGGCTCGTGCTAATATTGATACCCGAGCAAGCGAAAGATTCCAAAATTGAACCACGACCGTAGCGAGCGTAAGAGTGGAGTCTTAAGCGTTGCGAGGGTTAAACAAACCTTGCCTCTGAGTGAAACACACATTTTTTCACCACACCAACGCGAGGAAAACAGGTAGGTAATAACTATGAAATACCAAAAAAAAACTTAGTCAAATCCAAATGAACGTAATAAAAAAGTATCATTCTAAATCATAATTTAAAATTCAATTCTACTAGCTAACATAAGGAATAAACAACTCAAAATTTGCATCTGATTACTTTGCCCCACAATCCCCACATGTGTTTGTACATTCGTTTTTGTACAATCAAGAGGGCCTTTACCAGTTAGTGTGGTGAAATAGTTATTTGTGTCCCAAGGGAGGGAAAGTAGGAAATAGCGTGCTGCGTGAAAAATTGTTAGTGGCAAACACGCGGGATGGAATGTCCTACGTTTCCTCCCGTGGTGCGCATACTATTTTTGTGCTCGACGGAGGCGGAAAGCGGCAACTTTGTTTAGCGCAGCGGGAGCAAAGTTAACGCTTTGTGTAATTATTACTATCTGAAGCTACCCACCTAGTTTCTATTTTTTAATAATATTTATTTATTTTTCAGTTTGTGAAATTCCAGTTCCGAGTTTATAAGGAGAAGAATTTAACCATGGAGGTAGTATATTATCGGCGCTCAATTTGATGTCATGGTACAGTCATCTGCATATAAACCAAGCCCTTTCACAGTTTGTATGTAAGAATACTTTTCCTCTGCAGCTGACTGTACTTGGGGCCTTTAAAACTAAGGATATTAATGATATATTTAAACTTTATTGCACAAAATATATACAAAAATGTACAAATGGCGAACTTAATGACAAATGGCATTCTTTACCAGTCAATCTATTAAATTGTTCGGGCATTTTGCCGAGATAGTGTAACATTGTAAGATTATATTAAATTGTAATATTACATTAAGGACATTGAGAATAAACATTTTCACCCTTCCCGTCTATTTATTTCGATAAGAACTAACATATTTTTTTGAAATAATAGTATTCTAAGTTACCGCTGGCAGTGGAACAAGGAACGCATAATGAAAATGATTCATAATCACGAAATGGTTGAAATGAAGAAGCGCTGGCCTAGCTATAGCGTGCGACTTGCAATCCGGGGGTCGCGGGCTCAAACCCCAGCTTGTACCAATCAATGAGTTTATCGTAACTTATGTACGAAATATCATTTGATATTTACCAGTCGGTTTTCGGTGAAGGAAAACATCGTGAGGACGGACTAATCCCAATAAAGCCTAGGTTACCCTCTGGGTTGGAAGGTCAGATCGAAGTCGCTTTCGTAAAACTAGTGCCTCCCATGAGTCGTGGCAAAATGCCGGGACAACGCGAGGAAGATGGATGGTTGAAATGAAACACTTGTGAAACATGAAGAACTGTTTACTATCAGAGTAATGTGGACGTCTGGACACAGTGACAAATTCAAAAGTAATTATTTACAGTAAGTACTTATTTCACGCGGGACACGGTAACACTTCCATTCTCACTCTATAAAAGGCATAAAACTTTCATTTAAAATTTTCCAAATCTCTCCAGAAAACATTACATTTTAACATCATTATTTGATAGAAGAAATAACAATAATTATTAGACATATTTGAAGAGTTTATCGTATACACGATTTTTCAGAGAGCCCACCTTCGAAAAACGAAATTTCGTTATCTGCCTCTGCGTGGTCTTGCATATTCGAGCGAGAGAGGCAGATAACGTTTTTCGATTTCTCGATATTGGCGGTACCGTCAGGTATCGGCACTAGAGTCGAGGTCACGCACACAATAACACGTTAAAGGCTGTCTAATGATGGTATTCCACGTGTCCAATTTATTGGTCCAATCAGGGGGGCGAAACTGATCCTTTCGGGCATTGTCGGCTCCGTTCGGCTAAGAATTTCTCCGAGCAATTATTAGGGATGGCACAACCTGACGTCGCTCTACGTGCACAACCATAGAAAAGATAATGACTTGTATTTAGACAACCCTAAATAGCCGAAAGGGATAGTGCCATACATTAGAAAGAGACAGCATTTGGTTGTCCCTGAATCACTGTCAAACTTCGATTTTTTAGGAAGTTTCTTTTTTGTACGATATTTATTCTGTGGTCCGATGTGTATTTGCATCTCACATTTTGTTTAACGAGAGAACGAGACGCAATGCACATTGGACAAAGAAATTGAACACGTGGAATACCATCCTAACTTTGCACCGATTTGAATGGAATAAATTGAAACAGTGTCATCCTTAACGCCATATTTTCATATAAATTTGAGAATGATGGCATCCGCACTTTATCATTGCAAATACCATGCCAAAGTTATCTTGGTCCAACTCTATGTATTGCCAGCAGGACCAATGACTTAAAAGGAAAAAAACGGAACCCTAATAGAATCACTCGTGCGTCTGTATGTCTATCTGTCTGTCCGTCTGTCACAGCTTATTTCTTATGATAGCAAGTACGATATATTGTTTTCGCGATTAGGTAGGTCCCATAGTAAAAGTTGCTCAGTATGACATAGGTTCACCCCGTAAATTATTGCAGGTGACTAAATTAACCTTGTAAAGAAAATGACGGTTCAGTGTACGAAATTCTTCGTACTTAGCATCCTGTAGTTGTGTGTAATCATTGACCTCAACTCCGCACCAACAACTAAACGTCTAAATTATATATTTGTCAAAGACCATCAATTCCCATGGAATTCATACAAAACAGGTACAACCAGTTTAAGGTGATTTGGGGCAATTGCGACTTTTTAAATTGCATTTTTACTATTGATGGTTTTTGAAAACTCTAACAGGGAAAGAGTTTCCGTCGTGTGTTGCTCTAACTTTTTATTCGAGAAAAGTCGCACTTACCCCACTCGACCTTATAGTTATTTTATCGATAAAAAAAATACTTATGAATAGTAAACGAAAATCAGCATTACTTCAACTCATACTTATATTTTAGCAATTCTATAACTATTCGTATTTAAAATTAAAATGGACCCTAAAAGTCCTACATTACGCGCTATAAGTAAATCATACTTATGTGAATAGAACATATTCACTATACTATTGAGTAAAATCATGTGAAATGTGTGTAAGATAAATATAAATCCAATCCTTTTGGCAATAATTAAAATAATACTCTCTTATTTATTGTTTACTTTGAAAGGCTATACGGCGAAATAGGACCGTTCCTTATTTCGCCATGAGGTAAAAACGACATGACACAATTTTCAACTCGATGGAAATCCATCGACATAATTTTGAGACGATAGGAAATTTAAATAAGGTCAATGTGGAAGAGACCGTCTGTTGCATAAGCTCTTTCATCCCTTTTGACTCTCACGTTTGTCTACCCATAGAAGGTCAGTAAAGCAAATGGAGTGGAGTTGTTCCTTTCCAAAACTCTAAAATAAAAATTCCGTTATTTGCCTCTCTATCACGGTTGTATATTCGAAATTTCGATTTTCGAGTCTTGCGGTAGAGTGTCGTACGAACGAATACAGATACGAGAGTTATTGCTCTCTTGTTTGCTTTAACTTCCCTGCAATAATTTTTTCCTATATGCCAGTCTTCTCCAAATTGACCTTAGTATACCTATATGTATAATTGTCAGTTTCCTGATTAAGACTGTGCCCCAATCGGTCTATCAGTTCACAAGGCTTCAAAATTAATTTGATATATATCTTTCTCCCGAAGGTTTTTGTCCCGACCTAACATTTTCAAAAATGGATATAACTCACACTTTTCACATCATATCACACAACTCACACATTACCAATGTCGTCAACACTGATAGTAATGAAAACCGTCGTCTAAATATACTTATTTAATTAATGTAATTATTACTACAGAAGGCTTTTCGGTAACTCTTAGATTTAGTGAAATCCCAAAGTAAGGTAAGATCAGTGGGGGCAATTGTAAGGGTGCATTGGGATAACTTCGAATGCAGGATAATTTAAATTATTAAAAATATCTACTAGAAGCATTATCTACGCAACAGGACGCAAGATGGGTAAGCGTTACAGTAGTAAAGCGTAATAGTTCTGGTTTAAGTAGTAAATATTTGTAATATTCAAAATTATCTCGCTTGCGAAGTTAACCCAATGCTTAATTCCTCCAAGATCACTTTTTTCTCTGACCCACTAGTATTTTTACTAATTTGTCCCGTAAAGCGGGCAAATAGTTGCGGCTGCCCTGTCTGACCTTACTTTCGCTTTGTAAAAATAAAACTACGAGTATCATTGCCTTTCCAATACATATCCAACGAAATCGGAAGACTTCCACGTTCAGACATTGAACACTGATCTTTAATAATAGTTTTATATACTACAAATAACTTACATACCAACGCTATGCAACGATTAAATCCTATAGCAGAACCGCTTTTGATATCAATCAATGTTTATTAGCTACTATCTGTAATTATTTAACATTGTCTGACACTGTTTGGCATTGTAAAGGGTCGAATGTATTACACATTTTGATATATATGTGGGATAATATAAAAACAAACATGCTAGTTACCGAAAAGCCCTATCGAAAATTATCTTGCCCTATAGAAACTGTTCACATCTACAAATTGTCAAATCAGTCAACAATTCTTGATTTATTCATTATACCAATAGATCAATTTCAACTATTCATAAGATAATTTGTAACTCTACTACTAGATATCCAAAATGCTTTTAAAGTAAGAAAAGATACGTCGTTCTATGTGTGCACGTGAAGATACAGAAAAATAATTGCAAGGATACATTTCAATATTTAAATATAAAATGCATATACAGACTTACGAGCATTCATTTATTGGCATGATAAAAAATATTGGATTTCTTTGAAGTACACAGTTTGGTCGATATAATAAGGAAAGTGAGCTTTGCATGGTTCCATGATGATGAGTGATAGGGCGTGTCTTTTTAAACGGCTTATTTTTCTATGAAAACCATACAAAAATTAGCCCTTCTGAAAAAACATTCCTCAGGTATGCAAGTCGCGGAAAGTTTCTAAAAGTTGGAAAGTTCTCGGAGAATCCAGATGAAAAAGTCACAGGAAACAAATGGAACTTTAATTATGGAAATGGAAAATTTCGATTCCTCAAGTTCTTCAAAGTTATCGAAAATTTTCCAAGTGAAAATTTCGCAATTTTGTAAGCTTTTAGACCACACATCAGTATCCACTTTTTAGAAAATGTTGGCCAAAATGCGTGCAAAGAGAGAATAAAAAGTTACTCGTTTTTACCGCTACGCACTTTTTCAGTTTAAATAGTGAATACGTACGTTGACGATGAAAATAACACTACATAATAGCTTCTCGCGTTACTGGGTAAAGTGTAGTGTTTTTAGGATGCATTTGTACTGATTGACTTTACCGATTTTACTTTCCATGCCCGTAAGTCCGAAAGATGCTCAAATATTCATAAATTTGCGTAAATTAAACTATAATGGTACCTTACCTATATTTATATTTAACTTAGGAACTTCTGCGCTAAAATATTCAAAAAGCAATACAGAATACGAGTTAATTCTTTTGTGTGTATATGTAAATTATGTATGACCGAAAGTCCTTGTGGATTCAATATTTGTGTCGGTCATTAAGGTCGATATAACAATTCTTAAAAAACTTCTGTCACAAATCAAATTCCCAAATCAATTCCATAGTCGTGTTTAATACGAGGTTACTAAGTAATACGGTTAATCGAGTTAATTGCAACTATCTAATTATTGCATCAATAGACGAAAAAGAGTAGTCGTAATGCCCTCTACAAACCTTAGGTACGTTTATTTCCAAGTAGCTCAGGCTTTTATCATTAGATGACGGGAGCTCTTGTAATTCACGCTTTAAATAACTTAAATAGACGCAATTATCCCACCGTCGAACTTATCCCGGTCGACCTTAAATAATATCAAGTGTAAATACGTATAAATGCAAATTATATTCTAAAACGTATCAATAGTTTAGACAACATTGACAATCGTAAACTAATTTTTTTATCATTTTGTATTTGATTATGATTCGTTATCTTGAGTTAGGTTTGAGCTCACGAGGCATTATTTTTAGACTCATACCCATTTCACCATAAAACATGTTAAAATACACCTAAAAAGCCAAAATACGACTGATATGAATAAAATTGCATATTATTACTTTACGATTGCTTGAAGTTTTAAAATTATTGTTGATATTTAGTAAATTATAGTCTTGAAGTTCATGATACATTTAGATATACCTATGGCAATATAAACGAATAATAATAACGTTTTTAAAACTTGTGTAGCTATATTAAATGTCAGTTAGGGCAAGAATAACATGGTTTATTATTTCTAGGATAAAATAAGCATTAGCCCAACTTCCTTAATCTCGTAACATTTATAGGTTTATAACAATGTTTAAGCTTAATCCACACTCACGGCAGAAGCCTGCGTGCGCGCGCGCACGCCGCCTCTATGTGAAGGGTATAGTCGCACGCGCGCTCTCGCAGACTCCCGCCGTGTGCGAATAAGCTTTATTCGCAACTTACATCTTGATAATATAAATTGCAATACTTAATAATTTCCTAGCTCAGCATTTCTCTTACCCTAACTAACTTTACCTAAAGGCTTCCAAAGACCTTGCAACCAATAGCATGCGATTTTAGATATTTGCCGGCTAAGTAAGAGCAACGAACTCGATCGATCTAATGCCGTAATGTATCGGAAATCGCATGCGATTATCGGTAACGTTTGTAGAAGCCATTAGATACAACAATAGAACATTAAATTACATAGTCTGTCAAACAACTTTGTCAGTAGAAAAATGCGCGAAATTAATATTATCCATGGAACATGCTTCCTTCGCGCCAATTTTTGAAGTGAAAACTTCTTTAGACGCGTTGGGCACTTTTTGAGATGAAAAAAAACGTTAAACTCGCGACACTCCGGAGTGCCACTGTTTTTTTTATTGTTTTTTTTTGTTACTGACAAAAATTGCTTCACAGACTAAAATTATGTGTAGGTACATTTCTTTTGTAATTCCTTCATAGGCACTTACAATGCAGGTCTTGAGATTATTCAATAATCATAAAACGGAAAAAGTTCCCGTTTTATTCAACTAAGATAAATCGAATTATCTAAGGTACAAATCCGAAAATTAAATTCTTAAAATATATTAAATAATTAGACGTAAAACCGTAGGATGACGATGATCAATAAAAGTGTGACTTTATGTGGAATAAAGTTTCAAAGACAAGACAAAAGATGTTATATTGAGGTTGTGCAATAAAGAGGATTTGTATTGTATTATAAATATATACATTATTCAATTCTTGTTAATTTTAGTTAAAAAAACATTGGTGAGTCAGTGTATAATTGCACTATATAACTAATATAATTAATTCATTAAGATTCAAGAGGCAGTGCTCTCATTTTAAAATCACCAACTGTTAAAAATCCTTATGAAATTGGACAGAAGCCTGAACGCAATTTAAAATTATTCACTTTTCAAAAATATATTTCTCGTGGTAAGCACATCCAAAAATTTAGTAAATTTTAGTAAAATATAGTCTTACAAACCAAATTCTCAGTAAAAAAAGGCGTAAATAAATATTCAATAGAAGCTTCCAGGTTCCAATTTTTTTTTCACTTACTAATGAAGAATATTTTAAGGAATGGATTCAAACGTCAAAAATGACGTTGTTACACGGTGTACTGTTTTTCGGAAGAGTAAAATTTACTGTTTTGTCCGATATGCTCATATGGAACTCATAACACATTAACCGTTTATGCAATTTCAGTTGTTTTAAATGTTTTTTTCTCAGTGCATTTATGAGAATAAAACAAAAAGGTAATCTCGAGATGACTTCGCCATTTTGAAGTTCATCAACCATGATCCAACACGACCATTCGCGCCTACATTTAGCAAAATTGTCGCCTTTAAAAACTGTTAAATTTGGTTTGCGAGACTATAAGCGATACCCAGTTGCTCTTCGGAGCTCTACCCTGTTGCTGGTGGCTCGGCGGCCGACGGCCGAGCGGGACGCAGTTACAAGTGAGAGTGAGAATTCAGTATGGCCCTCACCCTCAGTACGGTGGTTGCTATTTTATAGTCAAAGATATTTTAGACTTAAACAAATATGGATATAAGTACTTCCGCTATCTTGCCTTTTGAACGCCAAGAAAAAAATTGTCTTTACTAGTCGTGCCCGCAGCGCCAAAAACACTATAGTTTATGGCGGATGCTGTCAAAAGTAACCTTCACACTTTCGAGAAGGTTTAACATTAGCTCACTTTGCGCGCATGTTGGTGTTTATGACATAAAGCGTTCAAAGGGTTAAACTTGTCCATCTCTTTCGAACAGATAAATGTTCGAAATCCTCACATAATTCTCATATAAATGAGCGAGGGAGATAGACATGTGTTACTAACGCCCTCTCTCGATCGCGGCCCCGAAATATAAGTTATTTTATTTTTGGGGTAAACATAACATGCCGTTATTTCTAAAAAAATATAATTTCTACTGAAATAATAAATTAATCTAAGTATTATTTTATGTCTACTTCGATTAAGTTTCACTAGTCCCTAAATACTAAGGGTTCTGTACTTTCTGTTATTAACTAAATAACTACTATGGCGTTCATGTCTGACTAAAATATACCTATCGATTGCGGCCAGTTTTTCAACGTATTTCTATGGGTATTCGAATTATCTATAAAATACTCAATATTGCTAATCCAACTCACTAATATTTGTCTATTAATTTTTAAAAACGAATTATAAAATACTTCGGATAACTAAGTATTAACGACTTAAAAAATAATTCAATAAAACTTACTATTATTATTATATACGCGCGCCTTCCTAAAATTAATATTTCCAAACCCCCAAACATGGGGTGAAGCATTTCTCTGTTTTTTCTTTTGAGTAAGAACGCTGTACTATTTGGTCAGTCAAGAAAATTAAGGTACAAAATAAAGGCTAGAATGGATCAAATTTTGTTTCTTCGAGATGCTTTTTTTATATTTATATCGTTTCGTTGTTTTAAATAAATTATGTTTCTTTATCCCAAACTCTTCACCGAATATATATTTGTCTGTCTGTTTTGTATCTTGCTTTATCCATTGACATATATAGAAGGATGGGTCTTACGGGCAATAAGAATAGGGCCAGTACAGCGGTGTCACGCACACGAATTAGAGCCAACCGTGCAGTCTAACGCCACAACGCTATTGGTTGATGAGTTCGCATCCCGCGCGCGATTGGTCGCAACTAGTTGCGTTAGACTGGACGATTGGCTCGAATTCGTGAATGGTACCACTGAACTAGCACCAGTAGCACCATTCTTAGTGCCCGTAAAGCCCGTGCTTAGATATATGTCAATGGCTTTAACAATATGGACTGTTGGTTTTGATAAGAGCTTGCATCGTTTTGTCTCTTCATTTTGCATGCAAAAATCAGCGTGAGCGATCTTCAACGTCATATCAAAATAATAACAAAACCGTTACAAATTGTTACATCAAAATCGGGCACCCGTTTTTCTGTTGGCCACTCATGGCTGGCCATTTTAGTATCTGAGATATATTTACGTGTGGCTTACTCCGCGATTTCGTCGCGTCGCTACCAGTACATGCGGCCTACACCAGATCTGGTGTCTAGCAGGAGTGGTTGCCGCGCCGCTACGAAACGGACGCCTCCTTACGCTTGCGGTCATCTGTCCTAATAGACGCGTTTTGTTAGAGTGAGCCTTCTGTACGTAGTACTATTATTTATTTTGTGATATAATAGAATTAGAGTGTAGGTATTCAAAATAAAACTTATTGTAAATGCAAGGAGCGTATGATAAAGCGAGATGTTACGATAGCGTTGTCTCGTCAGCGGCAGCCGACAGTAAGCAATTCATGAAAGTTTGATTTTTCGGATGTAAACTCTTTCTCTCTCTTTATTCCACTCCTCGCATTTTAGTGAGTCACGCCGCGTGACAAGCGATATAATATGCTAACCGGTTTTTAGTGACACGAAAGAAGCGACGTAACGTAGAAAATAGTGGCCTCATGGCGAGCGTAGCGGAGAGTTCGGTGGAGCGTCAAGCATCAAGAGATGAGCAGAGTACACTAAGGCATACGTGTGCATTTGTTTAACAACGCAGACCTTGTACATGAAATTTTTAGGACAACGAGCGGTCACCACAGATAGGCGCTCCGGTATTAATATAGTAGAACGCGCTTGCTTATTTCAGTTTCGTCCATCCGTACAATCAAAAATATCTACAATAATTGGGTTTATTGAACATAGGCTGTTGTATTGATTTGATAGTACTTATTGCGCTCTTGCGCAGCATTTTATTAGTGAAATACACCTATCTATGTAACGCTGTTCGTAAATACTTCATTATGCCGTGTGTAAGTGTATGTAGTTTGCGGTCACGAAACGTACGATCTGAGTGTGCACGCTCGACGCTGACGCCGACTGCTAAATATTTGTTTTAACCAATGCAAAAACATTAAGAGCGTGCTTCCCATTCCATGGACGCCGTGCCACACGCCCGCTTGTCTAATTGGAATTAAGCCTGGGTCGCCAGACGCTGCGTCGCACGCTCCACTCGAATGACAACTTCATCCTTAGAAGGTCAGAAACAGTTTAACATTAAGCCTGGGTCTCCACACGTGGTATAGAGCTGCAGCGCAGCTAAGTAGCGTGTGACCAGCACGCCGGACGCTGCACGCTCCGCTCTAGCGTCCGCTTAGAAGGCCAGAAACAACTTGGCATTAATCCTGGGTCGCCACACGTGATACAGGTGCTGGAGTGCAGCAAGCCGGCGCGCGAGCGCGCGTGCGCGCGACCAGCACGCCGCGGCGGCCGCGTGCAGCGGCGCGCGAGTACAGCGGCACACGTGCCGGGGCAGCGGACGCTTGGATTCCGTCCTGGAACATGGAGTTCCCAGGTTAAACTACTGTCTGTTTATTAAATTAACAAAATCCAAAGGTATTCTCCAAACTGTAATGGCAGAAGCGACTAAGAGACCTTGATATCAATTAACAAATAATAATATAAAATAAAAAAAAACTACTGTCACGGAGCTAGTCCAGGGACAAGAACGTTCAGTCAAATAATACGAAATGTACCTTATGCTACTAGAGCTTCGAAGCACATGAACATGAGATAAGTTAGGATAAGTTAACCTTTAGTAAGCTCTTGCAATTTAAGCGAATAATAAATCTCGTCGATGTCAAAAGCTTCGACAAACCTACGTAGAAAATACCTTAGATTACTCAATAACGGTATGAATAGGTACAGACCTGTTCTTAGTATCACACCCGAACCACTACCGTCACAGCACCGTGTAAAGCATCTGCATGATCACATCCTTCAGGACTCGAGGACTACTCTTCAGCTAGAACCTGGAACTGTACCCTTGTGAAACCCCCAGAACTCAATGTACCTGAAGTCGGAGCGCGCGTGCGTGTCGGTCTGCCGTCATAGTGCCGTGTCAAACATCTGCAGTGAGCGCATGATCACATCGTCCTTAAGGCAGGACTCGAGGAACTCCTCGATGGTGATCACGCCATCCTGGTTCAGGTCTAGCTTGTGGAACACTCGGTCAACCTGGAAAAGATTTAAACACCGGGTCAAAAATATGTGTATAAAACATTGTCAGAGGTGCGTGTAAGGGCATAGAGAAAAATGCAAGCCTACTAATACTTTAGAGAAACTATATTAGATTCTCGCTGCCAATAACCATGATCTTTGATCATTCGGGTTATAAATGTTAAGGATTCCGGATTCGCGAGGCTCTACCAGTTCACTTGAACGTCAGTCAGGGAAATATTAAAATACGTAAATAAATAGTGTATATTTATGTTAGAACAGAATAACTGTGCTCTGACCTCGGTTTTGTGTTATGATCACATATAATCTGTAGTAGCCAATGTTAATACTTACACCAAAAATTACCTTAGCTACTTATTGAAGTATTATATCCTCATCCTCAAGTTTACATAAAGAATTCCCGACCCAGTCAAGCGCGAACATAAAGTCCGCCATTTTCCAGACGGCTGCTCCTTCCAAGGTAGTTTAGCCGTTAGTTTACTATGCTCTTAGCAAGACAGTTTATTGTGAGATCAGCTTAAATAATTTGCTTTGCTTTCGCGAGCTAGTTAGCCAACTTAAGAGTCAACAAGTTTATTAGGTAAATATGTTCTTAAATAGATAGTTTTCAAAGTCCAATTAACAGTAATTTTATACTTACATTATTAAATAACTAAACACCATCATAACATCTTATTGGTACTGGAGTTGCTTGTAAGCAAAATCTGTAAAATATGTATATAAAGATTTTCCTATGAATTTGACCACGATTGCCAAAAAAGCGGAGTTTGACTGGGGCTTGCAGCAGTTAGGTAGGGGTTCGAAACATCTTCATCAAACATCTTTTTTTCGTGTTAGCCAAGGTGTACCCAGCTCGTGATAATAGTGTTGTTCATTCGATGTGGCGATGGCGTCATTGCAACCTTAGCATCATCCAGTCTCGCATGAAGCAAGCCCGGCGCCCGACGCCCGAGCAACTCATGAACCTCTACCACAACCTCAGCAAGCTCTCCGCGTCCTCACCGTACCTGTTCATTAGCCTTGGCATCGTCCAGTCTCACATGAGAGGTGACTCAGGTGGCGCCCGACGCCCCAGCAACTCAACCGCTACTACAACTTCAGCGAGCTCGCCACGTGTGATGGCGCCATACCTGTTCATTAGCCTTAGCGTCATCCAGTCTCGCATGTGGCGACCCAGGCGGCGCCCGACGCCCTAGCAACTCATGAACTGCTACCACGACTTCGGCTAGCTCGCCACGTGTGATGGCGCCATCGCCGTCCACGTCATATAGACGGAAGGCCCAGCGGAGCCGTTCGTACACGGAGCCGCGGAGGAGCGTCGATAGGGTTACTAGGAGCTCCTGTGGACGATGACAGGGAATAAGATAACTGTGGCAATCAGTCTATTAACTAGAATCAAGTTGGAAAGATGTACCTAGTTTTATACTATCGCTGACGACTGTTCCATAAAGCCGTAAAGGGAATTGAAAGCGACGAATCAAAGTGTCTAAACATTTGAACCCAAACAAGTCACAAATTTTCATACTTACCATGTAGGTAATTGTGCACATAACCAAACATTACAGACATTAGACAATTTTGTTCTAAAAGTTAAACTAAGTAGCATATATTTTATGAAGCCGGGACCTCATGTAACTGAATCAGAAATTGAAACCTGTTTAAATTGATATGCGGAAGTCGCCATTTACTATATTCAGCTTTCGGATTAAATACTTATTAATCTCAAAAAGAAAATTATATTTCACTTATCTTATACCTTTAAACGAGCTATTCTTATATATATATATTTCCGGGGTCTCGGAAACGGCTCTAACGATTTTGCTGAAATTTGGTATATGGGGGTTTTTGGGGGTAAACAATCGATCTAGATTAGTCTTATGTTTGGGAAAACGCGTGTTTTCGAGTTTTCATGCGTTTTTCTTTCGACGCAGAATATGGTCGCTAATTTCGTGTTGCCGGCCACTGTCCGTCTGGTTCAGCGGGTTAAGACGCGGACTGCTAAACGAGTGTTACGGGTTCGGATCTCGCACGGTGACTAACTTTTTTTTTTATATGTTCAAGTTTATATATTTTTTTTTAATTTTTATTGTTTTAGACAAGTTTAATGTAGTAAAAAAATGTAGTTAAGATTATCACCTATACACCACCATATTACAATAAATAGTTATAAGGTTATAACCGAGCAAAGCTCGGTCGCCCAGGTACTATGAGTTATATGAGAAACATTTTCGATACAATTTATAGAAATCATTAATTTCTGACATAACATTATCATGCAAGAAGTTAATTTAATTGATAATATACTTACCTACTTTAAATTGATATTTATAAAGCACGTAGATTAAGTACTTAAATTTTACAATGTTTGCTCCAATATTTTATCTTTAATAAAAAAAGGAATTTAGATAATATACCGTGCCGAACTGCGCCTCAGCGCAATAAATATGAAATTCCTAACAAGCTGCAACTCGAGGCTTGCAGCGACTAACAATTACCCATTGTGCAGTTTCATAGTTTGGAGCGGAGTTTGACGGCTTTTTAACTCACTTCTGAGTTATAAACTAAGTAATTATCCTAGTTATTTACGCGCACAGAGCATCGACATAATTACATCTATACATCGACCTTTTTTCAAGTCACTTTTGAAAGGGGACCGGCGTACCAAGGATTTCCGATATCTGGATTGAGTTTTCTGATTTCCGAATTACTTACCTACCTAGGTACTTGAAATGCAAAAAAACTATGTCCATTGACTTATATATTACTTCGGGCCTTACACACACTATGAAGTGGGGCCAGGAAATTCGTGTGAATTGACTTTACATGTCTACCATCAATAACTCTTTGCCTACATTATTCCTTCCTTCACCTCTCGTTGAAGTTTAAAAACGCCCTAGATATTGAACTTCAACATCGAAATAACCTTTCAAAATATTACCCCAGGCTATAAGAGCATCCTTTGCGTGGCATTATGTAAATTCAGAACACCCCTATCGTAACGATCAAAACAGCCACATTAACCTATATACCTACGAAATATATTTATGTATTTAAAGAAGTTATTACCATCGCGTAATAACATTTGCATAATCAATTTCAAAGTCACTATTCTATCGTTTATTTCATACCTATTATAAGTAATAATTAATAATAATAATAATAATTAAGCCATTTATTTCCAATAGATTACATTCCACGCTTCGATATATTAATTACATTAAAATCATATCATAATAGACTAGTATTTAGATTGCTAGTTTACAATGTATAATTTTGATTATTTGTATATATAGTTAGCAATAGAAATAGCAGTAGCATAAGACATTAATTTATATATATATATTAGATGATAAATTAGATTATATTACGAGTAATTAGTAGTATTATAGTATCTAATTATTATCTATTGGGCTGTCCATTTTCGGACATAGGCCTCCTCCCTCCTGTTCCACTCGTTCCTATCAGCGGCTACTCGGGTCCAGGTGATGCCCGCCTCGGCGACGATGTCGTCTCGCCATACACATGATCGTAAATATTTGTAAAATTTGAGGTTATGATAACTACATGATAACTATCATACTGAATAGTGAATGACAGCCATCATGCATAACTATGCATGATGGCTGTCCTTCACTATATCCACATTCCACAGATAAAACACAGATGACACGCGATTTTGGAATTATTCGAAAACAGTGTTGCTAACCCGCGATTTTTAAACTTGACGCTTTTTGCTACTGGCAAGATTTGCTTGACCGAGTATACTTACAAAATTTTACCTAAACAATTAAAGGGGCAAGCTCGGTTCTCCGTACACACGAAGTTACGAAGATGACGCTCTCATTTTAAAACGACTAGTTAAATTGCTCTGAAACTTTGTACTTACAATAGGATAAGGTATATCTTCTTCTTCTTCCTCGCGTTGTCCCGGCATTTTGCCACGGCTCATGGGAGCCTGGGATCCGCTTGACAACATGACAACTAATCCCAAGATTTGGCGTACGCACTATTTTTTACGAAAGCGACTGCCATCTGACCTTCCAACTCAGAGGGTAAACTAGGCCGGTTAGGATTAGTCCGGTTTTCTCACGATGTTTTCCTTCACTGAAAAGCGACTGGTAAATATCAAATGATATTTCGTACACAAGCTCCGAAAAACTCATTGGTACGAGCCGGGTTTGAACCCGCGACCTCCGGATTGCAAGTCGCACGCTCTTACCGCTAGGCCACCAGCGCTTTTTATAGGATAAGGTATATCTACCTAGTCGTGTAATTCGTTTATGTAGCTTCAGATACCATAATTAAAAGAAATACAACGTATTTAGGTTTTTCATACAAAATTAGTTTTTGCTCTATTTTGTTTGTTTGATATACTGGAGTCATATAAACGAATTACAGGACTAGATATACCTTATGTGATTATATGTGCAAGGTTTCATTATAATCCAAATCGTAGTTTTAGAATGAGAATTAAACTCCGTTTGTATGGGAAGGTGAAATCGGCCGGGGACTTTTAATTTTAAGAGGATTTTTTTAACAATGTACATAATGGATATATGCAGAGGATTACTATAACTAGCTTATATCTAAAATAGGCCCTTGAGGCATTGTACCAAGGACGCCGGCGGCATTTCCTCGTTGTATCGCAATACTGATACGTTCAGTTGTCTGCTCTTCTTCACCGCACTCGCAGAGTGGAGAAACAATCCAGCCCCATTTGTAGGTAAGAGAGTTGCAACAGCCATGCCCAGTCCTCAATCTGTTCAGGCGACACCAAAGTTTGCGAGGGAGATCGAACCCTTTTAATTTTTGTGTCGGGTCGGCTATAAGGGTGAATTTCCCGGCCGTGTCAGCAGACCACTCCACCTTCCACCTATCTGAGATGCTGAAATTCTTGAAGTTCTGTTCTGTAATCCTGACCTGATTACCTGTCTTGACAACCTCAAGGCCATACTTTGATTGTCCTTCAACTGTGCATGCCATACGATTAATAATAATACTGATACGTTGTGCGAGGAAGCCGCCAGCTCTTCGGTCACCAGTTATTTTTTTAAGATCTTTATTTTATTATGTATTCATTCGAGCAAATGAAGCGAATCTACCCTATACCTACTAACACCGTGACCCCAAATTGCACTGAAACCTGTCATTACAAATCCGATCTGGCACCGTTTCAAGCTGGAAACTTAACCGTTTGCTATAAGAGTGCGTGCAAAGCTACGGTTTCAAACTAGGAACATTGCCAGCGGGTCAATTCTTAATAGAGTTCATGTATTAAAATTAGATTGGTGCGTTAAAACCCGACAATTTGTAACCACGCATTCCTGAGGTCTTAAGGAGCAAAAAAACACATTACATTAATTTTGGTCAATTTTTTTGTCAAAAAAATGTTTTTTGGTGTGTGTTTTCTGCATACGACAAGTTATTTCCTAGCCTAGCCTAATTTCGTCACTCCAGGAAGTGAGACAAACTTTCGTCATTATGATGATGCCTTTCATTCATGAATGTAAATAAATGTGGTTAACTTTACTTGATGTTCATTTTTTTTAACCTTTAATATGTTCTCACTACTGAGGTAAAAGTTGTATGTGTCACACGAGAGCTATTTTACATCTCGTGTTTTTGAGTCCCTCGCTACGCTCAAGATTCTAACTTAGAATCACTTGCTTCGCTCGTGATTCAATTATATAATCTTTCGCTTACTCGACAATCAATATCGACACTCGCAAGAAAAATCAACTTTCCTCTCTTGTTGCACAACTATGTACAGTCAGCATCAAAAGTAGCGGATGAAACAAACGCGCCAAAAGTATCTGATATTCCGTATAACTTTCCCAAATGTTCGCGTTCAAAAATATATCTTTTACAGTCTTAGTTGTGCTGTATTAAAGACATCACTTTTTGTTAAGCTGTTACAGAATGGTAGATACTTATCAAGCGTTATTTGATCCGCTACTTTTGATGCTGACTGTACATCTAAACATTGCAATGAATAAGTAATGTTTTTTCATTTACAGATAAATTGTACGTTTCCCTTAAAACTTTAATGTCGATCAGCAGGTATATCAAAACCAAGATAAGATAAGATAATCTTTATTGGTAGCGTGCTGGTACAGTCAGCATCAAAAGTAGCGGATTCTGTAACAGCTTAATAAAAAGTGATGTCTTTAATATAGAACAACAAAGACTGTAAAAGATATACTTTGGAACGCGAATTCTAGAAATTTATCATTATTTGGAAAAGTTATCCCGAATATCAGATACTTTTGGCGCGTTGTTTCATCCGCTACTTTTGATGCTGACTGTACAAGTGAAAAAACAATTTTGTACAACAAACATACAAATTCCACATTACAGAATACTTATTTCGTACGAAATATTAGTAATGTCAGTTATCCTTAATAAAATAAAACAAAAGTCACATAGTGGCAGCGTTACAGCGAAAAAGGCGTTTTTACTGAGTTATAACAAAAACTTTCACAAGAATTGTCATTTCAGAAAACTTTGTATGGCATTTTAGTCTCTAAATCTTTCTTTCTTCCTAGCGTTGTCCCGGCATATTGCCACGGCTCAACGGGTCCGCTTTGACAACTAATCCCAAGATTTGACGTAGGTACTAGTTTTTACGAAAGTGACTGCCATCTGACCTTCCAACCCGGAGGGTAAACTAGGCCTTGTTGGGATTAGTCCGGTTTCCTCACGATGTTTTCCTTCACCGAAAAGCGACTGGTAAATATCGAATGATATTTCGTACATACCTAAGTTCCGAAAAACTCATTGGTACGAGCCGGGGTTTGAACCCGCGACCTCCAGATTGCAAGTCGCATGCTCTTACCGCTAGGCCACCAGCGCTACTTTAGTCTCTAAATGCGGTCAAGAATACACCTTTTAAATCTGTCGGGTTATATGGCCCACGGTGTATATTAAGATAAGACAAGTAATAGCGTATAAACATATAAAGGTAAGGTACGAAGTGACCTTCTCTATGGCATTTGCTACCATACACCATATACGCAATCAAGATCAATGAATCATTGACAGCTTACTTGGTAACGCTTATAGGCGTTCTCGGCGCTAAATCACAGCGCCTTCGAGGGTACTTGGCGTTAAATAAGCTCTTAGATTCACGCAAAAAATTAAGGTAATGTATTCATATTTCGTAAACGCTAAACAGTCCTGAACATCCTGATTTAAAAAAAACCGGACAAGTGCGAGTCGGACTCGCACACCGAGGGTTCCGTACTTTTTAGTATTTGTTGTTATAGCGGCAACAGAAATACATCATTTGTGAAAATTTCAACTGTCTAGCTATCACGGTTCATGAGATACAGTCTAGTAACAGACGGACGGACGGACAGCGGAGTCTTTGTAATAGGGTCCCGTTTTGGTACGGAACCCTAAAAAATAAAACGTCAAAAATAAGGGCTATAATTATTTAAAATAAATCATTGAAATTACATTGGTTAGCGCTGAAGGCCTAGCGGTAAGAGCGTGCGACTTTCAATCCGGAGGTCACATTGTCAAACCCCGGCTCGTACCAGAGTTATTCGGAACTTATATACGAAATATCTTTCGATATTTACCAATCGCTTTTCGGTGAAGGAAAACATCGTGATGAAACCGGACAGTTTAACCTCTGGGTTGGAAGGTCAGATGGCAGTCGCTTTCGTAAAAACTAGTGCCTACGCCAATTCTGGGGATTAGTTGTCAAGCGGACCCCAGGCTCCCATGAAACGTGGCAACATGTTGGGACAACGCGAGGAAGAAAAGATTGAAATTACATTGGTTGTAGCTAAATGTAGGCTCAAAAGACAGCTTTATTACTGAACTATTATCGATTAAATTGAAATAAAGACAAAGTAATGAACTGCGTCCGTTATTCTTCCTCGAATTGCAATTTACGAACCGGCTACAATGAGATGGAGTTAAATTGAAATGGTTTTGGTAAATGGCTACGTGCGCACCCACGGAAATGGGAGTGGAAAATATAATTATATGAAATGGAAAAGAATGGAATGGAAATTTAGACTATTAAATACATACATTACATATTTTTTTACATTTTTACTAAGCATGTGAATTGGAAGTGAATATCGATGGGTTAGTAGTTAGTAATAAATGAAATAAAGGAAGAATTGTGTGATTTATATGCATAAAACTTATGTGCAATAGACACACGATTTTGTGAAGTGTGAAAATCTGAAAAAAAAAACAAAGGAAAATGCTAAATCAAAATCAAAGAAACATTTATTTAGGTAATCATCAAGCGATCATCGCAATAGTAAATGAAAATAGAAATCAAAATTAGCTATAGGTAGATTTTTGTTAATGAAACGAACTTCTAACTTGCGATATTTATGTAAAGTTCATCTTATGGAACACCGGCCCAATCGCTCGATTACCTGATAAGATAAGCGTGAATGCATTCGCTGCTGAGCTACGGTCGTAGCCAGTAACATGGGTTTCCCGGTATGTAGCGGGAAATGCTTTGTAAAGGCAAAACGACGTGACGAATTTTATTCATGTGCACAGTTTCAATGAAATTGTAGAAGAAAAAAATCAAAGTCACTATCACTGTCGCTCCAAGAGGTATAATCACGTCACTCCTAGTAAGATATCTCATGTCGAAATCCGATCAAAATCAAACGCTTGAGAGATTTACGAGAATTTGCGCTTTAACGCAAGAATTTTTAAAAAACAGCTATCAGCTTATCACTGTCGCTCCAAGAGGTATAATCAAAGTCACTCCAAGTAAGATATCCCGATCAAATTTCAAACGAGATTTACGAGAATTTGCGCATTAACGCAATAATTTTTTGCGAGAATTTAAAAACCAGCTATCAAAGACGCTCCAAGTGGTATATCTCAAGTAGACATCCGACCAAACTTCAAACGCTTGAGATACCGATCTCGCTGAGTGCAGTATACACAGTGGGCTCGAGTAACACAACAAACTATGATATTCTATGCCTACTTAAGACAAAGGTTGAGCCTCAACCGTTGAGGGCCCGCGCGATATCGCTTTTTCATATAAACGTAGTCCTCATTTTCTTCTCTAGATATTAACATTATTAAAAATATTTAGACACAATTTGTTGTATATCAACCACAGCTGTTTTTCCGAATTTTTATTATTATAAAAGTTAGAAGCATTTTAAAATTTGTACGTACCTAATCGGTTTCTGCTCCCATTTTTTCGATAAAAAAAATCTAAATAAATCAAACGTCCCCTACGTTATAGCTATGGTACTATAAATATTTTTACATAATATACATCAAATTATGTAAAAATATTTTCCATAAAATCAAAATACAGAGAGGAAAATGTCGTTATGTTATAAATGAATTAATAAATCAATTTTGTTAAAAATAATAACAAAATATAATATTGCGCTTATTGTCAACCCATTAAATGCTAATCACGACACGTCATAGCTTAGCTTCTACGATGCATTTTCGCTACATACCGGGAAACTCATCGACTACGACGTAGCGCTACGACCGATGCTTAGGGGTGAATTTGTTAATTATAATGTTAATATCCAGTACAGTAACACGTTGATAAAATATAAGAGCTGGCCTAGCGGTAAGAGCGTGCGACTTTTAACCCGGAGGTCGCGGATTCAAACCCCGGCTCGTAAGTACCAATTAGTTTTTCCGGACCGTACAAATATTATTTGATATTTACCAGTCGCGTTTCGGTGAAGTAAAACGTCGTGACCGGACTAATCCCAATAAGGCCTAGTATAGTTACCTATACCTACCCTCTGGGTTGGAATGTCAGATGACAGTCACTTTCATAAAAACTAGAGCCTACGCCAATTCTTGGGATAAAGCTTAGGAGCAAATCTGCTCCATATAATATTCAACCAAATTCAACTTAAACATGAAGATGCCATGGTTGCTAAATAAGTGGCAAATTTTTGACAGGCGCATACGAAACGTTAATTGTCAAGCTGACACCAGGCTCGGAATGAGCCGTGGCAAAAATGCCGGGACAATACCAGAAAGACGAACATGTGGATAAAATCTGTGTCTATTCGCAGTGTACACCGATTTATGACGTGTAGTCCAACTTCGAACAAAAAAATGTGCAGATCTCGGGTAAAAACGAGTGACGACGCAACAGACTTAAGCATGTTTGCTAAGGGTTGCGCCCGGGCGACCAGAAAAAATTGTTAGTTATATTTTTATTATGAAAGATTTTTTTTCGATTTTTTTTAACTTTTAGATTTGGCAGGTAGCTCTGCAGTCGGGTTTTCGAAGTGACGCTAAAATAATTCTTTTACTTTTTCCTTGTCCGAATATGATACTACTTATGCTCTCAAATATATCGTCAATATTTTTGTAACACCTTGTATAATGATCATAGGTGCCTATTATATTCATATATGTGTAGTCCAACTTCGAACAAAAAAATGTGCAGATCTCGGGTAAAAACAAGTGACGACGCAACAGATTTAAGCATGTTTGCTAAGGGTTGCGCCCAGGCGAGCAAAAAAATTTGTTAGTTATATTTTTATTACGAAAGACTTTTTTTTCGATTTTTTTTAACTTTTAGATTTAGCAGGTAGCTCTGCAGTCGGGTTTTTGAAATGACGCTAAAATATTTCTTTTTACTTTTTCCTTGTCCGAATATGATACTACTTATTCTCTCAAATATATCGTCAATATTTTTGTAACACCTTGTATAATGATCATAGGTGCCTATTATATTCATATATGTATAATACTTACCATTCTGTTTGTACCGGAATTAAAATAATCAAGGAATAAATGAAATGCCGTGGTACAGCACTGCGTCCGAGATTTTTAATTTCGAACGAGAATTATAAAATGTTCGAAGTTCGATTACTGCATCTAAAAAGACACTTCCTTATACTGTGTGGTGTGGTGTGGTGTGGGCCCCACGGTGTATAACATACGTCAGCACTTGTACCACTTACCCTAAAGCTGATGGATCCACTGCAGTTGACGTCGAAGGCTTTGAACACGTAGTGGGCGTATAGAGCTGAATCTGTAACAACAATATTATTTTTTTACAAGAACTACGTTACTATAGAGGCCGAGAAATTAAGGGTTGCAGGCTAAGTAGACATAGACGGCCGAGCGTAGCGAGATCGGATAGAGATACGCAGCCGGCAACCCCGTTTCTCGCGGAGATTTGTATAGTGCTTTTCTCAAATTTGTTTTATTTGTAGGTTGACACAGCTAAAAACATTACGAAATGGTTGAATACCAAGTACTGTCACATCTTGACGTTTAAAAACAAAAGAAGGTTGCTTTACAGACCTAGGTGTATAAGGCTTTATGAAATCCCTTTACATATCATCTTCACTGACTACACTGCACTGCACTTCCTATGAAACACTTCACTTGACAACTGAATACTCATTTATTCCGAAACCAAATTTACCTTATAAGGGGCTGTAGAAAAATCTTAATAGCGTGAAGTAGCCGATAGATCAGCGACATCTACTATGAAATTGGGCAACTATAAAAACTAAACATACTACATTTAACACTCATCGCAACGGATACTTAGTATTTCTGGACCTAATTTGAAGTCAGTCATGTCAACATTTCATTGCAACTGTGACAAGTAATACCTATTAACATCATCATAAATATTACAGGAAGAATATACCTATAATCACACATAAAATAAAATAACCGAGACGTATCGCGGTCACAGCAGGGAACTTCGCCGTTTTTGGCCACATCAAGCGTACTGCGATCGCTTTCGTTTTTATAAGCTTTATTTAACTTACAATGTATGTTAGTACGGGTAAAATTTTGCAAGTTAAGAGAAAAGAATAGCTTTGCGGTCCTAGCAAAATAACGGTAATTTTTCTATGAAATTCTATTTCGGTAGAAAACGTTTTCCACTAACTAAATCTTCACAAATCAATTTGTTGTTGATGTTGATCGCTTCAGCATAATACTAGTATATTTTTTTAAAAATAACAATGTTACAATTATAATATTCATAATGCAATGACATGAGCTGCGCTAAGTGACATTTAAAGATAGTGGACCCGGCTACGTCCTTAAACTATGTCCTAAAGAGAGGTATGGGTATTGTGAATGTCATCTCGCTTTGTGTGGTAGGGCACAGCACAGCGGATGTCATTCCAGATCTAGAGCAGAGCCGAACTGGGGAAGTACCTCCACCTTACAGAAAACCGCAGCCAAATAACACTAGATTCTACTCATAGTGTTGTGTTCCTGCCGGTGAGTAAGGTTGCCAGAGCTCAATGAGGGTGCGGAGTGTTAGGGTCTGCTCTGGAGTTGCAGGCGTACATAAGCTACGGAGATTGCTTACCATCAGGCGGGCCGTATGCTTGTTTGCCACCGAAGTAGTATTAAAAAAAAGTCTCATAAATGAGAATCGAATTAGTGCCTGGTCTGCAGGCGTTCCTGACTGCTTAATATGATTTTATGGATACTGTGGTTAGGTTTTTATTGTTCGTGACGAGATAATCTAATGGAAATCATCCTTTATAGCGTGATGAGGTTAAATAGTATACCGGGATATACCCAGGGTTGCTGTACGCCAGGATTTCCCCTGACATGTCTGGATTTTTGGTCCTGACGAGTGTCTTTTAAAAAATGTTTTTTTTAATGTTATAGGCAGCAAACGAGCAGACGAGCCGCCTGATGGGAAGCAGTCATCGCCGCCCATGGACATAAGCAACATCGAAGGAGCCACTTATGCGTTGCCAACCTTTGAGAACCCTAAATACCTGCTTCTTGAAGAATATTTTGTTCTGATATTTCGTGAAAAGAAAAACGACCCTCGCTCGGATCCTGTGGATCTAATAACTGCTTTAGGATGTTTAGGGTGATGTCCCGACTTTTGTCAGGATATATGTCCTGATTTATTTGGCATTTTTTCGTATGATAACCCTAGATATAGGTACCGAATATGTCTGTCGGAGATTTGTGCGCAGACACATCTTTGCCTAATTCTCGTTATTCATTAACATAATTAAGCGCCAGAATCATCTACCCAGTCAGATCTGACGGGACACGTCTATAATAATTGTACAGTATGTAACTGGACGTAAAGCAACCCGTTAATGTTTAGGTCATAGTGAGCAAGTTTTACTATGGGTCCAACCCAGAAATCGCGAAAAAAATGGCTGTTTCATACAATTTGGTTTGGTGGTCTGATGTTGAAATTTTCTATGGGAGAGTCAATTTTTTTTCGCGTCTTTGGGGTTGGTCCCATAGTAAAAGTTGCTCTGCAAAGCAGCAGCTAATCTAACCATTACCAGGATTGAGTAAGTTTGCTTAAAATTCCTTTTCGTTGAGTTACATACTGTATACCTAGATAAAAATATTGTATATTGCGAGATATATAATGTATGTACGGGTCATACTGATCAACTTTATAACGGAACCGACTATACATTTTAGCTCAAAGAACGTCGATGTTTATTATAAGACACACCAACGTTACTCCTATTGCATTTTTGTCCTCACATAGTAAATGCATTTTAAAACATAATTCTACGTACTCCATTTTACTAGAAATAGCAGTGATGACATTGACAGGATCTGTTATCAGTGTTATCACATTAATAAGCGAAGAGGATGTAATTATTCGATTTACCAAAGTTGACACAACGTAATGGCAAGATCAAACTAATAAAAAGGTTTTATTTCAACTGTTAATCGTGAAGGACCAGTCTAAGTAAATTTTAATTTTGTTGTCAAACAGTAAAGCACTCTAGCCTGTTACACAGTTTAAAATAAGTAACATGTGCTTGTTTATTTGTTTATTTGTTTACAATATCGGGAACTGTCGTCGACTTGCAGTTTTAGTGTACCTACTCATAGTGTTGTGTTCCTGCCGGTGAGTAAGGTTGCCAGAGCTCAACGAGAGTAGGTTAGGGTCGGCAACGCGCATGTAACTCCTCTGGAGTTGTAGGCGTACATAGGCTACGGATACTGCTTACCATCAGGCAGGCCGTATGCTTGTTTGCCACCGACGTAGTATAAAAAAAAATTGTTTTTCGCTTGTTCGAGTTTAGGATATTTTTTTTTAATTTTGTTTTTGGGAAACAGTTTATTTATAAGTTTGTCTATCATAATTCGAAAGTACTACCGATAGAAAATCGCCCTGCCGCGGGAAAACAACCACTAAAATTTCACGGTGTATATGTAGAGGAAAATATTTTCCAAGTTCTAATTGGTGTTTAGCTATAATATCTACATTCGTTTGGAATTGCTTAAAATGTTGGTTTACTTACTGCCGTGAGGAAAAAACTTGGCGTAAATATCTTTAAAGGAGTCCTCGTGCACCACGCCCTCCGGACATTCCTGAGGAAGAAAGAAAACAGGTTTTTAATTCATATTAATTGCTAACTACGAGCATAGAGAAATAGGTCAGCATAGAGTTCTCACTCCATTAGTTTTTTATCAAGACGCTTATTATTTGCGTAGTGGATTTATCAGTACCGCTACTTGACACTAGATGTCACGAGTGTCGCGACTGATGAAAAGTGTATTACTCTTATTCTTATTTTATTTTTATATAAATCAATAAATATTTTGGACATTATTATACAAATTGACTAAGGTAAGCTAAATAAGGCTTGTGTTGAGGGTACTTAGACAACGATATATATAATATATAAATATGTATAAATACTTAAATACATAGAAAACACCCGTGACTCAGGAACAGATATCATCCGTGCTCATCACACGAAATAAATGTCACTACCCACTACGCCAGACCGGTCGTCAAACAACAACTCAACTCAACTATTTACAACTAATATTGAGCAGAAGGAGTTGAAAATAGAGTTCCGGTTAGCTGAAAATTGTTGAGCATTGGAATTTTCGTTCGTTGCGACATCTATTGTCAAGTAGCAGAACTGATAAATCCGCTACTTAACGCTAGATGTCGACTACGAAAAGAATAACCGTTTTGGTAAGAATACTGAGACATGAAGCGAGCACTATATCAACTAGTACGAGTAAATCCACAGAGCAGGGGGCCAGGCATAGCCAAGATTACAATCGAGCATCAGCAAATACCAAGAACAAAAAAGGACGAGAAAAAAATTGTATCAAAATGTCAGAGACTACGAAAAGTCACGTGATGATTAAGATGAAGCCTAGATAATTTAAGTTACGACTGAAGTTTTCTATTGACGATTATCATCTTGATTAATTGTAGTCTCTCATGTATCTAGACGTAGGGCCGCTAAGACAAAACTGTAACTTCATTACAAACAGATTTCGTACGCACACACACTCGCTTGTTGGATCTGTGTGATTCACTGATCAGGACGCGTAGCCAACGTACCTATCGTTCACGCTCCGTGGCGAACGAAACGCAACTGTCACAGTCGCACTAATATGGAAGAGTAATAGAGAGATGACTACGCTAAGCCACGGAGCGTTAACGATTGGCACGTTGGCTATGCAGCCAGCTTCGAGTTGTTATCTTGAGAAAATCGAGATTATGAAACACAGGCAGATCGATCTAGGTCCGAACGAAACAAAGCTTCTACAATGGGTACTAGGCGAAGATATACATAAGTTAAGATATGTTTGCGGTAGAGACGTCCGGGTGTTGGTGTGCCGAGGCCAAAATTTTCTTGGGCGAATTGGGGCGGCGGTTGAGGGAGAGGGGTCATGACCCTCGTTCCGGGTCATTCCTGATGCAGAGGCTGTCTATCGCGATTCAGCGTGGCAACGCGGCGAGCGTGATGGGCACCTTTGCGTCTGGGAGGGCTCGGGACGGGTTGTTTGATTAATTTTTGTATTTGTGTGTTTCTTTTTGTTTACTTTTATTCCTGTTTAGTTTATAGTCAATTTTAATGTTTTTTTTTTCATTGTATTTAAATAATTGTTTACATAATACATCAAGTAATTATCTTTAGCTGTAAAACATTACAAATCTAAATTAATGCTTTTAATAATTGTCCATTTATATGCAAACATGACAATTTATATTACATTAAAAATTTAACAAGTTAAGATAAAGATAAGATAAAAAATATGTTTTTTGCACATTAAGGACATAGAAAAAGTATACAGTAGTTGTTTCTAGGAGTTTCTAGGAGACGTGCATAACTAAGTTGACAACAGAGTTTCCAGGATTCCCCGCACTAGGCTAGGCCTATATGTGAGACCGAATGTATAAAGTACATTTATATATCATGCAAGTCAACGAAAAATTAAATATATTTTTATAGTGAATAAATAACATACATAACTCAGGAATTTAGTATTCGTGATAAACACATAAACCCCTTACCCTTACCCTTACCGGGATTCAAACCCGGGACCTCAAGCTTCATAAGGCAGGGTCACTACTCACGACCGACTAAGCTATTAGGAAGCCATTAAATTACAGATTTATCTCTGTCTTAGCTACCTCTGCCTATGTTTCAATGCGTTAGAATGTATATTTTAAAAAACATGACAAATGTTTCAAGTTTTTTACTGCTTTAGCGCTACACCTGTATAGCGCACCTGCAATACCCTGCAATAATATACGGGGTGAATATATAGGTCATATTGAGCAACTTTTACTATGGAAACAAACTCGAAATCGCGAAAAAATAATTACTCTCCCATAGTACATGTCAAAATGCATGAAACAGTCTTTTTTTTTCGCGATTTCGAGCTTGGTCCCACTTCCCTTAGTAACAGTATGACTTATATAAGTAATATATTCAACCCGTAAATTATTGCAGGTGACTAAATAAACATCCTGTATTGTATTTAATTACTAAATCATAACTCTGTGGTTGGAATCGAGAAATCATTGCCCGTGACCTTAACGACCTCATTAGTGCTCAAACATGGGGTTATTATCGACTTCACACGCTACCATGCAACTAAGTACTACTGATACTCGAAAAGTTTTTAACATTGATCGTACAATTTCTTATGAGTTTGTTTGAGGACTTGAGCGATATAACAAACATTGAATTTTTCATGGAAAAAATGAGTAATTGACAATATGAAACATTGAAATGTCGGTTATCGGTGTTATTTAAGCTTTATAGATAATTTGTAAAATTATTGAATAAGATAGCTACCGCGAAGTGAATTTTCATAATTGAAATACAGGATCGGTACGTGCACTATGGTTTTTGCTATGTCTCTATGAATTAGGCTAATTCCATTGACATATATCATGTATCTAAGGACGCGCCTTACGAGCACTAAGAATGGTGGTAGTTCAGTAGTGTCATTTACGAATTCGAACCAATCATGTAGTTTAACGCAACTAAGTGCGTCCAATCGCGCGCGTGTTGCGAACTCATCAACAAATCGCGTTGTGGCGTTAGACTGCAGGATTGGCTCGAATTCGTGTGCGTGACACCGCTGTACTGGCCGCATTCTTATTTCCCGTAACGCCCGTCCTTAGACATATGTCAATGGTGAAAAGTTCTATATACCAAATAGGAGATAAGTAAAATAGTCCCGGATTTCCCAACGGGTATTTTTTCTATATCTATTTGGATAGGGGCTTGTCTTTCCTGCTATGAGGGATCAGAGTGACTTTTCTGTTCTAGGACATTTACACGAGTAGATACATGGCCAATTTATAAATAAATATTTTTTATTGTACAAAAAGGACATAGAAAAAGAATACAGTAATTGTTTCTAGGAGTTTCTAGGAGACGTGCCTAACTAGGTTGACAACTATTTCGCACAGCGTATAAGTATCGCCATACAGCAGGGAAATACGTTCATCCTTTTAGGCACCTTGCCCATTGACGGCGATTTGGGCCAAATTTTTTAACTTTAATTTAAGTTTTATTATGTTTGTTTATTTCTTTGTTTTTGGATATTAAATACATTCATAATTTATTAATAAGTCCATTCAATTTTGAAGCAGGCTGTATGTCACTAATATGCATATAACACGTAGTTTTTTGACCGTAGCGTTAACGAATTTAAACTCGGGCATTTTGCTTTCCTATGTCCGGATGTTCTCCTCTACGGGTCGCAATTCTTAATCGAATCTCGTGAAATTTTGTGACCATTCTATGATTACATAGTTTTTTTGTAGAGACAGTATTAAGATTTTTTCAAAATGCGGAATTGGCATAAAGGACTTCGCCACAATAGCGTCTATAGCGCTTAAAACATGGACATATATCTAAGGACGAGCCTAACTGTCACTAATAATGGCGCTAGTTCAGTGGTGTCACTCACGAATTCGAGCCAATCGTACAGTCTAACGGAACTAGTTGCGACCAATCGACCAATCGCGTTGTTGCGTTAGACTGCACGATTGGCTTGAATTCGTGCGCGTGAAACCGCTGTACTGGCCCCATTCTCATTGCCCGAAAGGCCCGTCCTTAGATATATATGTCAATGGCTTAAGACGATTGTGAGTTCACTTTGATAACAACGACTCAACGAACTATTGTATAAGTATTTTTCACTTTTACTTTTTTCCAAGCTTAACGTGAGGTTTACGGTAGACTTAAATCAACCGGGATATGGGCCGTGATTACGTTTTGTATTGTCGAAATCTCGTCGCCACTGTTAAATACGGGCTGATGAGGAGGCACCAAGGAAACACGTCCGTTTAGCATAGAATGTAGTTAGTTAGTTAGTTTCTCAGGGCCGTTTCCGCAACTCGACATCCATTGTGCCTATTTTGCGTGAAAAACGAGGTAGCGCTACTCTAGCCACCCCAGCTCCTCTACAAAATCTAACAGTGTTTTCAGGTTGATAAATACCTCTTTCAGTGTGTTCGCCGTTCCTAGTTCCTGATTACTATATCTACCCACATATGTCACAATCAGCACATCGTTAACAAAATTTGAAAGGTAAAAAATGCCTCATATGCAAAAATATAAAACATTGAACATTTTAGCAAATACAGACAAAGTATTTTTTACATTTAAAATATTGATAACGAAACTATTATCAGGTCCGACATCGGGACTGATTTCGGGCCCGATATCGGGAAGTATGGATGTAATTGGCGCTTTTAGAGAAACTAACCGTGAATCATTCAAAACTGTGAGATCTACGGCTGACAGAGCCACTAGTTTTAATGTTTTGAAAAAAAAGGATCGTAAAAGTAACCGTAGTACAGGCATCGCGTGCTGCTCACGGCGCCGTCAACATACCACCTTTCCGGTATCATTCACTAAACATGTTATACTGACATTTTAAATATAAAGTTTCGCAACTTTCTTACCTCGTAAATGTAAGTTACTCTGAACCATTTATTATAAAAAATGTTTTTTTTTTAACAGAAAAAAATATATAACACTCTACAAGATATGAGCAATGATATAGTTTTTTGAAAATCTATTTAAATTTAATTAGGTAAATAAACGTAATTGCACACAATTAAAGTCCCGTTTTAGTTTAAAAATTAAATTTCCATAATGTCAATACCTGGGGACAAATACGCTATAAGTATGCCAACAAAATCCATTTTATGCCAAAAATATCTTACATAATTTTGGAAACTCTTCAAACCATTGGATCGATTACGAAACAGAGCTAGGAACCACCGCAAGAAAACTCGCTTTTACGTAATAAAAATCGCATAGAAATCGGTCCGTCCGTTGGAGAGCTACGATGCTACAAACAGGCAAACAAACGGACAGACATACATTGGCGACAAACATAACAAACATTTTGCGTCGGGGGTTAAAACAAAACTTAAAAACGGCTGGACTAGGAAATATCATCTTTATAAAGGGTATTTAACTATTAAATGGCCGCAATGATTACAAGTTCTGTATTATTTAAGATGTTTTTATGTAATTTCAAATACGACGCAAGTTGTTAATGGATAAATAAAATGAAATGAAATGAACGAATGAGTTCGCCCGACGATATCGGCCTGACAGTTATTCGCAAAATCGCGAATGACAGGCCGATACCGTCCGGCGAACTGAGGGCCTACCGCGAACCACGTTCGACGTGTCGCCTCCCTGTCACACTTACGCATGAATTTACAAGTTAGACAGAGAGGCAACACGTCGAACGTGGTTCGCGGTAGGCCCTCTGGTAATCAGTGGACCGCTTTAGGCTTCATGTAAACTCAATTACGAGTGAAGCAAACATGTAGTAAATTCTGACGTAAGTCTTTATGTCACGGCGATTATGTTTACAGACTAGTAATTGGATTGAAATGAGCCGTCACACGTTGAGATTGTGATTTTGATTGCATTATTAGACTGGCTACTCTCAAAGCCCGACGACAATAGTTTGTGCAACAAGAGAGGAAAGTTGTTTTTTCCTGCGAGTGTTGATTTTGAGTTCTGAGTTAGGGAATGCAATAACCGGGCGTTTTACATTACCGGTAATTTACCGACGCGAGGTCCCACTAACCGGTTAACCGGTAAATTACCGGTTATACGTTTATGAAATAAAAAACATTGATTTTGCATTATTATTGATTGTGTCCTTATTTTCGTCAGTAACCTTTAAAAGTAATCAACAGCACTTTATAGAAACATCGACAAAACAAAATAATGAAAATAAACTATAAACATTAAACAAGATATATTTACAATCATATTGAATAAAAAATCAAACATGTATCATTTCAAAGCGGAATGAACTTGTACATTAAATAAGCAACATTAAAAAATTTAATTCTTTAAAAATCGCAGTAATCAAAGGGTAACAAAAAAGTGACAGTCGTCATTTAAATGTCATACACGTTTGCATTTACACATCTATCAATATAATATTGTTATTAAAGTAACTAAAACCGTAATCAACATTCATTAAAATCTAGTAAATATAAGAAAAAAAATATTTAACAGATTAGTTTCATATCATTTTAACACTAGTTACTTTAAAATTGCACTTTAAGAGGCCGTTATCGATTTTAGTCGCAAAAATGTCTAACTATTAAAAATAACAAGTACTGGTTTCTATTAGCACGTCTTGTTATCTTTCATTATAATATTTTTTTTTTAAACAGACTCACTTAATTAGTAATGATTTTTTTTCTGATGGACGTTTAGGTAAACGCGCGAAAAGCAGTGATATTGTCGATCTTATTTGTAAATTTCGTTAAGTTTGGACTGCTAAAAATGGTAATTTTGTATTACACATATCCTGTACTTCAACTTTAATAAACTACATTTTTGTTACTATAAATTTGAAGTAGTGTAAATGAAAGTTAGACGAAATCAATTTTCTCCAGAAATTACTTCAAAACAAGTGACAATTTCTCTGAAAATTGACTTAATTTCAACGTAATTTTGATACTTAAACAATCTACAACATTTGCTGAAACTGTTCTTATACATCATTTTGTATAATTTATATGAATTTTTAAAAACTATCCCTTCTCGTCATCTATTACCGGGGACGCACGCTTGCGACCTCATTATTAAAAGGCAAGATGAAAAAACGTGTTAATAGAAACCAATACTTGTTATTTAGATATTACGTAACAAAAGGTGTACAATTCCAACGACTAAATCTTTCAATTTAAAATGTTTGCTCTAAAATCGTTACCGGGTTCTTAAGATAGGAGTTGGAATCAAGAACATGTCATCATCAAATCATTCTGTTAATTATATATAAAATATAGAACGTTGCTTAGACATTCGTGAACGATATCTTGAACACAAGTAACCAGCGGTAGAAAATGTTCTTTCGCATTCCACACTTGTCTGACACTACAGACTAAAACAAAGGACACTGAACATAGTAAGGCGGATCGGGTAGGGGTGGCGAGAAGGGAAAGGGCGAGGGATTAGCGACCACTCATTTGTCACAAAACATTGCTTCCTAGTTCCTACTCCGACGAGATCATAAGATGCAGAAAAGTAAGTATTTTAGGTGTCTCTTCGTAATCATAAACGGTAGTAATTGGTTTTTTTTTGTAAGTACGAAGACATAGATGGGCTAATTCAACAGGTTGTTACATTTTTATTTGCCTATACAACGTTCGGTAAATTCCCGGTTACGGCTGGAAATTACCGGTATTTTACAGACTGTAATATTGGTCAAATTACCGGGTAACCGGTTAACCGGTTAACCGGTTAGCATTCCCTAGTTCTGAGCAAGCGAAAGATTTTGTAATTGAAAAAAAATTACCGTTATTTCGTTAGGATCGCAAAGCAAGAATAGCTTAAGCCTTTTAACCCTTTTCAATAGCCAAAACTTTGAACATGTAACCTCTTAAGTAAGGAAATTTTTGTTCCAATGAAATTCCGCAATATGGCGCGTGGTCATAAAGGGTGACCTTAGCCATTGGACAAACCCTGAAATCCCACGTAGGGGTACTTCTCAGGAATGCTCTGACGTTAATATTTTTTTAATTAGAACAAAAAATAAAAAAATATTTTTTTCGAACAAAAGTTATTTGCAATAATCGACAACAAAAAGAAACATACTGTGTTAATCTTTGGCAGTGTTTTTGACAATTTGTTCGAAATATTTGATAATGATGACATTTTTCAAAAGTCGGAAGCTTATTAGTGTCATAAATAAAAAAGATAATCAAAAAGGCTGAAGAAGGTTCCATACTATTCTTTGAGGATATTACCTTAGGAGTTACTAACACATACAGGCTGCTCCAAAGTAAAACATGGTAATTTGTTAATTTCTTCGAAACCGCTACACCGGTTGTTATGATACTTTGTACACTGGTTCTAAATACCCTAATGCATATGTACATATCGGCTTTGTCCAATGGCTAGGGACACATTGTATATTACTGGTCAGCCTTTACATATTATGTGCAGTTCCGGAATGTTTCAAAATTGTTGGAAACTTTAGGAAAATAGAAAATAGGGATGAAGTTTTAGTATTACGAGTATAACCGTTTTTATTATTACAAGCTTTTATTTAACTTGCCCTGTTAATACGTAGTTGTTGTATGTTGTAGTGTGGGTCAAATCTTGGAAGCTAAATTTGACCTTATTTGACCCACTATCGATTGAGCTGCAATTTTGCATATATATGTGTAAATCGGATAACAATGTAATATTATGATGACATGGAGCCGATCTGATGATGGAGACTGGTGGTGGATGGCCTGTGATAAAACAACGCCGCAAAGTAATGTGTTTGAAGTTGTAAGCATTGTCTCGATGAGTAGGTAAGTACAGTCAGCTTGTACCAAAAATGTTTTATTTTTTTATAAATACAATAATAATTTACCGCCTTTTTAAGCGTCTTCCGGACAACCCATTTATAATATCCCTGCGAATATTAGAAATGGAAAGTAAATCTGTCTGTAACCCCGTAACACTTAAACCGCTAAGCCGATTTTGATGGAATTTGGTATGGGGATAGTTTGAAACCCAGGGAACGACATAGGATAATTTTTATGAATGATTATCATACGCATATACAGACGTAATTGCAGATAAGAGCTAGCATTTCATAATTCTACCTACAACAAATAAAATCTACTTACAAAATATTTAGATACCACGGTTAGACTCAATTGAATTATTCGTCGCTACTGACGACATATTTTGAACCCATCGGGGGTCCTTCTTCAGCGTTCGGAACATGTCGCCAATAGCGACGAATAATTCAAGCGATTGTAACCGTCGTATCTAAACATTTCAGAATATGTCTCACGAAAGTTTAATTTCGATTATTGCAAACCTTTACAGTGAGGAAATCTAACCTATGTACAAATCCCGTATTTGCATTGTTTATCATGTCATACGATTCTAATTGGCTCAGAAGCCTTGTAAACTCGTGTCTAAGTATTTAAAAAGCCACATGTACATACGAATGTCACTTGGCTTTACATCATTTCGCGTAATACGATCGAGGCGTTATCGATTTAAATTGGCTTTGCTCGCCCCAATTTTGCGTCATGACGACTAGGGTTTATTTTGTATATGTTTACACAATGATAAAGCTAAATAAGGTGCTTTGGGGTAATTTTGAAAATCACATATACCTACCTTATTTTTATTTTTAGGTTTAACTAGTTTTCATTTCATAATAGTATTATTTAATTTAGTTAGTTTTATTTAATTTTTACAAAAAAGCGCTGGTGGCCTAGCGGTAAGAGCGTGCGACTTGCAATCCGGAGGTCGCGGGTTCAAACCCCGGCTCGTACCAATGAGTTTTTCGGAACTTAAGTACGAAATATCATTTGAAATTTACCAGTCGCTTTTCGGTGAAGAAAAACATCGTGAGGAAACCGGACTAATCCTAACAAGGCCTAGTTTACCCTCTGGGTTGGAAGGTCAGATGGTAGTCGCTTTCGTAAAAATTAGAGCCTACGCCACATCTTGGGATTAGTTGTCAAGCGGACCCCAGGCTCCCATGAGCCGTGACAAAATGCCGGGACAACGCGAAGAAGAAGAAAAAGTTTTATTTAATTTTATTGTAATGAATGTATACGAATAAATATCCAAACCTTATCAAGAAACCTTTCAACTTTGGCAACACATATACTGCAACGCAGACCAAGGCATCTTGCTTACCTCAATAACTTATTATAACTCACGATATGTCAAGCGAGGCGTAGACTAGCAAGAACTTGCATGCAATTTACGTTACATTGCCGGTTACTACGGCAAACTGCGTCTAAAGTTTGATCAGATACCGCAGATTTTAAGTAATGAAAATTGTATGAAAGTTCTTGGTAGTCTAAACCTCGTTTTTCACGCGTTCTAAAATTGAAGCGCTTACCTTGTGACAAATTGTACAAGTTGGCTTTAGAGTGATTATATGCTCTTTGGGCTTTAGTCGCATCTGAGCAAGCGAGAAATGTGCGCGTGCTTATGAGCTCCCGCTCACCGGAAGAGAAAGAGACAAGCTCATGTTTAACGAGTATGATAAAGATGAAGAGAATGCGAAAATCGCGGTTCTAACCTAACCTAACCTACTTTTCTGGTAGCAGTTTTTTTCTGTAGAGGTCGCAGTTCTAACCTAACCTAACCTACTTTTCTGGCAGCAGTTGGTTTTCTGTAAGGGTCGCAGTTCTAACCTAACCTAACCCACTTTCCTGCCAGCAGTTGGTTTTCTGTAGAAGTCGCAATTCTAGCCTAACCCAACCTACTTTTCTGGCAACAGCTTGTTTTGTATAGGGGTAGCAGTTATAACCTATTTAGTATATCATACGCTATTATATATTATGTAGTTATATCTCATGGGACCAGCTGGGACGCACCCTGCTAGCAGAAAGTGCTTTTAAATTATTAGATATGTATTTTGTTCATAATTATAGGGTCTTTGAAGGTCCCTATACACCTTAGAGTAGAACCTGATTAATACTTTAATGCGCTTTTTTTAGGCACATTGGTCCCAGCAAGATGTTTAGGTACATACATTTTCTTACGTTTCAAATCTCGTACCTTACTTAGGTAACTTAGCAAGCTCCACAAATACGCACGAAGCGTTTCGCTTCAACATTCCTTATGCGAACTGCCAAGGAGTGGAATGCCCTGCCCGAGTCTGTGTTTCCGTATGAGTACAATCTGAATCTCTTCAAGGCTAGAGTAAATAGGTATCTCATAGGCAAGCGTGCTCCACCGTAGACCGCATCATCACTTACCATCAGGTGTGATCGTGGTCAAACGCCTGCCTATCCTCCATAAAAAAAAAAAAGCTTCGTTGCCAAAACATGGTACTCGACTGAAAAGCTCTCTATTATATCACGATTGTACAAAATACTGGAGGTATTATTGTTGAGTTGGGAGCCCATGCTTGAAACGTACGCAATTTTAGTTTGGTTTACGGAATCTTAATTCAACCATTACAGACGAGTAGAAAAACGTTATCTTGTCGTTACTATATACAAATACAGCTTAAGGAGCTATGTATTGTAAAATTGTGTAGGTATACAGATGTCACTTCTACATAATCCACAAAGCACCTGAACTAAAGTCAGACCGAGCTAACTCGGCAGCGATTTAGACAGCACAGACTGTGCAAGTGTTAGTTTGAATGTCATAATTTCATAGAGGTTGTGATACTTATATATTTCTTAAATGCAATCTGTTAGAGTACAAATTACCAATAGGCACATTTTTACCGTAACGGTATTCCGTTACCGACCGCGGCAAACAAAAACAACTGTCTACAATCTCATACATTTAGGTCCTCTACTTTATATTGCATGGAAAAGTATGAAACACCAAAACTCGCATAAAAAAATGGCAAAGCTACTACGTATAGGTAATATAACTACTCGTAGTTTTATATTCAAAGTATTCAGGCGTCATTGCGAACGTAAAAGAGTTCAGCTGCCGACTATATATAAATATTTAATCAAGCAAATTGCAGCAGCGTATAAATTCCTAAAGTAAAAATTCTATCGAAATAATTCCTAGCTGCAATTTCACCATTTCACACAACAAAAGTGTTTACGCCGAAATAAAACAGCTCATTTGAACGATGAAACAATCTCGAAATAACACAATCATAAAAGCTACTAGGCTAATGAATTAGAAAGAGACCTGTAGAGGTTTAAACAGCGTGTCAGAACGAGACGGGTGTACGTTAGCATTCATGCTTGAACTAAAAAGGTCAGTAGGTGAGGATGTCGTCGACCGTTGGCGCCAAAAATAGGGAGACGTGTCATCTTGACAGTTCGCGGCAAAGAAAGTCCGAATGTTATGCAAGTTGTATTTATAACTCGAGAATTTTAAAAGAGTTCTTTTCGCAAATGAGGCTCGCTTGTGAATGTTGAGGGTTGTTCCGTGTGAACATTTTAGTGTTTCATGTTTCGTCCCATTTATTTTATTTCTTTCTCTCTGATTTTAAATGTCGTTTAAGAATATTTTAAGGGACTATTAGACAATACGACTATTTCAATTTTACGTAAATAGATCTTGAATGTAATTTATGTTACTAAGCAAAAAAACTTGACATTTGAAATATTAAATTTATTCAAAAATTATAGGGGGATCGACGCTACGAGTCTAGGTACATTTTTTAAATTTGCCGCATTGTTTATTGAAAATTTGGTTTGATAGACAAGATATGCATAATATGTGGACATTAGTTATTAAACTTTTTCACTAATTATTATATTAGAATTAATTGTTTTATACATATACTTGCTGCAGAATGTCTGAAAAGGGTACTCGACGGTCCTAACCTAATTTAAAATAATTACGAGTACAGCTATTAATATTTGTTTGTCGCCTCTCATCAATCACTCTCTGCCGTGTCGAGGCTTTCTATAATGAATGCAATGCTAAACAAAATGGCGCCCAAAGGGTAAATAACCTACTTGAAAAGGTTTACAATTTTGGAACTTTTTAGTGATGGCAAGTTTCTTGTCGAAGAATAAATTGCTTATTGAAAAGTGATTTGGCTTTGTATATTCATGTGTTATTTAGTAAATTGGTTTAGGTAGTCTGGGAAACTAATTTTGTTAGTAGAAAAAACCGGCATAGATTATATGTATAAAAATGTATGTGTAATGTGTAGGCGAAACGGGTCGATCTCATAGATACATTTTAAATAATGCGCATTTTTCACCGAAAAATTAATTACCAGACACTTTATTTGTGATGCTCAGTCTTTTTACTTTAAGTACATTTTTTAAGTAAAATAACGTACAGCATATGTTTTTTACGAATTTCTTTAAAGCACTGAAGCATTACAGATGTCCCTTTTATCTTGATCTGTAGATCTACGGCATTAAGGCCGTTAGGTCCAGACCTACAGAAATTGTTGTTGAATTTACAAAATTTCTGTCTATTTTTTTTTCACAATAATGTTAGAAGTAAAATAATAACATGTTGTTTTTCTGCAAAACAGCAGTCTGACCATATTGATTCTAAATAAAAATGATGGGCACATTGACCAAAAGATATAATTTATTTTTGTTATTTAGTTCAACATTTGGATTACGTTGTAGGTTCAAAATAGTCGAATAAAGTATTAGAAACAAAACCCCGCAGAACGGCTTTTGTATAGCACTGACACGCAATGATATACGGAATTCTACGAGTTTAAAAAATCTAATCTGGCAACACTGGGGCTTCATTGAAATTTCGTTATCTGCCTCTCTATCACTTGCATTTTCGAGCAATAGAGAGGCAGATAACGAAAATTCAATTTTCGTTTTTCGTGGCAGGACCTCAGATTTACAATCCAGGTAGAGTTAGACCAAGGTAAGTTGGCAGCGATTTTGATAGCCCACATCTGTGTAAATTTAATTAAAACATTTCATAAAAATTTGACGTTTAAAATAATACTTGCACAGTCTGGACTAACAAAATCGCTGCCAACTCAGCTTTGTCTAACTCTGCACTTCCTGCGGACCACTGAGTATAAAAGCTTGACAGTTTGATTTGAAAAATGAACTCCCGTTTAGGAAATATGGAGCCGTGTTTGATGTATCGTTGTAGTTTGTTACCTGTCAGCTGCTGTAACGCGCCGAGATTAAACTATAGCAGAGTGGAAAGCATTACTGTAGACAGAGACTAGGTAGTCAATATTCAAGAGGAACAACCTTCATATAAAACTGCGTTCCTCGCGTTGTTCGAATTACCTACGACTTAAAACTCAACGCTATCTATTGTAATGTAACAAGTTTTATTACTCTTTACTCTAGCCTCATGAGATCTAGGAGTAGTTTTTTTTTTTTAATTTTGAACCCTTTAGCTAATTAGGGTTGTCAACATAAATAAATAAATAAATATTATAGGACATTATTACACAAATTGACTAAGTCCCACAGTAAGCTCAATAAGGCTTGTGTTGAGGGTACTTAGGCAACGATATATATAATATATAAATATTTATAAATACTTAAATACATAGAAAACACCCATGACTCAGTAACAAATATCCATGCTCATCACACAAATAAATGCCCTTACCAGGATTTGAACCCGGGACCATCAGCTTCATAGGCAGGGTCACTACCCACTAGGCCAAACCGGTCGTCAAAACATTCAAGTCATTATCTTATCTGTTGTTGTGCACGCAAAGGGACGTCAAATTGTGCCAACCCTAATAATTGCTCGGAGCAATGCTGAGGCGAACGAAGTCGAGAATGCCTTTAATTTAATTACACAATGAAAGTTCAAAATAGATTGTGAAATATATAGGAAAACAATTGTAAGTACGCAGGGTCTTGGGAGGCAAGCGCCGCCGTAGGTACAAACTAAGTATATGCCAGTATGTTTTGTTATGCCAGTAGTGATCCCCGGTTTATATCGCCTATATAACAGAGATAGCACATAAACCCACGGTAAATGGCCGTAACCACGGCTGAAATGCATTTGCAATTTATATTAATAGTAAACTACGTTGTACTGTATTGCAGTCAACATTAACAGAACAATAGACCTCTGTTGTGTTCGCCTATTTGATAGAATATTAAACCACTGTTAGAACACGGCCGTGAGATACATTTGGGCAACATCGAAAGTGGAATCATTTTGAAGATGACTAATTTCTACTAAACTAGTCTGTCCTGCGATCCGTGTCACAAAAAAACGCGGGAATTTCAGGACAAGCCGCACCTGGCAATAAACATCTTCTTCTTCTTTTTTAAAATTATGGCTTCAGTCCAGTGGGACTATTTCGCCAGTATTAAGGTCTTAGGAGCTTTAAATAGGACTAAAATTGTACTGTTAGTACAAGACAGTGTACGGTGATTTTATCAGCTGTTGTAAAGCGATAGCTGGACTTTACAAGGAGCACGTGGACTACCGGCCGTTGACTCCAAAATGGTGGCTAAACGCGCTTCAAGATTAATTCTCCATTCACTGCACACTACCTACAAAAAACAAAGCAATTAATCACGAAGCGTGACTATCAATATGGCGCTGGAACCGGAAGTCCCCTGGCAATAAAATTACTATGAAATTAAATGATAGCTTGAAACTAAAGATTAAAAAAATAGCTGGTCAGACTCTAGAAGCACTTTCTACTGTAGCAATAGTAAACAAAATGTCTTGGTAAGCATTGCAGTAGCAAAAATGTTGCTATAAGTATGAAGTTATTCTAGTTTTAAAGATAATAAATCTTGGAAGCTAAATTTGACCTACTTCCCGATTTCCGATTGACCTGAAAATTTGCATAAATTATGTAAGTCGGGTGACAATGCAATATTATGGTACCATCGAGCTGATCTGATGACGGAGACTACTGCTATGAAACTATTTTGAAAGGAAATTTAATTTTACCTACTGTTAACTACAAAATCCTAATAATTTCTATTATTTTTTGCGAGCGGCACTGTAGGTATTTGGTGGACTTTAGTTAAAATATAGAATCTAGTGAATCTAGTGATACTTGCTGAACTATTTTATAAGTCAAAATAAATATTTTTAGACAACCTATGAAAGTGTGTTCGGTCGGATCTGAACACCCTAAGATAATGCGATCGCATCAAAAATACACGCTCCAGATACAACGCACACAAACACGGCAATCGGCAATAATAACAAGTTTTTCTGTTTGTGCAAAGCATTTCAAAAAATTATTTATCTTTATCCAATTTGTTAGGTGCAAATTGGATAAAGATAAATAATTTTTGGTGGGTCACACTCGACCTTGCGGGCGAACAATTATTAGGGTTAACAAAACTTGACGTTCCTTTGCGTGCAAAACCACAGATAAGATATTTACTTAAAATTTATAACCCTAATAAACGAAAGGGATAGTGTCATACATAAGAAAAGGACAACATGGTTCGTCCCTGAATCGCTGTCAAACTTCGATTTGGTAGGAAGTGTCATTTCTGTACGGTAGTATATACTATTATTTATTCTGTGACCTAACAAACTCAAATCGAACAGTGACATTTGATATAACTGCCGTCAGCAAACGCGGATGTATAAAGGACCTTTCGTTTGCAAGCGAACGCTATATAAAGAACCTTTTAAAACACGTGTGGAGTGACAGCTGACGTGCTTCCGTCGGAAACGGATGTGCTACTAATGGTTTTCGACAGGAAATCGGGAGACATGTTCAAAGTTTTGGCTATTTCAAAGGGAAGAATAGCTTTGCGAGAACGAAATAACGGTACTTTTTCTATGAAATTAGATTTTGGGAGAAAACGGATTCCACTAACTAAATCTTAACAAATAATTTTGATGTCGATCGCTTCAGCATAATATATTCTAGGTTTATAGGTTTCGTTATAAGGAAAACAAAGTTCTTGTTTTGCAAATTTTGAACAAAAGGAACACCTATAAACCTAGTTTTTCATTGTGTCAATAACATACTAAAAAATCAAAAGAATGGAAAATATTTAGAAGTGGAAAACGTTTTCTCTTTTTATATACTTAGACGAGTAAGTGGTATACTCGTAGTTCACTCTTAATATCGATCGATCCTGGTGTTGGTCGTTAAAAGTATTTTTTTTTGTTGTGTTAACTAACACATTGAGCGCCGGAAACCCGCTCGGAGCGGAAAAAGCGGTAGAATTCCGGGATTGGCTACGAACGTAGCGATACGAAAATATTGGCAGTGAATGTGTTAAATTAAGTTTAGGTATATCGTTCAGTGCCTCTAACAGGCCAATTCCAACAATATAATTTAATACTGTTTTAACATGCATCCGACATCATTCCAATATGAGATGGTTCTAATCTCCGTTTAATAACAGAAGTAGCTGCGATTCGGGCAATCAATGTCACTTTGACGTCGGATATGATATGAATAGCAGCCTGTTCGCGTAGCCAACATGCCAATCGTAAACGCTCCGTAGCGTAGCATAGCTCTTACATATTAATGCAACAGTGACAGTTGCGGTTCGTTCGCTTTAGATTAGAGCGTTACAATTGGCATGTGGGCTACGGGGGCTGATATCTAACAAGAAGGTCTATTGAATCTCAACTAATTATGTCAAACTTCAATCAAAACGGTCACTTTTGACGCTGACAGGTCAATATTACTTCACTTCACTTCTTTAAAAAAAATGGCTTCAGTCCAGTGGGACTATTTCGCCAGTATCAAGGTATTGGGAGCTTTGTACGGTTAATACGAGTGATTTTATTGTGTTCTTCTTTTTCTTCTATTATTATTCGCCAGTATCAAGGTATTATTAGCTTCAGATACGACTAAAATTGTACGGTTAGTACAAAACAGTGTAGGGTGATTTCATCAGCGCTTGTAAAGCGATAGCTGGACTATACAAGTAGCACGTGGACTACCGGACATTGACTCCAAAATGGTGGTTAAACGTGTTTCAAGATTAATTCTTCATTCACTGCAGACTATCACATTAGTTTACTGTATAATAAACTATCGATATTACACTTTAAACAATATTAATGAGCATAAAACAAAGAAATTAATCACGAAGCGTGACTATCAAGATGGCTCTCAAACCGGAAGTCCGGTCCATATTATATTGGAAACAGATTGAATTACTAAAACTTGAATTGATCTGTCATTCAGCGCCAATCATTACACGTTATCTTTTCGCTTCCACGGAGCATTTTCAAAGTCATATCATCGGCTACGACATAGTGCTACGAATGCTACGACCGTAGCTAAGCAGTGAATAAGGTACTATAATTTTAATAATAATAAACGTTGCGTAAGTGCGACGGATCATGGGAGTTATAAGACTGACTCTGTGGCTCTGACATCAAACTTGGACTTTTTGCACCGTCTTCCGAGTCGCATATCTTTCCTTAATATTGAAAGTAAAAGTGACTCAGCTATATTTCCGGAATAACAACGACCAAGAACGATATTCAGATTTTCCTATTTTGTTATAGAAAGCGGTGGTGGCCGAGTCGATCTAACGTCCAACTTTCAATCCGGAGGTCCCGGGTTCAAATACTGGCTCGTACCAATGAGTTTTTCAGAACTTATATACGGAATATTATTTGATATTTACCATTAGATTTTCAGTGAAGGAATACATCGTGAGGAAATCTGCATACATCCGCGAAGAAATTCAAAGGTGTATGTGAAGTCTCCAACCCGTATTGGCCCAGTGTGGGCTCGCGCATGAGTGGAGGCCTGTGCCCAGCAGCAGTGGCGGGGCAAGACCAAAATTTTATGTGGGCAAGGTACATTTAGCGAGGCCCTCTGGTGGCGCCAGAAATAACGAACATTTTTACGTTGTGTCCGAGATGTACTTAATGGAGTTACGAGGCCCCTCGAACCGCGAGGCCGTAGGCGGTGGCCCACGCCTAACGCCGCCTCTGCCCAGCAGTGCGACGTTTATAGGCTGAATTATTTCCTCGGATTTCACGGGCCTATAAATGAATGGTTGTTATCTGAATTATTATGATTGTTATATATACGACCTTGACAAGACTCGCAGTATCAAATCAATATGAAAACCATAACATATTTCAAAATCGGAATTAAGTTTCAAGTGTGTTGAAGGCATGTAAGTAGACACGTGCTTTTCGCTTGATATTGCAACACCGCTACGTATGCATGCTACACCATAACATAACTTATGGAGGTGTTTTCCGGACTTGTAGCAAAACAAAAAAAAAACAACGTCGATATTGTTTGCATTACCGACCCAGATAATAGCAATTGATAACAAATAGAAATAGTTTATTCGTAGCAAAAATTACAATCAGGCAAATGAAATTCAGTTAAAAAAAGGAACAAATAACAAACTTACAACACATTACATTACATGAAATATGTGTACAAACAATGTCCTAATTTATTTTTATTGTGCAGGTAACGACAACAATTCAAAAAAGTTCGGCAATAAAATGTGTTTTGTACGATAACATTTGGAAATCGCCCGTATATTTTTTCTCTTTGACGTCAGTCGAATTTTTCACAATAGTGTCGTATGTACATTTTAGTCTTTGAATACTTTAAAAAAAAATTGCGACGAATTTCGGTCCAGCTACGGCAGATTTCGCCCGGAAGTCATATAAATAGCATATTTTTATTGAAGGCTTATATTATAACTAAATTTTTTGTCCGACAATTTTTTCTGTCTCTCAGTTCCTCTTAGCAGAAAGATGACAGAAAGTTCTGTAAAAATCGAGATATTTTTCGAATAAATTTCACACTGCCGCTTACTAATCCAGTGCAAAATTACCTTGTACGTATACGTTTTGTTTTACAAGAAATAGTTTGCATCAACTCACCGTTTTAAACCCCCGATACATGACACGTATCTCCTGCTTCGAGAACTTGGTCTGCCGACACAGCTCCTCCAACGCCACGGGTATCGGCTTCGGCGTCCGCGTCGGCTCCAACTCATACGCGTGCTCCTCCACGGGAGACTCGGGTGGCGTCGCCATTTTGGATTTTATTTATTCGCACATAAAACTAGACGGGTACTTGCTTTAGAAATGGAAAGTCTTTGCTTGACTTAAAAGAAGCCTTTTTCAATTATTTTTTTGATAAACAGCGCTTGTTACAATGACAAGTATATGCGGAAAATACACACTGAAATTGTGTGATAAAAATGTGTACGTATCTAAAAATCTGATAAAATAAGCTCAACAAGGACAAGCAGACCCAACAGTCTATTGGCTGTTTTTGAATTTCAATTTAAAACATTTTGAGAGTAAAGTGACAAAAGAGCGAGGTACCGTGGTAACGCGTTAGGTATTTTATATGGTAAAGTTTAAATACATTTTGGCGACGAATTGACAGTTTTGAGGTTACGCTGGATGGTTGCAGGGCAGGAACGTTCTGAAACAAGTGAAATTTTAATTAAATAAATTTTATTTCATAACTGTATATTCGAGGCTCGACATAATATAAAAGAAGTTACAAAATGTGAAACGCACAATTAGTCGAAAATAAGAAAACAAAACTTTCCTGATAACGTATACACGGTGGGGCCTGTAACTAAAGCAAAAAATTAAAATGTACATTCTTCTCCTCAAACTACGCAACGTTTGTTTGACGACTTTGAAAAAAAACTTGCGGTTTGAATTTTGTTACATTTTAAAGTTAATTCGAACACGCAATGTACTATGAAATTGATTATATCTGTAGAGTGACTAGACTGACAGGCGATGTCAATTAGACGGAGTTTTATTTTATGTACATTGAAAATACTATTTACTTTGTTTGAAAAAAGAACAATCTAAAAACTTTATGATTTTAAAAAGTTGCTACACAATAGTTGTCTAGGTTGAAGACTAGAATCTACGTTTTAATTTTTTGCTTTAGTTACAGGCCCCACCCTGTATACTCTGGCAAGTCAGCTTTGTCAGAAGAGAAAGGCGGCAGATTAAAAAAAAACAACGGGTTGCACTCCGGGAGTGCCGGCAGAAGTGAAAACTTGAACATTAACGTTGTGCATTTTTGATGTTTTGGAGAAATTGAGTAGCATTTTCATAAAAAAAGATAATTCTCTGTTATACCTACGTAAATAAATTTGAGTATAGAAGATATTTTGAAATGCGAATTTTAGTGTTAATATATAACATAACTAACAGAGTAATTCATGAGAAGTGAGCATGAGTAAATGTTAATGAATCGTTCACCATCATATTAAGTAAAACAATCACGCTTCTTTTCTGTTATTTAACTTTTTGGTAAGGAAAAATTTAAGTATCTACAACTCCTAGTGAGTATTATATTCTTTGATCTACAATCATGGACACATGGACCCAATAACACAAAGATACAATACAACACAATTAACAAAGATTAAACCTCTTTAACCGTTATGACAGCACTTTGATTATGAAGAAAATAAAATGTCACACTTGAATGAGATACGATTTTTCATAAGAAACCATGACGTCACGTGTCCGTGTTACGAATTTTCAATCTGACGGTCACGTGACACCTGACGCGAGTTTAACATTTTTTTCCCCATCACAAAAAGTGTACACCGCCGCTAAAGAAGTTTTCACTTCAAAAAATATAGTCGCGAAGGATTGTCCTCCCATACAAAATTTTAAATTCGCACCTTTTTCTACGGGCATGATGGCATGCATTAAGAATTAAGAGATAACCAATCTCCAACTCTGCGGTGTAACAAATAGCTACCAAAACTAATTTAATTGAAAACTATTACGATTTCTTACGGAAATTGGCCGGGCGCCATTTTTGCCCGCCCGCTAAAAGTTGTGAGTTATGGTTATGATGGTGCTGCCATTGTAAAAAAGTTTCAATATTAAACGGGTAATTTTTTATTCAGTATTTATAGCTTGATTAGATCCTTAATCATGAAGAATATTTCCTGATCCGTGACTATATAAGTATATATGTATCGACATCTACACCCAAATTGGCTAAATTAGCTACTTTCACATTTATTAGGTTATTTTTATCAAAGTACCTACACATATCCATAAAACTTTGAAAAAAAAATCAATTAGAAAATTCGGGCTGGGTACTGAAATTTTTCTATCCATTAAAATTACCTAGAGTTTGCTGTCACGAAAATTGATTTTTTAACAATAATTTCTATTATAACTATGTATTGCCCATCACGGAACAATGGTGTTCCGGGTGTTTGAGAGCCTTGCGTCAAGCCGAATCCAACACGCAGAAGCCCTTTAATGAGATGTAAGAGGTACACCGAGCGGATGCTGCCCTTGCCCGTGGCATGTCAAACTATGGTTTATTTTTATTTAAATTAAGAAAAAACTATAAGCACGAAGAAGTGACCTCGTGCATATTTGACATTAATGTCATATTTTAAAACATTAAGATTAGGGCCGTAGAGAGAGGAACTGTGCCAATTTTGTCAGAAAGGTGGCAAATTTGAAAATTGAGATATCCATTATATATGAACAATCATTGTTCATTGTGTAAGTGCATTACACCTATGAATATAAGACAATTTCATGTTCTTCATCAAGTTTCGTCTACTTGTTTTCACTTTTTCTCAATGCTACAGGCGCACCGCGCAACTAAAGGGCAGCCTCTTTTGTTTTCGTGGCAAAGCAAATTGTGTTGCCAGACGAAAAAAAGGCATTTTTTCGCTGTAAAACGCTATATCACGATAAGAATCTGACCGTTTCTCGTCACAAAGTCATTCAGTCACGGACAAACATAAATACACGTATAACTTTATATACCTTAATTGTTATTTAACGTATTCATAACACGAAAGGGTGAAAGTTGGTCGGGGGAAATAGTTTTGGCGTTTCCGTTTATTGTTTTAAGTCTTTGGTAAAAAGACGTATGTTCGTAGTTTTTACGAATAAGTCACTTAATGGCGTTGACCAATACGAAATACTGAAGGCAGCACGTTGTACAAATGTTCAGTTGGTAGATTAGTGGTAAAACGTGCTACATTCAGGCCCGATGACAGCCACGGCATTTATGATGCCGGTGCGCTTAGCTTGGAATACCGACTTATAGGCTTCTATAGCGTTATAGTGATTGAGAAGTTTAGGTCTTCTGAGGAGGTTCCGGAGCCCGGCCCGCTGTCTGTTTTGGACCAATCAGAAGATTGTCAGCTCCCGAGGATTGAGTCCTTCGTGGTTGTCGTTCTCATATAACTGTATTTTGTACCTTTTGTCGAAGATAGCTTGTTTTTTAATCCGATGCGTGCCCGATATAAGCACTGGAAATTCGTCATATACCTTTTCCAGGTATGTTCTGTAAAGAGCTCCTATGTTAGACCATGAATTAAGGGTTCGCAACCTTACCGCTGAGAGAGAGGCCTCTTGTTGTATAGGTGCGGCGCTGGAAGATTAACCATGACCTCCATGGCTGCAGTCTGTGCATACGAGCCTTTAGTGTTTGTAGCTTGTCTCGTACGTTGCCTAGGCTTATTCATTATGCTTAGAAATGTTCCGTTTATACCAAAAACGTACATACATGAACACAATTTCGCGTCACTCAGACATAATCGTGATTTGGACACGCCGATTTCCTCGTGGATTGGCTCAAATACTGAGTGTGCTAAATCAGCTTGTCATGAAATCACAGTTTTGTTTCAGGAACCCTCCCTCAATCCAGCTATTAACTCGGTGATAGGTACTTTAATATTTTCACTAAGCGCACACATCATCCAATATCCTCCCCTGGAACCAGCAATATACATGAAAGGGCTCGTAAAAGCAACCTTTTTTAATAAAAAATGCTGGCAACACATGCCAGTTAAGGCGGAACTATAAACGGCAGAGGTTAAAAACAGCATTGAATATTTGAATATTTTACCTCTATATCAGCCTACATACTTAAAGTCAGGCTAAACTCTGCATCGTGTTTGATAGTTAGCATAGAGTGTGCAAGTGTTATTTCATAATTTCATAGAAGTATGACGTTTATGATAACACTTCCATACTCTGTTATCAAACACTACCTACTATTTATTTGAGGCGTACGAAGGCCTTAAGCGCCAATTACATCCACACTTCCCGATTTCGGGCCCGAAATTAGTCCCGATTTAGGGCCTGGTAATCGTTATCCGTTTCACGGAACATCTGTTCCGTGTAAAATATACTTTGTCTCTAATTGCCAAAAAATGATCAATGATTGATATTTTTGCATATGACCCATTTTATACATTTCAATTATTGTAAACGATGTGCTGATATTTGGTGAAACGGAAAAATACTCTTTCTCGGTTCCGAATTCGGGCCTGATAAAGTATGGATTTAATTGGCGATTTAACCATAATAAGTTAACACCAGATTGGTTGAAGGCTTCGTTACCTACGACTGACTTGTATTCTGTAATTAAAGATAAAAGATAAGATGAGATAAATAAATATATTTGTTCGTGACGATCACAAAACATGTACGAACACGTACAGACAACAACAGCAAGAAAATAAGAAATAATTATGTGCGCATCATGAAATGAGCCCAACTCAGCATAATGCTAGCGATAAAGCCAGTGCTGGTCTTCCGTAGGGCCCATTCAGTGATAAGAGCAAGGGGGACGGCCTCTTCCCCATAAAAACGTAGTCCCCATTTACCTCTCTGGATATTGACATTATGGAAAACATTTTTACATATTTTGATGTAACAATATACATAATGGATATATACAGATGATTACTATAACTAGCTTATATCTAAAATAGGCCCTTGAGGCATTGTACCAAGGATACTGGCGGAATTTCCTCGTTGTATCGTAATACTGATACGTTGTGCGAGGAAATCGCCAGCTCTTCGGTCACCAGTTACGTCGACCAGACGTTTCGTGATTTCTCCAAAAAACTTGTGTGCGCTGGGACCCCATGGACCTAGAGTTTCAACGTCAAATGGTACAAAATGGTACTCTCTACCGACGCTCTTATATTTATTACGTTTCAAAATTTCGGCGCTTTCCGCCGCTACGCCCGCTTTTACATTAGTCCGTTGGAGGTGGGACGGTGCCAGTGTGTCTACGTCTACGCAAGTAGCATCCCACACTAACATTCGTCCCAAGCTCCAAGGAACTAAGGACACCCCATCAGGCCTCTTGCCATCATCCCTGATAATGCCAATCGGCTCGAGAAGAGCAGGCACATTAATGGTGGCAAGAGATCGACGGATTATGTCATTAAGCGACGCATGTCTTGAAAATCGTCCTGCACTTTTCTGACAAGATAATCCATGGTCTCCCAGTCGGTCCACGTCCGTGCAATATTGATGTATATTTTTAAATTTTTTTTTTGATTATTATAAAAATTTGGAGCAAAAAATATTTTTTTTAAAACTTCTAACTTTTATAATAATAAAAAATTCTTAAAATGAAACCATAGATAGATAGATTAGATAGATTTATTTATTTCATAATACAGATTACATTATAAACTGCAGCATGTCAATCTACAAGAATTCATATTATGATCGTCAAAACAGATATACAAAAACATAATCAATAAAATATCAATTCAAAAATTAAATAATTACAGGATACTAGTATTTTAAAATAATGTCAAGATAGTATCTCCTGTAGAGGATCGTCAAAATCTATACATCGTTCATAAATTCATTAACAGAATACAACGGTCTATCCAACAAAATATCTCTCGATCGGCGTTTGAATGTCTGATCACACAGTTCACTTCTTATATCGGCTGGAAGTCGTTCATAATATGTAGGTCCTATCACACGAGGATTTTTTTGAGCTAATAGGCCATACGGCGGGGAACAGTTCTCAACCGTCCCGTCGAACGGACATTTATACCCTCAACATGAACGCGTTTGAAATCTGATATATTGTTTCAAAATATATCTGATACATATTCGGGCGGGGTCCTCCATTTTCGTGTGCCAACATATTTAAACAAGTTTTTATCCTAAAACTAACCTACCTTCTACAAAAATAATCTTCTACTTTATGAACAGCCTGAGTTAAGTTAATAAATAGCTAAATTCGAGAGACAAGTGTAAATCAGAGAACCAAATAAATAATGAACGGTAAAGTGAATAGTCGTTAATATAGTTTTTACTATTCTTTCATGATCGAACAGAAATATCACTTTAAAATCCATTCCACATAACATTCTGATTTGTTTTTCATACCATCCCCTGGGCAGGCGCCATTTTGCAGGTGCCATTTGCGCTCGCCATTAAATTCATTTTATCTGTGGTTAAAAAAGTTACGACTTTTTCGGTATGATTTATGGTTCAGTTGGCGCCAGCGCGGGATTTTTTGGCATTTTGTAAGCTGGTAGAACTTTTTGGAGTTTTTTTTTCTAATAAAGTTCGATATTCTTCCTTTTTTAAACATACTTGACCGAGTGTAAGCAGAGGTCTCTGTTTCAGCTTCGGCAAAAATGTTTTCGTATATGTCTCTCCGACTGTTCTCCTCTAGGTAAAAGTCACATATCTCAACCGATTCTCGTGAAATTTGGTAAGCATAATGATAATTTTTTTTAGTCAATTCTGGATTTGGATATTTCATAAAGACCACGCTACAGCTCATAGAGCCACTACACTATAGGCTATAAAAAGGTTAGAGCACTGTACACTCGCAGAAAATTACGCTAGTCTGGAACCGCCCTGACACAAGTTATATATAACTTATACCTATTCAAACAAAATACAATCTGCAATGTCGCTCCTAAAGTACAATACGATGTTGCAAATGAATAAACACATTTCACGCCATTTTGTTTATAAAAGAGTACTCGAGCGACATAAACTGTCTCTTGCCAACAAATTTATACCGTTTAAAGTTAAATAAACCCGGAAACGGATGAGGAGCACGAACACGCGACCGTTAGGCCTCGTTTCCATGGGCATTTTTACAAGCTTTTATTTGACTTGCAACGTTTGTTGTTGGGTCAAATCTTGCAAGATAAGGCCTACTTTTCATTACTCGATTTAACTGATACTTCAAATACCTACTCGTAACTTCGAGCGTCCCGTGTGCTATCGACGGGCTTCTTTCTTCAGCAACCCTACTAGTCTACGCTCCACACAAGTGTTATTTTTAAACGTCAAACTTCTATTAAAATATGTCGTTTATTTAACACTTGCACAGACTGATCTATCAAAATCACTGCCAACTTAGCTTAGTCTGACTCTAATTGGTATTCGTATCTTCTTCCTCCTTGACCTTTGTCCCATTTACTTGGGATCGGTCTTTCTTGTCTTTTTTCTTCATACGACTTTTGTCTGTTTCAGCGTGTACATTAACATCTTTTATGTCTTCTTCGACTGTCGTCAGCCAATTGGCAGGTGGTCTTCCACTTCCTCGTTTTTTAGACCGAGCCGGAGCTTCCGGCACTTCGTTTTCTATGGAAAGCACCACGTGATCACCGATCAGCCGTCATAGATAGAAAATGACGTGTCGGACGCCTCGGCCCGGGGCCGGTCTAGCGCGAGTCATCCTTATTAACATGACCATATGTTCTTCTGTGCTGGTGACCTAGCGGTAAGAGCGTGCGACTTGAAATCCGGAGGTCACGGGTTCAAACCCTGGTTCGTACCAATAAGTTTTTAGGAACCTATGTACGAAATATCATTTGATATTTACCAGTCGCTTTTCAATGAAGGAAAAAACATCGTGAGGAAACCGGACTATCCCCAATAAGGCCTAGTTTACCCTCTGGATTGGAAGGTCAGATGGCAGTCGCTTTCGTAAAAACTAGTGCCTACGCCAAATCTTAGGAATTAGTTGTCAAGCGGACCCCAGGCTCTCATAAGCCCTGCCGTGGCAAAATGCTGGGACAACGCGAGGAAGAAGAAGATGTTCTGTAGCAGTATCATGGTCGTGTTTTTGTCACTTGTCATATCATGCATCACTTTCGCACTTACATATTTTTTAGAGCGTGACAGGTATAGTGAAAAATGATAGATAGCCATCCATCTTAGCCCGATGTAGAATATGTCCATACCACCGGGAAAGGTTTTTTGTAATTTTCTCAGATATATCTGGAAATCGTATACTCGTACATATGAACATCATAACTTTCAAAACGTTATTCTTGGCTTCCTAAACTCATAAAAGTTTTCACAACCCGTAAAACTGAACGACATTACCTCGTTACGTTTTTATAGCAATAATCTCATATTAACATCTTATTAACAATGTAGCTTGGGTGCCATTCATTTATTACGCAATACGAATATGTCAGATTTTGAAGAAAGAATAGGCCGACCTAACCCGCTCTATCGGCATTTCTAGATTTCCGTAGTTAACTAAGCACTCTTATAGTTTCGCTATGTCCGTCTGTCCGTCCGCGACCTTTCTCCGTGATCATTAATGAGAGCTGAAATTTTGTACGAATATATAAATCAGTTACCCGAACAAAGTCGTAAAATAAAAACTAGAAGAAAAACATTTTTAGGGTGGCTCCCCCTACACCAATAGTGGGGAGGATTTTTTTCTATGGGTTCAACCTTATAGTGTGGGGTGTCGTTGGATAGGTTTTTCAATACGAATGCGGGTCTTCAATATTTTTAATAACCAATTTTTGATAAACGTAATATTTTTGGAAATAATCGCTCTGAAAGAAAAAAGAATATGTTTCCCCCTCTACTTCCCCTAACTTCTGAACCGTGGGAAAAAATATGAATAAAATCGTGAAAGTAAAACTTAGTAAAGACTTTCAAGGAAAACTATAGCGAATCTGATCGGATTAGCCGTTTTTAAGTTTTTGCAAAAAATCTATGTTGACGGACGGGTAACTATGGAACCCTACATTGAGCATGGCCCGACATGCTCTTGGCCGGTTTTTTTATTTTATATTTGGTCAGCAGGTGACTAAGCTTGCTTATTCTAAACAAAAAAAAAAGAGCTATAATTAACAATTACGAAAAAACGACGTTTTCTTAAATATTTTATTAATATTCATTAAATTGTCTATTTTTTGTCTCTTTGTTAACTTTAACATCCTGTAGCTCCTAAAGTATTGATCATAGAGTAAAAATAAATAGAACCAAATTTGTAAGGAATATCATGGTAAATCTTTTGTCCGAAGTAATTATAATGCTATTTGTAAAAAAATTCAAGATATGAGCAAAAATCTGAAAAAAGGTACCTTCAACCTCCCCCCCCCCCTTCACCCTCAGCACAACCCCCACCCTCGAGGACTTTTAGTATGTTTATCTGGAGACCACAAGGTATAATTATACCAATTTTCAAAACTACAAATCATTACATTGTCAAAACTTTTTTCCTGATTTTATTAATTTTCTTGTGCTAACAGTCCCGGGCCACCCCCGAAGGAAAAAAACCAGGACGATCGACCTGCTCCTCCCCCCGCCCCTCATCTTACCAGGCCTGGTTTAGACACCTAGGGCCCCTAGGCACTTTTTTTAATTTCGGGGGCCGCCTTTTCCATCTCAATGCCATCGCCTTGTGGGCCTTGGGAGACATCCGGCCCTATTCTTACGTAATTAATGAATGGCGCCATGTATGCAAGTATGCTAAGTTTACATCGTAAAACATGCGAGTTGTGAGAAATTTCACGAATTTTCAGTTTACGAAGTAATGTGAAGACTGTATTAAAGACGGTAATTAAAAATTATGTTTACCGTATTATGAAATGATGCTTTGATGTTTATTATAAATAAAACATAAACGTTAATATGTATGTTAGTTAATACCGTTTCTCTTCTTGCGTGTGGTATATATAACTAATTATAAATAGAATTTATTTTTCCGACCGGACCGGTACAGACCGGTACGTTCGTTTCGTCCGTGCAATTTTATTTAAACTTAGTGTTAAGTATGTTCGTCATGTTTATTTTATGTTTCTTTCCTTTGTCTGTTACCTTCCATGATTATTTCGCACTCGATGCTGGTCTCATCGGAAGATCAGCGCTGGAAGTCGCCAGCAACATGCTGAGATGAGGCCATTTCGTGACACTTTACTCTCACTATGTTCTCTTTTATGTATGTCTATGTTTGTGTGTTTATGAATAAAACAAATTCTATTCTATTCTATTTTATTTAAAATTTATACAATAAAATGCAACTTAAAAAAACGATATTATTGTTGAATAATAAAGAGAGCTTTTATGAGATGGTGTGGTATAATTAACATACCTACGTAGGTTATAGTGAGTCAATTTCTGATCTCGATTATTTTTGATCAGAAAATACATTCTCTCAATCGGGTCAGGTCAAGAACAACTCAGGTCAAGATCAATTTGTGTTTGAATATGAATTTGTGTTGTTTTAACACACATAAAAATACCTAAAGGCCTAAATTAAGACTCCGCATCTGTCATTCACAATAAGGAAGGTAGACGCAAGGAACAGAAACTCCTTAGGGCTTGTGCACAAATTACGCGAGGTTTTTTCGGCTACTTTTTGACGGCTACTTCACTCGAAAATCTGTGGAAAACGGAAAATGTTATTTTTGAAATACGAGCGATAGAAATTGGGAATACCACTCGTTTTCAATTATATTACTTAGTAGAATTTAAATGCCTAGTAGTGGAGATATTATTGAACGAAATACACGAAAACGAGCGGTCGAAATTCAAAAATCGGCCTTCTTTTGTTTTGTTATTTATGAGTCATTTAAAAGTCATACTTTTATTTATCAAATTAACAAAACCTCACTACTTCACACGTAACGCCAATCAAATATACGTAGGAAGTAATAAACAGCGTACACACAGATGTTTCTGGCACTCAGCGTTCGTTATTTTTAAAACCATAGACACAGCATTATCTTTTATGCCCACTTGAGTTCGATTCCGCATTTTTGGCGCCAAACACTAGTCAAGCGCGGGAAAGTATCTGTCAAATTGGATAACAGTCAACAAAACAATTTATTGTTTTTCTAATTATCTGACTAATTCACAGGATAATTGATATTTGGTTTATTTAAAAAATACTTACGTTATAGTTTCGCTAGGTTAGCTTGTTACTGGAGCATATAAAGAAATAATCACCGTATTTTCCATATGCTAGCAATCAATCAAACAATGTTGTCAGTAGAAAAAGGTGCGAAATTTAAATATTCTATGGAACAATAACCCTAAATTTTTTTCTACTGACGGAAATGACTTGACTTGAAATGGCGAATAATGATCCCTATGACATTTCTTCGAATTCGCTTTTGGATAACCATAATTTAAAGAATAATTGTAGAAATAGGTTTTTACCGTATTTTTATTAACTAATTGTTATATTTCTAAATAAAAAAAGTGTTTAAGTACTTACCAAAAAAAGTCCAAAAACATATGACATTGACAATTACTCCATACAAAAAATGAACTGGCATAGGGATCATCATTGGCCCCGTCAGGTTATACTTGTTACTTGCGTTTTGTGGCAAAATGTACGGACTCGCACTTAACTTAACTGCACATTCTGTTGTACTCGTATTCTGCATCGGTTCTGTTTTTATGTTCTGTGTTGTTTTGTGTTGTTTTACGTGTCAATATACTACACTGAAAATCAGCGTCGCAACACTACTGATGTGCTGCGACACATGCTGAGTGTTATCCTTTTCTGGAACCACCCGCAGCACTGAAACTTCTAATTTACCTAGATTTCTTCCAAATTTGGAATCTATATTTCCGGAAGAACATTGATCTTATTGAAAAAGTCCAAAGAAGAACGACAAAACTGGTTCCATCTCTTCGCAACCGACCATATGAGGATAGGTTAAAGGAATTGGGCTTGACAACCCTAGAGCAGCGAAGGCAACGCGGTGACTTAATAGAAACATACAAAATACTTACAGGACACTCCAACGTACCCGCATTGAGTGATATTTTCACTCGGAATATGTGTGACAGACTGAGAGGACATTCTCTGAAGCTGACACGGACGCAGAGTAGTAGCAACCCAAGACGACACTTCCTGTCTAACCGCGTAGTGAAAGTGTGGAACAGTTTGCCCGAATCCGTAATCAGTGCACCCTCAGTGAATTCTTTTAAAAACAGACTACAAACATTTTATAAATGGACAAAACAAGTGCAGGACATTGATGTGCACATATCAGCTATAAGCTGCCTGTGCATTCATAAATAATAATAAATTTAAGTCTATTTTAATGTTGTTGTGTATGTGTGTTTCGAATAAAAGCATCATTCATTCATTCATAAAACTAATCCAATTTTTATGACGTGGCAAACGAGAAGACGGATCACCTGATGGTAAGCGATTACCGCCGCCTTTAAGATGAGAGTACGCTCTTTTCTTGAAGGTTCGAATCAATGTGTAAACAGGCCCTTGCCGTAACTACACTTATTGACTTTACCATTTTTTTGAGATTTATTTACAGAAAAATATCAGAAAAAATAGGTTACTATGTGTAGGCAAAATTCACGTATCTAAATCATTTATCACTACAGTTTACGTGACGTATTTATTTTGAGCTGAACTCCTGAACCTAAATGATAAAAATAGCGTAGTCCAAATAGTACAAATTCAACTGACCTACTATCTAAAACTGACGGCTCAGCTGCTGCGCTTTATACAGATACGTTAATTCTAAATGGAGTAAAAATATTTGTAATGATCGCTCTGTAAATACTTCTTGAAGGCCCCGTGGGTACAGAATAACTAATAGTACTAACGTACGGAAAGGAAACTTCCTACAAAACTTTGACAGCGATTCAGGGACAAATCATGTTGTCCCTTTCTAATGTATGGCACTATACCTTTCAGCTATTTAGGATTGCCAAAATTCAAGTAATTATCAGTGGTTGTGCACGCAAAGGGACGTCAAGTTGTGCCAACCCTAATAATTGCTCGGAGCAATGCTGAGCCGAACGGAGTCGAGAATGGCCGAACGCTACAGTTTCCCCCCACTGCCGTAGGTTTGTGTTCTTCACTGAGCGTGCGTGAGCGAGATGGATGTGCGCGCTCGGGACCGCGGATGTCATGTTTTTGAATTTAATTTCTTGTAAATTTAACAAAAAAAAAGTAATCGATGAGTTCCCTCAAAAATAAAATTGCGCATTTTTAGCAACAATTTTCATAATTATAGCTTTTGTGCAAGAGCAATTCTAGTCTTTTCAAATCTCGAATTTTTGAAGCTATGTTTCTGTCGCGCTGCGGTGGGCGGGAGTGCGTGCGTGCGATAAGGACAACTGCAGCTCGTACTAAAATTCCCACGCAAAAAACTCAAAAATCGAGGTTTCGCTCTCAACTGTTTCCTCCTCCAAAACGCAACCAATCATTATGAAATATAGAAAACTGCAAGAGGAAGTCATATATGCCGCTATGTTTTGATTTTTTGAATATTTGTTGTCATATTTGTATACTGCGCCGTTTTTGCAGCCAATTCAATTGAGCCGTTTTTGCGATTTTCGATGCGCTAATAATCCAAAAAAGCAAATCATAGCGGCACAGATATTGATAATATTGATCTTATTTGAAAAAAATCATTGTTTTAGGACTTAAGGTTAAAAATCCCGGGAGAAAACAGTCGAGATCGTTTGTATGGAAAAATTGCAACTAGGAATTCTCACTCATAAAGTGCGTTTTAGACTTATATTCGTGATTTTTTTTCTAGCAAGCGAAAGTCAAAAAATCTGGATTCGAAACACCAAGCCAAATATTTTGAATAAGTAGCGTTTGTCAAGTTATGGCTGGTTATTAGTCAGAATCTTGGCTCTACAAGAGATCCGAACCCCTAGTGTAAATTTATTCGATAGCGTTAAGTCTCATTTTGTATAGGATTTAGTAACAGCGCGTGAAAACTCAAAATCCCATACAAAACGAGACTAAACGCGTACGTCACGTTCCGCTATCCAATAAATTTACACTAGGGGTACAGAGCCCCCAGTGTAAATTTATTCGATTTCGTGACGTGACGTACGCGTTTGCGTTAAGTCTCATTTTGTATGGGATTTAGAAACAGCGCGCCAAACGGAACGTTTTGGAAACTCAAAATCCCATCGAATAAAGTTACACTAGAGGTACTGATAGCTTTTTGACAGTGCGAGCCTTATGGCCTGTCCTTATTTACATGAAAATGTTTTTAGTGGGATACATACCTATTACAGAGGGCCTACCGCGAACCACGTTCGACGTGTTGCCTCTCTGTCGCACTTATAAATTCGTACGTAAGTATGACAGGGAAGCAGCACGTCGAACGTGGTTCGCGGTAGGCCCTCTGATCAGACTTTAAAACATAATCTTCTGCTCTTTAAACCTCAAGTTTGCAAGTCAGGTGTGCTAAAACGGAATAAAATGAATTATAACATCTACAGGTATTCTCCTTGCCGCTTGTTTGAAACTTTGCCAAGAATGCCACAGTTGTGAAGCTAATTACTATGACAATCTAATTATGCACATTATAAATGTCAACCATATAACCTACTACCATACATTATGTCTGAGAACTTCTCGCCGTTGCTTCTAATTTAATACTTGTTTTTGCTTATAGAGGTACAATAAGTAGCCGGCAGATGACCAAACGAGATGCTCTTATGGAACTTTCAGTAGGAGTAGCAGAGAAAGCGCTATGATTATTTGTCCTTGTCATAGTTTTTTTTTTAATTCCCCACCGTGCACCGTAAATTTTAGTATGGCTTAAGGCGGGCAATAAATAACCCGACCAAATTACGTAGGTTGTTTTTGGTATGTTGTCAGGAAACATTCCTGACGTGTTTTTAATTTGGCGCATAGCGTATGTTCTGTCCCTTACGGGCGCACTTAGTTGATCCTACCATCTATGTTTTTGCTATAGTGACGTCACTCACTAGAAAAAATGGTGGTCGGTGTTTTCGACCACGTGACATCCAGATAATAAAACTATAATTTTAATTTTAAAACTAATATTAAATTCGTATTTCTTATGGTAAAAGCTATGTTTTACGGTTCCGTATCCAAAGGGTAAAACGGGACCCTATTACTAAAACTCCGCTGTCCGACTGTCTGTCCGTCTGTCACCAGGCTGTATCTCATGAACCGTGATAGGTAGACAATTGAAATTTTCACAGATGAGATTATGTATTTCTATTGCCGCTATAACAACAAATACTAAAAAGTACGGAACCCTCAGTGGGCGAGTCCGATTCGCACTTGTCCGGGTTTTTTTTTTAATTACCTCGATGTCAAACAATCATACGGCCCGCCTGATGGCAAGCAGTCTCCGTATTGGGGGCGTGCACGACTGTCACGCAACCTAGTGTCCGCAAGTCTAGGGGAAAACGTCAATTCACTACATCTTATAAAACTACTCGAAAACTAAAAACTACTGATCGGATTTTCATACGACTTTCATCTATCAATAGAGTGATTCTTGAGGAAGGCTTAAGTATATAACTTGTTAAGGTTTTGTGTAAATTGTTTGAAATATAACGATGTTGTCGGAAAAAATCACGCTGGCTAGGAGCTTTAATCGAAAACGCTGCCTAATCCGTTTGAGCTATAACAACACAATGTATGGTGGGGTTGTTTCTCATTCATAGGTCTACAAAAAAGTCCGCGATGTTAAATGTCTATCTTTTAAGGATAGCTTACTATATCCATTCTTAACTTCTAGAAAAAGATCACGTAATATGTGGCATTTGCAAAGCTATTTACATGGATACATTATTAACAATTATCAAAATAAATACGTTAGTTATATTAAGCATTTCATACAGATTACAATGGTCCCTTACACCAATCAATTTAAATGAATATTTCAGGAGTAATCGTAAATCAAAGTTTCATTTCCAGCCATATAATTGTACGAAATGTTAAAGACTCTATCCGCAGTTAGTTCAAATTTTTACCACCTTATGCGCTGGGATCGCTTTACTTACCCCCACCATGCACTTCGCACGGTCCCAATACTATTGTAAATAACATACTTTCATAATTTAATTTTGATAAATGAACTCAACTATTTTTAACAGGACAGGAGAATGACACGGTGCATACGATCCGCACTGTGGAGAGTTCTAGAAAAGCCGGCTCCAAATAAAATTAGAACAAGGTCAGATACAAGAAATCTTATCATTGTGCAAAAACAAACGGATCTTTCGCCACAGACAAATGTATATTTAGTCATGTAAAGTGTAAAATATTTTTATCGCGACAGAAGCAGATTGCACTGTAAGTTCTAGTAAGTATTAAATAAATATTATAGGGACATTATTACACAAATTGACATTGACAAGTCCCACGGTAAACCAAGAAGGCTTGTACTGTGGGTACTTAGACAACGATATATATAATACGCAAATACTTAGATACATAGAAAACATCCATGACTCAGGAGCAATCATGTTGTTTTGACGACCGGTCTGGTCTAGTGGGCAGTAACCCTGCTTATGAAGCCGACGGTCCTTGGTTCGAATCTCGGTAAGGGCATTTATTTGTGTGATGAGCACGGATATTTGTTCCCGAGTCATGGATGTTTTCTATGGATTGTCGGTGCATGGACTTAACGTTAAGTTCTTTCTGAAATCTAACGCCCGATTCCATAAATAACGTTCATGATAGTCATATTTTGCAAAATATACACGTATTTTACTTTCCGTTTACCTGAAATTAAAAGAAGTGCTAAAGCGCCAATTACATCCACACTTCCCAATATTCGGCCCGAAATCAGTCCCGAATTTGGGCCTGATAATCGTTGTCGGTTTCACGGAATGTCAGCACATCGTTAAGAGGCTGTCAACACCCAATGTCCTTGAAATTGATGTTACTTAAACAGTTTTTTAAGAAAGACTATTTGTTTTAGTCAATTAAGAAAAATATATGTTCATATTAATTATATTTCAAAGACCGTGGTTGTACTCGATACATGATTGAACGAAATCGCCTCGATAGAAAATAATTGCAAAGATTGGTCTTAAAATCACAATTAAACGGTTTTATGTCTTTATTGTTTTGACTTATGGGTCTGCAATTAAAATCACAATAACAAAACATTTATATCTAAGCCGTGGTTAAGTAAAATATTACACTAATAATCCACTTTTTTTTATTTAAATATTTTTCTTATTATTCCCTTGCCCAGGCCCAGTAACATGCGACAGTGCTATCTCATTTACTCCGATACAAATAGACAGTGTGCGCGCTTTAGGTATTGACAGCCTCTTAACAATATTTGAAATGTAAAAAATACTTTGTCTCTAATTGCCAAAATTGTTCAATGTTTGATATTTTTACATATGAACCATTTTTTGGGTTCCGTAGCCAAATGGCAAAAAAGGAACCCTTATGGATTCGTCATCGCGAGAGACACTTCCAAAGTGGTAAAATATGCCCCCCCCCCCCCCCCTGTAACTTCTAAAATAACAGAATGATAAAACTAAAACAAATATATGATTATCATGCAAACTTCCACCGAAAATTGTTTTGATCGAGATCTAGTAAGTTGTTTTTTTTTTATACATCATAAATCGTAAGCCTGCTAGGCTGCTACGGAACCCTTCATGGGCAGGTCCGACTCGAACTTGGCCGCTTTTTATTATTCAAATAGGCATATTACAATGCGCTTATGAACGCCAAATTTATTTATTTATATCAACTTTAAAGGGTACTTTAGGTTTTTAAAGGGTCGGCAACGCGCATGTAATACCTCTGGTGTTGCATGCGTCCATAGGCTACGTGACTGCTTACCATCAGGCGGGCCGTATGCTTGTTTGCCACCGTCGTGGCATAAAAAAAAAAACTTAATTACACTCTCACTCCATTCGATCGCTAACGTTAATATATCCTGCGGGTCATTCAATTTATTCCATTCTCCTCTAAATTTCAAGACTTATAATTTACGGGCCGTATGCTTGTTTGCCACCGTCGTGGCATTAAAAAATATTGTATTTTTTTTTTCTCCTCTGATGACTAGTAAATAGAATTTAAGTATGGCTCATGATTTCATGATTTCATTTTCTTTATGCTGTTGGTATGTATGTTAACATTATGTACTTAATAATGAACCTCCAGGTCTATGACTCTTAAGTATGTTAAGTACTCTACATTGTACTTCAAATCCATTTGTATATGTGACTGTTTGTGTTCTAAATAAATGAAAAAAAAAAAAAAAAAAAAAAAAAAAAAAACTTTATTGACACACTCACTCCATTCGATCGCTAACGCTAATATTTATATCCTGCGGGTCATTCAATTTATTCCATTCTCCTCTAAATTTCAACTTCTAAAAGTTTAATGCCTTTAAATTTTCACCGGAACAACACCATCCATGCATACACGCGAGCGAACGTGTTATTTTAAATAATGACAGTATAAGTGAGATTTGGGCAATAAATGGCAAACAGCCAACAGTTTTAAGAGACGATTTACGGGGTTCCGGATTGCGGTTTTAATGATATTGAGATATTTATGTGCATGTTTATTTATGTTATAACTATCTGTTTCTTTGAGCTATAAATTAGTCTTGAAACCATTGGAAAGTTTCGAGTACTTACTGTTAATATTTCCATTGTTAATACAGACTGAAATTCAAGGTCATCAAGGACGCAACTGTAATAGACATTGCTGCAATTCACATGCTGTTTTAATACATTGGTAACTAGGCGTACAGTCACGTCTGAAAATATCGATACGAAAATGTGCCAAAAATATGTATACACTACCTTAATATATGGGCAATAAAGTCGAGTATACATATTTTTGGCACTTTTTTCGTATCGATATTTTCAGGCGTGACCGTACCTACTTTATTTTTTTATTTTTTTTAATATGCTGCCTTTTTCTACTGCTGGAAACAGCTGGCTTAACTATAGGGCCAATTACATGCACATGCAAACGGGCCCGATGTTAAGCCCGACGTCGGGCCCTAGTAAGAGTATTTTCCGTTTCACCAAATATGAGCACATTTTTTACAGTATTTGTCAATTTTGTCATGTAAAAAGTACTTTGTCTCTAATGCCAAAAATGTTCAATGTTTGATATTTTTGCATATGATTTTTTTTTTGCATTTCAAAATACCTATTGTTAACGAGGTGCTGATTGATATTCCGTGAAATGGAAAACGACTATCAGGCCCAACATTGGTACTGATTTCGAGCCCGATATCGGGAAGTGTGAATGTAATTACTATTGAGAAAAATGTGTTATACAATGTACCCGGGTCGTTAACTTTAACTCATTTGTTACACATACATAACCCTTTTCTAAAATGTGTTTGACCGAGTGGTTTATAGCAGTTTTGTCTCAAAATTACTATCTGAGTAAAATATGTAAAGTTTACCCAAATGTGAAATCTAAATTCCATGTTATCAAACCGCCTAAAGTGTTGGCGGGGCGCCACGAACTATGCAAATTATCGCGATTCGTACATACTGCCAACTTAACTGACAATTGGTTGGCTTTATTTCCTCGTTCGCAAATTGCAGGCGTCTTTCTCTTTTACTCCAAAAAAGACGTAATTAGAGTGACAGAGAAAGATCTGATAGATGCCAGCAAGTTACGAACTTCGGTGTTCGCGGTAGTAAAGGCTTCTACAGATTATAAAACTTGGCTTCCGATTTGTTTCCGATTATCGTTGGCCACGCCCCCACAATATAGCATAAATTGGAGGTTTTCGTTTCACGATGTCTTCTGCCGGTAACTATGTTATAATTAGTATTTAATTAAATAAAGAAATAGGTTGATTATCTAAAATGATCCCTGCATTAGAATAAGATTTGCAAATCATCATAGTTTTGTATTTATTTATATCTAAACTTAACAATAATAGGTATTTGTAAGGTTGAACCCCGCGTGTTAAAAAAATTCGAAATCAAGTCGGTCACGTTTGCTCAACAACAACGCTTCCAATATGTCGGCTGCGATCCGTTGTTCCATTCTATCGCTCCATTTCACTCTTTTTGGTGCCGTTGGTTCAGAGAGTGGAGTTTTTGAAAAAATGTAGATGGTAACAGTACGGTTGCCAAAAAAATTTATTAGCAATCTTGAAGATTTTCTCTAGGGACCTCAACGATTCGAATTGATTGATTGATTGATTTTATGACTTTCGCTCGATAGAAAATAATCACGAACATAGGCCTAAAACGCTCTTTAAAAATGTGTAACAATTTATACTCAAAAGCCAAAATATGAAAATTGCTTCTCAAAATACTCAATTTAATATTTTGAAGGAACTCAGCCGTATTTTTTTGGTGAATATTATCAAATTACAATGTGAATACTATCTACAATCCGTCAAGCCATTTCCGTTAGTAGTAAAAATGTAGGCGCAAAGGGCTAGCGTCTTATAGGAAAATTTAATTTCGCGCCTTTTTCTTTTGACAGAGTTGTTTGACCGGCTAGGTATATCATTTATTTGATTTATTTATTATCATTAATAAATAGCAAATGAACGTATATATTTCTTATACCGTATCTCCCACTACTACGGGGGCGGTAATGGAACGGAACGCCTGTCATTTGTTACTGCAAATTCGGATTTGGAAACTTATGTTTAGAGCTTTTTTTTTTTTATTTATTGAGAAACAAAGTCTTAAAATAAACATCATTAATCATTATTATAGTACTTTTATAGAAACCTATGTAGAGTACGTCTAAAGGAACTTTACATCTATCTGAACAGAACAAAGTGAGGGAGAGCGTTTATGAACGTCATATTTAACATTTAACATTTGACATTTAACACTTTGTCATTGCAAATGCCACGCAGAGTTGGATTAGTCTGAATCTAGTTTCGTCTTAATTATCTGTCTACCGAATTTCAAAGAAATTCACTCTTGAGGACATACTCGTATACTCACCATACTAAGCCAACCCCTTATTCTCAGTAGAAAAAGGCACGAAATTCAAATTTTCAATGATAGCGCAACCCTTCGCGCCTAAACTTTTTAAATTTGCCCCTTTTTTCTACTGACGAATTAGCTTCCCAAACTGTATTTAAATATGATAAATATAATCTGGAAAACCCACTTTGTCAGTAAAAAAAGGCCCGTAGTTCAAAATTTCAGTGGGAGTGCATTACTTTGCGCCTAAATTTTTTAAATTTGCCGTTGTTTTCTACTGACGGAAATTTGCCAAACTATAGCGATGGAAGTCTATAGGATCTCTTCTCAATATGCAACGTTTCATTGTACGCGTTGAAATCCAGAGTCAACATGTTTATTGTTTACCAACCGCTAAATCAAGACAACGATGAAATTTCAATTCGAATTTGGAACGCGCCGACAAAGTCGTTGATGACGTCAGTATTTCTTGTAGCAAGAATGACGTAAGTACCTGTTTTTACATGCAATTTTAGTACATATTACTATAAGCTTAAATTCTAGAATGGCATAAGTATGAAAAGTAGTTATGGATTTGGTATGAAGGTAAATAAATACCTTATGATGCGTTGAGTCTGAGTTGAGATATTATGATGCTTTTATTTTATGTAGATTGCTCTGAAAGCTAAATTTAGCTGTAGGTGTGTATAATTTTAAAAACCATTGTTAGTTCATTATACCTTCTAGTCCTTCATTAATTGATATGATATCTGATTCAGTTAAATTGAACCATTTCCTAGTAATCAATTCAGTTGCAGCTAAAGCATAGAGCTGATCAGTCGGAAGGTACCCTAAAGAACACCTCGATGGAAAAACAAAACACGAGTTTATGTTAATTAGAAAGGTCTCAAAAGGTATAGACAAAATAAATGTAAGTTGCAATGATTAAATACCAGTTACAAACTAAGTACAAATACCTTATACTGTGAACTCAAAATTTTATTTATTTATTTGCAATTTTGCAAACGTGCCCGCAAAGTTCCTCCTCGATTGCGATGTCCAATAATGAAATAGAAATCTCCATGTACCAAAAAGTGTCATCAAAAAACCTTAAATAGGTGGCGCTACAATACCTAGAATACTTGAACAAAAAAACCAAATCATAGACAGCGCACTTCACTCCGTCGATAGCGCCTAGGTTCTTAGCTACTCTAGCGCTACTCTCTGGAGAGATTTGGAACTATTATTTATAGCTAACAGCTGGACACTTTTGCAACAGTTCTACCATAAGAGATATCACTCCTCTTAATTCCACGCTCCATAGTTGGTATATTACAAAAATCCAAGACTACCGTCCATTCATTCATTCATTGACTCATTGACTCAATCTGGCATTCATTCAATATCATTGTTCTTGCTTCACTTGAATTTTGAATACAGAACGTTGAACAGTCAACGTATTTTTATTTTGCCGACCCTACCTATACCTATATCTAGTCCTAGTTATGGAAAATACCGATTATGTAATTATATTTTTATCGATCGTCGACCATCTGTCTTTCTCCATGGGAAATAACGCTTGCACAGGGCACATGGATAGTATTTAGTATGGACGGACATGAGTGGTGGGGGGAACTGACAGAACGGAATAGCACGTTATATTTCAGTAGGAGTAGAAGAGAAAGCATTATTATTGTTTATTCTTTTCAGTTTTTTTTTATTCCCCATTTTGTTATGGTTTATGGTGGGCAACAAATAACCCGACCAAATTACGTAGATAGTTTTTGGTATATTTCAGGAATATTAAAACGTGTTTTTAATTTTGTCGCATTGCGTATGTTCTGCCCTCACGGGCGCACGCGGTATAAGCACATCTGTAAGATCCTATCATCTATGACAGCGCATGAGAAATGTATAACCTCAACAAGAACAATCCCATGCAAAATTTTAAATGCTCCTCGCTCTTTTAAATAATTTTATATAGTATCCAGAGAACAAAATGGGGACTACGTTTATGTGAAAAGGCGGTTTCAGAGCGGTCGATTTTCGTCATAATTGTTTGATTAAAGTGCGAAGAACCGACCGACCGTGTATGCCGTGTGTGTGTGTGTGTGTGTGTGTGTGTGTGTGTGCGTGTAGCTGCTGCATGCGATGGTTGAGAGGACGCACAATGGAATGGGCCACGTGTAGATGCGTACGTGCCATTGCTAGCCTACTACCAGCTTTGATGTGCTGACAAAAAACCGATACCGTGGCCATCCCGTCGCGCCATAAGCCACCCGACACCACTACGCTCTTTACGCATTGGCCCATCTTAAGGGCTAGTATGATGGCCCATTATGTAGAGGGGCCATAATAAATATTACTTTCTGCTAGCTTAAATACTGCAAAATGCTAACCACCCCTGCGTGTGGCACGCACGGAGCATTATCTCGCACAAGGTCACTAAAAATTCAACACATGGACGTATTTCGTCTCACGTTTACACTCACGCAATATTCATGTATATAAATACATACCAACTACTATGCCAAAATGGGGAAATCCTGACGAAAAGCCAGGTCAAGAGCAGCCTACACCAGCGAGCGTGTATGAGGAATATGATGAAAGTGTAGGAAGCGAAAGAGGTATGTCAGGAGCGTAGCAAGTGGAAATCCGTGGTCTCTGCCTACCCCTTCGGGAAATAGGCGTGATTATGTGTATGTATTTATGTACTATGTCAAATACTATATACTATAAAACAGTAGAACTTGCAAAGTATTTGATAGACGTCATCAGACCGACGGTGATTGGAGAGTAGTGATAGCCGAGTTATTTATTTGCGGGCGACGGTGTCATGAGGGGTTTGGGCTATAGTACCTACTCACGCTAGCCCAATGAGCCCCTCACAGCTCAAATACGTTTCAAACCTTCTCACAATTTACGAATATTTGTACGATTGTGAATGAGGGTTATATTCGACCTAAACCCGTACCCAATGTGCGACCTAAGCCGTTGGCGGGCAGCCAAGGGTTGCGACGCTATCTGTTGACTGCGAGGATTAAACGACCCCAGTGTAAAGACGGACTTACGGTCTCACAAGAAATTGTAGAAATGTATTGGGAGCGCTAAAGCGCTACTGAGCTTCAATACAGGCAACACATGATGCAATGCAAACATCCATACATCCATCTCATTCTGCCGCAAGTGTGCTGTAGGTTTGCTGTTCAACATGTTTTGACATATAAAGTCTGTCAAGCCATTTCCGTTAGTAGTAAAAAGCGGCAAATTTAAAAAATGTAGGCGCGAAGGGTTATCGTCCCATAGAAAATTTGAAAGTCGAGCCTTTTTATTACTTATACACTTTTATATATTTATTTAGCTTCACCGCGTATCTTCTTTCTATAAATCTTCATATATATATATATCTTGTAACTTAAATTTGAACCACTTCCTGGTGTCTGTTGGAGCTGAAATTTGGTATACTTCCGTATTTCCGATGACAATGCAATAGTATGCTAACATGGAGCTGATCTGATGATGCAGTCGGAAGGTAGCATGAACCAGTCGCCGCAGGCATTGGGACTATTGAAGAAAAGAAAAAGTGAACAGTATAACGGTCTATGGATTGAAATTTGGGAGGACAAAGAGAATGGGTTATTGCAAAGACGTCCGAACACCCACCATAACAATATTTTCACTAGTTATCGAGGCAGGCGGTGACTCGCCGCTCACTAGATGGGCCCCTGAAACTGCCGTCGTGAAGACGACCAGGAGCAACACGCTATACCGTAAGTTGGCCGGCGCGAGACATCTTCCGCGATCTCAAGATTCTGCCCTTACCCTGCTTATTTATTAACCAAGTAGCAAGATTCATGCGCGAAAACCTTGATATGTTTAATTGCAGGGGCATTAACACCAATTACAACCTTCGCAGTAATAGACACCATAATAGGCTGGTCACCGAAGCACACAGGCTTGCCAGGTCAGAGCGGTCCGTGTACGTTTTAGGCCCCTCCGTTTACAACCGCCTGCCTGACACTGTAAGAAATGCAAGTTCCATCGCGGCGTTTAAAGTCAGACTAAAAAATTGGTTGTCGCAAGAATTATGTTATAATTATCAAGATTTCTTCGATTTACCTATAAATATTTAAATCAAAAACATACCAGAAGAATATTCATTTATTACAATTAAAATTTATTAAACTAATGTAATTAATTTATATACTATTGTATAAATATTATTAATATTGTGATATTTAAAATGTGGTGACCTGTAACTCCTGTTATTAATAATAAATTTCATTTCATTTCATTTCATTTCATTGTTACCGCGTCTGAAATTTTATTTGCAACAATCCCAACAACAATAATATGAGCCAGAAATATGAGCCTAATTCCAATAATATTACCGAGCCCCCGAAATGTTTCTTACCAAGAGGACATACTCCAACTAGGCAATATATCATAATAATACACAAAACACGATAATATCTTTAACCTCCACCCCTATGCGGTGTAACCGTCACCAGTTTCTCATTTCAGCGCTGACAAGGGTCTGTTTTAAATAAATAAAACATTAATTTCCTATCCACAATACACCTAAGGCATTTACACACACGAGACACTAAAAGAGTTGTAAGATAGGGAAAAAACATTAACTAATTGAGGCTTGTGAAGTTTTGCAAATAGGGGGGTTATCTAACTAAGGCAACTGTCAGGACCGGCGGCAACGCAAGAAGAGGATGGGCAAGATCTGTCTTCGCGGACAAGTGTTTTCGAAAAAGTATTCTATCGATCAGGGGCGGATCGTTCAAAGAACTCGATTCCCACCGGCTTGTCTAATTTCAGCCCGTTCAGTACTTTCACGATCGGCTCATGGAGAAAAGGAAAGCAATGTTCGCTTCGGGTTCCCTACGAATATTAGTGACGCGCCGCCACTGCTATCGATAGAGTTCGTCTAAGCCATGTCTAAACTAACTTTGCACCAATTCGAATAGTCTCATTATAAACATCATATTTGATATCATAGAAATTTGATCTGTCTGTAGTCCCGTTGATGTTGCCAGCGTTGACAGGTACTAAAGAAAAAACGGCCAAGTGCATGTGGGGTCATGCTTAGTGTAGTGTTCCGTAGTTACCATTTTGTCAGAATAGGCTAAAAGGGGGCTATTAGTAATAATCATGTACATTACAAGCATAAGAGAGTATTCAGTATTTATTTCTTGTAAACCATGGTACATATTTAGTTCTTATACATATCATATGAACATATCTGATAGGGTATAGCAAATATCAGATATTCTGACTCTCTTAAATATTTGAAAATACTTAATAGTAATATAATAGTACAATCTTTAAACAGTGTAAACTAATAACAATAATTATATTTTTTGACGACCGGTCTTGCCTCGTGGGTAGTGACCCTGCCTATGAAGCCGATGGTCCCGGGTTCAAATCCTGGTAAGGACATTTATTCGTGTGATGAGCATGGATATTTGTTCCTGAGTCATGGGTGTTTTCTATGTATTTAAGTATTTATAAATATTTATGTATTATATATATCGTTGTCTAAGTACCCTCAACACAAGCCTTATTGAGCTTACTGTGGGACTTAGTCAATTTGTGTAATAATGTCCTATAATATTTATTTATTTATATTACATTTTATTATACTTAAGTGCAGGTTCGCATAAGAGTACCCTCGCAGCGCTTTGTACGTTTTTTTTACTAAGAAGAGAAAACTTCTCGCAATGACTCAAAAACGGCTGAAGCGATCATATTTGCTATAGTTTTCATTAAAAGTATTTGTTAAGCTTTTGTTTAACAATTTATTTAATATTTTTTGGACGTATGGTTCAAAAGTTAGAATTTAGGGCGATAATAATATTCACTTGATCAAAAAATGGATGGTATTTGGAGACCTTATTCATTTTAAAAGACCTACCCAACGATACCCCAACGCCATTCAGTTAAAGCGAAAAAAATAATAAAAAAAAAAAACATTTAGTATTCCTTAAAACATTTTTTTGTAGTTTTTGTTTTACCGTTCTGTCGCCATGTATGATTTATGTATCCATCCCAAATTGCAGATTTCTAGCACTAACGATCACGGAACAAAGCCGCGAAACTATAAGGGTTGACTACGGAACCCTAATAAAGAAAAAGGGACCGTTCTTCAGTGGCGAATGTTTTCTTTCGTATATGACATCTTTTTCAGTTTGTGTTTTATATTTAACTGTGTGATTATTTACCCATCAAAATATTAATTAAAATAATTTGATTTATTCCTTTAGTTTTTCATTCAAAGTCACGACGACTTACCAAGTTACCATAGAGTACGTGTAAACTAACTCTGCACCAGCTTTGAAGTGACAAACAGTGGAGTGCCACTATTAAGAGCCTTATCACGCTGGCGATTTGCAGGAGAGTTGAAAGCGAGGCGAACGCACGGAGAGATAGTCGCAACGGTTTCGCCTCGTGACTCAGGAACAAATATCTGTGCTTATCATATAAATGCCCTTACCGGGATTCGAACCCAGGACCATCGGGTTCACAGGCAGGCCACTAAGCCAGACCGGTCGGTAATATAAAGCTCTTTCTCCGCTGCACGCCACAGTCATAACGCTACGTCGTCGCGTCGTAGCCGATAGCCACGTGCTTCGTACAGACAAAACTACAACTTTTCGTGATTAGCGTTATTATTTGGCAATAGTTATTTGTGTCCCAAGGGAGGAAAAGTAGGAAATTGCGTGCCGCGTGTAAAATTGTGGCAAACACGCGGGATGAAATATCTTACGATTCCTCCTGTGGTGCGCATATTATTTTTCTGCTCGACGGAGGCGGAAAGGGGCAACTTCGTTTAGCGCAGCGGGAGCAAAGTTGACGCTTTCCGCCCGGAGGGCAGAAAATGTAATGTTTTCATTATTGTCAAACCTCTCCATTCAGTCATGGCAGTCAACTTGTTCCGAATGTGAACTGGTTGGTAATAACCTCGCCAGTTCCCAATTTCTGTTTGATTTGAATTGAAAACAGCAATTGATTCGGACCATGCTTACTCTACATAGTATTTAAAATGACAAAGTGTGATAAAATAAAAAACAACGGGTTGCACTCCGGGAGTGCCGGCAGAAGTGAAAACTTGAATATTAACGTTGTGCATTTTTGATATTTTGGAGAAATTGAGTAGCAGTATAAAAAAAGATAATTCTCTATTATACCTACGTAAATAAATTTGAGTGTGGAAGATATTTTGAAATGCGAATTTTAGTGTTAATATATAACATATACAGAGTAATTCATGAGACGTGAGCAGGACTACAGCCTAATACACAATTAGTAAATGTTAATGAATCGTCCACCATCATATTAAGTAAAACAATCACGCTTCGTTTCTCTTATTTAACTTTTTGGTAAGGAAAAATTTGAGTATCTACAATCATGGACACACAACAACACAAAGATACAATACAACACAATATACAAAGATTAAATCTCTTTAACAGTTATGACAGCACTTTAATTGTGAAGAAAATTAAATGTTACACTTGAATGAGATAAGATTTTTTATAAGTACGTCACCATGACGTCACGTGTCCGTCTTACGATTTTCAATCTGACGGTCACGTGACACCTGACGCGAGTTTAAAATTTTTTCCCCATCACATAAAGTGCACAGCGCCGCTAAAGAAGTTTTCACTTCAAAAACAATCAAATAGTCATAACAAAAAATTTAAATGTAAAGTCAAATACAGTAAAATAAATACAATGTCAGTTGTTTGCTTGTTTCATTTTAGTAGCGCGTTTGTATGACATTTATTTCAGTTTATAATTAGTGTGAAAAAGCCCTTAGAACAAGAATTTATATAACACGCCTAAAGCACACTTGACCTCGTATTCTCGCAAAAAAGCGTAAAAAGGACAGAAGAACCGAAATGAATAGAAAATGAGCTGCCCCGGGAGGGAAGTAGTGCGCTTTTTAGCGAATAGAATTTCCTTGCATGTTTTTCTAACGTGGATGCTGGAAAATGTATGAGTTAACTTCATGTACTTGTCATTCTTATAAGTTTATAATTTTACTTTTCTTTTATACTACGTTGGTGGGCTTAAGTGGGGTTGGGCAGGACACGTCTGCCGTATGCACCTGGATCGGTGGGCCAAATTGGCTACCGAATGGACACCGCAGATTAGCCGGGGCAGAGGCAGATCAAAAAAGAGATGGCGGGATGACCTCGACGCTTTTTGCAGAGACTGGCGGGAACATACTTCAAACCGTGATGAGTGGCGGAAAAAAGGGGAGGCCTTTGCCCAGACAGCCCAGTGGGACACAAAATAGGCTATTAAAAAAAAACGTCGGTGGCAAAAAACCATACGGCCCGCCTGATAGTAAACAGCAGCCTATGTGCGCCTGCAACTCCAGAGAAGTTACATGCGCGTGGCCGAACCCGACACTCAGCAGCCTTATTAAATCAAAATCAATGAAATTGAGCTCTGGCAACCTTATTCACCGGCAGGAACACCACTATGAGTAGTGTCTTTTGGCTGCGGTTTTCTGTACGGTGAAGGTACTTCCCCAGTTTGGCTTATATTATTTGTAGGAAAGGTATACATTAGGTGGTTGATGTGCAGAACCCAGGATCTTAAATATTAACTTAAACTTATAATAACAACGCGAAAATCGAAATACGTAATTTCAACGTCACTCGAATATGCAAGAGTGATAGAGACAGATAACGAAGTTTCGATTTTCCTGACCTACTTATATATCTGGCTAAAAATAGAGTAAAACTCCAACCAACAACCTAACAATCTTCCATTGATGAGTTCGGAAATAGGGTTGTCCCGGTCCCACAGATCACTTGCTTTGTCTGTCTAAGTTGATTTTTTATCAACTATAAACCGGGTCTTAATCGCATATAATTCAATTTTAGTAGTTTTAGTTTATGGCTAAAGACAACATCTCGTGGCCGCGTTCCACAGAACAGATCAATTGTGATATCAACTTTAGCCAGTTTTCTCCGAGACCATGGGAACAACGTCGTCCTTGAAACGTCGGTGGTAAATTTTAAAACTTAATTATACGCGATAAGTCCCGTGTCGTAGTTAACAATGTGTAAAAATCGTGAAAGTTTAAATAAGTTGACTCTGTACCGAAAATCTAAAATGAAATCGCCTGTCAAATATCCAAAGTGCGACCAAAATTGAATTTAGAATTAATATGTGAGATTGCGTATAAATATAATCAATCAATCAAATCATGTATTTGTTAGAATACAGTCAAGTGGATGTTATCAAATACATTTCAAAGAACAGTGTATTCAGTCAGCTAACGGGCATACAAATTTTATATTAATAAATAAAATTAATCTAATGTATACTACATTATACTCAATTTAATAACTATGCGGAATATGGTCAAAATATTCATTTAAAGAGTAATAAGCATTTTGTACTAAAAATATAAGTATAATAATACACAATATAAGTATGTAAGTCTCGATGAAAACTAGTTTTAGGTACAGTTTTCGTTTCGTAGTCACCAGGGCCATACGGAAAACTAATTTTAACTAGTCAAAACACATTTTCTCTGAGACGATAAGGAAAACTAGTTTTAACTAGGCAAAACGCGTTTTAACTTAAAACGGGATGTTAATAAGGTACCTAACATGTTCCAAGATGTAACCAACCGTCACAGTTTTAATTTTTGACAGGCAATCCTGTAGGGACATTCCAGACGTGTGATCCGGAATCTACGAGAGATGGTCTACGCCGTGCATACATTAATTGCAGCCATTGCCGGTCGCAGATTCGCGATTCTCGGCCCGATTGGATTGCCAATAAACGCTCAATTGGTTCGAGGGTCCCTTTACGAATCTGTATGAATAGTCTGAATCATCTGTAACTTTACAGATCAAGAATGACCCTTCATCATTGGCCTTCGAGTCTATTACAGACTATACAAGCAGTGTCAGGCAGGGTGACGTTTTTCATGGCTGTGTAAGCCAATACGGGAGCGGCAAACACGCCCACAAGCCTGGCAATTGTAACTACAGATCAAGAATGACCCTTACGTTTAAAGATAAAAGACAAAAGGAAAAATCGCGTAAATATATAAATATTTTCATGAATGCGAAAGAGTAAAATTGAAAATACTATCTTTGCCATAATTGCAACTGTACGTGTTTTACCAAACTTACCTACTCGTCGGATGTCACTGAAAAGTACCCTAAGTTTGAAGGTATTAGCTGAAGTACAGCCTTGTCGGAAAACTAAATGCTGGTGATCAAATAACGTTCTAATAAAGAAGGTTCAAATAAACAATTGTATCTGATTTATTGATGTACAGTCGAGGAAATTGATTCTTTAGCAGTTAACGTGTCACGTTACAATGGACAGCTCTTACCATAAGTATGAACAGCCAAATTTACTTGAACCGCAAGTTGCTAAAGAATCAATTTCCGCGACCGTACCCTCCTGACGAAACCTATGTTGCGGATTTCAATTTGTCAATTAGTTTGTAAGTATTATCATCCTACCTATGTGCAAATTTAGAAATAAAATGAATTTTGTATTGTACCTATTCTATTAATGTGACACTAAAACCCCCTTTTGAAAGTATAATTTTTCACAATCCAGCCGCCGCAAGACAATGCGAAAGTAAACAAGTAGTAAATATAGACGCTATCTAAATTTTAAACTTATAAAATTATATTACGTTATGACGTAGAGATATAAGAAGTAATAGAGTGGTCACTCCATGCATCAGTTTTGATACCAAAATGCTATTATCTTCGCAGTCGACATCTAGCATCGAGTAGCGGAACTCTCAGTACTGCTACTCGACAATAGATATCGCAAACAAAAAGTCTAATGCTCAACGATTTTCAGCTAATATTATAAAAGTGTAGGAGTTGAAAATAGAGTTCCGGTTACTCTGGTTATAATATTAGCGGAAAATCGTTGAGCATTAGACTTTTTGTTTGCGATATAGATATCGCAAACAAAAAGTGTAATAGATTGTCGAGTAGCAGTACTGAGAGTTCCGCTACTCGATGCTAGATGTCGATTGCAAAGATAATAAGCATTTTGGTACCAAAACTGATGTATGGAGTGACCACTCTATTACTTCTTATTTCTCTATGGTTTTGATTAGTATAAAACGAGCTTTCAAACCATGGCAAACTTTTCTTACTAAAAGCTTTGTATTACATTTTATTAGTCAAAACCTTTGTGACAGAACTTATGACGTGACTAAGTATAGGACAGAAAAAATCCTTCTCGAAAATAATGCAGAAAGATGACTAAAAACACGGTCAGGATTCTTATCATACTCAGGCAGTGGTTAAGAGGGTAAAAACAAAAACGAGTATAAAATATTTACGACGCTATGTGTTTATACTGTTAACCCTCGTTGCACGTAGCTACAGGCGGTTTTATTTCGTTTGCTGCAAATATTTGTTTCCCCGACATTACCCGCAGTCCGGGGCCAAAGCTCCTGCGAATACCGGACTTAGCTCCAAATCCCGCGAATTGGCGGAACTTATACCGTTGTTTACACCTGTAGGTATGGGTAGTTTTAAATGGAATAAAATGTTAGGAACTTATTTTTTTAAACAAAGTTGGCGGATCCTGTGGCGAAACGAAAACATCCATGACACACAGCCCGATTCGAAGAATGATTAAGACACGTTTAAGTTCTTTAAGAGATCGATAACTATACGACATGTCATAATTAACGTTTATTTCGATGCGCTGTGATCCTAGTAAGATCTATCTACGATATTTCTAACGTCAAAATGACATTGGTTGCCCAAATCGAGGTGCTTCTGTCAATTATACGACGTATAAACGATATCTAAATGAGAACTTATCTACACCAGAACTTATCGTTATCGTATCTCATTCTTCGAATCGGGCCATCAGGAAATATCTGTGCTCATCACACAAATACATGCCCCCGGGATTCGAACACATAACCATCGACTTCATAGGCCAGACGTCAAAATAGTAATAGAGGGACACAAAGCGTTTCATTGTCGTAGCGCAAGCGATCGTCACCTTGGCTAGGCACCCTGCCCACGTAGCCAGCATGCCAATCTTAAGGCTCCGTAGCAAACGAAACGCAACTGTCACTGATGTCGCACTAATATGGACGAGTGATAGAGAGAGATGACTACGCTACGGAGCGTTAACGATTGGCATGTTGGCTACGCGTGCTGTTGTGCTTTGCCCTGCTCACTGGCTCGAATAACATCGGGAAAAAATATTATGAAAATGTTTGTAACTTATCTACCTAGCAGGAAATCCGTTCCGCTTCTGCAAATTACTTCAAGCCCGACGAGTTTATACGACTTTGTGTTTGTGTATTTTGTATCTAATAAATATGAAGGGTAGAGGTAAGGAGAAAAATCTATGTATATGAAAAGTGTCCGAGAAAAAAACCTTAAATACGAGTAGGTGGCGCCACAATACATCGCGAAGAAATTTTTGACTTAGATTTAAAAAAAAACAAATCACTGACAGCGCACTTCACTCTATCAATAACGTCTAAGTTCATGACATGTCCTTGTGCTACCCTAGCGCCACCGGAGAGATTTCGAGCTATTATTTACAGCTGCTAGCTGGACACTTAAATATGGAAGGTAGAGTTAAGGAATATAATCTCCATATACCAAAAAGTGTCCGACAAAAAACCATAAATAGGTGGCGCTACAATACGAGTACCTAGAATACTTGAGAAAAAAATCTAATTATAGACAGCGCACTTCACTCCGTCAATAACGCCTAGGTTCTTAGCTACTCTAGCGCTACTCTGGAGAGATTTGGAACTATTATTGCTGACAACTGGACACTTTTGCAACAGTTCTGCCTATGGAGATTCTGTTCCTTGCCTCTACCTTCTATACAGTTAAGTAACAGTTCTCCAATAAGAGATTGTTATTCGCCCATATGGACGTCACACTAAGCAAAACTTTCCATGAAGCAAGGAGAAGTGGAGAGCTGTTATAGGGAAAATTAGCAAGCGGAATCACAATCCTCAGCAGTGAGAGACCGACTTGGAAGGAGAATAAGTAATGTTTTATTTCGAGACACCATAAATTACACACAAGTATACAATTAAAACTAAAATATAACTAAAACTAAAAGAATTATAAACTAAGCTTTAATATTAAAAATAGGTAAACGTAATCTTAAAATAAATAAAATAAATTTGTATTAACAAAATGTCCCTCCTTGGCATTGTACAGTAGACGCTGGCAGCATTTCCCTCTGCATCGCAATCGAGGAGGCGGCCAGCTCAACGGTCACCGGAAACATAATTTTAAAAATAGATAAAAGTAAATCAACAATACGAGTACTCTGATAAGAGGAATAAAGTGGAATTTTTATAATCCCGAAAAAAGTAAGAGTAAAACTTTTCAGAAACCGACAATTCGCCGTTCCAGCGTTACGTCATAGTAGTAAAGAAACCAAGCAGAGTAACATCTTCATAGATATAAATGTAGTAAGGGCTACCCAACACTAACGTCTTTTGAGCGTCGGCGTCCAGTCAGCGCTACGGAAAATGGCGTCGCAGCGCTGTTGAGCCGACGTTGCGTCGAGCACCAGTCATAAAGCTGTAACAGACGGGCGTACCGGACCGCGACCTTGGTCCAGTCCGAGGGCCTGTTCAATCGTGTGGATGGTGGTCCGCCGTACGTCCGTTAGGGCAGCAGCTATAAGGGCTCCTCTACACGATGGCCCAGCGTAGGCCAGTCTAAGGGACGCAGCTATGTGGTGGTATAAGATAGCAATATCACTTACTCTAACGCATAAATGCGTCCCTTGGACTGGCCTGCGCTGGGCCATCGTGCAGAGGAGCCATAAGAGATCGAGAAACACATGATAACCGGACTGAGATCGCGGTCCCGTGCGCCCGTCTGTTATGGCTTATATTATAGAGTTGACTAGACTCTAGTGTGGGATAGTTCTATGAGTACACAATTAAACATTACAAGCGGAACTAATTATGTATGTCATATTATTTCACATTTTTTTTAAATACAATACAGTTTTACAAATATCAATGGAAGAGCTATATTCATGGTTTGTTTTGTAATGTAAACGTTTATTGCAGAAACGCCATACAATACAATACAATACAACCGCCTTGGGCTCTTATTTATTTACCCTCGAGTATAGGCACAGTTGTAAGTATAAACCAAAAAATACCCTCGGTAGACCATCGATTTAATTTTCTCGAACTGCGTCATACTATTTAGTATATTTTTAGTCCACGAAGTTAATTGTTAAAACACACTAAATAAATAAAGTAATACCGTACCAGAAATGGGCATTAATTTCAGTTGGTGAACCATTTGTGTCTGTAATGCATGAGTAAAGTAACTCGGCGCAGACCCACACGTGCTGGGGACCTAGCCAAGATGACAATCGTTTGCATAGAATCGAAACGAAACTATCTCTCTCTATCGCACTAATATATGGAAGCGTGATAGAGAGACAATAATAGCGTTTCTTTTCTAGGTCTCCTGATCCAGTGTGTGAGCGGAAAACCGTTATGTACTCCGTTGAGGGAGCAATGTCCCGGAATGGCCTTATGGGATCTGCATCCAATATGAAGAGCACCTTAGTAATTTACACTCATAGCACAGTGGCATTGACCACCGGCATCATGGGCGGGACAGCAATACAATTATCCGCGTGCGATAGAGACAGAAACAGGCGGGTCAATGAACGAAATTCTTCGTGCTTAGCGTCCTTAAATTAATAATTAACCCCTGACGCAAACAAAAGCGGGGTGTTATATACAAACAAATACAAATACAAATACAAATAATTTTATTGAAAACAGTATAAGTACAGTGTTAGCACTTAAAGACTAAGGATTAAGGATAAGGAAAAGTTTACAAATGCCTGAACTAGGAGTTCCTGTGTTTCAGGCAGTTATTGTTATAGTTTATATGTTTGACGCCAATGTCTATCTGCTCTGCATCGTAGCTCTCCAACGGATAGGCCGATTTCGAAGCGTTTTTATACAAGCTTTTATTTACTTTCACCTGACCCGTGTCTGTTTGTAATCAAATCTTGCAAGTTAAATTTGATCCACTTCCCAGTTTCCGATTGAGCTGAAAATTTGCATACATATGTAAGTCGGGTGACAATGCAATATTATGGTACCATCGAACTGATCTAATGATGGAGACAAGAGGTGGACATAGGAACTCTGTGATAAAACAACGCAACCTAATTGTGTTTGGGGTTTTTAGAATTTGCTCGATGAGTATTAGTTGCCTGTGGAAAGAAAAGTACAGTCAACGATAAAAGCTTGTACCAAAAATGAAATTTTTGCCAAATTCTAATTTTTACGTAAAAGCGAGTTATCTTAGGGCGATCTTAACTATGTTTCATAAAAATCGATCCAGCAATTTGAAGCTTTCTAAAATGTTGCAAGGCATTTTTGGCATAAAACGGGTTGTGTTGGCGTATAGCGATGGGAGTTTATTTTATTTTTAATGTAGTAGTTATACTTGTATTAACCTGTTACTCTGTCACGTTTATTTACTCCTGGTTACGCAACATGGCGTCCCGGCAGAGCCTTTAATATCGTTTACCGTCGCAATGATAATAAATATGGCCGGCTTTAAATAACTTCTTTTTATAACTAAATACAATGGAATTGTTCCGTTACATCAGCTGTTTCATATTTAGGTTTGCTTGTTGCTTATCCTTCTTTAAATAAGTTGCATCTCCTCGAAAACTTCGTTCACGAATAAAGGGATTTAAGTAAAATTATGACGCTAGTTGCATCACTTTAACTGACATATATATAAAATAAGGTTAACTGGAAGAGATCCCTTTACAGGATAAGTTCCCTCTGTACTCAGCGTTTCATGTAAGTTACTTTTATTGCGTGTTTTTGTACGATAAAAAGTAAGTAAAGCCTGACCAGTAGTATGATCACGTGCCATATTGCGGAATTTCATTGGAACTAAATTTTTCATACTAAACTGAACTGACACTGTTACATGAGATTAACAGCGCCCTCTTGACAATGATCATATATTTATTATTTTATTATTTATTGTTCGGAGAACCAACAGCTATAAATTGTACAATAGTTATATATATATATATATATATATATATATATATATATATAACAAAGAGCCAATTAATTATAGGTTCCCACCGGTAGCAACAGGTTAACAGATAATTGGTGGTTAGCACTAGATTTTTTTTTACAACGTGTTACCACTAATATTTTTAAATATTAATACTTATTAATATTCGGGCTTTACCTAAGTATTACTCATAAAAATTTACTAACCAAATAAGCAGTTAAACTAACTTTTTCAATCGAAAAAGGAGCGAAATTAAAATTTCGTATGGAGATTGATTCTTTGAAATTTGCTGCCATTCTGCTGACAATTTGGCTTGCCAGAGTACAACATGACCATTTTGACTGTTCGGAAAAAGAAGCTGATTTGACTAATCACAGTCAGTGTAATCATCCCCATTGAACTGATATGCGACTGATGAGCGATTGAGCAGACCACCGGCAAACTATAGTTTGAAAATAGAATGCATTATTTTCAACAGCGATTTGAATTAGGAACGTATCATTGCCACTGGAGATATTTTTAACGGTCTTCAAAACAAGGAAGAGGAACTGGAATCGTTTGTTTATTTTTTATTAACGTGTAATGTGTGTGCTCGGTTAGCTGTTTTTTACAAGCTTTTATTTAACTTACCCTGTTAGTGAGTGTGGGTCAAATTTGGAAGCTATAAATTTGACCAACTTCCCGATTTCGGATTGAACTAAAATTTTGCATACATATTTGTAAATAGGATGATAATGCAATATTATGATGACATGGAGCTGATCTGATGATGGAGACAGGAGGTGGCCATGGGAACTCTGTGATAAAACAACACAAATTAATTGTGTTTTTGGTTATTAGAATTGGGTATTAGTTGCCCCTGGAAAGAAAAGTACAGTCGGCGATAAAAACTTGTACCCAAAATGATTTTTTTGCCAAAAATAAATTAACTTGTATTTTTTTTAATTATAAAGCCTGACAAAAGTTTATTTGGCCCTGCGGTAAGTGTCACTTACCGCAAACTTAGATAATATGGCAATAGCGTGTGTGTGTGCGTAATGACTCAAAATAAAGCAAAGATAACTTTGCATGGCATTTGAAATGATAAAGTATGGAAATGTTGTCATTAATGTGTAATTTATATGACAATATAACGTTCATAATGACACTTTCTCACGTTTAGTATTAAGTACTATTACTTATCACTGCACGTTTCAATCATTTCAATGAACGAAACTTATGACTATGGCATTGTTTGTACCTATTCAGTAAAATACTTGAGTTATAAATGTAACCAGTTGTCAATATCAAGTAAATAGCAAATTAAAACATTAAATATTCACTTGTAATAAAAATTTCTTATTTTTTTGTACTATAATTGTATACACAAGCTATCCCTGGTAATAAAACAAAAAATCCATTAACCCGCATGTCATATCAATGTGGTACAGCGAAGGGGACGGACTGAAAATCAGCGCCGCGCAGTCAATTTGTAATGAAATGGCTGACGCAGCGTATGCTGAGCCCGTTCGTTCCTTTTGCCGCGCATGCCAATTTTTTTTTAAGCTAAACATTGTATTTTGTGACCTATCTGATTTTTTATTGTGTGGCAATAAATGGTTTCTTATTCTTTATGTCTTTTGTACTACATTTTTGTCTACTGAGATACTGACCAATTTTCATTACTTATTTAGGTTTTATAGTAAAAAAAGTATTATTTTAGATGACTTGTAGAAAAAGTATAGTATACAAAAGTGATATAATCAAGCTTTTCAATCTCATACCTTACTTAGGCAACTCAGCAAGCTTCGTTGCCTAAACATGGTACTCGGCTGAAAAGATCTCTATTATATGACGATTGTATAAAGTACTATTATTGGAATGCTACGCAACGCAATCCTTCGTTATTACTGATTATGATTATGTGATCTCGATCAACTCGTCAGGCCTTTTTAACTCACTGCCACCGACGCATATATGCGTTCACCGTCATACAAGTTTGTTACTAGGCCACGCCTGGCAGTAAATGCGTTAGGGCTCCTCTACACGATGGCCCAGCGTAGGCCAGTCTAAGGGACGCAGCTATGGAATGAGGTAGCAATATCACTTACTCCCTCTAACGCATAAATGCGTCCCTTGGACTGGCCTGCGCTGGGCCTTTGTGTAGGGGAGCCATTAAGGCCTTCCCACGGGGTAAGCAAGTTAAGCAACAGGCTAGTTAACAAAGCCTTTCCTCTGTAAAGTCCATAACTCCGCAATTTGGCACTGGAGTGGATGCAGTCATTAAACGCCGTGCGTTAAAAATTTTAACTTAAAATGAACGCCCGCGGGGCTCAGCTGAAGGTCTACCAACCACGTTCGACGTGTTGCCTCTCTGTCGCACTTATAAATTCGTACGTTAGTGTGACAAGGACGTTAAATCGATACGAGTTGCGAATTACCTATTCGCACATGTATCGTACAACGTTTTACAGTACATATGGCCCTTTAAATGTTCGACACAGTAACGTAATATGCTAATTTTCGCACTAGTGCGGTAAAGTAGCACCATATATGTACTGTAAATAGTATTTATTTTTTATAAAGCTTAAAAAATATAAAAATAAATATATTTGACGACCGGTCTGACCTAGTGACCCGGCATTTTTGACATGGCTCACAGGAGTCCGCTTTGCAACTAATCCCAAGAATTGGCGTCGGCACTAGTTTTTACGAAAGCAACTGCTAATTAACCTTCCAACTCAGAGGGTAAACTAGGCCTTATTGGGATTAATCCGGTTTCCTCACGATGTTTTTCTTCACCGAAAAGCGACTGGGAAATATCAAATGATATTTCGTACATAAGTTCCGAAAAACTCAGCCGGAGTTTGAACCCGCGACCTCCGGATTGATAGTCGCACGCTCTTACCACTAGGCCACAAGCCCTTCATCATGTTGTCATTATCATCCTGCTGGCACTTAAACCCAATTTCTACCATTTTGAACATTTTCCAAAAAACTAAACGACAGAAAAATTATACTTAACTACCGAACCATCTCATAAAATTTCACGATAATCGGACCAAATAAAGGGTATAATATAAATATATTTTTCACGTCAGCAGCTCGAACAAGCCTACTTTCATTACTCTAGGGAGCAGCGAAAGTGCGACTTTCCTCACTCCAGGGAGTGACGAAAGTGCAACTTTCCTCACTCCAGGGAGTGAGACAAGCTTTCGTCATAATGATGATGCTTTTCATTCATGAATGTAAATAAATGTGTTTAACTTTACTTGATGTTGAATTTTCTTAACCTTTAATATTATGGGGGTCCAGGCAGGAGGAGTCAAGTGTAAACAGCGGTGTAGTCAGTTAAATAATGAACATTTATTAAAACGTATCGTCGTCTTATATACTATTCCTAAACCTACGAAAAAATAGAAAGGTAGGTATCTTAGAACTACAGAATCCAATCTACCCTTTGACGTAAATCGCACCTCTCTAGAGTGCGATGGCATATCTTCTATCCCGCTCACAATCGCCGGTTGCATGAAGTGGGTAGTAGAAAATACAGCAATTCAGGACTACCGCAGAGAATGTCGCTTGCGAGAGTAGCACGCCCTGTCTTCCATCTCGCTCCAACCGCTGCATAAATACGTGCGCGCCGCCTGCGCGCGCCTCAGTTGCGTCCGGCCGTCGATGCGAGCGCATGTCCCATAGCACTCCCTCTCAAGCAAAGCGAATACGTTTCGTGACTCTGCCCGATCTCGTCACATACGTCTGAGTGTTTGGGCTAGATGCAGGAGTCTGGCTGTCGCTTGTGACGTCTTCATTGTAGATGTAGGCTGGCTTCAGACGCTCTATAGTGACGACAGTAGTTCGTTGTGGCATTTGTATCTTGAAATACTTGTCGTAGCGTTTGAGGACTTCGAACGGGCCATCATATGGTGGTGTGAGCGGGGGTCGCACGGTGTCATTACGCACGAATACGTTAGTGCACGACGCAAGGTCCTTATGCACGAAAGGTCTCCATTGCGTGGCGTGCGTCCGGGTTACAGGAACAAGTGATGACATTATCTCTGACAAACGTCGTACAAACTCTGCATCTTCAATCGTCGACTTTGTAGGTACGAAGAAATCAGCTGGCATGCGTAGTGGGGATCCATACGTCATCAATGCAGGACTTAGGTTGTTATCGCTGCGTAATGCGGCTCGTAATCCAAATAAAACTGTAGGCAGCTCTTCGGACCATCTTGAACTTTCGCCCCTTGCCATAAGAGCGGCTTTCAAAGTGCGGTGTAGCCTCTCCACTTGAGAATTCGCCTGAGGGTGGTAGGCAGTGGTACGTATTCTTGTGGTCCCAAGCTTCTTCAGGAGAGCGTTGAAAAGGTTTGACTCGAAGGTACGACCTTGATCTGACGTGATGCGTAGCGGGCATCCAAATCTCGTAATCCAGTGCTCGTACAGGACTTTAGCGACAACTTCAGCTGTTATGTCGCGTACTGGTATTGCCTCGGGCCACTTCGTGCAGCGGTCGATCATTGTGACGCAATATCGATAATCATTTGATATTCTTAGGGGTCCCACGATATCGATATGCAGATGCTCGAAACGCTGAGATGGCGGGAACTCTCCGATAGGTGGGATCACGTGACGATGTATTTTAGCTCGTTGACATCCAATGCATGCTCGAGTCCAAAGTGCGACGTCTCTGTTCATTGCTGGCCAAAAGAACTTAGATGCCATAAGTCTCCTCGTTGCGCGTACACCTGAGTGGCTTATATCGTGTTGCGCTTTGTAGGCCGCATAACGATAAGCGATAGGTAGGTACGGTCGCGGTGTGCCAGTTGAGAGCTCACACGTGATTGGTCGATTGATGGCTGGTAGTGTGACTTCAGTGAACTTCAGATTTTCTTGAGTTTTCAATTTTGTTAGTTCTTCATCGGTGCGCTGGTCGGTGGCTAATTTGTCGAAATCTATTGCGGACGGACATTGTATTTCTTCGATTCTTGATAAGGCGTCAGCGATGTTGTTTTTGTCGCCTGGGATATACTGGATGCTCGAACAAAATTGGCTAATGAAGTGCAGTTGGCGCTCGCGTCTCGGAGTGTCGCTGCTGCTCGGTGCTCGCGTAAGTGCGTGCGTAAGTGGTCTGTGGTCCGTGTAGACGATGACGTCATTGCCTTCTATAAGTCGTCTGAAGTGCTTTACAGCCATGTAAATCGCTAGGAGTTCGCGATCATACACACTGTAGCGGCGTTGCGTCGGACTCAGTGCCTTCGAGAAAAATGCCAGCGGTTTCCAAACATTATCAACTTTCTGTTGGACCAATCCTCCTACGCTGTGGTCTGATGCATCACTCATGATACATAGAGGAGCGCCGTGAACTGGATACGATAGCGTAGTTGCTTCCAATATGCTTTGGCGGCATTTCTTGAAAGCTTCATCTGACTCGGTGTTCCATTCGATAGGAGTCTTGTCATTTTTCTTGGAGTTGTGCAGATACTTGTTGAGTTGAGACTGAAGTTCCGCTTGATGTGGTAGGCAGTCACGGTAAAAATTTAACATGCCTAGAAATCTTCTCAGCTCACAGACTGTCTTCGGCTTTGGGTAATTTGATATTGCTTCGATCCGCTCTTGAGTGGGACTGATGCCGTCGGGTGATACTTCATAGCCAAGGAAGTTGATTTTTCTTCGTCCGAACTCGCATTTATCGACATTGAGAGTTACGCCGTATTTATCTAGGCGTTCCAGGACTTGTCGAAGCAGTGTTTTGTGTTCTTCTTCATTTTCAGAGGACAGGAGAAGATCATCGACGTAACAGAAACAGCCATCTATGCCTCGTAGAACGTCGTGCATGAATCGTTGGAATGTTTGGCTTGAGTTGCGGAGCCCGAACGTCATTGAGTTAAACTGGAACAACCCGAACGGTGTGATTATTGAAGTTTTCTGCGCGTCTTCTTTGTTCATGGGGATCCAAAAATACGCCATCTTCAGGTCTAATTTTGAAAAAATCTTCTTGTTGTGCAACTGGTACGTAAAATCTTGAATTCGAGGTAAAGGATAGCGATCGGGTTGTGTTACGGCGTTCAGACGTCTATAATCGCCACAGACACGTAGAGAACCATCTTTTTTCTTGACAACGTGCAGCGGACTTGCCCAGGGGCTGTTTGAGGGTTGACAGATGCCCATTTCCATCAAGCGTTCGAATTCGGCCTTCGCCGCTGCATATTTGTCGGGCGGCAGTGGGCGTGGCCTGGCGAAGAGTGGGGGGCCCGTAGTCTCGATGAAATGCTGCACGTTATGCTTGGCCGGCGTTTTCAAAGACATTGGTCGTAGTACATTAGGATACTGTTTGAGAACCTCGTAGTAGGCTTGATTGCTGCTGATCAAATAGACGGTTTCTTGAGTACTTCGAACTGTTAATGCGTTGACTTGGAGTTTAGTGGTTTTGTCGATGAGCTTCTTTTGATCTAGGTCAGGTAGCAGCTTGTAGTGCCGAAGGAAATCAGCTCCGAGGATTGAGGTCTTGATGGCAGCCACGATAAACGTCCAACGGTAGTCGCGCCGTAGCCCCAAGTTAAGAGTGATTGTTTTCTCTCCATAGGTCTTAATCGGCGTGTCGTTTGCGGCGTAAAGCTTGTAGGTGCTTGATAACTGGTTCTTCTTGTGATGCGACGATAGTACTGATATTTCGGCGCCAGTGTCGACGAGGTAACGTTCTCGAGAGTTGCGATCGATGACACAAAGGCGGTTGCTGACTGGAGGTACACCGAGGCCCGCCAGAGTCGGTGTAGGCATTAGTTTTCCGATGAGCTAGTCTTCTTGCTACACGGCGATTCACATCTTCGCGCTTTGTCTCCGAATCTGAAGTGATATCTGCACAGCCATCCAGGATCACCGGGCTTGCGTGAAGTTCCATGCGCCGACATAGATCTCGAATGGGAACGGCTGCGAGAGCGAAAGGGACGGCGATAGCGTTGCCGGCTGCCGGACCGAAGGGCTGCAATTTCGAGTGTTAAATTGTCGAGCTTCTGGGATAACTTCTCAAAAAATGTGTTTTCGCTGCTTTGCGGGGCTTGAAAATCTGTGGCTCGTGTGACTGCAGCAACGGTGACTGCAGGCTCGGCGTGCTCTAACATCTTGTCGGCCATGGCGGCGAGAATATCTAGCGATGACTCGTTGTTGACAGAAAGAACTGTGCGTACTTGTACATCACGTCGGAGTCACCAAATATGGGGGTCCAGGCAGGAGGAGTCAAGTGTAAACAGCGGTGTAGTCAGTTAAATAATGAACATTTATTAAAACGTATCGTCGTCTTATATACTATTCCTAAACCTACGAAAAAATAGAAAGGTAGGTATCTTAGAACTACAGAATCCAATCTACCCTTTGATCATGATCATGCTTTGATTTGCGCATGTCCCATAATATGTTCTCACTACTGAGGTGAAAAGTTGTATGTGTCACACGAGTCAAAGTTATTTTACATCTCGTGTTTTTGAGTCCCTCGCTACGTTCAAGTTTCTGACTTAGAATCAATTATAGAGTCTTAATTAGGACTTTCTTAGGACTCAAAATCAACACTCGCAAGAAAAACCAACTTTCCTCTCTTGTTGCACAAATAAATATTTCATTTTAGGAAGTGCCTGTGACGAAAAGGCGACAGCCAAGGCTCCGTGTCAGCTTGGGCAATAATGCTTTTCGTGCGTCCGTTTGTTCCACGGCTCACATTTCTTAAGCGACTCTCCTGAAAATTTGTGAGCAAGTTCTAACTATAATTATAGTTTACATTTCAATTCTATCGCTCACAGAAGCACGAATTATTAATAATACCTACCAGATATATTCGTAAGTATATATAGGTGATTTAAATTTAAAGTGTGTCAAAATTGTCCTTTTTAATGCATGTTGATAATATTAGTGCATTAAGATCTGAATCCCAGGTTTCTAGTAGGTAAGGTACCAAGATTAAAATCCGTGGACAAGTTTCTTAGGCCCACTGACACCATCCCACTAACTCGGGGTTAAGCGGTTAAACCGTTAACCCAGTGTCAAATTGAACTGGTAATTATGTAAATATGGTAACTTCAGGTTTAACCGGTGAACCCCGGGTTAGTGGAAACTTGCACCATTCCAACAACAATAAAAAAAAAGTACAGCTCTGTGAAGTTAAAATTCTCATTCCTTCCCAGAGAAAGGGAGTCTTCCTACCTACCATAACATTTTTTTACGATATTTTGATTTATTTTGTTAAGATCGAATTATTTTACGCTTCACTATTATACTATTATATTTTTTGTAGGTAGTGTATTGTTTTTTATACTGTAATGAAATTGTACTGCCGCCTGCAAAAATGAAAAAGGGCAAATAATATCAGACGTGATGATTTCTAAAGCTAAGAGACAGGACTTAGTTGTGCAAGAATATTATTAGTCATTTATTACTGTAACGGGTTCCTCTATTATTTATAATTAAACATAACATCCGATTATATAGTTTTTAAATTTTGTAAAATGTTAAAAAATAGCATCGTGTCATTCACGAAGATGCGTACCTTCATCGTATTGTCATGTTATTAAAGGTTAAATTGGACAAATCTGCGCGTCATCGTGGATGACACGGACCATAGGTAAGTGTTACTAGACGCAGTTAAAATTTTACACTGAATTTCTAATGGTTTCATATTATTTATGACAATTATGACGCTAAGTATATACTGACATTATGCCAAAAAATGTCACTACATAAAATCCCATAGAGAAAAAAACAACACACGACATTTCACATATATTTTAATTAAAAACAACAGTAATTAAATGGAGCATAACATTTGGTAATATTTTTTCACGCATGCAAATGATTAAATAAGCACTTAAAACAAAATAGAATGTTAATTATATTTTTGAAATAAAGCAAAAAGCAGCGTAAAGAGCAAAACAAAGTTAAAACTGGATCATAAAAAAAAGCATTAGCGAAAAAAAAAAACAATAACCAAAAAATCTTAACCTCAAACAATACTTACAAATATCAAATCGGTATCTCCAAATCACAAACATTTTAACATCAAAACCACAAAAATCCACCAGAAAAATCATTAAACAAAACAATATATTTTACAAAGGACCACTCATTTCAAGTGATAATCACTCACAGTTTCCCCTAGTCCTTTATATTTTTTAAATTATTAATTATACACATTTGCACGTTTTTCTAGGTTTTTTATTCATGGTTAGGGCTGCGGAGCGCCACGGGCGGGACGCGTATATTTTCTATCGAGGATTTCTCTAATCGATATGAGAGCGTTGAGGCGTCCGCTTTGCCCAGGGCGCGGGCAGGCACTGGCCCGGTGCTGCCCTCTGCTTTAGATTTATCGATGTTTTCCGAATGACAGCTCTGGACTCATCACTCGTTTGAATTTGACGTTTTATCGTTTTATTAGAGTGTGTTTTTTGCTCAATCTTGATAGCTTTCTTCTTGAGGAATATAGGGATACCTAGTATAACGTCGCAATGTTCTTATAAATCAGAATTGGCTTTTTCAGGGCGTTTATTATACCCGTGAGAAAATCGCGTTAAGGGATAAATATTTTATTCTCTATGAAATAAATCACATTTTCTTTTCACAACTGTCAGTTTCCTCTTGACTAATAATGATCATCACATTAAAATTTCTGTTAGATGGAAAGAGATTTTAGAGGCACTATTTTTTTATACCTATACGTTCATTTTTAGAAAAAAAAATGTTTAAATACGTTCGTTCGTTATGTAATATTTATTATTATAGTTTTATTACCTAACTAAAACTGTAAGTAGGTATGTAATCGTTCACTGTAAAAGGTCTTAAAAAGTCGATTAATACTTCTACGTGCACATTGACGAATGAAACGCGCTTTTTACCGACCGTATAGGTAGTAATTATTACCGTATAGTTATTAGGTATTCTAATTCAGTCTAAGGTAAGGTAAGTATAGTGGGCTGGGAATAGATTTGCAGGAAGTGAAACCTTCGCCGTTCGCATGATAAAGCTGGATGAATAGCATTTAGTGCGAATCAGTGACAGAGTAACGACGTAAGGGTGAAACGTAACCTGAAAACCAATAATAGTCTTAAAGTTAAATTTTGACGCGCTACGTGAAGTGCGTGTTACGCTCATTTTACCGGCCTAGGCCAGCAATGTGGTATGGAAATCCATTGCGCAACTACCGATATTTAAAAAACCGGACAAGTGCGAGTCGTACTCGCTCACCGAGGGTTCCGTATAAATGTAACTTTTATAGTTTTCAGATTGTTCCATTTCAAAATTTTATAGTCCTAGGCCAACGGAAAGTGCCCTATAAATATTGATTCCCTTGAGAGTGTCGAAATATACTTTGCTACATAAACTCAGCATTTAGAATTTTTCACAGCTTGAAGGCACTGTAGACTTGAGTACCATGGGCGCAGCTGCCAAAGTGATCCTATAAGGGTTCCGTTTTTTTTTTGAGGTACGGAACCCTAAAAAGGGTCACTTTAAATACCACGCTATAAAAAAGCCCGCGCCGTCGTTAAGTTTATTAATTAATTACAAATTTACAGCTCAAGCTTTAATAAGGCTTGTAAAAGTTGTAAAACATTAATATGCATGCACGACATGGCCGGTTTAATAAGAAAATTGCCTGAACGTTTACCGAATGTGCGGCGAAAGTGCAGCTATTCGCACGACATCTGACCATATGGCAAATTGCGAGGCGCAGTCGCCTTTTTAGCACGTTTCAATCAAGGGCCCGGGTACGTCCTTAAACTACGTCCAAAAGAGAGGTATGGGCATTGTGAATGTCATCTCGCTTTGTGTGGTAGGGCACAGCACAGCGGATGTCATTCCAGATCTAGAGCAGAGCCCAACTGGGGAAGTACCTCCACCTTACATAAAACCACAGCCAAATGACACTAGACCCTACTCATAGTGTTGTGTTCCTGTCGGTGAGTAAGGTTGCCAGAGCTCAACGAGGGGGGAGGGGTTTAGGGTCGGCAACGCGCATGTAACTCCTCTGGAGTTGCAGGCGTACATAGGCTACGGAGACTGCTTACCATTAGGTGGGCCGTATGCTTGTTTGCCATCGACGTAGTATTAAAAAAAAAGGGGCAAACGATACCATGAAAAAAATCACACGAAAACCAGACTATATTTTCAAGCGCTAACAAAAACTATAAAAGGCTAAAGTTACGAAAACATGTTTAATTTCAGTTGTACTGTTTAACCAAGATGATGGCTTTATAGAGTTAGAGCTCGTAAAGTTAGGATTTATAGAGTTAATGGGTTAGTATTAGACTAACATGCGCCTATAGTTTTAACACTAAAAAGTCTTGGTATTATTAAGAGATCTGATGACTTTTTAGTGTTAAATTAAAACTATAGGCGCATGTTAGTCTTGGCAACACTTCACATGATATGTTTTTGGTGGGATATACGGAAAAGGGGGGAAAGGAAAAGGGATCCAAGTATCAGACTAACAAGAGCTATTGATATTACAGTAGAGGTTGAAGATTGCAGGGGTCCCAAGTGGGGTAAGTCATGGATCTCTGAGTCTTGGAGATCTCCGACCGAGGCAATGGTTCCAGCGTAGTTATAGGACGTTGGGTATTTCTTGTTATGATTTACGTAGGTCTTGAAAACGCAACATTCGCCGATAAACGTTATGTTTGGCGAAATATTATGTAAATGTATATTGTACCAACTTTTTTTGATAAATAAATTTAAAAAAAAAATGAAGAGATGTAGTGTATAGACATTTCGAGCGCTTACGTCATGGTGGCGACACTGACAGTTACAGTCAGTCGATGTTAGACCGCCGAGTAGCGAGGTCGTCCCACCCATGATGAAGAGTTGCCGAACCGTTGGAAATATATTATATCGTATGATTACAGAAGGTCTTGTTTGGACTCGTGTAACTTGTGAAGTGTTTTAACTAGGGCTATAATTTTGATGTCATCTTTTAGCTGATGTCTTGTACTACCATTTATCAATTAAAGAAGTACAGGTCAACGACCTCGTTTTTGAAAAAAAAGATAAAATGTAAAAAAAGGAAGTTTTTGAAGACAATTTTTATCTTTGTTATCAATTATCGAGTAATTGTGGAAAATTTTCTGTAACATTTATGCTTGAAATTAATGCCCTAATTCATAAGCTATCGAATGATTTTTATTTTTTTAATGTGCGATAGGTAAATGGACAGATAATGGTACATTAACCAAGTGCAGTCGAGTTTGGCAGCATAAAACTTTGACGGGGTGCAGTTTTAAAATGGTTGAGAAAAAACATAGGTCCATACACACATAGGGGTGATTTGTCGATAAAATTCATCGTATTATACGTGGTTAACGGCTCGACTATACGTGGACAAACACATTGTATATTTCGGGGATCTCGGAAACGGCTCGATTAACGATTTCGATGAAATAAATTAAAAATGAATAAATGAAAATGAATGAATGATAATGAAGTAAACTATATGGGGGTTTTCCGGGCGAAAAATCGATCTAGCTAGGTCTTATCTCTATGAAACGCGCAGTTTTGATTTTATATTTATTTCCAAGCAAAGCTCGATCTCCCAGATATTTTTTTTTAAGTTACATAATCTTGATTAGACGGGCCCACACAGAGCGAGCATACGCGCGTATTTTTGAGTTTTTATATGTTTTCCGAGCAAAGCCCGGTCTCCCAGTTGTCCAATAAAGTGACATACATACAAAATTGCCTGAACGTTTACCGAATATGCTGTGAGAGTGCAGCTATTCGCACGTCATCTGACGATATGGCAAATTGCCAGGTACAGTCGCATTCGATGAATGGGAGCAAACAAGTTACTCAAAACACATTTTATATACCACGTCATCATCATATCGCAAGATCATCGAAATATATAAATATACAAGAATTGCTCATTTAAAGGTCGAAATTTTGTGAGAGTCAGAATGGCGGGTGTACCTAAATAAAATCAAATGAAAAGCATACCATATTTTTGTACCTAATTTGTACTATTTAGTACCTCGTTTAAAAAAATTTGTACCTCACGGTACGTAAAGTTATGATCAAAAAACAGGTCACCCGCCATCCTGACAGTCAGAATGGCGGGTGTACTTTATTACGCTATGTTCCCGTGGTTATAAAGTACACCCGCCATTCTGACTGTCAGGATGGCGGGTGACCTGTTTTTTGGTGATAACTTTAAGTACCGTGAGGTACAATTTTTTTTAAAGGAGGTACTAAATAGTACAAATTAGGTACAAAAATATGGTATGGTTTTCATTTAATTTTATTTAGGTACACCCGCCATTCTGACTCTAACGAAATTTTCTGTTCCTTTAAATATTATTTTGTGTACTATGTTTTTTTTTTGTGCTAATACCTATATTTTTTTTTGTCTTATCTTATTGTATTTATTTATTGCATTATCTTAAGACACCCGGTCAAGTGAGAGTCGATCACGCGCCCTAGAGGAACACGTTGTACATTTTTAGAGTTCTGTAGCCAAAATGGCAAAATCGGAACCCTTATTTATCTCCAAGCCGATAATTGGCAGGAAGCAGCGCAGGATTGGGAAAAGTGGCGTGATCTTGTTTCGGAGGCCAAGACCCTCTGGGTCGCTGAGCCACATTAGTTAGTTCATAGAGAAATAAGAAGTAATAGAGTGCAGAGTAACCGGAACTCTGTTTTCAACTCCTACGCTTACTCTGGTTATAATATTAGTGGAAAATCGTTGAGCATTAGACTTTTTGTTTGCCGCGATATCTATTGTCGAGTAGCAGTACTGAGAGTTCCGCTACTCGATGCTAGATGTCGACTGCGAAAATAATAAGCATTTTGGAACCAAAACTGATGTATGGAGTGAGCACTCTATTACTTCTTATTTCTCTATGGATAGTTATAGTTTCGTCATGTCCATCTGTCTGTCTGTGTGTCTGTACAAAGTGTAATAAAAATAGTGGGGAGACGTCTAAGAGCATATTCGGTATTTTATTTAGATCAAGTAGAAAAAAAATTACACGAAAAATAAAATTGTTTTTTATGGGGCAAGTCACCCAAGTCGGCTAGTTTGTATGGAGATACAAACACACACACACATACAGGTCCGATGGAATCAACAAGGGCAAAAAAAAGATAGTATAAAAGTAAAATAATTTATTGTCTTTTGTAAAGGAATGTTTTTTCTTCCGAGTCGAATATTGCATTAGGGCTCATCCTGAAAAGAAACATACAATAATAGGATATTAGGACAACGTATTGTATACCTATAAAATATAAATCCATTTCTAAAAAATCAATTTTGTTCCCCCTAAAAATACATTTTGTTAATATTATCATTTTCAAACTAAGTATTATCAAGCTCTGAACGGCTCACAAAATACACATATGTTCTAAATATCAATAAAATATGTTGGGATATTTCCGGATTGATGATGATAACGAATAATATTACCAATATTTTGACTTTATTCAAAATAAAGATATAATAGCAACCAATTTACAATAAATATAGGGAGCGTGCATGAACTGTAGGAGGCATGTGGAGCCGTCAGATTTTTGGCGCGAGGCGTAAATGTGATGTTTTTTGTTCCGATGTAGCCCACAAGATGGCAGAACCTACTATGAACAAAAAAACACGTGACGTGTACATGTGTATGGTTCTGATTCAGGCCACAAGATGGCAGACCCTTCAACGCGCACGGTCCCTATTCCTTGACGTCTTCACTATAACTTGTCCGTACTCGAACTGGCCGCTTGTCTTCGCTTACACGCCTTTTTATAACATTTAAAATGGCGGGAACCCGTGACAAGTAAGAGTCAATTGATACTCTTTTATAAGCTTGTCATAAATAAAAGTAATAAATTATTACTTTTATTAGGATCATTATTTAGAAATAGCTTATATTTTGACTATTATTAGTAATAATAGTACTAATAAAATGTAAAATTTTAGTTTCACTGCACTCACTGAAAAAAAAATCTAGCATACTGACATTGACACTGTCATGAATGTCATGATCCTCAAAGCAAGTACTTATGGAAGGTAGAGGCAAGGAAAATATAAACTCCATATATCAAAAACTGTCCGACAAAAAACTCTAAATAGGTGGCGCTACAATACCTAGAATACTTGAGAAAAAACTATATATTATTACTATTATTAGTAATAATAGTCAAAATATAAGCTATTTCTAAATAATGATCCTTACAAATATAGCACGGACTCACAGACGCACATTCGGACCGGACAGAGAACTATGAGGGCTCCGTTTTTGCCATTTTGGCTACGGAGCCCTAAAAATCACTGTATGTAAGTACTATAAGAATTGTGGAGTTCCCTCGATTCCTCATAGATCCCATCATCAGAACTAGATTTTAAGGCTGGTAATACTTGCAAAATCTGTTCATAAGGCTAGTTATACATCACAACTTTAATATTTTCAAATCAAAATATAATATAATATAACATTTTCAAGCTACGCGATAAAGCTACGCCGGCTCTAACCCTACACATCTGACCCGAGCAGGGGCCCATTTCTCGACCGGTATTAGATTAATATTATTATCCAAACCGTAATTGATTGTTCTCTCAGAATCAGCCTACGGAAAATCCAAGTTCGTAGCGCTAAGATCGTAGCTTAGCAGCACACTATTTTACGTATGCTACGCCGACGGCGCGCCGTAGCCAAAAAGTAACGGCCCTCATCTAAGAATTATTAAGACACGTTTAAGATCTAGGAAAGATCTTTAAAAGATCGAAAACTAAACGAGATGTCAAAATTGACGTTTATTTCGATTCAATTCTAACGTCAAAGTGACATTGGTTTCCCGAATCGAGCTGCTTCTGTCAATTATACTACATACAAACGATATCTAAATGAGAACTTATCAAAACCAGAACATATCGTCATCGTATCTCATTCTTCGAATCGGACCGTAATACCGTTCGAGAAAGGGGTCCCAGATTTAGTTTATTAGTTTTATTTCATAAGTAACTATCGCGGTAACCAAAAACAATAACGGTACAGTAACGGTACAGTAATCAAAACCGTAATTGATTGTTCACTCAGAATCGGCTTGCGGAAAATCTAAGTTCGTAGCGCTAAGATCGTGCTCGTAGCTTAGCAGCAAATTGTTCTACGTGTGCTACGCCGACGGCGCGCCGTAGCCAAAGAGCAAAGTATAATAAGCCAAGCCGTACCGCTGTGTAGCAAACTCTTCGTAGCGGTCATGCTGGACTACGAGGATGGCGCACACGCGGCGACAACCAGGGATTGCACCGATTTTTGCAAAAACTTCGAAATAATAATATATTTCGGTTAATTTTATACTCAGTAGTGCTTTAGATAACGACTTCGTATTATTAGATTGCCCAATTAGTAATGAAATAATTAACAAAGAACGAAGAAATATCGTTTTCAATCCCATACAAAAACTACCGGTTCCCGATCCCTGGCAATAACCACAAGCTTGGGCAAATGTTACTTACTGACACCGACCGATTTTTTATTTATTTATAAATTAGAAGTTACATCGGTTATGATTACTTATCTGCCAAACTGCACAGGGAGCGTGCATGAACTGTAGGAGGCAGCACAGGAGCCTTCAGATTTTTGGCGCGAGGCGTTAATGTGACGTTTATTATTCCGATGTAGCCCACTAGATGGCAGAACCTACTATGCACAAAAAAACACGTGACGGGTAAATGAACATGTTTATAGTTCTGATTCAGGCCACAAGATGGCAGATTCTCCAACGCGCACGGTCCCTATAGCAGTTTGTTGGCAGAAAACTTATTCTATCCACCAACATTGTTAAGTAAGTTATTGCATAGGTACGTAATTTATAGCTATGCGAGGTTTTAATTTGTCATTATCGAGCTTGGAGGATTTAACAACTGGAAACAGTCTGCCGATATTTGCGGGGGAGGGGCACGTCAAATGTTAGCTATTTATACATAACGTACAAATAGCCATGTCAGATAAACCGTCCATACAATACATATGACCATTAGCCGAGGTTTTCGACAGAGGGGTCAGCTCTTAAAGACGACTCTGGTTGTTAAATCCTCAGTTATTGGGCGAAATGCGCGACCATTTAGGCCGCGTTTGCACCAGAGATGTGCGAGGATGCGTATCGAGGGATGTGTTTGTTATGAACCAATAGAATCACTTCATTTGTTTTCCTTGCAGTGATTCTATTGGATCTTAACCTTTGGTATCCTTGGGAGCAGATATGCTCCATATATATTCAACTTATTTATTTATTTTAAACTTTATTGCACAGTAAAAATAAGTAATAATGGCGGACTAGACATTGAGCAAAACAGAAATTCTCGAATGTGTGTGCAGTGAGAAAAATAATTCAAAAGAAATGACAACTATAAAGGTAATTTTAAAAAACTATTTACAATTTTGGACATTAATAACATTATTTACAATGTTACACGAAGTTGAAGTTGAAAAAAAAATCTTGACATATATTCAGGAACATTTTTAAGTTATTTTACCGTTACTAAGTTTCTTAAAATAAATTACTTCTTTAGTGCTTCAATGTATTGAGACCAACATTGTCAAAGCATCAGTTATAAAACAATCGTCTCTTAAATTTACGGTCACTTTAAAAAAAAAGCTTTTATTTCGTACAATCAAGATAGGAAGTGGCCTAATATTCGGTTTTGACTGTACATAATTATTATATACCCATGTATATAATTCCGTGAAAGCTAGTGAGTTACGCCCCTTGCGTGTATATGGCTCGTTCTACGACCAACGCCGCAAAAATCAATGTGTCTATTGGTTTCCTCGGGGCTACCGCAAAACAGTAGGTACTTAGGTAGTTTTTATATTGAATTTTTACACGTTTTAATCAAGGGCAAATGCCATGAAGAAATATTTGCAAGAGTAGACTAACCATAACCTTAAAAGTTGGCCCAAAAAGTCTCGAAAACATATCCTTTATTTATTTTCAGTTTTATATCGTTACCCTGCATATCATAGCGATACAATCATAGTACAAAGAGTGGGGAAGTAGGTTATCTTCATACAAACGCACCGCGTGCGGCTAGTATGTGTGCGCCATAGTATCTATGCGTCGCCGCACGCACACTCAAACAAAATCTCGACCCGTTTCTCAGTGCGCCAGTCGGGGCTTTAGTTTGAGTGTGCGTGCGGCGACGTAAAGATACTATGGCGCACACATACAAGCCGCGCGCGGTGTGTATGTATGAAGATAACCTACTTCCCCACTCTTTGTACTATGGTACAATTTTAATATAAAATAGCTGCTAGAGATATATATAGCCGGGGATCAGACAGACAAGCAAAATTGTAAACCGAACTGTTATTGAGGTTATTTTTCTATACAAACGTTCTCGATATTTTCTTCTTTGGATTTTGGCCCTAGATGACTTTTTTATATGAGTTCAATATTACCAGTGTCTGTACGTTTTGCTTTTTTGATATTCTTGTTTTTATAAGTATTTGACTTTAAAAAGCGCTAAAACGGCCAAATAAATGCGCCGTAAACAGACACCTAGCATACAAAATCGGCAACAATAAACGCAAAAATCAAAACGGTCAGAGGCGGATAATTTCTTTCTCACTCCGTTCTCAAAGTTTGGTGAAGATTGGTTAAGTTTTGGATAAGGAAAATGCCGAGAACGAAATCTCAGATTTTTCGCCTAAGCACTTGTCAGATTTCACCCAGAGACACCCTTGTCAGATTTGAGAATTTTTGAGAATATCATAACTCAGCTGGTATTTCCTCTTAAAACCCGTGAAATTGCTATATCTTCCACTTTCACTTCATTTCGCATGAAGTAGCGTAATCAATCTTCAAGGTCATAACAAAATAAAATCAGCGCCGTAAAAAATCGTAAAATCAGAATCGGGCTATTTTCAAGTTTAAGTTTTCGATTTAGGGCAAAATCTTTCAAACGAAATGCGTGTTGCCCTATAGTTCGTTTTTAGGGTTCCGTACCCAAAGGGTAAAACGGGACCTTATTACTAAGACTCCGCTGTCCGTTTGTCACCAGGCTGTACCTCATGAACCGTGATAGCTAGACAGTTGAAATTTTCACAGATGACGTATTTCTGTTGCCGCTATAACAACAAATACTAAAAAGTACGGAACCCTCGGTGGGCGAGTCCGACTCGCACTGGTCCGGTTTTTTAGCATTAGAAAGAAAGTAAGCGATTTTAACTTGTCTTTTTATTGAAAAACACTTTTGAATAAGTCACGGCAAATATGTAACAACATTCTTGCTTTCATAAGTAATAGTTACTGTTTTTTTTTTACTTTTTTCATGCCAAGATTGTTTACCTTTTTTCTAATACTAAAAAAAACTAACTATAGCTAAAAGTAGAACTATAGAAAAAAAGATGCGTGAATACAATTTCCTTAATTTGGCCTGATCAAATAACTAAGTTTCATAGTAGCCACAGCGGCGCCAGTCATGCACACAGCCAATTAAATTTATTACTGCAGTATGACACAATTAAATCATATAAAAGCAACCATTTTCATGTCAAGGCCTATGTTAGAAATGCTAACTATTTAGGTATTGCATGCAAATAAAAGCCGTATTTTGTAAGTCAATTATATTATTTAAAAGGTTACCTAGATTATAACTAAAATAATATACACAATACCTTTTCCATGGCCAAAGAGACATTTAAAAGTATATTTACATTTAAAAACATCTAGTAAAAAGTCAATCACACAACTATAAATTTTATAGTAGAAAGTAATACGGCGTTTCAAAATATTTAATTTTAACATTTTTAAATTTTTTTTTAATTCTCTAATGGAAAAATCTTATTCCTAAGTATTATAATTTAGTAATGCCACGTTCTTGATTCAAGACCAAAATGAAAAACCATTCTTCAGTGTAAATTATGTACTTTTGATGTTAAATGGGCCGATTTTTTTCTATTTTCTTTCTTCAGATTAGGTTAAATTTTGTCAAAGAAAATGTTGTAGCCACAGTTAATTTACTGCCATCTTTCGACACATGATTAAAACTTTTAGAACGCCATTTGACTTTGTTCCTTATTCTTTCACTGATATGTGGTAGATTAGTTAAATATCAAAAAGTGGCGCCATATTACCGGGCATAGACCAAAGGTTGTGGCGCCGTCGCTCGAAACGATGCCGCCATACCTTTGGCCTTTCATCTATTAGATGGCGCCACTTTTGATATTTAACAAATTTACTATATATCGGTGAAAGAATAAGGATCAAAGTCAAATGGCGTTCTAAAAGTTTTAATCATGTGTCGAAAGACGGCAGTAAATTTACTGTGGCTACAAAGTTTTCTTTGACAATCCAGCTCTATTTCAAATTCTATTTGGTGGATACACAGAGTTCCTTATTCTATATAACATAAGCGTCAATTCTGTATGTCCTAAAAAATCTTCCACTAAGTTACGAAACAGTATAGTATTTAGCAGCGTCCGCTGGCGCTAGGTATAGAACGTAGTGATTATATGCTCTTTGGGTATAGTTCGTTTTTTGCATTGGAAAGAGGGTAAGCGATTTTGACGTCTTTTTATTAAAAAACACTTTTGAAAAATAATTCACAGCAAATATGTCACAATTATAAATCATTTACATTCTTTTGCTTTCATAAGTAATAGTTATTGATTTTTAAAAAGCGTTTTTCAATAAAAAGACATGTAAGATTGTTTACCTTCTCTCTAATTCTGAAAAAACTAACTATAGCAGCTAACTATGCAAACCGAATTTTATTTGTATGAAAGTTTGGTGAATAACCGATTATTAACCGGTTTTCCCATACAATTAAAAACCTGTTTGTATTTCCTAGTTGACGTATGGTATGGTCGCGATCATAAATAAATATAAAGTGTGTTATGTTGTATCTTAATGATGTCTCTTGTATATTTTATTTTCTTAATTATTCCTTTTGTGTATTTTTTTAATGTTTTAATATGTAGGTATCTTTGTGTTATCTGTCGTGGCATCACCAAATGGGCCCTACGGAAGACCAGCACTGGCTTCATGACATTATGCTGAGTTGGGTTCATTTCGTGATACGCACTTAATTATTTCTTCTTTTCTTTCTGTTGTTGTCTGTACATGTTCGTACATGTTTTGTGATCGTCACGAATAATTTTTTTATTTTTATATTTATTTTCGTAATTCAACAGAAGATAAATTTTTTGGACATGTTGTAATTTCGTATTTATCACGCCCAGAATGAGGAACTTTTTAAACCAGCCAAATTTTATCAAAATCTAAAAATCGGCCCAAATAGGAAAATTTAATAAAAGTACCTACACTTTAAACCGTTATTTCTTATTCATCCGCACATACAGCGCATAATATATATAGGTATGTTATTTTATACTGATAGTATAATATATGATACATATGTACTACAGGGTCCCCACCCGATCGAATAACCCAAAATACTTATAAAATCGTCGATCCCGATACCTGATATAAAAATACATACAATTTCACCCAAAATATTACCACTTGTGGAGTATACGATATATAATTATATACCCAAATATAAAGCTTAGCTAGCTCCCTAGCGATACGAAAACCATACATACTCCAAATGTATTGTTCAAATATATGTGTTGTATTTACCAAATCTATACCATTTTTACAAGCTTTTATTTAACTTGCAATGTACCTATGTATGTAACTGTGTGTTTGTACTGATCAAATCTTGCAAGTTAAATTTGACCCACTTCCCAGTTTCCGATGAAGCTGAAAATTTGCATACATATGTAAGTCGGGTGACAATGCAATATTATGGTACCATCGAACTGATATGATGATGGAGACAGGAGGTGGCGATAGGAACTCTGTGATAAAGCAACGCAAGCTACTTATGATTGGGTTTTTTAGAGTTATATTATATGAGATGATGAGTATTAGTTGCCTAAAAGAAAAGTAGTCAGCAATAAAAGATTGTACCAAAAATTAAATTTTTGCCAAAAACTTATTCATATACCATACTACAACATATATTCATAAGAGTTTGAGCCAATAACATATTAATGAATCGGCATTGTGAGCTGTATCGCTGTTATAAATTTAAAAAAAATGTTTCATTCCACACAGTGGTATCAGAACGAAGTTGAAAAGATGAGAATCTGTTATTACGTCGTTATCACGAGAAACATACCATTTTACTTTGCATTATCTTTTTTTTTATCGCTGTGAATAACATCACAGATCAGTAATAGAAGCGATACCATCCAAGCGATACAGTACATAATAATATCTTTTAATCATCATTAACTGTTTCACAACTTTCCTACCTAACACTTATTTTATATGTTACTACATATATTTAACACCTCATATCAATTTGCATGTTATATTTAGAATCAAATCACATTGACACATTCCGAATCGAAACCGAAAAATGATACAACTATTAAAAGAAAATGGTACAGTAATAAATTAAAGATTATATTTTAAATATCCTGGTCACGGGCACCACATTTGTAACCAACCCGGTCACGATTTCGTCCTTGAAAGAAAATAACCAAAATACGTAGCCAAAATGACAATCGTTTGTCGACAAACGCCAGTCGAAAAATAAAAAATATGTAATGAAAAGACACTTCCATACATTATTAAAAAAATTATATTTGAAGACGATTTTACACAGAACGACGTAGCCCCAAACTAAGCAAAGCTTGTACTATGGGTACTAGTTGACGATATACATACTTATATAGGTAAATACATACTTATATACATAGGGAACACACATGACTCAAGAACAAATATCTGTATTCATTACACAAATGCTCTTACCGGGATTAGAACCCGGGACCATCGGCTTCATAGGCAGGGTCACTACCCACTAGGCCAGATCGGTCGTCGAACGTTTACGTTTCAATTGGCGTTTTCTGTAATGGATTGTCACTGTGCTAGGCCCTCACATATATCTGCACACCCATATTTACAGTCCGACACTTAGCAGTCTTTGGTAACGCACTATCATACCATGTTACGGCCGTTGTCGCCCGCTATCCGGTTGACGACCTGTGAAAAATAGTGTTGTGAAAAATATGTTGATTGCTAATAACAAAGAGAATTTAGTATAGAGACATTAGAGGCGTATTGCCAAAGTAAATTTGGTAATCAACTAAATTTACTGCCATCTTTCGACAGAAGACTAAAACTCTTAGAAGAACATATACCTACACAGAATGTATCACACAAAATCTACTATTATTCTCAATCAAAAGATACAATTTAGCAGGTATTTTTTAAGAAATTGACAGGTAAATCACATTTTTAGTTGTGTCTCTATCACCCCAGCCGTCCCTATTCACCCCAGTTGACAGTAATTGAAATTACGTCATTCAAATGGTTTAGCCAACATCGATCCACATTTAAGGCCTGTACACACGGATGCGTGCGCAGCCGTGCACGCGGGCTTTGTAATATACGTATCCATATCAGATACGGCACACCGCTTTCATGACGTGGGTGTGCACGACTCCAACATTTTTGTGCACGTCTGCATGCAGCCAGTATCCTTTGGCCTATAGGGTGTCCCAAATATTTGCCGCCCGGAGCTTCGCAATGCTGAAGACCAACGCTGTTTTTAGGGTTCCGTACCCAAAGGGTAAAACGGGACCCTATTACTAAGACTCCGCTGTCCGTCCGTCCTTCCGTCTGTCACCAGGCTGTATCTCATGAACCGTGATAGTCACAGATGATGTATTTCTGTTGCCGCTATAACAATAAATACTAAAGAGTACGGAACTCTCGGAGGGCGAGTCCGACTCGCACTTGTCCGGTTTTTATTTATTTATCTTATGTCGATCAAATTATTTTTATGAAATACTTTTATGGAATGTTTATGAAATAATGAAATAGTTCTCATTATATTTTACTAGTAATTATTCACCATTATATTAAAATTAGTTTTATATAGTACCAAAGGTTTTTGCTGCACCCTATCAGGGTCCACATACTGTACGCCTATCATTAAGTTGTATGTACTCGGTTGCAAATAAATAAATTGTAATTGTTATTAACACTTACCCCACTTATGATAGGCAGGTTCAGCAGCAGACCGAACCCGGGCACCATGCGGAGGAAATTAAGGGCAGCTGGCAGAAAACCTCTGAAATAATAAAATAGTACATTACGATACAAGTGCGAAAAATAGGAAATTCGAAACGAGTGGCGATAAATTAAAACACGACCGAAGGGAGTGTTTTAAATCGACACGAGTTGCGAATTACCTATTCGCACATGTATCGGACAACGTTTTACAGTACATATGGCCCTTTAAATGTTCGACACAGTAACGTAATATGCTACTTCTCGCACTAGTGCTATAAAGTAGCCCCATATGTACTGTAAAATATTTTTATTAGTGTCATTTTACATACTGAACCTTTTGACCGCCAAAGACGTCAAGTGACGCGCGCGGCTACAACCCAATATCAACCTTTGTGCATTGCGACAAGGTTCACGACAACGCATCGCGCACGATAGGCATGCCGTTAGAAGGTTAAAACATAATTAATATCAAAGTTACAATAGGAAAACGGCCCATTATCGCTTGCTATAAGGACGCCTTGACAGGTTATTCATATAAAGATACAAGCAAGTCTCCCTAACGGCGCTTTTTATTTATTTATAAATTCTTGGTACCTGAACAGTAGTAGGAACCCGTAGATCTCAGCGATCATGCCAACCATAGGCCAGCCCAGCAGCACAATTGTGATTCCTCCGAAGAAGGCCACAGACGCCTTAATTTTGTGGCGTTGAAAGAAAAAGAAAAATGTCCGCTGGAGCCCGATCACGCAGGCTAGACCACTGATGAATAGGATCTGGAAAAGGAAAGTTTTACTTAAGTTATGATACATACCAAATGTTTAAAATATAATAATGATTGCGCCTTATGAAAGTATTTTGTACTCCATTACTACCTTGTTGGCACGTGAACGGATGTCGAAGGATCTTGAGGGGGTCGGAGACAAACAGCATGCTTTTCGTATCGAGTATATTAGAAAAGTAGAATAACAATAGAATAATAGTACATCTAAGTGCCTAAATCAATTAATTATTGATTACAGCGCCACCTACGGACTGTATAGGGAACTACTATGTACCCTTATTGAATGCGTATCGATTATCGATAAGCCATCTAGGCTCGATTAAATATATAAAAGGTCAGATAGATGGCGCGATTAACTTCACAAGTTAACTTTTAATATCACACTTCACATCCTTAAAGGATATTGGCAATTTTGCTGTTTCTGTTCATTGCAGAAACAAAACAAACCTGACAAGTCGCACTACGGTTTAGTTTAAGATTAAGACAAAAATGGATATGGGCTGCACAGTTGGCTAGATACAAAGACAAGAGATGGACTATTCAAACAACTAAATGTGAAAGTCCATTGGAGAGGAAGGAGGAAGATGGAGGAGGCTTTTACCCTCAAGGGATCACACATCATGGAAATATAGCAATAGAAAAGTCAATTTTATAATGGATGTGCGAGAACAAAGCTTAACAATATCAATGGAGAGTGTTACTTACATTTCCTATAGCTAGCAGACCCTTGTCAAAGAGCAGCAAGACTCCTAGGAACAGGAAGGCCATGCCAAACCCCGCCAGCCCCACACCAATCTCTGGAAATTTATAATATTACATTTTTGTAATTTATTTTATTATTGTGTATCCTAGGACTAAAAAGGCATCCACACCGCAATTTTTTTTTATACTATGTCTGTGGCAAAGAAGCATACGGCCCGCCTGATGGTAAGCAGTCTCCGTAGCCTATCTACGCCTGCAACTCCATGCGCGTTGCCGACCCTAACACTCCGCACCCTCGTACCTGGGGGTAAAACTGCTATTTTTCAGGGGTAATAAGCTCAATTAAATATAACAGAAATTAGACCTGTAAGAAAGAATATTGATATTTATTGGGAGTAGGGGTAAAAAAAATTTGATCAGACAGTAAGTTTATTTTTTTTTATTGGTTTTCTCTTCGCATGGAGATATATTTGTGAAATAATATTTATTAAAAAATCATAAAAAGAAAAAACTTGGTAATTTTTATACATTGTATGAAAAAATCACATAGTCGGCAGGGGTTGCAGTTACAGAAATGAGCTGAAATCTATTTTTCAGAGTGTTTAGGGTGTGTGTCTGAAAATCTTAAAATAAAGGACACCCTAGTGGATGCACATTTAACCTTCCATCTAATTAGCAGTGACACATAAGGGCATTATTTGTGTTTTGGTCATGAATGTTTTTAATAGCCGCGTCCACACAGAGCGAGCATACGCGCGAAACGCTTCCTCACGCACAAAACGGCCAGTGTAGATATGCCTCGGCCGAGGCACGTATACAAAATACATATACAAAATACACAATGAGTTATGTGTATTTTGTATATGTATCTAGGCATGTATTTATCTATTTAAGTATGTATATTGTCGCCCAGTACCTATAGTATAAGCTTTTCATTTCTCGGGACTGAAATAGTATGTCCAGTGCAACATGCCTTGCAATTTTGCAATATACTATTTTCAATTATGCAAGGATTATTAATATGGACTTGAAATTTATTCATAAGCTCATTATAAGGTAACGTTTTTCAGGATTTAATATATTTCTGAAAAGCTGAAAGCATGATGACAAGTAAAATAAGAATTGTTAGTATGAATGTCTAGTCATGAATGTTATAGAAGTAAAACTATTATTCATTATGGATACAGTAGAATGAATGAATGTTGCTTGTAACATATGAAAGACATCTACTCAAGATTACTAAGAATTGATAGTATGTCATGATTACAGCCGAATAATTGATAATCATTAAATTGATTTCAAAACTGGAGCAAAATCTTAACGTTGTATGTTAGTGTATATTCGGGTACTATTACTTACTTTGTACATCGCTTATCTCAATCATCGTGGTAAATACTTTATTGTTATTACTTTAATTATTGAAATAGGTTCCTAATGACCTATTAAATTAGTTAATTTATCGACAACAAACTTATAACCTATCTCTCCACGTCATTTTTGCTATCGAATATTTGGACTGTCAAAATAAGGTGCATTCAAATATCGAATCACTATCGTTTACATTTCGTTAATTTACGAAACAGAAACTCACTATGTTACAAAATAAACTTGATTCTTAGTTTTTATTTTGATTTAGTTTTATACATATATGGTTTTTAAAATCCTTATATATCCCTTCATAAATATTTAGTTACGAAGTGATCATTCATTTCGTAACTCAATATTTATGAACGCGTTCGTAACTATTTTGCCACTTAGATGTTATAATTTACCTTTTTTCGGGGGTATATATTATTTCAAATATTATTTTTTATCCCGATTTCTATGAAGTGTTTTTTATTTTTATGGGAATAAATAAATATTACTTTAAAATGCTAGCTAATAATCTTTGGTACTACCAAAGGCTTTCATTATATTTTACTCTTGATAAATAGAGATATGGTAATTTTAAATAATAACCGGCAACATTGCTCCTAACCTCGTTCAATCAATGGAAGGCCGCGTCTCTTTTTACAATTAAACATTATAGCTTAAATCGTGCGTAAACGTTATTTTGAAGGAATATTGTATTATAAAGTACATTAGTACTAACCGATACACCCGTCGTAACCTAAATATTTGAGTTAAATCATTTACTAACAGTAGTATCGTGTGATTTATTGAGCAGTCGTGTCGGGGTCGTACTCTTCCTAGTTTTCGTTTGTTTTCCGTGTATCAGTGAAATATGGTGCGTGGTACGGGTAGAGGAGGACGTGGTATGCCTGGGCGTGGTGGTATGGGGCGCCCGCCGTTCAACAGGCCGAGGGTGCTGTTGTTGCGCCCTCCGTTTGATCTGATAATGGCCGAGCCTGCTTTCCCTAGATGTAAACCTGCCCCTGATGACTCTGCGCTTACACAGGTACCGTAACAACCATATTTATTGTTTATTACTAACATTTACTTGCACGACATAATATTATGTTCATATTAGTTTAGATATACATTTATTTTTTGCATATGAAATGAATAGTAAAAATTACATGAGTGTCTTAGTCTGTGGGATAGGAGTTGTATTGTGTATATATTTATTAACCCTAGTCATTCGTTTTCAAGCCTAAAATATCAGTAATTTTAAGTCATACTTATCACCAACGAAAAATACATTATATTTTATGTAAATGGTTTCTTCAGCCTGGTCAGAAGTAGTGGAATGTGGACATTTATTTGTGTAAAAAGCCATGTTCATTTATAAAAGATGTAAATTGTCACCTTACAAGCTTTATTTAGCTGGAAGCTTTATCAATCTGTGTGAAATAGTCCTTAAACATTTATTAAAATGTAAATTTTTGCAGGCCCTGTTAAAGAGGCATGCAGAGCTGTGCCCGACCCCGGCGGAGCAGTCGGCTGTGCTTAGCCTGGTCACCAAGCTGCAGACGGTGCTTGACAACTTGGTGGTGGCTCCAGGAGACTTTGCTGCCTGTGTAAGTAAAAAGAGTTAGTTTGTTATAGGGGCCTTGAGCATTGGAGGATCTGCCACCTTGTAGCCTGAATTGGAAACATAATAAACATGTACATTGACACTTCACGCCAAAGCAAGTGCTGCCATCAACCATTTTCATACATTTTCTTGTGGATAGTAGATTCTGCCATCTTGTGGACTACATTGGTAGCATAAACTTCATATTTACAACTCAATGATCTGATGTCTCCTGTGCTGCCCCCTACAGTTTATGCACGCGACCTATTGCATATATGTGCTATTTTCAATTTCAAAAGATAACTTCAAAAGATTTTCTCGCAAAACAGATGCTGGTTGTCAAATTGCCCATATAGAAACTACAACATTTGATGAAATTTCGCATTTAGATAGACCCTAAAGCATAATCTACATTCTGTTTGAGAATTCACTCTCCAGGTGAAAGGAATGACAAAACATAACTAGGTTTCCATGGAGCATTGTGATGTGAATGGTTAAAAGTTTCTTCTCTATATTCCTAAGCTACATTTAAAGAGTAAGATCTAAAATCTTCTTCTTCTTTTCATCCTGTTACCCCCTGCTGGGGTGTAGGGCTCGAACCATTTTCTTCCACTGACTCCGGTCCTGGGCAGCTTGGGTAACCTCCTCCCACCCCATCCCCAATACACCCAACTCTTGCTCCACGGAAGGCGCCAAGTAAATTTAGGGCGACCATGTTTCTAAAATAGTGCATGATAATTCCTTTTATAACTTGTTTTTGTTGAAGTTCGAAAGTAGTGGTAATAAACTTTTTCTTCCAAAACGACACTATAATTCAGTGCATAGTTACTCAGATTTAATTATTGAGGAAAAAAGTTACCACTATTTTTGAGGTTAAAGTTTCTAATCTGAAATGATTTCTATACCCTTAGGGTATAGAAAACATAAAAAGCTTTCGCTAAAGCGCTGGTGGCCTAGCGGTAAGAGGGTGCAACTTGCAATCCAGAGGTTGCAGGTTGAAACCCCGGCTCATACCAATGACTTCTTCGGAACTTAGTATGAAATATCATTTGTTATTTTACCAATCGCTTTTCGGTGAAGGAAAACATCGTGAGGAAACTGGACTAATCCCAACAAGGCCTAGTTTACCCTCTGGGTTGGAAGGTCAGATTGCAGTCGCTTTCATAAAAACTAGTGCCTATGCCAAATCTTGGGATTAATTGTCAAGCGGACCCCAAGCTCCCATGAGCCGTGGCAAAATGCCGTGACAAAGCAAGGAAGAAGATGAAGCTTATGCTAACACTTTCCAGATTTTCTGTTGCTATCTCTATTGCGCTTGCATAATTATATTGCTCCCGCCCATGATGCTGGTTGTCAATGTCTCTGTGCGAGTTTGTCAGCAATATAATTATGCGCGTGCAATAAAGATAGCTACAGGCAGGTTAAAGTACCAAAATCAATCTGGAAAGAGTGAATATTAGAAATAAATATATTTTTATATATATTTTTATTGTTCTAGCAACTGGAAGAAGTGAGGCAAGTGGGCTCCTACAAGAAGGGCACTATGATGGCGGGCAAGAATGTGGCCGATATTGTGGTCATCATGAAGACGCTGCCTACCAAGGAGGCTGTTGAGGGGCTCTCCAATAAGGTAGTATAATAAGTACATCTTTCAATGGCAGTAGCCTAGTTTTATTTGTTATAGTTTTTAGTTTATACATCTAAGTTTTGAGATTATTATAGTATTGGCTGTAGTTTTTTTATGATCCAGAAATATCTAATTAGGCGGGTCCACACAGAGCAAGCATACGCATGAGGCAATTTTCTCGCGCGTATGCTCGCACTATGCGTAAATGTGTTTGTGTGTGTGTAAACTAAGGTTTCACAATCTTATGGTGTCATATATATTTACGCCTGTGTTTTAATAACCCAATACTTTGTGGGGTTGTCACGGAAAAGGGAGTTGCAGTATCAATAAATCCACACTGAAATAAATAAATAAATATTTGGGGACAATCATACACAGATCGACCTAGCCCCAAACTAAGCAAAGCTTGTACAATGGGTACTAGTTGACAATATACATATAGATAAATACATACTTATATACAGAGAAAACACCCATTGCTCAAGATGAGTTCATCACACAAATAAATGCCCTTACCTCCGGGACCATTCGCTTCATAGGCAGGGTCACTATCCACTAGGCCAGACTGGTCGTCGAAATACACATCATCAGATCATTGAAATTTGAAGTCGGTTAGAAAGAGAAGGAACCCTAGCCTTACAAATGTTATACCAAGTTAAGGTCAGATTCAACTTGTCATAAAAGTGGCTGTAGCAATTAACAACTGGCATTTATCTTCTGGTTCAACTCTGCTTTATAGGTGACAGAGGAGCTGAACAAGCTGCTCGCAGCCGAGGGCGGGGGCTCGGTGAGCTGCGCGTGCCACGAGCGCGGCTTCACCGCGCAGGGCGCCGCCGCCGCCGTGCGCGTGCTCGTCACCACGCTGCACCACAACCTGAGGAAGCTGGAGCCCGAGGTATCGCGTTGTAGATCTATCAAAGGCCTTTGATACTGTCTTTTACCCCATTTATGTGTCAAAATTGGAAGGAAATGGTACAAATGTGTAATCATTTTAAATGTTTGATTATTACCTTTTGGAAATGTTAAAATTGGATGTTATTGTAAGAGTCTCGAGCTTGTTTTCTCTGGAGTACCCCAAGGACGTAACCTAGGCCAAATTCTCATTTTTTTTAATGATATACGAGGCAAAAGAGCTGACAAATCGTCTGATGGTAAGCGATTACCGCCGCCCATGGACACCTGCAACACTAGAGAAGTTGTAAGTGCGTTGCCGGTCTTTGAGATGTGAATACGCTCTTTTCTTGAAGGTCGTATCAGTCCGGATATACCGTAGGCGACAGATCATTCCACAGTTTAGCTGTGCGAGGCAGGAAGTTTCTGGAGAAACGCACAGTTGAGGACTGCCAACCATCTAAGTGGTGAAGATGGACATGTTGTGGCGTAGGGCGATGGCGGAAAGAACTGGCGGCAGGGATTAATCCGAACAATTCCCGTAATACATGCGATAGAAAATTCTGAGCGAGGCTATATCTCTACGCAGCGACAAGGAGTCAAGCCGATCTGAAATAGGATGGCAGCCGACAATTCGAGTCGCTCTCTGGTGGATGCAGTCTAGAGGAAGAAGCTGATTCTGTGGCTTCCCTGCCCACAGATGAGAACAGTTTTTCCTTCTTGTAACAAAAGAAGAAACATGTTATTGTAGTTTTCACAATATGAAGCAGAAATATTCAACTGCCTATAAATCAACATAGTTCTAAAGTTATTTTTTGTTGTGCAGGTCCACTTGGAGTACAAGGTGATCAGCAGCCACCTGGCCGCCATCCGCCACAGCCGCTGGTTCGAGGAGAACGCCCACCACTCCTCCATCAAGGTACCCACCAGTTTTATTTTATTAGCCTATGGCCTGGGAAAGAAGAGGCCTTCTTCCTGCCATTTGGTTCTATCGAATGCAAACTCCCGCCACTTTTGACAATGTGTTTAGGTCGACCAACCTAACAGTTATAAAATAACCATTTTTGGTATATTATCACACCTCCTTAAAGGCCTATGCCAAGGGCAACCAGACAAAACGTCTGCGGAGAAAGGCTAGCAGTGAGCAGTATATTATCACACACATTTGCTATAACATCACAAGTTACCATCCCTTATTATCAGGTGCTGATCCGCCTGCTGCGCGACATGTGCGCGCGCCACGCCGGGCTGGAGCCGCTGACGCCGTGGATGATCGACCTGCTGGCGCACCACTGCATCATGAACAACCCGCAGCGGCAGGCGCTGCCCATCGCCCAGGCGTTCAGGTCACTAGTTCACTACAATAAACTAATATACTTTGTTAACAAGAAAACCAAATTACAATAATTTATTCAGGGACCATAATTTTATATCCGCAACGCAGGCTTCGTCACAATACAATACAACGATAAAATCTGCAACAGGCTTCGTCAACTTACTCTAAAAAAAAGAATTAATTTTGGACTTAGGATGTTTCCTTGTGGGATCCCAAAGAATTTGTGTCCTTCGCGACATGTTTGTGAAAAATAAATTAATAAATCGGTGCAGGCGGTTTATTTAACCCTTTTCCAGGTATAGTACAGTCAAGTGTAATAATATGGGTGTACACATCTTACTCAAAAATATGTCCCATAGCATCTTATTCCAGTGTAATAAGAGCGTAGTACCATATTTATGAGACAATTCTCTCGATACATATTTTTGCAGCTAACTGTACGATTTATCGACCACATACTCACCAGTAGAATTTCAACTTTAACATTCCGAGTTAAGGTTCAAATTAGATTGAACTCTCGGGAAATGTAATTTGTCTCCAAATAAATCATCAAAGCTGGATGAATTGGAATATATTTAGATTTTTTGGGACAACCTCGTAGGTTGGTGCGGCCTGGAAAAGGGTTAAAGATGTTGCTGCTTCATACGTATATACGATTTCCTTAATATATTTGATTGATCAAAAGCTTTTGACATTCTCTTTCTTTATCATTGTGTTAGTTAGTATTAATTTTAAAAATGGTAAGAAATTTGCCTAGCGTTTTATTCGAGAATCTTCTGTTTAAGAATCACCTTTCGAATCATTTTCAATGCTTCAAAGGTCACAATTTTAATGGTTTTCAATACAAGTTAATAGTACATTACGATACAAGTGCGAAAAATAGGAAATTCGAAACGAGTGGCGATAAATTAAAACACGACCGAAGGGAGTGTTTTAAATCGACACGAGTTGCGAATTACCTATTCGCACATGTATCGTACAACGTTTTACAGTACATATGGCCCTTTAAATGTTCGACACAGTAACATAATACGCTACTTCTCGCACTAGTGCTATAAAGTAGCCCCATATGTACTGTAAACAATTTTTGGAGTCCCCAAGGAAACATATTAGGTCCAAAGTTCTTTCTCGTGTATAAGTTTCTAAAACCCAGGTGCAATATTTTTACCAAAGCGAGTGACAATAATTAAATTCGTGTGTAATTTGTTTAGACGTGCGCTGTCGCTGCTGGCCGGCGGGCTGTTCCTGCCGGGCTGCGCCGGGCTGTCGGACCCGTGCGAGGCGGCGCACGCGCGCGCGCACACCGCGCTCGACCTGCAGGCGCAGGACAACGCCGCCGCCACCGCGCAGACGTGAGTACACGGTATCCCAGCTCGGGTTGCTCAGGGACGAAATAAAAACTAATTGATACAAAAGAAGTGATGTCAAAAATTTAATGTTGACTGTGTTTACAATAGATTATTTTAGACTGAGTTATTTTTAGACGCAATTTCTATTTTATAAATCTTATATAAGTTTTTGGCAAAAATTTCATTTTTGGTACAAGCTTTTATTGCTGACTACTTTTTTTCCACGGGCAACTAATACTCATCGAGACAATTCTAAAAACCCCAAACACAATTAGGTTGCGTTGTTTTATCACAGAGTTCCTATGGCTGCCTCCTGTCTCCATCATCAGATCAGCTCGATGGTACCATAATATTGCATTGTCACCCGACTTACATATGTATGCAAATTTTCAGCTTCATCAGAAACCGGGAAGTGGGTCAAATTTAACTTGCAAGATTTGTCCCATACATACTAACAGGGCAAGTTAAATAAAAGCTTGTAAAAACTATAAAGAGTAGGTAATTTGACCGTGACGCCACATGTGTATTAATCAAATACCTCGTTTAATGAATAATTTATTTTCCAGGCTCCTACGCGTGGTGGCTCGCGGCGGCCACCGCTACGTGCTCGGGCTGCAGCTGTTCGAGGGCGGCAAGGACATCTCCGGCGAGATCACCGTGTGGGACGGCGTCGTGGTCTCTCCGCTCGCCCCCGCCTACAGCGACGCGCCCGAGCCCATGGACACCGACGACAAAGGTACACACTGAACTACAAGTACACAGTGAATCACAAGTCCTGCGCGTAGCTAGGGATTCTATTATGGAATCTTGAACGCAGTGCGGGATTCGAGCCTTATTTTACTGAAGTTTACTTATAAATCTTCGCTTCTATTCTCTAATCATTATATTTTGTTTCAGAAGAAGAGCAAGACGGCGTGGCGGCTTGAACCAAACTTTCAGCAATACTTTAATTTTAGTGTGATATCTTAAATAAGTATCAATTGAGACGTTACTTTAAGTACATCGCATAAGATATATAATAAATTCGTATTTGACTTTATTATTGTTTTACTTACATTTTTATCGTTATGTCCTACTTTGTACACATTTATATACCTAATGACTATCTATCTTAACTATAGTTCGTGTAATTCATGATGACTCGCAGATTTGTCAAATCTAACCTTTAATAACATGACATTACGTATCAAGGCGCGCGTCTTCGTGTACGACATAATCTATACGTCGATAATAAAAAATCGATTTTAAATAATACAGATACAATACATCTCAATCTAGTTATCTGATATCATCAAGTTGATAAGATGGATAATGGAACCCTCTGTCACAACTAGGTAGTTACCCAAAAAAATGGGCCCACAAAAGTAATGCGGACGGCTTGAGCATGACTTTTGCTCCCAGTCTCGTTTCGGCCGTCGACAACGACAACCATAGTGAGTATTATATTCTTTGACGACAACTCAAAGTATTCAATGTTTTGAAATGTCTGTTTGCAAATTTGACACTTAAGCTGTATTACAAGTTTAGTTTTGTATGAAATACTTGACTAAAATTATAAAGAAGCGTTATTAGCATCTACCAGAGCGCTTTGCCTAATTCCAGTTTGCTCCTTATATTTTGACATATTTCTTTCGCATTGGGCGTAAGATTTGTTAGATGAGTTTCCCAAACGCAGGTACCTAATTGTAATTCCACTATGAAACTTTTAGTGTAAATTTAATATTATACTATATGTACTTTAAAGGGACTTTTTACTTTAAGGCCACGGATGCCAATTTATAAGAAAATTATTCTAAAACTTTTCAATGACTATACAAAGAACGAAACAATAAAGTAAATTCTAATACAACCGATTTTGCATGGTGATGTATTTACGCATCACATATAAAACACAAATTTTCGGAAAACTATACTATTATTATCAAACCTGTTAATAATATACATTACACTTACCTTTTATCCTTTTTAGAAATAATTTTTACTTGCAGTTCTTATTAATATTTATCAATAAATTTTGAACTTGTAAATTTCGCGGCAACCAGTGTAGCAACTTACACGCCAAAGATTGAAAATATGACACTACAGAAAAAAAAACTATCAAAAGTTTATGGGTGCGTTCAGAATCTAACACGTAAACGTCACATTTATTAAATAAAAGTAATAAATGTGATTTTGGATAGCTGCATATTGAGCCACGGACCATCAAATATACGATGCATATATACATCATTATGCATTTAAGGGTTAAATAAAAGCTTGTATGTAATAATATAATCATTTCTATAAGTATAGAGTTGCTTTCTAGTGCAATTTGGCAAATTCATAAAAAGATCATTTATTGACATAGGAAGCAGGAAAATATATTGATTTTTACGATAATGAGAAATCTTACGTTAAACTATGTGTAGGAAAAAAAATACAATATTGTAATAAATAATACATCTTATAATTAAATTGCGTTTAATGAAACGTCAAAAAACGTCTTTGCATTGTAAACTAAACACTGACTATAATTTCTTGTTTTATGAGATTTTTTTAAATTCATTTCGGAAAATTCAAGGTAGAATAATGTCTAAATCAGTTCACGTAGTAGACGGCGAGGCTTCAGAATCGGATTCCGAAATAGAAATTGGTAAATCACCGGTACGTGCTGACGTAGCAATAGTTTGGAGAAAACTAATGTTTTCTAGTAAATCTCGCTGTAACTAGTAGTAATAGAAAGTATATTTATAATAATAATAATAATAATTCTCGAAAATGGTCGTGCCACGCTTTATTGGGATCGATCTATTATCACTGACAGGACTATTGTAGCCAATAAGCCTGACATCGTGATAATAGATCGATCGCAACGCCGGGCCGTGCTCGTCGATATCACCATCCCCCATGATGAGAATCTCGTGAAAGCTGAGAAGGACAAGTCCAGCAAGTACCTAGACTTGGCCCACGAGATAACCGCCATGTGGGATGTTGATTCGACGATCATTGTCCCAATAGTCGTTTCAGCGAACGGTCTCATAGCGAAGAGTCTCGACCAACACCTTGAGAGACTCTCGCTAGGTGGTTGGATCAAGGGTCAGATGCAGAAGGCGGTGATCTTGGACACGGCGTGGATAGTCCGACGGTTCCTCTCTCTGCGGCCCTGACCACCGGCAGCTTGGGCCCTGCCCCGCTGCTGGCGGCACCCTAGGTTAGGTTTTTTATAATGTGTTTGTATCTTTTGTAATGTTTTTGAAGTGTTTTTATATTTTACTTTTATATTCATATTATAAATGACCTAGCCTAAGACGAAAAATAAATAAAGGAGATAATAATAATAATATAATATAATATTTATTTCAGGCAATGTACCCATATCACAAATTACAAATTACAAATTTACAATATCACATTAAAATACAATAACCTAAAATGTAAAAAAAAAAAGGTATATAAGAATAAAATAGAAACGTTCTTACAATGTATATAACTGGTCACTTATTTTCTATTTCGTTCGCGATGCATTGTCACCCAGTATTTAAAAAATCGGCAGTCCAGACGTTCAGACAGAGTGCGGAGAATCTCATTGTCTGATGTGCCCAGGCGATCCCTAAACGATGCTATGCGCGATCTCATCACCGCATAGAAATCCGGGATTCTAGCATCCGCGAACATGTTCGATGCACTGCAATATCGGGGTAGTTTCATAAGTATACGGAACGCGTTGTTATATTGCACCCTTATCGTGTTTATTGCTCGTCTTGTGCAGTTGACCCAAAGCTGGCATGTGTAGAAACATTGACAAAATGCTCTGAACAGTGTCAGCTTCACTGGGTCACTACACCGTGCAAATCTTCGCGCAAGCATGTTACATCGAACTGCAGTAGCCCGGCGCTCACGCTCCACATCGGCATCATCTTTGAGACTCTCCGTCACCACGTGCCCCAGGTATCGAAATTGTACTACTCTTTCGATTACAGTGCCATCTAAGAATACTGGGGGAACCCTATCCGGACCCTTTCCTGCCCTAAAAACAAGGAATTGGGTCTTTTTAACATTATATTGGAGTCCATGTTCTAAAGCATATCTTTCACAAATGCTCAGCAGCCTCCTCAGTCCTCTAATTGAGGGACTGAGAAGCACCATGTCGTCTGCATAGCTTATATTGTTTACGCAAGTCGAGCCAATATGGCAGCCAACCTTGGTGCCTCTCAGTTCCTCAATCAGGTCGTTTACATACAGACTGAAGAGATCCGGTGAGGTTACCCCTCCTTGACGAACTCCGCATTCTAGCCTGTATTCGCTAGAAGTCGAGTCGCCCCATCTTACTGAGTTCAACTGATTCTCATACCAGTATCTCAACAGATTCACGATTTGCTTTGGTACGTCTGACTTATCGAGTTTCTCCCATAGTAAATTATAATTTACCAGGTCGAAAGCACGACTAAGGTCTAGGAAGCAAGCATATACCGAAGTATCCCTATGAAGGTAATGACTTACGGTAGACTTTAGGCTGTATATAGCGGAATCCGTTGAGAGCCCGGTACGAAAACCAAATTGCGCATCGCTTAACTTTAGATTATGCTTCAAGGACGGGTGTAGTAGCCTTTCTAGTATTTTTCCTGTAATGGTTCCAAGAGAAATGGGACGATAGTTTTTTAGACTGGTGAGGTCCCCCGTCCTATTCTTTGGAATAGGAACTACCACGGTTCTCATGAGACTGTCCGGCAGATAGCTACAGCGTATGCAAACATTAAATAAGTCAGTCAAAAGAGTAAACACAGCATCACCTGCATATAGTACGTGTTCTATGCTCAGATCATCGAGCCCTGGTGATTTACCGCGTCGCATCTGCCTGACAGTCATCATGACGTCTTTAGGTGTAAAACTGGACACAGGGAGCTCAGATGTCTCACGTTGTTGTTCGTCGGCCTGAGGCAGAAGAACATCACGTGTTGCGAGTGGTTTCACTTTGAAGTGGTGTAAGAATAACTGCGCAATTTCAGAAGGTTTAGATGCATTAAAAAAGCTGTGAATTTAAGATTTTCATACAAAACTGGTTTTTGCTCCATTTCGTTTGTTTTATAAGGTGGAGCAATATAATCTTATTTCAAGCCTACATCCTACAGATATACCTCATTTCATTGTATGTGCAAAGGTTCATTTGGATTGCAACACATAGTTTTAAAATGAGAACGTAACTTTGTTTGTATGGGAAGGTGAAATTCGGCCAAGCTTGCCGGGGGCTCTTAACCACTTGCGTCCCGCCATCCTTATACTAGACTAAAAGACTTATAACAGAAATTAAATTCTAAAACAACAATTTCAATAATACTTTGAATACCATAGATTCTGATATTACTACCATTACCAATTTTTCTTGTATGGTGGGACACTAACTCATACAAAAACTGAACTGCATAGGTTGTTTGATTTTGATTCTGATAAGAATAAAAAGTCTAATAAATGTAAGGGCTTAGACACTGAAAACATTATCCCTAAGTATAGAGTCTGTGCGGAAAGAGAAGAGTTGTGGAATGTATGGGGCCCAATACATTCCGTGACTCTTCTCTTTCCGAACAGACTACATGTGTGTAACAAATGACAGGCAAACAAAATGATGAATAAAGTACTACAGTCTTTAGAATTTCAGATGCAAGCATAATTTTCTATTTCATGCATAATTAGGGTTGCCATACTTATGTCGCGTATATACGGACTGTCGCTGTATCGTCCCGTTTCTGTCCTGTAATCACTCTGTAGAATACCTATATAAATGGTCACATCTCTTTTTAACCACCTTGTTTCCTCACCTATGTGAGTTAAAACTATGTAAATACGTGTTTGCCTTCCTTTTATCAATGTCTACGATTAAATATACCCCAATGACATCCTTAGACTTTGAATGAACATTTTTAACTCATATTTTTATTTATTTATTTATAAGCTTTATGTTGTGGCACTCAAATGCTGTGTATTTGCTTTACTGGTTTCTTTACTGATTTGTTGTTAAATGTTTTGGGTGCCCGCCTGCCAGTCGGCATATGCCTTCTCCAGTCTTCTCCATTCGTTCCTGTCTCTGGCAACCTTGCTTCATGCACCAGCAACAGGCCTGATGTCGTCATCCCATCGTTTGAACTGCCTTCCTCTTTTCCTTTTACAGCCTCTTGGGTACCACTGAAGCACCTTTGTGCTCCATTTGTCCATGCCTCTGCTGGTTGGCTTGACCACTTCCATTTCTGCCTTCTAATTTTTGTTACAAAACAAAAAAAAAAGTGGGTCCTAAATTATGGTTATGCAAAAAATGACGGGCGTTCTATACCTGAATTAAAAGCGCAGTCGAAACACTGTGACCTAGAAATACCCACTTTGGTGTTATTAAATATCTAATATTATGTCTTTTTTCAGTCCTTGGACCTGCAAGCGATGGAGGCATTTGTTGTTGCCGGAGAAGCCCCAGAGTCTGATGATGGTAAGACTGCCTGTTGTTTAGATTTCCCCAATCCATCCTAGATTTAGGGACCATATAGACATTCTAGATTTAGAGTGCTTATTGGTAAAAGACTTAGACTTAGACTTATTGTCCTATGTCCCCTAGATGGGGCAGAGGGCGTCCACAGTGCGCCGCCATCTGGATCGGTCTTGAGCTTCGTGCTTGAGTTCGCTCCAAGTCTTCCCAATAGCCTTCGCCTCTGCAATTATAGTCCGGCCCCAGGTCTGCTTTGGACGGCAACGTTTCCTTTTTCCTTGGGGATTCCTGTCTAGGACTTGCCTCGGTATGTATTTAGGATTCCTACGGAGTGTATGCCCAATGAGTAAAAAGTGATATTTTACTCGTATATGTCAACAGTCAATTGTTAATGTAGAAGATATTTTTTTCCACAAGAGTGGCAAAGTAAGTTTAATGCAAATAACTAGAAAACAAAAGAAGATCGAGGACTGATATTAGGCATACAGTGTTTTTAGGGCCTGTCAATCATCTGCCAGTACACCATCTGAAAGAATGAGTTGAGTACCTTTGAGTGTTAGTTGGTTACCTCATGTTGGCTGCTACATTTGACTTTGAAATTATTTTGATTTATCAATATTTAATAGTGTTCATTTGGATTTGTAATGTTTTACTATTAGTATTTTCCTAGTTTAAGTGTGCGGAAAAATCCTGTGATTCACTTGCTAGCAAAGTTTGTTTAACCCTTTAGCCTTAATTAATTAGATGACCTGTCTGGCCTAGTGAGTAGTGACCCTGCCTATGAAGCCGATGATCCCGGGTTCAAATCCTTGTAAGGGCCGTTATTCGTGTGATGAGTATGGATATTTTTTCCTGAGTGATAGGTGTTTACTATGTATTTAAGTATTTACAAATATGTATATATCATATCATTGTCTACTAAGTACGGCCGAGGCGCCGCGCGCGTTTTCCTCGCCCGTGCGCGTTTTCCTCGCCCGTGCGCGCCGCCTCGGCCGAGGCACGTCAACACTGGCAGTTTTGTGCGCGAGGAGATTGCCTCGCGGCTCTGCTCGCTCTGTGAGGACCCTCCTAATTGTCAAAAAATCTATTTAATCATTGAACCCGCTCAAAAAATTCACAAGAATGGCTTGAGAATTGCGACCTGTAGAGAAGAACATCTGGACACAAAATAATTTTTGCCCAAGCTGAAAGGGAGACCTTCGCTAACGCTCGTTCAATTATTGGCTGACAGAGGGCAGGCTGCCGACGCCCGTAGTGCTGCCAGACCTGGATGTACCGCTGCACGTGCCGTTCCAGGCCCAAAGCAAACTGCCGGGCTCTCTGCTGCATCAGAAGTTGTGTGAGTATCACAGAACACGCTATATAACTATTATAAGCTGACAGGGCAGGTTGCCGACGCCCGTAGTGCTGCCAGACCTGGATTTACCGCTGCTCGTACCAGGCCCAGAACAACTGCCTGGCTCGCTGCTGCATCTGAAGTTGTACGAGTGTCACAGAACCTGTTATATAACTATTATTGGCTGACAGAGGGCATGTTGCTGACGGCCGTAGTGCCGCCAGACCTCGATGTACTGCTGCTCATACCAGGCCTAGAACAACTGCCTGGCTCGCTGCTGCATCTGAAGTTGTGTGAGTGTCACAGAACCCGCTATATAACTTGGCTGACAGAGGGCAGGTTGCCGACGCCTGTAGTGCTGCAAGACCTGGATGTACCGCTGCTCGTATCAGGCCCAGAACAACTGCCTGGCTTGCTGCTCCATCAGAAGTTGTGTGAGTGTCACAGAACCAGCTATATAACTTAGCTGACAGAGGGCAGGTCGCCGACCCCCGTAGTGCTGCAAGACCTGGATGAACTGCTGTACCAGAAGTTATGTGAGTATATTATAACAGTAGCAGGCCATTTTACAGAGGATCTCATATTTGTATTTGGAGACTAATACTTACTGGGATTTTTAACTTTATTTTTTGGCTTTAAACAGCGGCTACTTCACGAAACATGATTTATTATTGTTAAAATGGAAGTATTTTTGCAAGTATTAGGTCTAAGAGTTAAACCCTTTTGGGGAATAAGAATAACAAATTATCCTGTATAATAAGTAGGCACAAAGTTTGTAACATTTTTTATTTGAACAGGGAAAAAGATAGCTTGCGTCATAACAAAAACGGGTAAACTTTTACGTATCTAGTACGACTGATAAATAAAAAAATATTTACAGTTTGACCTTAAATATTTTTTTCCTTCAGTTCCCATTTTTCCGTATTCTTTTGGTTGTGGAATAGGACATAAATTCGTTGTAGAGTTTTAACCTACTTAATGTATTTCACGATAGATACACATTACGTTATTGTTACCTATTTAAATATTATGCCGAATATACATATAAATAATTGGTAGGCATTTTTTTTTAAATAAATTAATTAAAAATAAGTAGGTAGGTAGGTAGGTATTTTAATGTAAAAACTGTCTGGACGGAGCCCGACAGAGATGACAACTAGGGTTTCGTCTTTGCCATGCTGTTTACATAATTCTAAAATAGTAGATTACTCAATATAACAAGGGCATGAAGTAACCTTTTATCCTCGACCTAAGTCGCCTCGGATAAAATGGGCATTTATGCCCAAGTTATATACTCCGCTGTTCACACCGATTGTGATGAAAATATACAGAAATATTAAATATTTAATGGTTTTTTTACCGTATTTTCATTATTATTTGTATTAAAGAAATGAATACTCGGGCCCGCCTTAGGAGGGGACCGCGCCGGCCGCCAGCTGCAGTAGTAGCAGTTTGTGGCAATGGCAGATTTTCGACTTTATTGCTAAGTCAATAAAGGTGGTAATAGATGATTTTACTTTATGCACTAGAGCATAATAAGTTTTTGGCAAAAATTTCAATTTTGGTATTAGCTTTTATCGCTGACTGTACTTTTCTAACCACAGGCAACTAATACTCATCAAGATAATTCTAAAAACCCCAAACACAATTAGGTTGCGTTGTTTAATCACAGAGTTCCTATGGCTAGCTTCCGTCTCCATCATCAGATCAGCTCGATGGTACCATATTGCATTGTCACCAGACTTACATATGTATGCAAATTTTCAGCTCAATTGGAAATCAGGAATTGGGAAATATTTAGCTTCCAATATTTGACCCACACACACATGCATACTAACAAGGCAATTTAAATAAAAGCTTGTAATAAGTTTTAGACAAAAATTTCATTTTTGGGACAAGCTTTTATAGCTGACTGCACTTTTCTTTCCACAGGCAACTAATACTCATCGAGACACTTCTAAAAACCCCAAACACAATTAGGTTGAGTTGTTTTATCACGGAGTTCCTATGGTCACCTCCTGTCTCCATCATCAGATCAGCTTGATGGTACCATAATATTGCATTATCACCCGACTTACCTATGTATGCAAATTTTCATCTTCATCGGAAACCGGGAAGTGGGTCAAATTTAACTTGCAAGATTTGATTACAGACCGACAGACAGACAACGGGACAGGTGAAACTAAATAATAGCTTGTAAAAAAGCAACTTTATACCGCTTACACGCAACTTAAACATCAATTTTACGACCATGAGAATTGAAAAACGAAAGTGAGGTTTTCAGTATTGATGACGTTTCCTCATATGTTCAGGGGAATGCAACGTGTCCCTCCGAGCGACGTTAGAGGGTCTGGTGAAGCACACCACCGACATAGCTGTAGAGAAGCTGACCAGGGCTGACAAGATGCTGCTCAATGGACAGGTATAGTATAAACTGATTATCTACAAAATTTTCAAATATGTGCATAAAATGTGTTTTCGGTGTATACGAACATGATTCCCTTTTTCGCTCTCAACTTAATTGGCTTCCCATCCGCCGTCGCAGGGATCTGCATATTCTTTATCTTCTTTTAATTTCTTCTTCTCCTCTTTATTTGTTACAAAAATTCTTATTTATGCCAGATTGGGAACACCTCATCACAAATCTCGTGCGTATGGTTAATCGTTTGGGGTACGAGCGGTTCTTTGGAATGAGTTGCCTCCCTTCTTGAGGCAATCGCAGTCCGTAGCATCGCTTAAGAGCAATTTCTAGCTGAGCAGCTTTTCAAATCTCGAATTTTTGAAGGTATGTTTCTGTCGCGCTGCGGGCGAAGTGCGTGCGTGCGATAAGGACAACTGGAGCTTGGACTAAAATTCCCAAGCAAAGAACTCAAAAATCGAGGTTTTGCTCTCGACTGGTTCCTCCTCCAAAACGCAACCAATCATTATGAAATTTTGGAAACTCCAAAAGGAAGAAATAATATATGCCGCTATGTTTTGATTTTTTGGATATTTTTTGTCATATTTGTATACTGCGCCTTTTTTTGGTTTTTTTTTTTTTCATTTGAGCCGTTTTTGCGATTTTCGAGGCGCTCTAAGTTTCTTCAAAATAAAATAATCCAAAAAAGCGAAACATAGCGGCAGAGATATTGATGATATTGATCTTATTCGAAAAAACCATTGCTCTAGGTTAAAAATCCAGGGAGGAAAAGGTCGACAGCGTTTGTATGGAAAAATCGCAACTAGGAATTCCTCTTAAGGGACAGTTAAAGAAGCTCAGGCTAACGGACCAGAATTAACTTGTTTGTGACTGATATAAATATATAATTATTTCGTGATTTATTAATATATTTTATTTATTTTCGCCCTCTTTTATAATTTTATTGACTATATCAGTGTTATTTTTGTCTACCGTTCTTCGTCAATTCTCATTTACTCAAAGGTTATCTGGAAGAAATCCCTTGATGGGATAAGTTCGCCGTTGTACGCTCTGCACATGTGGCTATCTGTTTTACCCATATTATTATAGACATGGTTACTTTATTATATATAGTTATGTCATGTAATTAATCCTACTATTTTTCGTGGTCGGTGTCTAGGTCCAGCTGTAACCAATGTTTCTCATTTTCAGGAAAGCATGCGCGCTACAAACGCAAGCCTGACGCTGGCGCGGGCGCGCCTCAAGCAGATTCACACGGAGCTGGAGAACGCGCACTGCAGCAGCGCTCTGCCCACCGTTCGGATAAAATAAATCGCATTTATCATATTCATATTACCTACAGAAAGCCGGCCAAGTGCAAGTCGGACTCGCGCACAAAAGGTTCCGTCCGATTACGCAAAAAAACCGGCACTCCATCTGGTCGCATAACAACTTTTGTCATATTTTTAATTGTCATAACACTATATGCATAAAATTGTAAGTCATAAAAATCTTTAGTCATAATTATTCCTGAGCATAACTGGGTTTTTATCGTAAATGAGTTATGTCATAATTTTTATAGTCATTAATTTAATTCGCATAAAAAATTAGGTTAGGTTCGTTAGGCATGCACAAAAAATATATGACAACTGCTATGAATGAATGAAAATCATTTATTTCGAGCTATAAACTCATATAGTGTTAGAACCCAGGTCCGAGGTCCCAGGAACGCCTGACCTAACCTTACGAACCTAACCTACCTACCTATTGATTTTTGGTGTGAAGTCCGTAAAAAAATAGATGGGCTCCGTCTAGTTAAGTTGTGAAGGATTTTTTTTGCTATAGATTTAAATACGAATAGGGAAATGACTTTCGGAAATGGACAAGTTTGGATAGATACAAATTAGGAAGTGGTCAAAGTCGACCGGAGGGGCTAGATCATAGATGCTGCTTAAATCATCTCTAAGATGTACAAGGCCTGATGATGAATAGGAATAAATCGAGTAAGCGAAGTAAGGTCTTAGGATATATATAGATATTACTACTAGGCTCTAGTAACTATAGCTATTACCACTTAGGTAATACTTAGGTACTTAGTTGAGAAGTTCCATTGAAGCGTCGTAGGCAAAAACTCGAGGGGTTTTTAACTATAACCTATGCCTTATGCCTTGCCGCGCTGACAATTATTAGTTATTTGTGTCCCAAGGGAGCAAAAGTAGGACATTGCGTGCCGCGTGTAAAATTGGCAAACACGCGCCATGGAATGTCCTACGTTTCCTCCCGTGGTGCGCATACTATTTTTCTGCTCGACGGAGGCGAAAAGCGGCAACTTTGTTTAGCGTAGCGGGAGCAAAGTTGACGCTTTCCGGGCGGCAAGGGCAGAGAAGTTATTTTTTGTTATTATGAATTTTAGTTAATGTTTATAACAATGTGTAGATATATCTACGCATAAAAATGTTTCCTTATATTGATTTAGTAATAAATGATGTGGTTAAAATATGAATTAACAAATTGTATGTTTTGTTAAAAACAATAAATCATGGTTATTTCCTTAAAATCGATTATTATTTTATTACGTCAATTTAAACTGGGTTTCCTTAAAATAATGAATAGAATCAGGCGTTTCTATGCGGAAATCCATACTAATTAAAACAAAAAAAAATGTTTTATTAATCCGCGAAAAATACGTTATTTTTACGCGGATTAGCAAGGTAATATTTTTTGTTTTAAATCCTTAAAATAGTTTGTTATTAGGCGGGCCCACACAGAGCGAGCATACGCGCGAAGCAATTGCCTTGCGCACACACCGGCCAGTGTTGACGTGCCTCGGACCCGCCTATTGGATATTATTGGTTGTCCGTGGATTTTTATAAATTGGACCTTTCCTTAAACTTTCGTCGGGTAAAAATTTTTAATTAATTTTATACCTTTAAACGAGCAAACCTTGTTGTTGTTTCGGGGATCTCGGAAACGGCTCAAACGATTTCGATGAAATTTACTTTATTGGAGTTTTCGGAGGCGAAAAATCGATCGCGCATTTTTGAGTTTTTATATGTATTTCGAGCAAAGCCCGGACTCCCAGATATTTGTAATTATATGCACAATAAATTTATATCTAGTACTTTTTGAGTGACTACGCTCTAGATCGCTATTCGACCTAAACAAACCTTCCCGTGCTGAGTCGCCATCTCAGTTCGATATTGAAAGGATACGTATCTCATAAATAGACATTTATAGGATATTTTATGCACGTAAAATTTGTAAACGATCGTCAAACCTTAGCCTTATAACAAAACCAAATACATATAACCAAACTCAGACACTAGGTATACATAGGTAGTATAGTATCAAAGCCCCAGGCGGCCATTTTGTCGTCGACTCATCGCCGTATTTTTTTTTAAATAAAAAATCATTGCGTTATCTTTTCAAATGTTTATTTATCATGTTATAAAATTACAAAAATGTTGTAAATTTTGTCATGGCTACTTCAAACTCAAGTGGCTACCCTTTTAACCCAACTTAAGCTGAGTAAGTCGTAGTGTCAAAGCCCCAGGCGGCCATTTTGTCGTCGACCCAGCGGCGGAACATGGCGGCGGCCGCGTACACAGCCGGCACGTCGCGCGCGCCGCAGCCGATGCCCCACGCCACCAGCCCGGTCAGCTTGTAGCGGTCGTTGCCGATGGGGCACGCCAAGGGAGCGCCGCCGTCGCCCTGGGGGAAGACTCAATAGAAATAGAAATAGAAATAGAAATAGAAATATTTATTTGCTTAAACATGGTAATTGCATACAGATGTCAAAAGTAAATTAATTTAGTATCACATGTTTAGCCAAAAAATATGGCATGCAAACTTAAAGCTAGAGAAAAAAAATAAACCCTTCATTACAATGTCAAAACTAAATAATACCAAATCATTAACATGACATGTAAGTCGCGTAGTTAAATATTACGAACATTATAAATTTATATACGAACATTACAGAAAAGAGTTTAACTATGAATTCAATGTCACTTTACTTGATTCAGAATTATATAATACATCTAGTTAACAGAATAATCCAGAAACTCGTTTAAGGAATAAAAGCATTTATCCTTTAACCATTTGTGTAATCCGGTAGTAAATAATTTGTCAGGTAATTGTCTTATCTCATATGGCAACTTATTATACACAAGAATACTCATTATATAGCAGTTTTTCTTAAACAAAGAGGTCTTACATAGTGGTATCTGCAGCTTAAATTCATCCCTTGCTCTTAATTTACTATTAGTAGACGTTATTTTGAAATACAGTGGAAGTTTGCGTACAAGGCATCCTAATTCTAGTATATACATATCATATAAGGTTAGCAGTCTAAGTCGCAAGTGGTTAGATAATTACAGGAGGCCCTACTATAGATTCAGTTACAAATTTCTTTCTCTAGAGGGGGGGGCAGTTAATCTTTGCGACGCCCTTGCATCTCAGATTTCCTCATAAGCATGCAATATTCTTGACATTGCTAACTACAGAGTAGGTACTTACAATTAATTCAGTCGATTGACCAAATCCCGCAATTTAACGTAAAGCGCATGTACGAGTAAGTTCTTGAACCGTTTAATGGGGGCTTTATTTCTTGCCCGAACCTACCGCCTACCTTGTAAGTATCCTGGCCCTCCTCGCCACCAGCGCACACGAAGCTCTGGTGTAGCTGAAAGCGGTGACCAAGCCGAGTCTGCTGCAGCAGCTTTCTGACCATGGGCAGTTCTACTCGAGTCTTGATATGAGGAACCTTGCAGGTATCCTGGCCTTCTTCCCCACCAGAGTATACGAAGTTCTGGTGTAGCCGGAAGCTATGGCCGAGGCGGGTCCGCTACAGTAGCTGGCTGACCATGGGCAGTTCTACTGGAGAATGGATATGAGATACCTTGCAGGTATCCTGGCCCTCCTCCCCACCAGCGCACACGAAGCTCTCATGGAGTCTGAAGCGACGACCAAGACGGGTCCGTTGAAGCAGCTGGTTGCAGATGCCGTGAGGCACCATGGGCAGCTCAACTTTCTTCAGAATGACAGCATATCGGCCTTTCTGACCTGCAAAATTATAACACAATGTGATGCGAGAGAAGGTAATATTTTGTGAACCACTCGGTATATTGATTTAAATCAACACGATTTTCATTCATTGTTTTAAAACGAATACAGGACTTAATCGCGTAAGCCCCGTGCTGCGAGTCTGCCTATGACCACGAGCGTAACGTCACGTTCGAAACGTCAGGCCATATAATAAACGTAAGTTTACGCGATTAAGTCCCGTATTCGTTTTAAAACTATAAACCACTCGGTAATTCTATTTCATAAAAGGAGGAGGTTCTGTATTCGGTTGTGGTTATTTTTATTTTAGCACCGACTCCAAACATATCAGTTGGTAACGCATAGGTATACTTAATAAAAGGTAATAAATTATTTTATCCTTTTTGAACTCTGTTTACTTTTTTTGTAAAAAGTTTTTATTTCATAATGCTACCGATTCTTGGCATAGTTGTGATAATAAAGAGTAGAGTATTGAGTAGAGAGCATTTATATTTGTGGAAAAATAAAAGAGAAAAACAACAAGTAACAAAACATATAAAAACATTCTTGCCCCATTTATTGGGACTATTGACCACGCATTCCTGCTGTTGAAGCTCTTGTCCTACTACCCCGAAAGACAGCAATCCTATGCCCTGCTACCATGCATAGCAGTGTCACGAGCTCACGAGGGAAGCTTACCGAAGACATCCTTGCCCCAGCCATTGGCCACGCACTCTCGGCTACTCTCGAAGCTCTCTCCTTGCTCTGGCAGACATAGGAGCCCTATATGCCCAGCCAGCTCCACGGGCTGCGACAGCCGCAGTAGAGCCATGTCATTCTTTAAACTCTTGATTTGGAAAACTGAAATGAGAAAATTTTCCGTTATTACGATCAATTTTATTTTCGTGTGTGTAGAGCTGGGTGTATGTGTACGGTTATAGCCTGATTTTCTTACTGGATTAAGCATGTTCAAACCTTCTATTTTTTAAAAGCTATATGAAAGCCTTAATAAAATATGGGTACCCAAATCGTGAAATACCTGAGTGTATGTATATTTCAGCCACGTCCCGCTCCTGATGAGGAAGACGCTCCTTGGCCGTTTGTGTGTCCCACTCGCCAGCGCGGATACGAAGCGTCCCCGGTGCTTGGCTTAAGACACAAATTCAAAATTGAGTACATGCCCCAGATAACACGCATCTAATGAGCTAGTCCTTATGAGAAGTCAGGTCACGCTACGCCTATCGTTTGCGGCGCGTCATCGTGAAGGTTATTCACGAAGGTGGATATTGGGCTGCAGGGCCGCTGGACGCTCATCACTGAGATCGTACGCTTAGTGCTGCTGGGGCTCGCAGCTCACTGGTCGCAGTGGACAAAAATGTTTTGCATACAGCTCCATTAGTTGTACAGTTCTGCACTAGTTTAGGAAAAGATTTAACTCCCTTACTCATAAAACTTTACCACCCTCAATTACTTAGGTACTTACTTAATTTATAATTTATCCCTTTCTTGTAAATACACACGACAGATTAAAACAAAGGCTAACTTATTGAGGCATAACACAAAAGTAATGATTGAAATGTGTGATGCCATAAATAGAGAGCTGAGCTGCTGCGTATCGGCTTGTCATGTAGTGACACTTGTTTTTAGCGACACTAACTCTGCCTATCACTCCTTTTCCACTGTTTTCTAAAAAACCTTGAAGATATTCAGTTTTAATCACATGTTTTTTCAATCTTTTCTACTTGCGCGTTCGAGGGTTAGCCAACTAACTCGGAATTAGGTTAGCCGTTTAAAGTCGGCGTTAACAGTACAGTTTAACAGTTAACTCCGTGAAAGATGGCTATCCCTGGAACGCTAAGTGGCGCTAATGTCTAAACTCACCCCGCAACGACGTGCGCCGCCGTGATGACCACTTGCGGGTGAATGAGGGACCCGACACCGATGTAGCCATTGGGGCCCATCAGCGCCACCACCCACGGGAACTCGCCGAACTGAGCCTCCGCTCCCTAGGAACAAACAGGTGCACCGTGAGTTTTGCGATCGCAAAAATTTACTTCAGAGGGAGATAGGACAGTAAGGATCTTGAACGGCGACGCCGGCAACCATAGGCCAAGGCAGTATAAGGTGAACCAAATATCTGGTCAAGATATGAGGGAACCATTGATTAATTGGCGGTTTAAATCTTCACCGAGCAGTAGACATCTTTCTGTTAAAAGGCGTACCTTACGCTAATATTTCATTAGGGCTTTTGCACAAATCACGCGACGTTTTCTCGCCTACTTTTTTGACCCCCCCTCCTTGGTGGTATTTGGTCAGGTTCTTTGACACGTGAGGTCTCCTTATACCCGGTTTGGTAGCCGGCCCGGTGTGCTGTATCTTGCACAATCGCTCGACGCTCGCTTGGCATTGGCAGTCGGTGAGGACACTTGAGCTTGAGCGTTTTCCCGGCTGGATTATAAAGTAACCCCTAGTCCACGTTAGCAACCTATTGCCAAGAATTGTCGCAAGGACCAGTTTTGCTTAAAGCGGCTGCCACAGATGGCAAGGTGGTAGGTCAGATCAGAACCTTCCCTTTCAGAGAGAAAACTACTTAAACATAATTTGAATTATGCCTTTAGGAAACCAGGAAAACGCTAAAATGCGGAGGGTGCTTAATTGCTTATGTAGATATTGGAACTGAACTCACGCTGCCCCCAATAACGTTGAAGTCTATCCCCTTCCGGTTCCGGTGGCCGCATCCGGCAGGCGGGGCCGGCGTGGGCGGCGGCGTGGGAGCTGGCCCGGTGCGAGGTATCTTACAGCATCGCTCGACGCTCTCTTGGCAGTCGTCTTTGCCGAACCTGGAATGATCATTGACGTCTTTACAGCTGGTTAAAGGACATACCTACATAACTAAAAAGAAAAAAAAAGACGGTGAAACTAAAAGTGATATGGTAGTTATTATTAAATGCAATTTTGCATAGATCGCTGTGCGCGTAGACGTTATACACTCCATTGGGGTTGGGCTTATTCGCACCGCACAGGTGACGCATGAAATACTTGTTCAGAAACGTATTGTCAAGAGGTCCATATTGCCTGATATATGTTCTGGGATTCATGACGATATCCCGTGGTCGACACGTTTGTTACGCTCACTGTCTAACAAAAACTATGTTTGACAGCAATAAATCACGGTCCCTTCCTACCGCATGGTGCCAATGACGCGTTCTCTTCCTCGCTAATTTGACTGTCTTTAATGACTGTTCGGAGCAGTAATGAGCCAAGCACGTCTGAACCTAAGGCCCAAAGACCCCCAGCCTGTATCTGATGCATTGTTGGCATCCAATCGTTGATTATCGCACATAAACGCATTGTTAAGAGGTATTCTCCGTCGCAGTAAATTTGTTAAATTAGCCAGTTAATAAGACGCCTAGGCCGTTCATAACACCGGAACCTACAGAAATCATTGAAGAATGAAAGAAGAACCAGTCATTGTGCGAAAAGTTTAACCAGATGGCTGAACGTGGTGTAGTCATTTTGTTAAATTACACATATGTAGATGAACTTATGATGTTTGGTCAGAATAGGTTATTTTATTTATTTTCATTTTAATTTGTCATTTAATTTTTTAGGTTTAATGTGAATCTGGTTGAGTGGCTGACTTTCAACACGCCAAGCTATTAAACGTAAAATTATTTTAATTTTATTTATTTCATGAAGGTAATAATTATCTTATTATTGTTTAGTGATTCTAGATCAAATAACTTTCGGCCTAGGCATCAAATAAGATGCCGGCGTTTAATGAACGGCCTAGGCGTCTTTTGTGGCTAGTTAAACCAAATGGCTGTGACGAGCATATTATGCCTAGGATCTTACCTGATGTCCAGCGACCCCCAGCCAGTAACTGAAGCATTGTTGACATCCACTCCGTTGAGCTGGTCATCGCACAAGTAATAAGGTACACATTGGCACGACTCTCCAGCGCCATCTGTGAATGTGGACGTCGCGTCGGTCGAGCGGACTGTGTACTGTTGACAAAAAAAGGAAAATTAAGCTTTCCCACAGCTTTCCAGTCTATAGTAACCCCCGATTTTTCAAATTTGCCGCCTTTTGCTACTGATAAGATTAGCTTGACCAAGTATAGTTGCGGATCACTTCCGACCACCTTCGCTTCGACTTCTATTTATGACTTTACCCGAGATCTTATATTATGGTTGGTATGGTGCGCTTCCGGCGCTTACTTTTCTATGACAGATGACCGGTGATCACGGGATGCTTTCCATAGAGAAGAAAGCACTTTAAAGAGTCCCCGGCAAGCTCAACAGAATTTCACCTTCCCATACAAACGGAGTTTCGTTCTCATTTTAAAACTAAGTGTTGTACTGTAATGAAACTTTGCACATATAATGACATGAGATATATCTAGGGTTGAAATTAGTTTATATTGCTCTACCTTATAAAACAAACGAAATAGAGCAAAAACAAGTTTTGTATGAAAATCTAAAACTTTTTTGTGTTTTTTTTTTTAACTGTGATGTGACTATGATATCTTAGGCTACATAAACTAACTACAGCCCTAGATTTACCTTATCCTAGGTATTGTAAGTACAAAGTTTCAGAGCGATCTAAGCGTAACTACGTTTGTATGGAGAACCGAGCTTCCTGGGGTACCTTACGTAAGTACAGCTCAAACACAAGGGCAAGCGGGGATTAATTTCTCTTCCACGTACCTATAGGTGTGGCGTTCTCGAGAATGTTCTCAGTTTTGTATGGGGAATGTTCTCGCGCGAGTACATTCTTCATAGTAAATGTAGAATTTTCACGAGAACGGTACAACTATACTTCCACGTAAATGGAAAAGGCCAAAAATCTTCTTAGTAATAGCACAGAGACTGATTGTATTAGAGAGGTAAAGTCTAAGAAAAAAATGCGCCTGAGTTTGACATCAAAACCAGATGGCGCTATACTGCACCATATGTTTAGCAGTCACTGAATTGTCAAACGTCAAGTTTTGACAATCAGGGTTACTGCTAAATGTATGGAGCTGTACAACGCCATCTCGTTTACCTGTCACATTCGAAGCACGAAATTGTCTTAGACTTCACACATCTTAATCAATGTATGTAACCCCTCCAGAACACAATTTTTCTAAAATTTGTCAATTGAATTGTAAGTATGCGATATGGATGGAAAATGAAATTCAAAGACATTTGGTCAAATCAAAATCACTCGATTAGACTGTGATCTGGCTCGAAGGACCATGTTCAGTTAAACAATAATTAGGATAATTTCCAAACTTACGTCTTCAAGGCCAAGTGTGGTGGACCCCTGCGGGGGTGGAGGGGTGCCGAAGATCTCCAATAGTATCGCGTTCTCGTCCGTCTTTGTTTGGGGGTGCGCGAGCGCAGCTGCCACCGTCAACAGCAGCAGGTACATGTCTGCAACATTGCCCAAAACAAGTACATGACAAAGATGATGAATGTATACAAGGGTGAACTTATTTCTTTAAGTACCTACTTCTCTAAGGGCTTGTTTCACAATCTCCAAGTATTGGATACCTAATTAACAAATAAATTAACAGCCAGATAAAACTTCCTGCAAACGAAGCACTTAGCAGTTAAGCTTATTAGAAGATTGTGAAACGCCAACGATGACTATTCGTCAGATAAGTGGCAAATAGCTTATTCAGGACTTTGTGAAAGAGGCCCTAAATGTCTACATAACTTGGTCATAAACAGTTTCTGTTTCTTCCATCGCACGGTATCAAAGTGAAAGTTTATCAAATCCATCATATTGATTATTTAATTGACTTTATACACGGTCGAATTTAATCTGTGTTAGGAGTTAAAAATATTTATTACCAACCTAAATGGGATTCAATGCATGGGGGCTCAATTGCAATTTACTTCACTAAGTATATAATTAATTACAGTTATGATACCATTAAAATTAATAACAACTGGATGCATGGACGCTCTCTTAAATCCAAAATTGATGATTAAATTGGAGATTGACGCCAATTTCGATTTGACCATCCCGTCTGGACTGGCCTTGAATGACAAGAATAACATTAACTTTGTAATCTTTATATTCAGTTGTTTCGTAATATTGTGTGCCACTTGTGTGCACATCGGATTTCTTGGCAACTTTTCCTTAACCGAGAACAGAGCGATTGCAAATAATCTTGGGATCTCTTGATTATCAAGCACATTACATGCTTTATAAAAGACATATTATGGCTGTGTCCTTTCGGGCCTTAGTGGTTTTGTGCCTGTAGACACCACCAACTGGAATTTCAAGTTTCTTTGCTCGTTCGTGTAGATTGCAAAATAACTTGACCTCATACCATCATTGCCATCTCATAAATCGGTCTTTTAACAAGGTTTTTTTCATAATTTTATTTGCTATATATTATTAGGTATACGAGTATATAGTCTGTCGAGCCATTTCCGTCAGTAGAAAAAAGTGGCAAATGGTTTCGCGCCTACGTTTATGCCGCTAATAACCCTATAGGGTAACAGCACCAGTGGCCAGCCAGGGACCAGTAGTCAGCCTTTTAAGTCGTTTATTGGTCATAAATATCTGGTATATTCGATTAAACAAATCGCGAGTAGTCAAATAGGAGCTCTGATTCCTTATTCGTTAATACGTAACGCGACAGGTGCGGTGAGGTATCGGGGAGAGGAAATATACTCGTTCATAAAGGTGATGTTTGTTGACGTGAGCTAGAATGTCATGTCCGCCATATTTTTTACTGCACGTGGTGTTCTTTTAACGCGTGAGAAAAAATATGTTTTAATATAAAAAGTTACTGTTTTTTGTTAATGATGGGTTTATTGGTTAGTTTATCTATTAAATTGCGTTATATTTTAATAGAAATATCAATATTTAACTTATAAATTGAGGAGGTTGACCACTGGATACCACTTTTTTACAAAAAATCCAGTGCCCAGCCTCCCGCGGCTGACCTTTGGGTTATTAGTTTTTTTTTTTTTTTTCGATCCAATACGACCGTTAGGACCGTTACATTTACATTTTCAAATTTAGTTAGGCATGTCTCAGTCAATTTAAAGTAAAACCCAGTAGTCAGCCGCATTTGAAATAACGTTTTAATGCGGCTGACCACTGGGTTTCACGGATCCAGTACTCAGCCATTATCTTCCTTGGTACGTCGCTGCCAAATATTATGAACTTTAACTCATTTAAATAAGGTTCAAAAGTGTATACATACTTTTGTTGAGAAATATTCCAATATCTAACGGGCCCCTGCACGGGTTTCACCAGCATTTAAACCGATTTTAAAAATAATGCATTCTATTAAATAAACAGATTCATTACTAAAAAATAAGAAGATAAATACAGTGTTTATTAGTTTGCGAGAATAATTTTAAGCACCTATGGCCTACAAATTTCGTGGCATGAGAATTGTACTTATAAGAGTATAGGTACCTACCTATACTCTAGCTTCCTACCTAGGAATGATAAATATTATAATATCGTTAACTTTAATACAAATAATAGTGTTTTTTATTTCATTGTTATTAATAGTTTATAAAGGCTGAGTACTGGGTACACAAAGGCTGCTTACTGGATTTTAGAGGCTGACTACTGGAGAAAAGTGCCATTTTTTGTTTAATCTTAATTATAGATATTATAAAGAGGATTGTTATTTTTGGACGTACTTTGTTTTAAAACTATAATAAACAATTGATCTAACCATGTTATGCCTTTATTTATCCGACTAATCCTGTAGAAACGTCGAGAGTACAAACTTTAAAAATGCGTTATAAGGCTGACTACTGGTGCCTTTACCCTATATCGTCCCATAGAAAATTTCGCGCTTTTTTTCTACTGACAAAGTTATTTGACAGACTATAAATACATAGTCTGACCGCTAACTCTGCTTTTATAAACGTCAAATTTCAATGATAATAGTATAACAATTACTGTAGCACTTTGTTATATCAACTTATGTGCATGTTAGTGCTGTATAGTGTCCGACCGAAGTTTCGGTTTCGGCATAAAAATCATGTTTCGACCGAAGATTCGGTTTCAGGCAAAAAACTGACGAACCTTTCGGCCGCGCCGAAACTGTATCTTTGGTTAGGGTCCGGCCGAAAGTTTCGGTCTCGGCATAAAAATCCGGTTTCGGTCAGAGTATCTTATAAGGCCGGTTTACTGCGTGTGTACGGTTCTTTCGGCGGTACGAGGTTACACATGGCTACGTTTACGATACTTTTTCCAACGGTTTGGTTTTTACGCTCTTACACGCGCGTTACTTTTCTTTGCATTTGGCCTAAACGAGCTTATAGGCGCGTACGCCTAAGCTCGTGTAAAACGCTAGTCTAAACCCGCTAACAGGGGTCTGCACCAATAAGACCAGTACAGACGGGGACTATTTTCGCCTAATCTGATTAAATTGCATGATCAAATCAGGGAGTGCGGAGGACGCGAAAATGAAATTGGTTAGAATCCAATTTCATTGATCACACTTGATTTAATTTTTAGATTTTGCCCGATTAAAGAACGACTAAAGAATGTAAATTTTTGAATTTTCGATGTGCTTATGGGCATTTTTTTACTTTGAGCGATCAAATCTCACCATAAATCTAAAATAGGTGATTAAATTCTATCCGTGTGGACGATAGATGAGATCCCGCCTTGCTCTTCAAATGTTTACAAAATTAGCTGTTTGTAAGATTTTTTCATTTCCCATGCTCTGAAAGAGGGTCATTGTTGTTCTAAAAAGTGCGCAGAAAGTGATACGTTTCTGCACTAGAGCATTTTACTTTCCAAGTAAGATTTTTTTTACGATAAGCAATTGAAATTTGGTTTTAAACAGATTTGTTAAATTCTGATATTTAACTTGTTCAACCCTTGAATATATATGTTTGAAGCCAGACGCCAGACTATTTAGTAATGTTATCTTAAGTAGTATAATAAATGCACATCGTATCGCAAACATCGGAGACGACCTCTCGGACCGGTTGACTGAACTTGAACCTAATTACAATGCTGGCCGTGTATCTTAGTTGTTACTACTGCGCGGGCGCAGGGAGACGGGGGACCAGCGTATTGCGACCCCGAGATATTATATCCTGAATACGGTCGGTACACACGCAATAGTATTTTTAGGGTTCCGTACCCAAAGGGTCAAACGGGACCCTATTACTGAGACTTCGCTGTCCGTCCGTCCGTCCGTCTGTCACCAGGCTGTATCTCATGAAACGTGATCGCTAGACAGTTGAAATTTTCACAGATGATGTATTTCGGTTGCCGCTATAACAACAAATACTAAAAACAGAATAAAATAAATATTTAAGGGGGCCCCCATACAACAAACATATTTTTTTGCCGTTTTTATAAATAATGGTACGTAACGGAACCCTTCGTGCGCGAGTCCGACTCGCACTCGCCCGGTTTTTTCTACTCGTCGACTGTAACACTTGAATTAAGATTTCGTATAGCAAACTATAATTGCGTATTTTTCCTGTCTGGGCTCCCAAACTCAACTATAAGATTTTTTTAATACACTGTAGTCAACTATAAAAAAATTTGACCAATCCCGTGCCGCCGCGCTCCCATAGAAAAGATTCAACGGCCGCGGAGCGCGGGGTTGCGCGAACTGGCGGAGTTTGTCTTTTGTACTACATTTTGTACTAAATAACGATTGTATAATTGTATTTTATATATATTTTATACAATCGTGATATAATAGAGATTTTCAGTCGAGTACCGTTTTAGGCAACGAAGCTTGCTGAGTTGCCTAAGTAAAGTATGAAATTGAAAAGCTTGATTATATTACTATTTTAGTCATCTAAAGGAATACTTTTTTTTACTATAAAACTTAATAATTAATGAAAATTGGTAAGTATCTCAGTAGACTAAAATGTAGCACAAAAGACATAAACGCGCGACTAGTTAGTCCCGCTTCGTGCCCTTTATGTCTTTTTTATGGAAGCGCGGCGGCACCCGATTGGTTATGTTCTTTACAGTTGACTACTTTAAACACTTAAATTATTCTAAAAACCCATTGCTGGTACATATAGACATTTTGATTCAAGGCTCCGCCTGTGTTAATCGATGAGGCTTTTACATCTGTTGCAACACGTGGCATGCGATTTAGATATAATTGCCGGCTAAAGACCTTAACTCTACGCGTCTGGTGCCGGTCGTAACGCGCGACCATACGCTTACGCCACGGTTACGCTTACGCTCCTCAGCACACGAACCTACGCGTAACCGTGGCGTAAGCGTATCGTGAAAACGTTACGACTACGAGAGGCGTAGAGTTCTGGGCACCAAGCGTTGTGTATGCGTAATCGCAAATGGTATGCGATTATCGGTGACGTTTGTAGAGGCTATAGGCCAGTCCAGACGGGATGATCAAATCGACCGATTTGATCAGAAGAGAAATTTACATCAATCTCTAATTTAATCAGCAATTTAAATTAATGGTAATACACACTAAATAAAAAAAATCCTCCAAACGCGAATACTAGCGATTGGTATTCTTGCGTCCGCACCTCCATTTTATTTGTCCATTGATTTCAAAGTTATTATTTATTGGATATATCAATCGGTGGATATGTGAAAGCCAAATTGGCGTTTACGGCTCGACCTGATTTGATCAGACAGTTTAATCACATTGGCGATAAATTGTTCCCGTCTGGACTGGCCTTAAAATACTGGTTTGCTGGAGGCTGCAACTCGTTCCAAGAGTAATTAATTGATAACCTACGGTCCGAAGGCTAGCAAAAAACAAGGTCGTTATGTAGAATGTCATTACTGTAAAAACGTAGATATAGATATTTTATAGATACACGCCCAACCACGAAAATCACCCCAATGACACTGGTTAAACTCATTCAATTACATACCCTATTTGCGTGTAATAAAGTACATTATTGAACTAGTTTTTCAACGTAAAATAGGGCTGTTATACATGGTGGTACAGAGGTTAAATAAAATTATACCTAAAAGTAAACACTATAGTTCTGATGTGACGTTTATTAAGGTAGCAACTTTATACCTGACTCTGAAGATTAGTTAAATGCATGTTTATTTCTGATGTTTACCTTTGTATGTTTGTCCATTTTTAGGGTTCCATAGCCAAATGGCAAAAAACGGAACCCTTATAGATTCGTCATGTCCGTCTGTCTGTCCGATTATGTCACAGGCATTTTTTTCCGTAACTATAAGAGTCAAGATCAAACTTGGTAAGTAGATGTATTTTATGAACCGCATTAAGATTTTTACACAAAAATAGAAAGAAAAAAAAACAATAAATTATGGGGACTCCCCATACTTCAAACCCATACGTGTGGGGTATCTATGGATAGGTCTTCAAAAATGATATTGAGGTTTCTAATATAATTTTTTTCTAAACTGAATAGTGTGCGCGAGAGACACTTCCAAAGTGGTAAAATGTGTCCCCCCCCCTGTAACTTTTAAAATAACAGAATGAAAATCTAAAAAAAATATATGATATACATTACCATGCAAACTTCCACCGAAAATTGGTTTGAACGAGATCTAGTACGTAGTTTTTTTAATACGTCATAAATGGTACGGAACCCTTCATGGGCGAGTCGCACTTGGCCGCTTTTTATCACGTGATTTAACTGCAATTATGTTATTTATTAACGTTTTAACTATAAGAGACAACACAATTTAATCTTAATTGCTTAACTATTTGAGAGGAATTCTCATGATCTAGATAGTTCGTACGAAAATACTTCTTATGACGCAGGAAATAAAAAGTTAAACGAACAGAATTTTGCTTACTTATTTCAATTAGTAGGTAGATATTTAAGTGCTATTGATTTGGTATGTTTTACTGTGAACTACGAAATTTCTGTATCTCTATAATTATAACTCGAATTATTATTATAACTCCAATGCTAGACCGAAATGGGTTGGAGATGGACGCTTTTCGAATTTCGATGTTTGCAGTGAAATCCCAGCTTTTCTCTCATTAGACCAAATAGTTTAGGTTTAGTTAGGTTTTAGTTGGAAACACACTATATATACTTACGTCTTAATATGCAAGGATGACTATAAACACAAGAAGGTCAGTGGTTATCAAATAAGACAATAAAAGCTCAAACTCACCGATAAAATAAAGTCTTCTTTTTTAAAAGTTATAAACTCATCACTTAAAAACCACAATTATAAAACACTAAAAACCACAAACTAAACTTTTTTTCCTATTTCCTACATTAATTTCCTTACTGTTAATGATTGTTGATATGTTTTTAATGAGCGAGTGACCGTCCACGCGTCGGAAGATGGACTGATGATGTCAGTGAGACGAGTAGACTTTGTGTGTTTATGTATTTATTATAAAACCCGGTTTTGCCCGCTACGTCACATCGCGATATAATTTTAAGAAACAAGGTTTTCTATGTGGAATGTTTGTTTTTAGTTATTTTTCCTGCTATGTATTTCATGAAATACAGATATAATAAAGAACAACTTATTCATAGGTTTCCTTAGGATTTTTTTTACCTTTATAATAAATTTCTATTAAATATATATGTGTATATATGTGTAGTTTCCTGTACAGTCACGTCTGAAAATATTGATACGAAAAATGTGGCAAAAATATGTATACCTACACCAATGGGCAACAAAGTCGTGTATACACATTTTTGGCACTTTTTTGTATCGATATTTTCAGACGTGACCGTACATAGTGTTCGTTTGTCTTTCATGTTTTACTTTATGATTCTCAATTGCTCAAAGGTTAATTGGAAGAGATCCCTTATAGGGATAAGTCCAACTTTGTACATTGCCAACATTCTATTTTATTGTATCTTAACCTCTCTTATGTACAATAAAGTGAATTCTACCATTAAAGTCGATGTAATGGTAGAATTAAGATTTCGTATAGGGACCGTGCGCGTTGGAGGATCTGCCATCTTGTGGCCTGAATCGGAACAATAAACATGTACATTCACACGTCACGTGTTTTCTTGTGCATAGTAGGTTCTGCCATCTTGTGTGCTACATCGGAACAGTAAACATCACATTTACGCCTCGCGCCAAAAATCTGACGGCTCCTGTGCTGCCTCCTACAGTTCATGGCGTTCATGCACGCTCCCTATAAGTACCAAATGCAAACTACAATTGCGTACTTTTCATGTATGGGCTCACTCAAATATGAGATTTTTTTTGATACGCTGTTGTCAACTATAATAGTTATTTACGATACAAGTGCGAAAAATACAAAACAACTCGTGTCCATTTAAACTCCCTTCGGTCGTGTTTTAATTTATTGCCACTCTATACGAATTTCCTATTCGCACATGTATCGTACGTTTTACAGTACATATGACCCTTTAAATTTTCGACATAGTTAATAATGTGGTACCTAATTTACGCATTAGTGCGGAAAAGTAGCACCATATGTACTGTAAAAAAATTACCAATCACGTGCACTAAACTACAACGGACGTGGGGCGGGAGACGCGCGTTTATGTTTATATTTTTGTGAAGGCCGGATGCCCCGGTTGCCCTCCCCTAAATCCGGCCCTGTCGACATCTAGCATCGAGTGGCGGAACATCGCGGCAAACAAAAAGTCTAATGGTCAACGATTTACCGCTAATATTATAACCAGAGTAACCGGATCTCTCCTCTGGTTATAATATTAGATGAAAATCGTTGAGCATTAGACTTTTTGTTTGCGGCGATATCTATTGTTGAGTAGCAGTACTGAGAGTTCCGCTACTTGACGCTAGATGTAGACTACGAAAATAATAGTATTTTTGGTAACAAATCCGTTGTATGGAGTGAGCACTCTCGGTCTTTTTAATTCTCTTTGGTAAGGTTTACATTAGCTCGCTTGCGTCCGGGAGCTTGGCGTTTGAGTGATGTTTGTGTTCATGACAAAAAGTTAAATTAATAAGATCGACATTCAATCGACACTTAAAATGTCAGCCAGAATAATGGTTAGATTGGGTTATTCTAAAGAGAATCCCAAGCAAAAGGGATTCTAAAAGTGATGGGACGAGTAAAGGTAGAGGTACGAACAAGATAATTAAAAAAAGATATGTTGATTTTTAAAATTTTCTCATATATTTTTTACAAACACCTATTTTAAAAAAGCAAATCAATACTATTTTTTTATGGAAACATGTACCTTCAAGGTATAAGTTCAATAATTCATTAACCAATTGACCGCCACATTTGATTATATCCGTAAAAGGTTACTATATAAAATAGACCTTAACACTTTCGAATAAAGTTTACTATTGCATGTTGTTTATTTAGTCACCTGCAATAATTTACAGGTTGAATATACACCGTGTTTTTTTTTTATTTGCGTTAATTTCGAGGGTGCATTCCTGAGCTTAAATTAAGTAACTTTCTCAAAGATACCGATATTCTAACTAACTCCATTTCGGAGATAATCAATCATAAATTTTTATATTATAAGGCCCTTACGAGCGTGTACACTTGCTTTAGGACCTGTTTACTTATTGATTAGTGTTTAGTGCGAGTTCATACATTTGCTACTAAACGTACGTACTATCTCGGACGATCGATGTTAGAAATGACATTGATATATCACAGTTTTCAATTGTTTGGTTGAGTTAAATGTAATGCCCGTGTTACAACAACGCTATATGCAACATTTAGTTACTTTTTATAAAAATAAAAATAGTAAAAAAAAACAAACAAATATTTTTTTTGAAAATTAACTAATCGTACTTACCAAAACCCCGGAGTTAACGCAATTCAATAAAAACACGGTGTATAGGTCATACTGAGCAACTTTTACTATGGGACCAACCCCGAAATCCCGAAGAAAAAGTGGCTGTTTCATACATTTCGGCTGTCTGACCTTGACATTTCTATGGAAGAGTAAATTTTTTTTTCGCGATATCGGGGTTGGTCCCATAGTGAAAGTTGCCCGTAAATTATTGCAGGTGACTACACACCCTGTATAATCGTGTTGTCGTGGTGCTCAAAAGCATCTATGCGTGGAATAATATAAAAAACAGGCACATCATCAAAAATAACTATACATGAATTCATGGTTCTATTATTATTCATCTAACGTGTATAAAACACACACAGAATATATTGAAACGAAAGGACTATACTTTATCTTTAGGTACTTAAATAAAAGTAAGCAATCAATTTGTACATTTTAGGGTAGTTATAACATTTATTGGTTAACCAACAAAATATAAAACCGCCTGTATCTGTCACTGAATGACCTGACTTGAACCTACATTATTTGATCATGTAATGTTTTCATCTACCCTCAACTGGCTTAAGGAGCCATTTGAGGGTAGATTTTGTTTACTATTATTTAAATACCTAAAGATACAGAGTATAGTTATTCTTGTTAATAATATCTTGAAGGTAAATGATTCCATATGTAACGTTTCTAGGCAAAAGGTACACTATTAGTATGTCCCTTTTCTGGAAACGACACATTAACAATTTTTACCTGTCAATGACCGATTTGGATCGAGGCTTCCGAAATGACAGAGATTGTTGGCTTCTTAGGGCAAAGACAGAATTTTAAATCTAGAGCGAAGCGAGGGACCCTAGATAGAACCTTGAGCGTAACTAGGGTTTTTATAATAGTGTAGGCCAAGTTCACCAAGTGTCGTTATTGTCTAGTTATTATTTTATTTGATAGTATCAAATCAAATATAGTCAAACCAAGATAAGTTGGCAGCGATTTCGATAGCCCAGACGGTGCAAGTGTCAAGTAAACGTCATAATTTCATAGAATTTTGACGTTTAAAATAACACGTGCACCGTCTGGGCTCTCAAAAAATTGGTTTGACTTTAGCCAACATCTCCGCCAAAATGTTGATTCCCATTGAGACACTCCCGAGACCAAAATTCGTACAAATCAAGAATTTAATCAAATATATTTATTTCAATAATAACAGAGTCGCTTTTACTTTTGTTTTATTTTAACCGTTTGAATGCCTTAAGACCCTTAAAAGCGTCTGGAATCATGCCCATAACCCTTTCGCTGTCAAATTAACCTTGCAAGTAAGGTTTATTTATAGCTAGCAATGATGTTAGCGTGTGCGTGAAAATTTTCGCGGACAAAAGGTTAAAACAAAACAAAACAATTGAATAAGTGTTAAATTTTGTACATAACGGTATATGCTTGGATGGCCTACAATTTACAAAAACATGTTGCATCTCTTACGTTTCCTTTGTGAAAGAGACAGAGAAATGAAAGAGACGCAACATATTTCCGAATACGGCCTTGGACGTGATTGTATATCTGTATAAGTATTTACAATACATTTAAATTTTAAGCTAGTATATTTTGCGCTAGATATATTTGTAATATTACATTGTCACTAAACAACACAACACCATAATATCAGAGAATACAATTATAAATAGGAGCGATAAGGCCAATAGGCGGGTCCACACAGAGCGAGCATACGCGCGAGGCAATTTCCTCGCACACAAAACGGCCAGTGTAGACGTGCCTCGGGCGAGGAAAACGAGCTCGGGAGGAAATTGCCTCGCGCGTATGCTCGCTCTGAGTGGGCCCGCCTAATCAAGATTATGTAACTTATAAAAACATTATCTGGGAGATCGAGCTTTGCTCGGAAAACAAAAAATCATTATTGCGCGTTTTCCCAGAGATAAGACCTAGCTAGATCGATTTTTCGCCCTCGAAAACCCCCATATAGCAAATTTCATCGAAGTCGTTAGAGCCGTTTCCAAGATCCCCGAAATAAGAATTCAAATCTTTTAAAGGAATAAGAATAATGATTATGTGAATAAATCGTTATTTTGTTTTGTATTTTATTGTTTAATTTGTTATACAAGATAAAGAATATCTACTTATTTTATACGAATACGAACAAAATTCAGATCCATGCTGCATACACATTAGTGTGTATCTTAGGTATAAGATTAAAGGAGCAATTCTTGTATATTTATATATTTCGGGGACATGGCCCTAACTAGGGACCAGATCTCTGGGAAAACACGCATTTTTGAGTCTTTATCTCCCAGATATTTTATCTTAACCCCTGTCGCGATACCGTGTCGGCAGAAATGTTACTTCAAAGCTCCGCAAACACGAAATTTACAATAAATCAAAAACCCGAGCATTTAATGCATTTTTTATTTAACCCATTGACCGCCACAGTCGACCATAGCCGACAAAGGTTACAATATAAAATAAACCTTAATACATTCTAATAAACTTTACTATTGAGTGTTATATAAAATATCCGTGGCGATCAAAATTTCATTATTATTTATTACCTAAACTTCAGAAATTTTCACTTTAAACACATTTGTGTCTGCAATAATACATTGTACAGTCGCCAAGGTGTCAGTCGCCATCAGATACATCGGAGCGGCCGAGCTGCTCAAAAATATCTCAACACGCACTCAAACGCATTGACAATAGAGGCGTGTTCAAGCTGCTCCGATATATGTGATGGCAACTGTACAACGAAGCGCGTAAAAATAAGGGACACCCCTTTTGGTTCTTTTGTGTCAGATATTTTCGCGCAGTTTTGTGTAAGATATTAAAAGTATTATAAGATTATAACCCTATTCTCTGATAATACCACAATATAAGACACACCTAATTTAATATTATAAGCAGTGCGCTATAATTCATTTATATTCGCAATGTATAATAATTATTAAAGTCAATCGAGTTCCTTTCCAAATGTCAGTTCAGCGTTGGTGGGGTTTAGTATCGACTATAGATCGTGTCATTCACGACGACGCGGGCCTTAACTCGTATCGTCATGTAATTAAAGGTTAGATTTGACAAATCTGCGCGTCATCGTGGATGACACGAACTATATAATGACTAATGACTGAAGAAATTTGAACTTAAAATACAATTGCATAAGGTTTTTTATTAACCTGCAATGTATCTATGTAACTATGTTTGTACGGGTAAAATTTTGCAAGTTAAAGTTAACCCACTTCCCGACTTCCAATGAAGCTGAAAATTTGCATACATATGAAAGTCGGATGACAATACCATCGAGCTGATCTGGTGATGGAGACAGGAGGTGGCCATAGGAACTCTGTGATAAAACAACGGAGCCTAATTGTGTTTGGAGTTTTTAGAATTGTCTCGATGAGTATTAGTTACCTGTGGAAAAAAGTACAGTCAGCGATAAAAGCTTGCACCAAAAATGGAATTTTTGCCATAAATTTATTTACAATTAAGATAGAAAATCAAATAGATTACCATTGGTCAATCAACTAACTTTACAGTGTGTAGTTTTAAGTATTTAAAAGTAAATTCCATTAAAACAATTTTCAACAGTCACAAAAGGTGTTTTTTGTTCCACCCCTATGTAAACCAGCCTACAGAACAATGTAATAGTACATTACTGTAGAGGCCGGGAAACGAAGGGTTGCAGAACAAGTAGATATCGGATAGGGATACGCGACCGGCAACCCCGTTTCTCGGCGATATTTGTATAGTACTTTTCTCAAACTTGCTTAAATAAAAATTTTGTAAATTTATTTTATAACAGATTACGAATCTACTACTTTTGTTGTCTACCTATTTGATGGTATAATGCCAAGACGTTGTCACAATTTGACGTTTAAAAAAAGAAGATTGCTTTACATGCCTGGGTGTGTAAGCACAAAACAGATATGTACAGAAGTCAATCCCATGTATGTACTTCACTTTTCATACCTACGCTCGGCGGTCCCTCTAGGGTTGTCAATGGCTTATGCACTAAAAACTATTTTGGTAGTGGCCCTCGTATCTAGTTCTTTAATTTATTTTTGAGAATGAAACGGGAAGAATGGAAATATAAATTAATAATAACTAAAATATTTTAATTTTAATGTCATTGTTACATTACAAATTTGTCACAGAAAATATCTTGCGACGATTTCGACATTGGCGAAATGCACGATTATTATATTTTAAAGTGTAATAAATTCGCATTCTCATGTACAATTATCCTACAAATAATAAACCTGACGACTATTACAATACAAAAAGCTTTTTCAAACTTACGTAAGGTGGCATGAATTTACAAACGATTATATAAAACGATCTTAGATATATTCTTCGGGGGCCGGGTCGGGGCGCTCACCTACCTACCTAACTGTTCTGTGTAAAGTGAAAACGAACCATCGAAATACAAGCAGTTACCTACTTACCTCTCTGAAACCACTGGTAGCTTAAAAACGACAATTCACCGTTTAATGATGAATTTAAACAACCGTCCACTGAACAGATAAAATAACTTTTTTTTGTTGCTCCACTATTGATTAAAAAAGTTCACAGACGCGTGTTTCAAGCGCATGGCACTCGCGCTCGCACTAGTCCCAACCAGTCCATGATATCGTGTCCGAGAGCAGTGTCTATGTGTGCGTTGCTCGAGCGCACTTTGTATGTAGATTGATTTCTGTACCTATCTGTTTTGTGGTGTAAGGCTGTATGAAATTCATTTACATATCTTATTTGTTCATTTAATGTTTATTGCACAAAAGAAAACTTTATAGTACAAAAGGCGGACTTAATACCATAAAAGGCATTCTCTACCAGTCAACCTTTAGGCAAACACACCCAGTCATCGTAACGGATAAGTAGTATTTCCGGATCTAATTGGAAGTAAGTCATGTCAACATTTCATTGGAAGTTTGAGAAAAATCTTTACACAACAATTAATTCATACATATCAAGCCATAAATACGTTTTGGAGAAATGACATAATTCATTTAAGTATAGTTATAAAAAAAGCATTTATATAGCCGTTGTAAATACTTACTCTTAAAAGTACCAACACTTATAGGAGACAGTGATTAGGCGCGTCCACACAGAACGAGGCGCCTCGCGAGGAAATCACCGCGCGAAACTCGGTTTGTGTAGTTGCCCGAGGCAACGCGACCGAGGCACATCTCTAGGCGCCTTTCATTTATTAGATTATTACGTAAGACAATTTTTTCCAGTTTTTAACCCCCTCCCTCCCTCCCTGTAATATGTAAGAAAATATAAGAATAGGCCGACATTTTACCTTAAGAACCTTAAGAAAAAAATGAATACAATACAAAAAATATATTTTTGGAACGTTTATTTGTACCTACAGAGGTAATGGAAATTAACTCTGCACCGTGTTTGATAGCACAGTGTGGAAGTATTTTAAACGTCATAATTTCATAGACATTTGAATATAATCGAATCTTTGTGATATAACGTAAGAACTATGAAAACGGCCTCCCACCCCCTTGTAAGAAAAATCAATGTCGATGTCGCCCCATCGACCGAGCTGCCTCGCGCGGCACATTCCTTGCGAGGCGTCTTGTTCTGTGTGGACCCGCCTATTGATATAGCATGTTTGAACTAACTTTCTCATCAATATAAGAACTTTGAAAACCGATTGACACTTTCCTCATTCAATATAGAGCCATTATAAATAATCGAGTCAATTCAAATATATTTTTTAGTTTCATGTTGAAGTCCAAAATCTATCGAAATCAAATTGATTTAAAACCTAACAAACGAAACACAGTAGTTTATAGCGTGTTTTAGTTTATTCTTGGATAAGTCGAAAAAACATAAAAACCCAAGCACTTGATTTTGAAGCTTCCTCCAAACATAACAGAGTTGTATTGCGTGACACCCGGTGACCCTATTCACCCCGGTTGGCGGTATCTCAATACCGCCAACCGGGGTGAATAGGGATGGCTCGGGTGAATAGAGACAAAACTTTTAATGTGATTTTCCTGACGATACCTTAAAACATAACTACAAAAATTATATCATTCTATTGAAAATAATAGTAGATTTAATACAATACAATTTGTGTGAGCATATTTAAAGAAAAAATAAAGTTTTGTCCGTATTCACCCCAGCCATCCCTATTCACCCCGGTTGACGGTATCGATTAATCAAAGATAATTGCTGCAGTTTAATGTACGTTACAACTAGATGGCGCTAGGCGTCTAAGCGACAATGACTTACGCTAGTTAACCTACGGTATATAATACAATTTACAGGTTTTCGTGTAAGAAGTGAAGCAACGTGGCTTCGTAGTGCTTTGCGGCGTGCATGGCGCGGAGGGAGTGGCGTTCTCCTGGGTATACCTGAGAACAAATAGTCAATATAAGATGGTAAGGTCACCCAGGGCAATTGCAACCATGGGGCCAATGCAAGTATTTACTCTAAAAATACAAGAAGTTATGACTAGGGCTCGCGGTCGGATCCGTGTTTCGTTTACACGTTCCGAATACCCGTTTCCGAATAATAAGTAAACGGTTTTCTGGCCCGTTCCACACGTGTAATTAAGAAACGTGTAATTAAGAGCCGTTTCCACGGATAAACGGGTATTCGAAGAAACGGATCTTATTTACCCGTGGCTCCGGAAACGTCCTTGACGAGTAGCAAAGGAACGGACCGGCGTACGTAAGAGCTACAAATTATTAGACAAAACATTCATGACGTTTATGCCATATTTAACCTTATTCCGTGGTTCATAGAGTCGAAATTCAATAAACGGTTTATTTGCAAAACCGTTTTCTGAGCAGAGGGCCTACCGCGAACCACGTTCGACGTGTTGCCGCCCCGTCACACTTACGTAAAATTTTATAAGTGCGACAGAGAGGCAACACGACGAATGTGGTTCGCGGTAGGTCCTCTGTTAGTTTTTGCTTGCAATGTTTTAAGTTGCAATAAGTACGAGTAGAAAGTTAGAAATACTGTATAGTGCTACCATTATACAACGTGTCCCAAAACTCAACGATAAGCCGGCACCAGAGGATGGAGCTGCTTATGATTAGTCGAGAAAAAATAAGGAAAAAAATATATCTCAATTATTTTAGAAATTACAGAAAAAAAATGAAATTCATCGAAAATCGACATCCCTAATGGTATTTTTAACGACCATGTCACAAATATTCAAATATCCTAAAGCGTGTTTTAAATTAATAGCAATAGAAAATTGTTATTTTGTTGTTACTATAATAGGTATTGCCCGCGGTTTCGTTCACGTAGAATTCGTTATCGCGTTACATGAATATTATTTATTTATTTAAACTTTATTGCACAAACAAAAAAAAAACACAAATGGCGGACTTAATGCCAAAAGGCATTCTCTACCAGTCAACCATTGGGTCAAATAGAGACAAAAAAAAACACATTCTCATACAGATGACCACCCTTCCTTGTACCATTTTAAAAGCCAGTTGCAGCTTTTCTTTCCCGATTTTTTTCAGATGTTTGGACTTGGTATTTTCCTCGCGATAGTTATTTGTTTTAAGGGGAATGTTGTTGTTAACCGCTAATGCTAATATTGATAACCGATAGTTATATAGAGATACGTTATAAGGTATATGCACCCTCATGTTATTTATTTCTGATAAGAAATAAATGTAAGACAAAATTCACAGTGATACATTTCAAGTAGGTTGCCTTGTAAGATTGCGTACGGATAGTTTTTTTGTTGGTTATTTCATCGTATGATATATCAAATAAAAGCTTGTTTGAAAGTTGCCGTATTAAAAAAGTTGGTCCAGTTAATGGTCGCCTAGATTAACCGATTTTTATATAAAATGTAGGCAACCATGGACTGGACCAACTTGTTAAAAAGGCAACCTACCTAGTACAGTTAGTAATATAGTACCTGGGTGACCGAGCTTTGCTCGGTTATAACTATTTATTGTAATATGGTGGTGATAATCTACATAAACTTAAAAAGTAAAATGTGAACTAACAATTATTATTATTTACAATCGATTTTAACCTTACAGCACTTGTCACAGAGTAACGCCATCTATTGTCGATTTCTCTTATTACATAGGCCATTTTTTTTTACTAAATTAAACTTGTTTAAAACAATAAAAATTAAAAAATTATATATAAACTTGAACATATAAAAAAAAAAACAAAAGTTAGTCACCGGGTGAGATTCGAACCCGTAACACTCGTTTAGCAGTCCGCGTCTTAACCCACTGGACCAGACGGACAGTGGCCGGCAACACGAAATTAGTCACCATATTCTGCGTCGAAAGAAAAACGCATGAAAACTCGAAAACACGCGTTTTCCCAAACATAAGACTAATCTAGATAGAATGTATACCCCCAAAAACCCCTATATACCAAATTTCAGCGAAATAGTTAGAGCCGTTTTGGAGATCACAGAAATATATATATATATATATATACACAAGAATTGCTCGTTTAAAGGTATAAGATAAAATAACTTTTCTTTTGATATATCATGTGACGTTTTCGTTTACACAGTAAAAGCACAGTGTAAAAAGTAACAGTGGGCCGACGCCTTTGATGTTTGCGTAAATGCCGACACCGCTCAAGGTCTCCGTACCTACCTAGGGTTATCACAGACTTACACAACTGCCCAAAAGAGGATGGAAATGTTTTTAGTTTTTATGTTGTATGATGTATATGTACTAATTTTACAAATGACGTCCATTTTGGAAATAAAGATGGCGGACGTCACTTTTTAGAAAAAGTCGTCATGGGTGTTGTTTTTTGGATTTTTAGGGGTGTGGATTTCAAAAATGGCATCTATTTTGAAAATAAATATGGCGGACGCTACTTTTTGAAATGGGTGTCGATGTGTGTAGCCGTGATATTAACCACCTTTAATTCTAAAATGGTCTCTATTTTTGAAATCTGCACCAACAAGAACCGCCAAAATTGACGTCATTTTTGTAATTGGAACCCCGAGGAACCTCGGAGATGACACCCATATCGATTTTTAAGAAAAATTAATGTCCGCCATCTTGGATTTCAAAATTGACGTCATTTTCGTAATCGGAATCCCGAGGAACCTCGGATATGACACCCATATCGACTTTTAAGAAAAAAAAAATATCCGCCATCTTGGATTTCAAAATGAACGTCATTTTCGTAATCGGATCCCCGAGGAACCTCGGAGATGACACCCATATCGATTTTTAAGAAAAATTAATGTCCGCCATCTTGGATTTCAAAATGAACGTCATTTTCGTAATCGGAACCCCGAGGAACCTCGGAGATGACACCCATATCGATTTTTAAGAAAAATTAATGTCCGCCATCTTGGATTTCAAAATAGACGTCATTTTCGTAATCGGAATCCCGAGGAACCTCGGATATGACACCCATATCGACTTAAGAAAAAATAATTTCCGCCATCTTGGATTTCAAAATGAACGTCATTTTCATAATCGGATCCCCGAGGAACCTCAGAGATGACACCCATATCGATTTTTAAGAAAAAATAATGTTCGCCATCTTGGATTGCAAAATGGACGTCATTTTCGTAATCGGAACCTCGAAGAACCTCGGAGATGACACCCATACCGATTTTTAAGAAAAATGAATGTCCGCCATCTTGGGTTCCATAATGGATGTCATTTTCGTAATCGGCACCCTGAGGACTTTCAAAAATAATGAAAACATCAAATACTACATGATACATATACAAACAGAAGCAAGAAACAATTTCTTGCTTTTTAAAGTCTTAAACTACTCATAATTTCTTAAAATAAGTTATAAAACATGTCCGCCATTTTGAATTTGAAAATTGATATCATAATTATGATATATTTTTGTTTACACTGAGACAAATAATTAGCACATGTCGTATGAAATATTTTAATTGTGTGTTTTTTATTTTTATTTTTATATTACGTCGGTGGCAAACAAGCATACGGCCTGCCTGATGGTAAGCAGTATCCGTAGCCTATGTACGCCTGCAACTCCAGAGGAGTTACATGCGCGTTGCCGACCCTAACACCCTCCCGCCCCTCGTTGAGCTCTGGCAACCTTACTCACCGGCAGGAACACAACACTATGAGTAGGGTCTAGTGTTATTTGGCTGCGATTTTCTGTAAGGTGGAGGTACTTCCCCAGTTGGGTTCTGCTCTAGATCTGGAATGACATCCGCTGTGCTGTGCCCTACCACACAGAGCCAGATGACATTTACAATGCCCATACCTCTCTTATAATGCCTGTGCTAAAAATGTGATTGCGAACTACCTGCAATAACTACCTGCAATAAGTACCTGGGCGACCGAGCTTTGCTCGGTTATAACTATTTATTGTAATATGGTGGTGTATAGGTGATAATCTTAACTACATTCTTTTACTAAATTAAACTTGTCTAAAACAATAAAAATTAAAAAATTATATATAAAATTGAACATATAAAAAAAAACAAAAGTTAGTCACCATGCGAGATTCGAACCCGTAACACTCGTTTAGCAGTCCGCGTCTTAACCCGCTGGACCAGACGGACAGTGGCCGGCAAAACGAAATTAGCGACCATATTCTGCGTCGAAAGAAAAACGCATGAAAACTCGAAAACACGCGTTTTCCCAAACATAAGACTAATCTAGATCGATTGTTTACCCCCAAAAACCCCCATATACCAAATTTCAGCAAAATCGTTAGAGCCGTTTCCGAGATCCCGGAAATATATATATACAAGAATTGCTCGTTTAAAGGTATAAGATAATTAGGCATTAAAACACTCGTGTGATCTTTTTAAGAAACTCACTTCGTTCGTTTCCTAAGCCCACACTCGTGTATTTTAATGCCTTTTATTATGTAGCAGTAACATAAACTACTAATATATGTTGAAAGTAAGTACAGACGGCTAACACAATGGTAACAAAAGACAAAAGTTTTGAAAATGTAATTTTCATCATCGTCACTTGGCTGTACATTTGAGGGCCTATCGCGAACCACGTTCGACGTGTTACCTCTCTGTCGCACTTGTAAATTCGTACGTAAGTATGACAGGGAGGCAACACGTCGAACGTGGTTCGCAGTAAGCCCTCTGATCCCACCTCAATTAGTCTTTTGTACGCCGATATAGCCTTCGACTCAATGTATAATCTACTTTTTATGGAAACGTAGTTCCTCCTTCCCGTAGAAATATTTAACTTTCCCATCACCAAGAAAGATTATTTGCTCGCAGTTATTAGCTGCTCAATTCCTCGTTTTTTCTCTGTTACTAAGTCAGTACAGTACACATATCAAACATTTTTCACTCATTTGGAAGTCATAATAACTTTTATTCTATAATTAAATTCATGTAATGTCCGCATCTAATTTATATGCACGATAAACAAACAAATGAATGATTTGAAAGAAAAGACAAACAGCGCTTGCGAAGCTGAGCGGGGGGCGCGGGCGGGGCGAGGTATCTATCGCTCACTAGGTCGGCTACGATAGGCTCCCGCGCGCCGAGCCGACATGTTGACGGACCAGCGCGGCGTGGTTATGAATTTCGCGCCTTTTTAAGTTGATTTTACTATTACAATGCAAGCTACACACAGATATTTCTTACTTTCCATAAAATGGCTGCATATATTATTTTATAGTAATAGACTTATCTCTACGGACTTTAATTCAATATTAGATCTTACAGGACAAAAAACGCATATTAATTGTAAAGCACATATCCTATTCTTCTAATTTTTTGCCTTGCCTATTAACTTAAGAATTTAGATATGATATTGTGGATTTTTCAAAGTTTAATTCAATATTGACAAAATAATAAGCTAATTTGAGTTTGACAAAGTAGCACGTTGATTTTTTTTCTAAAAATTTGATAGCATAAAGCCTCATACATATTATAAAAGACGATGCTTAAATTTTGTACTTTAATTCAATATTCAAAATTCATCAATAAAAATACATAAATACCTTATTTATATCTAACGCTCGTTCTAAATTTTCTTCATATATTACAAATATGCTTAAAAATATGTCTCATACCAGATAAACATCACTTTTCACTCTTTAGAATTATCGAAACTTATAGGGCAAAAATCCGGTCCCACTATTGGTCTATGTAACACGGATACCGGGAGCCCTAGTTATGACCTAGCCTCTTGTATTCATGACATACTTTCACCAGTCATTATCATTCTCATTATTACTCACTTCTTAAGGGTGCATTTGCCATAGCTGCAACTGTCCCATAGTTGCAATTACCCCACAGTTGCAATTGCCCTGGCTGACCTTATGGTAGTTTCGTTGGTTTAAGCAAAGAGAATAGAGGTGGATTGTCAAAGAAAACTTTGTAGCCACAGCAAATTTACTGCCATCTTTCGACACATGATTAAAACTTTTAGAACGCCATTTGACTTTGGTCCTTATTCTTTCAGTGATATGTGTTCAATTTGTTAAATATCAAAAAGTGGCGCCATCTTACCGGGCACTACCTAAAGGTTATAGCGCCATCGCTCGAAACGATGCAGCTATACCTTTGGCCTTTGATCTATTTCAAATTCTCTATGACTAGATAACCTCTTACTATGCGAAATGAAGTGTAGGGGGCAGCACCTGCTTGGAAGCGTGAATTGTTTTCCCTTTCGATTCAAATCACAAGATGGCAGACGCTCTCCAACACGGTCTCGATAAAATTTGAAACTTTTGACCGGTAGTATGTGTGTAAATTTTCGTGTTACCTGGACCCGATGAGGTTTGCCAAGCCGAACCAGCTCCGACAGCAGCGCCGCCGTGTGGCAAAAATGGACGTTTTCGTCGGCTAGCCCGTGGATGATTAGTAGACGGCCTTCTCTGTAGAAAATAGTAGATTATTAACCATGGGATGAAAGGCACTTATTTTTGACGAGATATTGACAATGTTTTTCATTTGGAATACGAAGAAATAAAAATACATTTGTAGTATGTTTGGTGGAGGTAAAATAAGCATCATTTAAGTAATGAGGTGTTAAATCAAGAATTATTAATTAAAGTAACATTTATTACAATTTTGCACTTATTAGTATCCAGAAAAAATCTTTGATCAATGTACCGTGTTCATGTAATCACAGTGACAATGTCTATTTTAATTTCGACCTTATTTCCACTACACAGAGCACATATTTGCATAGTATCGAGGCGCACGCACGCAATCACCTAAATATCGCGTGATATGTATAAATAACCAATCACAGCTCCGCATCCTTACGAGATATATCTCGGAGCCTTCAGCTCCCACACTTGCTTTCCTATCGCCAGACAAACCACATTACTCAAAATTCTCACACCAGTGTGCCTAAACTGTATTAAGGTGGTTCGCTTTCCATACAAAAACAATAGGGTTGTTTCCAATTGTTTGAAACTGTTGTATTACGTTCTATATTAACTAAAAGTAGCCCTAAAATTCAACTTTTATACTAAAACGGCTTTAAATATGTTAAATTAACAAAATATATTTTGACAGATACTTTCGCGCCCAAATATCAAATATCAAACATTTATTCAGCAAATAGGCCACAGGGGCACTTTTACATGTCCATTTTTACTAAAAAATAAATTTAAAAAAAAAACAATTACAAATATCGAATCTATGAAATAATAAATACTTTATTAGAGATGTATACTGTCTCTAAATGTCAAATTACACAAAAAAAACTATGATAAAAAAATAAAACCATAAAATACTAAAATTCTTTAGAGATGTATAAGTCTCTAAGTGTCAGAGATAAAATATAAAAATATATATTAAATTATCCTTAGAGATGTAGAGGGTCGCCAAGGCTTGAATTCTTATATAAATAATTAAAAGACAAAAAAATTAAAACAGACAAGAACCGAATGAAGTGTCTCACGTTAATGTCACTCAAAAGTAAAGTTACATACTTTAACATAACCTGTACCCCGTGTAAGCTTAAACAGACCGGTCTCCACAAACAGCACCCGTTCACGAGTATGACGTGTATCTCAGCCATCACGCTCTTTGAAAATTGCGTGACGTCACAGTTTACGGTTTGACACATAACTACATACACACGTAGAAGATACGAACTGTCAACTGACATTTGTTGTTTATCGCCTAACTGTCAACAGTGTCAATCCGAGAGTTGAGATGTCATCAGAATCTTCAAAGACGTTTCGAGTTTGGTCACGTGACGTGTGCCAAAAGATATTTTAAATTCAATATTTACAAAAATATGGTCATTACAGGTCCTCTAAAAGTAGTTTAACATGTTCTTATAATCCAAAAGAATTTATTGGGATACAAGTCTGCCCTAAGATTTGTAGATGGAAACAACCCTATTGCGTTGTATGAAGTCATTACACACTATTACTACGTAAATATGAGCGCAAAAATACATTATATTTTTTATCAATGTAACATCAAAATAACGTTTTTTGCGTGATTTCCGTATGAAACAAAGTTTTTCTTTCAATTTAGCGCAAACTAATATTCGAAAGTAGATAGATGCGCACATATTTATGTAGTAATAGTGTATAATGACTACATAAAACGCAATTGTTTTTTGTATGGAAAGCGAACCATCTTAATATAGTATTTATTTCTATTTAATTTGTAGTTTGTTTGCCAAATTATGTAACTCCTTGTTCTCATCTAATATGGAACAACAGTTCTTTTGCCACGGGCTCAAAAGCTAAAAAAAAAAATGCGTGAGCAGTCTAGGGTTAATAAGAATTAGAGAGAACTTGCGAGGGCGTCAATGGAATATAGATAAATGGAGCGTAGCGACAACTTTCAGCAGGGTTAAATTGGGAATTAGAGCGTTGTGAGGGGCTTAATGGGGTTTTCATTTGAAATTAAGACCGCAGCGCGGAAAAAAACAGAGCGAAGGTAGAATGTTGAAACATAGTGAGGGTTTCAATGAAATTGTAAGACATGAAATGACGTGGAATATTTACTGGTCTGGGAAGAAGGGCGCATGCGCCAGCACGGAGGCGCGCGTGTAGGCGTGCGGCGCGCGCGCCGGGAGCCCCATGTAGCGCTCCGTGTAGGCCGTGTCGTACAGCCGCCAGCACGTCACCGGAGCCCCCGCCACGCACACGCGGAAGATGTTGGGCCGCGTCGCCAGCCCCAGCAGGGATAAATACCCACCTGAAAAAAATAACACATGAAGGTAATTGGGCATAACGCGGTGAGTAGTTCTAAGTGAAAGTAAACAACTCGTGAGGCGCCACTTTTTGATATTTAACACATATCAGTGAAATAATAAGGATCAAAGTCATATGGCGTTCTAAAAGTTTTAATCATGTGTCGAAAGATGGCTGGATAAATTATTTATTAGTTAATTAGTTATTTATTATTCTGTTCCAGTGTTAATTACCTACACCTTGTACTTAAGATGGACTACTAACCTATCTAAAACATATTTGTGCCTATGAACTGCTGTAAAAAAGAATGAAATAAACGTATTTGTAAATTTACTGCGGCTACAAAATTTTCTTAGACAATCCACCTCTATATCAAATTCTCTTTGCTAACACAACAGGAAGAACGCGCGCTACTGGTAGCTGAGATCTACCAAAAAGCCCTAGGACCCACTCGTGGAGAGGATGGAACCTGGAGACTCCGTAGGAACCAGGAGATTGAAAATCTGGTGTCCGAGCCGAACATCATTGGAGAAACGAAAGAGAGAGAGAGAGTGAGAGAGGTATGGGCATTGTGAATGTCATCTCGCTTTATGTGATAGGGCACAGCTCAGCGGACGGAACAACGGAAAACCGCAGCCAAATAACACTAGATCCTCATGGCCTCTTACGGCTACCGAGGCTGTCTGCACGACAGTATGCCTACCGCGCGGGCCGCTCGACTTGCGCGATGACGCGGGAGCTAGTGCGATGTGTTGTGGGCGCTCGGGAACAGGGCCAGCAGGTCGCTTTGTTGTGCTGCGACCTGTCGAAGGCGTTCGATGTTGCCAACCACAGCGTGCTCTCTATCAAACTGCGACACTATGGCATAAGAGGTAAAGCTCACGCACTCCTAACAGATATGCTTCATGGTAGGTCTCACGCAGTGGTTGCTGACGGAGGTACAGTGAAATCGGAGCCGATATCGACGGCAATGGGAGTTGCGCAAGGGTCGTCGGTGTCGAATATACTTTTTATTTATTTTTTTATTTAGAAAACAAACAGCCTTTTACAAATATGTCTAAAGTAAATGAACTAAAAATAGGCCTAAAGTTTCCTACATTACTAAGAAAACTATTTCATAGAAATGTAAATTACGCAATTATAAATTATCGGTTTAGTTGTGTACATGCAAGTAAGTTAAGAAAACATACAAAAGTATGAAAAATATGACTGGAACCAAATTGATCAATTTCCAGAAAACAAAAATCTTCTCGCTGCTTCTGAATGACCTCCCGAAAGCAATAACAGCAGGAGAAGCTTATATGCAGTGCCGGATTAAGACATTTTGGTGCCCTAAGCATTTCTAGACCATGGTGCCCCCTCATCAAGATTACATTGAATTTTATTGGTAAATTGAGTGACGTTTATTGCCGCATTACTGCTGAGAATAGAATTTTCAATGCGTCACATCATTTTATCACGGAAATTGACAGTATTGCAGCAGTATTGTTCCAAGAGTAGGTAAGGTCAAGTGTAAGCAAATTCGAAGACCGTGTTTTGCATAAGTCCGGAGGCCAAGCCAACCATTGTCCAAGTGTATGCGAAGACGTAAGACATAGGCCGTTCTCCGCAGGGTTTTGCAACCTCTAGAGCTTTCCTGCGAAGCTCATTCATGTGAGGCCGAGCTTCAGTAGAGGCTTAGCCATTGGCCATTGGTTCTTGTCAGAACCAGTACCAATGGCAACAAATGTCTTAAATAGCAAATTATTGTTTACGAAAACGGGACTTAATAGGGTACGGTTAAAAAATAACCTCTGACTAGACGTTTCAAGGACGGCGTTGTCCCCATGGTCTCGGAGAAGACTGTGTAAAGTCGACATCATTATTTTGACGTTGGAGGTAATTTTAGAACTTAATCAAACGCAATGAAGTCCCGTTTTTTTTAATAATAATGTGTCACAATTAGGCCAATACAATTAGATTTTATCGACTTAAAAATACGTGTAATCCAAGTTTGCTCCATTCCAGGAGGTGTGCATAAATGTTTCCTTATTTTCAGTTTTTTTGCTTGTACCTAAATCGAAAACGGTACGGCCGACGGAAAATCTGTTCTAATTACGAGTATTATTAAAATTGATATCTGAGGATCCGAAATGTAATTTAACTATGTTCTTACAATAAAATATATTGATTGATTGATTTAAGGTAAGTACCTTCGTAGTAAATTGTAAAAAAAGGTCGACATTTTTTATTTTTTAAAAAATCATGTTAATGATCCGAAAACGCTTTCTTAACAGTGTCTGATCCACCAAGTGCTATTGTAATTGATAATGGGTTCCTTCTACATCGAGTGGTTTGGCAATCCAAAGGAAAAAATTATCTCCTAAGGATCCCAAAATGTTTGCACACCTCCTGGGATAGAGCAAACTCGCATTACACGTATTTAGGATCAAATAAATGTATTAAAACAATTTCCAGCTTGCTGGGAATTAATTCCTCAAAACGCTATTTTAGGATCTAATTTAATTGGCCATTTAGGCCAACAGTGTTTTTAAAGGCAACTTCTAAGGCTGAATGCGCGGAGCGTTCGATCGGCGCTTACGGATGAGGCCAAAGGTCGAGCTGGAAGAAAACAAGGCTTGAATTTGACCAATGGCGAGGTATGAATAGCTGGACGTCCGGAGCAGGGATCGGAACCGGTTTTTTTGCAAAAACATCGAAATAACCATATATTTCGGTTTATTTTATACTCTAAATGTAGGACTCAGTTGTGTTTTCAGATAACGACTTCGTATTATTAGATTGCCTAATTAGAAATGAAGTAATTAACAAAGAACGAAAAAATACCGTTTTCGTTCCCATACAAAAAATACCGGTTTCCGATCCCTGGTCCGGAGCCTCGGATCGCGGCGCGTTATCGTATAATACAACCAATGGCGAGGTGTGAGCAAGGCAGCTCAGCTGCGAAAGAGGACAGCATGGATTTGGATCCGTGGCCAAGCAAAAGTGAGGCAGTTTGCATAAAGTAGAAGGCCTGGCGTCGCATAAGACCTAACGCCGAACTGCAAAGGAGTGGCTTGAAATCAAACCTATGTAATCCTACTGCTCGGCCTTTGGCTTAACTCGAAAGCGCAACTTGATAAGATGCTTTTGTTTTTCGGCCTTTGCAGGGCCCTTTATTACACTTTGACAATTAGGTCGCAGGATCGCGGCTCTGCAGCACTCGGCCTGGCCGATACATCTGGTGTGTAAGAGAGCAAAATACGCTACAAAATCGGTAATCTACGTCGAGAAAATCGGGTGGCCACAAGCCCGACGGTAAAATTTTTTGGCCATGAACTTTGATGGCCTCCGCGTAAGGTTGGAGATGTGCTTACGTGTTCTCACTCTCTTACGACCCTTCGTTATTAGATGGGTACTTGCACACATATAAAAAGTTTCGTGTACATAAGTACTACACTACGACTGCGATGCTGATGCAGCCTGCGCGTTTTTTTTTCCTACGATTTTGGTGCCCCCCTAGACGTGGTGCCCTAAGCAAGTGCTTATTTTGCTTAATGGTTAATCCGGCACTGCTTATATGTATGCCGATGACGTCGCTGTTGTAGTATCCGCACCTAATATAGATGAACTGGAGCAGCGGCTATATGAAGTTGCTAGTCAGGTGTCGCGGTATTTCAGTGTGAACGGCTTAGTACTAAACCTAAAAAAGACCCATTTCCTGCGTTTCCGACTTGGAGGAAGGGATCCTAGGGATTTAATCGTACTCGTGGACCGTGTCAAAGTAGGTCAGGTCCAAAACACCGCATTTCTGGGTATTGAACTTGATAGGGGCCTCCAGTGGGGAGCACACACTATCAAAGTTTGTAACAAACTGGCAAGTGCCTGCTTCGCACTGCGACGCCTGGCAAGGGTGGTGTCCAGGGATGTGGTAAGATCTTGCTAATTTGCCACTGTGCACTCGATCCTCCAATACGGCGTGGAGCTGTGGGGCCGCGCTGCCGAATGGGAGCGTGTGTTCCGAGTGCAAAAAAGAGCCATCAGAGCGATTGTGCAGGTAGGACAAAGTACATCTGCAAAACCGCACTTCAAGGACCTCCAGATACTCACGCTGCCCTCCATGGTGATATACCAATGACTGTCTATGTGCGATGTCACCTTAATGAATACGCGAGAGGGGCTGACGTCCACGGTCGTAACTTGCGGAACGCCCACAAACTCTTGGGTGTTAAGCATAGGTTAGCCAAGTCAGCGAAACTAACGCACGTGATCGGGCCGACTGTGTACAACCGACTGCCGGGTCATGTCACGAATGCACCGTCATTAATTGAATTTGACATGTTAATTTTTTTTTTTTGTAATCATTATTTCAACTATTTTAATTTTACTATGAATCGTGATTTCATTGTTATTATGTCAATATTATTAATTATTTATTATTCAAATTATGTTTGGATTTGATTTTAATGTACTTACTAACCCCTAGCTATAATGATGGTACTAACAATGTTTTATGGAATTCTTACGGTTCTGAAATAAAAATATTTTTTTTTATTAATGAGTTTTAAAATGCAACTGAAAAAATGGCTTATCGAGCACACTTTTTATAGCTTTAATGAGTTTATAGAGTACAAAATAGGTACCTAAAAACTTAGATTTAATATTAATTTTAATTTTTTATTATTATGTAAAATGTTACAAATCATGTTTAATAAATAATTAATTTTAAATAATATTGTGACATATAATATGAATTATTATGATTAAATATATGAATATGAATAGTGTTGTGTTCCTGCCGAGGAGTAAGGTTGCCAGAGCTCAACGAGGGGGGGGGGGGGGGGGGGGGGGGGGGGGAGTTTAGGGTCGGTAACGCGCATCTAAGTCCTCTGAAGTTGCAAGCGTACATAGGCTGCGGAAACTGCATACCATTAGGCGGGCCGTATGCTTGTTTGCCACCGACGTAGTATAAAAAAAAGCGAAAGCCGCCAGACTCCGATGGCACGGGCACGCAGTCCGAATGGGTGAAGATCGTACACTCTGGAGGGCGTACTCTGGAGTTCCAAATGGCAGAAGACCGTCTGGACGCCCGAGGTACCGCTGGAGACATGAAGTGCAAAAAGACCTTAGCGAACTCGGCGCGGTGGACTGGACAGAAGCGGCTTTCGACAGAGTAGTATGGCGGTCTTTGCTGTCGGAGGCCAAGATCCACTTCGGGTCGCTGCGCCACAGCAGTAAGTAGAACTTTATTACAATGTATTAAGGTTCATTTCATACTGTAACCTTTGTCGGCTATTGTCAATTGTAGCGTTTATCTGTACCCTTAATCAAACATATTTTTTTTTTATTTGAGAAAAGAAGAAGAGAGCACTAACCGTAACTCCAGCCGTGTATGGCGACCCGCTCCATATCTATGCAGTCTGTCTCTTTCGCCAGCCACTGCAATACCTCCACCTGGACATAAATTGTATTTTATTATGCTTTTAAAAATAAATAATAAAATGTAAGTCTTTTAAATAAATGTTTCGAGTAATTTTAATACCCGTTTTTTAAACCATCATCACTCCTCGCTTCACTCGTCGTCGCACATTAGTTTTATATAGGCCGAGGCACGTCCACACTGGCCGGTTTGTGCGCGAGGAAATTGTCTCGCGCGTATGGACCCGCCTTATCAGTATTTTCAGTTGGCAGGCGCTTGTTGGTGACCAAGATACCAAATAAAATTAGTATAAAATTGATTTATTGAACGAGCGTTAACGAAGGTCTACGTTTCGGTTTGGGCAAAAATTATTTCGTATGTCCTCTATGAGCCGGGTCGGTAGTTAGATAGTATTTTTATCGTTTCGTTTTTGGGAAAATTGTGGAAATTGGCATAAAGGATTCTTTTTTTTTTTATAAGGACATTCTTACACAAATTGACTAAGTCCCACAGTAAGCTCAATACAGCTTGTGTTGTGGATACTTATACAACAATATCAATAATTTATAAATACTTAAATACAGAGAAAACACATACATACTTAAGAGAGGTATGGGCATTGTGAATGTCATCTCGCTTTGTGTGGTGGGGCACAGCCAGTGGATGTCATTCCAGATCTAGAGCAGAGCCCAACTGGGGAAGTACCTCCACCTTACAGAAAACAGCTGCCAAATAACACTAGACCCTACTCATAGTGTTGTGTTCCTGCCGGTGAGTGAGGTTGCCAGAGCTCAACTAGGGGGGGCGGGTTTAGGGTCGGCAACTCCTGGTCGGTCCTCTGGAGTTGCAGGCGTACATAGGCTACGGAGACTGCTTACCATCAGGCGGGCCGTATGCTTGTTTGCCACCGACGTAGTATAAAAAAAATACGAGTATAAAATGGCGGATTACCTGGTCGTCGAGCTCCACCTGCCCCATCTTGCCCCGGATGGCGCCCTCCCAGGCGCGGCCGCGGTGCTTGGAGCCGCGCGAGTCGATGGCCACCACGTTGAAGCCGCGCGCCGCTAGCATGTGCATGCGGAGTTGTCTGATGCCCTGTGAACATATTGATTAGTCCGTGCCCGTGACTAGACAGTGGTAAGTTTTATTTTTATTTTACCGCCACGACTATACAATGTGTTTTTATTGAATTCCGTTAACTCCGGGGTATCGGTAAGTACGTTTAAGGAAACTAAAAGGCATAGTTAATTTTTTTATTATTATAAAAAGTAATTAAAAGTTGCATTTAGCGTTGTCGAGAACTGTGACCGTCCGAGATAGTACTTACGTTTAGAAATATAAATATATTATTATAGGAAATATTGATTAACTCCGAAACGGAGTTAATTAGAATACCGGTATTTTTGAGAAAGTTACTTAATTTAAGCTCAGAGATGCACCCTTGAAATTAACGGAAATCAAAAAAATGGGCATCGGTAATTTCTTGCAGCGCGGTGGGCCCCACAGCGTGCAGTAGGCCGTGCTCGTTACCTTATAGCTGTTGGTGACGGTCTGCACCTCCGGGCCGCCGTACACGTGCAGCACGGTGGGCCCGCGGCCGGAGCGTGCGCCGCGCCACAGCGTGCAGTAGGCCGGCAAGCCGCACGACAGGCGCGTCGTGAAGATCTGGGGCGGAGGTACGCATACACTGGTACTTAGAGCGTGCTCTGAAAGAAAAACGAGTAGCGGATCCAAATAATATCTTTGTTTGCCCCGAAACGCTACGCGATATAACAGTAATATACAATAATACTCTAATTTTAACCCATTCTTTACGCCGAAACCGAACTTTATGTTCGAACGTATAGTCGTTAGTTTTCAAGCTGGCTCTTACAGCTAACTCATTGTCTATTATAAGTAAAACCGCACGTGCTACTTACATGCATAAAAAAGGTTCAGTCACTTTAACCGGTTATTGAATTACAACTCCCATGGAAATTGCAACAAGATTCAAATTGAAGTAATGGAAAAATATGTTGCGAGGCTAGGTGTGGTCTACGGTTACCGAGTGCCGGCGAGTCGAACGCTACAGAACCAGTCTAAAATATGTTGCGAGGCTAGGTGTGGTCTACGGTTACCGAGTGCCGGCGAGTCGAACGCTACAGAACCAGTCTAAAATATGTTGCGAGGCTAGGTGTGGTCTACGGTTACCGAGTGCCGGCGAGTCGAACGCTACAGAACCAGTCTAAAATATGTTGCGAGGCTAGGTGTGGTCTACGGTTACCGAGTGCCGGCGAGTCGAACGCTACAGAACCAGTCTAAAATATGTCATCGAGATGCGTAACACAGGCGTGTTATCGAAGAGCGCACTTACACTGATTTTTTATTCAGTATTTAATTTTTTCAGGTACATACAATAGACAAAGAATTAGCCTAACTAACGACTATAACATAACTGCATTTATTTAAACTATGTACGAACTTAGTGTCATTTTCACGAAAATTGAATCAAGTGTGTACCCCTGTATCCCTCGCGTGGAATGATGGTCCCAAAGACAGTTCCGACAAGTCTCTTTTAAATAAAATAAAAACAACGGGTTGCACTCCGGGAGTGCCGGCAGAAGTGAAAACTTGAATATTAACGTTGTGCATTTTTGATATTTTGGAATGGTTAGGGAATAATTTTGCACCAATTGCTTTAATTATCAGTATAAAAGTAGAATCATTTATGTGGTAAAATACAATATTCATTAATTAATAGAATCAGGCGTTACTTTGCGGAAGTCCATGCTAATTAAAGCAAGAAATATTACTTTGCTAATCCGCGAGAAAATAACGTGTTAGTCAATCAGTGCTACGCAGGTAAGTATAACGGGTTAGCACTGATTGACTAACACGTTATTTTCTCGCGGATTAGCAAAGTAATATTTCTTGCTTTTTTTAACAATATTCATTTATTGTGCTATCGTACACAAACATGACAATTTATATTACATGAAAAATTTAACAATTCAGAACTATTACAATTATTTAACATAAAAAATGTACAACGTTAATATTCAAGTCGCGCCGGCGGTCTACTGGCTTCAATGACATTGTAACAGTTTTTCGATCAGGTCACGTGCCCGAATTTTCAATCTGACGAATCTGTCGGTCACGTGACCTTTCGCGAGTTTAACATTTTTTCCCCATCACAAAAAGTCCACAGCGCCGCTCAAGAATCAATGCCCTTCAATTAATAAACATTATAGGACACTATTACACAAATTAACTTATTCCCACAGTAAGCTCAATAAAGCTTGCGTTGTGGATACTTAGACAACGATGTATGTGCTATTTCTAAATACTAAAATACATAGAATACACCCATGACTCATCATGATTTAGTTAAGCATGACCGCCGATTAGAGGACCGCCGCGGAGCGGCTAAGCAACAACACCGTATTTTATTGCCCCGTAAATAATATTCGAATATTGCTGTAAATTCAGTTTTGTTACGGTTGAAATTTATATCTACATAAAGACAATTTTATCAGCTATCCAGTGATAACTTCAGTGTTAGTGAGAAGTGCATGCCCGAAGTACAATCACAATATTTACTTTACTAAAAAGCGTTACCCGCTAACTACGCGAACCCGGCGCGCATCGTGAGTCACCGCTCGCTCTGCCCCGCTACCACGAGACTCGACGGAATTGGCGCGCTGTCCGTCGTATTGATAAGGTATCGCCTAGGATTGCTTGGTACGAGGGCCATAATGACTTGCTCCGGCTGCTTTTTGCCGATAGAGGACGGGCAAGGTATTGCCTGTACAGCACAAAATTGTGGAAAGGTGTGCCATTTTACATGCGGAAATGCTCTACACCTAGATACAGAGCAAGTGAAGACGTGGATATGTCCGGATTGTCAGGCGAGCTCCAGGGTAGGTGGGGACAACACATACACCCCAGTACGGTCAGCTGGTAATGTTACCTTCCGAAAAACGAATATGCAACATAATCCGTCGCCAAATGCGACACAGAACCCGCCAGCGAATATAGAATCGCTGTTTTCAGAAATCCGTTTGCTTCGTGCCGACGTGGCTAAATTACAGTCAGATTTCACTAGCCGCCTCGATTCCTTAGCTCAACAGGTCACAGCCTATAATGCGCGTATTTTAAAACTGGAAGAGAAGGAACGGGAGAACGTCCTACTTAAGACCCAGGTTGTGGATCTCCAAAATAAATTGAATCAGCAAGCTCAGCAGTCGCTAAGTTCAGAACTGGAAATAATGGGTCTTCCCGAAACGCCAAATGAAAACCCCTACCACATAGTCCTGACTACCGCCTCGAAGCTAGGGATGAATCTCAAAGAAGTTGATGTAAACTTTGTGTCCCGCGTGGGCCCGCGACGCCAGGGTAACAAAATCAATCAATCTAGGCCCTTAGTAGTTTCCTTTGTGAGGAGGGCGAAACGTGAAGAGTTCTTAAAACAAGCAAAAACTCGGCGGTCAACGCTCAGCAGCCAGGACATCGTAACAGCCAGCCCCGCGACGAAGGTATTCGTGAATGAGCGCTTGACCAGTGACGGCAGGCGCTTATTTCGTGACACACGGTCATGGGTTAAGGAACACGGCTATAAATACTGCTGGACTCGCAGAGGTAACATCTACATCAGGAAGCATGAAGGTAAAGATGGAAGCCCGGCCCTTCAGATTCGATCTCATGAAGATCTTCAAAAGTTTACAAGACAATGCAACGAATAACTGTCTATGGCTTGTATTAAATTGGTTTATCGCGCTCATTTTCTTAATTTTGTGCCAGATATGCTTAATCTTTATAGCAATGAATGTAGTTTTAAATGTATTCCTATCAAAGTATTATAGTTACACTCACGCCTTTCTTTTACACTGCGTTACACTTACACATATCAAAGAATACTTAATCTGTACACTAGCTTTGAATGCTTTGAAAATACATATAACCGAAAATCACTGTTTACTGCGAGTATGGGATGCTCACGACTCTGGGAGGCATTATTCTATCAGACTTTTTATTTATTTTGTGCTATTTGAGCACTCAATACGGCAGGTTTAGAGCTAATGAATGAAATTGACAATTCTTTCAATTTTGAATGCCATAAAATCTTTACCCCTGAAGAATGTAGTCCCATAATAACTAAATACACTCTAAAACTTCTACAAGTTAATATTAGAAGCATGCAACGGAACTTCGATAACTTTCTACTGATTCTTGCACGATTTAATATAAATTTCGATATTATTCTCTTCAGCGAATGTTGGATTAACGATAACTCTACTATTAGACAAATCGAAGGTTATACGTCGTATAGCACAAAAAAATATATAAATAAAGCTGGTGGTGTTATCGCCTACGTAAATAATAAATGGTCTCCAAACGTTTCTGAACCAGACATAGCTGACGCAAATTGTTTAATGATAAATATTCCAACCGTTGCCTCAGTCTTGGGTCTTTACCGATCTCCGTCTTTTTCTAATACTGACAACTTTATTTTGTCTCTGGACCAGTTCCTCAACACTGTCAACCGAAAATCGTGTTTCATAATGTCAGGTGATATTAATATTAATATTTTAGAATCAGCAGTAGATAGTCAGCAGGCAACATGTTACTTGGAACTGCTTGCATCGCACGGGCTACTGCCAACTATCAACAAACCAACGCATAACAAAACCTGCATAGACCACATATTCCTCGCAAGTAGGTTTAAGAGCCCTTAATCCTTGGAGCGTTCTCCGATTTCACGAAATAACGCTCGATAGATGGCGTTGGCGCTCGGTACGCGAGCGCCGGCAACGCGACGCGCGTTTCAATGCAGACTAGAATAATCTTGATAGTTTTCAATATAATTTCAAGCAACATTAATTTTAGTGTCATATGATATCATATGGGCACTCTTTATTTTATTGTATATGCACAGTAGTTTTTTTTTTATGTACACTACTACTAAGTGTACAGACTACAGAGTGTACTATAACCCTTGCTCTTTATTCTGTCTCTTTCACACCAATGGAAAATGAAGAAGTTACTAAATGACTGCAGGTATAAATAAAGTATATTAGTGCGATAGAGAGACAGATAGTGTTTCGTTGTCGTATCGTAAACGATTGGCATGTTGGCCACACACTTGCTTAGTGCCTAGCCAAAATACCAATCGTTTGCGTATATTAGTGCGATAGAGAGAGAGTAGTGTTTCGTTGTCGTATCGTAAACGATTGGCATGTTGGCTACGCACCCATGATACCTAGCGAAGAAGCCAATCGATTGCGCATATTAGTGCGATAGAGAGACAGATAGTGTTTCCTTGTCGTATCGTAAACGTTTGGCATGTTGGCTACGCACCCATGCTGCCCAGCCAAGATGCCAATCGTTTGTGCATATTAGTACGAGAGAGAGACAGATAGTGTTTCGTTGTCGTATCGATTGGCATGGTGGCTACGCACCCATGCTGCGTAGTCAAGATGCCAATCGTTTGCGCACATTAGTGCTATAGAGTTTCAGTGTTATTTGAAATCACGTTAGGGTTTGTATTATTATTTTTGACCCGAATGAAGTCCATCCAGGTTCTTATGATGGAGTCAGGAGTTGGTCACCAGAACTCCTAATCTACTCATTATAATTCCATCGTGCTTGGGCTCAAAAGATTTGCCCTGACGAACACCATCGATCTAGATGAGGTCCAGGGTCTCATGACGGAGTCAGGAGTTGGTCACCAGAACTCCCCAGAACTCCTAATCTACTCATCATAACTCCATCGAGTTTGGGCTCAATAGATTTACCCTGATGAGCACCATCAATCTAGATGAAGTCCAGGGTCTCATGATGGAGTCAGGAGTAGGTCACTAGAACTCCTAATCTACTCATTATAATTCCATCGTATTCGAGCTCAATAGATTTGCCCTGACGAGTACCATCGATCTAAATGAAGTCCAGGGTCTCATGATGGAGTCAGGAGTTGGTCACCAGAACTCCTAATCTACTCATTATAATTCCATCGTGTTTGGGCTCAAAAGATTTGCCCTGACGAGTACCATCGATCTAGATGATGTTCAGGGTCTCATGATGGAGTCAGGAGTTGGTCACTAGAACTCCTAATCTACTCATTATAATTCCATCGTGTTTGGGCTCAAAAGATTTGCCCTGACGAGTACCATCGATCTAGATGAAGTCCAGGGTCGCATGATGGAGTCAGGAGTTGGTCACCATAATTCCTAATCTACTCATCATAACTCCATCGTGTTTGGGCTCAATAGATTTGCCCTCACGAGCACCATCAATCTAGATGATGTTCAGGGTCTCATGATGGAGTCCGGAGTTGGTCACTAGAACTCCTAATCTACTCATTATAATTCCATCGTGTTTGGGCTCAAAGGATTTGCCCTGACGAGTACCATCGATCTAGATGAAGTCCAGAGTCTCATGATGGAGTCAGGAGTTGGTCACCAGAACTCGTAATCTATTTATCATAACTCCATCGTGTTTGGGCTCAATAGATTTACTCCGACAAGCACCATCAAATTACCATTATGATGAATAGATTAGGAGTTCTGGTGACCAACTACTGAGTCCATCATGAGACCCTTGACTTAATCTAGATCGATGGTACTCGTCAGGGCAAATCTTTTGAGCCCAAACACGATGGAGTTATGATGAATAGACTAGGAGTTCTGGTGATCAACTCCTGAGTCCATCATGAGACCCTGGCCCTGATCTAGATTGATGGTGCTCGTCAGGGCAACTCTATTGAGCCCATACACGATGGAGTTATGATGAGTAGATTAGGAGTTCTGGTGACCAACTCCTGACTCCATCATGAGACCCTGGACCTTATCTAGATCGATGGTGCTCGTCAGGGCAAATCATTTGAGCCCAAACACGTTGGAATTATAATGAGTAGATTAGGAGTTCTAGTGACCAACTCCTGACTCCATCATGAGACCCCGGACTTTATCTAGATTGATGATGCTCGTCAGGGCAAATCTATTGAGCCCGAACACGATGAGATTATGATGAGTAGTTTAGGAGTTCTGGTGACCAACTCCTGACTCCATCATGAGACCCTGGGCCTCATCTAGATCGATGGTGTTCATCAGGGCAAATCTATTGAGCCCAAACACGATGGAGTTATGATGAGTAGATTAGGAGTTCTGGTGACCAGCTCCTGACTCCATCATGAGACCCTGGACCTCATCTAGATTGATGGTGCTCGTCAGGGCAACTCTATTGAGCCCAAACACGATGGAGTTATGATGAGTAGAGTAGGAGTTCTGGTGACCAACTCCTGACTCCATCATGAGACCCTGGACCTCATCTAGATCGATGGTGCTCATCAGGGCAAATCTTTTGAGCCCAAACACGTTGGAATTATAATGAGTAGATTAGGAGTTCTAGTGACCAACTCCTGACTCCATCATGAGACCCTGGACTTTATCTAGATTGATGATGCTCGTCAGGGCAAATCTATTGAGCCCGAACACGATGAGGTTATGATGAGTAGTTTAGGAGTTCTGGTGACCAACTCCTGACTCCATCATGAGACCCTGGGCCTCATCTAGATCGATGGTGTTCATCAGGGCAAATCTATTGAGCCCAAACACGATGGAGTTATGATGAGTAGATTAGGAGTTCTGGTGACCAGCTCCTGACTCCATCATGAGACCCTGGACCTCATCTAGATTGATGGTGCTCGTCAGGGCAACTCTATTGAACCCAAACACGATGGAGTTATGATGAGTAGATTAGGAGTTCTGTTGATCAGCTCCTGACTCCATCATGAGACCCTGGACCTCATCTAGATTGAAGGTGCTCATCAGGGCAACTCTGTTGAGCCCAAACACGATGGAATTATAATGAGTAGATTAGGAGTTCTAGTGACCAACTCCTGACTCCATCATGAGACCCTGGACCTCATCTAGATCGATGGTGTTCGTCAGGGCAAATCTTTTGAGCCCAAACACGATGGGATTATAATTAGTAGATTAGGAGTTCTGGTGACCAACTCCTGACTCCATCATGAGAACTTGGACTTCATCCGGGTCAAAAATAATAATGCAAACCCTAACGTAATTTCAAGTGAAAATGCGTTTTTCAGAAAATCGCAGCCAAATAACACTAGACCTTACTCATAGTGTTGTGTTCCTGCCGGTGAGTAAGGTTGCCAGAGCTCAACGAGGGGCGGGAGGGGGTTAGGGTCGGCAACGCGCATGTAACTCCTCTGGAGTTGCAGGCGTACATATGCGGGCCGTATGCTTGTTTGCCACCGACTTAGTATTAAAAAAAAAGTAACACTGAAAATCCATCAATAAGCGAGTCTGTTAGGCATACTGTAAAAAATGAACTTTTATTAAGATTTTCTAATCGCAGTATATAGCACTTCTCGGAACTCCGTAGCTGATTACGATCGCAACGAATGCCTGACAATCGAGCACAGGTCCGTCCTCTAAGCGCGCTCCGCGCGGACTGAGAGCGGGGCGTCGCTGCTGCCTGATTTATACGTGTTTTAAAAAAATATAAATTTACGGCAATGTAGGTCCCATAGTTACGATTTTTTTTTATAGGTTAACATAAAGTTACAGTTTGCTATAATATTATTTTTAAAGCAAAATATGCGTACAATTTGCGGAAATAAAATATAATAAAACCCTGTTTTCGCCAAAAAAATGAAGAAAACTCGGAAGGTATTTTATCATTTTTTTCAAATGAATCTTCGATTGTTAATCATTCCAGCCCCTCGTACGAGATATGTTGAATCAAATTGTAGTCATTCATGTACCAAATGATTCTTGTTTATAGCAAAATTAAGAACCGAAACGCCACATCTCACTGCAAAATTTGGAAAAGACTCCCAAAAAACCTCATTAAAAAAGAGGTTTAAAAGAGAAAATGAAAATTTGAACTGTTGGAGCCCCTAGTTTAGGAAACGATTATTTAAGTACGTTATCAGTTTTTGAATAAATACTAATAGTTACGTCGTAATCTTGAATGAAAAAGGAAGCATTTTACAAAATACGCTCGTCTGTAGGAATAAGGACTCTTAATGGCGAAACTATTGTTTGCTCCACTGATCTTACTGACCATGACTTAATTATGATCGGTATCAAAACAGAAAGCCACGTCAGAAAAAACATGATTCAAACACGATCAAGATTAAAAGTTGACTACGATGGACTTTGTAGAGAGCTAGAATGTATTGACTGGTGCCCTGTTATGCAGGCTAGTACCGTTGATGACGCTGCGTCTACGTTCTCAGCTATTATTTCAAACGCCGTCTCAAAAAATTCCAAAATGACTCAAGTAAGCCGCTCTAGATTTTGTATCCAACCTTGGATGACTCCTGGTCTCATAAGGTGTTCAAAGCAAAGGGACAAACTTCATCGCATATCAAGGCAGTTCCCAAACGATGAAATGAAAAAACTAATTTATACAAGATATCGCAACTTTTATGTAAAACTTCTTAGAAATCTCAAGGCTGAACACGAGAAAAAGGAGCTCGTCGCGCACAATAAACCACCTAAAAAACTATGGCAATTAATCAATAAAATCTCACATCGGAATCAAAACCCAAAGCTACCCACAGCGCAAAACTTGTTGAAAATAAGAAACTCAGAAAAGGAGTCCTTGAATGTGTGCAATGAATATTTTTCTTCTATTGGCCAAAATCTGGCCAGCGAAATACTAGCCAAGGAAAATGAAACACAAAGTCTCTAGCAGCTAAAGTTACAGCTAATTCGCCGGCAATCAACTCCATTTACATGTCTCCTACAGATAAATATGAGGTTCTAAACCTTATTAAAAAACTAGACCCAGATAGTTCCCCAGGTTTGGACTATATAAACAACAAAATATTGAAAGTCATTGGCCCTAAAATTGCTGAACCACTTGCAACGATTTTTAATCAAAGTATAGAGAGTGGTATATTCCCTAAAGCCTGGAAGGTCGCGGCTATCATACCGATTCACAAAGGTAATGAGAAAAATGAACCCAGCAACTATCGGCCGATATCACTCCTGGGGTCTTTCTCAAAACTTCTGGAGCGGGTCATTAATAAAAGGGTGATCAATTACCTCGAATCCAATTCCATTCTAACGGATCGACAGTTTGGTTTTAGAAAGGGGTTATCAACAGAAGACGCTGTTATGCTTCTTACAAAGATTGTCTCAACGCATATGGATGAAGGCCGGGCCTGTGTCGGAGTCTTTCTGGACCTAGCGAAGGCCTTCGACACAGTGTCTGTCCCTATCTTACTAAGAAAACTGGAAGCACACGGTTTCCGAGGAAATAGCCTAAAGTGGTTCGAAAGCTATTTGTCGGAAAGAAGCCAACGTATTAAGATAGGTGAACACCTGAGCGACCAGAAACCAGTCTCTTTTGGCGTGCCTCAGGGCAGCATACTGGGACCCACCCTATTTCTATTATATATTAATGACATCTCATTTATACCATTACAAAATGCCGAGATTCTATGTTACGCTGACGACACCGTTATCATTTTTCACGGGAGTTCATGGAAGAACGTCTATGATCATGTTGAGCATGGTATGTCGCTGGTAGCACGCTGGTTGAAGAAGAACCTATTAACTCTAAACACGTCAAAAACTAATTATTTATGTTTTCATAAGACTTCGGCTTCTTCACCTATACCACAGCAGGTGCTTAAAATTCACACCAGTCACTGTATAAATTCTCCAGTTCAAGACTGTGCCTGTGACCACATAACGAGAACGCCCTCAATTAAGTACCTAGGAATTATCATAGATGAAAAACTAAGCTTCAGGGAACATGTGGCTGCAGTTTCTGGCAGAGTTAGAAAGCTGATACACTCTATGAAAATGTTACGAGAGGCAGCCGATTTTCCCTTATTAAGAACTATATATTTAGCACTAGGACAGTCTATAATTAATTACTGCATTCTAGCATGGGGTGGCCAAACCTCTTCTATTCTCCTAAAATTGGAAAGAGCGCAAAAAGCGGTGCTGAAAGTGGCTTTGAAAAAACCAATTACATACCGAACGAATGATTTATACCGCGACGCACAGGTGCTCAGCGTCCGGAAACTATACTTAGCGAGGGTAGCATTGCACGTACATAAAGCGGTTCTCAGCTCATCCAACTACAACAATCTACTAAAAAACCGTATCTTTAAAATCCCAACCACAGCAGTTAATACCAAATTTGCACACCATTTCCCAGTATTTTTGTTCCCCCGTATTTACAATCGTCTAGTAGGGCTATACGTGTTTAAAGAGCACTCCGTTTTCAAGACAAGGAAGCTTCTACTGAAAAACATGATAAGCCTATCTTATGTAGACACCGAAAATCTATTAAAGACGACATCCTAACGAGACCTAAATACACATACACACACACACACACACACACACGCTTGTGCTATAATACAACTTCATTTTTCTTAGCATGTTACGTACCTAGGTCAGAAGTCTTATCTGTTTTTAATTGCTACTTAAATTAATTATATGTATTACTTTTAGAATAAGTACTTACTGTTGCTACTAGCCGCTAATGCTTACAATATGTTAATCTTATTATTTCCTCTACGAGACAGGCTATGCCTAGTGTGGAGGTCAGTATAACATGTAACACTTTTTAAACTTATATTTGTCAAATAAACAATTTGTATTTGTATTTGTATTTGCATAATTTAAACAATAATTGAAAAAATATGTTTTTACCGTATGTTCATTTTTATGTTCATTTTCAAAATAAATCAATGTGCTAAACTTCAAAAAACAAAACCTTAACTCCTCCGATATTCTTAGAAGTGAAGATTTTAATAGGAGTCCAATGAAATGTATGTATTTATTATAAAAATAAACTATAAAAGTACATTACGATACAAGTGCGATAAATAGGATAATCGCAACTCGTTGCTAATTCCCTATTCGCACATGTATCGTACCACGTTTTACAGTAAAGTACCTGGGCGACCGAGCATTGCTCGGTTATAACTATTTATTGTAATATGGTGGTGTATAGGTGATAATCTTATCTACATTTTTTTAATAAATTAAACTTGTCTAAAACAATAAAAATTATATATAAACTTGAACATATAAAAAAAAAGTTAGTCACCGGACGAGATTCGAACCCGTAACACTCGTTTAGCAGTCCGCGTCTTAACCCGCTGGACCAGACGGACAGTGACCGGCAATAAGAAATTAGCAACCATATTCTGCGTCGAAAGAAAAACGCATGAAAACTCGAAAACACGCGTTTTCCCAAACATAAGACTAATCTAGATAGATTGTATACCCCCAAAAACCCCCATATACCAAATTTCAGCGAAATCGTTAGAGCTGTTTCCGAGATCACAGAAATATATATATATATATATACAAGAATTGCTCGTTTAAAGGTATAAGATATGGCCCTTTTTCGATATAATTACGTAATGTCCCAATTATTGCACTAGTGCGGTAAAGTAGCACCATATGTACCGTAAATAAATTTTTCCATTTTTTACATACCTTTGACGAGTATAGAGGCTTCACTGGAATCATTGTCATCGTTGTCGCCATCTCCTGAGCGACTGTCCCACGACCCATTGTAGCTTCGACTGTCAGACGACGTTTCTGTAAAAACACACGCTTAAACACACATGTACAATGAATAAATACCAGTGGCGGATCGTTCAAAGAACTCGATCCCCACCGGCTTGTCTAATGTCAGCCCGTTGAGTACTTTTGCAATCGGTTCATGGAGAAAAGGAAAGAAAAATTAGCTCCGGGTTCTCCACGAATATTTGTGACGCGCCGCCACTGATAAATACGCAAATCTAAGAGAATTTGTAATAGAAGTGGATTGTCAAAGAAAACTTTGTAGCCACAGTAAATTTACTGCCATCTTTTGACACATAATTAAAACTTTTAGAACGCCATTTGGGTTTGATACTTATTCTTTCACTGATATATGTTAAATTTGTTAAATATCAAAAAGTGGCGCGATCTATTAGATCAAAGGCCAAAGGAATTTGATATTTAACAAATTTAACCCTTATGCAGGCCGCACCCATCTACAAGGTTTTCTAAAGTTGAAATTCTAATGGTGCGTATGTGGTCGATAAATCGTACTATGCCTGGAAAAGGGTTAACACATATAAGTGAAAGAATTAAGGATCAAAGTCCAATGGCGTTCTAAAAGTTTTAATCCTGTGTCCAAAGATGGCAGTAAATTTATGTGGCTACAGAGTTTTCTTTGACAATCCACTTCTATTTCAAATTATCTTTGGCAAAACTAAGCCCTGGCATCTCCTCTGTCTGTCGACGTCGTGCCACGATGTTCCAACAGATGGCGTTAGGAAGCTAGAACGCAATTTGATAGAAACCTACATCGCGCTTACAGAGTTTCTAATGTCAGTTACTATAAGTACAACTTCTGTCAGTTGACTTCGGTCTCCAGGCACAACACCCGCCTGGAGAGAGTACTCTCAATTGCCCCTCTCTCTAAATACCACACGTTAAAAAATTAAACAATTTCATGTTTATGGAGTTAACAGCTTGTACAGTCGAGTTTCATATATATGTATACATTCTGTCACCTTAATGCGATGGATTAAGTTGAAGAAATATACACCTTGTTTTTTTTATTTCCGTTAAATTCAAGGGAGCATTCCTGAGCTTAAATTAAGTAACTTTCTCAAAGACACCAGTATTCTAATTAACTCCATTCCGGAGATAATCAATCATTTATTTTTATCTTATAAGGCCCTTACAAGCTTATACACTTGCCTTAGGGCCAGTTTACATATTAATTAGTGTTCAGTACGAGATCATACATTTGCTACTAAACGTAAGTACTATCTCGGACGATTGATGTTCAAAATGACGTTGATATGTCACAGTTTTCAATTGTTTCGTTGTTCAAATGTTTGGTTGAATTAAATGTAATGCCCGTATTACAACAATGCTATATGCAACATTTAATTACTTTTTATAAAAAATAAATAAAAAAAGATTTTTTTTTTCTGAAATTAACTATGCCATTTGATTTCCTTAAACGTACTTACCCATAGCCCGGAGTTAACGAAATTCAATAAAAACACGGTGTATACATATTTATGAACTCTGCTATAGCTCACGACAACAAAAACCTCACAAAAATTGCTTGTTTAAAGCATCGATTCATCGACTTACCGCTCGGCGCTCGGTCCATGAGCAGTCCTTGCGCGACCAGGGAGGGCGTCGGGGTGTGCGCCACGCGGTACGCCCGCGTGGACGGGGCTGTGCTTATGTTGCTCGACGTTATAACTGCTAGGGTGCATTCCTGTACAAAACGGACAAACGAAATAAGGGAAGATTCGATTACATTTTATCAAAGAGAATTTGAAATAGAGGTGTATTGTCGAAGGAAACTTTGTAGCCACATTTATTTGCACACCTTTGAGATTCACTTTGTAGCCTCTATTTCAAATTCTCTTTGAATTTATATAAGCTTACACATAAGCCACCTACCGAGACCCAGAAGCAATACTTTCTGAATTTTGAACTTTCCGTTACTCTATAAATGTTAAAAATAGATTTGGAATCATCAGCTCGCGTTGACCCGGCATTTTGCCACGGCTCATGGGAGCCTGGGGTCCGCTTGGCAACTCATCCCAAGGATTGGCAGGCAGGCACCAGTTTTTACGAAAGCGACGGTCAGAACCTTTCAACTCAGAGGGCTAACTAGGCGTTATTGGGATTAGTCCGGTTTCGTCACGATGTTTTCCTTCACCGAGAAGCGTGGTAAATATGAAATAATGTTTCGTAAAACTCATTTGTACGAGCCGGGGTTTGAACCTGCGACCTCCGGATTGCAAGTCGCACGCTCTTACCGCTAGGCCACCAGCGCTTTTATATGTTTAAATATATTTTGGAATATGTATTAAAATTTGTGTACGGAGTCTCAGGAGGTTAACTTCAGTTACATATAAATAAATTCGTCTTACAGGAAAACAACTAATCGACGATTCTTATCTTAAATATGAAAAGGGTGAAAGCAGGTAATGAGACAAAAAATAGGGTTTATTAGTTTTTGTTGTTTAGGCTAAACTTCGCCTCCCCATAAAGATAACCAATAGCCGGTCCACACAGAGCGAGCATACGCGCGAGGCAATTTCCTCACGCACAAACTGGCCAGTGTAGACGTACCTCGGCCGCTGCGGCGCGCGTTTTCCTCGCCTAAACGCGCCGCCTCGACCGAGACACGTCTACACTGGCCGGTATGTGCGCGAGGAAATTGCCTCGCGCGTATGTTCGCTCTGTGTGGACCTGCCTAATTAGGATGCATGTAGGATTCCTTACCTTAGTTTGCAAATGCCGACCGTCACAAAGACAATGGACGACATTAAACTTCACCTGAGCTAACCTTTTCTTTCGTCACCCACTTTTTTTAAATGTCATACTATTGGTCATCACTTTTGTGTTATCGCCTCACCGCCTGCAAGACGTTTAAAAGATTTTCGCCCTTAAGGTGGTTCACCGCGAATGTCCCTGATTATACCTTACAGCATTTTTACTAAGGTACGACTTTGCAAAAACTCAAAAACTGCTTAATCGATCCTATTCGTTACAGTTTCAATTTCTTGACTAAGCCCTATAAATGGATTTGCTATTCTGCCCACAAAATCGAGTTGACGAATGTACTATTAATCAACAATGTACTTACATCGTCCATATCGACCGCACAAGAATGTCCAACGGTAGTGAGCAGGGTGACTTGGTGCGGCCGCGGCGGCGCGAGCGGCGCGGCGTACAGGTGCCTCTCGAGAGGCGTCTCGCGGAGACCGACGAAGTACACCAAGCTGCGGGTCTCGTCTACCTGTGGCAATGATTATATGTAGACATCGACCATACCTCTTCGTCCTCGCGTTGTCCCGGCATTTTGCCACGGCTCATGGGAGCCTGGGGTCCGCTTGACAACTAATCCCAAGATTTGGCGTAGGCACTAGTTTTTACGAAAGCGACTGCCATCTGACCTTCCAACCCAGAGGGTAAACTAGGCCTTGTTAGGATTAGTCCGGTTTCCTCACGATGTTTTCCTTCACCGAAAAGCGACTGGTAAATATCAAATGATATTTCGTACATAAGTTCCGAAAAACTCATTGGTACGAGCCGGGGTTTGAACCCCCTCCGGATTGCAAGTCCCATGCTCTTACCGCTAGGCCACCAGCGCTCATACCGTCAATGATATATACAATATGCAAAAAAAAAACAAAATTAATTCTGTTCTGTGACGGTAATAGTTACTTGTTTTATAAGGGGACAATGTTTTTGTTTAACCCCTCGTGCTAATATTGATACCCGAGCAAGCGGAATATTCTTGAGCGTTGCGAGGGTTTCAAGGCACGAGGGTTAAACAAACTTTGCCTCCGAGTGAAACACAACATTTTTTACCACACCAACGCGAGGAAAATAAAAACTATGAAATACCAAAAAAAAAAACAATTCAAATCCAAATGAACGTAATTAAATATTTATCATCCAAAGTCATCATTTTAAAGTCAATTCTACCAGCTAACATAAGGAAACGACTCAAAATTTGCATCTGATTACTTTGCCACACATGTAGGCCTTTACCAGTTGGTGTGGTGAAAAATTACATTTTACATTTAGATACGCTGTTTTGCCGTAACAGAGCAGAATTCAAGCAACGAACCAATATAAACATATATACAAGGTGCCCACGAGGAACCCGAGAGATTTTAACCACGCATTTCTAAGTTCAAACAAGGAAAAAATGTCACATTAGTTTTGGTCAATTTCACACAAAAAAATTTTTTTAAAAACTATCTAAAAAACAATTTGACCTTTTTTTTGTAAAACCTACTTTTTGCAAAGTGTTACTTGTCACTATGGAAGGTAGAGGCAAGAAACAGAAACTCCTTAGACAGAATTGTTGCAAAAGTATCCAGCTGTCAGTTATAAATAATAGTTTCAAATATCTATAATATATATAAATATATTATTGACGGAGTGAAGTGCGCTGTCTATATGATTAGATTTTTATCTCAAGTATTCTAGGTATTGTAGCGCCACCTATCTTTGGTCTTTTGTCGGACACTTTTTGATATATGGAGATTTTGTTCCTTGCCTCTACCTTCCGTACTTGTCACTTTTTGACAGCTATCAATAAGGATATTTGGAGTAGGTCCCATCATAAAGGCGTTTTGCACTAAGTTAATTTTTTTTCTGTAAGTGGCTTTATCCCTGAAAATAGGCGAATTCTCGAAGGGGGCCTCAACCCTACCAAGACACAAGTTTGCGCGTTTACCGCAAAAAAGTTAGTTTGTCGTATCACCTCGTTTTGAGAGCACTCCCCTGACAGCCACACCCGGTATCGGAATCCTTGGCGTCGACATCTCGAGTGAAGTCCAGTTCCGCGGCCATCTAGAGGTAAGGCTAAATTAGCCTCAAAAAAGCTCGGTGTGCTCAACAGATCGAGACAGTATTTCACACCGGCCCAACGCCTACAGCTTTATAAGGCGCAGGTGCGCCCGCACATGGAATACTGTTCTCATCTATGGGCAGGGGCACCCCAGTACCAGCTTCTCCCTCTGGACCGCATCCAACGAAGAGCGACTCGAATCGTCGACTGCCAGTGTATTTCGGATCGGCTTGACTCCTTGGCGCTGCGTAGAGATGTGGCCTCGCTCTGCATTTTCTATCGCATGTACAAAAGGGGGTTCTCCGAGGAATTGTTCGGATTAATCCCTGCCGCTTCTTTTCGCCATCACCCTACGCGACAACATTTCCATCCTCACCACTTAGATGGTTGGCAGTCCTCAACTGTGCGTTTTTCCAGGAACTTTCTGCCTCGCACTGCTAAACTGTGGAATTTCCGGACCGATACGACCTTCAAACCTTCAAGAAAAGAGCGTACTCCCATCTTAAATGCCGGCAACGCACTTACAACCCCTCTGGTGTTGCAGGTGTCCATGGGCGGCGGTAATCGCTTACCATCAGGTGATCCGTCTGCTCGTTTGCCTCCTCTACCATAAAAAAAAGGGGGTAGGGGTCGAAAAGTTGCCGAAAATACCTCGCGTGATTTGTGCTCAAGCCCTCGGCCAACCGGCCTGCTCTGTGTTACTCTAGTATTATTTGGCGTATCTTCTCGCTATTGTGGCGCCACCTATTTAAGAGCAATTCCTAGCTGAGCAACTTTTCAAATCTCGAATTTTTGAAGCTATGTTTCTGTCGCGCTGCGGTGGGCGGGAGCGGGAGCTATCTAAGTGTGAGTGCGCGCACACAGATACGAGACGCGAGCGCCCGCTCATTGCGCGCCGGCCGGAATTCATCCTGCGCTGCCCGACACAAGTTGTTTTTGATGTTATCACATAATATTGTTTTTAATTATTATTTTAACGACAAGTTTGGCCTAGTGGGTAGTGACCCTGCCTACGAAGCTGATGGTCCCGGGTTCAAATCCTGGTAAGGGCATTTATCCGTGTGATGAGCATGGATATTTGTTCCTGAGTCATGGGTGTTTTCTGTTTATTTAAGTATTTATATATTATATATATCGTTGTCTAAGTACCCTCAACACAAGCCTTATTGAGCTTACTGTGGTACTTGTCAATTTGAGTAATAATGTCCTATAATATTTATTTATATTGATTATTTATTTATTATATTATACTGTATCTAGTAATTAATTCAGATAAAGACTACGAAAAAGAATGAGGTCCTTGCTTCGGTCGTCGTACCTATCCGTGACAATAAGTTGGGTGTGATCATGGTGTGTTGGGAAATTTTGTAAGTAGGTATGGTTAACCTACAATCTAAATAGTAGTAGTAGTACGATGGGGCTAAACTTGTGCCGTCTTATTGAAGAACGTATCGCAATGACAATCTGGGTAAGGTATGTTGGGATAATGCCGGACAATTTGGGGACCAATTGAGAGAACTCGCGATTTTTTTTTTCTAGATCGTGTCAGATTCTTGAAGTACAGAGCAAATCGTTAAATAATAACCGTAGATTCAGCCTAAATTTTGGTAATCTTCAATATATAAAGGTTTTAGTTTTGTACACGTGTAAAGATGAAACATACTTTTTTTAGGGTAACGAGTGTTTTGCCATCAAGGGGTAACATCGGATGGTGAATAAAACTTTGGTTTGGTACTAAAATAAAAAATTGGTTTAAATGGAAAGAGAATAAGGTATCACAAAGAAATAGGTCCGGAGTTTAGCCTTCTCCTACGTATATAAATTGCAGCCAACAATACAAATTTAAAAGTTGTCAGCGAATGTTCTATTTTTCGTATTTTTGTATACGATCTTAACCCTGATACAAACATTTGGTAAAATTGTGGCTCTCAAACTTTGATACTTATGTCATAAGGCAATTTGATAAGTAAACAATGTGCTAACAATTGCGATTTTGACGGTAAAATATTGCAATTATATATATAGTTGATATACAATTTTTTTTTGGATAAAATATATAGGAAAAGAGAGCCCTCTTGAAACATTTTAAGGAAACTAATTTCGAAGTGCTATCTCTATTTTGTATCCGAAACTAACTATATATGTGTGCGTTCACATCTACGTATGCATCCGTATGTGTAGGTACTTTCATACTACATAATATTAGGTCTACTTCGGCGGTATACATGTTAGTTTTTTGTTTGATTTCTTGTAACTTTCATAGTTTTTCTGTTTACAAGATATTAAACAAAATACTAACTTGTAAGCCACCCAAGTAGACCTAATGTTATATAGAAAGATTTTAAAAAGAATGGAATAAAGAAAACAATACAAAAGTAAACAGAAACATAAGCACAGGTAAACAACATGCGGTCTAATCGCTAAAACGCAATCTCCAGGCAACCTTTGGGCAGCGGAAATTAAAAAAATTACATTGTCAGTAAGTAGGTGTACATACACATACATACAAAATAGACTACCTAAATCTTTTCCTTTTGATTTACCGTCGCGTTGGTACTGGATAATAATAAGGGTACGAAAGTGTGATCAAGAAAACAATAAATGTGATAATTAAGTAGGTAAATTGAAGAAAATTTAAAATTTGACCTACACTGCTGTTTTTTAAATGGGTAAAGATCGTATTGTTTCTTTCCGATCTTTACCTGGAAGGGTCAAAATTGGATATTGGTCTACAGCAATCCTAGGTCTGTTTTTGATTGGATTGTTTTATAAATAAACATCTAAAACGAAATTATACATTAACACAATTACAAAAACAAACACATTTTCATCACAATACACAAAATTAATTACAGGGCCTGGACCCGGGTATGTCCTAAAACTACGTCAAAAAGAGAGGTATGGGCACTGTGAATGTCATCTCGCCTTGTGTGGTGGGGCACAGCACAGCGGATGTCATTCCAGATCTAGAGCAGAGCCCAACTGGGGAAGTACCTCCACCTTACAGAAAACCGCAGCCAAATAACACGAGACCCTACTCATAGTGTTGTGTTCCTGCCGGTGAGTAAGGTTGCCAGAGCTCAACGAGGGGCGGGGGGTTAGGGTCGGCAACGCGCATGTAACTTCTCTGGAGTTGCAGGCGTACATAGGCTACGGATACTGCTTACCATCAGGCGGGCCGTATGCTTGTTTGCCACCGACGTAGTATTAAAAAAAAGGGCGAAGATCGGATACACGAAATTTACCTTGCTCTATGTGATTGCGCATAGCACAAGCCCGATATCCCTGAGTGGCGCTGGGACACTGGCAGTCGAGGCAATGAAATGGCATCTTACACAATGTTGCCAACATTAAAAAAGAAAGCCAAATTAGGGAGAAATGAATTTGCTACGTTCTTCACCCACATCCGGTATTATCCCAACATACCTTAATCGTTGAACCGCCGCATTTCAAAATGGCCCTTATTTTGATATCGGCTAGCCGTAATGTACCTAAATTTGCTATCTAGTGGTTTACTTGTGACGCACAAGTGTGAGCAATGCAAGACAATCAAATTGTTAATGGGTACTTATGATGTTTTAATCACAATAAGCAGGTTGTACCTATTATCCTACTTAGCTTTGTTTACAGGCCTTTAATAGTAAACATAACTAAACATAAGCACTACATGACCTGCAATGTAAAAAGTACAAAAAAACGGTTTGAAGTGACAGACCATTACGGGTACATTTTAGAATAGAATAGAATATAAATCTTTATTACGAAACCATGGTACATAATAGTTGTTACATTAAAGAGTGTGAAAACACATGGCACCCTTTTCTTAGAACTACGTGGTATTTTGGTTATATTACGGCGATCGACTGTTGGTTGTTGGTGTATTTCTCATTTTAACCATTAACATGTTATGCCCATTACTATGCCTTCTGTGTACGTATATTTAGAAACTGTCTCCGCCTCTAATTCGTGCGATAAGGACAACTGCAGCTCGGACTAAAATTCACACGCAAAAAACTCAAAAATCGAGGTTTCGCTCTCGACTGTTTCCTCCTCCAAAACGCAATCAATCTTTATGAAATTTTGGAAACTGCAAGAGGAAGAAATAATCTATGCCGCTATGTTTTGATTTTTTGGATATTTTTTGTCATATTTGTATACTGTGCCTTTTTTTACAGCCAATTCAATTGAGCCGTTTTTGCGATTTTCGAGGCGCTGTATCTTTCTTCAAAATTAAATAATCCAAAAAAGCAAAACATAGCGGCACAGATATTGATGATATTGATCTTATTTGAAAAAATCACTGCTCTAGGTTGAAAATCCAGGGAGGAATCAGTCGAGAGCGTTTGTATGGATAAATCGCAACTAGGAATTCCTCTTAACGCCTTTTGAGAGACACTTTTTCATACACATTTTTTTTTCTTACCTCTACGCTCCATATACTATAGTTCGTTTTTTTTGCATTAGAAATAAGGTAAACAATCTTGAAATGCCTTTTCATTAAAACACGCTTTGTTAAAATCAGTAATTACGAGTATTATGAAAGGAAAAGAATGTCAATAATTGTATATGATTTATAATTGTGGCATATTTTTCAAGTGTTTTTCAATGAAATGACACGTCAAAATCGCTATAAAAAAAAACAAAGTATATCACGTCTAAAAATTTCGATACGGACAGTGCCAAAAATATGTATACACTACCTATACGGGTATATGGGATACAGTATATGGGAAATAAGGACGTGTATACATATTTTTGACACTTTGTCCGTATCGATATTTTCAGACATGACTGCACGAATCTCTCAACAAAAAGCCAAGTACTTACCCATATTTTCCTGCCAAGGACCTCCCACTCGCCAGCGGTGATGGGTTCCTTGCTAATAATATTCGGTCCGATTGCTAGGTTCTCTTCTTCAGTTATCATTTCCATTACGCCTGTAAAGATGGTGGAATCTTTAGTTACGTTTAATATTGAATAATATTTTTTTAACCATAAATGCAGTTATTAGCGCGTGGACCCGCACACTGAACGAGCGTCGCGCGAGGAAATTTCGCCGAGGCACGTCTACATTGACCGTTTTGTGTGTGAGGAAATTGCCTCGCGCGTATGCTCGCTATGTGGATCCGCCTATTCTCATGAAAAAATAACTAATTTGACAATTATACTCTGTATCTTTAGGTATTTAAACAAAAGTAAACAAACAATTTGTACATTTTAGGGTAGTTATAACATTTATTGGTTAACCAACCAAATACAAAACCGCCTGGATCTGTGACTGAACGACCTGACTTCAACCTACGATCATGACATCATGTAATGTTTTCAATTTCATCTACCCTCAACTGGCTTAAGGAGCCACTTGAGGGTAGATTTTGTTTACTTCTATTTAACGCATTCACTGCCAGGGGGCGTCGCCTAGGAACAAACTTGTATGACGGTGAACGCATATATGCGTCGATGGCAGTGAATGCGTTAAATACCTCAAGAAACAAGAGTGTAGTCAATCAGTCAGTAACTTATTAAACCTTTGACCAAAGACGACAAATGACGTACGCGGGCACAGCCCATTATCAACCTTCGTGCATTCCGACAAGGTTCACGACAAAACAAAAATTCAGTGGCAATAATCTGGATGCATAATACAGTCAAAGAATTTAATATCCGTACCATATCGTGTGGCGCCTTTTCTGTGCCAAGACACATGGCGTATTAATTTAAAAAAATGTTTTTATTAAATTAAGTTTGCATGTTTTTATTTTACACTTTTCTTTTTTGTTTGTTTTGATGCTAATGCCATGTATGTTGTGGGTATGAATAAAGAATGTATCTATCTATCTATCTATCGTACCTGGTCACAGTGACAATTATGAAAGTCGCTAGGGACCTCATACCATTGTCACCGTGACAAGGTACGAAATGGTTCCGGCGGTCCTCTTGCTATCCTATCCTCAGTCTAAATATATAAATATAAATAATAGTACATTATTGCAGAGGCCGGGAATGGGCAGTTCGTGGATGAGTTTCGATTCGCTTCGCGTCGTCCGACAAAGAAGACGAATCCACGAATTGCTGTTCCTGCCGAGGCATATATAGTGCTTAAATGTAAAAGTGTGCTGTAAATCATGTAAAATAAGCATAACTTAAGCATCAACCAGCACTCAAATCGAACCTTCACATCAAAAACAATATCCCTCTTTCATTATTTTTAAACAGTGTTAGGTACAACTTATTCTGCCATTCAATATTCGTTCCAGGGATCGGAACCGGTTTTTTTGAAAAACTTTGAAATAAACATATATTTCGGTTTATTTTATACTCCAAATATAATCTTCGAAACCCAGCGAAGGCCGAAGGCCGAGCTCCGCGTAGGGCCGAAGGCCCGGAGCGTCCCATTGGATCGCCCAAGCACGCGAGGCCGAAGGCCGAGCTGCGAGAGTGCGGCCCAAAGCGAAAGTACAACCGCATTACCTTTCCCCTTTGGAAAACAAATATTCTTTATACTAAAAATAGCGGCAGTACATTTATAGAGCGAACCGGTTACAAGTTAACTGTCTTAATAAGCGAAGCGGCGGGCCGAAGGCTCGACGCTGAGCTTCGAAACCCAGCGAAGGCCGAAGGCCGAGCTGCGAGAGTGCGGCCCAAAGCGGAAGTACAACCGCATTAACTTTCCCCTTTGGAAAACAAATCTTCGCGTCGAGGCTATCGAAGGCCGAGCTCCGCGTAGGGCCGAAGGCCCGAAGCGTCCCCTTCGAGGCTCGCCAGCCGGGAAGTTGGACCTTAAACACGACCCAATAGTAAAAGTGTCTTAAGCCCGTGTGCCGTAGGCCCGACGTGAGCTTGTCAAGACACTTTTACTATTGGGTCGTGTTTAAGCTCCAACTTCCCTTCGACTCCCAAAGTAATTATATTGCGAAGGCCGAAGGCCGAGCTGCGAGAGTGCGTGCTCGCACGCGGACCATTCTTTGCAAGCAAAAGTACAACTGCTTTACCTTTTCCCTTTGGAAAACACAAACTTTTACACCTGAACAACAGCAACAACAACAAACACTACAACAACAACATAAACAACAGTACCAACTACAAAACAACAGTACCACGCACACCAGTACCAAGCAAAACTCTAACTGCTTTACCTTTTCCCTTTGGAAAACAAACTTTTACACCTAAACAACAGCACCAACTACAACAACTCATTAACAACAACATAAACAACATGACAAACAACAAAACAACAAACTACACGATATTATTAGATTGCCCAATTAGAAATGAAATAATTAATAAAGAACGAAAAAATACCGTTTTCGTTCCCATACAAAAATACCGGTTTTCGATTCCTGATTCGTTCATTCAATATAATCGTGCAATATAAGCTGTAAGTGCACGCATGAGATCCATAAAAAAATATAAGTCATAAAGCTCAATAAAGCTTGTGTTGTCTAGACGACGATATACATAATAATTAGATATAGTTATATACTTTAATATATTGAAAACATCCATAATACAGGAACGAATATCAGTAATCAACACACAAATATATCGTCATACAGTCTGCCTCAAGTTTTTTTTTTTTTTAATTTAATTTAATTTAATTCATAAACAAACTTGTACAAAAGAATTCTTAAAAAACTAATTTCATAAGCAAAAACTTGTACAAAAGGATTCTTAAAAGTTATTTACACAATGACAGGCATATACTTACTTCTCACTCTCTCTGGCGGTCCTCTCGCTATCCTACACGTGCAAGTGCCCAGTCTGCTCAGAACCCCATATAAACCGGATCGTGCCCGGTTCTAGTGTAGGTAGGAAGTGGAGTATGTCGTGCACGTTGATCCATATGTCACTGGTTACTGGTAGATGACTGACAGGGACAGTAAACTTACTTCTCACTCGCTCTGGCGGTCCTCTTGCTATCCTACACGTGATGAGGTAAAGGTGCAAATGCCCGGTCTGCTCAGAACCCCATATAAACCGGATTGTGCCCGGTTCTAGTGAGGGTAGAAAGTGGAGTATGTCGTGCACGTTGATCCACACGTCCGGCGCTGTCTCTTGGACTAGGATTTGTATTGGCTGGAACAAGGGAATTTTTTAAGTTATTTTGTACAGTCGCGGACAGTTTTAAATGATTCACGGTTAGTTTCACTAGATTTAAATCGACCGGGATATGAAAAATGGATGGTTATTGGGGATGGTTTGTTTGTGTAAAAAACCATTGATATACGAATTAAACACGCGTAGTGACACTGTGAGTGTAGTGTGCTCGGATAGACCAAAAAGTGTGGACGCGCCCAGTGGTAACGTTGAGAGCGAACGCAGCCGACGTGCACGGATGAGGGTAGACCATGCGCGGTCGACACAATGTGGACACCCACCCGCTATCTACAGTACCCATGGACAAGAGGCATGTAACTGCGTCGCAATATCGGGAGATCAAAAATAATATAAAAGGTAATCACGTTTTATATCCCGGTCGATTTAAGTCTAGTGGATCCCCACTATTTTTGTTACACCTCTAGTTCGCATATCATTTTCATCTAACCATAGACAATGACTATGAAAAGTACAGATGGCGCTGATCAGTTTTTGTTACGGTACATCTCTCTGACACAATAAAATTTCATTTAGTACGTACTATCACAGTTCATGAGATACCGCCTGGTGACAGACGGATGGACAGCGGAGTCTTAGTAATAGGGTCCCGTTTAGGTAAGGGAACGGAACCTTAAAAAACCGGCCAAGTGCTAGTCGAACTCGCGCACCGAGGGTTCCGTACAAACCTGTAGGTATATATTATTATATGATGTAACTAAAAATTTACGGTTTTCGCAATGTTTCCTTTATCTGTGCTATAAGACGTTACTTAGTATGTACCAAATTTCAAGATTCTGAGTTCACGGGAAGTACCCTGTAGGTTTTGATTTCCTTGCGAGTGTCGAAAATTTGCGGCATAAACGGCTGTATCTTTGATTGCGTTGGCTAGTACAGTAGACTTGAGTATTTGATATAAATTCTAGCTTGATACCTCCACGCGTTCCTGAGGAAAAGGGTCTTGGCAGACAGACAGACGGACGGACGGACAACAAAGTGATCCCATAAGGGTTCCGTTTTTTCCTTTCGAGGTACGGAACCCTAAAAACGAAGTATAAATACCTGTTCGGGGTGTTCGTGCGCGGCGTGCGGCGCGCGCGGCGGCGCGGCGGGGTAGTGCGCGGGCGAGCAGAACTCCCGCACGGGGATCAGCGCTAGTTCCAGTCTCTGCTGTTTACGGTCTAGTAGTTGCACCCACACGCTGTAAGAGAGATATATTGTATGTTTTTCATCACAGTTGCTCGAAAAAGATCCTATTTCATGCAGGTATACTGAAGAACAAAGGCATGTATTGTTCCCGCGGGAGTTATGGATTCTGAAAAAAAGCTATAGCTCCCTCGGGAGTTATAATTTTTTTATTATTGTCACTAATTCATACGAACCAAGTAGATATAAATGAGTTTTAATTTTAAAATGTTGACGTTTACGATTTTTATATTTTTTGTTAATGTTTTAAAATATTTAATTTGATTAATTTAATAGCTGTTTATAATATTTCTACAGAATTTTCAATCGTGGCTGAATACCGGATAGGGTCTGTGCCCTCGATGCCTAACCTGTCAAAGAATGACAATATGGCAGCCGAATGTTTGAAATGTCACCGTATTTAGGAATTATTCGCTTAAAATTTAGTTGTTTCTTCGCAAGTGCGATGAAAAACATTGTGTATAACTCCGGGGTAAAAATATTGCAAGCTCGAGTCTTTAATGCACTCCAGCCTACGGCTGTCATGCACGTAGTGATTATATGCTCTTTGTGTCATGCATCTAAATAAATAAATAATTAAAAATCATTTATTTCAGACTAGGACCTTTATTAGTATATACATGGTTAGTAAACATTAAAAACAAATCTCTAAATATCTAAAGACCTCGTTTGCAAAATTTCATTTACCCCCTTCGTTGCACAAAGTACTATAAGACTCCTATTTATTAAAATATGAAAATAGATATAGTTCTACAAGACGTGTATGTCCTGAATGCATTTTCTCTATTTATACGTCTCTATACCCATATTTAAACTAAGGGGCCTTTTTTACTAAACTGTTTTTTTTTACATAATAGATATACAGATCTTATAGACTCCGAAGCATGCTAAGTGGCTTAAGTAATTTGGACGCTATGATTATTTTGCAGTGAGTAAGTGTTGCATAATGGTTATTATAGTTGCCAAAATCGTTGTGTAATGAATATTTCAGTTCAGTTAAAAATGTCAGAGCATCCAACGAGATATATCTCTACCTTCATTAAAATATTACTTACTAATCCCCCCAAGGCGTCCATCCGACGCGGGCCAAATATTCGAACCAGGGGAAGGTCTCCTTCAATGACTGCCGGAGGTCGAACCACCGGATATCCGTCACCTCCACCGCGTCGTTCGTGTTTTCTGACGCTGCAAAAAAATAATTTTAAATGATTTTTATTTTATTTTTTATACCACGACGGTGGCAAACAAGCATACGGCCCGCCTGATGGTAAGCAGTCACCGTAGCCTATTACTTTTTTTTTGACTTTGCCTGCTGTTCACTAGCGAAAGAGTGGACTGTATGTCGAAAAAAAAAGGGGCGATAGGGAATGAAATTTAGGGGTCGGTTGAGCAAGAAAGTTGTGTTGCGATAAAATTAAATTACTGAGTTGAGCTTGAGTGTAAAAGAACAGTGTAGGGCGAAGTTACCTTCCAGTCCGAAATCGTCGGTCGCCGCTGAAGACCGCTGGTGGCGATTCCGGCTGTCCTTGTCGCAAGCTAAAAGTAAGCTTAGAACCGTTACCTTGAGTCATCCAACTTAGACCTCGGATTTTCCACTTCACGGATGTGCACGGCGTCCTTCGGCTACACAACACTGATACTAATAATGTTACTGGTAGCAGTGCTTTGGGTCAACGCGAAAATAATAACGAGAATAGCGGAACGATGTGATCTAGTGGTAGGTTCGTCACACACTGGCTCTGTCAACTGTATGACAGGGCAACAGTTTATTTTTTGAATATTTGAATGTCAACTGTGACATGGTGTTGCCACAGTGAATACAGAAAGTTATTTATTAAGGCCTAACTGAACACCTGCATAGATGTCCAATGTCCATTATCACCCAATATTACTTCCGTACTTTGAACAACAGTCTCGTTCTTTTAGGGGATGAATTCCGTTATATAGTCATATCATATTTCAGGTTAGAAACGATCCATGTTCTACATACATTGTAGATGTTTCTCCTTTGACAAACAGATAAACCTTTTAGATTTATAACATGTATTAATAGCATTTGTATGTGATTTTTGTATTGATTCCTTATTTATTTGTTCAGTATAAATCAAGTACAAACATTTATATAACGACTGCTAGGGATCTCATATCTTCTATTGTCACTGAGATGAGGTAGGTATTGGTAAGTATTTTTTGACCTTACCGTACCATACCTGACCATAACTAAAGCGTGCGACTTCCGGATGTCGCGGGTTCAAACCCCGGCTCTTACCAATGAGTTTTTCGGAACTTATGTACGAAATATCATTTATTGACTTTTCGGTGATGGAAAACATCGCGAGGAAACCGAACTCATCCCAATAAGGTCTAGTTTACCTTCTAGGTTGGAAGGTCAGATGGCAGTCGCTTTCGTAAAAACTAGTGCCTACGCCAATTCAAGGGATTAGTTGCCAAGCGGACCCAAGGCTCCCATGAGTCGTGGCAAAATGCCGGGACAACGCGAGGAAGATGATGACCATACCTCATACCTCTGAGAGTATCACTAAAGGGTCAAAAAATTACCCTGCATGAAATGCAATGGAATGTTCCCATTTGACCCGCCCCACGCGGCCGTCGCCATACATGAGGCAGGGAATATAGGAATGATTCATATGAATGCATCAATTCCCATCCGTTCCCGGCGGGGACAAATGGGGATACACCAATGCAATACTTTAACAAAGACCGGTCTGGCCTAGTGGGTAGTGACTCTGCCTATGAAGCCGATGGTCCTGGGTTCGAATCCCGGTAAGGGCATTTATTTGTGTGATGAGCACAGATATTTGTTCCTGAGTCATGGGTGTTTTATGTATTTAAGTATTTGTATATTATATATATCGTTGTCTGAGTACCCACAACACAAGCCTTCTTGAGCTTACCGTGGGACGTAGTCAATCTGTGTAAGAATGTCCTATAATATTAATTTATTATTCTCTTTTTTAATATTAGGTCTTAGGTAAGGCATTTTAAAATACATTTTATATACATATAAACACATTATAAAAAACCTAACCTAGGGTGCCGCCAGCAGCGGGACAGGGCCCAAGCTGCCGGTGGTCAGGGCCGCAGAGAGAGGAACCGGCGGACTATCCGCGCCGTGTCCAAGATCACCGCCTTCTGCATCTGACCCTTGATCCAACCACCTAGCGAGAGTCTCTCAAGGTGTTGGTCGAGACTCTTCGCTATGAGATCTTTATTAATTTATTATTATTTATAATACTTACATTGTGAGTCAGAGTTGCCTTCGTAGTAATAATCGAGGACCGTGGGCGAAGCCTTCTGCAGCTTGAAGGTCACCAGACGCAATATTGACTTGGCATTCGGCGTGCCCGCTCTTGGGAATCTGGGGACAGACACAACATAGATAAAGATTTTAGCATGACTGAAAAAAAACTTTATAGGGCTGTATCTCCTAAACCGTGCGTCGTAGCTCAAAAATAATCAAATTTTCGTTCCCCTTTGAAGCCATGAAATAATGTTTAATAAACACAAAAAAGAAAAAAAAGACAAAAAAAAGAAAAAAAAAGCATAATGGCAAAATTTTGCTTATAGGTTTTTTAAGGTTGAATGCCAAGACGTGCTATAATTTAACGTTTAAAAACAAAAGAAGGTTGCCTTACAGGCCTAGGTGTGTAAGGCTGTATGAAATGCCTTTACATATCATCTTCACTCATCGCACCTGATATGTGGTATTTCCGGACCTAATTTGAAGTAAGTCATGTCAACATTTCATTACAAGTTTGAGAAAAAGAAGTTAAAGTACGTCTTTGATTCTTACCTGAATTCCTCTACATCTCCACTACTGGACTGTGAGGAAGGGAAACTGAATATCTTCACATTACTCTCATCTACCTCTTCGTACACTATCCTGAACACATCATCTAAAACAAAATGAAAAACAGGTTAAACAAAGGTATACTGGAAAGTAATACAAAATATTTGTCACAAAGCTTAAGAATAAAGATCAAAATATTCTTTATTCCAGTACCTAAGTATTATTATTACACATCGGTTGTAAATATGCATACGGCTCGTTAATGTTAAGCTGATGATAAGCGGTTACCATAGCTTTATGGCACCTGTATAAATGAATTACATGTGTATGACTGCACGAATTGGTGCCGTGACCAGTATACACCAATCGGCCTTATACAAAAAGTTCTCACCGTCTGAGCAAGGTTGCCACCAGAATCCCGTATATCGTGAGAACTCCTCCTGAGTCACATAGCACGGCACTCCGGCTTGCCTGGGGTCGTCGCTTAATCTGTGAACAGATAAATAATTAACTTACAAGAAGACAAATACCGTACATTATCTGCAAGCCGATTTATATAGTACATCGGCCTGTAAAGTAAGACCTCGGCTTCGCTTCGGCCGTCAAACATGTGATCGAAGGCTTTCTTATTTACTGGAAAAGGTGTGTATACTATATTTCTGTTCGATGGAGCCAGAAAGCGGAAACTTCGTTTAGTGCAGTGGGCCGAAAGTTGACGCTTTCCAGCCGGAGAACAGAAAAAGTATAGAGTTATGCCAACCTAATAATGCTTATTGTGGCACTTTCATACTTAGTCATGTTAGTCGTCGCTGAGTTAGCTTAGACTTAAATAAAATTTTTACATAATTTTATTCACTATAGTTTTGGTAAATTAACACATTGCTCGTTTAAGCTAAGTAAACTAGTAGTAAGAAGTTCATCTTACCTAGCACTGTCAGTACTGGCATATGTGAGCCGCTGTGGGCGCAGGCCAGGACCCGCGAGCCAGATGTCCCCGCGAGCCGCGTGAGCGACGAGGGCGGGGCTGCGAGGGCACATAGCCGGCGTCAGCGGCGCTCCGCTGCCGAGGTGGAGAGCCCGAGGTACCAATGGAGGCGTCTGGAAAAGATATAACGGCTTTTTAGTTTGACTTAACAGGTGGAGAACGCCTAGGCCTTCCTACCTTAGGTACAATTTGTATGTGAAAAATATGTGTAAACAAACAAACTAATGTCATGTTGCTTCTTAATTTAGCATTCGATAAATATGCTACATATAAAAGGTCATCAGAAGAACCATGGTTTCCACAGGCCTAACATACTTTATCACTGTAGTAGTAGGGGGTATTTGCGCGTAGTTTTTTTAGGCAGCGCAACTTTTAACTGAGTTTGTATGTGTCTACCACGCACACTTTTGCCGTTTAACGCAATACTAAAAGGCTGGGGGATGGTAACAGCCTGCTTTCTTAGGAAAAGCCTACACTTAACAAACGAACATTAACGTAGAATAAACAGTACTCCCACATGAGCTCGTTGGAAGCAATCCCGCAACTTCATTCTTGTCAATGGGTTAAAACATACCATTTTATAAGTATACTCCTCTCTTTCACCCTGCAGCGTTAAACACTGACTTAGTTTCCTATTAAATATACTCGTACAGTCGGTTCCCTAACATAAGTATCCACTTTTCTATACAACTTAGTATGGCTACTTGGTTACTTAAGTTGGGGAACCGACCGTACTATGCGCTCTTTCACACTCAATCCCGATACGGCATGCTATTCTGGGGTATTTTTTACATAACTATCCAAGGTTTAAGAAGACACTAACCTGGTTTCCTTCTCCTTCATCACACACGAACAGCGACGAAGAGCACGGAAATAACACCCGCCCACTAGAATGGAGCTCATAGGAGGCGATACCGCAAGCTGCTACACGTTGCCGCTCCCATAATAGCTGTTCTTCTCTGGACCATTTTCCTGAGTTTACTCCTAGTGCGACATTGGACTCGATGAGTGGTTTCCATTCCAATCTGAAAAGTAAATACTTAAGTAAGGCATGTGCGTTTCAAACCAAACGTCGCATTATCGAACCCTGGTCCATACCAATAAGTTTCTTGAAACTTAACATTGTGTAAAGCCAAATAAAGTATATATATTATATGTATGTTTGTAGAAGTAGAAATGGGAGCTAGAAGGGGTAGACCTCGGCGGACTTTCTTTGATCAAATCGGGGAAATCCTGAAGAAATGCTAGGTCAAGAGTACCCTAAACTGGCGAGCGTGTATGAGGAATGTTATGAAAGTGAAGGCAGCGAAAGGTATGTCAGGTTCGTAGCAAGTGGAAAACCGTGGTATCTGCCTACCCCTCCGGGAAATAGGCGTGATTGTATGTGTGTTTGTATTTATCTGCATAGCATTTGCGATGATAAAGTGCGGCAATGTCATAGTTAATATCAAATTTCTATGAAAATACGACGTTTATAATGACACTCCCTCGCTTTGTCATGTTAAAGTCGTTGTAAAGTTAGCTTAGACCGACTCTAAGGTGGTCTTCACTTTGGATGCGGATTCGCACGCCATTCCGGTGTGCTAGCGGGACATCGCTATATACGCGCATAGCGCTGTCACTCTCATACATCAGAGCAACGTGTGAATTCTTATTAGTACAAGATATTTCGTATTAGTAAAGAAGTAACATTCGAACCGCCATACTAGATCATAAAGGGACCCACTGACTGATTACCAGATGGCCTACCGCGAAAACCGAAATTCGCAAATTGCGGGGATCTTTCTCTTTTACTCTCACTAAGACGTAATTAGAGTGACAGAGAAAAATGCCCGCAATTGACGAATTTCGATTTTCGCGGTAGGCCCTCAGATCAGCGGACGATATTGGCCTGTCAGTTATTCGCGATTGTCAGCTTTTGCGAATAACTGACAGGCAGATATCGTCCGGCGAACTGGTAATCAGTGGGCTCCTTTCGATACTTTACAGTATATAATAAGTAAATTTTCTTTATCATGCACCATTCAGTTAAAAATATATAAAATATAGTTTTAAATATAAATAGTTTATTAATAAAATTAACTGTCATGTTCATATCAAACTCCAATGACCATAGTTCAGCACCTGAAGGTTGTCTGAAAGTGATCATTATTAAATGATAAGACAGTTTCTTATCTTTTTGTACCTTTGATCATAGTAATTAGCAGTAATAGTTATTTGTTTTAAAAGGGGGCAAGTATGTATGTATGTATATATGTATATCGCACGTGAGATTTCAAATTTGAAATAATCGTTCAATGAATGAATGAATGAATATGTTAAATGTAAAAAAACTTTGCTCCAGAGTGTAACACAAAATTTATCACCAAACCAATGCGAGAAAAATACTAACTGTAAAACATTACAAATTGAATTTAAATGAACGTTAGTAAATATCTATCATTCAAAATCTTATACCTTTAAACGAGCAATTCTTGTATATATATAAATATATATATTTCCGGGATCTCGGAAACGGCTCTAATGATTTTTCTGAATTTTGGTATATGGGGGTTTTTGGGGGTAAACAATCGATCTAGATTAGTCTTATGTTTGGGAAAACGCGTGTTTTCGAGTTTTCATGCGTTTTTCTTTCGACGCAGAATATGGTCGCTAATTTCGTGTTGCCAGCCACTGTCCGTCTGGTCCAGCGGGTTAAGACGGGTTCGAATCTCGCCCGGTGACTAACTTTTGTTTTTTTTTTTATATGTTCAATTTTATATATAATTTTTTAAGTTTTATTGTTTTAGACAAGTTTAATTTAGGAAAAAAATGTAGTTAAGATTATCACCTATACACCACCATATTACAATAAATAGTTATAACCGAGCAACGCTCGGTCGCCCAGGTACTCATTACTTAAAAGTTAATTATATCAGCCAATGTAAGAAAACCACTAAAAACTTGCATCAGGTTAATGGCACAACCAACATTTGGAGCATTCAACGGGCTGTCCCATACGGGCCCATTTTATTTCCTGTTGCGTTTTTTTTTCGGCGTTTAAGTCGGGCGATTATTTCTCTGTGCGTATTTTTGTCTATTACTCACAGAAAAGGAAACTCTAGTACCTGCAAATCTTCAGGAAATTCGCGTTTGTACAGGAAAACGGTAGACAATTTCATTGAATGACCCTATTTTGTATCTTACTTAGGCAACTCAGCAAGCTTCGTTAAACACGGTACTCGACTGAAAAGCTCTCTATTATATCACAATTGTATAAAATACTATTGTAAAACTTGACAATTTAAAAGTGCTTGTTGCTAGGCCTATTTGAATAAAGGATATATTGACTAAGTATAGAGCTGTCCCGCACACTGAAGAGACGTATCGGTTTTGGCAGGTTTCGGCATAAAAATCATGTTTCGGCCGAAGGTTCGATATCGGTCAAAAAACTGCCGAACCTTTCGGCCGCGCCAACACTGTACTGAAAATAAGTTTCTGTAAAAAAATATTTTTTTGTCTTTGACACAATTCTAAAACCCCCAAACGTAATTAAGTTGCCTTTTTTCATCACAGACTTCCTATAACCACCTCCTGTCTCCATCATCACAGCTCGATGCTACAATAATATTGCATTGTCACTTGACTTGCATATCTATACAAATTTTCAGCTCAATCGGAAATCGGGAAGTAAGTCAAATTTAGCTTGATTTGACACTAACAAAATAACATACATACCATCCATAACGAAAAGCCATCAACATTGTTTTCAACAATTTTAACACATCTATAAAAGTTTCGGTTTCAGCCGAAGCCGAAACTGAGTCAAAACCGAAGCTTCGGTTTCGGCAAAAAATCCGGATTCGATCGAACATAAGGAATTCGCAATAGTGTGATAGCGTAACGTACAATTTAACGAATCAGATTACACGATGGCCCCAAGGTGGCTAAGGTCAATGCCCTGATAATCATCGTGTAACATGCATGTTTATAAATAAATTATATCTGAGAGTTTTTTTGTTATGACTCTAGTTCTGAGTAATCATTGGAAATCTCTGTATGTGTATTAGCTTTACTAAGGTAATAGGAAAAATAAATAAAATAATAAATATTACGGACAATCTTACACAAATCAACTTAGCCACAAACTAAGCAAAGCTTGTACGGTCACGTCTGAAAATATCGATACGGACACAGTGCCAAAAATATGTATACACTACCTTAATATATAAGAAATAAGGTCGTGTATACATATTTTTGGCACTTTTTCCGTATCGATATTTTCAGACGTGACTGTACTGCGGGTACTAGGCGACAATATGCATATTAAATTATTTTTTTACAAGCAAAAACGTCTGCGAACGATGCTGTTAAGCTTAGAATAATATAAAAAGCTATAGTTATTTTGCTGGCTACGGATGAGGTCTTGGTGGGTCAGTTGGCAGAGCAATGGAGTATCGATCCAGAGACCGTTAGTTCAAGTCTCACCTAAGGCAGTAATTTTTCCACTGTTAAATTTATTCTAAGCTTAATAAATAGCATTGTCAGCAGTCATTTCTGCTTGTTAAAGTCTAATTTAGTATGGGTAGCACATCGTAACTGGTAAATTTTCAATATGACTTGGAATCCCGGTGGCTGTTTAAGAAGTGTAACGCTCTTACGGTAGGTACTCACTAAAATCATTCTTGCTTTGTTCAGTATGGCTCTGAACTTGTGGAAGTAATTAGTGAGTTTTGGCTGACATCTGATGAAATATTGACACAAATAAATGTCCTTTCACCAGGCTTCGAACCCGACCTGCCAAGGCAGGGTCACTGCCAACTAGGTTTGTATATCACTATTATACTCAAGAGCAATAAAATGGTTCACATAGTAGGAATTTCCGTACATTTTCATTGTTTATAGTTGTTGCGAATGCAACTTATTATTGTATAAAATCAATGCAGTAGCTAAACGCAGCCGTCGGGCTCGGCTAGTATTCGGAGGCTTTTCAAAAGCACCAATAGGAGCGCTCCACATATTTTCTAACGCGGCCAATTAGAAGCATCTAAATTTAAACCACTTTTTGTACTGAACATATATTGCAAATACCTCTTTCATCATCCTCCATACTATCAACACCCACTTTCTACATTGAACCGTTTTGGCAAGAACCCTAAACCAGTATCTTTTGGAAGATTATACTTCACTTTATTATCAATCGAAGTTTTATTTAAGTCGTTGAGATCCTGACCTGCATGGCGGCTACAATAGTATATATTACAGATTTGTATTTGTAAGAATTACACAAGAACCCAAGCTGACCGAAGACTGGAGTTAGTGGAAGAAAATGGTTCGAGCCCTACACCACAGCAGGGGGTAACAGGATGGAAAGGAGAAGAACACAAGAACAATAATTATTAATAACACTGAGTTAGAGTACAAAAAAAATATTTTTAACCCTACAATTCTCTGGATTGAGCGCCAAACGGAGCCCAGGCTCCATGAGCCATGGCAAAAAAAGGCCAAAATAATAAAATTAGTAAGAAAGAGGAGTAAATTACAATTTTTAAGCACTCTTATTATGTAAACAGTTGCAGCACCAAATGACACATATAAATATGTTAATATCACTTTCTTTTGTGCTGAGAGTGATGTAAGCAATTTAAAATTCAAAACAGGCAATTACAGACATAATTGTTAATTTGGTATTGTTTCACTGTGGTCGTTAATATTAGCAAAGTAACCTCATTAATTAGTAGTACAGAGGTGTAAGTTGGGGACCGGGAATCCGGGAACAATTGGAAAAGTTCCTGGATTCCCAGAAGAAAAATTCAGTTTGGAAACGGTGAATTTCGATACATAAATATCAGAAGTTACAGAGTTTTAAATTTTAGTAATTTCATAATTTTGTAAACATTCCAATGGCAACTCAGTAACTATTAGTAGATATTTTCTACTTCTTAAAATTGTCTGGTAGAGATCACTTTCTAGAGCTAAAATATCCAATTGTAACAAATAATGTGCTTTTTTAATATTTCGTTTTAAGGTGTGAAATAATTACATTTAAGACAGCTTCCTAGCCTAGTTGGTAGTGAACCTGCCTTACGAAGGAAGAGTTCCTGAGTAGTGATGGGCAGCTTGTAAGTTTCCAAAGTGAAACTTACACTTAAATTTCATGTAAGTTACTGTAAGTTTCAAATGGAATATTTCGCTTATATTTCTTTCAATCTTTCTTAATTTTCGAGTTTTTAGCGATCAGACGCGGCGGGGAGACTTTGCTATATAATATATTTAGACAAAGAATTTGTTAAAGATCTGCCTGCTTTACTGTCTCATAATTGTTCACAATTTTTTTTATTGGAATGATCATCATGCCAAATAGAATAAAACGTCAAGCGGAGTCTATAATGCTCAATAAAGACATTACGAATATTATGGTGTATTAGGATAACGAATAAGAAAGAGTAAAATGAAATTTCATATATGAGAGATTAAAATGAAATAATTGTCTAATACAGGGGTTCCCAATCTTTTTCAACATGCGGCGCAGTTACAAGGTTAGTATTTTGCAACGGCGCCCTTGTAAATTTAAAATCACGGCGCTATATTATTTACCGATGCGAGCGCTCAAATAGGTACCCGCGAATATTTGTGGTTTCGGATAGTGATAGAACTCACGGCGCCCCTCTTTACTTTCTACGGCGCACCAGGGCGCCGCGGCGCACACTTTGGGAACCCCTGGTCTAATATACACATACGAAGCAAAACAAATAGCAAATATGCTTAAAAAATTGAAAAAAAAGGAAAAAAGGCGCAGCGTAGCGTGGACTTGAACTTAGTCCATTGTGTGCGATTACCCCTTAACCACGCGGCTACTGTCATATGTTCTCGAATTTTCCGATCACAATCCGTCCAACTGATGAAGTCAGCAGTAGCGGAAAAGTTGCATGAAATTTAAGTGAAATTTATGCGGTAACATTTTGTATCAGAAACCTTTCTTGTCAATTATGTAATTTTCAAAAGTTGAAATATGTCACCGTTAAGGAACTACGAGAAATGTTTCAGAAATTGTCCATCGCTAGTCCTGAGTTTGAATCCTGCTAAAGGTGTTTTTGTGTGCATTTCAGATGCTGAACTTGTTCCTGAGTTATAGAGGTTTCCTATAAAAGTTGGCATCCATTATTTGACGTGTGCGAGGGACTGGCAACAGTATCCTGCAGATGACCACAGATAGGCCGTCTGTGGCAGCTCCATGGATCTGCTTGTTACGAGGAGGTCAAGGGATCCATGAGGCTGTGGAGGGGATTGGGGGATCTAATATTTTTTAAGTGTTATACATTTTTATTTTATTAATTGAATCTTCTGTGCTTTGTTTTTATTATTTATTTATTTATTATTATAGCCTTCTTGTCATGACACCCAAATGCTGTTTATTTGTTTCTTCCCTGATGTGTTGTTAAATGTATTGGGTGCCCGCTTGCCAGTCAGCATAGGCCTCCTCCAGCCTTCTCCATTCCTCCTCCTTCTCTGGCAACCCTGCTCCATGTGGCACCAGCAACAGGTCTGATGTTGTCATCCCATCGTTTGAACTGCCTTCCTCTTTTCCTTTTACAGCCTCTTGGGTACCACTGGATCACCTTTTTACTCCATTTATTATTCCTCTACTGGTATGACCTGACCACTTCCATTTCTACCTTCTAATTCTTGTTACAATGTTGTGCATCTTGGTTCTGCTTCTTATCACCTGGTTCCTTATCCGATCAGCTTTTCTTATTCCTAGCATGCTTCGTTCCATGGAAACTTGGCAGATATGTATCTTGTTCATTTGGCATTTGGTGAGGGCCCAGGTTTAGCTTCCGTACATAAGTATTGCCTGTGCTTTGTTAGATTTCTTTATAAAAAAGTCTAACATAGCTCTTAAGTGTTACTAAACATAATATGGAACCTGATGTATTGTGATACAAATGTTTTTATTTAATAAGTATTTTTATAAATAATATTATAGGGACATTCTTACACAAATTGATTAAGTCCCACAGTAAGCTCAAGAAGGCTTGTGTTGTGGGTACTCAAACAATGGTATATATAATATACAAATACGTTATACATAGAACATCCATGACTCAGGAACAAATACCTGTGTTCATCACACAAATAAATGTCCTTACCAGGATTCAAACCCAGGACCATCAGCTTCATAGGCAGGGTCACTACCCGCTAGACCAGATCAGTCATCATTTTATATTCATATTGTCATCTAGTACCCACTACATAAGCCTTATTGAGCTTATTGTGAGACTGGGTCAGTCTGAGCTAGATTGTTTTATATAATATTATATAAAAAAAAAATTATACTATGTGGTGGCAAATGAGCATATGGCCCACCTGATGGTAAGCAGCAGTATTTTTATATTAAAGGGAGAAAATGGAAAAAGTTATACTTCTGGCAGGACTTGAACCCGCAACCGGAAGCATACCTTTTTCAATTTTTTCCTTTAATATAAAATTGAAGTATTGCTTGTTAAAAAATTACTTTTATATTTTATTTATTGATTATACCTACCTACACTTTGAGAAATTGATTTGACAAAGCCTGTGGCTGATTATCACTGATGTAGATTAGATTGGTTGACTGATGCGTTGGGCGGACAGAATAACTTCAGGGACAAAAACCACATTTCAGGCTAGCATGAACCAGACCCAAGATAGAGCGGCTTGGAGAGCACGGGTAAAGAGTGTCCACAGTTGTCACATCCCTCAGCCATGGGGATATCACAAGGAAGAAGAAGATTGGATTGGCTTGGGTTTTTTTGCAGATTCCGTTTAGAACCTACGCTTTTGAAGAAGCCTGTGATGTGGATTTAGATGATGGTTGTGTTTTAGTACTTATGTTTCCGTTTAATAAATTATGAATTACTTAATATTAAACAGGAAATGAAAATCTTAACAAGGACAAATTCCTTATTAATGTGGTTAAAACTGCTGATTGCTAAAATCAAAAGGTACCTATGGGTATAAATCTGGGAGTTTACCTTCATCAGGACACAGTAAATAACAGTTAACTTATAACTAAACTCAAAGATTAGCAATGAAAAACGACCCAGCACACAAAACCCCAATTCGAACACACGATTTAAAAACGGTCTTATTAGAAATAGAATAGAATATAATATAGTACCTGGTGTTATTGGCATGAGGAGATGGAGTCACATCAGTGTATAGCAAAGTAATCTCCCAACCGTTCTGCGGCGTCCTCAGAAAGTAGATCCTGGTCTTCCCGTTACCAAGTTTCCGAAAGGAAATAGCCATAGGGACCATCATGGAAAGAGAAGACAACTCCTTCCTCAAGTCATGTACAGCTTGTCTTACTTCGGACCAGGTGTATCTTTTTGACGGAACTCTGACAAATTCACCCGCTGCAGCCCCGTCCCCAGCTTCCCGCACTTCCATTTTGTCAGTTTCCATGAGAAAACCCAACAAAATATTAATTTATTCACAGCTACAAATCATGATGATATAACAAAAACTCAAACAAAGAAGACTACCACGCTTCCGTGTTGTTGACACGGCGATAAGTCAATTAAACTAATTTGAAGACTACTTAAACAGCGTAACAATCATTATAAATAGTAATTAGGTGATAATTGATTAATATTTGTCTAAAATTGAGCCAACACACTCGTTTTTTGACGGCCAAAATCTTCCGGTGTCTTCAATTCAAGACAGCCAACTTGAAGAGCATTTGACAGTTTGACAATGACTTGCCAGCGTATAAACTTAGTACTCCTGAGAACTCTCAGAGTCTTAAATGGTCTTAAAGGAAATTATTTGTAAAAACTTAAAAGATATCTCATGAAACAGGTTTTCACATCACACAAATTAGGCAGATATGAGATTTTACTTATCGAAATTTAAAGATCCTGATTTGTATTTATACCACAAACTATATTTTCTTAAATATTTCTTCCTGGCAATTTATTAACTCTGTGTGTGTTCAAAAATCAAACTTCAGTTTATTTTTATATTTAAATAACGTACAATTAAGAAACGAATAATTTACAAAACATAGGAAAGTACATTAAAATACAAATCTCCTATTTAAAGTCTGTTACGTCTCCATAAGTTTGCAAATTCACTTATGTGGTATTATTATAATTAAAGATAAGTTATCATTTTCGAACGGCTCTCAATGCATTGACGTTTCTTAGTATACCCTCATCAAAAAATATATTTTTTTAACTTTTACCTTACCTTATAAAATAAAAAAAGGAAACGAAACTAATAATTGTTTTATAAAATGTACTTAAAATATATCCAAATAGCTACATAAATAATGAAATCAAACAAATTAAAATATTTCATTCGTCTCCGGATGTGACAAAATACTCGTAGCACTCAAGTTTTACTGCAGTTCCGGCAACAATTGCCGCCTAACTGTCAAGAGAGGAAAACATGTCGTTATAGCTATATGCGTTTGCATATCTTATTTTTCGCGTTTACGCCTTCGTAAAAATGGTTTTAATACCAAAAGTGTTACGGACTTGTGGTTTAATATTGTGTATATTAGTAAATGCGCACGCTTTGGTAAATGCACCTACGAAACAATGGATAATGTCGTTTAAAGTGGTAGAAAAATCGTGCGTAGAAAACAAATGTAAATATTTATTAAATGTGCGTGGTGGTGAGTTTTTGGGGCATTATTCATGGAGATTAACCCCTAATGAAGGCTTGCGAGGTGGTAGCTGTGATGTGATTAGTTCTAATTACGAATTGCGTAAAGTTAAGAGTGAAGAATGGAGAACTGAGATAGAAGTGACCATTCCTCATGTTGACGGGAAAATATACTTTTGCCTGCATGATTCGGAGGGGAAATTTCGTCCGTTTGGTGGAGAATGGGTGCACCAAGGCACCGAATTGTTTTTGGATCCCAGAGGCGACGAAGCGTCGCGCATCGTCGCAATATCGTAAGTTTAGTATTTTATTTATTTTAAAACATGGTTGAATGACTGCTAATTCAATTAATCACAGAAAATAGTTTTGCTTCGAATAACACTTCTGCTTCTTAAGGTTTTTAAAGTCACATCAGTGAAGTAATTTTTTAAAGAAACAAATTTCTGCATTAATCCAATGTTTCAGTCTTGTTTGTCTCTCTTCTACTCTCTCTCAATCTTAAAGTTTTCTTCTATTCCTTTGACTTAGTTGAATTGGTATGAATTTAAAGAAACATGATCTGCAGTATAGGGTCATTGCGCTAGTTTCCTTCCAGGCTCTAGTTTTTGTCCACTTGCTGGAGTTTATTATTATTTAGCCCTTTGTTCTGAACATGATTGTTCTTTTTGATAGTAAGTCTTGAATAGTCATATAAAGTCTCTTAGTTCAGTGTGCCTGTCGGCAAAGGCCTCCTCCAGTATCTTTTCTCTCTTGCCTTTAAAATAAAATAAAAATACGACCTGCCTGTAAAATACGACTTAAAAACAAAGCATTAAGGAAACAAGGGCACTGCCGATTGACCTATTTGAAACGCGTAGGAAGCGTGTCTAGCGAATGACTCGGAACGTGGGTTATGGAGGGTGGGTTTAGGCTTTGCTTTCTTTTGCTCGTATCTTGTCTAAACAAATGGCTACAATGGCTCTGTTCTGTGAGCTGTAGACATATTTTATTTATTAGGAAAAGGTAAACATTTGGACACAATCTCACCTGATGGTAAGTGCCGATGCAGTCTAGGATGGCACATGCTTACCCTAGGGTGTCTATTCACTCTCATTCTTTTGCAGTTAGCTTTAAATATGTAAAAATAAAAAGTAAGGTCAAGGAGGGAACAGTGGCTCGGTAGAAAAAAGCCGGGTGCAGTGGCTCACTCAACTTAATATCAACACGAGAAAGGTATTTACGATATTTGGGCGACTGAGCTACTGTTCAAGCTGAGCCACTGTTTCCACCTTACTTCGTCGAGTCATTATCAAAGCGAACTCACAATCGTAAGAGTAAGACTATGTGGATAATGGGGTGCTCCGATTCGGATTTTCGTGCAAATCATGAAAATCCAAGTCCTTCAAAATCTTCATATTTTGGAGTCTTATAAAATTTTAGAAAAAAGTTTTCAAGTAAAACCTGCTTAATTTGACATATTCTGTAAGATACAATTCAATATATTATACTACTCTTTGGATACAATCATAAAAAAGTACTGTCAATTTGACATCACACCGAAGATTTTTTTTCCTGGGTACCCTTTGCTACACCCGAACCCAATATTTTGCGATGTAAATATATAAGGTAAGGTGGGGTAAGGCTATCACCGGGGCAAGAATTAACACTTAGTTACTTCTTCTGGGTATTACTCTAACCACCCTACCCCAGGGGGCAGCGGCGTAGCGTGTGTTTTTGCCGCCCGGGGCCCATCAGAAATTTGCCGCCCCGTTTATGATCAATATTTATTATTAGATAAAAAAAAGTTGACTAAAAATGGTAAAATACAACAAATAAGTTCAAAAACTGAAACTCGACTATTGAAAATAGGGCTCATACTGTCCCACTGCTGGGCAAAGGCCTCCCTCTTATTCTTCCACGTGTCCCTATCCTCGGAAGTCTCCCACCAGTCTCTGTCGAAGGCATCAAGTTCGTCCCGCCATCTCCGAAGAGGTCAACCGTGACGCCTTACAACCTGTGGGACCCAACAGGTGGCTGTTTTGGCCCACAGGTCATCCGGCATACGGCAGACGTGAAAAAATTATGAAAAAAGAAAAAAAATCTCATCTTAAATACGAAAGAAAACAGAAAATACTTTATATTTATCATGTTTTATATAAAGAAACAAAACAAAACATAATTTACTTAATACATTTTGTACACAATGTGGGAACAAGTAGGTAACCCGACAGATTTTAACGTCGCACTCCTGGTCATAAGGAGCAAAAAATGTTGCATGAGTTTTGGTTAAATTTGGCAAAAAAAAGTGTGGGTATGTTGTTTTTAATTTAAAGGGTTGGGGGTGATTTATTATAAAAATCCTGAAATACGTATCTGGGACCAACTTTTATACAATTTGCTTTTTATACTGATTCCACTAAACACGCTATATGCGGTCAAGAATACTCCTTTAAAATCTGTCAGGTTCCTCGTTCCCACGGTGTAGGTATATTCAATATTCACAAACATATTTAAAGGACAGCCGTGGTCGTATGCTGCGGTCATAAACTTTAAGGTAAAAGTAAAGTATTATTTCTGATTAGATTTTTTTCTTGCTTCATACGTCTTAGAGCGCGAATTTCAGTAGTCTGGTTTTAGTTTTTGAACGAATTTTTTATTTAATTCATTTAAGGGTTATCATTTTGTGATTCATTATTTAAATTCATTTTACATTATTTTTGTGCGAAGGCGCCTTTAGTACAGCAGCGGCAGCAGCGCACGCAAAGCGCCCAATACCTACGTCAGGCTACGCCCGATGCTTTTTACATGATTGTGACAAATACTATTACTTATTCTGTGATCGTGATTCGATGGCGTGCAGCGCGCCACGTTTATCGGGCTACGCCCGACTATTTTGGCATGAGGGCACAGGGCACTGAGGGCGCCCGGCATCCGAACGCGCGCGGCGCGCCACGTACGTCGGGCTATGTCCAGATTTTTAGTATGAAGGCGCCGATGGCACCCGGCAAAGGGCGCTGTGTTCAATTTGATGTGACGTTATTTAACATAACATATAACCAGCGGACAATCGTGTAAGATCGGCGGTGGCTCCGAACACCGCATTTCGGCAGCGATGGACCGCCCCTGGGCCTATAACTACGAAAATCGAAGTTCGTCAATTGCGGTCACTTTTCTCTGTCACTCTAATTACGTCTTAGTGAGAGAAAAATAGAAAGATCCACGCAATTCACGAATTTGGGTTTTCGCGGTAGACGCCCTGCACCGCCGCCTCGCCTCGCGCCGTTGGCTCCCGCGATGCGTTGGCGCGTTTCGTGACGCGATTTGAAAAATTTGGATTACATAATTTTATATTTTTAAATTCCGTGTTTGCCGCCCCCTCTCATGTGCCGCCCGGGGCCATGGCCCCCCTAGCCCCCCCCTCGCTACGCCACTGCCAGGGGGCCTATCGCGAAAACCAAAATCCGGATATCTTTCTCTTTTACTCTCATTAAGACGTAATTAGAGTGACAGAGAAAAAGGCCCGTAATTGACTAACTTCGATGTTCGCGGTTATAGCCCAGCTTGTAGGGAAAGACAAACACTTGTCCCTCATACTGTGTTTTTGTCCCGAGCAAATTAAACTATCCGCTATAGGGTAGCTTTATGAAAGCGGTTAATGTACCCGAAAAAATAACGGTACCGTGGTACCGTTATTTTCGGTAGCGAAATAAATTTATTCGGCTACCTAAATGGTTGGGATTAAACCGGTATGACGTCATACCCATACTGTTTATTCGAGGTATCGTTATTTTTCGGTTATGCAGTCCCTGCTTTATTGTGTTTTCGAGGTTGGTCCCATAGCCCCTCAGCTGTGGAAAGGCCCTTCGGACCCAACCAGTTTTGAAACTACAGCAATACAAGGATAAAAGACTGAATAGAATCAGGCGTTACTTTGCGGAAATCCATGTTAATTAAAACAAAAAATATTACTTTGTCTAATCCGCGAAAAGATAATTTGCTAGTCAATCCCAACCCGTTATACTTACTTGCATATTTCCATAAGTAAGTATAACGGTAAACCGTTATACTTTTTCAACGATTTTAACAAGTTTAGATGAGGGTTAGGTATATGTTTTACATTTCACCATGGCTATTAAATGTATGTACTCGCTTATAGTTCTCGTATTTGGCACAGCTGATTCTGTGCAAAACATATAAACATTACGATTTAGATTACGATAATAACTGTAACGAAGTGCTATTTTTTTATTGCCATAATGAAATCGTAAGAGTCCACTTTGGCACTGGCTCTAACTTTTATAGTAAAATTTTACTACGAACCTATAAAAACGCTATTCACTATTCAAGGTTTCTTGTTTGTATTTCATTGCTCATTGTCAATATTAAGTGGACGAATGCGTGTTGTTTGAGTGCAGATTATTTAATCGTGAGCTTATTGAATTGAGGGGTGATGTCTTTGAATGGCTTATCGAACAACACTTTGAACAACAGAAAAGTTTAATTAATTTGCGAAATGTACATTTTTTCCGTAATTGTCGGGGGTCACAAACAAGATTTTCAAAAATTTATTTCTTAATAACTACACATATTAGAAACGCGGGAGTTTTAGTCTCGCATTTGTAATGATCTAAACTACAGTAATTTGGAATAAAATGGCGATGTCACTTTTTAGGCTTCCATAAAACACCGTGCACTCATGTAAACACGTCGTATCTATAAATTTCCGACATCTATTCACCCAATATCTGAGGCACGATGTTTCCCAAGCATAGTTATATTGGTGAAAGATGGATAGTGTACAGTTTGAGAAACTAGACGCAGGGCTATTCATGGAACTGGCGCTGTGCCAAACAGATATCATAAACGCCGTAGGGATGATAATAATAAATATACACTGAGAGAAAAAAATATTGTTCGAATTAAAAACCTGATATCTAAAAGACGGAAATAGCAAACTCTATTAATTTTTACATTTTTTTTCTAGGCGATAGTAAATATTATAATTTCAAGAAAATTTTATTAATTTCATAGTATAGGAAATACAATACGGTTGTACTTAATCGTGAAATTAATATTCTTTACTCGGAATAACAGAGTTGTACAAATTCTATATAACTTTCCTTGGGTTTATAAATGGTGTACTATCTCCAGTACGTAAAGATTACTAGATATTACAAATGGGATTTATTAAAGTCGGTGGCTACAAATGAGTATTATTAATTAAAAGTCAATTCTAATTTCTAACAAATCCCTTTCTTATTCTTATGAGTTTTATTCTTATTTCCGTAAACAGTAAATTAGCGTTATAGATATTAGTAAAGTGTACTAATAACAAGGTTTGTAAACGCACCGGCCGCCCCTCCCCCCGCACGCGTACCCAGTATCTATCCTTGACTCGTCCATTTTGCTTGTAACCTCATCGGCGAAACGACGAAAAATTGTGATTGTCCCAAAAAAATTAGTGTGTGGTGCTGTGGTGTGTCGTTCGTTAGTTGACATGGACTTATTAACGGCGGACTTACTAAAGTCGTGGGGTTTCTCCCAGTATAATTTCTGTTTTTTGCTAAGTGTTTTGTGTGTTTGTTTTTTAGGGTTTTTTTATCTTAAATACATTTAAAATATAATCAGCTGATCGGACAGCAATTTCATTTATTTATTTAATTTTTTATATATTTGTGCGATCAGCTGATTACATTTAATTTTAATGTAAGTATTTAAAAATAAAATCCAAAGTTTCAAAGGAGCTTACGCTGTCTGAAATGCAAGCAAAACTTGAAAAAAAATGCGCTGAGGGGCAGATGCCTTTGTTAAATACGTAAAAATAAATAGTACTGTATTCAAACGTCGTAGATTTGTCTGAATTTGCCAAGGTTTGCTTCAATTAATTATATATTCTAGATGAAGAACTGTCATTTAACTTGAAATAAAGTTACTTAAAATTTAGTAATTTTACTAAATATTTGATATTTTATTTAAACTTTAAGTGCCTGTTTTATTTTTACAGTTACTAGTTACATATTGCATTCACGTTGTTACATTCATACAGCCCTTACTTAGATTTAATTTATCATTTCCTATTATTCGAAGAGTAGCTGTCAAAATATAAACAATTCGCTCCTTGTACCCTGTAAAACTGCATACTGAAGAATTATGCAAGTGTCACTTCACTAGCTCAATATTACAGTTCTAGGTTTCACTTTTGACGATTTGAAATTTGAACGTTGTCATGTCACTATAACTAAGTCTAATTTTAACTACGTTGAACATATAACAAAGAAACCTGTAAAATGGGCCAGCGACATGTAAGTAACCATAATTGCAATTTACAGAAGCACTCGTACCTGATCCTGATCCAATCAATCCAAGCGCGATTGGAGCGTGCCACGCAAATTTAGATCACGTAAGAAGTGATCGTTCCTTACGGGATCTAAATATTTGTGGTGTGTATCGATAGCGTTTGGATCGCTTGGATCAGGCTCAGGTGCGGACGCATCTGTACATTGCAATTATGGTTACTTGAAATTAAATTGCAGCTTACTGAATCCCATGAATTATTCTATAGATTTGTAATTTCTAGTAAAAATATTACTGAAAATAAGAGTGCTGCTTCATTGTTTCCAAGCAAACTATTGTGAATTTTAGTAATGGGATTAGTAAAACCAAGAAACAAAAGACTAGATAAAACTTCTCGGCTTAATAAATGCCACCATTAAACCATTTTCACGTGCTTGTACAAAACACTTCACCTTCGCTCAAAGCCCAAATAACACGAAGGTTACAGGGTCGCCATTCACGAAGCTGTCTGCCACTGCGCTGTATACCTACATATACTATGAACATAATTTATTTAAAAACACGTATTCCATGGTTACATTCATAAAAAGCAAATTAAAAAATAGTTAAAAAGTATTAGCATTTTGTGTACCTAATGATTTTTTTAGAACGAAAATTTGGGTCATATTTTCATAGAAGTTTGAAGTTTATACTGACATTTTCACAATCTGTCATTGAAGGTTTGTTATTGTCGATGATCGTGTCACGATACTTTAGTTTTTTTGTGTGATAATTTTTTGTAAACAGATTTGACAAGTGTCGCCATACAAAAAAAAAAACCGATGGTATGTCGCTTATTCTTATTGGTTCATGGGCCAGTGTCTACACAAATCTGCCTATCCTCCTTTGCAGAGTTGGCTTGGTCCGACTACCCAATTTTTTAACACATAAAGTTGAAAATGAATTAGCTTTATGAATAACTTCTAAGGCCCCCTCACACCGGGTGCAGGTGGCTGGCCTATTCCCCTCCCCATTTTTAGGTCACGTACTAATTGTTTGCGACTGTTGTTTTGCTTCGGCATGGGAATGAACACTTGTAAACAGAAACTGTACGTACTTTTGCAAAGCAGGTAGTAGAAATTCAATCGTATGTCAATGGCACTAGAACTCCTTGTGGCTATTGATGCTTTGTTATACCTTATATGGACTTCTGGCTAAGCTTGAAAATGGCGATGACGTCTCGTGAATACTTTTTTGTTTTTTCTCATTACTGATATTAAAAGTGTAATATTGATAGCTTTATTATGCAGTAAACTAATGTCAAAGCGTGCAGCTAATAAAAATAGTACATTGTGCAACGTGGGGGGTAAGTAAAATTTTGTAAACGAGGTTTTTAGAGGCACGACAACCACAGGATGGAGTGCATTAAAGACGTGTCTGTGAACCTAGCATATCAAGTGTTAGCATCTCAAGTTTTCTTGAGAGTTCTAGTAGCATCCCTAATAGTTCTATAGTTCTAGGTAGTTTTTTTTAATAGTTCTACTTATTTACGCGAAAAAAATGAAAATTGAAAATGAGATGCTAACTTCCCATTTTGACACACTAGCATCCCAGCCGTTATCCACTCCACAGCCTCAAAATAGCATTTAAATGGAAGCTAGTAACATTTCTAGGCGATCTATAATGAGTTCTAGTCAAAACTGTAAAAAATTTTTTTTACATATTATGTATGGGATACGAACATCAAAAAAAATTGTAGGTTTCTTCTAACTAAAACTAAGTTCGAGCTGAAATCCAAGGTTTGACAGCCATCATCTCAGGAGTTCTGGATAGCCAGCTCCCTAGTGCATTAGAATACATACAGTTATATCTTCTAGAACGAAATTTGACAGAGTTTTGATAGAAATTGTCCGAAAATAGTCTTGAAATCCAGTAAATGCCAAGTGCTGAGCATCGCATCCCAGCCGATGCAGATCTGATACCCAGCATCTCAGCAGTTCTAGATAGCCCGCTCCCTAGTGCATTAGAAAACACACAGTTTTATCTTCTAGAATGAAAATTGAAAAAGTTCCGAAGGATTTTTGTTCGAAATAGTCTAAAAATCGAGTAAATGTTAAGTTTTGAGCTAGCATCCCAGCCCATCCAGGTCTGATACCTGGCATCTAACCAGTTATAGATAGCCAGCTCCTTAGTGCATTAGAATACATACATTTCTATCTTCTAGAACGAAATTTGACGGAGTTTTGATGGAAATTGTCTGAAAATAGTCTTGAAATCCAGTAAATGCTAAGTTCCGAGCATCGCATCCCACCCGATGCAAATCTGATAACCAGCATCTCAGCAGTTCTGGATAGCCCGCTCCCTAGTGCATTAGAAGACATACAGGTTTATCTTCTAGAATGAAAATTGAAAAAGTTCCGAAGGATTTTTGTTCGAAATAGTCTAAAAATCGAGTAAATATTAACTTTTGAGGTAGCATCCCAGCGAAAGCTGGTCTGATACATAGCATCTCAGGAGTTCTAGATAGACAGCTTCCTAGTGCACTTGAATATACAGAGTTTTATCTTCTAGAACGAAATTTCACCGTTTTTTGACAGACTTAGTCCGATACTACTCTGAAATTCGTGAAATTGCTAAGTTCTGGGCTTAGCATCCCAGCGAATGCAAGTCTAATACCCAGGATCTCAGCAGTTTTGGATAGCTAGCTTCCCAGTTCATTAGGATCCACACAGTTCTATCTTCTAGAACGAAATTTAGCAGAGTTTTGATAGACTATGTCCGAAAATAGTATCGATATCGAGATATTGCAAAGTTCTGAGCTTAGCATCCCAGCCAATGCAGGTCTGGTACCCGGCATCTCAGCAGTTCTGGATAGCCAACTCCCTAGTGAACTAAAATACACACAGTTCTATCTTCTAGAACTAAGTTTGGCAGAGTTTCGAAAGACTAAGTCCGATAATGGTATCGAAATCGATGTAATGCTAAGTGCTGAGCATCGCATCCCAGCCGATGCAGATCTGATACCCAGCATCTCAGCAGTTCTAGATAGCCCGCTCCCTAGTGCATTAGAAAACACACAGTTTTATCTTCTAGAATGAAAATTGAAAAAGTTCCGAAGGATTTTTGTTCGAAATAGTCTAAAAATCGAGTAAATGTTAAGTTTTGAGCTAGCATCCCAGCCCATCCAGGTCTGATACCTGGCATCTAACCAGTTATAGATAGCCAGCTCCTTAGTGCATTAGAATACATACATTTCTATCTTCTAGAACGAAATTTGACGGAGTTTTGATGGAAATTGTCTGAAAATAGTCTTGAAATCCAGTAAATGCTAAGTTCCGAGCATCGCATCCCACCCGATGCAAATCTGATAACCAGCATCTCAGCAGTTCTGGATAGCCCGCTCCCTAGTGCATTAGAAGACATACAGGTTTATCTTCTAGAATGAAAATTGAAAAAGTTCCGAAGGATTTTTGTTCGAAATAGTCTAAAAATCGAGTAAATATTAACTTTTGAGGTAGCATCCCAGCGAAAGCTGGTCTGATACATAGCATCTCAGGAGTTCTAGATAGACAGCTTCCTAGTGCACTTGAATATATAGAGTTTTATCTTCTAGAACGAAATTTCACCGTTTTTTGACAGACTTAGTCCGATACTACTCTGAAATTCGTGAAATTGCTAAGTTCTGGGCTTAGCATCCCAGCGAATGCAAGTCTAATACCCAGGATCTCAGCAGTTTTGGATAGCTAGCTTCCCAGTTCATTAGGATCCACACAGTTCTATCTTCTAGAACGAAATTTAGCAGAGTTTTGATAGACTATGTCCGAAAATAGTATCGATATCGAGATATTGCAAAGTTCTGAGCTTAGCATCCCAGCCAATGCAGGTCTGGTACCCGGCATCTCAGCAGTTCTGGATAGCCAACTCCCTAGTGAACTAAAATACACACAGTTCTATCTTCTAGAACTAACTTTGGCAGAGTTTTGATAGATTATGTCCGAAAATAGTATCGATATCGAGATATTGCTAAGTTCTGAGCTTAGCATTCCAGCGAAAGCTGGTCTGATACCTAGCATCTCCGGAGTTCTAGATAGCTAGCTTCCTGTTGCACTAGAATACAGACAGGTTTATCTTCTATAACGAAATTTCACCGTGTTTTGACAGACTTAGTCCGATACTACTCTGAAATTCGTGAAATTGCTAAGTTCTGGGCTTAGCATCCCAGAGAATGCATGTCTAATACCCAGGATCTCAGCAGTTCTAGATAGCCAGCTCCCCAGTTCATTAGCATCCACACAGTTCTATCTTCTAGAACGAAATTTGGCAGAGTTTTGATAGACTATGTCCTAAAATAGTATCGATATCGAGATATTGCAAAGATCTGAGCTTAGCTGCAAAGTTCTGAGCTTAGCATCCCAGCCAGTGCAGGTCTGGTACCCGGCATCTCAGCAGTTCTGGATAGCCAACTCCCTAGTGAACTAAAATACACACAGTTCTATCTTCTAGAACTAAGTTTGGCAGAGTTTTGAAATACTATGTGCGATAATGGTATCGAAATCGATGTAATGCTAAGTTCTGAGCTTAGCATCCCAACGAAAGCTGGTCTGATACCTAGCATCTCAGAAGTTCTAGATAGACAGCTTCCTAGTGCACTAGAATACACACAGTTTTATCTTCTAGAACGAAATTTGGCAGAGTTTTGATAGATTATGTCCGAAAATAGTATTGATATCGAGATATTGCAAAGTTTTGAGCTTAGCATCCCAGCCAATGCAGGTCTGGTACCCGGCATCTCAGAAGTTCTGGATAGCCAGCTCCTTAGTGAACCAAAATACACACAGTTCTATCTTCTAGAACTAACTTTGGCAGAGTTTTGATAGATTATGTCCGAAAATAGTATCGATATCGAGATATTGCTAAGTTCTGAGCTTAGCATCCCAGCGAAAGCTGGTCTGATACCTAGCATCTCAGGAGTTCTAGATAGCTAGCTTCCTGTTGCACTAGAATACAGACAGTTTTATCTTCTATAACGAAATTTCACCGTGTTTTGACAGACTTAGTCCGATACTACTCTGAAATTCGTGAAATTGCTAAGTTCTGGGCTTAGCATCCCAGAGAATGCATGTCTAATACCCAGGATCTCAGCAGTTCTAGATAGTCAACTCCCTACTATATTAGCATCCACACAGTTCGGTCTTCTAGAACGAAATTTGGCAGAGTTTTGATAGACTATGACCTAAAATAGTATCGATATCGAGATATTGCAAAGTTCTGAGCTTAGCATCCCAGCCAATGCAGGTCTGGTACCCGGCATCTCAGCAGTTCTGGATAGCCAACTCCCTAGTGAACTAAAATACACACAGTTCTATCTTCTAGAACTAAGTTTGGCAGAGTTTTGAAATACTATGTCCGATAATGGTATCGAAATCGATGTAATGCTAAGTTCTGAGCTTAGCATCCCAACGAAAGCTGGTCTGATACCTAGCATCTCAGAAGTTCTAGATAGACAGCTTCCTAGTTCATTAGCATCCACACAGTTCTATCTTCTAGAACGAAATTTAGCAGAGTTTTGATAGACTATGTCCGAAAATAGTATCGATATCGAGATATTGCAAAGTTCTGAGCTTAGCATCCCAGCCAATGCAGGTCTGGTACCCGGCATCTCAGCAGTTCTGGATAGCCAACTCCCTAGTGAACTAAAATACTGACAGTTCTATCTTCTAGAACTAAGTTTGGCAGAGTTTTGAAAGACTATGTCCGATAATGGTATCAAAATCGATGTAATGCTAAGTTCTGAGCTTAGCATCCCAACGAAAGCTGGTCTGATACCTAGCATCTCAGCAGTTCTAGATAGCCAGCTCCCTAGTATATTACTATCCACACAGTTCTGTCTTCTAGATCGAAATTTGGCAGAGTTTTGATAGACTATGTCCGAAAATAGTATCGATATCGAGATATTGCAAAGTTCTGAGCTTAGCATCCCAGCCAATGCAGGTCTGGTACGCGGCATCTCAGCAGTTTTGCATAGCCAACTCCCTAGTGAACTAAAATACACACAGTTCTATCTTCTAGAACTAACTTTGGCAAAGTTTTGAAAGACTATGTCCGATAATGGTATCGATATCGAGATATTGCAAAGTTCTGAGCTTAGCATCCCAGCGAAAGCTGGTCTGGTACCCGGCATCTCAGGAGTTCTAGATACCTAGCTTCCTAGTGCACTTGAATACACACAGTTCTATCTTCTAGAACGAAATTTCACCGTGTTTTGACAGACATAGTCCGATACTACTCTGAAACTCGTGAAATTGCTAAGTTCTGGGCTTAGCATCCCAGCGAATGCAAGTCAAATACCCAGGACCTCAGCAGTTCTAGATAGTCAACTCCCTAATATATTAGCATCCACACAGTTCTGTCTTCTAGAACGAAATTTGGCAGAGTTTTGATAGACTATGTCCAAAAATAGTATCGATATTGAGATATTGCAAAGTTCTGAGCTTAGCATCCCAGCCAATGCAGGTCTGGTACCCGGCATCTCAGCAGTTCTGGATAGCCAACTCCCTAGTGAACTAAAATACACACAGTTCTATCTTCTAGAACTAAGTTTGGCAGAGTTTTGAAATACTATGTCCGATAATGGTATCGAAATCGATGTAATGCTAAGTTCTGAGCTTAGCATCCCAACGAAAGCTGGTCTGATACCTAGCATCTCAGAAGTTCTAGATAGACAGCTTCCTAGTGCACTAGAATACACACAGTTTTATCTTCTAGAACGAAATTTGGCAGAGTTTTGATGGATTATGTACGAAAATAGTATCGATATCGAGATATTGCAAAGTTTTGAGCTTAGCATCCCAGCCAATACAGGTCTGGTACCCGGCATCTCAGGAGTTCTAGATAGCCAGTTTCCTAGTGCACTAGAATACACACAGTTTTATCTTCTAGAATGAAATTTGGCAGAGTTTTGATGGATTATGTCCGAAAATAGTATTGATATCGAGATATTGCAAAGTTTTGAGCTTAGCATCCCAGCCAATGCAGCTCTGGTACCCGGCATCTCAGGAGTTCTAGATAGCTAGCTTCCTGTTGCACTAGAATACAGACAGTTTTATCTTCTATAACGAAATTTCACCGTGTTTTGACAGACTTAGTCCGATACTACCCTGAAATTCGTGAAATTGCTAAGTTCTGGGCTTAGCATCCCAGAGAATGCATGTCTAATACCCAGGATCTCAGCAGTTCTAGATAGCCAGCTCCCCAGTTCATTAGCATCCACACAGTTCTATCTTCTAGAACGAAATTTAGCAGAGTTTTGATAGACTATGTCCGAAAATAGTATCGATATCGAGATATTGCAAAGTTCTGAGCTTAGCATCCCAGCCAATGCAGGTCTGGTACCCGGCATCTCAGCAGTTCTGGATAGCCAACTCCCTAGTGAACTAAAATACTGACAGTTCTATCTTCTAGAACTAAGTTTGGCAGAGTTTTGAAAGACTATGTCCGATAATGGTATCGAAATCGATGTAATGCTAAGTTCTGAGCTTAGCATCCCAACGAAAGCTGGTCTGATACCTAGCATCTCAGCAGTTCTAGATAGCCAGCTCCCTAGTATATTACTATCCACACAGTTCTGTCTTCTAGATCGAAATTTGGCAGAGTTTTGATAGACTATGTCCGAAAATAGTATCGATATCGAGATATTGCAAAGTTCTGAGCTTAGCATCCCAGCCAATGCAGGTCTGGTACGCGGCATCTCAGCAGTTTTGCATAGCCAACTCCCTAGTGAACTAAAATACACACAGTTCTATCTTCTAGAACTAACTTTGGCAAAGTTTTGAAAGACTATGTCCGATAATGGTATCGATATCGAGATATTGCAAAGTTCTGAGCATAGCATCCCAGCGAAAGCTGGTCTGGTACCCGGCATCTCAGGAGTTCTAGATACCTAGCTTCCTAGTGCACTTGAATACACACAGTTCTATCTTCTAGAACGAAATTTCACCGTGTTTTGACAGACATAGTCCGATACTACTCTGAAATTCGTGAAATTGCTAAGTTCTGGGCTTAGCATCCCAGCGAATGCAAGTCAAATACCCAGGACCTCAGCAGTTCTAGATAGTCAACTCCCTAATACATTAGCATCCACACAGTTCTGTCTTCTAGAACGAAATTTGGCAGAGTTTTGATAGACTATGTCCGAAAATAGTATCGATATCAAGATATTGCAAAGTTCTGAGCTTAGCATCCCAGCCAATGCAGGTCTGGTACCTGGCATCTCAGCAGTTCTGGATAGCCAGCTCATTAGTGAACTAAAATACACACAGTTCTATCCTCTAGATCTAAATTTGGTAGAGTTTTTAAAGACTATATCTGAAAATGTTACAGAAATCGAGGTAATGCTAAGTTCTGAGCTTAGCATCCCAGCGAAAGCTGGTCTGATATCTAACATCTCAAGAGTTCTAGATAGCCAGCTACCTAAAGCACTTGAATACACACAGTTCTGTCTTCTAGAACGAAATTTGGCAGAGTTTTGATAGACTATCTCCGAAAATAGTTTCGATATCGAGATATTGCAAAGTTCTGAGCTTAGCATCCCAGCCAATGCAGGTCTGGTACCCGGCATCTCAGCAGTTCTGGATAGCCAGCTCCCTATTGAACTAAAATACACACAGTTCTATCTTCTAGAACTAAATTTGGCCGAGTTTTGGAAGATTGTCCGATATAGGTATCGAAATCGAGGTAATACTAAGTTCGGAGCTTAGCATCCCAGTGAAAGCTAGTCTGATACCTAGCATCTCAGGAGTTCTATATAGCCAGTTTCCTAATGCACTAGAATACACACAGTTTTATCTTCTAGAACAAAATTTCACCGTGTTTTGACAGACTTAGTCCGAAATTACTCGGAAAATAATGAAATTGCTTAGTATTTGAGCTAGCATCCCAGCCAGTGCTGGTCTGATACCCAGCATCCCAGCAGTTCTAGATAGCCAGCTTCCTAGTGAACTAAAATACACACAGTTCTATCTTCTAGAACTAAATTTGGCAGAGTTTTGATAGACAATGTACGAAAATAGTATCGATATCGAGATATTGGAAAGTTCTGAGCTTAGCATCCCAGCCAATGCAGGTCTGGTACCTGGCATCTCAGCAGTTCTGGATCGCCAGCTCCCTATTGAACTAAAATACACACAGTTCTATCTTCTAGAACTAAATTTGGTAGAGTTTTGAAAGACTATAACTGAAAATGGTATAGAAATCGAGGTAATGCTAAGTTCTGAGCTTAGCATCCCAGCGAAAGCTGGTCTGATACCTAGCATCTCAGAAGTTCTAGATAGCCAGCTTCCTAAAGCACTTGAATACACACAGTTCTGTCTTCTAGAACGAAATTTGGCTGAGTTTTGATAGACTATGTCCGAAAATAGTTTCGTTGTCGAGATATTGCTATGTTCTGAGCTTAGCATCCCAGCCAATACAGGTTTCATACCCGGCATCTCAGCAGTACTGGATACCCATCACTCTAGTGCACTAGGACACACACAGTTTTATCTTCTAGAATGAAATTTGACCGAGTTTTGATAGACTTAGTCTGAAACTACTTGGAAAATCGTGAAATTACTAAGTTCTGAGCTTAGCATCCCAGCCAATGCAAGTCTGATGCCTAAAATCTTAGCAGTTATCAATAGCCAGCTCTCTAATGCACTAGAATCCAAAAAGTTCTATCTTCTAGAACGAAATTTGCAGAGTTTTGATCGACTAGGTCCGAAAATAGTATTGTTATCGAGATATTACTAAGTTCTGATCTTAGCGTCCCAGCGAAAGCTGGTCTGATACCTAGCATTTCAGCAGTTCTAGATAGCGATATTCCCGGTGTACTAGAACACACACAGTTTTATTTTCTAGAACGAAAGGACCAAGGGCAACTTTGTATGGAACTTCGCCCCAAAACCAACACAGCTAAGAGTTAGGTCGTTAAATACTTAGACAACGATATATGTAATATATAAATATTTATAAATACTTAAATACATAGAAAACACCCATGACTCAGGAACAAATATCCATGCTCATCACACGAATAAATGCCCTTACCAGGATCTGAACTCGAGACCATTAGCTTCATAGGCAGGGTCACTTCACTACCCACTAGGCCAAACCGGTCGTCTCAGTCTGTTAGCCTGTTATCTCAGCTGTTTGCCAACATCGAGGACATGTGGCTTGAATATTATTAAATGCAACCTACAAATAAAACAATAAAAACTCAGTAGTAATAAATCAATATAAGTCAATATCGTAATGCATAGTAGAATGTGTATTTACCTCAATATGAGCATGTTCGTGTAGGTATTCTGCATTTCGAGGTTGTGCTTATGGTAATCTGTCTTCTAAAATATATCGACGCACTCGCAAAACCGAACGAGGACATAATACACAATAGCGTCCTTCTAATGCCATAGTTATATATTATTAAACGGCAGGTGACATAGCTATTATAATTGAACACTTGAACATAGAACATAGGTACTCACATGTACCTAGAGTAGATAAAAGAGTTTTTGAACGGTTTTATATAGTAATAAAACATGATATTCCAGAAAAAAATACAAGTTAACCTAACGAATGTAGTATACGCCATATTCGGTAAGAATACCTTCGATATTCATATATTTTGTTTTAACTGCCCACCAGAATTATTATATCTACAGAATTTTCATAGCTCGTATTCACGCTGACAAACATATGAATATCTCAGTTCTGCAATGGAATTCCATTATAGTGCCTATAGAATGAAATAAAGTAGATTTACAAACGCAAACAAACTAACGCCGGGTATTAAATATAGTCTTTCGTTCTAAATATTCAAAAATAAACTTAAACGATATGATATTAAAAGTGAAAACATTTCGCTTAAATAGTTAAATATAACAATTGCTAATATGTAAAAACAAAATCAGCCCATTAGCTTGAACGAATGTTTTCAAATACAAACCCGCTATACCATGTTAACTAACATAAAAAAAAAATAACTGCCCCTAAAATACTTTTACATTCGAACCATGATATATTTCGATCTAAATCTATTAATTCTTAAATACTGCACTCGCATACTAAGACGCCGTTTTCGAATTTAGTCACAAAAAAGTCAAATCGATAGATTTAGCGTATGAAATTGTACACCTTTTGTTAAATATTATAAATAATAAGTACTGGTTTCTATTAGCACGTCTTGTTATCTTTCATTATAACAAATCATTTTTTGAAAACAGAGTCGCTTAATTAGTAATGATTATTTTTTGATGGACGTTTAGGTCAACGTGCGTAAAGCATATTTTTAAATATATCTAAGCATAGTTATAAATTTGAAGCAGTGTAAATGAAAGTTGACGAAATAAATTTTTTCCACAAATTACTTCATAACAAGTGATAATTTCTCTGAAAATCGACTTAATTTCAACGTACTTTCGATACTTCAACAATCCACAACATTTGCTGAAACTGTCCATATACATCATTTTGTATAATATACTACCATATTTTTTGATTAATTTTTAAAAACTGTCCCTTTTCGTTACATATTACACAACAAGCGAATGCTAGATGATAAAACGTGCTAATACTCGTAGTAACCAATACGTGTTATTTAGATATTACGTAATAAAAGGTGTACAATTACAATTTCAACAACTAAATCTATCAATTTTACATTTTTGCTCTAAAATCGTTACCGGGCTCTTAATTAATTAATATTGTAGTTTTTTCATCGCACGGCCGCGGGTGCGCTACGAATACCGACCTTACTACTATTCAAATAAGTAACTATTCGAATTTAGGTACTCGTGTATCCTTGGGATGCCAAAACATACACACCAAGTTATTGAATAGCATTAAGGTAAATTTAAATTCTCATATTAAGTGAATAATGTATATTCTTATGAGAATAAATGTCTTAAACCACAAAATTATGAAATTAGCATCCCAGCCAAAGCAGGTCTGCTATCTAGCATCTCAGCAGTTATGGATAGCCAGCTCACTACATAGTGCAATTGAAATCGCATAGTTTTATAGTTTTGTAAGACTATGTCCGAAAATACTATCGAAATCGAGGAATTGCTAAGTTCTGAGCTAGCATTTCGACCAATGCTAGTCTGATACCTAGCATCTCAACAGTTCTAGATAGTCAGCTTCCTATTGCACTAGAATTCACACCGTTTTATCTTCTAGAACTAAATTTGACCGAGTTTTGATAGACTAAGTCCGAAACTACACTGTAAAACGTGCATTTCATTAATTTCAGTGATTGTACACTTTTGTTTGTGTTTGTCATTCATTCACCTATACTTCTGTTTTACTCATTTCCTCAAAGGTTAACTGGAAGAGATCTCATACAGATCGCCTTAGTTGTATTTAATTTACTCTGTAACTGTGTTTTTCGTGTTTTTATTTCTATGTACAATAAAGTATATATAAATAAATAATAATAATAAATAAATATTATAGGACATTATAACACAAATTGACTAAGTCCCACAGTAAGCTCAATAAGGCTTGTGTTGAGGGTACTTAGACAACGATATATATAATATATAAATATTTATAAATACTTAAATACATAGAAAACACCCATGACTAAGGAACAATTATCCATGCTCATCACACGAATACATGCCCTTACCAGGATTTGAACCCGGGACCATCAGCTTCGTAGGCAGGGTCACTACCCACTAGGCTAAACCGGTCGTCATATACATACATACATACATAAATCCAGTAAATGCTAAGTTTTGGGCTAGCATCCAAGCTAATGCAGGTCTGATACCCAGCATCTCAAGAGTTCTGGATAGTTCGCTCCCTAGTGCATTAGAAAACTTACAGTTTTATCTTCCAGAACGAAAATTGAAAAAGTTCTGAAGGATTTTTTTCGGAATAGTCTAGAAATCGAGTAAATGCTAAGTTCTGAGCTAGCATCCCAGCCAATGCAGATGTGATCTCCAGGATCTCAGCAGTTCTGGATAGCTAGCTCTCTAGTGCACTAGAATACACACAGGTCTACCTTGTAAAACGAAATTTGACAAAATTTTGATAGACTATGTCCGAAACTCTAAAAATCCAGTATATGCCTTTGAGCTAATATCCAAGCCAATGCAGGTCTTATACCCAGCACCTCAAGAGTTCTGGATAGCCCGCTCCCTAGTCCTTTAGAAAACACACAGTCTTTTCTTCTAGAATGAAAATTAAAGATGTTCTGAAGGATTTTTGTTCGAAATAGTTTAAAAATCGAGTGAATGCTAAGTTCTGAGCTAGTATCTCAACCAATGCAGGTGTGATACCCAGGATCTCAGCAGTTATAGATATCCAGCTCCCTAGTGCACTAGAAGCTACACAGTTCTATCTTCTTGACTGAAATTTGGCAGAGTTTTGAAAGACTATGTCTGAAAATAGTATCGAAATCGAGATATTACTAAGTTCTGCTCTTAGCATCCCAGCCAATGCTAGTCTGATACCCAGCAGTACATCTCAAAAGTTCTAGATAGCCACCTTACTAGTGCACTAGAATCCACACAGCTTTATCGTCTAGACCGAAATTTGATAGAGTTTTGATTATGTCCGAAACTACTCTGAAAATCGAGCTTAGCATAACCTTAGCATTCCAGCCAATTCAGGTGTGACGCAGGGTGCGTCTCAGTATTTCCGGATAGCCAGCTCCTTATTGCACTAGAATACATACAGTTCTATCGATTAGAACGAAATTTAACAATATATTGATAGTCTATGTCCGAAACTATTCTGAAAATCTAGGAAATGATTATATGCTAAGTTTATAGCTAACATCCCAGCCAATGCAGGTCTAATACTCAGCGTGTCAAAAGTTATCGATAGTGAACTGGAATACACACAGTTTTATCTTCTACAACGAAATTTAGCAGTCTATAGGGAATATTACGCGAAACTCTGCGTAGGAGGCGCCACTACCACAATCCATCACGATCTGAGGATCTACCGCAAAACAAGAAAAACCGAAATTTCGTCATCTAACCTATCTATAACTCTTGCATATTCGAGCGATGAATAGGCAGATAGCTAAATTTGGATTTTCGCGTTTCCCGGTGATACGTCAATGTCATATTTTATTATCTGTGAATACTTGTCATTACACAGCTTAAGGCATAGTACTCTATGTAGTTACTCTATGGTTGGCGAAAGGTGCTAGTGCTGCATTCTGGCGGCAGAACATTGCAGTAATACTCCCTATTGAAAGTTTAGAGCTTGGCATCCCAGCTAATGCAGGTCTGATACCCAGCACTTCAGCAGTTCTGAACGTTATAAGCCCAAAACTTAGCATTTACTCGATTTTTATTTTATTTCATATGAAAATTTACAGTTAGAGTAACAAAAAAGGTTTCGAAATAGAAGCATTAAGTTATGTAATTACAAGTTTCCACAGGTAGAAACTGCGTAATGTACATGACGTGCGAAATAACAAAATTAGTAATTCCATCTATGCTTATAATTATAGAACTCGGAACTTATAATCTTACTGCCTATCGAGCTTTTTTGTCAAAAAGCTACATTTTGAGATGGAAGCAATCCACTTTACACGATGATAGTGGAGACCTAATAAAACGATTTTTTTTTGGAAGCACCCGTAATTTCGTCCCTTGGGCCCCCAAGGTAAAGTGAGGTCTGTTCAAAAAAAGAAAAAAAAAATCTACAAGCTTCACAAATCATTCGATTAAGATACATTTTGTGTCAATCGAAAGAAAATAGCTTTGTTTTATGTAAAAAAATATACAAAAAATATTTTCAAAGAAATTTAGTATTAAAGTATTCAAATAAAAACAAAACTTTTTGACGCTTTATTTTTCAAAAAGTGTCTTCCACGATGGAAAATATCTACCAATAAGTACTTTATTATAAAGTCAAACATATTTCTTATCGAAAACTGAAAACCGCATCAAAATCATTTAAGTACTTTTTAGGGTTCCGTAGCCAAATGGCAAAAAACGGAACCCTTATAGATTCGTCATGTCCGTCTGTCTGGCCGATTATGTCACAGCCACTTTTTTCCGAAACTATAAGAGCTATACTGTTCAAACTTGGTATGTAGATGTATTCTATGAACCGCATTAATATTTTTTACATAAAAATAGAAAAAAAATACAATAAATTTTGGGGGTTCCCCATACTTAGAACTGAAACTCAAAAAATCTTATTTCATCAAACCCATACGTGTGGGGTATCTATGGATAGGTCTTTAAAAATGATATTGAGGTTTCTAATGATTTTTTTTCTAAACCGAATAGAAAAAAAATATATGATATACATTACCATGCAAACTTCCACGGAAAATTGGTTTGAACGAGATCTAGTAAGTAGTTTTTTTTAATACGTCATAAATGGTACGGAACCCTCCATGGGCGAGTCCGACTCGCACTTGGCCGCTTTTTATTAAAATTTATGTTCCAGAAGTTGGCCTAGTTTTATTGACATGAAGATTTTTAATTAGTGACTACTTACAAATACCAAAACGTGTAACATGTAACGCGTAACTTACATAGACTTATATTGACTTGCATAGTAATGTATTTTCTGGTTTTGCTCATTGTTATGTGTAAATCATTCGTTTTAGGTAATATGACAGTGTACTATCATACAAATAAAATCTATTTTCGAAATTAACTGTCGTGAGTCATACTAACATTAAACTAATTCTACGGATTTCACTCATGTGTTTTTGTCACTCGCCGAAGTCCGAAACATGTCGCGCGAGTGACTAAGAACACGTGAGTGGAATCCGTAGCATTAGTTCAAAATCTATTCTATTCTATTCTAACAAGTGAACAAAAAACAAATTATTATAAAATTTACTAATTACACGCTCTATGGACTTATAAAGACAAAAACTTCCATACAAATAAAAGTAAGCATACTTCTGAAACTTGTATCTTAAAAACTGCTTAACCAATTTTGGAGCGTTTTTCATCATATATTAAAATATATATTTGAATTTAAAATGAAAAACTTATTTTCAGACATTCTTCAAAGTCTAGGACATTATTTGCAAGAATAAAGCGCAAACGAGAAAGAATAGGTTTTTAAATATTTCACACAATACACACAAATATTCTTTTAAGAGATTTAGTTTTAAGAGGCCTTATTCCTACAGACGAGCGTATTTTGTAAAATGCTTCCTTTTTCATTCAAGATTACGACGTAACTATTAGTATTTATTCAAAAACTGATAACGTACTTAAATAATCGTTTCCTAAACTAGGGGCTCCAACAGTTCAAAGTTTCATTTTCTCTTTTAAACCTCTTTTTTAATGAGGTTTTTTGGGAGTCTTTTCCAAATTTTGCAGTGAGATGTGGCGTTTCGGTTCTCAATTTTGCTATAAACAAGAATCATTTGGTACACGAATGACTACAATTTGATTCAACATATCTCGTACGAGGGGCTGGAATGATTAACAATCGAAGATTCATTTGAAAAAACTGATAAAATACCTTCCGAGTTTTCTTCATTTTTTTGGCGAAAACAGGGTTTTATTATATTTTATTTCCGCAAATTGTACGCATATTTTGCTTTAAAAATAATATTATAGCAAACTGTAACTTTATGTTAACCTATAAAAAAAAATCGTAACTATGGAACCTACATTGCCGTAAATTTATATTTTTTTAAAACACGTATAAATCACGCAGCAGCGACGCCCCGCTCTCAGTCCGCGCGGAGCGCGCTTAGAGGACGGACCTGTGCTCGATTGTCAGGCATTCGTTGCGATCGTAATCAGCTACGGAGTTCCGAGAAGTGCTATATACTGCGATTAGAAAATCTTAATAAAAGTTCATTTTTTACAGTATGCCTAACAGACGCTTATTGATGGATTTTCAGTGTTACTTTTTTTTTAATACTAAGTCGGTGGCAAACAAGCATACGGCCCGCATATGAACGCCTGCAACTCCAGAGGAGTTACATGCGCGTTGCCGACCCTAACCCCCTCCCGCCCCTCGTTGAGCTCTGGCAACCTTACTCACCGGCAGGAACACAACACTATGAGTAAGGTCTAGTGTTATTTGGCTGCGATTTTCTGAAAAACGCATTTTCACTTGATATTACGTTAGGGTTTGCATTATTATTTTTGACCCGGATGAAGTCCAAGTTCTCATGATGGAGTCAGGAGTTGGTCACCAGAACTCCTAATCTACTAATTATAATCCCATCGTGTTTGGGCTCAAAAGATTTGCCCTGACGAACACCATCGATCTAGATGAGGTCCAGGGTCTCATGATGGAGTCAGGAGTTGGTCACTAGAACTCCTAATCTACTCATTATAATTCCATCGTGTTTGGGCTCAACAGAGTTGCCCTGACGAGCACCTTCAATCTAGATGAGGTCCAGGGTCTCATGATGGAGTCAGGAGCTGGTCACCAGAACTCCTAATCTACTCATCATAACTCCATCGTGTTTGGGTTCAATAGAGTTGCCCTGACGAGCACCATCAATCTAGATGAGGTCCAGGGTCTCATGATGGAGTCAGGAGCTGGTCACCAGAACTCCTAATCTACTCATCATAACTCCATCGTGTTTGGGCTCAATAGATTTGCCCTGATGAACACCATCGATCTAGATGAGGCCCAGGGTCTCATGATGGAGTCAGGAGTTGGTCACCAGAACTCCTAAACTACTCATCATAACCTCATCGTGTTCGGGCTCAATAGATTTGCCCTGACGAGCATCATCAATCTAGATAAAGTCCAGGGTCTCATGATGGAGTCAGGAGTTGGTCACTAGAACTCCTAATCTACTCATTATAATTCCAACGTGTTTGGGCTCAAAAGATTTGCCCTGACGAGCACCATCGATCTAGATGAGGTCCAGGATCTCATGATGGAGTCAGGAGTTGGTCACCAGAACTCCTACTCTACTCGTCATAACTCCATCGTGTTTGGGCTCAATAGAGTTGCCCTGACGAGCACCATCAATCTAGATGAGGTCCAGGGTCTCATGATGGAGTCAGGAGCTGGTCACCAGAACTCCTAATCTACTCATCATAACTCCATCGTGTTTGGGCTCAATAGATTTGCCCTGATGAACACCATCGATCTAGATGAGGCCCAGGGTCTCATGATGGAGTCAGGAGTTGGTCACCAGAACTCCTAATCTACTCATCATAACATCATCGTGTTCGGGCTCAATAGATTTGCCCTGACGAGCATCATCAATCTAGATAAAGTCCAGGGTCTCATGATGGAGTCAGGAGTTGGTCACCAGAACTCCTAAACTACTCATCATAACCTCATCGTGTTCGGGCTCAATAGATTTGCCCTGACGAGCATCATCAATCTAGATAAAGTCCAGGGTCTCATGATGGAGTCAGGAGTTGGTCACTAGAACTCCTAATCTACTCATTATAATTCCAACGTGTTTGGGCTCAAAAGATTTGCCCTGATGAGCACCATCGATCTAGATGAGGTCCAGGGTCTCATGATGGAGTCAGGAGTTGGTCACCAGAACTCCTAATCTACTCATCATAACTCCATCGTGTTTGGGCTCAATAGATTTGCCCTGATGAACACCATCGATCTAGATGAGGTCCAGGGTCTCATGATGGAGTCAGGAGTTGGTCACCAGAACTCCTAAACTACTCATCATAACCTCATCGTGTTTGGGCTCAATAGATTTGCCCTGACGAGCATCATCAATCTAGATAAAGTCCAGGGTCTCATGATGGAGTCAGGAGTTGGTCACTAGAACTCCTAATCTACTCATTATAATTCCAACGTGTTTGGGCTCAAAAGATTTGCCCTGACGAGCACCATCGATCTAGATGAGGTCCAGTGTCTCATGATGGAGTCAGGAGTTGGTCACCAGAACTCCTAATCTACTCATCATAACTCCATCGTGTTTGGGCTCAATAGAGTTGCCCTGACAAGCACCATCAATCTAGATCAGGTCCAGGGTCTCATGATGGACTCAGGAGTTGATCACCAGAACTCCTAGTCTATTCATCATAACTCCATCGTGTTTGGGCTCAAAAGATTTGCCCTGACGAGTACCATCGATCTAGATTAAGTCGAGGGTCTCATGATGGACTCAGTAGTTGGTCACCAGAACTCCTAATCTATTCATCATAATGGTAATTTGATGGTGCTTGTCGGAGTAAATCTATTGAGCCCAAACACGATGGAGTTATGATAAATAGATTACGAGTTCTGGTGACCAACTCCTGACTCCATCATGAGACCCTGGACTTCATCTAGATCGATGGTACTCGTCAGGGCAAATCCTTTGAGCCCAAACACGATGGAATTATAATGAGTAGATTAGGAGTTCTAGTGACCAACTCCTGACTCCATCATGAGACCCTGAACATCATCTAGATTGATGGTGCTCGTGAGGGCAAATCTATTGAGCCCAAACACGATGGAGTTATGATGAGTAGATTAGGAATTATGGTGACCAACTCCTGACTCCATCATGAGACCCTGGACTTCATCTAGATCGATGGTACTCGTCAGGGCAAATCTTTTGAGCCCAAACACGATGGAATTATAATGAGTAGATTAGGAGTTCTAGTGACCAACTCCTGACTCCATCATGAGACCCTGGACATCATCTAGATTGATGGTGCTCGTGAGGGCAAATCTATTGAGCCCAAACACGATGGAGTTATGATGAGTAGATTAGGAATTATGGTGACCAACTCCTGACTCCATCATGAGACCCTGGACTTCATCTAGATCGATGATACTCGTCAGGGCAAATCTTTTGAGCCCAAACACGATGGAATTATAATGAGTAGATTAGGAGTTCTGGTGACCAACTCCTGACTCCATCATGAGACCCTGGACTTCATCTAGATCGATGATACTCGTCAGGGCAAATCTTTTAAGCCCAAACACGATGGAATTATAATGAGTAGATTAGGAGTTCTGGTGACCAACTCCTGACTCCATCATGAGACCCTGGACTTCATCTAGATCGATGGTACTCGTCAGGGCAAATCTTTTGAGCCCAAACACGATGGAATTATAATGAGTAGATTAGGAGTTCTAGTGACCAACTCCTGACTCCATCATGAGACCCTGAACATCATCTAGATTGATGGTGCTCGTGAGGGCAAATCTATTGAGCCCAAACACGATGGAGTTATGATGAGTAGATTAGGAATTATGGTGACCAACTCCTGACTCCATCACGAGACCCTGGACTTCATCTAGATCGATGGTACTCGTCAGGCCAAATCTTTTGAGCCCAAACACGATGGAATTATAATTAGTAGATTAGGAGTTCTGGTGACCAACTCCTGACTCCATCATGAGACCCTGGACTTCATTTAGATCGATGGTACTCGTCAGGGCAAATCTATTGAGCTCAAATACGATGGAATTATAATGAGTAGATTAGGAGTTCTAGTGACCTACTCCTGACTCCATCATGAGACCCTGGACTTCATCTAGATTGATGGTGCTCATCAGAGTAAATCTATTGAGCCCAAACTCGATGGAGTTATGATGAGTAAATTAGGAGTTCTGGGGAGTTCTGGTGACCAACTCCTGACTCCGTCATGAGACCCTGGACCTCATCTAGATCGATGGTGTTCGTCAGGGCAAATCTTTTGAGCCCAAGTACGATGGAATTATAATGAGTAGATTAGGAGTTCTGGTGACCAACTCCTGACTCCATCATAAGAACCTGGATGGACTTCATTCGGGTCAAAAATAATAATACAAACCCTAACGTGATTTCAAATAACACTGAAACTCTATAGCACTAATGTGCGCAAACGATTGGCATCTTGACTAGGCAGCATGGGTGCGTAGCCACCATGCCAATCGATGCGACAACGAAACACTATCTGTCTCTCTCTCGTACTAATATGCACAAACGATTGGCATCTTGGCTGGGCAGCATGGGTGCGTAGCCAACATGCCAAACGTTTACGATACGACAAGGAAACACTATCTGTCTCTCTATCGCACTAATATGCGCAATCGATTGGCTTCTTGGCTAGGTATCATGAGTGCGTAGCCAACATGCCAATCGTTTACGATACGACAGCGAAACACTACTCTCTCTCTATCGCACTAATATACGCAAACGATTGGTATTTTGGCTAGGCACTAAGCAAGTGTGTGGCCAACATGCCAATCGTTTACTATACGACAACGAAACACTATCTGTCTCTCTATCGCACTAATATACTTTATTTATACCTGCAGTCATTTACTAACTTCTTCATTTTCCATTGGTGTGAAAGAGACAGAATAAAGAGCAAAGGTTATAGTACACTCTGTAGTCTGTACACTTAGTAGTAGTGTACATAAAAAAAAAACTACTGTGCATATACAATAAAATAAAGAGTGCCCATATGATATCATATGACACTAAAATTAATGTTGCTTGAAATTATATTGAAAACTATCAAGATTATTCTAGTCTGCATTGAAACGCGCGTCGCGTTGCCGGCGCTCGCGTACCGAGCGCCAACGCCATCTATCGAGCGTTATTTCGTGAAATCGGAGAACGCTCCAAGGATTAAGGGCTCTTAACTCTTTTTACGTAAATAAAAGTATTTTTGTTTTCAAATGATATATATGCACTAGGAAGCTGGCTATCCAGAATTGCTGAGATGCTCTAGGTATCAGACTTGCATTGGCTGGGATGCTAAGCTCAGAACTTAACAATATCTCGATATCGATACTATTTTCGGACACACTCTATCAAAACTCTGTCAAATTTTGTTCTGGAAGTTAGAACTGTATATATTATAGTGCACAAGAGATTTGGCTATCTGTAACTGCTGAGATGCTAGGTATCAGACCTGCAGTGGCTAGGATGCTAAGTTCAGAAATAAGTAATATTTCGATTTCCATACTATTTTCGGATGCTGGATTTTCAGTGTAGTTACGGACATAGTCTATCAAAACTGTATCAAATTTCAGTCTAGAAAATAAAACTGTAAGTAATCTAGTTTACTAAGGAGCTGGCTATACGTAGGTGTTAGGATGCTAGGTATCAGACCTGCATTGGCTTGGATGCTAGCTCAAAACTTAGCAATTTCACGATTTTCAGAGTAGTTTCCGACTAAGTCTATCAAAACTCGGTGAAATTTTCTTCTAGAAGATAAAACTGTGTGGATTCTAGTGCACGTGGAAGCTATCTATCCAGAACTGCTGTGATACTAAGTATCAGACCGGCATTGGCTGGGATGCTAGCTCAGAACTTAGGCATTCCTGGATTTCGATACAATTTTCGGACATAGTCTTTCAAAACTTTGCCAAATTTAGTTCTAGAAGGTAGAACTGTGTGTTTTTAGTTCACTAGGGAGCTGGCTATCCAGAACTGCTGAGAAGCTGGGTATCAGACCTTCACTGCCTGGGATGCTAAGCTCAGAACTTAGCAATATCTCCAAAACGATACTATTTTCGGACATAGTATGTCGAAACTCTGCGAAATTTCATTCTAGAAAATAGAACTTTACGGATTCTATTGTACTAGAGAGCTGGCTATTATCATTATGGATGTTAGGTATCACTTAACAAATTCACGAATTTCAGAGTAGTTTCGAACTTAGTCTGTCAAAACTCGATGAAATTTCGTTCTAGAAGATAAAACTATGTGTGTTCTAATACACTAGAAAGTTGGCGATCTAGAACTGCTGAGATACTGGGTATCAGACCAGCTTTGGATGGAATGCTAGCTCAAAACTTAGCAATTTCACGATTTTCCGAGTAGTTTTGGACTAAATCTGTCAAAACACGGTGAAATTTCGTTCTAGAAGGTAAAACTGTAAGTATTCTAGTGCACTAGGAAGCTGGCTATCTAGAACTGCTGAGATGTTAGGTATCCGACCTGCATTGGCTGGGATGCTAAGCTCAGAACTTAGCAATATCTCGATATCGATAGTATTTTCGGACATTGTCTAATTTGTCTATCAAAATTCTGCCAAATTTCGTTCTTGAAGATAGAACTGTGTGGAGTCTAGTGTACAAAAGAGCTGGCTATCCAGAACTGCTGAGACGCTAGGTATCAGACCAGCATTGGCTGGGATGCTAGCTCAGAACTTTAGCGTTTACTTGATTTTTAGACTAACTCGAATAAAAATCGTTCAGAACTTTCTCAATTTTCTCTTTAAAAGATGAAACTTTCTAATGCACTAGGAAGTGGGCTTATCAGAACTCTCGAGACGCTGGGTATCAGATCTGCATTGGCTTGGATGCTAGCTCAAATTTTTGTATCCTCACAAATTTGGCGATAAATTAAAACACGACCCAAGGGAGTGTTTTAAATCGACACGAGTTGCGAATTACCTATTCGCACATGTATCGTACAACGTTTTACAGTACATATGGTGCTAATTTACTGCACTAGTGCGAAAATTAGCATATTACGTTACTATGTCAAACATTTAAAGAGCCATATGTACTGTAAAACGTTGTACGATACATGTGCGAATAGGTAATTCGCAACTCGTGTCGATTTAAAACACTCCCTTGGGTCGTGTTTTAATTTATCGCCAAATTTGTGAGGATACAAAAATTTGAGCTAGCATCCAAGCCAATGCAGATCTGATACCCAGCGTCTCGAGAGTTCTGATAAGCCCACTTCCTAGTGCATTAGAAAGTTTCATCTTTTAAAGAGAAAATTGAGAAAGTTCTGAACGATTTTTATTCGAGTTAGTCTAAAAATCAAGTAAACGCTAAAGTTCTGAGCTAGCATCCCAGCCAATGCTGGTCTGATACCTAGCGTCTCAGCAGTTCTGGATAGCCAGCTCTTTTGTACACTAGACTCCACACAGTTCTATCTTCAAGAACGAAATTTGGCAGAATTTTGATAGACAAATTAGACAATGTCCGAAAATACTATCGATATCGAGATATTGCTAAGTTCTGAGCTTAGCATCCCAGCCAATGCAGGTCGGATACCTAACATCTCAGCAGTTCTAGATAGCCAGCTTCCTAGTGCACTAGAATACTTACAGTTTTACCTTCTAGAACGAAATTTCACCGTGTTTTGACAGATTTAGTCCAAAACTACTCGGAAAATCGTGAAATTGCTAAGTTTTGAGCTAGCATTCCATCCAAAGCTGGTCTGATACCCAGTATCTCAGCAGTTCTAGATCGCCAACTTTCTAGTGTATTAGAACACACATAGTTTTATCTTCTAGAACGAAATTTCATCGAGTTTTGACAGACTAAGTTCGAAACTACTCTGAAATTCGTGAATTTGTTAAGTGATACCTAACATCCATAATGATAATAGCCAGCTCTCTAGTACAATAGAATCCGTAAAGTTCTATTTTCTAGAATGAAATTTCGCAGAGTTTCGACATACTATGTCCGAAAATAGTATCGTTTTGGAGATATTGCTAAGTTCTGAGCTTAGCATCCCAGGCAGTGAAGGTCTGATACCCAGCTTCTCAGCAGTTCTGGATAGCCAGCTCCCTAGTGAACTAAAAACACACAGTTCTACCTTCTAGAACTAAATTTGGCAAAGTTTTGAAAGACTATGTCCGAAAATTGTATCGAAATCCAGGAATGCCTAAGTTCTGAGCTAGCATCCCAGCCAATGCCGGTCTGATACTTAGTATCACAGCAGTTCTGGATAGATAGCTTCCACGTGCACTAGAATCCACACAGTTTTATCTTCTAGAAGAAAATTTCACCGAGTTTTGATAGACTTAGTCGGAAACTACTCTGAAAATCGTGAAATTGCTAAGTTTTGAGCTAGCATCCAAGCCAATGCAGGTCTGATACCTAGCATCCTAACACCTACGTATAGCCAGCTCCTTAGTAAACTAGATTACTTACAGTTTTATTTTCTAGACTGAAATTTGATACAGTTTTGATAGACTATGTCCGTAACTACACTGAAAATCCAGCATCCGAAAATAGTATGGAAATCGAAATATTACTTATTTCTGAACTTAGCATCCTAGCCACTGCAGGTCTGATACCTAGCATCTCAGCAGTTACAGATAGCCAAATCTCTTGTGCACTATAATATATACAGTTCTAACTTCCAGAACAAAATTTGACAGAGTTTTGATAGAGTGTGTCCGAAAATAGTATCGATATCGAGATATTGTTAAGTTCTGAGCTTAGCATCCCAGCCAATGCAAGTCTGATACCTAGAGCATCTCAGCAATTCTGGATAGCCAGCTTCCTAGTGCATATATATCATTTGAAAACAAAAATACTTTTATTTACGTAAAAAGAGTTAAAACTAAATCTCTTAAAAGAATATTTGTGTGTATTGTGTGAAATATTTAAAAACCTATTCTTTCTCGTTTGCGCTTTATTCTTGCAAATAATGTCCTAGACTTTGAAGAATGTCTGAAAATAAGTTTTTCATTTTAAATTCAAATATATATTTTAATATATGATGAAAAACGCTCCAAAATTGGTTAAGCAGTTTTTAAGATACAAGTTTCAGAAGTATGCTTACTTTTATTTGTATGGAAGTTTTTGTCTTTATAAGTCCATAGAGCGTGTAATTAGTAAATTTTATAATAATTTGTTTTTTGTTCACTTGTTAGAATAGAATAGAATAGATTTTGAACTAATGCTACGGATTCCACTCACGTGTTCTTAGTCACTCGCGCGACATGTTTCGGACTTCGGCGAGTGACAAAAACACATGAGTGAAATCCGTAGAATTAGTTTAATGTTAGTATGACTCACGACAGTTAATTTCGAAAATAGATTTTATTTGTATGATAGTACACTGTCATATTACCTAAAACGAATGATTTACACATAACAATGAGCAAAACCAGAAAATACATTACTATGCAAGTCAATATAAGTCTATGTAAGTTACGCGTTACATGTTACACGTTTTGGTATTTGTAAGTAGTCACTAATTAAAAATCTTCATGTCAATAAAACTAGGCCAACTTCTGGAACATAAATTTTAATAAAAAGCGGCCAAGTGCGAGTCGGACTCGCCCATGGAGGGTTCCGTACCATTTATGACGTATTAAAAAAAACTACTTACTAGATCTCGTTCAAACCAATTTTCCGTGGAAGTTTGCATGGTAATGTATATCATATATTTTTTTTCTATTCGGTTTAGAAAAAAAATCATTAGAAACCTCAATATCATTTTTAAAGACCTATCCATAGATACCCCACACGTATGGGTTTGATGAAATAAGATTTTTTGAGTTTCAGTTCTAAGTATGGGGAACCCCCAAAATTTATTGTATTTTTTTTCTATTTTTATGTAAAAAATATTAATGCGGTTCATAGAATACATCTACATACCAAGTTTGAACAGTATAGCTCTTATAGTTTCGGAAAAAAGTGGCTGTGACATAATCGGCCAGACAGACGGACATGACGAATCTATAAGGGTTCCGTTTTTTGCCATTTGGCTACGGAACCCTAAAAAGTACTTAAATGATTTTGATGCGGTTTTCAGTTTTCGATAAGAAATATGTTTGACTTTATAATAAAGTACTTATTGGTAGATATTTTCCATCGTGGAAGACACTTTTTGAAAAATAAAGCGTCAAAAAGTTTTGTTTTTATTTGAATACTTTAATACTAAATTTCTTTGAAAATATTTTTTGTATATTTTTTTACATAAAACAAAGCTATTTTCTTTCGATTGACACAAAATGTATCTTAATCGAATGATTTGTGAAGCTTGTAGATTTTTTTTTTCTTTTTTTGAACAGACCTCACTTTACCTTGGGGGCCCAAGGGACGAAATTACGGGTGCTTCCAAAAAAAAATCGTTTTATTAGGTCTCCACTATCATCGTGTAAAGTGGATTGCTTCCATCTCAAAATGTAGCTTTTTGACAAAAAAGCTCGATAGGCAGTAAGATTATAAGTTCCGAGTTCTATAATTATAAGCATAGATGGAATTACTAATTTTGTTATTTCGCACGTCATGTACATTACGCAGTTTCTACCTGTGGAAACTTGTAATTACATAACTTAATGCTTCTATTTCGAAACCTTTTTTGTTACTCTAACTGTAAATTTTCATATGAAATAAAATAAAAATCGAGTAAATGCTAAGTTTTGGGCTTATAACGTTCAGAACTGCTGAAGTGCTGGGTATCAGACCTGCATTAGCTGGGATGCCAAGCTCTAAACTTTCAATAGGGAGTATTACTGCAATGTTCTGCCGCCAGAATGCAGCACTAGCACCTTTCGCCAACCATAGAGTAACTACATAGAGTACTATGCCTTAAGCTGTGTAATGACAAGTATTCACAGATAATAAAATATGACATTGACGTATCACCGGGAAACGCGAAAATCCAAATTTAGCTATCTGCCTATTCATCGCTCGAATATGCAAGAGTTATAGATAGGTTAGATGACGAAATTTCGGTTTTTCTTGTTTTGCGGTAGATCCTCAGATCGTGATGGATTGTGGTAGTGGCGCCTCCTACGCAGAGTTTCGCGTAATATTCCCTATAGACTGCTAAATTTCGTTGTAGAAGATAAAACTGTGTGTATTCCAGTTCACTATCGATAACTTTTGACACGCTGAGTATTAGACCTGCATTGGCTGGGATGTTAGCTATAAACTTAGCATATAATCATTTCCTAGATTTTCAGAATAGTTTCGGACATAGACTATCAATATATTGTTAAATTTCGTTCTAATCGATAGAACTGTATGTATTCTAGTGCAATAAGGAGCTGGCTATCCGGAAATACTGAGACGCACCCTGCGTCACACCTGAATTGGCTGGAATGCTAAGGTTATGCTAAGCTCGATTTTCAGAGTAGTTTCGGACATAATCAAAACTCTATCAAATTTCGGTCTAGACGATAAAGCTGTGTGGATTCTAGTGCACTAGTAAGGTGGCTATCTAGAACTTTTGAGATGTACTGCTGGGTATCAGACTAGCATTGGCTGGGATGCTAAGAGCAGAACTTAGTAATATCTCGATTTCGATACTATTTTCAGACATAGTCTTTCAAAACTCTGCCAAATTTCAGTCAAGAAGATAGAACTGTGTAGCTTCTAGTGCACTAGGGAGCTGGATATCTATAACTGCTGAGATCCTGGGTATCACACCTGCATTGGTTGAGATACTAGCTCAGAACTTAGCATTCACTCGATTTTTAAACTATTTCGAACAAAAATCCTTCAGAACATCTTTAATTTTCATTCTAGAAGAAAAGACTGTGTGTTTTCTAAAGGACTAGGGAGCGGGCTATCCAGAACTCTTGAGGTGCTGGGTATAAGACCTGCATTGGCTTGGATATTAGCTCAAAGGCATATACTGGATTTTTAGAGTTTCGGACATAGTCTATCAAAATTTTGTCAAATTTCGTTTTACAAGGTAGACCTGTGTGTATTCTAGTGCACTAGAGAGCTAGCTATCCAGAACTGCTGAGATCCTGGAGATCACATCTGCATTGGCTGGGATGCTAGCTCAGAACTTAGCATTTACTCGATTTCTAGACTATTCCGAAAAAAATCCTTCAGAACTTTTTCAATTTTCGTTCTGGAAGATAAAACTGTAAGTTTTCTAATGCACTAGGGAGCGAACTATCCAGAACTCTTGAGATGCTGGGTATCAGACCTGCATTAGCTTGGATGCTAGCCCAAAACTTAGCATTTACTGGATTTATGTATGTATGTATGTATATGACGACCGGTTTAGCCTAGTGGGTAGTGACCCTGCCTACGAAGCTGATGGTCCCGGGTTCAAATCCTGGTAAGGGCATGTATTCGTGTGATGAGCATGGATAATTGTTCCTTAGTCATGGGTGTTTTCTATGTATTTAAGTATTTATAAATATTTATATATTATATATATCGTTGTCTAAGTACCCTCAACACAAGCCTTATTGAGCTTACTGTGGGACTTAGTCAATTTGTGTTATAATGTCCTATAATATTTATTTATTATTATTATTTATTTATATATACTTTATTGTACATAGAAATAAAAACACGAAAAACACAGTTACAGAGTAAATTAAATACAACTAAGGCGATCTGTATGAGATCTCTTCCAGTTAACCTTTGAGGAAATGAGTAAAACAGAAGTATAGGTGAATGAATGACAAACACAAACAAAAGTGTACAATCACTGAAATTAATGAAATGCACGTTTTACAGTGTAGTTTCGGACTTAGTCTATCAAAACTCGGTCAAATTTAGTTCTAGAAGATAAAACGGTGTGAATTCTAGTGCAATAGGAAGCTGACTATCTAGAACTGTTGAGATGCTAGGTATCAGACTAGCATTGGTCGAAATGCTAGCTCAGAACTTAGCAATTCCTCGATTTCGATAGTATTTTCGGACATAGTCTTACAAAACTATAAAACTATGCGATTTCAATTGCACTATGTAGTGAGCTGGCTATCCATAACTGCTGAGATGCTAGATAGCAGACCTGCTTTGGCTGGGATGCTAATTTCATAATTTTGTGGTTTAAGACATTTATTCTCATAAGAATATACATTATTCACTTAATATGAGAATTTAAATTTACCTTAATGCTATTCAATAACTTGGTGTGTATGTTTTGGCATCCCAAGGATACACGAGTACCTAAATTCGAATAGTTACTTATTTGAATAGTAGTAAGGTCGGTATTCGTAGCGCACCCGCGGCCGTGCGATGAAAAAACTACAATATTAATTAATTAAGAGCCCGGTAACGATTTTAGAGCAAAAATGTAAAATTGATAGATTTAGTTGTTGAAATTGTAATTGTACACCTTTTATTACGTAATATCTAAATAACACGTATTGGTTACTACGAGTATTAGCACGTTTTATCATCTAGCATTCGCTTGTTGTGTAATATGTAACGAAAAGGGACAGTTTTTAAAAATTAATCAAAAAATATGGTAGTATATTATACAAAATGATGTATATGGACAGTTTCAGCAAATGTTGTGGATTGTTGAAGTATCGAAAGTACGTTGAAATTAAGTCGATTTTCAGAGAAATTATCACTTGTTATGAAGTAATTTGTGGAAAAAATTTATTTCGTCAACTTTCATTTACACTGCTTCAAATTTATAACTATGCTTAGATATATTTAAAAATATGCTTTACGCACGTTGACCTAAACGTCCATCAAAAAATAATCATTACTAATTAAGCGACTCTGTTTTCAAAAAATGATTTGGTATAATGAAAGATAACAAGACGTGCTAATAGAAACCAGTACTTATTATTTATAATATTTAACAAAAGGTGTACAATTTCATACGCTAAATCTATCGATTTGACTTTTTTGTGACTAAATTCGAAAACGGCGTCTTAGTATGCGAGTGCAGTATTTAAGAATTAATAGATTTAGATCGAAATATATCATGGTTCGAATGTAAAAGTATTTTAGGGGCAGTTATTTTTTTTTTATGTTAGTTAACATGGTATAGCGGGTTTGTATTTGAAAACATTCGTTCAAGCTAATGGGCTGATTTTGTTTTTACATATTAGCAATTGTTATATTTAACTATTTAAGCGAAATGTTTTCACTTTTAATATCATATCGTTTAAGTTTATTTTTGAATATTTAGAACGAAAGACTATATTTAATACCCGGCGTTAGTTTGTTGCACAATTTTGCACCTTCGTTTAACTTATTTCGTTTTCCGTATAATTTGTTCTATGAAAGTGTAAATTTAAACTATGTTTATATCGAAGATTATATTTATTCTGCTTATATATAAATAAAAGTTTCGTATGCAGTTTTTTATGTAAAATTTTATAGACCAAGATACAGGTTTTAAAAACGTAATTTTGTTTTCTCCAATATACTCGGAAATGTTCAACTTATTGTATCAAAAATAGTACGAAAAGTTCTTCGTTATAGTCAAACACAAATTAAAAAAATTCAAACCATTATTGTTGTGTTTTAGCCGACGGGAAAGTTATTACTGTATTGTTTTTTACTTTTTAAAAACATGTCTCCACTAAGAAAAACGCATACAGCCAATTAATATAGCTGCGGGCCGCGTCTACACGACCCGGTCAGCATCATTTCAAGATATAGGACAGAGTCGTGTAAAACCGACGTGTATGATCGTGTGAATACTGCTTAATAAAATCAAAGACTATATACATATAACTTTTATACTTTTTTAAGGATTTCATTCGTGCAAATACAGCTTATATTGCACAATTATATTGAATGAGCGAATATTGAATGGTACTGAATGGCAGAATAGTTGTGCCTTTAACTATTCAAAACTGCTGAGATGCCAGGTATCAGACCTGCATTGGCTGGGATGCTAAGCTCTGAAATTTGCAAAATCTCGATATCGATACTATTTTCGGACATAGTCTATCAAAACTCTGCCAAATTTAGTTCTAGAAGATAGAACTGTGAGGATGCTAATGTACTAGGGAGCTGGCTATACAGTACTGCTGAGGTGCCGGGTATCAGACCTGCATTGGCTGGGATGCTAAGCCCAGAACAGCAATTTCACGATTTTCCGAGTAGTTTCAGACGTAGTCTATCAAAACTCGGTCCAATTTCGTTCTAGAAGATAAAACTGTGTGTTCTAATACACCAGGAAGCTGGCTATCTAGAACTGCTGAGATCCTGGGTATTAGACTTGCATTCGCTGGGATGCTAAGGCCAGAACTTAGCATTACCTCGATTTCGATACCATTAATGGACATTGTCTTTCAAAACTCTGCCCAATTTAGTTCTATAAGATAGAAATGTGTGTATTTTAGTTCACTAGGGAGCTGGCTATCCAGGACTGCTAAGATATTGAGTATCAAACTTACATTGGCCGGGATGCTAGCTCCAAACTTAGCATTCACTGGATTTTCAGTGTAGTTTCGGACATAGTCAATCAGACCTATATCAAATTTCGTTCAAGAAGACAGAACTATGTGTACTTTAGTTAACTAGAGTGCTAGCTTTCCAGAACTGCTGAGATGCCAGGTATCAGACCTGCATTGGCTGGGATGCTTAGCTCATAACTTAGCAATATCTCGATATCGACATTATTTTCGGACATAGTCTATAAAACTTTGCCATATTTCGTTCTTGAAGACAGAACTGTGTGGATTCTAGTAAACTAGGGAGCTGGCTATCTAGAACTGCCGAGATCCTGGGTATTAGATTTGCATTCGCTGGGATGCTAAGCCCAGAACTTAGCAATTTTACGAATTTCAGAGTAGTATTGGACTAAGTCTGTCAAAAAACGGTAAATTTCGTTCTAGAAGATAAAACTATGTATTCTAGTGCACTAGGAAGCTGGCTATCTAGAACTCCTGATATGCTAGGTATCAGACTAGCTTTCACTGGGATGCTAAGCTCAGAACTTAGCATTACCTCGATTTCTATACCATTTTCAGACATAGTCTTTCAAAACTCTACCAAATTTAGTTCTAGAAGATAGAACTGTGTGTATTTTAGTTCACTAGGGAGCTGGCTATCCAGAACTGCTGAGATGCCGGGTACCAGACCTGCATTGGCTGGGATGCTAAGCTCAGAACTATGCAATATCTCGATATCGTTACTATTTTCGGACATAGTCTATCAAAACTCTGCCAAAAATCGTTCTAGAAGACAGAACTGTGTGTATTCAAGTGATTTAGAAAGCTGGCTATCTAGAACTTCTGAGATGCTAGGTATCAGACCAGCTTTCGGTGGGATGCTAAGCTCAGAACTTAGCATTAGGTACCTCGATTTCAATACCATTTTCAGATATAGTCTTTCAACACTCTACCAAATTTAGTTCTAGAAGAGAGAACTGTGTGTATTTTAGTTCACTAGGGAGCTGGCTATCCAGAACTGCTGAGATGCCGGGTACCAGACCTGCATTGGCTGGGATGCTAAGCTCAGAACTTTGCAATATCTCGATATCGATACTATTTTCGGACATAGTCTATCAAAACTCTGCCAAATTTCATTCTAGAAGACAGAACTGTGTGGATAGTAATGTACTAGGGAGCTGGCTATCTAGAACTGCTGAGATCCTGGGTATTAGACTTGCATTCGCTGGGATGCTAAGCTCAGAACTTAGCATTACCTCGATTTCTATACCATTTTCAGATATAGTCTTTCAAAACTCTACCAAATTTAGTTCTAGAAGATAGAACTGTGTGGATGCTAATATACTAGTAAGTTGACTATCTAGAACTGCTGAGGTCCTGTGTATTAGACTTGCATTCGCTGGGATGCTAAGCCCAGAACTTAGCAATTTCACGAATTTCAGAGTAGTATCGGACTAAGTCTGTCAAAACTCGGCCAAATTTAGTTCTAGAAGATAGAACTGTGTGTATTTTAGTTCACTAGGGAGCTGGCTATCCAGAACTGCTGAGATGCCGGGTACCAGAACTGCATTGGCTGGGATGCTAAGCTCAGAACTTTGCAATATCTCGATATCGATACAATTTTCGGCCATAGTCTTACAAAACTCTACCAAATTTAGTTCTAGAAGATAGAACTGTGTGTATTTTATTTCACTAGGAAGCTGACTATCTAGAACTGCTGGGATGCTGGGTATCAGACCAGCACTGGCTGGGATGCTTGCTCAAAAACTAAGCAATTTCATTATTTTCCGAGTAATTTCGGACTAAGTCTGTCAAAACACAGTGAAATTTTGTTCTAGAAGATAAAACTGTGTGTATTCTAGTGCATTAGGAAGCTGGCTATATAGAACTCCTGATATGCTAGGTATCAGACTAGCTTTCACTGGGATGCTAAGCTCCGAACTTAGTATTACCTCGATTTCGATACCTATATCGGACAGTCCTCCAAAACTCGGCCAAAGTTAGTTCTACAAGATAGAACTGTGTGTATTTTAGTGCACTAGGGAGCTGGCTATCCAGAACTGCTGAGATGCCGGGTACTAGACCTGCATTGGCTGGGTTGCTTAGCTCAGAACTAGGGAATGCTAACCGGTTAACCGGTTAACCGGTTACCCGGTAATTTGACCAATATTACAGTCGGTAAAATACCGGTAATTTCCAGCCGTAACCGGGAATTTACCGAACGTTGTATAGGCAAATAAAAATGTAAAAACCTGTTGAATTAGCCCATCTATGTCTTCGTACTTACAAAAAAAAACAATTACTACGGTTTACGATTACGAAGAGACACTTAAAATACTTACTTTTCTGCATCTTATGATCTCGTCGGAGTAGGAACTATTTAGGAAGCAATGTTTTGTGACAAATGAGTGGTCGCTAATCCCTCGCCCTTTCCCTTCTCGCCTCCCCTACCCGACCCGCCTTACTATGTTCAGTGTCCTTTGTTTTAGTCTGTAGTGTCCGACAAGTGTAGAATGCGAAAGAACATTTTCTACCGCTGGTTACTTGTGTTCAAGATATCGTTCACGAATGTCTAAGCAACGTTCTAATTAATCGCCTAGATATTTAACAAACGCAATTATTTTATATATAATTAACAGAATGATCTGATGATGACATATATGTTCCTGATTCCAACTCCTATCTTAAGAGCCCGGTAACGATTTTAGAGCAAAAATTTTAAATTGATAGATTTAGTCGTTGGAATTGTACACCTTTTGTTACGTAATATCTAAATAACAAGTATTGGTTTCTATTAGCACGTTTTTTCATCTTGCCTTTTAATAATGAGGTCGCAAGCGTGCGTCCCCGGTAATAGGTGACGAGAAGGGATAGTTTTTAAAAATTCATATAAATTATGGTAGTAAATTATACAAAATGATGTATAAGAACAGTTTCAGCAAATGTTGTAGATTGTTTAAGTATCAAAATTACGTTGAAATTAAGTCAATTTTCAGAGAAATTGTCACTTGTTTTGAAGTAATTTCTGGAGAAAATTGATTTCGTCTAACTTTCATTTACACTACTTCAAATTTATAGTAACAAAAATGTAGTTTATTAAAGTTGAAGTACAGGTTATGTGTAATACAAAATTACCATTTTTAGCAGTCCAAACTTAACGAAATTTACAAATAAGATCGACAAAATCACTGCTTTTCGCGCGTTTACCTAAACGTTCATCAGAAAAAGAAAAAAAACTAATAACGTGAGTCTGTTTAAAAAAAAAAAAATTATTATAATGAAAGATAACAAGACGTGCTAAAAGAAACCAGTACTTGTCATTTTTAATAGTTAACAAAAGGTGTACAATTTCATGCGCTTAATCTATCAATTTGACATGTTTGCGACTAAAATCGATAACGGCCTCTTAAAGTGCAATTTTAAAGTAACTAGTGTTAAAATGATATGAAACTAATCTTGCTGTTAATTTTTTTTTTCTTATATTTACTAGATTTTAATGAATGTTGATTACGGTTTTAGTTACTTTAATAACAATATTATATTGATAGATGTGTAAATGCAAACTTGTATGACATTTAAATGACGACTGTCACTCTTTAGTTATAATTTTTGTTACCCTTTGATTACTGCGATTTTTAAAGAATTAAAAAAGTTTGATGTTGCTTATTTAATGTACAAGTTCATTTCGCTTTGAAATGATACATGTTTGATTTTTTTATTTAATATGATTAGTAAATATATCTTGTTTAATGCTTATGGTTTATTTTCATTATTTTGTTTTCTCGATGTTATTATAACGTGCTGTTGATTTAAAGGTTACTGACGAAAATAATGCAAAATCAATGTTTTTTATTAAACGTATAACCGGTAATTTACCGGTTAACCGGTTAGTGGGACCTCGCGTCGGTAAATTACCGGTAATGAAAAACGCCCGGTTATTGCATTCCCTACTCAGAACTTAGCATTACCTCGATATCGATACTATTTTGGGACATAGTCTATCAAAACTCTGCCAAATTTCGTTCTACAAGACAGAACTGTGTGTATTCAAGTGCTTTAGGAAGCTGGCTATCTAGAACTTCTGAGATGCTAGGTATCAGACCAGCTTTCGCTGGGATGCTAAGCTCAGAACTTAGCATTACCTCGATTTCTATACCATTTTCAGATATAGTCTTCCAAAACTCGGCCAAATTTAGTTCTAGAAGATAGAACTGTGTGTATTTTAGTTCACTAGGGAGCTGGCTATCCAGAACTTCTGAGATGCCGGGTACCAGACCTGCATTGGCTGGGATGCTAAGCTCAGAACTTTGCAATATCTCGATATCGAAACTATTTTCGGAGATAGTCTATCAAAACTCTGCCAAATTACGTTCTAGAAGACAGAACTGTGTGGATAGTAATAAACTAGGGAGCTATCTATCTAGAACTGCTGAGATTTTGGGTATTAGACTTGCATTCGCTGGGATGCTAAGCTCAGAACTTAGCATTACCTCGATTTCTATACCATTTTCGTACATAGTCTATCAAAACTCTGCCAAATTTCGTTCTAGAAGACAGAACTGTGTGGATGCTAATGTACTAGGGAGTTGACTATCTAGAACTGCTGAGATCCTGTGTATTAGACTTGCATTCGCTGGGATGCTAAGCCCAGAACTTAGCAATTTCACGAATTTCAGAGTAGTATCGGACTAACTCTGTCAAAACACGGTGAAATTTCGTTCTAGAAGATAAAACTGTGTGTATTCTATGGCACTAGGAAGCTGGCTATCTAGAACTCTTGAGATGCTAGGTATCAGACCAGCTTTCGCTGGGATGCTAAGCTCAGAACTTAGCATTACCTCGATTTCTATACCATTTTCAGACATAGTCTTTCAAAACTCTACCAAATTTAGTTCTAGAAGATAGAACTGTGTGTATTTTAGTAAACTAGGGAGCTGGCTATCCAGAACTGCTGAGATGCCGGGTACCAGACCTGCATTGGCTGGGATGCTAAGCTCAGAACTTTGCAATATCTCGATATCGATACAATTTTCGGACATAGTCTTACAAAACTATACCAAATTTAGTTCTAGCAGATAGAACTGTGGGTATTTTAGTTCACTAGGAAGCTGGCTATCTAGAACTGTTGGGATGCTGGGTATCAGACCAGCACTGGCTGGGATGCTAGCTCAAAAACTAAGCAATTTCATTATTTTCCGAGTAATTTCGGACTAAGTCTGTCAAAACACGGTGAAATTTTGTTCTAGAAGATAAAACTGTGTGTATTCTAATGCATTAGGAAACTGGCTATATAGAACTCCTGAGATGCTAGGTATCAGACTAGCTTTCACTGGGATGCTAAGCTTCGAACTTAGTATTACCTCGATTTCGATACCTATATCGGACAATCTTCCAAAACTAGGCCAAATTTAGTTCTAGAAGATGGAACTGTGTGTATTTTAGTTCACTAGGGAGCTGGCTATCCAGAACTGCTGAGATGCCAGGTACCAGACCTGTATTGGCTGGGATGCTAAGCTCAGAACTTTGCAATATCTTGATATCGATACTATTTTCGGACATAGTCTATCAAAACTCTGCCAAATTTCGTTCTAGAAGACAGAACTGTGTGGATGCTAATGTACTAGGGAGTTGACTATCTAGAACTGCTGAGGTCCTGGGTATTTGACTTGCATTCGCTGGGTTGCTAAGCCCAGAACTTAGCTATTTCACGAATTTCAGAGTCGTATCGGACTATGTCTGTCAAAACACGGTGAAATTTCTTTCTAGAAGATAGAAATGTATGTATTCAAGTGCACTAGGAAGCTGGCTATCTAGAACTCTTGAGATGCTAGGTTTCAGACCAGCTTTCGCTGGGATGCTAAGCTCAGAACTTAGCATTACATCGATTTCGATACCATTATCGGACATAGTCTTTCAAAACTCTGCCAAAGTTAGTTCTAGAAGATAGAACTGTGTGTATTTTAGTTCACTAGGGAGTTGGCTATCCAGAACTGCTGAGATGCCGCGTACCAGACCTGCATTGGCTGGGATGCTAAGCTCAGAACTTTGCAATATCCTGATATCGATACTATTTTCGGACATAGTTTATCAAAACTCTGCCAAATTTCGTTCTAGAAGACAGAACTGTGTGGATAGTAATGTACTAGGGAGCTGGCTATCTAGAACTGCTAAGATCCTGGGTATTAGATATGCATTCTCTGGGATGCTAAGCCCAGAACTTAGCAATTTCACGAATTTCAGAGTAGTATCGGACTAAGTCTGTCAAAACACGGTGAAATTTCGTTATAGAAGATAAAACTGTCTGTATTCTAGTGCAACAGGAAGCTAGCTATCTAGAACTCCTGAGATGCTAGGTATCAGACCAGCTTTCGCTGGGATGCTAAGCTCAGAACTTAGCAATATCTCGATATCGATACTATTTTCGGACATAATCTATCAAAACTCTGCCAAAGTTAGTTCTAGAAGATAGAACTGTGTGTATTTTGGTTCACTAAGGAGCTGGCTATCCAGAACTTCTGAGATGCCGGGTACCAGACCTGCATTGGCTGGGATGCTAAGCTCAAAACTTTGCAATATCTCGATATCAATACTATTTTCGGACATAATCCATCAAAACTCTGCCAAATTTCGTTCTAGAAGATAAAACTGTGTGTATTCTAGTGCACTAGGAAGCTGGCTATCTAGAACTCCTGAGATGCCGGGTACCAGACCAGCTTTCGTTGGGATGCTAAGCTCAGAACTTAGCATTACATCGATTTCGATACCATTATCGGACTTAGTCTTTCGAAACTCTGCCAAACTTAGTTCTAGAAGATAGAACTGTGTGTATTTTAGTTCACTAGGGAGTTGGCTATCCAGAACTGCTGAGATGCCGGGTACCAGACCTGCATTGGCTGGGATGCTAAGCTCAGAACTTTGCAATATCTCGATATCGATACTATTTTCGGACATAGTCTATCAAAACTCTGCTAAATTTCGTTCTAGAAGATAGAACTGTGTGGATCCTAATGAACTGGGAAGCTAGCTATCCAAAACTGCTGAGATCCTGGGTATTAGACTTGCATTCGCTGGGATGCTAAGCCCAGAACTTAGCAATTTCACGAATTTCAGAGTAGTATCGGACTAAGTCTGTCAAAAAACGGTGAAGTTTCGTTCTAGAAGATAAAACTCTGTATATTCTAGTGCACTAGGAAGCTGTCTATCTAGAACTCCTGAGATGCTATGTATCAGACCAGCTTTCGCTGGGATGCTACCTCAAAAGTTAATATTTACTCGATTTTTAGACTATTTCGAACAAAAATCCTTCGGAACTTTTTCAATTTGCATTCTAGAAGATGTCATTCTACCTGTATGTCTTCTAATGCACTAGGGAGCGGGCTATCCAGAACTGCTGAGATGCTGGTTATCAGATTTGCATCGGGTGGGATGCGATGCTCGGAACTTAGCATTTACTGGATTTCAAGACTATTTTCAGACAATTTCTATCAAAACTCCGTCAAATTTCGTTCTAGAAGATAGAACTGTATGTATTCTAATGCACTAAGGAGCTGGCTATCTATAACTGGTTAGATGCCAGGTATCAGACCTGGATGGGCTGGGATGCTAGCTCAAAACTTAACATTTACTCGATTTTTAGACTATTTCGAACAAAAATTCTTCGGAACTTTTTCAATTTTCATTCTAGAAGATAAAACTGTGTGTTTTCTAATGCACTAGGGAGCGGGCTATCTAGAACTGCTGAGATGCTGGGTATCAGATCTGCATCGGCTGGGATGCGATGCTCAGCACTTAGCATTTACTGGATTTCAAGACTATTTTCGGACAATTTCTATCAAAACTCTGTCAAATTTCGTTCTAGAAGATAGAACTGTATGTATTCTAATGCACTAGGGAGCTGGCTATCCAGAACTCCTGAGATGATGGCTGTCAAACCTTGGATTTCAGCTCGAACTTAGTTTTAGTTAGAAGAAACCTAAAATTTTTTTTGATGTTCGTATCCCATACATATATGAAAAAAATTTTTTTTACAGTTTTGACTAGAACTCATTATAGATCGCCTAGAAATGTTACTAGCTTCCATTTAAATGCTATTTTGAGGCTGTGGAGTGGATAACGGCTGGGATGCTAGTGTGTCAAAATGGGAAGTTAGCATCTCATTTTCAATTTTCATTTTTTTCGCGTAAATAAGTAGAACTATTAAAAAAAACTACCTAGAACTATAGAACTATTAGGGATGCTACTAGAACTCTCAAGAAAACTTGAGATGCTAGCACTTGATATGCTAGGTTCACAGACACATTAAAGACTCGAGTTTGCAATATTCTTACCCCCGGAGTTACACACAATGTTTTTGATCACACTTGCGAAGTAAAACTAAATTTTAAGTGAAATAATTCTTAAATACGGTGGCATTTCAAACATTCGTCTGCCATATTGTCCTTTTTGACAGGTTAGGCATCGATGGCACCTATCCGACATTCAGCCACGATTGAAAATTGTGTGAAAATATTCTAAAAGGCCATTAAATTAATCAAATTACATTTTTTTAAACATAAACAATAAAATCCAAATCACTTTTTTCACAATCCATAACTCCCCCGGGATCAAAATAGGCCTTTGTCCATCAGTACACCTGCATGAATAAGATCTTATTCGAGCAAGTGTGATGAAAATCAATCTTAAAACGCGTTCAACCATTCTTTAGTCAACACCCGGCAGTCCATTGCGACTGTTTATAAAGTCCAGCTATCGATTTAACTAGCTTATCACCGTACTTCATCATGCTCTACGAGCACATTATTGATGGCTAAATCGTCATATAATTTTGCTCTCCCACCTTCATTCTCGGCGTGCTTAAAACGTTTTTTACCTATGTCTATGCATAGCCTAAGTCGCTTATAGTCTTAAACGTCGATTTCCTAATTATCATTATGCATTCATCTCTGTTGAACCGATCCGCATTAGGTCTAAAACTGTTTGAGTTATATCGCTTTAGGTCTTAAACGCATTTGGTCTACCTATACATTAGAATTCAGACTAAACTGTTTGGGCTAAGTATATCGCTTTAGGTCTCAAACGCATTTGAACTACGCACGGAGGAGTGTCATTTGACAGAGCTTAGATAGATGCGACGATGAGCGAAGCGAGGAGGAGTCTGTTTGGTTAACTGCGACCAAAACAGACCACCAGAACCGACATATTTTATTGTACGATAGTAATTTAATATTAAAATAAGAGAAGTTATCCAAATTATGCGAAAGGTTAGAAAACCGCGTTGTCCCGGCATTTGCCACGGCTCATGGGAGCCTGGGGTCCGCTTGACAACTAATCCCAAGATTTGGCTTAGGCACTAGTTTTTACGAAAGCGACTGCCATCAGATCTTCCAACCCAGAGGATAAACTAGGCCTTGTTGGGATTAGTCCGGTTTCCTCACGATGTTTTCCTTCACCGAAAAGCGACTGGTAAATATCAAATGATATTTCGTACATAAGTTCCGAAAAAACTCATTGGTACGAGCCGGGGTTTGAACCCGCGACCTCCGGGTTGCAAGTCGCATGCTCTTACCGCTAGGCCACTAGCGCTTTTTTTTTCAAGCGCGCAAAATAGGAAAAATAAAATAAACATTTATCGCCACTCGCTTCATAAATCCGCGATGTGTTTACTAAATACTGAAGTATAATTTAATAACCTTGTCCCACTGAAATTGACCGGATTTTCCCCCTACATCAGTCGCCCGGCCTAAAACTATTTGTTTACATTGTAATCCAATCAATCTTGTTTACGGTTAACGTAAAACGAATTCGTAAAAATACGTCATTGAGAACATTCGAGTTGCGTGTTTACTCGTAGTGTTTACCGAGAAAAGGGGCTAGGTATGGGGGTACAGGGTGGGTTTTCCATGGAGAACTATTTTTAATTCAATTAGGAATGAGCGGCTTTGGACAGAGAAGCATGGCGGTCTTTGGTGTCGGAGGCCAAGATCCACTTCGGGTCGCTGCGCCACAGCAGCAGCAAGTAAGTAAGGAATGAGTCAGTAGCTTAGGCGGGTCCCGTGAAGCATGAACCTCAATATTGGAAGATCGTGTATATAGCTATTGCATAATTGAGATGCCAAGAGGGAGCAACAAGGTCTATTGCTATTGCTGCGCCTGTGGACGGGCACACAAATAAATGCCCTTATCGGGATTTGAACCCAGGACCATCGGCTTCATAGGCAGTACCCACTAGGCCAGACCGGTCGTCTTACCCTTACCGCCACCTCGGTTTGGTGGTAACTAGTGGGAATAACCCGTCTTGACGAATCATCCTGTAGCATATATTTGCGTTGCGTGCTCACCAACAATTTGGATCTAATGTAAATGACAATTAACCTTGCGTAGTTAAGTGTTAGGGTGGTTTTGGAATGACAGGGTTATGTTGCCTTGAAAGGGGTGTGGTTAATTTAAAATAGGAATTTTTAATTCATGGAAAATAAACACAACAGTGTGACCTTAACAATGAATTTGTTTACGTTGGGATTGAGTCGCGTTGAGATTCAAAAATGAATTACGGGTAAAATGTCCTAGCGACGATCGCGGACCGTCCTTACATCATGCACTGTTGTGAGTGGCATGTAATTGGCTACTTGACTGTTTTTGTAAATAATGTCAAACGATCTCAATTTTCCTGAGGATCAAATGTATATAGGACTCATGGCATTTGAGCAACAAAAGGATCAGAAATGAGAGTTAAAGTCTGACGCTCGCACTCGACGATTGAAACGCCTCTAACAAAATGATAAGGTGATGTGACGTCACATAATATAAGTCTGTCCTAAATGTAAGGAAGATCAAGGAAATTGCCATTTTGACCCTGAAATATTGCGTTTATGTGTAATAAAATGTAAGGAATCGAATGGTACCATTTTCTTTTCTATTTTTGAAAGACAATTTTTTTTTTTTTGAGATTTCGGAGCCTTGTATTTTTTTATAATCTCAATATATTTTTTTTAAATTCCACTTTTTTATAATGGATGGCTCATTTCCTATCCATTTAACTAAATTTTGTTATAATATTCAACACGTGTCAAGTACCCAATTAATACTGGGATAGGATTGGGACTTGGATAGGACTAAGCGTCAAAACGGGCCAATAACGAACGGAGTTGAGAATTAGGTCATTAGATAGTTATATATGTACTTCATTTTGATCTATGGGCACCAAGCGGAATCCCATTGCAGAACTGAGATATTTGTATTTTAGTCAAAATGTCATGACCCTTATTGCCAAGGCAATAGAACCCACCGCTGGGGGAGCGCGGCGATTGGTTTGCCGCGCTCGCAGCGGTGCACGAACATCTACCCTGCAGCAATTAATTTACTTACTTGACTATTGCCTAGGTGGTAAGGGTGATGACATTTTGACTAAAATGCAAATATCTCAGTTCTCTAATAGAATGTCGCTTCGTGCCCATATAAAAGTAAAGTTGCCCATGGTCCTTTGTATGCATTGTATTTTTTATTGTTTTATTTGTACCAATTTTAGTTTCAATTTTAATTTTTATATTTATTGTATTGTGAATAACGATAATATTAATTAAGAGCAATTTTAAATGATTATTTGTATATATTTCTGTACAAAATTTTATGACATAGGAATGTATAATTTAGAAATAAGACATTTTTGACTATAGCTTGAAAAAAATGTTTTTTTTTTTTTTTAAATTGGAGTACGTTTTTGAAGGTCTCAGACTTTACTATGAACCGTATTCTAAGCACCGTTTTTTAAATTACTCTTTTAGGTATAGGTTAACTGGAAGATTCTTCTTAGGGATAAATTCGCCTTTGTACTAAACATTAATTTTCTATTTCTCGTACAATAAATTGTATACTTACTTCCTTACTTACTTATTCTTGACCTCTATTTCCTTGTCCACAGTTCAACAGACCTCAACCAGCAGCAACAATGGGACCTCAGCCATGACACAGACATCAACTATCTCCCCAACACTCCTGCCAAGGAAAAAGACATCGAAGTCTTCAACAAAACGAAAAACTTCGAAACAAACCTAATTAGAAGAAAACGAGATCACTTTACTAATCAAAGGACGAAAAGGAATGTCAGTGTGTCAGATACTACGACGAAAGTGACAGATGCCGAAATGGATTTTCACAATGTTAAAATGGATTGGGGTAAAATAAAGATTGACGGCTTGAGAGTGGAGGAAGCTGATAAGGATCCGAAGATCGTGAATGGGATCCCTAGTGTGCTGGCTGATTCGAATTTTAAGTTGAGGTAAGGATAAATCCCGTCACAGACGGATAATATATCGGCAGATACTGTAAGATACGGCATCTTACGATATTTTTTACGTCATATTTGACGGAGTCCACACAAAGAAGCTGTAATATATATTTTGGTATCTTACGATGTCTTATCGCAAGGCATCTGCAGATGCTCTCAGATGCCTTGCAATATACCGCTCGGTATATTTCATCTCTCTAACGATGTAGGTGCTAGACAGAGAGCGCTTTTTAAACCTATTGCACCATAATGCGCCGCTAATACTTTATGTGTAAGCAACCACAGCCCTATGCCTCGGCTAAGGCAAATACTTGACACTGGCAGCGAACTCCCTTGGACCATTATTTTGTGGCCTTCGAGGTAGTCAGTCCTGTCGAAAGTTCCACAAAGCCATCCTGTTTGATCGTGTCATACACGACGACGCGTGCCTTGACTAGTATTGTCATAATATTAAAGGTTAGATTTGACAAATCTGCGCTTCATCCTGTATGACACGAACTATATGTAATTTATAACGTCATCTCTATGGGTATAATTGCTTTGAGGCAGTCATCGATGGATTGTCATTTGTCTATGAGTCGTGTCTGTACGGAATGTTTTTAAACCCAAAATCATTGCGAGCTGAATTTATAGGTATATTGAGAAACTTTTTACTATAGTTTGTCAAGCAAAGTATGTCAGTAGCAATCTACAGCAAAGTGAAGTAGGGCAACACTCAAACAGCATTATTGCGCTAAGAAAAGCAGCAATGTACAATTGTACATCGAACCAAAACATGTAATTATCATAACCTCAAATATTTACGATCAACGAGCGTGATTGTATATTGTAGGCACCTTGACTTTTCTTAAATTCATGCACAAGCTTATTTATTATTATTATTATTATTATTATTTAAACTTTATTGCACAAGTACAAGTATGACGTACAATAGGCGGACTTAATGCCTTGAGGCATTCTCTACCAGTCAACCACTGGGCCAAACAGAAATTGCTAAGGTGGGTGCAGTGTGAAAAAAATATTCCAAAATTAAATACTAAGTCTAATACTACTAAGCCAGTATACAAACTAATAGGTAATATATATAATACTTTTATAAACTACACAAATTATCATTATAAATACATATATAAATTAATTACATAATATACTATACAATATACATAAATATACTTCTGCATGCGTGCGGGGCAGGGGGGGGGGGAAGAGGGGGGGGGGGGGTCCCACTAGACAGTATCTAGCAGGTGCTTGTAGAGAATTCGTTTGAAATTCAGCTTGTTTGGGGCTTGTCTAATCGTTAGAGGAAAATTTAATATATTGGTGTTTAATGGTGACAGCAGATATTTCTCTTGAAATAGCAACGATTCAGAAGGTAAACAAATATGACGGCTGTCATTTACTATCCACATTCCACAGATAAAACACAGATGACACGCGATTTTGGAATTATTCGAAAACAGTGTTGCTAACCCGCGATTTGCCAAATTTGCCGCCTTTTGTCACTGACAAGATTTGCTTGACGAAGTATATAAGACCAAACCAGAAATCACGAAAAAGAATTTTGCTGTGTCATACATTTTGGCTGATTAGATGTCGATTTTTTTAAAGGGATAAACCTTTTTTTTTACGTGATTTCGGACGTAAGTGACCGGCTCCTTCAGGGTTCGTCCCATTGTAAAAGTTACCTTGCAACATTAGGCTGAGAGTTGAAAAACTCACCGTGTTTGTGTCGTGTCTGCCTGTACATTTCCCGTTCGTTTTTTCGCAGATTATTCGGACAAGGCTTTACTACACGCACAGTGATCGCGTTTACAGAGGAACCCCTGGAGTACGGCCAACCTTGCAAGTTCCTCGTGAAAAACGGAGAATACATGGTAAGCAACTTACGATGCTACGGATGGGCCATGTTTTAGGATCATATTTCACCGGGATACTACGGTGGCGCAACCAGTCGCCGGCGCCGGTCAACAAAATGTATGCAGTTATATGAAGGTTACCCCACCTTTTTTTTTTTTTTTTGATGACCCAGGGGGAATCCGTTATGGATCCCACCGGCCCGGGAGAAGCCGAGTGGGTATGTCCGACTCCCACGGACTAAACCCCCTGGGGTGTTCCGGCGCTCGCTTTGTTGACGGGGTTTCGGGAACACGGTTGCAGGCCACCGATACCCTGCCGGCGTTGCCCTTGCGGGACCATCTTTTCGGGCTGCTCGAGCAGCCTACTTCGCTGAAGGCACCTCGGAACACGCGAGGGCCTTCCAGCTCGGACCCTCTTCAGGCGGGTGATGGAACTCCCGACCCATCACCCGTAGGGTCCCATTAGGGTGGCAGCATTCGGGCCGCAAAGGCTCTTCGCCGCCTGCCCGGCCTCCTGCGGCGCTGAGGGAGCGAGCTCGCATCATCCTCGCGCATTCGCTCTGCCGCCTCCTTCTGCGTCATGACGGTGACACTGAAGGAGGTCACTGCCGCCCATGCCTCCTCACTGTCCACCATGCGGCGGATTAGCGCCGGCAGTGAGAGGTCGCCTCCTATAGCCGTGGACAGGACAGCGCGAGGCTCCGCCCACGCAGGGCACTCTTCGCGCGTGTGCTTGGCCGTATCCACGGCTCCTCCTCCACAGTGGTGACACGCCGTTGTCGGCTCTCTTCCCACCCTCTCACACAAGTACCAGCCGAAGCAGCCGTGCCCCGTCAGGAGCTGTGTGAGATGGAAGGAGGGTGCGCCATGTTTGCGTTCGACCCATTCCTTCAGAACGGGCCGAATAGCAGCCACCAGGTCCCGGCTAGCTCCCGGGATCTCTAAACGCTCCGACCACTTTTCGAAGAGCACTTCTCGCGCCTCTTCCCGCCACTGGCGAACTTCTCGAGGGGCGGGCCAGTTTTCCTCCCTCCTAGCAGCCTGCACCCGCCAATAGACAACGGACTGCACCTTGGCTTCAAGGTCCCATGGCGGGCTTCCAGCCAGCAGGCCGGCTGCCACATGCGAATTGTCACGGTACCCTCGAGCAACCCTGAGGGCTATAGGCCGCTGCGGTCGACGCAATAGGGCCGCACTTTTAGACCTCAGGGTATCCGCCCATATTGGCGCTCCGTAAAGCGCCATTGAGCGCAAGACACTCATATAGAGCCGCCTGCAGGCCCCTCCTGGTCCGCCCAGATTTGGGAGAATCCGTCCAAGCGCTCCGGCTGCAGTCATCAACTTAGGGGCCAGGCGCTTGAAGTGCTCTTCGAACCTCCATTTACTATCGAGGACGAGTCCCAGGTACTTCATCGTCGACCCGATAGCGATAGGAGTTCCTCCCACGGTAATTTGTGCTCCCTCCGGTGGTTTGTTCCGAGGCCCATGAAAAACCAGAGCCTCGGACTTGTGCAGTGCCACCTCAAGACCTAGTGCCCGAATCCTATGTATCACGTATGCAACCCCCGCTGTAGCTACATAGGCGGCCTCCCTGTAGGTCCTGCCACTGGCTGATACGAGGGTGTCATCAGCGTAACAGGTAATGCTGAGCCCCCGCAGAGTGGTCCCGCGTAAGACCCAGTCGTACCCGATGTTCCACAGGAGCGGCCCCAGAACCGAGCCCTGTGGAACACCGCACGCCATCACCCGTCTTCCCCAGCCGTCCTTGGTTGGAAATACCACAACGCGCCCTGCAAAATAATCCGCCACAATTTTTTGCAAGTACTCGGGCACGTTGTGGTACTTTAGAGCCACCTTAATTGTTTCCCAGGGCAGGGTGTTGAAGGCGTTAGAGATGTCTAGCGATACAGACATCACAACCCCACCCTGAGAAACCGCTTCTTCCGCGAAGTCCCTTAGTCGGGCTATTGCGTCTAGCGTCGAACGCAGTGGGCGAAAACCGTACTGGCACTCGCTCAGGCCTGGCTGCATACTTCTCACGAGACGAGATGCGATTATTCGCTCAAAGAGCTTGCTTGTCTCGTCGAGCAACACTATGGGGCGGTAGGCCGACGGCTGATCAGGTGGGCGCCCGTCTTTCCGGAGGAGTACCAGCTTGCCTGTTTTCCACCTGTCTGGAAACCTCCCCTGAGTTAGGCACACGGTGAAGAGGCCCCTGACTCGCTCTTCCAATTCGCTGAGTGCGACTACCAAAGCTCGCCCAGGTATGCCGTCTGGCCCTGGGGCTGTTTTTTTAGCGTGAAGTTTTAGAACAGCCACATTAAACTCCGCCTCTGTCACCGAAGGTATGTCTGTCTCCACTTGGCGTGGCCTCGACGTTGGAACCATAGGTGGCGGCACAAACTCACCCCTTTCGGGGAAAAGAGCGCTTACGACTCGGTTTAGGAGGTCTGGCTGGAGGGTGCTTGTCAATGGGGGTGCCCAAGGACGAAGTTTTTGCCTTACAGCCCGGTACGGTCTGCCCCAAGGATCCCTGTTGAGCGTCTCCAGCCACTCCTCCCAAGCCTCCTCCTTGGCTTGTGCGATGGCTTTCTGTAAAGTCGTACGAGCTGTCCTGTAGGTATCGTACAGGGCATCCTCCTCGGCTTGATGACGGACCCGCCTCCTTCTGTATCTGGTGTATTGGCGACGTGCAGCCACGCAAGCGTTCCGCAATTGGCGGAGTTCTGGTCGCCACCAGTACACGCGACGTTTCGTCGAGAAAGGCTTAGCCCTCGGCATTGACGCGTCACAGACACGGGTCAGGCTGGCGCTAAGATGCTCGGCCCCACGCTCCACCTGTACTGCCTCTCCTGGCCCATCACTAGCATTCCAGGACTCAACAATGGCCGCCTCTTTTGCGAGCTGCCTGTCTAGCTTTGACACCATCCACCTGGGACTGTCGCCAACAGCGGGTCGGTTTCCACGTTGAGTGTCAGGAAGGGTTGCGACATCGAACCGAATGTACCGGTGGTCCGATAACGTCTCTGCCCCAACTTCCACTCTCCAATTTCGAACATGACGTGCGAAGGCATTGGGTGCGAAGGTGAGGTCCACGATGGATTCACCTTGTGGCCTCACGCACGTGCTCTCCGACCCGGTGTTAAGGACAGTCAGCCCTAGGGACACCGCCCACTCTTCCAGTACCTCCCCCTGGACGTCTGTAACTCGAGATCCCCACGCCGTTGACTTTGCGTTAAAGTCCCCAGCGACTATCACAGGGATAGGAGATATTTGCCCTATCAGAGCCCCAACACCTGTGAGCATCTGTTCAAACTCGGAAAGGGGGCGATTGGGTGAGAAGTAAACCCCAATGATACCTACGTTTCCTACGACGGCCAGTGCAAATCCCCGACCCCTCACGGTGTATTCAATGGCTGGAGATCCAGCCACAGCAGGGGCAATAACGACCACTGTTTTATCCAGATCCGACACCCAGTCGTCCCGGTTTGGGATAAAGTAGGGCTCCGAGACTATAGCTACGTTTGTTTCCCACTCGGCCATGGATTGAATTAGTAAGTCCTGGGCCGGCACACTGTGGTTTATGTTCGCCTGTAGAAATTTCCAAGCCATTTTATTGAGTGGTGTCCATGTGGTCCTCCACAGCGATTGGCTGGGAAGGCGGGGGGGCTACCGAGCCAGCTCCCGCCTTCTTTCCTCTAGACTTGGCAGTACGGGCCTTTCCGCTCTGGCACCCTTGCGCGCCAATACGGTGTCCCGCCGGTTTTCCAGCAGCGCTGCAAATAATGCAGCTCGGTTCAGCCGTGCAGTCCCGGGCCTTGTGACCGGGTTTACCACAACGATAACACAGTTGGCTGCGGTCTACCTCCCTATCACATTTAGCCCCAACGTGACCCGTCTCTAGGCACCTGTAGCAACGAAGAGGCTTTGCTTCCAGCAGCACCACTCGTGCAGAAATCCACCCAACTCTTATTCGACCGGCCTCGGTAATTTTCTTGGCGACAACTACTGGGCAGCTTAGCCAGAGTGACCCAGAACCGCTTGGGCCTCGTGAAATTACCCCAGACCTGATAGCTTCTGCTGGACAGCCTCCATCTGCTGCTACAGCAGCCACAACTTCTTCACTGGATACCGAGTCGTCTAACCCCATGATACGAATTTCGGCACCTTTCACGGGCCGCTGGACGTGGACTTCGGCACCGAGAACTTCTCGTAATTTTTCGGCCAGTCTATCCGCCGCTTTCTCTGCATCCTTGGTGTCAGATGGCAGCTGCAACATTCGGGCACCAGTTGCTGCTATTCGAAAGAGAACAGCAGAGATTCCAAGCTCCTCCAGTTTGATGCGTTTTTTCGCCTCGGCCAGGACAGTTTCGTACTTAACCCCTTTTGCAACTGCCTCCGGCTTCAGCGTCAGCGTGATAGCAGCCGTGCGAGGCGGGTTAAGTTTCCTCTTTCGCTGACTGGTCGTCTTGGGGGCGCTAGTGGCTTTGGACCCATTGGCTCCACCACTTGCAGTCTTCTTTTTTGCTTTTTTGCCTACCGCGGTACTCCAGTTTTGCTTGGCAGGCGTCGAACTCACTTCCGGGATGGGTGCTAAGGATATTTGCCTGGCCCCTGACGCTTCCTGAGCAGCCAGGCTAGCACGTTTGCCCTTCTTAGATTTAGCCTTCGGATTTTGTTTCCCACTGACAGGGGGCTGTGCAGTGCCAGCAGTCGAGCTCGATGCTGGCGGGGATGGTGTAGGCTGACTAGCCAGACCCGGAGCCACCGGGACAGCAGCATGGGCAGACTCCGCGGCTTCCGCTGCTATTCGATCGGCTGCCAGCGGGGGCCGTAGCCGTGGTTCTGGCAGAAGCCGTCCCTCAAGGCCTTCGATACGGGCGTTCAGCATGTTGCTGAATTGCTCGCGGTTGGAGCGTGATACTTCCTCCATGATCCGACGGATGTCGACTTCAGCCACTGCAGCAGGCTGGCTTCGCATCTCGTCCACCTGCTTGCGCAATTCTTCCAACTGCCATGAGAGTTGGGCATTTGCTGCTTCCAGGCGGGCAACCTCCTCCGTAGCAGTACGGGACCTTACCTCAGCAAAAGCCTCAGCAATAGCCGCCACCGAGGTTTTGAGCTTTTGCTGGTGGGTGCCCTTCAAATGGCCCGAGGTGTTGTTCACGTACAAGATGTCACTAAGGGCATCTTGTACTTTTTGATTTATTGCCGCCAATGTCTGTTCCCCAAGCTGGCTGCCGGTGGGGAGCTGCTGCCGGCACATTAAGCGCACGGCTCTTTCCCGAGCCGCTGCTTCCGCCGATGTGTTAGAGGCAGCAAGGTTCATCTCTGCCTGGATTTGCCTCTCGTGAGCTTTATCTGCGCTAAGTGCATTTCGAAACTTTCCAAAGCCGACGTGATGGCCCGAATTGGGCGGCCGGCCTCTGCCACGTTTTGGGGTTTGTTTCGGGGATTTGCCTCGGTGGTTTGAGATCGCGCTTTCGCTTAGTGCTCCGGTATCACTTTCTGAGCTGGATGATGGTTCGATCTCCTCTGCCGTCCTTTTTTCGGGTTTCCTCCAAAATTTGCCTCTAGGGCTTTCCTTCGAAGCCACAGCACGCGCGCTTGACACCGACATCTCGGAATCAGAGAGCCGAGACAACCGCACGACTGGTTGCCAGCTAGCCTCCGCGTGTGTGAGCCTCGAAGTTGAGGCTGCCTCCTCCTGGTTTGCGGAATCCTTGTTAGCAGAATCCGTATCTGCCAAAGGATCCGCTTCTTCTGAGGGTTTCTGTGAGGCCGACTTTTTGGCGAATCGACCTTTTGAGTCGCGTTGCGGCGAACCGCCACCCCTCAGTCTTAGCGTGCTCATTGTCGGGCACACTACCGCATCCGAGCCAAGGTCATTGATGTTGGAGTGCAACATCGGGTCGCAGTCCTCCACCTCCAGATCAACTGAGTCCTTCCAAGTTGTTGGGTCAGAGTCCATGTTGGATATGCTGAGGTCGTGTTCACGGAGACCGGCACCCTGCCGGCCTACGAGGCGATTGTTGCCCACCCCTGCATACGGAGGGCAGCCGCCCACCGAAGTGAGCGGGCGGGCTTCCTCCTTTCGGAGACCCGCCAGGGGAATATTTTCACAATCAACCTTCATTATAATACCAATGCTCCACATCGTTGTCTCTTTTTTCAGGGGTGAGCTCCCCCGCACGCTAGGCACTGGACTCCCTCCAGCCATGCATCCCATCGGCACGATCCGCTCACCTTGGGATTGGGGATTTATTATAGTGGTTTTCTCCACGCAGCGCTGCTCTCAATGAGCAGCGCCCCCGGCCCGCTCAGTGCGGGTTACGGGTTGCCCGACGAGAGGCCGAAACCCACCCAGCAGCCACCTGATGGTGACCGCCAGACCCGCCGCGCCGCAGGCCTTGAAGGCCCGCCAACCCACGCCACAAAGCGGCCGCTGGCCCCCTCAACAAACGGTGCATACGCACCACCTCCACCCAATGGTTACTGCTCTCTGACACCTCAGATTAGCTGAGGCAAGACGAGAGCAGCCAACCACAGGAACACCCCTCCCCCCCTGACAGGATATTGGCAGCACCGGTAAACAATAACTTGGAACCCAAGAAATTATTTACCGTTGCCCCCGGGGCACACCGTCCAAGATCCCTTCCCTTACCCCCGGATCACTCGGATCAAGAGGAATGAGAAGGGACTTGGCACACTGGGAGGTTTCCTGTCCGTAGCACCCCAAGGTTACCCCACCTGGGCCCTGTTTCACCAACCTGACAAGTGCGACATATGTCAAGAAAAATTGTCATTGACATATTCTTTCTGTTTCACCAAAATCTACAATTGTCACACGATGAATTTAACCCCGTACGTACGTTTAGAGGCAAAAACCGGTAAACTAGGAGCGCGATGTATCTGTCTCGCTCTAATTATATACAACAAGTGCATAAATATTATTTTTAGAGCGAGACACATGTAGTAGGAATGCATCTCGCTCTTATTGCTGTACTATGCGCTAATATGAATGATACTAAATATTAAACGTTCGTTCACCACGTGCACAGTGATCGCGTTCACAGAGGAACGCTTGGAGTACGATCAACCTTGCAAGTTCCTCGTCAAAAATGGAGAACACATGGTAAGTAATTAGGTAAATCAACTTTTTAGTGTCACTTGTTACGGTTAGTTGTCCAGGGGGAAAACATCTCTTAAAATCCTGATTTTGTGGTATCTAAATGTACATACCTCATAATACGACACGTCTTAAAATGTGGAGTGACGTCTATACTTGCCCTATCCACTCTGTGCATTTTGTGTGTTAGTGACCAACTAAACTGGTTACAGGTAATACCGGAATCCATAGAAAAAGACCACGCCTCAGCCCTCTTCGAAGTGATCGCACCTGCCCACATAACAGACGGTCACCTCTACATCTGCGCCAAAAACCTCGGTCCAGGCATCACCAGCCCGTCCAAAGACAAAGACAACCATTTTCACCAAGGCACGGAGTCTTGGAAGAGGGTGGCTATACATCAGAAGCTGTTACCCCTCTGGGTGACTCTGACGCTGATCCTGATATGTCTGACGTTCTCCGCGCTGTTCTCTGGCCTGAACCTTGGGCTGATGTCGCTCGACCGCACGGAGCTGAAGATCATATCTAATACTGGGACGGAACAGGTAAGTCGTGAACTTGGAGTTATTTTTGCCTACAGAACAGATATGAATGCAGAAAGTTTTTTTGACTTCAAGGTAAGAATGTACTATAAGCTGCAAAAGTGCATACCTACTTTATGAATGGCATTGGTACTTTTTTTTCTTTATGAAGGGGCTTTTTCGATTTAACGAATATGTCGTGGCGCCTCATAGAGGACTTCATTAGAGTCAGACCAACTAGACTGTGCAAGTGTTATTTTAAACGTCATAATTTCGTCATAGGTTTGAAAACATGCATTTTCACATTATGTTTTCCAAAAATTTCTGAAGGTACTATAGTATGTGCCGTTTTTGAGAACGTTCTCCGTTTACTATAGGGAATGTTCTCGCACTACCCCGTACAAAACGGAGAACGTTTTCGAGAACGGCATAACTATAAGAGGCTATAAGACTATAAGACTATAAGAGGGTATGTGTCAAATAATTTGGGTACGGTGACACCTGTCTGTGCAGTAAATAAAAAGACGTACTGGGTACGCGGTGTTATTGTGAAGAAGATAGGCCGGCCATTATGTTAGCAAGAATTTCGAACGTATAAATTAGAAAAAAACATGCCAGTCGACTTCTCAAATAGGGAGGGAGTCGACGGATGATGTTGAGGAGCAGGTGACTTATTTAGGCCCTTGAGAGCCGGAGGAGGACGCAATACCAGTCCTAATTTTTGACGAGCATGTTCCATCGTAGCATGCAGCTGTACAGGATCTGCAGCAGCGGTGCCTGGCTAGATCAAGCCCGCGCCAATACCGCCATCGTCGACCGAAACCGACGGCAGTGATGCGTTTCTATGGTCGGAGTGCGACGAGAGACTTGGGACGCCCGCACCACCCGGTGGCGTGAGGCTGCGGCGCGCGGCGCGGCGAGCAGGGCGGCGTGCGGCGCGCCAAGCCGCCGCTGTTCGAAACAGGTTCATTCATGTTACATTTTGATCGTGCCGCTCGGTGCGCTGATGCGTCCAGTCCGCGGCCTGGGGCCTATTCCAGTATTAGTCTAATATTATTATTGTGTTGCCATGGTAACTCATACGATTTGACAGTTCGTGGACTAATAATATTAGCCTAATACCGTTCGAGAAATGAAATGAACCTGAGCGGTTCCGTGGCCGGCAAGGCGGTTGTCGACGCTGCAAGTGTGGACCTGTGGATGCCTCGGCGGAGGGCGAACCTCCCCGTGAGGGATATTTGAAGCGGAACAATAATATTTAGACTAGCCCGCGACGTCGCCTGTGTCGAATTAGTAATTTGAGTATTAGCTTATTTTTTATCCATTCTGCTTTTTATTGATTCCTTATACGGGCTTCCTCGTTTGAGAGGCAACTTTAACGCCTAGATAAAGTGTAATGGCAATCATTCAATTTGAGGTTATATCTACATCAATTACCATCATCAAGAAGCGCTGGTGGCCTAGAGGTATCTGTAGCTATAGGTATGCAATCCGGAGGTCGCAGGTTTAAACTCGGGCTCGTACATATGAGTTTTTCGGAACTTGTGTACGAAATATAATTTGTATGTATGTATGTGTACATAGAAATTAAAAACACAGTTACAGAGTAAATTAAATACAACAAAGGCGAACTTATCCCTATATGGGATCTCTTCCAGTTAACCTTTGATATCATTCTTCTTTGATAGTCATTTGATATTTACCAGTCGTTTTTCGGTGAAGGAAAACATCGTGAGGAAACCGGACTAATCCCAGCCTGGTTTAGCCTCTGGGTTGGATGATCAGATGGGCAGCCGCTTTTGTAAAAAGTAGTGCCTACGACAATTCTCGGGATTAGTCTCCAAGCTCTCATGAGCCGTGGCAAAATGCCGGGACAACGCGCGGCAACGCGAGGAGAGCTCACTACCTAATGAATACTCACATCTTTAAGATATAATTACCTAATGATTTATTACCTAATGATATCGTAAAATGTATATCCCACTCTCACGTTCTTCTTTATGCAGACGATGCAAAAATCTATAAAGTTATTCGTTATTCTTCTGATTGCGAACTGTTACAAAATGATCTATGTAATTTTGAGCGCTTCTGTAGAGAGAATAATTTGTTTTTAAACATAGAAAAATGTAATACAATTAGTTTTACTAGAAAAAAAAACACCGTCTTACTTTAATTACAAATTATGTAACAAGGACCTGGTAAGAGTAAGGGAGATTCGTGATCTTGGGGTAGTCATTGACGAGAAATTATCATTTATACCTCATATCGATTCCATCTTAGCTAAGTCTTTTAAACAATTAGGTATGATCCTGCGAATTGGTAAACCTTTCAGGAATACATTAACACTTAAAATTCTTTATAACAGTTATGTACGAAGTCGGCTTGAGTTCGCATGTGCGGTTCGGAAACCCCATTACAGCATTCATATTGACAGGATAGAGCGATTGCAAAAAAAGTTCCTAAAATCCCTTGATTTTAAATGTGGTATTGAATACAAAGATTATGTGGAATCCTTAAACCGTCATAAAATGCAGTCACTAGAGTGTCGGAGAGACTGCGTTGATTCTGTTCTATTATTTAAAATAATAAATGGTTATATTGATGTCCCTCGCTTGTTGAAAGACATATGTATAAGAGTTCCAGGTAATAAAGAGCGCCGATGTCGTCCCAGATACAGGCATTTATTCTCCATTCCATGTAGTAGAACTAACTATTCTAAAAATATGTTTATTAAACGAGCATGTGCCCTCTATAATGATCATAACATTGTAAAAAATGTAGACATATTTAATTGTACCATAAGTTCATTGAAAACAGTATTCAAGACTAGTAGCATATAAATCTTAACGCGTATATAATAAGTATTATTATGTCATGTTTGTCGATACTTCATACTTATTCAAAAGTTGTTATAAACGTAGAACGTGTTTTACATTGTGCTTTTCACTGAGTGTTTTGTAAATCTGATTTCTCAAATTCTGTGTAACCTCTTACTATTTAGCTGAACCTAAACGTAGATAGGTACTTTTCGTGCTTCTATATAAAGATATGTTTAACAAACATGGAAACTGTAGGTCTAGATTAAGATAAGAAACTGTAATAATATTTTTTTGTATGGCCGTTTGTTTCATATTTAAATAAAATAAATAAAAATAATGATTTCAAATTGACGACCAGTTTGGCCTAGTGGGTAGTGACCCTGCCTACGAAGCCGATGGTTCCGGGTTCAAATCCTGGTAAGGGCATTTATTCGTGTGATGAGCATGGATATTTGTTCCCGAGTCATGGGTGTTTTCTATGTATTTAAGTATTTATAAATATTTATATATTATATATATCGTTGTCTAAGTACCCTCAACACAAGCCTTATTGAGCTTACTGTGGGACTTAGTCAATTTAATAATAATAAATAAATAAATATTATAGGACATTATTACACAAATTGACTAAGTCCCACAGTAAGCTCATTAAGGCTTGTGTTGAGGGTACTTAGACAACGATATATATAATATATTTATTTATTTATTTAAACTTTATTGCACAATATAACAAATAAAGTACAAATGGCGATCTTAATGCCTAAAGGCATTCTCTACCAGTCAACCATCAGGCTAAACAGAAACAGTAAATATAAATATTTATAAATACTTAAATACATAGAAAACACCCATGACTCAGGAACAAATATCCATGCTCATCACACGAATAAATGCCCTTACCAGGATTTGAACCCGGGACCATCAGCTTCATAGGCAGGGTCACTACCCACTAGGCCAAACCGGTCGTCAATTTGTGTAATAATGTCCTATAATATTGATTTATTTATTTAAATATTAAAACACAAGAGTATATTAAGAATTATTTATTTAAAACCTTATTAAATGAAAAAACCTTACTACCCACTACCCACTAGGCCAAACCGGTCGTCAATTTGTGTAATAATGTCCTATAATATTGATTTATTTATTTAAATATTAAAACACAAGAGTATATTAAGAATTATTTATTTAAAACCTTATTAAATGAAAAAACCTTATTAACATTTGTCAAAACATGAGTACATGGTTGTTGATTAATCTACCGACGCTTCGTAAAGGCCTGGCGAGCAAAAGAAGCGCCAAGAAAATCTCCCAGATAGCCTATTCAAACATTTACGAGTCGGGGTGTGTCCCTCCTATACTCTGTATCTTTAGGTTTTTAAATAAAAGTAAACAAAATCTACTCTCAAATGGCTTCAAACCAGTCAAGGGCGTAGCTAGCCAGTGAACTAGAGGGGGGGGGGGGCAAGTTGAATTCGTACAGACGGCGCAGAGAGGCATACATTGTATGTAAAATTTGAGCTCTAGGGAGGGGCAGCCCGGCCTAACTGGTTAAGGTATATTGGCCGACGACGTATTATACACGTCAGTATTTTAAAAGTAAAACTCATTTATGCTACTTGGTTTGTATGAATAAGTGACATAATTAAAGGAAATAGCTATACATCCCTAGGGCTAGCTTTTTTTTCACAATCCATAACTCCCGCGGAAACGAAATAGGCCTTTGTCCTTCAGCACACCTGCATGAAATAAGATATTTTTCGAGCAAGCGCAAGCTCTTAACTTTGCAATGTCTACAGAGGGCCTACCGCGAACCACGTTCGACGTGTTGCCTCTCAGTTGCACTTGTAAGTGTGACGATGTGGTTCGCGGCAGGCCCTCAGGAAAGACGTGAACAAGTTAAGCATACAATAACATGTGTACCTATTGCCCAAGTGGGTTAATTTAATATCGACTTACAATATTTGATTACATTGTTAATTACGAGTAAAACTAATATACTTAGTTAGGTCATAAGTTCTGTCACAAAGGTTTTGACTGATAAAATGTAATACAAAACCTTTAATAAAACTTTGCCATGATTTGAAAGATTTTTTTATACTGATCAAAAAATTATATAATTAGTTTAAGATTTAGATCGCGTTATTTACTACTTGTTTATTTTGTGTCGTAATTGACGTTAGACGCGAATATGCGGCTGGATTGTGAAAAATTATACTTTACAAAAGGGAGTAAAAATCATTGTCACATTAATAAAATAGGTACAATTGTTTATTTGTATGAACCTACTTTATTAGAACGTTATTTTATCGCCAGCATTGAGTTCTCCAGCAAGTCTGTACTTCAGCTAATGCCTTTCAAACTTAGGGTAGTTTTCAGTGATACGCCAATTTTTGTCTGCGATCCAACGAGTAGGTTTCGTAAAACACGTACAGTTGCTATTTTGTCAATTCCAATACACATGAATTATATATTTTAAGAAAGATAAAAGATCCAGCTTTTGTTTCAACAAAGTAAAAAAGAAAAATAAACAATTAGGGATCAAAATCACCTTGAATAGGTCACGTATTTTTGCATGTTTTTTTATAACATTTTTCCGAATATTGCATAAAATAATGCAAAATTGTAATTCAGCATTAAATAAGCTTTCAACCCATACATATGAATAATAAGTGATCTTGGTACCTATAGCTTTTTTATCAATCAAAACCTTTTTGACAAAACTTATGACCTGACTAAGTAATACTTATCAGACTCAACAAGAAAGGGGATACACTATTTAGTATACTTACCGTTGTTAAAATGTAATTTTGGTCGGATGTTCATATTAGAGATGCAACGGATATCCGGTTACTATCTCGTAGCCGGCCTATCCGGCCATAGGTATATTTACTATTCGGCCGGTTATCGGATAGTTGCGTAGTATCCGGCCAGTTATCTTATAGTAGTTTAGCACGATATTTATGAAGGCTACATATTATAAATAACAAAACATAGTTAATGAATAATTAATTAGCACTCGCAACGAAAATATTAAAATACGAAGAAAATTGTAACTCACTGTAAGTGAATTTGGTTCTGTCTATAACTGAAACAAGTTGCAACCTGCATCGAACTTTTAGCAATCGCGCGATCTAATTTAATTATTTTTGACATAACTATTAGCCGGATATTCGGCGGCCGGATACCGAATATTCGGTGGAGCAACGGCCGGATATCCTGTATCCGGCCAAACCACTATCCGTTGCATCGCTAGTTCATATCCGACGTTATGGAATTCTAGCCGATACATTATTTTGGGTACGCAATCTTGTTGAATGGTTGATTAATCTAAAAATAACTATATAAAATAGCTCTATTCAGTGGCGGATTAACCGAACAGCAGAAAAAGCATATGCTAAGGGCCCCGCGCCTAGGGGGGCCCCGCGCTCCGAAATTTTGTACTACCTACCACATTTTATTTACAATGTATTTTTTTTCGTAAGTCAGTAACAATATTGATCAATTATTATTATTTGTTAATATCCTGTCTATTTTTCTTTATGACGATACCCAATTTAAATAATTTTTAGGCTTACGCAAAGACCAAGAGAAGAGTTTAGCATTAAACCGAAGTTGCTGGGTGTCTTAAAACTTTTGTGCATGGCTAAGCTGCAGGAAACAGAGCTCGGAAACGAACAAAAGAAGATACTATGTTTAAAAACATATTAGTGAAAAGCAAGGAAGGATGATTTATTTATAAATTATTATTTCAAATAACATTGCACCTTACAGCTAGTGCCTAATGATGATCAGCTTTGAGCCCGTAGTAGGTCAAAGGACGCGCTCCTCTACGGCTGGCCGGGCGCTCAAAATATGCCGAGTTGCTGCAAAGCCGTGATACATATGAACTAATTGTCAAAATGTTATAAAAAGAAAACAGCGGGGCCCCTATGCAGAGCTTTGCATTCGCATAGGCCGGATGTAAATCCCTACATAGGGCCCGATACCCAAAGCCGCATCCCGATCCCAGCAAGCCGTACTTTCGAGCAAGAACTAAGGCCGAGCAGCAGGCGAGCCGAGATCACATTGGTTCAATTCCAAACTCTGTTCTCCTACAATTCAGGCTTTGCATGGTGGCACGCCGCGATAGAACGCTCCGGGCCTCCGCCCTTATACGGAGCTCGGCCTACGACCTCTTTCACATTATGGCATTGGTTTCATTCTAGGCTCTGCTTTCCTGCAGCTTGGCACGGGAACGCTACGAAACCGGGTGGTCCGAATATTCAGCTCGTGGAACTCAGCCTTCGGCCTTGTTTTTTGGCTCACTTAGCCATTAGTTCCCACTTCTTAGGTCCGACTCGCTTTTCACCTATTTTTACAAGCTTTTATTAAACTTAAGCACTATCCCTACATACTCGTAAGTTGTTTTCAAAATCTGCAAACCATCTGCAAACTATTTTTTTCAACATTTGTCAAAATTTGGCAAAATCGACCTGATCTGATGATGAAAACCGAAGGTAAGGAGGAAACCTATATAGAAGAAAGGAACTATGATAAAATAACACAACTTCATTAAGATTAGGCTCTTTTAAAATGGCAAAATAATCGGAATTACTTAAAATAAATAAATAAGGAAAATACTTCGGATTTTAAATTGCGTCATATACCTTAGTTCGTGTCATCCACGAAGACGCGCCCCGCTCTTCTTCCTAATCGCTTATAGTACAAATCTGCAACTTTTTGGCAATGTAGTAGTTATGTCTACTAATTAATGTGTATAGACAGAACTACTATACTAGTAAAAGGTTGCACACCACATTTGTAGGTACTATTGGCGATTGGGAGGAGGAGTGTGGCGCGTCTTCGTAGATGACACGAACTACAGCCACAAAAAAAAACATTTCTTGTGAAGGGGCTCCGTTATTTTTTCTTTTTATCTTATATTTATTATTGTTACCATTCAGTCAAAAAAGGCCAAACGGGGGTTATTAGTAGCATAAGGGGGTAACCTTTGCAGCGCTTTGTACGTTCAGCATCAAAAGTAGCGGATCAAACAAGCATTCAAAAATATCTACCATTCTGAAACAGCTTAACAAAATGTGGTGGTTCTATATGTAGAACAATTAAGACGGTAAAAGATATACTTTCGAATATAAATTTTAGAGATTTATCTATATTTGGAAAAGTTATATGGAATACCAGATACTTTTGGCGCGTTGTTTCATCCGATACTATTGATGCTGACTGTACGTCTTTTTACTAGTAAGAAGAGATGATTTTTTGCAATCGATCATTTTCGCTATAGTTTTCATTGAAAGTATTTATTAAGCTGTTGTTTCACGATTTTTTGGCCCCATGGTTCACATTTTATTCTTTCGGAGCGATTATTTCCGAAAATAATAACTTTATAAAAAAAGGTTTTTGGAGACTGTTATTCGTTTTGAAAGACCTTATCCAACCATACGCCACGCCACAAAACAAAACAAAAGTAAACACATTTTGTATGGGAGACAACCTAATTTTTTTAATAGGTTTATTTTACTCGTTCTGTCGCAATGCATGATTTATGTATCCATGCCAAATTACAGCTATCTAGCACTAAAGATAACGGAGCAAACCCTCGGACAGACGGACATGGTGAAACTACTTTTATAAGAGTTTCTAGGTTGTCCTACGAAACCCTAAAAAATACACTGCATAACATGTTAAAAACTAATCGACAACGAGTCTAAAAAAATTAAGACATCGTAAAATTTTTATGACGGTAGTGAACCCTCGGGGTCCGACTCGCACTTAATCTTTTTTTTTCAAACCGGGGGGCCCCGCGAGCTATTGTGCTAAGGGCCCCGCGCCTTCTTAATCCGCCCCTGGCTCTATTAGATACTGTGATAACAGAATTTCGGAAAATATCTCGAAACTTAATAATAAACATATATATTTAGGTGAATCAACTTTTTCTTGTCACTCGTTGTCATGGTTACGGTCCTCTCCACTGGGTCACTCTTTGGTTTTATGCTATTTAAATTGACTAATCATGCATCTTGTGGCAGTTATAAGCCCTTTCCATAATGGTTCATCTACCAAACATGTCTGTATGTGTTATAAACAAGGCTCAGAACCGGTTTTAAAAATAGCGGTAAATACCGGATTATTTCGGTTTGGTTCTGGACCAAAAGCGCCTTCAACGGAAGTCTCAACCTTAACCGTCTGGGGTCTAGGTCTGCCATTTTGTGGCCTGAATCGGAACCACAAACATGTACATTTACACGTCACGTGTTTTCTTGTGCATAGTAGGTTCTGCCATCTTGTGGGCTACATCGGAACAATAAACATCACATTTACGCGTCGCGCCAAAAATCTGACGGCTCCTGTGCTGCCTCCTACAGTTCATGCACGCTCCCTATATATTTCGGTTTTACTCCGAACTTTCATAAGAACGCAAACGATGAACCTAAATAAACAGGTTTATTCGACGAGGGCGACAACACGACCGGCCGGCCTGGTGGTGTGCCCCCTAAAGAAAGACACCGACATAGGAAGAAACCGGTATTTATTGTTCTAAACCGGTTATGACAAGAACATTATGGAAATGTTCTCCTAAAAACCGGTTTTAAAATAACTGTTTTACGAAGGAAACCGAAATTTAACCGGTTTCCGAGCCTTGGTTATATTATAACAGTTCTTCTATCCCACTCTGCTACAAGCTACAATTGTCCCCTGGCTGACGGGACAGTAACAAAAAGAAAAATGGATTCACCTGTTTAATATAATTATTCATAATTGTTTTGCATACAAGATTCGTGTTTGTAAAATATCATCGGGTATATTTTCTATATCTGAATACGGACAGTGCATTATCTTGAGTTGTATGTCATAGCAGATGTACACCTCAGCCAATCTTTCATATCCCTGAAATACAATAAAAATATAGTTACTGATTATCCCCCTTATTCATAAACGTCTACTAAAGTTGACAAGCCGCTCATAATCGTTTGTCCCGTTCCATCAGACCAATACGTCGGTAAGGGACAAACGATTATTAGCGGCTTGTCAACTTTAGTAGACGTTTATGAATAAGGGGGTAAGTCAATTAATAAATAAGAGAAACAGAGGTCAATAATCATAATTATAATCTTTATTGTTTGTAATTCGTAACTCGTGTCGATTTAAAACACTCCCTTCGTCGGTCGTGTTTTGATTTTTCGCCACTCGTTACGAATTTCCTATTTTTCGCACTTGTATCGTAAATAACTATTTTTTGTCTTGCTAATTTTGAAAAAAAAGGTAAACCTTTAAACCTAGTTTTTCATTGTGTCAATAACATATTAAAAAATCATGGAGAATGGAAAATATTTACAAGTGAAAAAACGTTTCCTCTTTTTGTATGGACGATCACGTGGTATACTTCCCTCTTAAAAATATACATATTTTATAAATAAAATTATTTTATTTGTTCACAGGCCAGTATATTGTAAAATACTTACATCATTATAAACAGTTCTAATCTTGACTTGTGTTTGGGTTTTCTGTTTAATAATTGTCAATATCTCTCTTAATGTTTTTACCTTGCCCGGTATAAATCCCCCTTGCTTTAATGTATGAGATAAGAACAGGTTATTATACAGTTCAAGAGTTTTGGTAAAATATCCTTCGGAGGTAATAATAGAGCTGGAACGAGTAGCACAATTTCCATGGTCTTTATATTCATGTCTCCATAAATCCTCATTTGATACACCATTCCGAATCGAGTACCAATGTTTATTTAAATCCGGTTTATTTTTTCCTCTCACAATGAAAGATTTATTTGACGTACAATTTGACATTGGAGCTCTTTTGGCAAACATGGATGGCCAAAGACCGTGGACCACCCATTCTGGTTTTACTAAATCAGGTCGAATTTGAGTTCCATTTTTCATTAGTTTTAACGCATATCCCGGGACCCAAGACAAAGCCAACGTAAAGTAATCGAAGCAATATTTGGCATGTGCAAATTCTTTATTAGTCAAGCCGGCGGTACATTTCGCTTCGTTGGCTTCTGAATGATAAATTCCTCTTGTGCTGGCTGCCGGAATCGGAGGTGGAATGGTGTTTTGTTTTTGAACGGTGCCGGCATAAGAATGTGTTCCTTGTCCGTTATTTGCAGCAGGGGGTTGTTGATTTGAAGAGGCAGGAGGCGGAAATCGCCACGGAGTTTGAGCCCCATGCGATGAATAACCATGCCCGCCTTGACTTCTAGGGTTTGAATGATCATGCCCTCCTTGAGTACCATGAGTTTGAGTACCATGCCCTCCTTGAGTTCCATGAGATTGAATTCCATACGTTCCAACGTTTGGAAGACTGGGGAATCCACCGGGAGATAGAGGTCTCGTTGGAACTACTGGATTTTCTCTCCCAGTATTCTCTGCCCCGTGAAAGGTTCTTGGAGTTACAGACCGTGATCTGCAAATGAAGAAATAAGCCGTATGATTAGTTTTCAATGAGATAATTAAAACAAAAAAGCGGCCAAGTGCGAGTCGGACTCGCCCATGAAGGGTTCCGTATGACGTATTAAAAAAAACTACTTACTAGATCTGGTTCAAACCAATTTTCGGTGGAAGTTTGCATGGGAATGTATATCATACATTTTTTTTAGATTTTTCATTCTGTTATTTTAGAAGTTACGGGGGGGGGGGGGGGACACACATTTTTTCACTTTGGAAGTGTCTCTCGCGCAAACTATTCAGTTTAGAAAAAAATTAGATTAGAAACCTCAATACCATTTATGAAGACCTATCCATAATACCCCACACGTATGGGTTTGATGAAAAAAAAATTTTTTGAGTTTCAGTTATAAGTAGGTATGGGGAACCCCCAAAATTTCTTGTTTTTTTTTCTATTTTTGTGTGAAAATCTTAATGCGGTTCACAGAATACATCTACTTACCAAGTTTCAACAGTATAGTTTTTATAGTTTCGGAAAAAAGTGGCTGAGACATAATCGGACAGACAGACGGACATGACGAATCTATAAGGGTTCCGTTTTTTGCCATTTGGCTACGGAACCCTAAAAATAACCCCATCCCAAATTGATTGACACAAATATAATATATTAAATACCTACAAGATAATAAATTAAGTAGGTACCTATAGAAGAATTTGAAATAGAGGTGGATTGTCAAAAAATTCTTTGTAGCCACAATAAATTTACTGCCATCTTTCGACACATGATTAAAACTTTTAGAACGCCATTTGACTTTAATCCTTATTCTTTCACTGATCTGTTAAATTTGTTAAATATCAAAAAGTGGCGCCATCTAATAGATCAAAGCCAAAGGTATGGCGGCATCGTTTCGAGTGGTGGCGCCATAAACTTTGGGTTATACCCGGTAATAATATGTAAATTTACGTGGCTACAAAATTTTCTTTGACAATCCACCTCTAATTCAAATACTCTTTGCTACATTAAAAATACATTCTGGCAATAAACACATATTCGTCTCCATTATTTGACGAGCGGTCTCGCCAAGTGGATATAGTGACCCTGCCTATGAAGCCGATGGTCCTGGGTTCGAATCCCGGTAAGGACATTTATTTGTGTGATGAGCACATATATTTGTTCCTGAGTCATGGTTGTTTTGTATGTATGTAAGTATTTATATATTGTATATAACGTTATCTAAGTACCCACAACACATGCTTGCTTGAGCTTATTATTATTTTATTATTATTATTATTTATTTATTCATAAAACAATATTTACATTGTGTTTGAATTTTGAATTATAATTATTATAAAACTACTTAAAACTACATGAACAAAAACAACAAACATGCAACTAATATTAAAATTAAAACATAAAAACACGAAAAGTAACAAAATGGGAATTAGGATTTAATTACAATATAAATGTACGATGTCAAATTGTAAATTTAGAAAATAAAAACACTATTATAATTTTATATGTTAAAATTTAGTTAATTCACAAATTCCTCTACCGAATAGTAGCACTTCTCTACCAAGAAAGACTTCAACTTATTTTTGAAAATTTGGCTATTTGTGACTGACTTTAACTCAACAGGTACCTATTAAATAGTACAGTAGCCTGGTACCCTGCAGCGTGCTTGACTACTTTGAGTCTGGTACTCACGATCTGAGGTAAGTCTCTTCGCCTTGAAGCTAAACGTCTATCCCTCTGTTCTATAGTTTCAATCAAGTGCAATTTTTTAACCAAGTCCGTGAGTATAATCAGTATATATAGGCTGGGAACAGTTAAGATTCTGAAGTCTAAAAAGTAAGGTTTACATGGAGTCTCCTGTGGTACCCTTGCCATTACTCTAATAGCTCTTTTCTGCGCAATGAAAGCAGCATGTACATTATATTTGTAACTATTGCTCCAGAGTTGGATACTATAACGCAATTTGGATTCGACCAGTGCATGGTAAACCATTCTCAGTTGAGTCTGTTGCAACTCATCCCTAAGACTTCTGAGTGCATAGCATGCGCAATTTACTGCGTTTATCACAGCAGATAATTCAGGCTTCCAATTTAAATAGGAATCAATATACACCCCTAGAAATTTGGCAGCCTCCACCTGCTCTATCTTATCGCCCTCAAGGGAAATCTGCAATGCATCTTTATTTTTGGCTGTGGTTCTAAATAACATTACATTGGTCTTTTTGGCATTTAGTTTCAAATTATTAGCCTGAAACCACCTCGTGAATGTTCCCAAAGCATAATTAACCTTAATGTTTAATTCTGATATGCTACTTCCAGATATAACGGCATTCGTATCATCCGCAAAAACAACTAAGGTGGTTACCATGGGACTTAGTCAATTTGTGTAAAAATTTCCTATACTATTTATTATTTATTTATCTTGGGTCTTAATAATTATTTTTAGTAAGAATGTTTGTCATCAAACATTCTATTTCCATGGATGGAAATAGAATGTGTTTAGTATTGAACATGGGCAATACTAAAAGTTTCTATAATAAGATCTTAGAGATCACGCAGTGAGAGAAAAGCTTTATTGTTTTAAAATACGAGTATATGGGCCTGTTTCACACTGTCCAAGTAAAGTATTGGATAGAAACCTTCCTGCAAAACTAGCACTTTATCTACCAGTAAAGCTTATTTGTACGTTGTGAAACGCCAACGATGACTTTATTCGTCGGATAAGTGGCAAAGTACCTTATTCAGGACTTTACTTAGACATTGTGAAACAGGCCTATTTTTTGTGTTACAATTTATTAGGTAGTAATAGTGATGTGTATTTTAGGGATGCTGACAGTTTTAAACTTGTATGTTGAGCGTTTTTATAATTTAAACTCGATAAAATGTTTCATGTTAGAATTTTATATGACTTTTAATGTGCCTTCAGTCGACAATATATTACGCGCTACGCACTTGTCCGGTTTTTTATTTATTTTATTTTATTATGGCAACAAACAGTCATTACATGAAAAGATACAATAAATGGACTACGGAGAAGACAAACAGTGCCGAATTTAGTTTTAACAAAAAAAGAAGTAACGGCGCATTATACAACAATTGCCTAATTGAAAATTTAATAACTAAAGAAATAGCTTACCCTGGCCTGTTTTTACTATTTTTCACAGCTTCACCAATTACCAACAATGTTTTGAACATTAAATATATTAATAAACGCTTATTTAATTTCATTGTAACAACTCAGAATAATTGTTTTACAGAAAAGAATATTGCTTCGTATAAACTTCTAAGCGATATAACTGTCATATTACTAAAATGGTTTATGCAACACATACATGAAAACCACATTTACCTAAAGCCCGACCAGAAATTCTCATGTACAGTCAGCGTCAAATACTTTGTAGCAGTCAAAGTGGCCAAATAGTTCGGTACTCCATACTAAATATATGGTGTACCCCGAACTATTTGGCTACTTTGGTTGCTACAAAGTATTTGACGCTGACTGTACATATAGGGTGACAGTTCAGTTCAGTATGAATAATTTAGTTCCAATGAAATTCCGCAATATTACTGTTAGTGGACAAATTGCAGACACAATATGGGAAAAACCTAAATATTGTTTAGGCAATCGGCACTCCAGCATCTCTTCATGGTAGGTATTCCACAAATACGCACGAAGCGTTTTGCTTCAACATTCCTTATTCGAACTGCCAAGGAGTGGAATGCCCTGCCCGAGTCTGTGTTTCCGCATGAGTACAATCTGGGTCTCATCAAGGCTAGAGTAAATAGGTATCTCGTAGGCAAGCGTGCTCCACCGTAGACCGCATCATCACTTACCAACAGGTGAAATCCTGGTCTAACGCCTGCCTATCCTCCATAAAAAAGGCGGATGAACCGAGGCATTGGAGCTAAAGGAGAGTATTTTGAGAAACTTTGTGGAAATGACGTCCGACTTTCAATTCGAAGGGTTCAAATCCTGGTTCGTATCAATGAGTTTTTCGGAACTTATGTACGTAATATCATTTCATATTGACCAGTAGCTAATCGGTGAAGGAAAACATCGTGAGGAAATTTGCGTACATCCGCGAAGAAAATCAGAGGTGTATGTGAAGTCTCCAATCCGCATTGAGCCAGCGTGGGGCCTATAGCCCAAGCCCTCTCGAACATGAGAGGAGGCCTGTGCCCAGCAGTGGGACGTATACAGGCTGAATTACTATTATTAGTTGAGTAATTTGAATAACTAGGCTTTATTCACTTATAACTGAGAATGTATAAAGTAACATAATAAAACTTAAAATAAGTATAAACCCACAGATAAAAACAATTGGCCCAGATCGCCGTCAAAGGGCAAGGTGCCCAGAAGGCTGGCCGCATTTCCTCGCCGAATACCGATACTTATGCACTGTGCAAGTCTGGTCGCCAGAAGCCATAAGAGCGTTTTCACATTATCCGATCCGATATCGGATGTAGGACCGATATCTGACATCCGATAAAATGCTTCCGATATTGTCGGATCCTACATCCGATAAAATTTGTTAACACACTTTTGTGATCACGATTCACGACCATTGAAACCTGCGTCGAAACGTCGGAAATGAAGGTAACTGTAAGAGATCCCTGAAAGGGATAAGTTCGCCTTTGTACAAATGATGTGTGTTTTTTCCTGTTTTATGTTTCTTTTTGTACAATAAAATGTTTTACTACTACAAAATAAATTCCCGACACACCCGATTATAAATAAACGTTTCGTTTTCGTATTTAAATCGAAACAAACATTCATTAAGATAAAAGACCATGAATCTTCGAGCAACACCGGCTTCCGACACGTCAAAAGGGAGGACCCTAAGCGATATCTTACCGAACAAATCACTCTGCCATTTTTTGCGGGGGGAAATGTGCACACAGTCGCACTTCTCACTCACTACATACAAAATCCAATTTGTAATGACGACACAAATACATAGAAAATGACACACGTCAAAGACAAATCTTGCACACCTCGATCTCTTTTTGTGTACGGACGAGTCACACATGCACCGCCATAGGCACAGTTGTACCTATGCTTTGGCAAAGGGGAAATAGTATGAATACCGTCTCCCTTCCCGGTGTTGCTCGAAGCCATGAGTCGATAATGCGGGGAATTTTTTTAGGATAGGACAACGACATAACGGCATACAGCCAAGATTTTATAATTAAAATAAATTAATAAATATCGTATCGCTTATTTTGCTTGCATTTTGAATAAAAATGAATATCACTGTACTTCGTTTTTTTTTTGCATTAGAAAACGATCAGATTGGCATGTTGGCTACGCACCCAGGGTGCCTAGTCAAGATGCCAATCGTTTGTGGATATTAGTGCAATAGAGAGACAGATAGCGTTTCGTTGTCGAAGCGTAAATGATTGGCATGTTGACTAAGCACCCAGGGTGCGCAAACTACAACGAAACGCTATCTGATCCGGGACGGGAACGGGAAATTCGCCCCGCATCCCTCCACATGCAAAGAAGCCCAACACGCTCGCCGCGTTGCCACGATGAACCGCGATGGACACTACTAATAAGATTACTACTAATCTACTAATTAGATTACCGGGTGTTCAAATTACAATTAATAATTAGGGCAGACATGACGAGAAATAAAATAGCAAAAAAAGAAAGTCTTATACATGGTGTAACATGAAAACCGAAAGATTTTAACCACGCACTCCTGAGGCCAAAAGAAGGAAAAAATGTTATATGAGTTTAAGTAAATTTCGTCAAAAAAAAATTTGTTTATTTTTTTTAATTTTTGAATTTATTTGCATTGTACATGTACATAAAAAGTTAATGGCAAAACTGGCACTGAAAATGAATGTTTACGATTTTATTTGTAAAAACTACTTTTGCAAAGGTTATTTGTCATTTTTTGACATCTATTAATAAGGATATTTAGACTACGCCACATAATGCCATGCCATCATCGCCATCAAAAAGTCGTTTTGCACTAAGTTACAATCTTTTTGATGTTATTTTTTAATTGCTGTTAACCCTGAACCTGAAACTAGGCGAAATCCAGAAAAGTTTATATGACATTTTAGTCTCCAAATGTGATCAGGAATACACTGTTAAAATCTTTCGGTTTCTTCATGGTACACCGTGTATATAAACACTAGATAGCTGGGGCAAGACAGGAGAACCATACTGTTACCTATTCGTATCAATGTTCTTTTGCTTATTCAGTAAGTAATTTTATCTTAAATGTTGTTTTAAAAGTATCTTGGGACATATAATTATTAGCGGCAGAGGCAGGTCATTCCAGGAGACCTACCACCGCCCCGAAATTGCGAGGATCTTTCTCTCTTACTCTCACTAAGACTTATTAGAGTGACAGAGAAAAATGCCCGAAATTGACGAACTTCGATTTTCGCGGTTACAGCCCAAATCTTGGCTGCTGAGATTTTGAAACTCCCTTTAATCCAACAGTTGTGCGGAGGTAGGGACAGATTATTTTGTGCTTTACTGCGGGTATTCCGATCATGCACGTCCTTTTTCCATTTAAATATCATAAAAAGGTATTCCGGTTTTTTGCTGGTTAGGTACATATATGTAAGTCGGGTGACAATGCAATATTATGGTACCATCGAGCTGATCTGATGATGCAGACAGGAGGTGGCCGTAGGAACTCTGTGATAAAACAACGCAACCTTATTGTGTTTGGGGTTTTTAGATCTGTCTCGATGAGTATTAGTAAAAAAGATAAAGTGACAAGAAGAAAACCTATACTATTCTTAGATAATTTTACTCCTATCCATAGTAGAGCGGACGTTTCAATACTTGGTACCTAAAATATTTAATGCGCTTCCAGAAAAATTGTTTGCCCACGTAATTGTAAAACAAGTGTTAATAGTACATTACAATACAAGTGCGAAAACTAGGAAATTCGAAACAAGTGGCGATAAATTAAAACACGATCAAAGGGAGTGTTTTAAATCGACACGAGTTGCGAATTACCTATTCGCACATGTATCGTACAACGTTTTACAGTACATATGGCCATACAAATGTTCGACACAGTAACTTAATATGCTAATTTTCGCACTAGTGCGGTAAAGCAGCATCATATGTACTGTAAATAATATTTAATAGATAATTGCCCACAGGAACAGTAGAGAGGGGTCCACTCATTATGGAAACCTATAAAAAGTCGGCCCGTCTTTGCTGACCCCGAAGACTAAGTAGAATAATTATAATTAACTTTGCATGCTTAGTTATTAAGTTAAAATAATACATCATGGTTATATTCAACTGACACACATGGATATCAAGAGCGAAACTAACTGCCATCAAACTGCTTCTCAGTTTGGCAGTACTATTTTGATGTAACACTTATGTACCGTGTCTTATGAGAATTTTAAAAAAAAGGTGTCTGTGGAAAGAAAAGTACAGTCAGCGATAAAAGCTTGTACCAAAAATAATTTTTTTGCCAAAAAAATATTTTCATTTATCCTCGTAAGGCCCCGGTCTTACAGTACTAATCGCTTCAATGGAATTTAAACCATTTTAAATTAGAACACAGTTGCATTTCTTTTTGTTTCGTTCGATTACACAAGAAAAGTAATTTAACCATATTTCCTTCACTATTGATTTCAACTTGAAACGGCTTTTTGAAGTGAAAACTTCTTTAGCGGCGCTGTGCACTTTTTGTGATGGGGAAGAAGTGCACAGGTAACCGACAGATTCGTCAGATTGAAAATTCGTAAGACGGACACGTGACCTGAGAGGAAAACTGTTACAATGTAATTGAAGCCAGTAGTTACATTTTTAATGTAATATAAATTATCATATTTGTGTACGATAGCGCAGTAAATTAATATTGTATTTTACCAGATAAATGATAGTATTTTTATACTGATAATTAAAGCAATTTGTGTAAAATTATTCCCTAATCATTCCAAAATATCAAAAATGCACAACGTTAATATTCAAGTTTCCACCTCTGCCGGCACTCCCGGAGTGCAACCCGTTGTTTTTTTTTATGATAGGCCTTAGGAGGATCTCACAAATTTTTAGACTATCTATACATCTTGCACTATCAATAACTCAACCCCTACTACTAATTTCAAATTTATTTTTAGTACTTAGATAAGTTAATTCCAGTCACGTAGGTTTTATAGGTTTTGTGTTTCCCCATGTCAAAATAACCATATCATTGCGGTTTTGGAATAACCATCAGCCGACGTACGATAGCTAGAATTGAATAAGGAAAAGTAGTAAAGGAAAATATCCAAATATACATATATATTATTAATATATATTATTTACTATAGCAATGAAATATAGGCGAGAGCGGGATGTTTTTTTTTTTGTTTTTTTTTTTTTTTGCCATGATAAACACACATAATATTATAATAATTCAGCCTATATACGTCTCGCTGCTGGCAGGCACAGGCCTGCTCTCATGCGCGAGAGGGCTTGGGCTGTAGCCCCCACGCTAACCCAATACGGATTCGGGGCTTCAAATACACCTTTAAATTTCTTCGCAGATGTATGCACGTTTTCTCACGAAACATCCTTCACCGAAAAGCTAGTGGTAATTATCAAAGGCTATTGACCGAATTAACCGGTCAGCTAAAATATTAAACGGGAACTTTCATTGGCCATATAATAATATAATTTGGCTGTGTATTAATATTTTAGCGTCAAAAAATTATATTATTCCCAAATATAAGCATCATATTACTAAAAAACCGGCAGAAAACTCAAACCACCAAAAAAATAAACTTCAAAATGATAGTCTAGTATCTAAAATAATAAATTGGCACCTAATATTGTAAAGTGTATGATTTTTAATATTTGTTGTCATATAGGTAGTTGTTAACACCTAAATAAATAATCATATTGAGCACATCGTTTCCGGTAGTATTTAAATTACGGAAGCAGCTAAATTTAAGGAATATTGGTTATTACTTAATTATTACTTTTAATAAAACAACGTTTGTTTATGAAAACAGGTACGAACACTAAGATTATATTTTTGCGCAAATTGGTGTAGATTATACTGATTGCCACAGAACACCTTCACCTATAGTTGCCAGCGAAATAGGCCTGTAATTCGATTTATCCGATACGTCACCAGTACCCCTAGTGTAAATATTTTCGACAGCGAAACGTGACGTACGCGTGTGCGTTAAGTGTCATTTTGTATGAGATTTTTGACTTTCCAAAACGTCCCGCTTGGCGCGCTGTTCAAAAACCCATACAAAATGAGACTAAACGCAAACGCGTACCTACGTCACGTTTCAAAATCGAATTTATTTACACTAGGGGTACTGTTCTATTTTTAACAATAGGCACTACCAATGTGCGCATGAGTGATGGCGGCAGATAGGAATGACCGAGGCACAAGTTATAAAGCAAAGCAATCCATTTCAATAAGGTAACTTCAGGCTTGAAACTGTCGCGGCGCACTACTAACCTAACAAGGTTATATATCATTTTTAAGAAAAAAACCCGACTTCAATGAGGGAGACCGGTGAAAGAAAGATTATGAAATTAAAAAGACAGCTTCCTACGCCTAATTATGTAGAAAATATGTGGTGATGGTCATGAGCTACACTTAAGTAACTAAATTCAAATACTGTACAAATCTAAATGGTTCCCCGCGATACAGCGGTGGCATCATGGTTCCATTTTTATCACTTGTCCGTCACGTTCGCGCTTACATACTTGTTAGAACGTGACAGGCATGGTGATAAATGATAAAGACCATCATAGCCGTAGGTCTCAATGTGAACTTTATTTTGTCGGTAAATAAATGTTTTTTTTTTTATGGGAACTCTGTGATAAAACAACGCAAACAAAGTGAGTTTGGGGTTGTTAAAATTGTCTCTATGAGTACTAGTTGCATGCGGAAAGAAAAGTACAATCAGCGATAGAAGCTTATACCGGAAATGAAATTTAGGCCAAAACCTTTTTTTTCTTATGATAAGTTTTTTCAGCCATGGATATCATTTCATATTGTTGAGACCTTATTTAATCAATCAATCAAACCATTTATTTTCAGACGACCAAGGCCCATAGGTCCATACGTTACAAACTAACATACATCCAATAACTCATTAACATAAAAATAACTTATTTTCGTGAGGCAGTTTTCTGTTGCGATGTCACTTGTTCTGTAGAAGGATTCGGGATTTGTTTAATATTTCAATATGCAAAATATACTCTAAATTGTGAAATTTTGTGATTTGGGAAAGTGCTCTTGAGGACTTGCAGAATTAATAATAGAATTATGAAATATAAGGAAAAGAGGCAGTGTAGTTTTCCAATACATTTCTGCAAACGGACCGGGTATACGAGGAAATGTGATATCCATAATATAATTATAGAAAATAATTTAAGAAATTACATGATCATTATTTTTAGACAGAGGTATAATTTTTTTTTATACCACGACGGTGGCAAGCAAGCAGACGGCCCGCCTGAAAAGTTTGGACGGACAATGACACTGGGTTATTGCAAAGACGTCCGGACACCTGCCATAACAATGTTTTCACTGCCATAATATTGTGATATTCAGTGTTATCGAGGCAGGCGGTGACTCGCCACTCGTTAGATGGGCACCCGATACGCCATCGTAAATACGGCCAGGCGCAACACTGGCGTGAGCGGCTCAGCTAGGGGTGTGAGAGGTGTGCTGCGCTTTCTCCGAAGTTACTCGCGGCATTATGCCCTTTAACACTTCCACCCCTGGAGCGTATAGCTCTAACGTCTCCCGAGTCAAGGGACAGTAGACTTGAGCATTTGATATAAATTCTAGCTTGATACCTCCACGCGGTTCCGAGAAAAAGAGTCTTGACAGACAGACAGACGGACGGACGGACAACAAAGTGATCCTATAAGGGTTCCGTTTTTTCCTTTCGCGATTTCGGGGTTGGTCCCATTATGTGTGCTCGGGAAATCAGTTTGTCATAGAGTCACAATGAGGTTGGCCGGTCGAAGTATTTATCAGATCAGGCTCAACCATAGCTTGCCCTGTCAATCCCTAGAATTGTGTAAAATTCTTGTTTTAATTTTGGAATTTTATGCCCTGAATGCCAGCCCTTTAAGCCAAATCTCATAGAACAGGGGCAAGCTATGATGGCGCCATCTATGCAAACATTTGACAGTTGCCAACCCCATTGTAAAGTTCTCGGAAATTTCAGGAAAATTTTAAAAGAAACAAAGGAAACTTTCATTTTGGAAATTTCCGAATATTTCCAAATGGAAATGTTGCGTTTCGGAAACTTTCCGACGGCATATCAGTAATAAAAGATAGCTTTACATACCACGAGTACCAGGACCGCCGCCATCGTGGCGGAGTTGCACTCGCACCTTTTTACCTATTTATTATTTATTTATGTTTATAGTGAATACGTGGCTTTATTGTACATGCTTTATTGTCTCTAACCGTTTCTGGGGCCGTAGCTGCCATAATTTATTACCGGCTAAAATATTTACTTCGATTCCACATGGATCCTAATTTGATGTTGGTGAGATCGCCAACAGTATCGGTAGATATATAATACTTAAAGATTGATTGACCCTAACACTGTCTACCTGTCAATTCTGCAGTATTTTTATAAATACCTCTTTTTTTTACCCTCCTGGGGGGCGTGTGCGTCTTGATTTGTGTAAAGATTGTCCCATAATATTTATTTTACCTTATTTAACAGGAAAGGAAGTACGCCAGAGCCATAATGCCGGTCCGTGACCATGGAAACTACCTCCTCTGCTCCATCTTACTCGGGAACGTGGCTGTCAACTCCACCTTCACCATACTTCTCGACGAGCTGACTTCTGGACTCTTCGCCGTCATCTTCTCTACGCTAGCTATAGTGCTGCTTGGAGAAATCACTCCTCAGGCCATCTGCTCAAGGCATGGGCTGATGGTTGGGGCTAGGAGCATCGTGATTACCAAGGTTAGAACCCTGAAACTCTCGCACCTTCCTCAGAAAAGTGTATAACCACCATCTTGCTGGATGAGCTGACGTCCGGACTCTTCGCCGTCATCTTCTCTACGCTGGGTATAATGCTGCTTGGAGAGATCACGCCTCAGGCCATCTGCTTAAAGCATGGGCTGATGGTTGGGGCTAGGAGCATCGTCATTACTAAGGTTAAGAACCCTAAAACTCTCGCACCTTCCTCAGAAAAGTGTATAATACCTTCACCATCTTACTGGATGAGCTGACGTTTGGACTCTTCGCCGTCATCTTTTCTACGCTGGCTATAGTGCTGCTTGGAGAGATCACACCTCAGGCCATCTACTCAAGGCATGAGCTAATCGTTGGGGCGAGCAGCATCGTAATGACTAAAGTAAGAACACTTTAAACTCTCCCTCTTCGGGAACCTCTCTCAATTCCTTAATTCTGGTGGATGAGCTGACGTCTGGACTCTTTGCTGTTATCTTCTCTACGCTAGCTATAGTGCTGCTTGGAGAGATCACTCCTCAGGCCACCTGCTCAAGGTATGGGCGGATGGTTGGGGCCAAGAGCCTCGTCATTACTAAGGTAAATGTGTAAGACTAGGAGCTGGTCAACCAGAAGTTAAGAATTTTAGTTGGGTACTAGGTTCCTTCGTTCATTGAATACAAGTTAAAGGAAGCTACACTAAAAATCCCAATAAATGTATTTAAAAGGGAGTAGAGAACATGTGATAAAATATTCCCCTATATGTACTACATCTTTCTAAAACAGTGAACGAAAAAACATGAGAGACCAAGATCAGGACTCAAATAAAGCATGGACATTTCACGGTGAGCACTCTATTAGCCAATTGACCGTCACGTGATTTTATTTTCATTTAAAATAATAAATATTATACATTTATAATAATGTCTGGCCAACTGGGTATGAAGCCGATGGTCCGGGGTTCAAATCCTAGTAAGGGCATTTATTTGTGTGATAAGCACGGATATTTGTTCCTGAGTCATGGGAGTTTTCTATGTATTTAAGGTCTTAGATTAGGTAATTTATAATATGAATATAAAAGTAAAATACAAAAACATATAAACATATTATAAAAAACCTAATCGAGGGTGCGGCCAGCAGCGGGACAGGACCCAAGCTGCCGGTGGTCAGGGCCGCAGAGAGAGAAACCGCCGGACTATCCGCGCCGTGTCCAAGATCACCGCCTTCAGTATCTGACCCTTGATCCAACCACCTAGTGAGTCTCTTAAGGTGTTGGTCGAGACTCTTCGCTATGAGAACGTTCGCTGAAACTACTATATTATATATCGTTACTATTAGAAGTATTAGAACAAATTAAATTATTTTCAGAAAATTTAATTTGTTTTTATTTCAGTTTATATATCGTTGTCTAAGTGCCCACGGCATAAGCCTTATAGAGCTTACTGTGGGACTTGGTTAATTTGTGTAATAGTGTCCTTTAATGTAATTTAAGACGTTTTATATCGCAGGGTGTCATGGCGTTAACCGCTCCACTGGCTTTTCCCGTAAGCAAGATCCTGGACTACCTGCTGGGGGAAGAAATCGGGAGCGTGTACAACCGGGAGCGACTGAAGGAACTCGTCAAGGTATGGAATGTATGGAAACGACGTGTTGTCTTTAATATCTCATGCTTATATTATTATTTAACGGCTCCGCTGGTGTTTTAGGCCAACAAACTTAGATTTTTTTGAAGAATTAATTCCCAGCAAGCTGGAAATCATTTTAATACCTTCATTTTGTTCTAAATGCGTGTAATCCGAGTTTAAGCAATCCCAGAAAGTGTGCAAAAAAGTTTGTTCTTTTACAGATTTTTGGATATAGCTCGTAAACGGTACGTCCGACGCGACGGAAAATTTGCTCTAATCATGATAACAATTGATATCTTAGGATCAGAAAAGTACTTTAATATGAATTTGTAGTCCTCATAGGACAATTGCCTTTACCGGTTGATTCCGTTATCTTGCGACCAAATGCTGAAATGATATACCCCCGTCTTTGAGAGAGCTGAAATCCAAAAAATCATTCAAACATAGTTTTAAAAAGATTCTCCTCGATAAACAAACCGCTGGTATTCCATACGGTTTTTTTGTCGCAGATTTCAGAATCTAACATGGTGGAGATGGCAGTCACGAGAACTAGGGGGCCTACACACTGTTCACACCCTTGCCGACTTATCTATTATCACATACGACTTATATATTATAAACATGTAACACACACATACCCTCATTTTATACATCTGCTGTGACCTGGGTTCCGGCAGAAAACCAGTGCTTTACTCGAAAGAGTGAAGAGTATCACTGAGCCGTGACCCTTTTGTCCTGCTGCAACGCACACAGTATGTAGGTAGGTACTTTTATTTTATTTTATTGTTTATTAATTATTCCTATTTTGTTGTCTCAATTTTCTTTTGTGCCATTTTTATTTTGTTCCTGTAATAAATTGTGTTCTTTATGATGATTTAAACTTTATATTGTGTGTTTTTGCAGCTGCCAAATAAATGATTTATCTATCTATCTATCTAGTCTTAAGTTGTAAAAAATGGCCGCCATTTTAAATTTCTTTATTTTTGGTATGATCATGTTACAATCCGTAAACGAATTTTCACCAGTGTCTGATCCACCAGCAATGGGTGTTGGTAGTGCCATTGTAATTGATGGTGGGTTCCTTCTACATCGAGTGACTGATTAGGCAATCCAAGGAAAATTGTATCTCCCAAGGCTCTCAAAATTTATACACACCTAGGATTGCGCAAATTCGGTTTAAACGCATTTAGGACCAAATAAAGGTATTCAAGCGGTCTTCCACTTGCTGAGACTTAATTTCTCAAAAGGCTTTTTGGGATCTAATTTGATTGGCCTATTTACCCGTAAGCATGATTCTGGACTTCCTGCTGGGTGAAGAAATCGGAACCGTGTACAAGGAGCGACTGAAGAAACTCGCTAAGGTATGGAATGTATGGAAACAACGTCTTCATTATCTCATGCTTGTATTATTATTTAACGGCTCAACTGGCAACCCCATAAGCAAGATCCTGGACTACCTGCAGGGTGAAGAAATCGGGAGCAACTGAAGGAACTCGTCAAAGTATGGAATGTATGGAATCAACGTGTTTATATGATTATTTGTCTGACTTTCAAACATAGCTAAAACCACCGCAAGGAAACTTGCTTTCACGCAAACCGCATCGAAATCGATCCATCCGTTTGAGACTTTTGAGAGCTACGGTGCCAAAAACAGACACACAGACTTTGGCGTCAAAAATTTAACTCCCCTCTTTTTGAGTGGGGGGTTAAAAACAAAATGTTGGTGACTTAATCACAAGCCGATTTCAAATGCACACATTATTAAGATGCAGTAGGTTCAGAAAACGTTAGAAAGTCATAGCGCTTTTTTGGATCACAATAAGGTGTGCGTGTCAGGCGTAAACACGAGGAAAACGCTTATTATTAACTCTTAGCAACAATCTACCTCTTGTCTACATATATGTAAGGATCATGACCAAATTATTAGTTAAAATTTTGGGTTATTCCAAATTTTTCTGCTCTAAGGATGGCTCACGCCTTACGCTAGACCGGGCCCGGGCCGGAGCTTCCGGCGCTTCATTTTCTGTGGAAATCACCACGTGATCACCGATCAGTCGTCATAGAAAATGACGTGTCTGACGCCTCCGCCCGGGCACGGGCCGGTCTAGCGGGAGTCATCTCTACACGGCACGACCGAGATTTGATCCCACGGTTTTTAACCACCACACACATACGTAAGCTTATGTTTATTCTTTGAGACCCACCTTTTGCCTCAACTGCAACAGCCCCTATTTTTTTTTTGTTTTTATTTATTTCATAAACATCAAATTACATAGATTTCCTTAAATTAGAAACTCTGCTTCCTAAATAGGTATAACCTGTACTTTAGGGTAAACAGCGCTCTGAAAGCGAAACTGCAACAGCAAAATAATAATATTTTTAAACCCCTACGCAAAAACAGGGGTGTTGTAACTTTAACAGCTTTGTATGTGTGCTTGTCTATATGTCTGCAAACCGCTAAGTTTAAGCCTTTATAAGGCAAAGGCATTATTCCTACCTCATTTTAAACTTTATTTCAAAGTGATAGGGTTCAATTTTGCATAATTTTTACAACCTTATCTCTTTTAGCGGTACCCCAACGTAACATGTGGTAGCGTCATTTTAACCAGCGAACCTTATCGTCCTTATTTCTATAGTTAAAACATTTATAAGTGAAAATCATGTAGTTATACAAGGTGCCCACGAGGAACCCGAGAGATTTTAACCACGCATTTCTGACGCCAAAGAAGAAACAAATTTTATATGAGCTTAGGTCAATTTCTTAAAAAAGATTTTTTTTTGTTTATGTCTTTTTCGATTTTTTGTATGTATTTGTACATAAAATGTAAACGCTATTTGTAATACTGTAACTCAAAAAGACTTTTGAACTTTTTTTTGTATAACCTATTTTTTGCAGTGTTACTTGTCACTTTTTGACATCTATCAATAAGGATATCCCATCAAAAACAGATTCTTATACTAGCCGTGTCTTATCCAACCTCGACATTGGCAGAATCATCAACACCTTGATGGAGCCATAACACGAAAAATTTATTGATTTTCATGTAAAATGTTGCCGAGACGAAACCATAAGGCTACTGTCAAAAAGTTATCAGATCTCTTGTAGAGCCATTAGAGCCAAACTTCTAACTCTACAAGCCCTAACTTCACAAACTCTACATCTTAGTCAAAATATATGGCCGTTTCGCTACCGTCACATGGGCGTAAGGTGAAAAATGTATTATTTATACTCAGGTCTACAGTCCCTTGAAATTTGGAAATAAAAAAAAATATATTTTTATTTCAGAACCATAAAAATTCCATAAAACATTGTTAGTACCATCAAAAATCAAACTTCCAAGTTAACGTAAAAAAAGTTACGGACGTTTAAGCCGCAAAAAACGTATATTTCGACACTCTCAAGGGAATCAAAACTATGGGGTACTCTCCGTTGACCTACAACTATGAAAATTGACAAATAATATCGACTTACACTACAAATACAGGGAAGATCTGAAAACTAAACTTGTTCAAAAATAAAACAAATTAATTTATACGGAACACTCGGTGGGCGAGTCCGACTTCGTACATGTCCGGTTGTTTTATTTTTTTTATTACATTATTGCTGTATTGTGCATGTTATAAATACCTACGGTTACTTCTCTCATGCGTTCCTTTACACAGGTAACGACCGAGATGAACGACCTCGACAGGGACGAGGTGAACATCATCTCAGGAGCCCTGGAGCTTCGCAAGAAGACGGTGTCCGACGTGATGACCAAGCTGGAGGATGTGTTCATGCTGCCCATCACGAGCGTGCTGGACTTTGAGACCATGAGCGAGATAGTCAAGTCCGGTGAGTATTATCTAACCACAGACGTAAACCTTGACAGGGACGAGGTGAACATCATCTCAGGAGCCCTGGAGCTTCGCAAGAAGACGGTGTCCGACGTGATGACCAAGCTGGAGGATGTGTTCATGCTGCCCATCACGAGCGTGCTGGACTTTGAGACCATGAGCGAGATAGTCAAGTCCGGTGAGTATTATCTAACCACAGACGTAAACCTCGACAGGGACGAGGTGAACATCATCTCAGGAGCCCTGGAGCTTCGCGAGAAGATGGTGTCCGACGTGATGACCAAGCTGGAGGATGTGTTCATGCTGCCCATCACGAGCGTGCTGGACTTTGAGACCATGAGCGAGATAGTCAAGTCCGGTGAGTATTATCTAACCACAGACGTAAACCTTGACAGGGACGAGGTGAACATCATCTCCAGAGCCCTGGAGCTCCGCAAGAAGACGGTGTCCGACGTGATGACCAAGCTGGAGGATGTGTTCATGCTGCACATCACGAGCGTGCTGGACTTTGAGACCATGAGTGAGATAGTTAAGTCCGGTGAGTATTATCTGACCACAGACGTAAACCTTGACAGGGACGAGGTGAACATCATCTCCAGAGCCCTGGAGCTCCGCAAGAAGACGGTGTCGGACGTGATGACCAAGCTAGAGCGCGTGTTCATGCTGCCCATAACTTCGGTGCTGGATTTTGAGACTGAACGAAATCGTGAAGTCTGGTGAGTACAGTCAGATGCAGAGAGAGGTGACCTCCGGGCCAAACCACCCCAACTACTGGACGGAGAAAATAAGACATCGAGATCACTAAATTTAGCATGGGAGCACAATCGCTTATAACGCTTATTTCAGTTACAAATACTTTGCGATAAAAAGTACTCTGAATTTACTAGGAATTTCCAAACATTTATTATTATTATTATATAATTATAGGCGAGCAGCTATTTAGCTGATGAGCCTATGTCACACAGTGTCCTGTATTGTACAGTTCAAAGTTTGTAAAGTCGTATCACATCACTAAGTAACATCAGTCTAACTTATTGTTTAAAAGCCACTTGTCTAATCTGTTTTTAAAAACATTGACCAAGGGAGCAGTTACAACACTATCCGGTAAACGTCCGGTATTTATTTATTCTTTGAAAACAGCGTGAGTGATTTTCTCATGTTAGCCGGCAGAATCAACTTTTAAAGTATGGTTTTAAATGATAAATAAGTTAAATTAAAGCATTATTTTTGATTTGTAATGTTTTACAGCTAGTATTTGCTTCCCGTTGGTGTAGTGTTTTTTTTTTTGTTTCATTAAGGCAGGAAAGTTTGTTCACTTCTCGTGCCTTGAATGAAACCCTCGCAATGCTCAAGATTCCACTTTTTTAACCTAAGTACCTACTAAAAAGTATTTTGTTTTTTGAATATAGGAAATAGGTCCCAAAAACTATGTCATATAAAATACAAATATGTTTTCTTAAAAAGGTATGTATATGCAAAATAGGTATTTTGCATTTTAAAATAAAGTATTTCTAATAAGTCACATCTCTGCTGCCGGGTACTCATACTTACGTATCTCCATACCAACAATCAATGCTACTAAATAAATAAATAAATATTATACGGACATTCTTACACAAATTGACTACGTCCCGCGGTAAGCTCAAAAAGGCTTGTGTTGTGGGTACTCAGACAACGATATATATATACAAATACTTAAATAAATAGAAAACATCCATGACTCAGGAACAAATACCTGTGCTCATCACAGAAATAAATGCCCTTACCGGGATTAGAACCCGAGACCATCGGCTTCATAGGCAGAGTCACCATCCACTTGGCCAGACAGGTCGTCACAACGATCGTCAAAATTTTCGGGCATCTTAAACAAGCATGTACAACTGACTCGCGAATGCTGCGTCTAGTCTGTATACGATATACATTTACACACAATGTCTAGGCGTCCATAATGGCACGGTTGGCCTTGGTGGGAGGGGCGGTTATGCAAATTGACGTAGGGAAAATTGCTACGCTTAAACGACACAGGCGTTATGGATGACGCTTCGTCACAACGACCACGTTTCCTTTATTTTCACTTTAGAATGGTTACATAGCTCGACCCATGACAATTTCTTGGTTAAATTATTATATACATCATATACATACGTAAGAAGAACGAAGAAGCAACTCGCCTATCCCTAGATTATATAAGGTAGTAAATAGCTGTAGCCACGTAATGGATATACACTTTGACTCTGCATATCAATTTAGATCTACTCATTGTAATAGTTAATTTTATGCATTATTGTTGTAAACGGTATACATTACTGTTATAGTAATTCCAGATTTTTTAAACTGTAAATTCATGCATGTGGTGTTTACCTATAAGTAATTGTTAGGCTTGGCGTTAATACTCAAAACGTTTGTATTTATATCTAGCAAGGTGTAAAAAATTGTTGGTGAACCAATAAAAAAAATCCATTCGATCCTCGTAGCAAATATACAGCGCGTATTTTTGATACGGCCGCATAACCAAATGGGAGTTAGTTTAGGATTTAATGAACACGCTTTAATAGATTTTATAAAAAACAGACGACATTTTTCCATGTAAAATAATTCAGCAAGCAATGTATCACTTTGTTTTAACTCAAAACGTCGCATTTAATGACGCGACGTCACAACTGTCACAAGTCACTATGATGTACGAAATACATTGCCGCTCTAAAAATATACAAAAAATAATTTATGCTATCTATGGTCGTTTACGTTTGCGGTTAGATCAAAAATACACACTGTATACCTTTTCTTAATACCAAAATCGCAATATGACAGTTGGATCAGAGTTTGAAGTTAAACGACTCAATTATTTTTTAACAGTCTGCTGGAACTAAAAACTACGGAAGGTGGAGATAAGGAATGGAATCTCCATATACCAAAAAGTGTCCGACAAAAAACCATAAACAGATGGCGCTACAATACCTAGAATACTTCAAAAAAATCAAATCATAGACAGCGCATTTCACTCCGTCAATAACGCCTAGGTTCTTAGCTACTCTAGCGCTAATCTGGAGAGATTTGGAACTATTATTTATAGCTGACCACTGGACACTTTTGCATAAGTTCTGCCTATGTTATATGGAGATTGCGTTCCTTAACTCTACCTTTCATACTATAAACGATAATGTAGCATTATATAGCACTCTTCAATGTAGGTTATAGTGAATATTACGCGAAACTCTGCGTAGGGGGCGACACTACCACAATCCATCACAATCTGAGGGTCTACCGTACCGCGAAACAAGAAAATCGAAATTTCGTTATCTAACCTCTCTATCACTCTTGCATATTCGAGCGATGAAGAGCCAGATAACTAAATTTCGATTTTCGCGTTTCCGGTAGGCCCTTTGTAAACAAACCGCCTTGATGCATCAATGTCAGATTTTATTATCTGTGAAAACTTGTTATAAAACAGTTTAAGGCACAGTATGTATAAGTTACTCTATGGTTTACGATAGGTGCTAGTGCTGCACTCTGGCGGCAGAATATTGCAGTAATACTCCCTATTATTTAGTGTCAAATTGGGATTTTTGAAGTGAAAACTTCTTTAGCGGCGCTATGCACTTTTTGTGATGAGGAAAAAATGTTAAACTCGCGACAGGTCACGTGACCGACAGATTCGTCAGATTGAAAATTCATAAGACGGACACTTTCTAGTAATGATGATGGTGTACGAGTCGGTGAAATTATGGATGGCAGTTGATTTTTCTGAGAGATAAACTTTTTAATGTAATATAAATTGTCATGTTTGTGTACGATAGCGCAAAAAATGAATATTGTATTTTACCACATGGATGGAGGCTGGTATTATAATTTCCGGTATGTACTACTAATAGTCATATTTTCCCAGGTTACTCCCGCATACCCGTGTACGAAGGCCACCGCGGCAACATCGTGACGGTGCTCTTCATCAAGGACCTGGCCTTCGTGGACCCCGACGACAACACGCCGCTGCGGACCCTCGCCCAGTACTACCAGAACCCCTGCAACTTCGTCTTTGAGGATGTCACGCTTGATGTCATGTTCAAGCAGTTTAAAGACGGTACGATTAATAGACCTCTGCGTAAAGGACCTGGCGTTAGTGGACCTTAAAAATAACAGATCTTATGCAATTTTGTCTTCGAAGATACGAAACATACTACTTGATTTCGTATTCAAAATTTTTTTTAATACTACGTCGGTGAACAAGCATACGTCCCGCCTCATGGTAAAAAGGCACCGTAACCTATGGACGCCTTTTTTATATATATACTACGTCGGTGGCAAACAAACATACGGCCCGCCTGATGGCAAGCAGTCTCCGTAGCCTATGGACGTCTGCACCTCCAGAGGAGTTACTAGCGCGTTGCCGACCCCAACACTCCGCACCCTCGTTGAGTTCTGGCAACCTCACTCACCGGCAGGAACACAACACTATGAGTAGGGTCTAGTGTTATTTGGCTGTTGTTTTCTGTAAAGTGGAGGTACTTCCCCAGTTGGACTCTGCTCTAAATCTGGAATGACATCCGCTGTGGTGTGCCCTACCACACTAAGCGAGATGACATTCACGGTGCCCATACCTCTCTTTTGGACGTAGTTTAAGGTCATACCCGGGTCCGACAACTTCAGAGGTGTTATATGCGCGTTACCGACCCTAACACACCGCACCCTCGTTGAACTCTGGCAACCTTACTCACCGGCAGGAACACAAGTAAAGGGTTCTATTTAGGCGTCCTTACCTCCGCTAGAACCCAGAAGAAAAAGTTACAGAAAGTTTAGTATTTAATAATTTAGTCTATATACGTCCCACTGCTGGGCACAGGCCTCCTCTCAGTCCCCACGCTGGCACAATGCGGATTGGAGACTTCACATACACCTTTGAGTTCCTTCGCGGATGTATGCAGGTTACCTCACAATGTTTTCCTTCACCGAAAGCTATTTAAATATCAAATGATATTCCGTACATAAGTTCCGAAAACTCATTGATACGAGCCAAGATTGGACGTCAGATCCACTCTATGGTGCCGCTTATAGTGATTTATTTTACTTATTTTCAGGTCACAAAGGGCACATGGCGTTTGTCCATCGCATCAACAACGAGGGCGAAGGCGACCCGTTCTACGAGACCATAGGTCTGGTGACCTTGGAGGACGTCATCGAGGAGATGATACAGTCGGAGATCGTGGACGAGACCGACGTGTTTAGTGAGTCACTGAGAATGCTAAACTTATAGATAGATCCCCAAAATACACTCATTAAGGGTCTCAGAGCAGCATGCTTTACACTCTCATTTTAAAACGAGTAGCTAGATTGCTTTCAAACTTTGTACTTATAATAGGATCAGGTATGTCTAGCTGTAATTAGTTTATGTAACCTCGGATACCATAGTTAGAAAAATACAGTTTAACATAATAATATCGGATTCTTACAAGAAAATAAGAATATTTTTTTTTTTAATAAAATAATAATGGAAATAAGAAATGTGAATATATATTATATATGAGTATACGTAAAAAGACTTCTTTATGTCATTCCAATGTTTGAATCATATGTTCTATGAAACAGTGGACAATAGAACGAAACGGCGTCGCAACAAGCCAACCAACAAGCTGCAAGACTTCGCGGCGTTCGCCGAACGGCACGAGAACCAACGCACGCACATATCGCCGCAGCTCACGCTGGCTACCTTCCAGTTCCTGTCCTCCAGTGAGTAATTACAGCTGAAATAAATGTTATAAAATATTTGTACAACAATATTAACCTTTTGAACGCGAAGAACACCTAAAGGCGTCGTAACTTGTCGTGCCCGCAGCGCCAAAGACAGCTATAGGTGTAATGGCGGACGCTGTCAAAGTAACCTTCACACTTTCTAATAAGGTTTACATTAGCTCGCTTGTTTATGACATAAAGCGTTCAAAAGGTCAAGAGTGTTAGTTCATATTACTATCTATTCCGTAAACCCCTTTGATTTATCCTTATTTCAACTTTAAATATTAACTCCAGTCAATCTGAAAATAGTTTAAATTACAGAGAATAGTAATTTAGTTCATTTTATGATTGGAAGCCCGTATAACAGCACTTGTGCTTTAAAATCGCTGAAACGATACTGCGAACCAACCGAACATAATCAAGATTAATACAGTTTTCGAACTAAGTGCATTGCTGCCAACTTACAAAGACTATTTTTTTGATGTCATCACCGTCTAGTAAACAAAGTTCACCATAGACAATGTTTTTTCCATTTACGTATCCCGCGTTTTTAAAGTTTTTTAAAATTATATTTGCATTTAATTTATAAGTCAGTAGTCGTAGAAAAAGTATTGTATGGAACGTCGTATAATTAGGTAAAATAATGATCGTGCCATATATCCTTTACACCCACGCCACTCGCTTTTTTTGTTCCTTCTTATACAATGGTTGCATAAAACACTATTTTAATATATAAATTAATAAATGAATAATAATAAACAACAATAATAATGAATTTTAATGCAATCGTATGTTGTGTAATAAATCTATCTAAATCTATATTCTCTTCAGGTGTGGAAGCCTTCCGTCCCGACACGGTATCGGAGACTGTGCTCCGCCGTCTCCTAAAGCAGGACGTGATCCATCACATAAAGCTGAAGGGCAAGAGCAAAAAGGATAGTAGTACTTACGTCTACCAGCAGGGGAAGCCCGTAAGTTCTACTAATATTTTAACATATATTGCTCCTCAATCTAGCAAAAAAAATACACAGAGATAGCTTATAACCTGGATTTGGATAAAGGATATTTTTTATTTACGAAATCCTTCCTTGGTTGGGGATACATTTAGTACAGAACTTCTACTAGAGGTAGAATAGGAGGGATTATAGCAGGGGAAGTTTATTTCCATTTCCCCTCATGGGCCACCAAATGCCACCTTCAAATTGAAAGTAAACATTTAACCCTTTGACTGCTATAAACTTCAACGCGCACGCGGATACAGCCCAAATTAAACTCCTTTGTACATTCCGACGAGATTCACGATGTCGCGCCGCATACGATAGGCGTGGCGTTCAAAGAGTTATAGGACATAATGAAGGAAGTCTATATAATTAGTTGCGTTACATCGGTCAATAAGTTTGCTTTCCCTCACATCTGAACAGTGACATTATTTGACGGTTTTTGTTTACAGGTGGACTATTTCGTATTGATCCTGGAAGGTCGCGTGGAGGTGACAGTGGGCCGTGAGAACCTCGTGTTCGAAGCTGGACCCTTCACATACTTTGGTGTCCAGGCCCTTACACAAAACATCGGTGTTGGTAAGCAGAATAAAACCTTATATTCTTGTAAATAAGGTATTTTTTCTATAAGGACGTGTGGAGGTTACTGTGAGGCCAAAGAATATCATAAATACACATTCAAGGTCATGAAGTAATAATTTGTGTTTCTTTTTCAGCCGAATCTCCAACCCCATCAGCCATGGGCAGCCTCCAAAACATCAACATGGACTCCATGCTCCGCCACACTTTCGTCCCCGATTACTCTGTCCGCGCAACAACCGAGTTGTTCTACCTGACAGTGAAGAGGGCACTTTACCTGGCCGCCAAACGAGCCACTTTAATGGAGAAGGGAGCGCTATCTAAAGGCGCCACTAATGACCAGTTAGACAACGAATTGGATAAGGTAAGTCTTACCTGACAGTGAAGAGAGCAGTTGACCTGACTGTTAAACGTGCGCTCTCTAAAGACGCTATAGATCAACTGGATAAGGAGTTAGTCCCCTACGCCTGCCGGCTATCTAGAGGCTTTTGAACTCCATGTTCCGGCACTTTCGTGCCCGATTACTCGGTCCGAGTAATAAAGGAGTTGTTCTACCTGACAGTCAAGAGGGCACATTACCTGGCCGCCAAACGAGCTACCTTAATTGAGAAGGGAGCGCTGTCTTAAAGGCGCTACTAATGACCAATTAGAGAACGAATTGGATAAGGCAAGAGTTTTACCTAACTGTGAAGAGTGCACTTTACCTTAAAAAAGCGCGTTGTCGAAAGGTAGCACTTAATGACCAGTCAGATAAGGTGAGCGTTTTACCTGATAGTCGAGAGAGCTACATACAAAGGTAGTCCCCATTTTCCTCTCTAGATATTGACATTATGGAAAGTATTTTTACATGATTTGATGTATATTAACCATAGCTATGCCCCTACGTTTCACTTTTTTCGATTATTGTAAAAATTAGGAGCGGAAAACAGATTTCATACAAATTTTTAAATGCTCCTAACTCTTATAATAATAATAAAATGTAACATAGGGGCATAGGTGTGGTTGATATACAACAAATTGTATCAAACTATTTTCAATAATGTTAATATCCCTTATATCCCTAGAGGAAAATGATGACTACGTTTGTATGAAAAGGTGATTTCGTATGGGACCTCCACTTTCGTCCTAAGGTTTCCAACCTTCACAGTACAGACCTTCATAGTATACAATACAATACTGGAGACCGTGCGTGGTTTAAAAACCGCGGATTATTACGGATAAAACGTGCGTGTTCAAGAGGCCTTAGACAACCCTATCATGTCCTTACTAATCCCTTCCTCATTTTCCAGCAAATGACGACTTCTACTTGCATGGTTACCAAGAATTTAGTCAAATGCGCTAGCACTGCGTCCAAGGATGACGCTTCTTCCAGTAGTAATAAGGTTTACTTTGTACATTAAATATTATTTAACCACTCCCCTCGGTCCTGCCTATAGGACAGTAGGAATAGTATAGTAAAAGTATATTTCAATGAAATTTAAACCATATTAATAATAAAATAAATATAAATAATAAATAAATATTATAGGACATTATTACACAAATTGATTAAGTCCCACAATAAAAAAAAAGACTCACATTTCTTATGATTCCTTTAATTTTAAGACAAAAAGAGAACCTTATTTTCTTTACCTTGGGACGGAGTATAAAACTAAAAAGACAGTTAGTGATTACTGTTTTATGCTAACGGTGTGAACACGGGGACATCGAAGTGGAAATGTACCCTGTTTACAGTCTCAGCTTTTTTATTAATTAAACACTATTTGTTAGCCTATGACCTCGCATTACATGAAGACCTCGCTTTCGGCTCGTCCAGCTAAGTCACTCAGGCTCGCTGCTACTGTAACTTTTTTGATGATTACTCATAGCTGTGATATATTTTTTATCTGCTTTTATTAGCAAGAATCTTCCATTTTTATTACAAGGAAAGAAGTTAAGATTCTTATACACCTCATAGTAATATATTATTTACTACTTTTCAGAGCCCAACACATATCATACAGCTAAAGCAAGTCACAATACAGAACTCCTCAGAAAAACTATCATACGACAAACACCGCCACAGCGGTACAAAACTAAATAAATTAAATTGCCAAGCAAAAAGCTTACCAAGCACTAAACTTGAAGAAGACATCAAAGAAATAGATTCATACGAGAAAAACATATACCGTCAAGCTAGCGGCTCAAAATATCGGCCAAATAAATACATTTCTGACGCTAAAAGTTTGCCGAACACAGCGAAGTCTAATGAAGAAGTAAAGTCTTTTGCGTACTTGTGCCCTGACAGATCGAAATGGCCTTCGACAGATTTCGATTCGTACGAAATGGCAAAATTAACAGATGACGCTAACAGTTGTGTGGAGTGCGTGCGGAATAACTTTTGGATGAATAAATCCGTGTTGAATAAGAGTGTGGATAATTTGAATTATGGTTAGAAATTATAATATTAATTTTGTAGTTATTTTTCTAGGTGTACATAGTTACGCAAGTAGGTACGTGAACAGTAATACTATATTATGTACCTAAAGCAGTAAAGTAAGAAATGTCTCAGGCCCTCAGATCATAGAAGGTACTAGATATCTGGCTGCGTGGCGCGTGTCGCCGCAACATGGCCAGATCGTGGCCATACTCTGTTCGCCGTCAACAGTCGCAATTTAGCTGTCATTGAAAAATGTGCGCGTCAATTTTCTCAAAATGCAGTTGTTTTTGTCGAAATAAGAGTGCATCCAAAAACTATAAGGGTAATTCTTCAAGTATTAGTCAATAAAATCTCACATTTTAACAAATAAATACAGTGACGTATGATCTGAGTCGGACCATTTCGTCAAACGAATGCGTGGCCATTTGAATATGCATTCTACATTGATGGTTTAGCATGGAAAACTATTTGTAGTGTGCTAAGCAAAAGCGCAATGCATTAAACTGCTAACGAAATTCACAACAGCATTATTGTTTCTTGGTACGACCGTCAACCGCTCCCTTCTTGCCGCCGCGAAATAGAGTGGCGCTCGTGCATAGGTAATTGATGTTTGAGCGTACTTCACAAAAGGGAGTAAAAATCAGATTATTTTTTGACAAGTAAGGAAATTGTTTATTAACAAAATTATCTCGAAATACCTTTTTCCTTGTAAACAAACATTTTTTTATCTTAGAATATTTTTGCTGCATGTAGCCGTTTTTATATACATGTCAAAAAAGATCACGTTACAAAAGCTATCTCTATTTTTCACCGTTCTCAGTTTGTCGAGTAGACTGATAAAGCATTTAGAGTTTCCCACTACATTTTGTAATTTGAATAAAGAAATAACAACTGACGTTAATAAGTTTTTGGCAAAAGTTTCATTTTGAGTACAAGCTTTTATCGCTGACTGTACTTTTTTTTCCACAGGCAACTAATACTCATCGAGACAATTCTTAAACCCCAAACACAATTAGGTTGCGTTGTTTTATCACAGAGTTACTATGGTTACCTCCTGTCTCCATCATCAGATCAGCTTGATGGTACCATAATATTGCATTGTCACCCGACTTACATATGTATGCAAATTTTCAGCTTCATCGGAAACCGGGAAGTGGGTCAAATTTAACTTGCAGGATTTGTCCCATACATACTAACAGGGCAAGTTAAATAAAAGCTTGTAAAAAGTAGGTACTCGTTGTAAACTGTAACTTAGTTTGACATAAAAGTACGAATACAAAAGCGACTCCATTTAAACCCAACCTTCCAGACCAAAATAAAAAGAAGAAAACCACCTTCCACACCGACTCCTCCCTCCTGACCTTCCACAACTTGTCCCCGAGCGACTCGAACCTGGGACCTCACCCGGCCGACCAGCGGGCAGAGCTGGAAAGGAAACGGATAGAGATGGATGAACTGGTTTTAAGGAAGTTATCCAGGATATTGAGGATTTTGGAGAAGGATCAGACTTGATTTGAAGGTCTAATTGTGTGTTAGTTTAGAAATAACTTTTTAACGCGTTTTGATAAATAGTAGGTAACTTAATAAGTACTAATTAAGTTAAGAATAACTCGTGCTTTGAAACAACCATACGTAATATAGATAACGCTGTGCGACTTCGTACGGTAAACTGCAGGGGAAAGGTTCATAGAAATTTGTATGCAAAGGTGTTAAGGTAATTTATTTTTATTTATTTATTTTATTTTTTCACCAACTTACATTTACAGGTAAACCAGACATGCAAGTTATGGGTTACATACAAATTTGAAACTAATTAGACTAAGCTTATCACTAGATTTAATTAATATTAATAGTTGTGCTTATTATTTTCGTAGTGGACATCTAGCATCGAGTAGCGGATTTATCAGTACCGCTACTTGACACTAGATGTCTCTTGTGTCGCGACTGGCGAAAATTGTATTTCTCAACAATTTACAACTAATATTACAAGCAGAGGGAGTTTAAAATAGAGTTCCGGTTAATTCGGTTATAATATTAGCCGAAAATTGTTGAGCATCAGACTTTTCGTTCGTCGCGACATCTATTGTCAAATAGCAGTACTGACGAATTCGCTACTCGATGCTACATTTCGACTACGAAAATAATAAGCGTTTTGGCACTCTATGTTTACTTCTTATTTCTCTATGACATTAGTAAAGTTTCGTTTTACGGACCATACATCTACTCTTACTAGTGTTTGTATAGTTGGGGTCGAAAGAGTTCGCGATTCTCAAAAAAAACATTATTTTTTTCTTTCAAAACCATGACAAATATTACAATGGCTGGTGTCTCCTTGTAAGTTATTTTTTTTTTTTACAAAATAACCTGTGATAGGAGACACCGCTCTTCCATAGCTAAGTACAATCTATTTAGTATTCTTTAAACTATGTTTCTTAATTATTAGTACCTGGGCGACCGAGCTTTGCTCGGTTATAACTTATAACTATTTATTGTAATATGGTGGTGTATAGGTGATAATCTTAACTACATTTTTTTACTAAATTAAACTTGTCTAAAACAATAAAAATTAAAAAATTATATATAAACTTGAACATATAAAAAAAAAGCTAATCACCGGGCGAGATTCGACCCGTTACACTCGTTTCTAGCCGTCCGCGTCTTAACCCGCTGGACCAGACGGACAGTGGCCGGCAACATGAAATTAGCGACCATATTCTGCGTCGAAAGAAAAACGCATGAAAACTCGAAAACACGCGTTTTCCCAAATATAAGACTAATCTAGATCGATTGTTTACCCCCAAAAACCCCCATATACCAAATTTCAGCAAAATCGTTAGAGCCGTTTCCGAGATCCCGGGAATATATATACATATATATATATATACAAGAATTGCTCGTTTAAAGGTATAAGATTTGAGTATATGTTTGTGTGAGTGAGTGTGCGTGTGTGTGAGTGTATATGTGTGGAGGTGTGTGTGTCTTTCTTTCTTATTCTGAGTAGAAATAACACAAAATTTCCCAAAAATGAAAAAGGTGTAGTGTACAATTTCATATAAAATGACCCATTCCCGTTTTAGAAACGAGTTACTTAGATTTTTTGTAACAAGTTACTAAATATGAAAAAAGTAGTTTCCGAACGAAACATGTTTTTTTGCCGAAACTCAAACTGAAGGTTCGGCTTTGGCTCTAGAGTTTCGGCCGAAACAGAAGCCGAAACTTTTGTAGACTTGTTAAAATCGTTGAAAAAATATAATAAAACCGCTTTTATACGCCGACCCTCCAGTGGCGCCCTCATTAGAGGAATTATGTTTTACAATATGCCAATTAATTCATGTATACATAAATCAGTATATTCATATTGTTGTCCTACTTATTCCTCAACTTTTGATCTTTGTCCCATAGTTTAGTTTCATAATAAGAAGTACATTTTCGACCTGGCCGAAAGGTTCGACCGTTTTAGTCCGAAACCGAAACTACGGCCGAAACTGGCCAAAACCGAATCTTCGGTCGGACACTAGAAAAAAAGTTTTGTGAAATGTAGAATGATGAATACGGACAATAAACGAATTGTTACTGAATGTTAATTATTTTGTTTGCAGTTGCTGCAGTCAGTTGATGAGGATATAAGCATCAGTGGAGAACACAAGACTCCGTCAAGACAGGTAAACCAACCTTATACAATAAATTAGGAACATAAAATAAGTTGTGGTACAAAACCCTTTTTAATAGTTCCGACAAGAGGGTTTACTAATCTCGCTTGTTGAACAATTTACTCTAAGACTGGTAAATCCTAATAGATTGTGTCATTCACGAAGACGCGTGCCTTGAATCGTAATGTCATGTTATTAAATGATAGATTTGACTAATCTGCGCGTCATCGTGGATGACACGAACTATATTCTAATATTGTAAAAATACACTGCTGTCACCCATGTTCATATACTTTTATTGAGGAATATTTCCTTTGTTTAATCTTAACCCTCTATCCCCAGTTAGCTTAAAATCATAAAAATATGTATTTCTAAATCAGATTGTAATATCTCTCTCCCTACAGGTATCCCCCCACCCCCTCCCCGTGTCGGCGTCCCCGCACACCCGCTCGTCCTTCACCCGCCCGGACGTGTGCTCCCCCGAACGGAACGGCGACTACATCGGCGCCCGCGACGAACAGGAGAAGCTACTTAAATGACCGGATATTCAACCTTGTGATGAGGGCAGTAAGGGTGATGTGGCTATCGTTGTCACTTACGACCTTTAATTAATGAAAAACGACCTTATATTCAACGCAGTTCTTGGCAATAGTTGTTATTTAAGACAGGGATACGAGCATATAAAGAAACTTTAGGGTATTAACAATTTCGAAACTAGTTACGAAATAGATAACTTGTTCATGTCTTCCGAACGAAAAGCTACTTATAGAATTAGATATTCAACCTTGCGATGTAGGCAGTAAGGGTGAGCTGACCATCGTTGTTACTTGTGATAATAATGTGACCATGTAAAGGAATTATAAGTTACTCAAATGGCCGGGGGATCATCAACTCGTCTATCAATTTCGCAACTGATTACGAAAGGCTGAGTTATTGATTCTTGCGATAAATGTCAATACAGATAACGCACAAGCTTGTAAGGGAACGTGAGAGAATTATCAATTTCGCAACTGGTTACGAAATGTAATATGCTGTTGAAGAGTCCAGATGAAAACAATAAGAGTCAATTTTACTATATCAGTTCATTGATTCAGTAGTTGAAATTAGCCTGAACCGCAAGTGGATACTTTACGAGAACTGAAAAGAATGAACGTAAAAACAAGTTTTTAAACAATTTTCTCACCGTTCCAAGTGATATGCTTCGTTTTGAGAAACTTTGTATCGTACTTTCAAATTACGAAAGTTACGGAACTGTATAAATATTACTTATGTGCCGAAGGAATTTTCCAAAATTGTGAAAATTTTCCACTTTGGAAAATTTCAGAAACTTCTCAAATTTTTGTATGGGGATTATTTTTGTAATTGAAACATGAAATGGAAATTTCTTATATTTCTGTGGAATTTGCAAGAATTTTTCCAACTTTTTGGAAGGTTTCCGCAACTTGCACATTTGTAAATAATATCACTTTCGTAACATCGCATTAGTTATGAAGAACTAGACCCGGGGGCCTAGCCAAGATGACAGTCATTAATGCAAAACGCCAATAGAAACTAAAATATTGGAAATAATCAGATCACTGGCGTTCTCCTACATGTTGCTCGTATTACGGAAAGCCTAGAGAGAGAATGAATAGATGTGATTTAAAACTATTTAAAAAATAAACCTTTTTCTTTGTAAGTAGAATAAATAATACAACATAATAATGTCGTAAAGTACATCAGTATAAATTATATTATTATGAAAAAACCGGTTTATTTTAACTACTTAATCGGTTTACCGACATTTGAATACCAGTGTATTTTAAATTGCTTTAATTAATTCATTTACATCCATATTTACTCCGATGTTCCAATTATGTATTTTTTAAACACAGTTACAAATAATATCATTGAAATTCAGAATACAAACGTTAGAGCGTAGTATTATAAAAAAAATGCCAATGAAACTTATACTGTAAACTATAGTATTAACATTTTCCAAATTTCTACAAAATCAATTACAATTTTTACAGTAGTAATTTTGCTGTGTGTATGTGTTTAAGCCAGTTCCTACACAGTATTGCAGGTCGATTTACCAACGCTGGTGTGAATGAATTGAATGAGTGAACTCTGTATCTTTAGGTATTTAAATAAAAGTAAACAAACAATTTGTACATTTTCGGGTAGTTATAACATTTATTTGTTAACCAACCAAATACAAAACCGCCTGGATTTGTCACTTAAAGACCTGACTTTAACCTACATTATTTGATCATGTAATATTTTCATTTACCCTCATCTGGCTTAAGGAGCCATTTGAGGGTGGATTTTGTTTACTTTTATTTAAATACCTCAAGATTCATAACTGCCGACTTATATCGATATATTTCTCGATAAAGTTCTATTATTTTCATTTACATTAACTGGATAATCGGAAAAGCGGTTAATTGAGAAAGAAGAGCTTCACAGTCAGTTTCACGTGGCGTTCAACTCTTTATAACCAATTTTATTGGTTCTAAGCAGGTTTCACTGCCAACGTTTTCGTAGCGCTACACGCGTAGCCGATTCTAGCGTATTCCCGCTTTGTAGAGAAAAGCGACTACGAACAGAGCGCCCGCCGAGCGGGTTTCCGGCTTTCTTTCAGAAACCAGTGTTAAATCAATTATTTTCATAACGAAACCCACATAATAGTACATTACGATACAAGTGCGAAAAATAGGAAATTTGAAACGAGTGGCGATAAATTAAAACACGACCGAAGGGAGTGTTTTAAATCGACACGAGTTGCGAATTACCTATTCGCACATGTATCGTACAACGTTTTACAGTACATATGGCCCTTTAAATGTTCGACACAGTAACGTAATATGCTAATTTTCGCACTAGTGCGCTAAAGTAGCACCATATGTACTGTAAATGGGTTTTTCACTTTTCATGCTGCAAGGTGGTGTTTATGCTGTTTATGTCGCGTGCAAGCGGCATACATTTGTTTTTTAATGCATTGTTTGTGTCCATACCAGCCATACAGACTGCCACTGCGGAGGCTGGCGGTCGGCGCGCTCTTCCAACCATGCATAGGCCCGCGTATTGATTTCTTTAGTCTTGGATTAACGTAGGTTTTACGTCAAGTTGATAATGGAACCGTCATCAAAGTATTGATTAAATATTATTGATTCACGTTACCCCACTGGTAGCAGCTTTGGTAAATCAGTCTGTAGTAGACATAGGATTCCATTCTGACAAAATGTGCTAGTATTTGACCGTTAATATAGATTTGGTGATTCAGGCAAATTTTAGCTTCATTATTCGACGGTTTCTCAAAACATATCTAATATATCGTCAGGTGACAACCAAAACTCAGTAATTACTGAATATATAGAGAAATAAGTATGCATATAGTGTCCATACATAGATGAAAACCTTGTTGTTATAAGTTTTAAGGCAGTTTTGCGAAAACTTATTTGTAATATTTAAGCTTAACTAGTATTAAGTTTTAAGCGACATTCAAACTTATTTAATAAGTTTTACCATACCTCCCATACGACTTAATATTATTAAGTAAAAAATATTTGGATATGGTATGGAGTGAGCACTTAGCTTACTTATTACTCTTTGGTCATAGTGAACCTTACTGGTAACAAAACAAGGTTAATTTTTGTTTGTTAGCTTTGGTTGTCACCTGACGATATATCATCCTTAACTTAACTTAATGTTCGTCGTTGACTTTAATTTGTTGTTCAGTGTCTCAAGAGACATCCAACCATGGATCGACTTATTTTTTTAATTTAACGTGTTGTACGCCACAGTCAGCTATAGCTAACTATAGGTACAGTTTAATTTAACACATTCACTGCCGGGAACCCACCTGGTGGGCGCTCGTGAACTTTGTTCAGATGCCGGACAACCCGCTGGGCGGGTTGTTTTGTACGCAGCTATAGACCACCGGTTTCTGGGGTAGTGCGCCGTTTTTTGTCTGGCAGTGAATGTGTTAAGCTGCACACATTACGGAAAATTGAAATATGCGACTCTGTATAATTATAAAGAGTCGCATATTTCAATATAGAAGATAGAGAACAAGTAAAAGTTTATACTTGTTAACTGTACCGGGTGTGTCCTATAACAGGAACAACAAATTAAACTGTAGGCTGTACACCTCAGGCTGAACAACATTTGTTCAGCGACTTTTAAAAATAATGAAGACTATAGACTTTGTATTTCTCATACAAATTAAATATTGTCTTCAATGTACGCTGTCATCAGTGTAATTGACGTTGCTTGTCACGCTTTAATCATAACCAAATCGGCAATAAATTGCTTCTTAGATTAAACTAACCTTTTCTCCCCCACGCTATTGACTTGATATAATGTCAGTACATTTCGTGCCCCACACGCCACGACTTCATATCAAGTCGTGGTTTTGGTCAGGTTTGTATACGTGCAATTTTTGACGTGGCGTTGATGACACTTTATTACTTCATTGACGCGGCGGCGAAAAGGTGTACTAAAAATAAAAATACAAGTTATTTTTAAAACTCGCAGAACTATTGTTGGTCAGTTTGAAAAGTACAACCTATAGTTTAATTTTATATATAATATTTGCTCGTGTTACATGACACACCCGGTACACTGCTATTTTTATTTTGAAACCTCGAATAAGCAGCTAAAATTTGATTAAATTACAATAGTAAAGTATCATAACGAAATTAGGATAAAAGTCGTACTGAAGTACATTATACAAGGAATTATATGTAGGTATGCACTGTTATCTGTATAAAAAAAAAGTATTTATTAGTTTGCACTAACAAAAAATGTAGGTACTTAATAGTTTCTAGTCTGAAAATACTCTATGAAAATGATTAATTTACTTTCACCTTAAGAATTGTCAAACTTTTACTTACTAATTCCTGAAATATATTCAAATACCAAATATAGCTATTTGTGTCCCAAGGGAGGAAAAGTAGGAAATTGCGTGCCGCGTGTAAAATTGGATTGTAACGCGGGATGGAATATCCTACGTTTCCTCCCGTGATGCGCATACTATCTTTCTGCTCGACGGAGGCGGAAAGCGGCAACTTCGTTTAGCGCAGCGGGAGCAAAGTTGACGCTTTCCGCCCGGAGGGCAAAAGTATTTTCCTATTTCGAAACTAGCTTATGAAAGTTTCATGTAAACATTTTGCCATGTACATAACTATCAGATCAAAACTCGATATAGATCGTGCCATCCACAATGACGCGCGAATTTTACAAATATAACCTTTAATGGCATGACAGTAAGAAACAAGGCACGCGTCCTCGTGAATGACAAGATTTATATCCAGAAATAATTTACTTAAGCACCCGCTGGAAAACTATTCGTAGTTTCAGTTTCTATGTATTACCTATAAGACTAAAGCGGTTCCGCGCGAAATCGCCTTTTCATACAAACGTAGTCCTCATTTTCCCCTCTGGATATTAACATTATTGAAAACAGAGTTATGCCCTTACGTTTTACTTTTTTCGAATTCCTAACCATCATAAGAGTTAGGTTGAGGTTGGTAGAGAAGCGCGGCCTAGCGCTAAGAGCGTGCGACTTACAAACCATGACACAAACCCCGGCTCGGACCAATGAGTTTTTCAGAACTTATGTACGAAATATCATTTGATATTTACCAGTCGCTTTTCGGTGAAGGAAAACATCGTGAGGAAACCGGACTAATCCCAACAAGGCCTAGTTTACCCTCTGGGTTGGAAGGTCAGATGGCAGTCGCTTTCGTAAAAACTAAAGTCTACGCCAATTCTAGGGATTAGTTGTCAAGCGGACCCTATGCTTCCATGAGCCGTGGCAAAAGGCCGGGACAACGCGAGGAAGAAGATAAGAGTTTGGAGCCCGAGGAGCCATTAGGAGCATTAAAAAAATTGTATGAAATGATGTTTTTTTCGCCTAATTTTTACAATAATCAATATATCGAAAAAAGTCAAACGTAGGGGCATAGCTGTGGTTAATATACATCAAATTATGTAACAATATTTTCCATAATGTCAATAACCTGAGAGGAAAATGGGGACTACGTTTGTATGGAGAAGCGGCCGTCCGTTTTCCTCTTAATATGAGTGGCCTCATCTTACCGTGCGATACATATATTTAAATCTTAAATGTAATAGAATCCGTCTAAGCTAACTGCACTGATTTGTATAGAACAATGTGAGGGAGTCTCATTATAAAAGTCATATTTTCATAGAAATTAGACATCAATGATGACATTGACTCACTTGGTCATTGCAAATGCGGTGTAAAGTTAGCTTTTTCTGACTCTATATACTTTATAGAAAATAAACATTACACAGATTTCTGTATATTGTCCCACCGAAATTAAATTGTACCTTAAATAAGGTAAATATTGAACTCGAAATTTATTCTAATTCTTAATGTTGTGTTGTTTAATTTGATCTTCATTTTACCAATGATTCTCGAGTGCTAATCTCTATTAATTTCATTACGTCTATAATAATTATTCAGAACATTTAAATTATAATTGAAATAAATATAAGTACACTGTTTTATAGTTTTAGAGAGCATCAAAATAATACGATTAGTAACAATCAGGACATACCAGTGACAACATTATTTGCACGATTTTGGTACTCGTGACATTCATTATTTGATATGTTAATTGTGAAACCAATGAAACATATGAAAATTAACATTATTGATAACACATGCGTTGTCATCATAAAATAATAAATAATTACTTTCATACTAGAACTAGATAGCTTTTCTTGACGTTATATGACGTCTTTGGCGTCTCCATGACCAATTATGTCGACGTAATAGCAAGTATTGAATCGAATATTTTGAGTAAGACACGCAGACTTGAGGTGATTGTTACTTAACGTATTATTTTCTTGCCTAGATTTTGCACCTCGTAATACGGCCTAGAAATACTTATGTAATTAGTATTAAATGTAGATGATGGTGGTAGTTTTAAAAATTAGCCTTTGCCCCGTGACATCTGGACTATTTTATTTGAAATTACCATTAAAAGAAATTCGAATGTTGAATAGCGTAAGGTGCAGTCAACGTCAAAAAATGTGTATCTCCAAGGTGCTAGAATAACGAAAAATATATTTTGAATTATTAAAAACAACAATTATTAATATTGAAGCGCTGGTGGCCTAGCGGTAAGAGCGCGCTACTTGCAATCCGGAGATCGCGGGTTCAAACCCCAACTCGTACCAATGAGTTTTTCGGAACTTTTAGTGAAGTGTATAAATATGGGTGCACACTAGTTGGTCAAAAATATGTCCCATACTTGTCCTAAGTTGTATGAAATATCTTCGATTATTTACCAGTCGCTTTTCGGTGGAGACAAACATCGTGAAGCAACCGGACTAATACTAATAAGACCTAGTTTACCCTCTGGATTGGAAGGTAAGATGGCAGTCGCTTTCGTAAAAACTAGTGCCTACGCCAATTCTGGCATTAGTTTCCAAGCAGACCCCAGACTCCCATGAGCCGTGGCAAAATGCCGGGACAACGTCAGGAAGATGAATGCATAGCAATGAACAGTTATTAAAATAGATCTCCATAGCAACAACGCTGTTATGTAAAGTAAAACACATAAAAAACTTGTTACTTTTACCCGTATTTGCGAGTTTCCTTAATAAGATTAGATGGGGCGTAGGTGTTCAGAGGTGGGGTGCATTTTTTGTTGATTTATATTATTCCAAGGGTAAATGAAAATATCCCGGTAAGACGAACATAGTTTTTTTTCGGGGCAGGACAAAACGTATGAGGATTTCATGCAAGTGTTTGTCTTTCCCCGGTGACAGTCCCACCCTACTTTAATTATTTACGCAATGGAGTCAAGGGCAACGGCTAATAATTTAAATAAACTGCTATTATTAGTGAATGTTATAATACAACGACAATAAAGCTTGCTTTTTGTGAAATGTTGAAATTGTCGTTATATTTCTGTGTTGTTTTTAACCGTCTATATTTCGCTTTAACGTGATTAATTGAATTGAAAAATGCATGTGTGTATTTACTGTGTCATTGTTATCAAAGATACATTGAGTAAGATGCGTAAAATCTAAGTCAATTTCGTGCTTCGAATTTGACAGGTAAACGAGATGGCGCTGTACAGCTCCATACATTCTGCGGTAAATCTGATTGTCAATAGTTGTAGTTTGACAATTCAGTGACCGCAAAACATATGGCGCAGTACAGCGCCATCTATTTTGGATGTCAAACTACGGGGCACGTTTTTTTCTTAGACTTTACATCTATATTACAATCAATTCTCTTGGTACATACAGAGTGAAATTTTAATCATCAGCCATGCTCTGATGACTGACTTTATATGTTAAACTGAACAAGTTTTATTATGGGATCAACTCCGAAATGGCGGAAAAAAATTGGCTGTTTCATACATTCCGGCTGATTTGATGCCCCTGATTTCTATGCCTGATGACTAAAATTACAACCTGTGTTGAGCAAACGTCCAGACTTGTGACATTTAACAGAATGATTGCTTACATTGTAATTGTAACCGTTTTTTTAGGCATTTAATACGCGTAGATATTATATTTGATTTCCTGTGTGTAATAAAAAGTAAGAATCAGAACCTTATTATAGTACAGAAATTTTACAAGTACATATCCATTGATAACCCTTTCAGCGCCAAGCGTACGTGTAAACACAAATAACTTGCTCCAGACGCCACCTAAAATACACTAAAATATTATTTAAAAAAACGAGGTTTTCCTCTTCTTTCTAGTTTTGTGCTATATATTAACAGTTTTTCAAATAAGATTCCAAGTTATCCCGCCATCTCCGAGGCCTGCCGCGTTTTGAGTGGTGAAGCTTTCTCTTCACGGTTGTCTTGGCACATAAGTCGTTGGCCGATTGGCCATTTATCCAACGGTAAATTTGTAATTAAAAATAATTATATTGGTTAATTTTTCATTAAAAATAACTATATGTTTTAAGACTTACAAAGTAGCTTCGTGTCACGTATATGATCCAAAAGTGATTTAGTAATTATATTCTTTGACGTGATATGACGTCTTTGGCGTTCAAAGTGTTATTAGTGTATATCGAATACAAACCTTATTTTACCCAAACCAGCAATGAGCCAAATATTTAGATCTGAGTTTATTACCTATAGTAGAAACGAATAGTATTGTCTTTTCCTCTTTTTAAACTTAGCATAATTGAATATAAGCATGAATGCGTATAATTGTGATACTGTAGATCAGATATTTACATATTTAAATTAAACGAGCAGGCATTACCATAACCGAATGGTTAAATAATTTAAAAAATGTGTTTTATGATTTAAAATGCGTATTCTAGTGCAGTCACAGGCAGGTCTATTATGTGTATATATTTTATTACATTTTTAATAGTACAAAAAACATGAAAACGCCTTTATTTTCGACTTGTTCAATATATCTTATTTCTAAAACTACAGTTACCTATTTTAAAAAGGCAGCTACAATTAAATAACTAAGTCAGTAAAGTCAAGGTTATGTTGTATATTATAATTGTATGGTACACTCGCCTTGAATGAAGTTGAGACACTTTCTCCAATCAAAATTTACCTTCTAATTATATTTCTAGAATGGGTGCATTTAAGTGACCCGAATAACGTATTATATATTAATTGGTTTAATATTGCATGTCGTTTAATTTAAATAAAAATTAACGTAGACTTAGCAATGTTGAGACTAGCTATAAACCATTTATGTATGATTCCAAATGGGAATCATTATTGCCGTTAAGTGGGTCAATGCTGTACATGTAATAATGTTATATGTTTTTGTATAAATCATTGATTGATTGATATAAATAATTGTAAGAATAATTATATAGTATTGTTTAAACTAGACAATTATTTTAAATATATGCGTTTAGCATAGATTGTTTTTTTTTCTGTCTACCCTACCCTACTACTACTAGCGCTATGCTAACGGATCATGAAAATGATACTGCACAGCAACACACTATTTATCGTCAGTGAAACTTATGTAGTTGCAATAAGGCTTGCAATTGTCAATTAGAGTTTGACCAAGATATATATTCATATTCTTTATTTGTATTGACCATACATTGTCACAGATACGTAATTTACATTATTTTATACAAAAGGTAAGTCAGAAATATATAAAATTAAAATTAGATAGTTATCATTGCAAACATTGATAAAATAATAATAAAAATTAAATTAACAGTAAAATAACTACACCCCGTTCCAATATGTTTGGCTACAGTTTATTCAATAATTAAGGAAGTCAAACAATAATAGTAGCCTTCTATTTAACATACACTAGGCTTCCAGGAATTCCTTAACGAAATAAAACGCCTCTTGGATCAGGAAACACTTGAGTTTTTTTATAAAAATTAGTTCAGCCAACATCCTATCAGACGGTAACCTGTTGTAGATGCGTGGGCCTATAATTTGGGAGAAGTTACCAGTTTTGGCAAGCCTGTGCCTTGGTGTTGTGATAGCACAGACTGTGCGAGTGGTATTTTAATAATAACAAAAGTCTGGACTATCAAAATCGCTGCAGAGTTGTTTCTAACTCTCTCCAACAGATTTCCAACTACAAATGGTTTCGCAGGTCGTCGCCTCTTGTTAAAACGGAATTCCATTTTCTCTGCATTTTTGGTCATACTGCCGGCGGCCTCTTCTCTTAAACTCATAACGTCTTTTGTGGAGGGCGTTGGACCCTACAAGGCGACGACCTGCCAAACCATTTGTAGTTGGAGATCTGTTGGAGAGAGTCAGAAAACAACCCTGCCGCGTCGGCAACGTGCAAATCGCTTCCGCTCCGTAGCGATCGAAACGCAACTGTCACTGTCGCACTAATATGGAAGAGTGATATAAAGAGACAAAGCGTTTCGTTGTCGTAGCGATAGCGATTGTCACCTTGGCTAGGCCGGTCTTCGAACAACACCGGCTTCCGACACGTCGGAAGGGGGGAGCCCAAGCGATATCTTACCGAACAAATCACTCTGCCATTTTTTGCGGGGGGAAACGTGCACACAGTCGCACTTCTCACTCACTACATACAAAATCCAATCTGTAATGACGACAAATACATAGAATACGACACACGTCAAGGACAAATCTTGCACACCTCGATCTCTTTTTGTGTACGGACGAGTCACAACATGGACCGCCATAGGTACAGTTGTACCTATGCTTTGGCAGAGGGGAAATAGTATGAATGCAGTCTCCCTTCCGTGTTGCTCGAAGAGGCCGGCCATTGACCGCCATATATGTCAAAAGACGCACGCGGCTAGTCAAAAATTCCGCTATACAAACTGCCAGCCTTGTCGGCGCGCCCCGACCGGCCCGAGTACGATTTTCTTTGGTCTCGAAAAATATAGTAAAATAACTTAAAATGCAGGATATTTTTGTATATTTTACTCACAATAATGTAAAATGTAAAGCAGTGTATAACTCAGGTATAAATGTCCATTTTTATCCTCGATTATACTTGACTGTACTAAAGTGCCTCGGATAAAAATGGATCACTTTATGCCCTTGTTACAATCTACTATTTCATCACCCAGATTTCGTCTTACTTCAGGTACTGTTGTATTGTATATTCGACTGGCGTTTTGCAATACTTTTAAAGATCTTGGCTACAATTTTTTGGGGTTTAGGAGAGGGTGCGAACTGTTACGAGTTTATGTACCAAGACTGGCAAGCCTTCCTCTTCTATCTAAATTGGAATCTAAAGGAATAAAAACAACAAGGATTAGTTAAATTTTTTATTTTATTTCATATCCTATAATTTTACATCAAACAGAATTTCTCGATATAGCCCTATTCATCAGAGTCATCATCATCGTCTGCTGCATCAGCCACGTCGACGTGGAACTTGTACTCCTGGTCGGCGCCGAGGTAGGCGTCGGACATGAAGTACAGCGTGTAGGCGTGGCGGCCGGCCGCGCCGCACACGAAGTCCAGGCGCACGCGCGCACTCCTGCCCAGCGACACGCGCTTGATGGAGAGGAGACTGTTCGTTTTGGGTGCGCCGATTACTACCCACCAGCCTTCTTCGCGTTTCTGAAAACAAATGTCGGTTATAGTGAATTCTGAAAATATAAACATAAAACAAACGCCTAATAGTTTTACGATTGGTCAGGAGCCTGTTCCATCGACTCTACTATTATTGACAATGTAAATTTCTGATGATCTAGCATGAATTGCGTTCTCATACAAGTCGCGCAAGATGTAACTCCCTAGGGATAGGTGTAGGTACTCACCTACACCTGCATGAAATAAGATCTTTTTCGAGCAAGTGTGATGTAAAGGGTTAAGAACGGTCAGTATGTACCTGCGGGAAGAAGGGCGCGATGACGGGCCCCAGCACGTCGTCCTCGCGCTCCAGCGACACCTCCACCACGATGGGCTTGCCCACGCGCAGCCGCCGCTCGTCCTTCACCTGCCACACAAAGACATTTTCATTTAAACTATACAGACAATATAACAAAAATAAAAGTGTTTGCATTTCGCGCTTTATCCGACTTCAACAAGTAAATATTACCGTTTTATTTTTATTTTAATGACAAGAATACTTTATCAGGCGCTTTTACTGGGAATATTCAAATCAAATCGACGTAATTGACAACCGACAATGCACGTCATGCCTAAAACGGGTACCAATGATAACAACTTGGTGTGATATGGTAATAAACCAATTAGGTATTAGACACTCAGTATATACCTCGTAGACGAGCTCCACGTTGGGGTAGCGGTTGCAGAAGCGCGCCACGTCCGCCATCTCGGCGGGGGACAGCTGCAGCAGCTTGGCGCGCGCCGCGTCCTCCAGCTCCATCACGTCGAACACTGTTTCGACACCCTGCGCAAAAAACAATGGTTAAAAATAAAATAAAAGGTGCAGACATGGAATTATAGTCAAAACTGAAGCTCCATGAAGCGATACACTTATTTTTCAACAACACCACAGGTTTAAAAGTCAAAAACGTGTAAAGGTTTGTGGAGGTTATGCTGAAATATTAAAGTCATATTTTGTTGAAGTGCGGCAGCTGGCGCAGGTACGAGTCCTTGGCCCACATGGCCTGCGTCACCATCTGGGCCAGCTCCACGACTGAGACAGCTGCTATCTCTCTGTCTCACCTTGTCAGTGCACCGCTGCACCACCTCGGGGCTGAAGTGCGGCAGCTGGCGCAGGTACGAGTCCTTGGCCCACATGGCCTGCGTCACCATCTGGGCCAGCTCCACGACTGAGACAGCTGCTATCTCTCTGTCTCACCTTGTCAGTGCACCGCTGCACCACCTCGGGGCTGAAGTGCGGCAGCTGGCGCAGGTACGAGTCCTTGGCCCACATGGCCTGCGTCACCATCTGGGCCAGCTCCACGACTGAGACAGCTGCTATCTCTCTGTCTCACCTTGTCAGTGCACCGCTGCACCACCTCGGGGCTGAAGTGCGGCAGCTGGCGCAGGTACGAGTCCTTGGCCCACATGGCCTGCGTCACCATCTGGGCCAGCTCCACGACTGAGACAGCTGCTATCTCTCTGTCTCACCTTGTCAGTGCACCGCTGCACCACCTCGGGGCTGAAGTGCGGCAGCTGGCGCAGGTACGAGTCCTTGGCCCACATGGCCTGCGTCACCATCTGGGCCAGCTCCACGACTGAGACAGCTGCTATCTCTCTGTCTCACCTTGTCAGTGCACCGCTGCACCACCTCGGGGCTGAAGTGCGGCAGCTGGCGCAGGTACGAGTCCTTGGCCCACATGGCCTGCGTCACCATCTGGGCCAGCTCCACGACTGAGACAGCTGCTATCTCTCTGTCTCACCTTGTCAGTGCACCGCTGCACCACCTCGGGGCTGAAGTGCGGCAGCTGGCGCAGGTACGAGTCCTTGGCCCACATGGCCTGCGTCACCATCTGGGCCAGCTCCACGACTGAGACAGCTGCTATCTCTCTGTCTCACCTTGTCAGTGCACCGCTGCACCACCTCGGGGCTGAAGTGCGGCAGCTGGCGCAGGTACGAGTCCTTGGCCCACATGGCCTGCGTCACCATCTGGGCCAGCTCCACGACTGAGACAGCTGCTATCTCTCTGTCTCACCTTGTCAGTGCACCGCTGCACCACCTCGGGGCTGAAGTGCGGCAGCTGGCGCAGGTACGAGTCCTTGGCCCACATGGCCTGCGTCACCATCTGGGCCAGCTCCACGACTGAGACAGCTGCTATCTCTCTGTCTCACCTTGTCAGTGCACCGCTGCACCACCTCGGGGCTGAAGTGCGGCAGCTGGCGCAGGTACGAGTCCTTGGCCCACATGGCCTGCGTCACCATCTGGGCCAGCTCCACGACTGAGACAGCTGCTATCTCTCTGTCTCACCTTGTCAGTGCACCGCTGCACCACCTCGGGGCTGAAGTGCGGCAGCTGGCGCAGGTACGAGTCCTTGGCCCACATGGCCTGCGTCACCATCTGGGCCAGCTCCACGACTGAGACAGCTGCTATCTCTCTGTCTCACCTTGTCAGTGCACCGCTGCACCACCTCGGGGCTGAAGTGCGGCAGCTGGCGCAGGTACGAGTCCTTGGCCCACATGGCCTGCGTCACCATCTGGGCCAGCTCCACGACTGAGACAGCTGCTATCTCTCTGTCTCACCTTGTCAGTGCACCGCTGCACCACCTCGGGGCTGAAGTGCGGCAGCTGGCGCAGGTACGAGTCCTTGGCCCACATGGCCTGCGTCACCATCTGGGCCAGCTCCACGACTGAGACAGCTGCTATCTCTCTGTCTCACCTTGTCAGTGCACCGCTGCACCACCTCGGGGCTGAAGTGCGGCAGCTGGCGCAGGTACGAGTCCTTGGCCCACATGGCCTGCGTCACCATCTGGGCCAGCTCCACGACTGAGACAGCTGCTATCTCTCTGTCTCACCTTGTCAGTGCACCGCTGCACCACCTCGGGGCTGAAGTGCGGCAGCTGGCGCAGGTACGAGTCCTTGGCCCACATGGCCTGCGTCACCATCTGGGCCAGCTCCACGACTGAGACAGCTGCTATCTCTCTGTCTCACCTTGTCAGTGCACCGCTGCACCACCTCGGGGCTGAAGTGCGGCAGCTGGCGCAGGTACGAGTCCTTGGCCCACATGGCCTGCGTCACCATCTGGGCCAGCTCCACGACTGAGACAGCTGCTATCTCTCTGTCTCACCTTGTCAGTGCACCGCTGCACCACCTCGGGGCTGAAGTGCGGCAGCTGGCGCAGGTACGAGTCCTTGGCCCACATGGCCTGCGTCACCATCTGGGCCAGCTCCACGACTGAGACAGCTGCTATCTCTCTGTCTCACCTTGTCAGTGCACCGCTGCACCACCTCGGGGCTGAAGTGCGGCAGCTGGCGCAGGTACGAGTCCTTGGCCCACATGGCCTGCGTCACCATCTGGGCCAGCTCCACGACTGAGACAGCTGCTATCTCTCTGTCTCACCTTGTCAGTGCACCGCTGCACCACCTCGGGGCTGAAGTGCGGCAGCTGGCGCAGGTACGAGTCCTTGGCCCACATGGCCTGCGTCACCATCTGGGCCAGCTCCACGACTGAGACAGCTGCTATCTCTCTGTCTCACCTTGTCAGTGCACCGCTGCACCACCTCGGGGCTGAAGTGCGGCAGCTGGCGCAGGTACGAGTCCTTGGCCCACATGGCCTGCGTCACCATCTGGGCCAGCTCCACGACTGAGACAGCTGCTATCTCTCTGTCTCACCTTGTCAGTGCACCGCTGCACCACCTCGGGGCTGAAGTGCGGCAGCTGGCGCAGGTACGAGTCCTTGGCCCACATGGCCTGCGTCACCATCTGGGCCAGCTCCACGACTGAGACAGCTGCTATCTCTCTGTCTCACCTTGTCAGTGCACCGCTGCACCACCTCGGGGCTGAAGTGCGGCAGCTGGCGCAGGTACGAGTCCTTGGCCCACATGGCCTGCGTCACCATCTGGGCCAGCTCCACGACTGAGACAGCTGCTATCTCTCTGTCTCACCTTGTCAGTGCACCGCTGCACCACCTCGGGGCTGAAGTGCGGCAGCTGGCGCAGGTACGAGTCCTTGGCCCACATGGCCTGCGTCACCATCTGGGCCAGCTCCACGACTGAGACAGCTGCTATCTCTCTGTCTCACCTTGTCAGTGCACCGCTGCACCACCTCGGGGCTGAAGTGCGGCAGCTGGCGCAGGTACGAGTCCTTGGCCCACATGGCCTGCGTCACCATCTGGGCCAGCTCCACGACTGAGACAGCTGCTATCTCTCTGTCTCACCTTGTCAGTGCACCGCTGCACCACCTCGGGGCTGAAGTGCGGCAGCTGGCGCAGGTACGAGTCCTTGGCCCACATGGCCTGCGTCACCATCTGGGCCAGCTCCACGACTGAGACAGCTGCTATCTCTCTGTCTCACCTTGTCAGTGCACCGCTGCACCACCTCGGGGCTGAAGTGCGGCAGCTGGCGCAGGTACGAGTCCTTGGCCCACATGGCCTGCGTCACCATCTGGGCCAGCTCCACGACTGAGACAGCTGCTATCTCTCTGTCTCACCTTGTCAGTGCACCGCTGCACCACCTCGGGGCTGAAGTGCGGCAGCTGGCGCAGGTACGAGTCCTTGGCCCACATGGCCTGCGTCACCATCTGGGCCAGCTCCACGACTGAGACAGCTGCTATCTCTCTGTCTCACCTTGTCAGTGCACCGCTGCACCACCTCGGGGCTGAAGTGCGGCAGCTGGCGCAGGTACGAGTCCTTGGCCCACATGGCCTGCGTCACCATCTGGGCCAGCTCCACGACTGAGACAGCTGCTATCTCTCTGTCTCACCTTGTCAGTGCACCGCTGCACCACCTCGGGGCTGAAGTGCGGCAGCTGGCGCAGGTACGAGTCCTTGGCCCACATGGCCTGCGTCACCATCTGGGCCAGCTCCACGACTGAGACAGCTGCTATCTCTCTGTCTCACCTTGTCAGTGCACCGCTGCACCACCTCGGGGCTGAAGTGCGGCAGCTGGCGCAGGTACGAGTCCTTGGCCCACATGGCCTGCGTCACCATCTGGGCCAGCTCCACGACTGAGACAGCTGCTATCTCTCTGTCTCACCTTGTCAGTGCACCGCTGCACCACCTCGGGGCTGAAGTGCGGCAGCTGGCGCAGGTACGAGTCCTTGGCCCACATGGCCTGCGTCACCATCTGGGCCAGCTCCACGACTGAGACAGCTGCTATCTCTCTGTCTCACCTTGTCAGTGCACCGCTGCACCACCTCGGGGCTGAAGTGCGGCAGCTGGCGCAGGTACGAGTCCTTGGCCCACATGGCCTGCGTCACCATCTGGGCCAGCTCCACGACTGAGACAGCTGCTATCTCTCTGTCTCACCTTGTCAGTGCACCGCTGCACCACCTCGGGGCTGAAGTGCGGCAGCTGGCGCAGGTACGAGTCCTTGGCCCACATGGCCTGCGTCACCATCTGGGCCAGCTCCACGACTGAGACAGCTGCTATCTCTCTGTCTCACCTTGTCAGTGCACCGCTGCACCACCTCGGGGCTGAAGTGCGGCAGCTGGCGCAGGTACGAGTCCTTGGCCCACATGGCCTGCGTCACCATCTGGGCCAGCTCCACGACTGAGACAGCTGCTATCTCTCTGTCTCACCTTGTCAGTGCACCGCTGCACCACCTCGGGGCTGAAGTGCGGCAGCTGGCGCAGGTACGAGTCCTTGGCCCACATGGCCTGCGTCACCATCTGGGCCAGCTCCACGACTGAGACAGCTGCTATCTCTCTGTCTCACCTTGTCAGTGCACCGCTGCACCACCTCGGGGCTGAAGTGCGGCAGCTGGCGCAGGTACGAGTCCTTGGCCCACATGGCCTGCGTCACCATCTGGGCCAGCTCCACGACTGAGACAGCTGCTATCTCTCTGTCTCACCTTGTCAGTGCACCGCTGCACCACCTCGGGGCTGAAGTGCGGCAGCTGGCGCAGGTACGAGTCCTTGGCCCACATGGCCTGCGTCACCATCTGGGCCAGCTCCACGACTGAGACAGCTGCTATCTCTCTGTCTCACCTTGTCAGTGCACCGCTGCACCACCTCGGGGCTGAAGTGCGGCAGCTGGCGCAGGTACGAGTCCTTGGCCCACATGGCCTGCGTCACCATCTGGGCCAGCTCCACGACTGAGACAGCTGCTATCTCTCTGTCTCACCTTGTCAGTGCACCGCTGCACCACCTCGGGGCTGAAGTGCGGCAGCTGGCGCAGGTACGAGTCCTTGGCCCACATGGCCTGCGTCACCATCTGGGCCAGCTCCACGACTGAGACAGCTGCTATCTCTCTGTCTCACCTTGTCAGTGCACCGCTGCACCACCTCGGGGCTGAAGTGCGGCAGCTGGCGCAGGTACGAGTCCTTGGCCCACATGGCCTGCGTCACCATCTGGGCCAGCTCCACGACTGAGACAGCTGCTATCTCTCTGTCTCACCTTGTCAGTGCACCGCTGCACCACCTCGGGGCTGAAGTGCGGCAGCTGGCGCAGGTACGAGTCCTTGGCCCACATGGCCTGCGTCACCATCTGGGCCAGCTCCACGACTGAGACAGCTGCTATCTCTCTGTCTCACCTTGTCAGTGCACCGCTGCACCACCTCGGGGCTGAAGTGCGGCAGCTGGCGCAGGTACGAGTCCTTGGCCCACATGGCCTGCGTCACCATCTGGGCCAGCTCCACGACTGAGACAGCTGCTATCTCTCTGTCTCACCTTGTCAGTGCACCGCTGCACCACCTCGGGGCTGAAGTGCGGCAGCTGGCGCAGGTACGAGTCCTTGGCCCACATGGCCTGCGTCACCATCTGGGCCAGCTCCACGACTGAGACAGCTGCTATCTCTCTGTCTCACCTTGTCAGTGCACCGCTGCACCACCTCGGGGCTGAAGTGCGGCAGCTGGCGCAGGTACGAGTCCTTGGCCCACATGGCCTGCGTCACCATCTGGGCCAGCTCCACGACTGAGACAGCTGCTATCTCTCTGTCTCACCTTGTCAGTGCACCGCTGCACCACCTCGGGGCTGAAGTGCGGCAGCTGGCGCAGGTACGAGTCCTTGGCCCACATGGCCTGCGTCACCATCTGGGCCAGCTCCACGACTGAGACAGCTGCTATCTCTCTGTCTCACCTTGTCAGTGCACCGCTGCACCACCTCGGGGCTGAAGTGCGGCAGCTGGCGCAGGTACGAGTCCTTGGCCCACATGGCCTGCGTCACCATCTGGGCCAGCTCCACGACTGAGACAGCTGCTATCTCTCTGTCTCACCTTGTCAGTGCACCGCTGCACCACCTCGGGGCTGAAGTGCGGCAGCTGGCGCAGGTACGAGTCCTTGGCCCACATGGCCTGCGTCACCATCTGGGCCAGCTCCACGACTGAGACAGCTGCTATCTCTCTGTCTCACCTTGTCAGTGCACCGCTGCACCACCTCGGGGCTGAAGTGCGGCAGCTGGCGCAGGTACGAGTCCTTGGCCCACATGGCCTGCGTCACCATCTGGGCCAGCTCCACGACTGAGACAGCTGCTATCTCTCTGTCTCACCTTGTCAGTGCACCGCTGCACCACCTCGGGGCTGAAGTGCGGCAGCTGGCGCAGGTACGAGTCCTTGGCCCACATGGCCTGCGTCACCATCTGGGCCAGCTCCATGGCGGCCACGGCCGGAGAGAGCCAGCCGCTGGAGGAGACCACGTCGACGCACGCTTGGATCAGTCGGATCGCCTTAAACAAAACATCGTTGCAAATTATGGTTCAATGGGAGAAGGCGAAATTTCAGTCATTTTTACAAGCTGCTCGCCATTTTTAACCTTTTTGATGCCTTTGACGGATATATCCGCATCTTAGGTCAAACGCCGAGCGCCGATTAATTGTTTACAGCTAAATGTTCATACATTTTACATAAACTTACCTTGGTGAGTACTAGCTGTGTGTCTTGCTGCAACTCCTGCGGCAGTTGTGTGCGGGAGAGATGCGCTTGAAGCAGCACGTGAGCTTTGACGTGCGGGTCGTTGTACTTGACGGCGCCGGAGGCCGACGTCGGCTTGTGCGGGACTCTGGGAAACATTTATGCGATTAGAATTGCCTAAAAAAGCCTGTATGATCGAATCCTTAACGTACTTAAGATAACTACTATCAGTTTTGATAGTATTATATAAAATCACCAGGGCTTATGGGCTTACACTAACATAGACAGCTCCATCCAATAGGAACCAAGTTGACGCAAGGCGCGGGCAGCTTGGCAACGACGCCTAAGCTGATAGGGTACCTTTATGAAAACGGTTAACGTACCGGAAAAAATACCGGTACCGAGATCGCGCGGCCTACCGGTATTATGTATCGGTATCCTAATTTTATAACGTTATACCGTAACCGAAATCAGTCCCTGGTTTAGGTGTGTAATTTATTAATATTTTGTATGCCGTGCGAATCCGGGACGGGTCGCTAGTGGATAATAAAATGAATAAAAGTGGCATGAAACCACGGATTATTGTGACTCACTTGTTAGCCAGTGCTTTGATGATGTTCTCCTCCCTGTGCCTGATGCAGAGCTCAGAGTACTCCGCGGCTGACGAGATGATCTCCAGCAGACCTCGGATCTTCGTCTTGCTTGTCAGTGATAAGCTGAACAGCTCTGAACACAAACAACATTCATATAATAACAATATTGCGTTAAGGTTAAACAGGAATGTAACGTCTGGAGTCCCGTATTGCGTCGGCAGTTTTGGCCCCAACTTCAAGTTTCGAATTTGATATCGCAGTGCGATGTCCACAAAATGTATGAAAAGTCACTTAAGAGATATTTGATATTGTCTATGGCCGGTCCTCGAGGGGAAAAAAAATGATATAAAGTGAAAATAATATCAGAGAAATGGTACAACCTTGGAGGATTTAACAACCAGGAGTCGCCTTTAAAAGCTTACCTGTAAGTGTCCCTGTGGCCCTATTTGCTGAATAATTGTTTGATGTTTGACCCCTCTGTCGAAAACCTCGGCCAATGGTCAGTCTTATTGTATGGACTGACGTTTATCTGACATGGCTATTTGTACGTAACGTACAAATAGTTATACATTTGACGTGCCCCTCCCCCGCAAAAATCGGCAGACTTGTACAGAAAAATACAGAAAAGGCGTCTCCAGTTGTTAAATCCTCCAAGGGTACAACAAAGGAAGGTACAGTGAAATAAAATCATGGTAAACCACCAAAATAACGATGACTAATTACATTAGTGCCGCATAATGTTAACAATTTTATGTACCGTTTGCGTTTGTGTATAAGAGCTAAAGGATAATATTATTTTTAAGATAGAGTTAGACCAAGATAAGTTGGCAGCGAATTTGATAGCTCAGACAGTGCACGTGTTATACCAAACGTCAAACATCTATGAAATTATGACATTTACTGAACACTTGCACCGGCCGGGCTATCAAAATCGACTGTAATATAAATTTTCAATGATATTTCGTAAAAGACGTGTTTTAGACGTCACTCACCGATGGTGGTATAGTATATGTAGAAGTAGGACGCGATCATGCCCAGGTTGAGTGGCTGCAGGTCCATCTCCTCGATGATGCACTGTCTCCAGGTGTAGGTGATCACCAGCCGTTCACTCACCGATGATGTTATAGTTGATGTAGTAGTAGGACGGGACTATGTCCAGATTGAGGGGCTGCATGTCCATCTCCTCGATGATGCACTGTTTCCAGGTGTAGGTGATCACCAGCTGTTCACTCACCGATGGTGGTATAGTTGATGTAGTAGTAGGACGCGATCATGCCCAGGTTGAGTGGCTGCAGGTCCATCTCCTCCTCGATTGCGATGCATTTAGACTGCTCCAGGTCTGTCAGAGTGGTCTCCACCAACTCCGAGAGGTGGTCCGATAGATGTCTGTTGACAGAACAATTACTTAGACTTTAGAGGATACTTCAGGAATGCGTCTGTCGTAGCCAGATCTTAGAATTGATCATTTCATGATGTGGCAACCATATATTAAGGTAGTGTATACATATTTTTGACACTTTGTTCGTGTCGATATTAATTAAAACAAGTAATATTACTTTGCTAATCCGCGAGAAAATAACGTGTTAGTCAATCAGTGCTAACCCGTTATACTTACTTGCGTATTTTTACATGCAATTAATTAATTTTTACATGTAATTTCACTACCAGGTATAAGGAGCATGTTGCGTCATACAGACACAACCATCCAGAAAAGTCAAATTTTGCGAAGCACTTCATAGATAGTGGCCATGCTTTACCTGAGAATCATTCTTTTGATATTTTACATGTTTGCGAGAAAGGATTGCGTTTGAGTGTTCTGGAACAGTTGGAAATAATTAGGTACAACAATAGGGGGATGATTCTTAACGAACAGTTGAATGTTGCGTCATCGCCGTTATTACGAATTTTTCCATCTCACTCACACTTGCACAGTAGGGGGACTGGTCAAGGTATAAATATGGCCGACCGTTCTAGACAGCTCAGTCAGTTGTCGGGTGTCAGACCGTCCACATCTCCAGCATCTCCTGAGGATGCCTCGTAGAGAGGCGAAACACGTGTCGAGTTTTGTACTTTTGGTGGTGGGTTGTTATATTTATTTGCGTATTTATTTTTGCGGTGGGAGGGTGGGAACATTAATTGCATGTAAAAATACGCAAGTAAGTATAACGGGTTAGCACTGATTGACTAACACGTTATTTTCTCGCGGATTAGCAAAGTAATATTACTTGTTTTAATCAGCATGGATTTCCGCAAAGTAACGCCTGATTCTATTAATTATTTCGTGTCGATATTTTCAGACATGACTGTACACTTTTTTCTGAAAATGTCCATATAATAAAATACGCGCCTGTTATGCATTAGCCGGACGGTGAGCGACATTGAGATAAGTAATTGTCTGTATGTCTGGCGTAGCCCTACAGGTAGATATCTGGATACTTAAATTTGCTTCATTCATGTAAGAACACATGAAAGAATTGCTAACTGCCGTTACAATCTCGTGGAATTACCCGATATTGCAAACTCGATGAGAGGCTTATGATCAGTTATGGGCGATAACCGGAGATGGGTTCCGTACCTGTGCGTGACGCCCTGCAGGTTGTAGTAGTTGGGGTTCATGGTCAGCCGGCGGTAGAGGAAGGTCCAAGTGAGGTAGTCGACGGCATCCTGCTTGTTTTCTATGGTCTTGGTCACGATCTCGGCGTTCATGTGGTCGTGCAGTCTATGGTCCAGGTGACTCTGCAAATCATAAAATGGTAAGTTAATTTTTTTTTTAATTAGTTATGTCTTAATAAAATTTTTGGTCCAAGAAGAATGCAATAATTCTATATAATCTACAGTGTTAAAATAAATAGCGCGGTAATGTGATAAAAGACTTTATGGTTTATTTTACTCGCGATCAGGAGCAATAGTTATTTGTTTTTACAAGGGGGCGAAGTTATTGTTTAACCGCTCGTGCTAATATTGATACCCGAGCAAGCGAAAGATTCTTAAATTGAAGTACGACCGTAGCGAGTAGTTCGACAAGTGGAATCTCGAGCGTTGCGAGGGTTTCAAGGCACGAGGGTTAAATAAACTTTGCCTCCGGGTGAAACAAAAATTTTTCACCAGACCAACGCGAGGAAAATACTAACCATGAAATACCAAAAAAATCAAACCAAATCAAATCCAAATGAACGTAATAAAAAAAATTATCATTCAAAATCATAATTTAAAAGTCAATTCTACCAGCTAACATAAGGCAACAACTCAAAATTTGCATCTGATTACTTTGCCCCACATGTGGATAAAATGCAACGTTCTCAACGGTTTTTGAACAATCAAGAGGGCTTTTACCAGTTGGTGTGGTGAAAAAGTACATTGTGCAAGTGAAATTTTAGATAAGAGGGTGGTAATTCCCAGCAGCCGCAGGCTGGCGGGAATTAAAGACCCGAGTTTGCAATATTCTTACCTCCGGAGTTACACACAAAGTTTTTCCATCACACTTGTGAAGAGAAAACTAAATCTTAAGCGATATAATTCTTAAATACGTGAGGTGACATATCAAACATTCGTTCGCCATTTTGTAATTTCTTGACAGGTCAGGCATCGAAGGCACAGACCTATTCGGCATTAAGCCACGATTGAAAATAATTTTAAGCGACTGTTATATTACTCAAATTAAATCATTTTAAACATAAACAAAAATATTAAATTATAAACGTCAGTAATTTAAAAGTAAAACTCATTTATGCTACTTGGTTTGCATGAATAAGTAACATAATTTAAAAAAAAAACATTATTTAAAATTTTCACAATCCGTAACTCCCGCGGGAACAAAATAGGCCTTTGTCCTTCAGTACACCTGCATGAAATAAGATCTTTTTCGAGCAAGTGTGACGAAAAAGAGTATATTATAAGAGTATATACCTCCAGCGGGAGGCAGTCCAGCAGCAGCTTGGTGAAGAAGGTCTTGTGGTGCGCGCGGCACATGAGCACCGCCACGGAGTGGTCGTCCTCGGGCGCCGGGCAGGCGCGGCCCAGCATGTGCAGCACCGTCGTGATGGGGTACTGCTCGTACGTGTGGAGCTTGCCGTTGTAACTGTGGGGGATAATATATATATATATATTACGATATTATAACAGGAACTGCACCACGCGGCGGTCGTGTACTCACGTGTGTGTGTCGCACACTATCACAGTGTGTACGTGGGCGGCGAAGGCCCACGCTAGCTCGGCGGCCACCACGCACAGCTGGACGGCGCCGCTGGACACCAGGACCTGCAGCACGCGGCGGTCGTGTACTCACGTGTGTGTGTCGCACACTATCACAGTGTGTACGTGGGCGGCGAAGGCCCACGCTAGCTCGGCGGCCACCACGCACAGCTGGACGGCGCCGCTGGACACCAGGAACTGCAGCACGCGGCGGTCGTGTACTCACGTGTGTGTGTCGCACACTATCACAGTGTGTACGTGGGCGGCGAAGGCCCACGCTAGCTCGGCGGCCACCACGCACAGCTGGACGGCGCCGCTGGACACCAGGAACTGCAGCACGCGGCGGTCGTGTACTCACGTGTGTGTGTCGCACACTATCACAGTGTGTACGTGGGCGGCGAAGGCCCACGCTAGCTCGGCGGCCACCACGCACAGCTGGACGGCGCCGCTGGACACCAGGACCTGCAGCACGCGGCGGTCGTGTACTCACGTGTGTGTGTCGCACACTATCACAGTGTGTACGTGGGCGGCGAAGGCCCACGCTAGCTCGGCGGCCACCACGCACAGCTGGACGGCGCCGCTGGACACCAGGACCTGCAGCACGCGGCGGTCGTGTACTCACGTGTGTGTGTCGCACACTATCACAGTGTGTACGTGGGCGGCGAAGGCCCACGCTAGCTCGGCGGCCACCACGCACAGCTGGACGGCGCCGCTGGACACCAGGACCTGCAGCACGCGGCGGTCGTGTACTCACGTGTGTGTGTCGCACACTATCACAGTGTGTACGTGGGCGGCGAAGGCCCACGCTAGCTCGGCGGCCACCACGCACAGCTGGACGGCGCCGCTGGACACCAGGACCTGCAGCACGCGGCGGTCGTGTACTCACGTGTGTGTGTCGCACACTATCACAGTGTGTACGTGGGCGGCGAAGGCCCACGCCAGCTCGGCGGCCACCACGCACAGCTGGACGGCGCCGCTGGACACCAGGACCTGCAGCACGCGGCGGTCGTGTACTCACGTGTGTGTGTCGCACACTATCACAGTGTGTACGTGGGCGGCGAAGGCCCACGCTAGCTCGGCGGCCACCACGCACAGCTGGACGGCGCCGCTGGACACCAGGAACTGCAGCACGCGGCGGTCGTGTACTCACGTGTGTGTGTCGCACACTATCACAGTGTGTACGTGGGCGGCGAAGGCCCACGCTAGCTCGGCGGCCACCACGCACAGCTGGACGGCGCCGCTGGACACCAGGACCAGCAGCACGCGGCGGTCGTGTACTCACGTGTGTGTCGCACACTATCACAGTGTGTACGTGGGCGGCGAAGGCCCACGCTAGCTCGGCGGCCACCACGCACAGCTGGACGGCGCCGCTGGACACCAGGACCTGCAGCACGCGGCGGTCGTGTACTCACGTGTGTGTGTCGCACACTATCACAGTGTGTACGTGGGCGGCGAAGGCCCACGCCAGCTCGGCGGCCACCACGCACAGCTGGACGGCGCCGCTGGACACCAGGACCTGCAGCACGCGGCGGTCGTGTACTCACGTGTGTGTGTCGCACACTATCACAGTGTGTACGTGGGCGGCGAAGGCCCACGCTAGCTCGGCGGCCACCACGCACAGCTGGACGGCGCCGCTGGACACCAGGAACTGCACCACGCGGCGGTCGTCCGGGTCCACGCCCTCGTGGAGGTAGGACACGCCGGCAGCGAGGGTCTCCTTTAACATCTGGAAGGATTTTTTCGTTTAGTAAATTCTTCTTATTCCTCGCGTTGTCCCAGCATTTTACCACGGCTCATGGGAGCCTGGGGTCCGCTTGACAACTAATTCAACTTCCAACCCCTTTGTAAACTAGGCCTGGTTGGATTAGTCCGGTTTTCTCACGATGTTTCCCTTCACCGAAAAGCGACTGGTAAGCATCAAATAATACTTCGTACATAAGTTCCGAAAAACTCATTGGTACGGGCCGGGGTTTGAACCCGCGACCTCCGGATTGCAAGTCACACGCTCTTACCGCTAGGGCACCAGCGCTTCTAGCGGTTCGTTTAGTAAATTATAATTAGAAATCATTATTACAAGACCCGTGATATATAAGAACTTTGATATGTAAACTAAAAACGGACCTCGACGGAGAAGTTAGGGTTCCCCCCACATATGTCGACGCGGAATTGGAAAAAGCGAATGCATTAGCCGATCAGTCGTCGCTACGGCTGTAAACCTCCGTTCGGGATTTCGCGGCAGCTGTCCAGCTACGTTCGGCTGCCGCGAGCTTCGTGCGTCCGTTGTTTACTGACGTATAGAGATGAAAATTCCGGATAAAATCAAATGTTCCTTTCGGGAATTTTACCAAATTTAGTTTTTTTCGGTTTTTTTTTTCTGTTTTATCCAAAAAAATTAAATACGTCATACACAATGCCACTGATGAGTGAAGACAGTGTCAAATATATAAAATGCCAGATACTAACACATTAGACGTGCAACCTTGACCTTCCTGTTTAAATAACCGTATGCATATGGAAAAATACAGAAGTTTAAAGAATACTTGTTTTTTTTTGGAAATATTGTAACTGTAATTTGCATTGTTTTTTTCGAAAGAAACTTTAAAAGAAGAGTCGTTTGGAAATTTTACCGCATTTTGGTGCGACGACGAGCGAAGCGAGGAGGAGCGTGTTAGGTTAACCGTGCGCCAACTGCGCACCAATCCGAGCGAGCGAAACGAGCGTGCCGCGGCAGCGGCCGGCGAGTGCCAGAGTCGACATTATTAATATAAAATATATAACAAGTGTAATGGAATAAAAATATTGTATGAAACATTTGGTAAACATTACACAACCAAATAAATGTTACGCAAACTAAAACGTTCTACTATTCGAAAGGTGGTGTCTTTATAAAGTACAGGCCAAACGTGCAGTTGGTAACCGTGCGGTTGGGAAATAAAGCAGTTCATTTCACGAAATGAAATTATCCGAATAATTGGTTTATGCCCATGATGCATGTTATTTCATAAGTTAGTTTTAAGAATATTGCTATACCCTTACAGGGTTCACGTGGAACTGAATTAAGTAGTTTTAAAGAACTGTACACTAACATGAGTGCAATAAACAATTCTGATTCTGATTTTGGTTGGGGACTGATAATCGGCAATACAATTTTCTGCGGTAATTTAGAGAACCGTTTCAACTGGGTTAAGCGTAACAAAGCAAATGTTATGGGGTTAGGGTTTCTAAAAGGGTTATGAAGCGGTTTCTATTAATTAATTTAACCCCTTATTGGTGCAACACAAACAATCAAGAATAAGTCGTTTCTGTATTAAACTTTAGCCCAATATTGGTTGCGTTCAATGCTGAATAACTCATTAATAGGGTTTCAGCTCAACTTGATTAACTCACAGACTCAACGTTCGGGTTATGATAGTATGGATCAATATATTTTACAGTACATATGGGGCTACTTTATAGCACTAGTGCGAGAAGTAGCATATTACGTTACTGTGTCGAACATTTAAAGGGCCATATGTACTGTAAAACGTTGTACGATACATGTGCGAATAGGTAATTCGCAACTCGTGTCGATTTAAAACACTCCCTTCGGTCGTGTTTTAATTTATCGCCACTCGTTTCGAATTTCCTATTTTTCGCACTTGTATCGTAATGTACTATTCTGTTGAGTTCGTAACCGCTTCCGCTAAAACTCTAAACAGGGTTCTGAATGTGTATTGAGTTAATTTGAATTAATTTGAACGTTAGTTAGTTTAACCAGAATGACATGGTTTCTCAAATACAGCGTTATAATATAAAACCCCTCTTAAAAATTATAATGGTAAGCGGTTCAGGTCCCTGGTCAGAAGGTGAAAGAACAGTATAAGGAAGGTGTTTTTAAGACCCACTAGTCCAACTTCGAAGATTTTATAATTCTCGTTCGAAATTCAAAATCTCGGACGCAGGGCTGTGCCAAGACATTTCTTGTATTTTTAAATTCTTTGATTATTTTAATTCCAGTACAAACATAAAGAGTTAAGTATTTATTAGCCCAGACTGTGCAAGTGTTATTTAAACGTCGTAATTTCATAGAAGTTTGTTTTCATTGTCATATTAATTTAATAATATAGATATTTACTTGTCTTTTCATACATTAATAACAAGGTTCCTGGTTCATAACATCACTTTACCATGTTCATTTAAAAACCCGCAACGCCACCTGCCGAGTCTAAAAGTAAAAAATAATTTAGAAGTAACCATCAAAAATATTTTTGACACACTTTTATTGCCGACTGCACTTTCTCTTTTTTGTATGTCTATCAAGTACTTCTGGAACTCTTTCAAATGAGCCTAGATTCAATGTGTTTACGTATCCCATCGAAGAGTTCTTTTGGCTACCTTCTGACTGCATCATCAGATTAGCTCCATGTTAGCATACTATAGCATTGTCATCGGAAATACGGAAGTATACCAAATTTCAGTTCCAACAGACACCAGGAAGTGGTTCAAATTTAAGTTACAAGATTTGAAGCACATATATATATGTATATTTATACAAAGAAGATACGCGGTGAAGTTAAATAAAAGTGTGTAAAAAAGTCTTTAGTAATACAAATATAACTAACTAATATTTTTGCTCGCTGGCGACGGTCCGTCCGGGCGCAACCCTTAGCAAACATGCTTAAATCTGTCGCGTCGTCACTTGTTTTTACCCGAGATCTGCACATTTTTTTTGTTCGAAGTTGGACTACACGTTATAAATCGGTGTACACTGGTGGAAGGGTGCATCATTTACCTTATCCTGTATTTTATCGAGGTACTTCTGCATCTCCTCCTGGTTGGCATGCAGGAACCTGGCAGCTTTCCCTTGCGCCGCAGCCAAGGCTAGCAGGTCAGCGGCCAGGAGGCGGGAGTCGCGGCGCGAGGGCACGAACACGGCGGCGGGGCGCGCGCCGGCGTGGCGCACGATGGCGTTGTAGATGGGCTTCGTCAGGGACGACAGGCGCGACGCCGCGTGCGGGATGTTGAAACCCTGGGGACGGGTGCTCAGTTATCATACTGCTGGAGAGTTGGCTACTTGACACATAAATAAATAAATAAATATATAGTACATTACAATACAAGTGCGAAAAATAGGAAATTCGAAACGAGTGGCGATAAATTAAAACACGACCGAAGGGAGTGTTTTAAATCGGCACGAGTTGCGAATTACCTATTCGCACATGTATCGTACAACGTTTTACAGTACATATGGCCCTGTAAATGTTCGACACAGTAACGTAATATGCTAATTTTCGCACTAGTGCTATAAAGTAGCACCATATGTACTGTAATATAAATATTATAGGACATTATTACACAAATTGACTAAGTCCCACAGTAAGCTCAATAAGGCTTGTGTTGAGGGTACTTACACAACGATATATATAATATATAAATACTTAAATATATAGAAAACACCCGTGACTCAGAAACAAATACCCATGCTCATCACACGACTAAATGCCCTTACCAGGATTTGAACCCGGGACCATCGGCTTCATAGACAGGGTCACTACCCACGAGGCCAGACCGGTCGTCACATGTTGAATATTATAACAAAATTTTGATAAATGGATAGAAAATGAGCCATATATTATAAAAAAAGTGGAATTTAAAAATACATATTGAGATCATGGAAAAATACAAGGCTCAAAAGTAAAAACAATTTTTTTTTTTTAAACTTTCAAATTGTAAAAAGAAAATGGTACCATTCGATTCCTTACATTTTATTGAAAAATTAATTGTATGACAACTATATACATAAACGCAATATTTCAGGGTCAAAATAGCAATTCTCTTGATCTTCCATACATTTAGAACAGACTAATGTAATGTGACGTCACATTACATTATCATTTTGTTAGAGGCGTTTCAATCGTCGAGTGCGAGCGTCAGACTTTTAACTCTCATTTCTGACCTTTGTGTTGCTTAAATGCCATGAGTCCTATATAGAGATTTTATCCCGACGAAAATCAAGATCGATTGACATTATTCACAAAAAATTGTCAAGTAACCAATTCGTGTCATTCACGATGACGCGCAGATTTGTCAAATCTAACCTTTAATAACATGACGATACGAGTTCAGGCACGCGTCTTTGTGAATGACACGATCTATAGTCTATAACACTTTAAAATCTCGCGTTTTGTACACATATTTATAGTCTTTTTCAAACGCGAAGGGTAGGGTGACATTTGATTTGTTTTCATTCCATGCTTTCGATGAATTCTTTTTTAACAAAGCGGACAGCTGCCCCGGTTTTTAGTGATAAGACCGCCTGTTTACATCTTCTTAATGTGCTGTATGTTTCTGTATTGAGGTGTGCAATAAAGAGTATTTGTATTGTATATCATAAAAAAATCCTGTGTAATGTATTGAGTTTTGAATTTAAGTACGTAGAAATGTTAAGATATAAAAAGTGTCAACTGACCTGTATGTGCAGCTCTAGTGGTAGCGGCCTCACGCTGGGATGGAAGTTGAAGGTGGCGTTAGAGTTGCAGCCGAGCCACTGCGCCACGTCGCGCGCGTCCGCTAGAGGGAGCGACAGCGCCACTATGCGGATCTGACGACCTGTAACCGACAAATGCGTTAAAATTCTCATGACATCACATGTCAGACACTTACTGTTGTTTCGTTTGTGAACGGCCTCAGTTTTGTATTTGAAATATTCTCGAACAATGAGAAATTAGGTAGCCACCCCGGTGCACAAAATAAACAATGCCTTGTGTTTAACAGCTTAGAGTTGGAGGCCAAAAAATCATCTCAGATAATTCACACTATAGTTGACTTAACGATCTGGGAGGATAGTTAACAATGCCTTTTGTTTTGTTTAACAGCTTAGGGTGTGAGGCCAAAAAATCATCTCAAATAATTCATACCATAGTTGACTTACCGATCTGGGAGGATATTTAACAATGCCTTTTGTAAACAACTTAGTTTGAGGCCAAAAATTCATCACAGAAAATTCATACTAGACTTGACTTACCGATCTGGGAGGATATATAACAATGCCTTTTGTTTAATAGCTTACGGTTTGCGACCAAAAAAATCATCTCAGATAATTCATACTATAGTTGACTTACCGATTTGGGAGGATATGTACCGCATCCGGGAGCACACCACCTCCAATACTGGGCCTTCGTCGCCTCCGAGCAGCTGCAGGGCATCCACGATGAATAGGGACACCGATTGCACGCTCTTTCGCACTTTCCATCTAAGAACGAAAAAAGGTTATTTCGATGCAGCCCAAATTATGCTGCGGCAAATTTATGTAATAGAATACCTGCCCATTTTAAGTCGGAGGAAAATATAACAATATTTAATAAGTCACTCAAAAAGTACCTCATAGAAAAATGTTATAATTCTGTCGATGAATTTGTAGCGGACAGTTTAACTACAACTGTCCGCTACAACTTGAAGTTTCAAATATTTATATTTTATGTGTATAATGTTAGAATAAGTAATTAGTGTAGATATTGTAACACCCCAATCGGGTAGTTTCATGTAATATTTAATATATTTTGTACCTACAACATGTATGAAATTATAAAAATATAAAGGTTTCATTAGTTTTGGGTTGCCTTTTGAATTTGGCTTCTATAGACGGTGAAATCCCTAAATATCAACTCAAATTTATTGTAACTTCATAACCTTGAGGGGTTCGTAGCGGTACTGATAATTCCGCTACTCGATGCTAGATGTCGACTACGAAAATAATAAGCGTATGGAGTGACACTCTATGCGAGTCCAAGAGTATGTGTCGCGGTCAGATCTTAAATTTTGATCTTTTTATGAAATACCATCTTAGACTTGATCACTTCATGATATGGTTAGGTTAGATTAGGTCAGTTCATGATGTGGCCAACCAATAATTTCATGAAATGATTGCCATATTATGAAATGATATTGATAGCAGGGCCTCACCTCCGCGAGAGCACGTCCCATTTCTCAGCGGTAGTGATGATGATCTGTCCCCTGTTTAACAGCTTGTGGTCTGTTGCTGTCTCGCCTGTTAGCTGCACCACCTGTTAAAAATATTGTTTTCATGAACTTAATATTATAGTCTGTCGAGCCATTTCCGTTAGTAGAAAAAGGCGGCAAATTTCAAAAAATGTAGGCGAGACGGGTTATCACCCATAGAGAATTTGAATTTCGAGCCTTTTTCTACTGACAAAGTTGTTTGTGGGATAGTCTTATATATCTTTCAGTAAGAGTAGCAGAGAAAGCGCTATTATTGTTTGTTCTTTTTTTATTCCCCACCGTAAATTTTAGTATGGTTGGTGGGCAACAAATAACTCGACCAAATTACGTAGGTTGTTTTTGGTATGTTGTCAGGAATTATCGTTAATAATCTTTTGTCCCTTTCTATCATATCAATACGTCGGAAAGGGACAAACGATTATTAGCGGCATTGTAACTTTAGTCCACGTTTATAAATAAGGGGGTTAGGTCGTGCCGTGCGAATCACCGCTCGTGCTTGAATCAAATCGGGAAAATGCGATTGTCATACTTCGACTACTATTTGTGACTTTTGTATTGCTTTAAGGCAAAGAAAATTCGAAATAGAGGTGGATTGTCAAAGATCTTTCGACACATGATTAAAACTTTTAGAACGCCATTTGACTTTGATCCTTATTCTTTCACTGATATGTGTAATTTTTTTTAAATATCAAAAACTGGCGCCATCTACTAGAGCATAGGCCAAAGGTATGACGGCATTTTTTCGAGCGATGGTGCTATTTCAAATTCTCTTTGTTTAAGGCAATGGGTCCCATATAGACATTTGATTCACAAAACAAACCTGATCAACGGATACCATTAATAAAAAAAAACAACAAACCTGTATGGAATAAAAAAGAAGTGGAGTTGCAGGCGTACATAGGTTACGGAGACTGCTTACCATCAGGCGGGCCGTATGCTTGTTTGCCACCAGCGTAGTATAAAAAAGTATAGTAAAGTGTCACTGACCTTAAGGTTGAACCCGTCCGGGGTGGCGAACTTGTGGTACCAGTCGGAGAACACGATGTCAGCCAGCGCGTCCTTGGGCAGCAGGTACACGGCGCGGGCGGCGGCGTTGCCGGCCAGCAGCCGCAGCAGCGCCAGCTCCGCCACCACCGCCTTGCCCGAGCCCGACGGCGCGCCCACGAACACGTTGTCGTCCGTGTTGTACACTGCGTTGAACACCTGGACGGCCAAATCATTATTAACTAAGCTATCCAATATGGGATTTGGATCATTCAACGAGCTTTAATTTTTAAAAAAAAGGACCCGACTGGTTACAAATAATGAAATTTTGAAATGGTCTTTTCACTCGCTTTCATTTTTATATTTTTACAAGCTTATATTTACTTTCACATGACCATTGTCTGTTTGTAATCAAATCTTGCAAGTTAAATTTGACCCACTTCCCGGTTTCCGATGAAGCTGAAAATTTGCATACATATGTAAGTCGGGTGACAATGCAATATTATGGTACCATCGAGCTGATCTGATGATGGAGACAGGAGGTGGCCATAGGAACTCTGTGATAAAACAACGCAACCTAATTGTGTTTGGGGTTTTTAGAATTTGCTTGATGAGTATTAGTTGCCTGTGGAAAGAAAAGTAGTCAGCGATAAAAGCTTGTACCAAAAATGAAATTTTTGCCAAAAACTTATTAGCTTTTGTGCATAACTATTCGAATCGATTAAGTCCCTCGAAAAAGTCGCTAAATAAATAAAATAAATAAATATTATAGGACATTCTTACAAAAATTGACTAAGTCCCACATTAAGCCCAAAAAAGCTTGTGTAGTGGGTACTTAGACAACGATATACATAAATACATAGAAAACACCCATGATTCAAGAACAAATATCTGTGCTCATCACACAAATAAATGCTCTTACCGGGTTCTGAACCCAGGGGAGCTTCATAGGTTCACTACCTACTAGGCCAGACCGGTCATCAATATTGCTAATTAAATGTATGCCAGCTGTATTGTGATCCAAAAAAGCGCTAACTCCGTTTTTCAACCTACCACCTTAGATTACGTACCTGTGTTTGCACAGGGTTGAACTGTTCGAACGTCTTTTTGTACAACGCCTCAAACGTAGGGTTCCGGAGAGCGGAGACAGGCAAAGGCTGAAGGTCCAACAGCTCTGTGGGCGGGAGGTTCTTCTCGGGTAAGATCAGATGCTGGAAGGAGACGGGTAGCTGTGTCTCGGCTGCTATCCATCTGGTAACAAAGAATAATAAACTTTATACATAAGTTGCACGGATTTTCATAAATGACATTTAGTTTTGATATTTGTAGAAGGTATGTCACGAAGGTCGCATTGAAAATGTAGCTGTTAGTATCATTCCTAATTAGAAAAAATCTGTTAGTACATGAAACCAAAGAGAATTAAGAAGACCAAGAGTGCTCACTCCATACAACGGTTTTGTTACCAAAAATACTATTATTTTCGTAGTCTACATCTAGCGTCAAGTAGGGGAACTCTCAGTACTGCTACTCGACCATAGATGTCGCGGTAAAAAAGAAGTCTAATGCTCAATGATTTTCCGCTAATATTGTAACTAGATTAACCGGAACTCAATTTTTAACTCCTACGCTTACTCTGGCTATAATATTAGCTGAAAATCTTTGAGCATTATACTTTTTGTTTGCCGCGACATCTATGGTCGAGTAGCAGTACTGAGAGTTCCGCTGCTTGACGCTAGATGTAGACTACGAAAATAATAGTACTTCTGGTAACAAAACCGTTGTATGGAGTGAGCACTCTTGGTCTTCTTAATTCTCTTTGATAAAACCATAAGTTGCCTTTGATCGGGATATTATAGTGTTGAAAAATGCTGTTTACTGGTCAAAATGCATTACATGAAAGCAGTTTGCGCGCACTGCTTATAGGCGAGTCGATGAGACTGGACACTACCTTCGCTCATTCGCATTCGCAAAATATTCGTTTCATTTGATGCGAATATCTAAAATGATGCGAATATTCGTACTCGACTGGAAAGCTCTCCATTATACGAATGTATAAAATACTATTACCATCCACCCCAGTTGAATGGCAGATTGATAGTTCGTTTACATTAACTTTTAATGACAAGTTAATTAATCTGATGTATTAATTAAATGAATGAATTCTCTCACCTGTCAGACACGACTCGGAGGAAATATTGCGGCGGCAGAGGTTCGAACACAGGCACAAACAGTTTTACCTACAACAAAATAAAACAGATTACCTAAAATTACATATTTATTTATTTATTGTTCGGAGAACCAACAGCTATAAATTGCACAATAGTTATATATACGGGATGTGGCCTGTAACATGAGCAAAAAATTAAACTGTAGACTGTACTTCTCAAACTGACCAACATTTGTTCAGCGACTTTCAAACATTATGAAGATTTTAGACTTCCTATTTCTCATACAAATTAAATATTGTCTTCAATGTACGCTGTCATCAGTGTAATTGACGTTGCTTGTCACGCTTTAAACTTAACACACCTGTATATTTTAACAAATTAAATAATTTAATTAATTATTTTCGTAAAATATACAGGTGTTTATAAAGTAGGGGATAGTGCTACCCGGTAAGCAAAATTTGCCTGTTTTGGGCAACGCCGCTCTTCCTTAATTTACAGATTGCCACACGAAAATTTAAGTTTTATATCGAAAATTTAGTAAAGGCTACCTAAAGGTTGTCTGGAAGAGATCGCTTTTTAGCGATAAGACCGCCTGTTGTTACCTGGTTCTATTTTCCTTTAAAATTCATTTGTAGTTTTACATGTATGTAAAATGTATAATTGTTGGTGCAATAAAGAATATTTACTTACTTACTTAGTTACTAATAATATTAGACGATCGATATTAGACTAATATTATTAGTCCACCAATTGGGTACTTGACACATGTTGAATATTAAAACAAAATTTAGTTCAATGGATAGAAAATGAGTCATCCATTATAAAAAAAGGAATTTAAAAAAATATATTGAGGTTATAAAAAATTACAAGGCTCCAAAGCCTCAAAAAAACATTTTTTTTTGTCTTTCAAACATAGAAAAGAAAATGGCACCATTCGATTCCTAACATTTTATTGAAAAATAAATTGTATGACAACTATTATATAATATATAATTATATAAACGCAATATTTCAGGGTCAAAATAGCAATTTCCTTGATCTTCCATACATTTAGGACAGACTTATGTAATGTGACGTCACATTACATTATCATTTTGTTAGAGGCGTTTCAATCGTCGAGTGCGAGCGTCAGACTTTAACTCTCATTTCAGACCTTTGTGTTGCTTAAATGCCATGAGACCTATATAGACATTTGATCCTCAGGAAAATCAAGATCGTTTGACATTATTTACAAATAATTATCAAGTAGCCAATTGTTAAATCGTATGGGTTGCTATGACAACACACTAATAATATTAGACTAATATCTTTCGAGAAATGGGATCCTAGCATAAGCGCTAATCTGAATAGAGTATTAGTCACCGTGTGCTCGTCCTTGCAGTACTTCTCTTTGAGCAGGAGGAACTCGTGGTGCAGCACCACCTCGGAGTCCACGTCCTCCACCAGGATCCAGAACGCCTCCGACTGCCCGTGGATCTGTAAATATAATGCAGCATTAGTGGATCGTTAGTATCATCACACATCAAGCTAAAAGTATTTTGTGCAACAGGTACATAATAAGGGTCGTTAAAATTTAACGAAGTTGAATTTTGTAAAGACAGGCCCGAGAATTTTAAGGCCTGATTATGTACAATTGCACACATAATTCTTTCTAAGACAGCAAAGACCTAAAGTTATAAATAAATTCAAATATTGGTTGGTATATATTTGCCTAGAAGTTAGAAAAAAACAACGGTTGCATAATATTGTATGAATATTCCAAAGAACACTGCTTTCAGGATAACAGTTATAAATGATTCACGGTTAGTTTCACTAGACTTATATTTTAGATATAAATTGGAAGGACAAGGTTACGAACGAGAGGGTTCTTGAGATTGCTCAGCTACCCAGCCTCTTTGCGCTGCTAAAGCAGAGACGCTTACGTTGGCTGGGGCATGTGCATCGAATGCAACCTTCTCGATTGCCGCGGCGTATTTTACTTGGCGCCATGGCTGATGCCAAGAGAAGCGTCGGTCGGCCTATGTTACGGCATAAGGACTGCGCCAATTATTATTTATTTATTATTATTATTAAGACACTTGCAAGTAAGCGAGCCAAGCGTCATCAGCCCTACACCTGTTCGCCACGGACACACTTCACCTGCCTGGCTTGTGGTCGTGTTTGCAGCTCCCGGATTGGCCTACACAGCCATGAAAAGCGCTGCCGCCCTACCTGACACTGTTAGAATAGTCTGTAATAGACTCAAAGGCCAATGACATATTGACCGGGATATGGACCGTGATTACCTTTTGTATTGTTTTCGAGCCCGACATTTCAAAGCAGTTACATGCATCTTGTTCACGGGTACTGGATATAGCGGGCCGCGATGTGTGGACCGCGCTCGGTCTACCCTCATTCGAGCGCGTCGGCTGCGTTCGCTCTCAACGTTAACAAAAAGTGTGAACCCGTCCAGTGGTAGCGGTACTTGTGGGGTCTTGTTCTCTAATTGTTAAGGTCTTACACGACTAAGGTTTTAAGTCATAATAGTAAGTAATCCTGTTCCGTAAGAACCGATTACTTACGCATTTAATGTAAAGCTTCGGCGTAAGATTCTTCTTCTTCTTCTTCTTTAGCCCCTCTCTACCCTTTGGGTGTAGGCCTCCTTCATTTTATGCCACTCGTCACGGTTCTGTGCGACCTGGAGCCACTTCTTCCCCGCAGTCCTTTTGATGTCGTCGTCCCAACGCATCTGGGGTCTACTTTGAGGACGTTCCTCCCCCCATGGTCGCCACTCCAGTAGACGTTTGCTCCACGAATCGGTTTTTCGTGCTATATGACCGGCCCATTCCCACTTCAGTAAGATTATTAATCTATATTAAGAAATAAATCAACACATTGAGTGCCGAGCGAGTTCCCTGTTCGTACTCACTTTCCTCAAAGCGGGAAAATGCTGAGATCGGCTACGAACACATTAGCAGTGAATGTGAATAATAACTCTTACCTTTTCATCCCAATGAAAATCAGGCGTGATGGTAAGCTGCACTCGCAGCGTGCTTCTCGTGATAGGTTGTATGTGTGTGGACAGCTCGAGCTTCGGGAACTGATGGACGTATTTATGTATCATTTTGCCGAGTTTCGGGGCTCGAACGAGCTCTCCTATCTCGTTGGGGCCGAGTTCGTAGAGTTTTTCCCAGGGGAAATTCTTCTTTTCGAGTTTCTTTATCACCTGTGAGTGTAACAAATAGTTGTAAGTGATCTGGCAAGCAAGAAGTCATACCGCCTTAGGCCCTTTTTTATAAAACTATTATAGTATTTTACAGTACATATGGTGCCACTTTAACGCACTAGTGCGCAAATTAGCATATTACGTTACTGTGTCAAACATTTAAAGGGCCATATGTACTGTAAAACGTTGTACGATACATGTGCGAATAGGTAATTCGCAACTCGTGTCGATTTAAAACACTCCCTTCGGTCGTGTTTTAATTTATCGCCACTCGTTTTGAATTTCCTATTATTCGCACTTGTATCGTAATGTACTAGTGTGCAACAGGTATATCATAAGGGTTCTTAAAATTCAAGGCCCAACTCAAAACATGAGCTGTTGGATTCTAATAATATCATATAAGTATTTTTTATTGTTATTGGTCGCAATCAGCCGCTGTCTCCTTTTTATTCCGTGATTGTTCACATTATAATATCTACACACTACTCCATATCAAAATCTATATCAAAGTTATTAAAAACTATTTTATTCGACCAGATTGTCGCAAATAGGCAAATTTAGATACATCTGGAGCGGGAGCGGCCTTTAAAATAACTAGCGACTGTTCGATGTACATTGCTGCTTTTTGTTCGTTTTCTAGGGATACCATACTTTAGTTTGCTTTACATTGCTACTGACATATCCCGCTTGACAAGCTATATCGAAAGAATATCATGCAGCTCTTTTTAAAAAGGATGTAATGAATTTTTGTCATAAAACGGATTTCGTTGGCATATAGCATAAGACGACCAGTTTGGCCTAGTGGGTAGTGACCCTGCCTACGAAGCCGATGGTCCCGGGTTCAAATCCTGGTAAGGGCATTTATTCGTGTGATGAGCATGGATATTTGTCCCTGAGTCATGGGTGTTTTCTATGTATTTAAGTATTTATAAATATTTATATATTATATATATCGTTGTCTAAGTACCCTCAACACAAGCCTTATTGAGCTTACTGTGGGACTTAGTCAATTTGTGTAATAATGTCCTATAATATTTATTATTATTATTTATTATTATCTCCGTTACAAACTCTCGGGTTTTTAAGCCCGGTCATTTATAAGGCGTGCGTGGGGATATAGATCCAACACGTAGAGGCCGTTTGGAGAGCTTTGATGTCATGTAGAACGCCTGCTGGAACCCATTCATGTGTACATAAATAGATACCCATAAACCGGTTTCAGCAGGCATTGGAGGCTATTGCAGAAAAATGGAAAGAGTCCTGGTCTATGGTTTGAATTTGGGTGGAAAATAAGACTGGGCTATTGCTAAGAGTTCCGGACACCTGCCATAACATTGTGATATACAGTGTTATCGAGGCAGGCGGTGACTCGCCACTCGCTAGATGGGCACCTGATGCGCCATCGTAAATACGGCCAGGCGCAACACCGGCGTGAGCGGCTCAGGGGTGTCGAGAGGTGTGCTGCGCTTTCTCCGAAGTTACTCGCGGCGTTATGCCCTTTAACACTTCCACCCCTGGAGCGTACAGCTCTAACGTCTCCCCTCTGGACGGCCAATTAAGGCAAGCCAGAGCTGAGAGTCCTACGGGTCCCCTTGGGGCTCCACTCCGACCGACGAAGACACGCCGGAGACGGAGATCCTGACCGACTCTCTTATTATTATTATTATTATAAGATTTTATTTTTATATCCCTTTCTTCCAGAGTTTAATACGACATGATTTTTGGTACAAATACAAGTATGAACACGCGATTAAACGATCAATGAAAAAAGAACAAAAGTTACCTCTTCAGGCATTTTTCGGAACTGTCTGAGCGGTGACATGGACTGCCACATGCGGCGGTCCACCATCTTGCAGAGGGCCAGCGTCTTGTCCACCAGCTGGGCCCAGCCTGGCAACAATCATGTCAATTATTAGGATGATGGCTAAAACGAGTTAATAAAGACCAAATTAGATAACTATAGCGTCATATGTTATATGCGCACTGAATTATCAAATGTTACCTGTTTACAGCCAGGATTTATCAGGATTTATCAAGTAGGCATATTACAATAGGCATGCTTGCATTGATATTGACTTGCATCATTTCAATGCGACAAAGTACCTTGTGTAGTTAATATAAGCAAAGATCTATGAAGCGTATAAGATATATAAAGCCTAAGAAAAAAACGTGCCACCGAAAATAAATAAAAAAACAACGGGTTGCACTCCGGGAGTGCCGGCAGAAGTGAAAACTTGAATATTAACGTTGTGCATTTTTGATATTTTGGAATGGTTAGGGAATAATTTTACACGAATTGCTTTATCAGTATGAAAGTGTTATCATTTGTGTAGTAAAATACAATACTTATCTATTGCAAGCGCCCTGCGCCGCCTAAACGAAACGGCAGGTGCAGGTATACATTTTCGCCGCGCGGTAGAAAGAGAGGGGGATACTTCCCCTCCTACGCCGCGCCGGCGGTCTACTGGCTTCAATTACATTGTAACAGTTTTTCGATCAGGTCACGTGTCCGTCTTACGAATTTTCAATCTGACGAATCTGGTGACCTGTCGCGAGTTTAAAAATTTTCCCCCATCACAAAAAGTGCACAGCGCCGCTAAAGACGTTTTCACTTAAAAAATTTGCTCGAAAAGATGGCGCCATACCTTTGGCATGCTTTTGCCTATACTCGTGTAGAAGGCGACACCGTTTAAAAACAAAAAAAAAAAACAAATCGTAGAGAGCGCACTTTACACCGTCAATAACGCCTAGGTTCTTAGCTACTCTAGCGCTACTCTGGAGAGATTTGGAGCTATTATTCATAGCTGACAGCTGGACGCTTTTGCAACAGTTCTGCCTAAGTGCCTATGGAGATTTCAGTCCTTACCTCTACCTTCTATAGTGGTCACTGAATTGTCAAACGTCAACTTTTGACAATCACAGTTCACTGTACAGCGCCATCTCGTTTATCTGTCAAATTCGACTTACATTTTATATATTTACTAGTTTTGGTATAAGTCCGTACCTCTGTGCAGTACAATTTCGAAGATCGCCCTCAGCAGGCGGCTGGCGGACTGCGTGACGTACACCATGTCCGCCATCAGGGCGAAGCCTTCTAACTTGAGCTGGGAAATATATGCCTGAAGCAGCACGTTCACTTTGGCTGACGGCTCTTCGATACTTTCCTTGATTGGGATGGGTACCTGAGAACATACAAATGTTGGTTAGTTGGCAATCTGATCGTAGCCAATCGCATGTATTGATAGTGGACCGAGCCAATCGAGGCCGTATGGTCTAGAGGTACCCTTTAAAACTCACTCTGTACATAAAAAGCCGGCCTCGCCCACCGAGGGTTCCGTACTTTTTAGCATTTGTTGTTATAGCGGCAACAGGAATACATCATCGGTGGAAATTTCACGGTTCATGAGATTGGTGATAGACGGAAAGACGGACGGACGGACGGACAGCGGAGTCTTAGTAATAGGGTCCCGTTTTGCGGCAAGAAAAGTCGCCGTTAGATATATCGGAGCAGCCAAGGTGCTCAGAAATATCTGAGGACGCACTCTACCGCCTTGACAATAAAGGCGTGTTCAGATATTTGTGAGCGCCTTGGCCGCTCCGATATATCTGATGGTAACTGTACAAGATAACGGTTTGGAAATTAAACCGGTTTCAGAACTTGAGCTCAGAACCAGGACAAATGGGATAGTCGAATATAGGCCTATGCTTTAAAAAATAGGGACCGTGCGCGTTGGAGGGTCTGCCATCTAGTGGCCTGAATCGGAACCATAAACATGTACATTTACACGTCACGTGTTTTCTTGTGCATAGTAGGTTCTGCCATCTTGTGGGCTACATCGGAACAATAAACATCACATTTACGCCTCGCGCCAAAAATCTGACGGCTCCTGTGCTGCCTCCCTGTACTAAATTGACGATGATGTAATAGACTAATCTAAAATTAAAACTTACCCTTTCCATCAGCTTATGCAGCTCCAGTTTCTCTTCTTCTCTAACGGTGATATTCTTGAATTCAGCCGACAGAGAAAACACTCTAAACAGCTCAATTTCTCCTAACGTCGGCTTGAGGAGTTGGTTGTAAGATTGCATCGTTTCGTAGGTGCAGTAGAAGTGGGAGGCGATGCGGCCGAGCTCGGTGGGCTGGAAGTGCCCGGATTTGCGTTCGTATTTGATCAGACCGGCTCTGAAAAATGTTGAGATACTCAATACTCAATACATTTATTGCACATAATGGTTAAATACAGGTGGTAATCATAATTCTATGTTCTCACATTATGTACCCTGTTGGGCGCAGCAAATATGGAGAAAGGCACTATGTAATCTAATATTATTTTATGTACATTAACTATATTTTTAAAACTTATCATTTAAAAAATCATTGAAGGAGTAGTAATTTTTAGAAAGTTTTTTTTTTTTTAATCTTATTTATTTTATAAGCCATAAATTAGTTTTTACTCTTTTAGTTTTCTAATAAAGGTAGTCTCAGATTTTTCGTCTTTCAAACTTTCTGGTAATGAATTATAAATTTTTATGGACATTACAAGAGGTCCAACCGAGTGCAGCTTAAGCCGTGAGGATGGCAATTGAAAAAATAATTATTGAAGGATGGATTTTTGTGAAGATGTTATATACAACACAATATAATTTTGTTGCACAAGAAAAACAATACGGAAGACAAACAATTGGATTGGCCGGTCGCAGTTACAGATGGCGCCAGCATAGCTTGCCCTGTCAATCCCAAGAATTGTGTTTAATTCATAGAGGTACAACAATATAAAGGTGAAATGGGGGAGGGGCCAGATGACCGAACGAGATGCACTATGCTTGCGCAGATTGATGCGCTATTGTTTGTCCTTGTGCATCTCATTTTTGTTATTCCCCACCGTAAATTTTAATATGGTTTATGGTGGGCAACAAATAACCCGACCAAATTACGTAGGTTGTTTTTGGTATGCTGTCAGGAACGTTAAAACGTGTTTTAATTTTGTCGCATTGCGTATGTTCTGTCCCTCACGGGCGCACACATATAACACATCTATAGGATTGTTCTATCAGAGTACACCGATTTATAAAAACTTTCCGAACGGGCGCCGAGCTGTCAACATCATGTTGAATCAGCTGTTTGCTAAAATTCTTAAAATAATATAAATCTTTGTAATAATGTGATGTTGTGTATATTAAAAAAGTGTAATAATTGTAGAAATAACGTTAAACAGTGATTATACACAATATTACATTGCTTTTTGTACCTACTCATCGGCCTTTGTTGAAGCTGAAGTGTCAAGTAACGGACGTTGGAATTTGGATTTAAACCCGGCGAGTATTTTGTATTTTTATTTTGTGAGTTTGTAAGACAATAGTTCTCATTGTATTGCATACGTGAGACGACTTACATTTTACAAAGCTCATAGCGCTATGAGCAACGTCCCATCACAATACATTGGCTACGTGCAATTTCTCTTTGTTTGACGGATATAAGTGGAAACAAAGTTTGAGATATACACAATTGCCACATACATTACCTTATACTAATACACTACACACATAATCTCACACATTCATTTCATTCTAAATATATTTGACAAACATTTTTATATTCAGTGTACCTACTCAGTTGTATTTATATATTTCAGAATGGCTTCAAATGTTCTTACACGTCAAGGCACAACTCGCCACCTGGAAATGCAACTGAAAGCGACATTGAAAGAGCTTGAGATCTCGAGAAAGGACTGTAACAACCTAATATGTGAACGAGATGAAAGTGAAGTGGAAGTGGCAAAAATAGTTCAAAGAAACTCTGAGTTAAAGAACCAGCTGAATGTACTACACTCTGATTACATGGACAGTGTGAAACAGTGTCAACACCTACAGTGTATTGTGGACACATTTGATAACTGTGTTTTAACCTATGAATCCAATTTAAGGCGTATCAGTGACCTAGAAAGTGAACTGAATGAAGCAAATTTATTAATAAGTGATCTGCGGAGTCAATGTGAGATGAATGAAACTGTACATACACAGAGCCTTTTTGCAGAAATGTCAGTTATGGATGTGACTAAAGTTGATTCTTCCCCTTCTTATTATTTTGCAAGTAACAAGAAATTGAGGAAATATATTAAATTAAATAAATTTATAAGGCGCACTCAGAAACTTATTAAATCAAATAAAAGTGTGCAACTCAATGTGAAACTTATAAGGAAACAAAGTGACCTTGTGGAAAAATTAGATCGGTGTCATGGAAAATTACAGGACAATATTGATTTATATGAGACTGAAAAATTTAGACTTCAGTCCGAAATAAGTAGATTGAAATGGTCACTCAAAACCTTAAGTGATAATTACAATCATATTGTAAAAGAAAACCAACAGCATGTCAACTCTGCCTCAGACCTGGTCGACCTCTGTCATGAAAATGAGGAACTGATACAAGATCTGATGAGCAAGTGTTCCTGTCAACCATCTCCCGAGGTGCAGTGCCGGAGCCCGGGGAGCGCGTTGAGTGAGTCGAGCGCCGCGCCTCTGCTGGCGACCCCCGCTCCGCGTCCCCTGACCCCGGCCGCGCCCCAGCCTGCACGACCTGACCTCAGGAGTCCCCAGAGCCAGGAGACGTCACAGTCAACCGACGCCCCGCGCCGCCCGGGCCCCGCAGCGCCCGCCCCGGCGCCCGCCGCGCCCCTGCCCGCGCGCCTTGACCTGAGCCAGGACACTCCTCCCCCGTCGACAGTCGTCTACTCTGATGGTATTGGTGCCGGCCTCGGATCCATGTTGAGTGAATGTCTCCGGCAGAAGGTGACAAATATATGTATGCGTGGTGCCTCCATCAAATGTTTTGTGGACCGCTTAGCGAAGGACAAATTTGATAGGGGCACCACTCTAATTGTACATTTGGGCGATAGTGTTGGCGTAAGGAAATCCCACCTAGGACCCCTTATGCAAACACTGTCAGATATTGAGCAGCGTGGAATTTATAAAATTATTTTGTGTGCCTTTCCGTATTCCAATTCAGTATCTCGTGAACATAATATTAGAGTGTCCGAATTAAATTCCATGCTGTACACTGTGACATGTTACAACAGTAACTACCATTTTATGGATATCAACCGAATGTACAAAAGAAACTTTTATAATGTCACATTGTATGATCAATATTTGTATGTACCGAGAAACTGTAAAGTTACAACAGCCAAATTGCTTGCTTACAACATTGAACCTGGGCTTTTTGACTCTGCAGCCAGTGGCAACAGCGCCAGCAGCGCCACGAGCGCAGGCGCGAGCGCAGCCTCTCCCGGGGGGCGCCCACAGCATTTAAACTGACTGCTGGGACAGCGGAGAAGCCCCGCGAGATCATGTTAGTCCACCAAAACCTACAGGGCTTCTCCAGCAAGGAATTAGAGGTGGGTCTGTTCTTAGAATCTCTAGATGTAGATATTATGTGTATTACGGAACACTGGCTCAAGGAATATGAATTGTTATTACTCAATATTTATAATTATGATATAGTTAGCTCGTTCAGTAGAAAGTCGGCCATCCACGGGGGCTCATTGATTATAGTGAAAAGAAAATTTAAATGCAAGGAAAGAAACGACATAGTCAAACTTTCTATCGAGCGAACTATAGAAATATCATGTGTGGAAATGGAGAGTCACATTATAATATGTGTCTATAGACCACCTTCGTCGGATTTTAGCCAGTTTGAGTCCGTGATGGAAGATGCGTTGAAACGAGTCTTTGTTAGCAGTAAGAAGATAATAGTTTGTGGGGACTTTAATGTTAATATATTAGATCCCACACATGCACACACTGTAAGACTTCTAAACCTTTATCAGTCTTTTGACTTGTTTCCGCTATTCAACGAGCCCACAAGGATTACAGCTAGCACGGCGACATGTTTGGACAATGTATTCTATAATTGTGAAGTTATAAAAAAAGAGATCTTTAGCTGTTTCAACTCTGATCACTGTGGTCAAAAAGCCTATTTCCAAGTCAATGTTATAAGACAACAGCAATCATTTACATATAGACCCATCACTGCCAGTCGAATGGAAAGGTTTAGAGAAGGTGTTATATCCAAGGTACCAGCACTGGTTACAGGTGAGCAAGATCCTGATACACTATACAAGGAACTGTCGAATGTGATACATGACGTCCACAAGAATATTTTTAAAACAAAGACTCTAAAGCAAGGATCACTGAAAACAAGGTTTAGTGAATGGGCCACAGTGGGCATCCATAAGAGTAGGAATAGATTGTATGACCTGTATGAAATGAGGAGCATTAACCATGACGAGAATTTTGCAGAATATGTAAGAAAATATTCAAAAGTGTTTAAGAAAGTCTGCGCCGCGGCTAAGTCTGCCTTTATAGGTCAGAAAGTCAGGTCAGCTGACAATAAAGTAAAAGCTACTTGGACTGTAATAAACACTGAAACTGGAAAAACGAAACCCCGTGATGGCCACTACAGACTGAAAGTTCAAGACCGAATATTGTCTGCAGACCTGGATGTTGCTGGCGCCTTTCAACACTTTTTCACCAACATAGCCACAGATGCTACACGGAACTTGAACTCCTCTGTAGCAAAGGCTGGTGTTTACTTGGATACAAACAATGTCAAGAAATGCAGCATGGAATTATACTTCCAATATACTGACCCCCATGAAATCATTAAAACGTTCAAGTCCTTGAAATTAAAGAATACTGAGGACCTTTGGGGGATCTCTGTGAAAGTCATGCAATCTGTAATCGACGTAGTGGCACCGTATTTGGCCGATATATTTAATGCTTGTGTTAGAGAAAGTGTATTTCCCGATCTGATGAAGTACAGTAAGGTCATTCCTCTATTTAAAGCGGGCAGCAAAGATGACCTTGGAAATTTTAGACCTATTTCAATACTTCCTGTTCTCAGTAAAGTGTTTGAAAGAATTGTATTAAACCAATTGCTTCGACATTTCAACTCGAATGAACTACTTCAAGATCAGCAATTTGGTTTTACAAGAGGTCGTTCGACGACTGATGCCGCCTCTGTACTAATCAAGCACATATACGACGCCTGGGAACACTCGCTAGATGCTATAGGTGTCTTCTGCGATCTGTCCAAAGCATTTGATTGCGTGGAGCATGACACACTTCTACACAAGCTGAAGCACTACGGTCTGTCAACGGAAGCTCTAAGCCTTGTTAAGTCTTACTTAAACCAAAGAACCCAGAAAGTGGTTGTAAATGGAACGGAGTCTACTGGAATGACTGTAAAGCTCGGAGTTCCACAGGGTTCAATTTTGGGTCCTTTTCTCTTCCTTGTATATATAAATGATCTGCCGAACCTTGTAAAACATAAATGTGAGATAGTCTTATTTGCTGATGACACCTCACTAATTTTCAAAGTTGACAGGAAACTGAGCGATTATAGCCAAGTCAATGAAACTTTGGAAAAGGTACTAGAATGGTTCACAGCAAATAACTTACTTCTTAATGCGAAAAAGACGAAATGTGTCAAATTTTCGCTGCCGAATGTAAGAAAATCTGAAACTATCATCACATTAAATGGCGAAACGCTGGACCTTGTCGAGAATACGGTTTTTCTGGGCCTTACTTTAGATAGTAAACTGCAATGGGCCCCTCACATATCTGCCCTGGCGAAAAGGTTGAGCTCTGCCGCGTATGCAGTAAGAAGAATCAGGCAGTTTACTGACGTGGAGACAGCTCGCCTAGTTTACTTCAGTTACTTTCACAGTATTATGTCTTATGGCATACTGGTGTGGGGCAAAGCAGCTGACATAGAAACCATCTTCGTTCTTCAGAAGAGGGCAATCAGATCCATTTATAACATGGCTTCTCGTGACTCACTGAGAGAACGATTCAAGGAAATAGATATTCTCACAGTAGCTTCACAATACATACTAGATGTGATAATGTATACGCATAAGAATATAAAGTCCTTTAAGAAACTGTCTAATATCCATAGTTATAATACGCGAAATAAACATAAGTTAGTAGTCTCCAAGTTTCGTCTACAGAAAGTTAAAAAATCGTTCATGGGAAACTGTGTAACATTTTATAACAAAGTACCCTTAGAGGCATGGAACCTGCCCTATACTTCATTCAAGCAATACGTCAAAAATGCACTTCTCAAAAAGGGATACTATAAAATAGATGACTACTTGGGAGACACGGAATCATGGCCAAGTATCCAGTCTCAAAAGCTGTAATAGTTTTGCGTGCAGTGTCCCGGAGAGGCATATGGCGCTGTTGTTTCTAGCTGTTCAACCTTATGTATTAATGTTTGTTATGTTTTAGTTATTTTGATGATGACATTGACATATTAAATACATAGTAGTTATGTATTCTGTAGAACTAGTTTTAAGATTGTTAGCTTAACAGTCTCTTGACGTGAAATATGTATTTCATACAATTTTTTATTTTTTTTATTCTTTGACATTTGGAGAACCTTTACACCTCCAAATCTTATTATTGTGTATTATTATTTTTCTCAGACCGTGGGGACCTTATACATCTCCAAACTTAATGTATTAACCGTGGAGACTATACGTCTCTGTCATATTGTATAATATACTTGACTTGGTACATACTAGTTATGTACAGAATGTAGCATTAGTTTATGAGACTGCTAGTTTAACAGTCCAGACGCGGTTTATTTATTTAGTATAAATTTTATTTTGACACTTGGAGAGACTTTACACCTCCAAATTTTATTAATATTAGTACTCTGACATTGGGGACCTTTTACATCTCCAGATTTAATGTGTTTTTAACCATAGAGACTATACATCTCTATTGTATTGTAGTAATTATTTATTTTAAGATTATTATAATGTAATGTTTACCCAGGTATTGGCTGTTGTATTTATAAAATGTTGTTATGTATTTTTCATGTCACTATATGATGTTACTGTAAATGTTATATTGACTTGTAAAAGAGCCCTTGAGGCCTACTTGCAGAATAAAATTTTGAATTTTGAATTTTGAAATTTTGAATTTTGAATTTATAACGTGTAGTCCAACTTCGAACAAAAAAAATATGCAGATAACGGGTAACGGTATTTGTGCTGGAATTAAAATAATCAAGGAATTTAAAATACAATAAATACCTTGGCACAGCCCTGCATCCAAGATTTGAATTTCGAACGAGAATTAAAAAATGTTCGAAGTTGGAGTACTGGGTCTAAAAAGACACCTTCCTTATACTGTGGTTCCATCTATGGTAAAACGTGAGAAGTATGTATAGTACTTACTTGTCTAACAAGCTGGCCGCAGTGTGTATCAGGTCCGCTCTGTGCAGCTCCAAGTATTTGTCCTCTTGTTTCTTCTCCGGTGATATACCGTACAGCGCGGGCGCCCGCATCATTCGTATGTACAGGTAAGTGTAACCTGGCGTCAATAATATCATCCGTTATTCATTTTATCTACACATATCCCTAAACCCTCTATGACGCCTTCAACATCAGTAAATTATAATGGCCAACATTACGATAAACTGTTCTGTGATAATGTAGTTATAGCTTCATAACTACATCAAAATCGATTTGGTTATGCATTCAAATTTGGAACATCTCTAAATAAAAAAAACAATTCGATTTGACCTCTATCCTAATATCAGTCGAGATGCCTTTCTGTTTGAAATGAATAGAATGCATGTTAGTTTATATCGAATGATACGGAAATAGGCCCCCGACTCTAGTTTGTCTCTGAATTTAAAAAAACTACATGCGTGAAAAGTTTTCATTTACCGCCATTTGACGTACAGTTTATCTTTTAATTAGTTTTAAGTATAAAATGAATATAATTTGTTGTTTTTAAGGTAACTATAGCAAAAATTTCGTGTAAAATAAGCGATAAAAATATTTCGGTGACGTCACCACATATCCGCGAGTTCAGCCAAGAGAGCAACGATGCCCTAACGGCTGTAATTTGGGTTAGTGAATATTTCATAGAAAGTTTATAATATGTGTGTAGATAAAATAGTGTATGTAACAGTACATAATTAGGCATTAAAACACTCGTGTGATCTTTTTAAGAAACTGACTTCGTTCGTTTCTCAAACCCACACTCGTGTATTTTAATGCCTTTTATTATGTATCAGTCACATAAACTACTATTATAATCTTATCTACAATAGTACATTTATCTGTACCATACCAAGTACTGGCCTCCGCGATACACCACCCACGCACGCGATAGTGCGGGGACCACCGATAACGAGTTTGCGTCGCACGTTAAGATAAGTTCCTTACATAATAGATTACTGAATAATTCTGTATATTATACCTACTTATCTTATTATTATTATTTTTTCATTTCATGAAATATTTACCAAGCCAGGTGACGGCGTCGCGCACGCTCTGCACGGAGCCGAGCACGACCTCCGCGTTGAGCATGTCGGCCAGCTTGCCCACCATCTGCGACTCGATGGGCAGCTGCTGGTTCAGCAGCGACAGGTAGTACTGCAGCTCCGAGTGGTTGGTGATCAGGATGCCTGCAAGGAAACTTTTTACTTACAAACCAGAACGGAAGTGGGAATTCTAAAATAGTACATTCTGATACATGTGTGCTACGTTGGTCAATTTGATCATTACACACGAGGCGATATTGTGCGCGCGAGCTGAAAGCGGGCGCGCTATAAGTAAGCCGATGTGTATAATGACCGGTGCACACGCGATTCATACGACGTCTATCAACACACTTGCGAGGGAAAAAATAAACCTTAATATTAATCAAATATGAATAGTTAGCATACTTAGTGCAGTGTTGCATCTGTCTCCCTGTCCGTTGGCCCTCAAGCTACCACGCCCGAGAGTCCGCGTTGTAGAATCTACTCGACCAATTTAAGTCAATAATTCAAGCTCCGTCTCCATTCTTCTTCCTCGCGTTGTCCCGGCATTTTGCCACGGCTCAATGGGAGCTTGGGGTCCGCTTGGCAATTAATCCCAAGAATTGGAGTGGGCTCTAGTTTTTACTAAAGCGACTGCCATCTGACCTTCCAACCCGAAGGGTAAACTAGGCCTGATTGGGATTAGTCCGGTTTCCTCACGATGTTTTTCCTTCACCGAAAAACGACTGGTAAATATCAAATGATATTTCGCACATAAGTTCCGAAAAACTCATTGGTACGAGCCGGGGTTTGAACCCGCAACCTCCGGATTGAAAATCGCACGCTCTTACCGCTAGAACACAAACTAAAATAATGAATATAAAATGTTACCTTCCCCTTTAGTATCGTACTGCGGTCTGCCAGCTCTGCCCAGCATCTGCAGCACGTCCAGGGCGCCGAGCTCGCTCCAGCGGCCCTTCTCCGGGGAGTACACCTGGGTCCCTTTCACTATGACCGTGTGGGCGGGCAAGTTGACACCCCACGCTAGGGTCGCCGTTGATACTAGGACCTGGAAAGTTTTAAAACAATTATACAAGGTGTAACCTAAATACTGAACCTCAGTATAAGAGCATTTTTTTAATTTGTTTAAGTTTATCGCAAGGTCTACAGTTCAGACTATTCTAATATTCAAATGAATGTATTAGTTTTGATCGCGAACCCATATGGGAGGAGTTATCTCAGGGTTCTATACTATACTCTGTATCTTTAGGTATTTAAATAAAAGTAAACAAACAATTTATAAATTTTCGGGTAGTTCTAACATTTATTGGTTAACCAACCAAATACAAAACCGCCTGGATCTGTCACTGAATGACCTGAGTTTAACCTACATTATTTGATCATGTAATCCCCTCAAATGGCTCCTTAAGCCAGTAGATTTGGTTTACTTTTATTTAAATACCTAATGATACATAGTATAGGTCCGCTATAGTACCCATAACAACAATATAATCGGATCCGGAACGATGTGATCCGACAGAGAACTAAAGTCATCGATATAGCCCCAAGAATTATCAAGCTGAAGTGACAGTGGGCCGGTCACATCTGCCGAGAAACCAACAACCGTTGGGGTAAGCGTTTTAGAGTGGAGACCACGGCTAGGCATTGTCAAACATAGTGTAAATAATAAATAAATATTATAGGGATATTCCTACACAAATTGACTAAGTCCCAAGAAGGTTATTATATATACAAATATTTAAACCCTCAATGACTCAGAAACAAATATCTGTGCTCATCACACAAATAAATGCCCTTACCGGGATTCGAACCCAGGACCATCGGCTTCATAGGCAGGGTCACTAACCCACTAGGCCAGACTGGTTATGAAAGTGTGGGACTCCCTCTAATTGGCTCGATGACATACGTAAATTGGCTAGCAGCGTTGGAATGCCTTGGGAGAGGTCTATGTCTAGCAGTGGACGGAAGTAGGTGATGATGATGATTAGTCACCTGTATATGTCTGTCGGCGAACAGATCCTCTAGAGTACGGTCGACGCGGCTCATACCGGCGTGATGTACCGTGAACCCATCCGCGAAGAGTCCTTTCAGGGTTCTATACTAGGTTCGCTATAGTATAACAACATTATAGTCACCTGTATATGTCTGTCGGCGAACAGATCTTCAACCAAAGTACGATCGACGCGGCTCGTACCGGCGTGATGTATCGTGAACCCATACGCGAAGAGTCCTCTCAGTGTTCTATACTAGGTTCGCTATAGTATAACATTATAGTCACCTGTATATGTCTGTCGGCGAACAGATCCTCTAGAGTACGGTCGACGCGGCTCATACCGGCGTGATGTATCGTGAACCCATCCGCGAAGAGTCCTTTCAGGGTTCTATACTAGGTTCGCTATAGTATAACATTATAGTCACCTGTATATGTCTGTCGGCGAACAGATCCTCTAGAGTACGGTCGACGCGGCTCATACCGGCGTGATGTATCGTGAACCCATCCGCGAAGAGTCCTTTCAGGGTTCTATACTAGGTTCGCTATAGTATAACATTATAGTCACCTGTATATGTCTGTCGGCGAACAGATCCTCTAGAGTACGGTCGACGCGGCTCATACCGGCGTGATGTATCGTGAACCCATCCGCGAAGAGTCCTTTCAGGGTTCTATACTAGGTTCGCTATAGTATAACATTATAGTCACCTGTATATGTCTGTCAGCGAACAGACCCTCTAAAGTACGGTCGACGCGGGTCATACCGGCGTGATGTATCGTGAACCCATACGCGAAGAGTCCTTTTAGGGTTCTATACTAGGTTCGCTATAGTATAACATTATAGTCACCTGTATATGTCTGTCGGCGAACAGATCCTCTAGAGTACGGTCGACGCGGCTCATACCGGCGTGATGTATCGTGAACCCATCCGCGAAGAGTCCTTTCAGGGTTCTATACTAGGTTCGCTATAGTATAACATTATAGTCACCTGTATATGTCTGTCGGCGAACAGATCCTCTAGAGTACGGTCGACGCGGCTCATACCGGCGTGATGTATCGTGAACACATACGCGAAGAGTCCTCTCAGTGTTCTATACTAGGTTCGCTATAGTATAACATTATAGTCACCAGTATATGTCTGTCGGCGAACAGATCCTCTACAGTACGGTCGACGCGGTTCATACCGGCGTGATGTATCGTGAACACATACGCGAAGAGTCCTTTTAGGGTTCTATACTAGGTTCGCGATAGTATAACAACATTATAGTCACCTGTATATGTCTGTCGGCGAACAGATACTCTACCAAAGTACGGTCGACGCGGCTCATACCGGCGTGATGTATCGTGAACACATACGCGAAGAGTCCTTTCAGTGTTCTATACTAGGTTCGCCATAGTATAACAACATTATAGTCACCTGTATATGTCTGTCGGCGAACAGATCCTCTACCAAAGTACGGTCGACGCGGCTCATACCGGCGTGATGTATTGCGAACCCATATGGAAGCAGTTCTCGTAGCTCAGGGTTCTTTACTTGATCCGCTTCTGTTCTGAGCACTTCTGTGCTGGCCGAGCCCTCTCTGTTAGAACAGTTATTTGTTTTAAAAGGGGAAATATTGTTGTTTAACCGCTCGTGGTAATATTGACATGAAGTGTGCAGAAAGTGATGCGTTTCTGCTTTGGAGCATTTTATTTTGCTTTTTAACATTTTTAAAAGATAAGCAATTATAATTAATTTTTAAATGGATTTGTTGTACAATTTCCATTCTGATTTTTAACTCCTCATTACATAAATAACGCTACTTTTACGTAATTGTTAATTAAAAGTACCCTCAAGAAATACTATAAAAGTCATGTTTTATGTTATTTACACTTAGTCATGTTTTTTTAAGTTATGTATTTTACTTTTATCGTATTCCAAATGAAAAGTAGAGTGTTTAACTAGCACCCAAAAGAAAGGGATGAGTATAATTTTTCTGGTTCTTACTGATTGACAAGTCGTGTTTGGCAAACTATATATGCAATGTCTTTTTCACCACACCAGCTCATAACGGCGCTCTTGATTGTTCAAAAACTAATGAGAAAGATGGATTTTATCCACAAGAGTAGGAATAGTAGATTGTTAAAGCCAAGGAATGAAAGTTCACCTGAGGAATTGTCCAAGCGTATCCTTTTCCAAGCACATGTCTCGAATAGCCCGCGCCGTCTTACCGGTCTCTTTGCGGGAGTGCACGAAAACGAGGATCTGGAAAGAGGACATATATTCAAATAGTACATTGTGTATTAAGGGCGGTTAGCAAGAATTGCCCGAAGCCGAAGGCGAGGGCTTAAATAACACGAGTTCATAATTCTTGTACCGTGGCACACACAATGTTTTCCTCATATTTGTCATGAAAAAAAGTCAATTTTAAGCGAAATAATTCTTAAATACGGTGACATTACAAAAATTCGTCCGCCATATTTAACATTGTTGACAGGTTAGGCATCGAAGGCACAGATCCAAGCGGCCCCGATTGAAAATTTTGTAAAAATATTTTAAACTGCTATTAACCTCTTGAACGCCAGACAGCGAAGGAATTTACCGTGCCCCGGACGCAGGCGATCACGATCATTTAAACGAAATTGAACTTTACGGAGTCGCGCGTTAGTCCCTATTGCAATGGCGAAACTGTCGGCTGTAGCCGTCGTTGGCGTCCTTGGCAAGTATTTCAGATGTCGGCCATAGCCGACGGTGGCGGTCAAAAGGTTAAATACAGATCTCAAGCTCTGCTATTGTACGTAATTCCTGTATTTGTGCAGTAAAGTTTAAAATAAATAAATTCATTAAATATTTCTCAGCGCACCCGCATCCCGAAGTTAGAGGTCAAGTCCTCTTTCTAGCAGGCGACGGCCCAGCTTCGGAGGGAGGACTTACCCTCAGAGAACTAGCATCCCGAAGTCTTGACAACGAAAGGGACGAATAAATACCCGCTCAGCGCCGAGAACCTATCTTATTTACGGGACGCCAAAAAACCACTGGTAAATATCAAATGATATTTCGTACATAAGTTCCGAGAACTCATTAGTACGAGCCGGGGTTTGAACCCGCGACTTCCGGATTGCAAGTCGCACGCTCTTACCGCTAGAGCTTCCTTTTCTTCCTTAGTAATATTTAAAAAGAAACGAAGTATGGTCGATCGCGAGTTACCTGGTTCCTGCCGGCGTGTTCCATGGTCTTCTCGTAGACTATGTCGTTCATCACTTGGAACCGCTTCAGGGCTTTCTTCTCTGTCACACCGATGTACTGCTGCTCCAACGGCACAGGTCTAAAATTCAAAATTCAAAAAATTCAAAAATTTATTCTGCAAGTAGGCCTCAAAGGCTCTTTTACAAGTCAATACAACATTTATACTAACATCATATAGTGACATGAAAAATACATAACAACATTTATAAATACAACAGCCAATACCTGGGTAAACGTTACATTATAATAATCTTAAAATAAATAATTACTACAATACAATAGAGATGTATAGTCTCTATGGTTAAAAACACATTAAATCTGGAGATGTAAAAGGTCCCCAAAGTCAGAGTACTAATACTAATAAGATTTGGAGGTGTAAAGTCTCTCCAAGTGTCAAAATAAAATTTATACTAAATAAATAAACCGCGTCTGGACTGTTAAACTAGCAGTCTCATAAACTAATGCTACAGAATACATAACTAGTATGTACCAAGTCAAATATATTATACAGTATGACAGGGACGTATAGTCTCCACGGTTAATACATTAAGTTTGGAGATGTATAAGGTCCCCACTGTCTGATACAACAATACTGATTATTACTAGCCTTTTTAAATCGATCAAATTACATATACTTATAACATTTATTTATTTATATGAGCCTAGGCTCCCCATGTGTCCCATTGATCAAAAGGCCTGCCTCCTCCCTTTCCACGTATCCCCGGGATACTATCCCGGTCTTGACGTGTCTCCCACCAGTTCCTGTCGAAGGCGTAAATGGGCCCACTGATTATCAGTTCACCGGACGATATCGGACTGTCAGTGATTATCAGTTCGCCGGACGATATCGGACTGTCAGTGATTCGCAAAAGCTGACAACAGCGAATAACTGACAGGCCGATATCATCCGGCGAACTGGTAAGTGGGCCCCTTTACACCTCTTTTATTTGCGTCGGGGGTTAAATACAATATATGGAATCAAAGAGTGGATTTCTTTGGGCGAAATTTCAAGGCGTCAGTAAAAATGTTACTGTTTATTTGTTTATTAGTTAATTAGGATCACCAACAGAAGATACAATTCACATACTATAATTTACATACTAAAAGAGCAGATTTATAATTGATCCCCAACTTAAATTCAGAATAAGAGCTTTAATGTAAATTATCGAAAGGTGAAACTTATTTTTTTCTAAATTAAATTGAACGTGCATCATTGATTCAGAAAAAGCTAGTCGTAGCCGCGATTGCACCCGCGTGAGATTTGATCGATTATTCTTTTTTCTAAATTTAGCACCCTGATTATCATACACCGCACTCGAGCAGGCATTTTGCGGGCACGTCAGTTACTAACGTTTGCAAATAAATCAATAAATTTTCGAGTTGTCAGAATAAGGTATTTGTATCCTGGTATTTAATCATATTGACACGTGACGCTTGTTTTTTTTTTCGTAACTTACGTGCCCGCAAAATGGCTCCTCGAGTGCATTATACATGATTATAAAAAAAAAGCGTGGCCTATATCTACACCTTTTTTTTGAAGTGAAAACTTCTTTAGCGGCGCTGTGCACTCTTTGTGATGGGGAAATAATGTTAAACTCGCGACAGGTCACGTGACCGACAGATTAGAGAGATTGAAAATTCGTAAGACGGACACGTACAACAACACTATCGACAACGAATATCGACAGTCGAAAAATCGAATATCGTTAGTGTTCTGTGTCGACAGAGTAACATCCCTAGTGCGCAGAATGTTCAAGTCAATAAGCAAGATCAAGTGCGGGTAGTTCGAAAAACTCGCGCGGCTAGATGTTGATGTCAACTTTAGCCAGTCTTCTCCGAGACCACGGGGACAACGCCGTCCTCGAAACGTCGGTGGTAAATTTAAAATTTAATACGCGATTAAGTCTCGTTTGTGTTACTTATTGAGGAAGTTGATTTTTCTGAGATAAACTTTTTAATGTTAAATAACTGTAATAGTTCTGAAGTGTTACATTTTTAATGTAATATAAATTGTCATGTTTGTGTACGTTAGCGCAATAAATGAATATTGTATTTTAACACATAAATGATAGTACTTCTATACTGATAATTAAAGCAATTCGTGCAAAATTATTCCCTAAACATTCCAAAATATCAAAAATGCACAACGTTAATATTCATGTTTTCACTTCTGCCGGCACTCCCGGAATGCAACCCGTTGTATTTTTTTTATTAAAATCATTTTAGTATTTTAGCCGTAAAAGGCACAGAAAATACAAAGCTAATACAATATTTTCGAGAGCAAGATGTATCAAATAAAAAAATATACAAAAAGATCGTGGCAGCGGTGGGATTCGAACCCACGCCTCCGAAGAGACTGGTGCCTTAAACCAGCGCCTTAGACCGCTCGGCCACGCTACCGCTGACGTGGCAGACAAAATTAGCTGTCACCCGTTACAACATAGTTCAAGATTGAACGTGACGTAAAATTGAAGTTTACATTGTAATTCTAAATCAAAGATACATTGATTGAGTAAGATGTGTAAAATCTAAGACAATTTCGTGCTTCGAATTTGACAGGTAAACGAGATGGCGCTGTACAGCTCCATACATTTTGCGGTAGCTCTGATTGTCAAAATATGACGTTTGACAATTGAGTGACCGCAAAACATATGGCGCAGTACAGCGCCATCTGTTTTGGATGTCAAACTAAGGGGCACGTTTTTTTCTTAGACTTTACCTTTCTATTACAATCAATTCCCTTTGTTCTGAATTGATCTGCGCGTATGCATGTTCTATCCTTGACTGCATCGGCACTTACCAAGTTACCATCAGGTGAGATTGTGGTCAAATGCTTACCTTTCTCCAATAAAAAAAGCGGCCAAGTGCGAGTCGGACTCGCCCATGAAGGGTTCCGCATAATTTAAGACGTATTAAAAAAACTACTTACTAGATCTCGTTCAAACCAATTTTCGGTGGAAGTTTGCATGTACATCATATTTTTTTTTAAGTTTTAACATTCTGTTATTTTAGGAATTACAGGGGGAGGGGGAGGGACACACATTTTACCACTTTGGAAGTGTCTCTCGGCAAACTATTCAGTTAAAAAAAAAATTATATTAGAAACCTCAATATCATTTTTGAAGACCTATCCATAAATACCCCACACGTATGGGTTTGATAAAAAAAATTTTTTGTTTCAGTTCTAAGTATGGGGAACCCCCAAAATTTATTGTTTTTTTTTTCTATTTTTGTGTGAAAATCTTAATGCGGTCCATAGAATACATCTACTTACCAAGTTTGAACAGTATAGTTCTTATAGTTTCGGAAAAAAGTGGCTGCAACGTAAACGGACAGACGGCCGGACATGACGAATCCATAAGGGTTCCGTTTTTTGCCATTTGGCTACGGAACCCTAAAAAGGCAATATATTCACCTGAAAGAATTGTCGAAGTGGAACAACCCACAATCCTTCGATTCAGGATCGCGATCCACTCTGAGGAAATCGGCCACGTCCTCGGTGTTCGGCAAGGTGGCTGAGAGACCCACTAATCGGACCTAGAAAAATATAAATAAATAAATATTATAGGAAATTATTACACAATTTGACTAAGTCCCACAGTAAGCTCAATAAGGCTTGTGTTGAGGGTACTTAGACAACGATATATATATTATATAAATATTTATAAATACTTAAATACGTAGAAAACACCCATGACTTAGGAACAGATATCCATGCTCATCACACGAATAAATGCCCTTACCAGGATTTGAACCCGGGACCATCGGCTTCATATGCAGGGTCACTACCCACTAGGCCAGACCGGCCGTCAAACGACACACAAACATAAAACAAATACAAATATAAAACACATTTATTTATTATTTGTGATTCGTGCACCTTCTCTCTTTTATTTATTTATTATTAAATCAACACTAACTGGTAGCATAGAGAATTCGAAAAAGAGGCGGATTGACAAAGAAAACTTTGTAAGCACAGTAAATTTACTGCCATCTTTCGACACATGATTAAAAATTTCAGAACGCCATATTTGACTTTGATCTCATTCTTTCACTGATATGTGTTAAATTTGTTCAATATAAAAAAAAAATACCTCTTCCTGGGTCTGCTCGACCGTCCTCAAGGTCCTGGCGACCAGCGCCTCCAACACCGGTCCTCGCTCGTCATGAAGTAGATGAACTTCATCAATGATGATCAGCCGCACCAGATTCGTGAAGGATCGCTCGCCACCTGAAGAAAACTCGTGGTATTACGCATATGAGTTTGCAATGGGGATGGCCGATAATAGTAGTTTATGTGACTGTTACATAATGAAAGGCATTAAAATACGAGTGTAAGTTTATGAAACAAATGAAATGAGTTATCATGCCTATATCAATGCCAATTTATGTACAGTTACATACACTGCTTTATCTACATTAATATATATATAACAAAACAAAGTAATTTTATACTTAAAAACTAATTAAACGTCAAAATGGCGGAAATGCCAAGTTTTTCGCGCATGTCACGCATCCGTTGTTTTTTTTTATTCAGAGACAAACTTAGTAGAAGCGCTGGTGGCCTAGCGGTAAGAGCGTGCGACTTGCAATCCGGAGGTCGCGGGTTCAGACCCCGGCTCGTACCAATGAGTTTTTCGGAAATTATGTACGAAATGACATTTGATATTTAACAGTCGCTTTTCGGTGAAGGAAAACATCGTGAGGAAACCGGACCAATCCCAACAAGGCCTAGTTTACCCTCTAGGTTGGAAGGTCAGATGGCATTAGCTTTCGTAAAAATGAGTGCCGACGCCAAATCTTGGGATTAGTTGTCAAGCGGATCACAGGCTCCCATTAGCCGTCGCAAACGCGAGGAAGAAGAAAGAGACAAACTAAAGTCGGGGCCTACTGCCATATCGTTAGATGACATAACACGCTAACACATGCGAAATTTGTCAAAATTGTTTGCAATTGACACTTCATTTCGAATAAAACGTCATCTCGACTGAGGCCAAATATACAGTGTGGCCGTAGCCATTGGACAAATGTACACATGCATTAGGGTATTTAGAACCAGTGTACAAAGTATCATAACAACCGGTGTAGCGGTTTCGAAGAAATTAACAAATTACCATTTTTTACTTTGGAGCAGCCTGTATGTGTTAGTAGCTCCTAAGGTAATATCTTCAAAGAATAGTATGGAACCTTCTTCGACCTTTTTGATTATCTTTTTTATTTATGACACTAATGAGCTTCTGACTTTTGAAAAATGTCATCATTATCAAATATTTCGAACAAATTGCCAAAAACACTGCCAAAGATTAACACAGAGTGTTTTTTTTGTTGTCGATTATTGCAAATAACTTTAGATCGAAAAAAATATTTTTTTATCTTTTGTTCTAATTAAAAAATATTAACGTCAGAGCATTCCTGAGAAGTAACCCTACGTGGGATTTCAGGGTTTGTCCAATGGCCAAGGACACCCTGTATAAAAATTTGTTTCTCAGAGATATTCTAAATTTAAATGTAATTAAGCTATCGTTTATCGATAAAGTTAAAATTACGATGCACCCGATTGGTTTGTTAATATAGGTCGTTAGTTTATCGTTTCTGAAATTATAGGGCGGTTATGATATAGATGTAGATAAAAGTTAATTATTGTTTCCATACCATAGGAAAGAGAGATAAGATGAATCGTTCCTAAGCGTGTAGGAAGGCCATTTACAGCCAGATCGCGGTTACCTTCCAAATTGGGAGCCTGTGAACTGTAGGGGGCAGCACAGAAGCTCCCTTAGTATTTCTTGAGTCTACTTTCAATTAACGATTTGGGTAAAAATATCGTTATTTATGGAATGGGGAGTTAATTATAATGGAAAGTATACAACATATCCATTTAAAACCAAAATTTAACTTGATTATGGTAAAAAAAGAGAAAAAATCGTACTTAGAAAGTACAGTGCTCTAGAGCAGAAACATATCACTTTCTGCACACTTTTTACAACAACGAGTCACTTTCAGAGCATGACAAATAAAAAATACTATACCATTTGGCCATCAAAAAAATATAGACACTACAAAAAAATCGTGGCAGCGGTGGGATTCGAACCCACGCCTCCGAAGAGACTGGTGCCTTAAACCAGCGCCTTAGACCGCTCGGCCACGCTACCGTTGACGCGGAGGACGAAATTAGGTGTCGCTCGTTACGACAATGTAATTTTAAATTATAACATGCACTATTATTATTATTTTCGTACAAAACAATAATTTAGTTTACTATTATTTCAATGAATTTATCACGTTACATAACTATACTTTAATAATAAAAGAGTATAAGTGCAGTAATAATGCCAGTGCCACTATATATATCGTGTCATTCACGAAGACGCGTACCTTGACTCGCATTCTCATGTTATTAGAGGCTACATTTGACAAAGCTGCGCGTCATCGTGAATGACACGAACTATAATATGATTCGTTGTTCAAGCGTGCTTGGCTGACGACTGCTCTATTAAGAGCGATTCCTAGCTGAGCAACTTTTCAAATCTCGGATGTTTGAAGTTATGTTTCTGTCTGCGCTGCGGTGGGCGGAAGTGCGTGCGTGCGATAAAGACAACTGCAGCTCGGACTAAAATTCCCACGCAAAAAACAAAAAAATCGAGGTTTTGCTCTCGAGTGTTTGCTCTTCCAAAACGCAACCAATCATTATGAAATTTTGGAAACTGCAGAGGAAGAAATAATCTATGCCGCTGTTTTGGTTTATAATATATAGTACCTGGGCGACCGAGCTTTGCTCGGTTATAACTATTTATTGTAATATGGTGGTGATAATCTTAACTACATTTTTTTACTAAATTAAACTTGTCTAAAACAATAAAAATTAAAAAATTATATATAAACTTGAACGTATAAAAAAAACAAAAGTTAATCGCCGGGCGAGATTCGAACCCGTAACACTCGTTTAGCAGCCCGTTTACCCGCTGGACCAGACGGACAGTGGCCGGCAACACGAAATTAGCGACCATATTCTGCGTCGAAAGAAAAACGCATGAAAACTCGAAAACACGCGTTTTCCCAAACATAAGACTAATCTAGATAGATTGTATACCCCCAAAAACCCCCATATACCAAATTTCAGCGAAATCGTTAGAGCCGTTTCCGAGATCACAGAAATATATATATATATACAAGAATTGCTCGTTTAAAGGTATAAGATATATTTAATGCACCTTTTTTGTAGCCAATAGGGTATTTATTATATATACAAGAATTGCTCGTTTAAAGGTATAAGATATATTTAATGCAACTTTTTTGTAGCCAATAGGGTATTTATTATATATACAAGAATTGCTCGTTTAAAGGTATAAGATATATTTAATGCAACTTTTTTGTAGCCAATAGGGTATTTATTATATATACAAGAATTGCTCGTTTAAAGGTATAAGATATATTTAATGCAACTTTTTTGTAGCCAATAGGGTATTTGACTGTATTTAAAATAAATTATTTTACATCGTGCACGTGCACGAAAGAAAAGAAAGCACTACAACATTAATAGAGAAACGTAGACAGAAGTTATTTTTAGACACTATTTATATTTTATAATTCGTATAAAACTATAAAGAGTAGGTAGCTTGACCGTGACGTCGTTTGCTAGTGTTTCATATAAATTCCATAGTGACAAATTGTTTAGAGAGTTCGGAAAAAGAAACTGATTTGACTATTAGTCAAATACCCTATTCAATTAAGCCGTTTTTGCTATTCTCGAGGCGCTGTTAGTTTTTTCAAAATAAAATAATCCAAAAAAGCAAATCCAAAAAAAACAAATAGCAATATTGCTATATTGATGATATTGATATTATTTGAAAAAATCATTGCTCTATGCTTCAAAATTAAATCAACCTTATCGACAACTGAAAATGTGGTAACTTTTAGTTGACAACTTCACAATTGTTGACATGACAGAAAGTGTTAAACATCTTGTCACTTAAATGCACATGATGATATTGATTATTTTTAGATAAAATTTGATTTTATAATTTATTTATTTTGTTCGGTAAATGAAAATCGGACAAGTGTGAGACGGACTCGCCCACCGAGGGCTCCGTACTTTTTAGTATTTGTTGTTATAGCGGCAACAGAAATACATCATCTGTGAAAATTTTAACTGTCTAGCTATCACGGTTCATAAGATACAGCCTGGTGACAGTCGGACAGACAGCGGAGTGTTAGTAAGTTGTCTTAATTTCTATTTAAAGTTTATTGTTTGAGCGTAAAGTACCATCTCATCAACTATCGGTAGCTAATTAATAGAATTCGGCGTTACTTTGCGGAAATCCATGCTAATTAAAGCAAGAAAAATATTACTTTGCTAATCCGCGAGAAAATAACGTGTTAGTCAATCAGTGCTGACCCGTTATACTCACTTGCGTATTTTTACATGCAGTTAATGTTAACCACCAAAAGTACAAAGCTCGACACGTGTTTCGCCTCTACGAGGCATCCTCAGGAGATGCTGGAGATGTTGACGGTCTGACACCAGACAACTGAAACTGACTACTGAGTGTTTCAGTTGTCGGGTGTTTTTTTTTTTCTTGCTTTAATTATCGGTAGCTAATTTGTTAGCATCTTATATTAAAACATGAATGATATGCGTTGACTCAGGTAGAAATCAAAACTAACCTTTTCTAGTAATGATGTCCCACTTCTCCGGCGTGCAGACGATAAGCTGAGTGGCTTCGATCTGTTCCCTGGTCAGCTGGTGATCTCCGGTTAACTCTGATACCTTCATGTTGTAAGCCGCTAGACGCTTACTGAAGTTACCCACCTGTAAGGAAGTACTGAGTGTAATAATATCATCAGAAAATATCAATGTATATAGAACATTACTATATGGGCCGGGAAACGAAGGGTTGCAAGCTAAAGCTAAAAGAATAAGGGGTCATCCATTAATTACGTCACATGAATTTCTAGGTTTTTTGACCCCTCCCCCCCTACTTGTGATGGTATGACATGACATTTTTGGCAATTTTGTTTTCAAATAAATTGGCAAATCGAATTAGGTATTAGTAAAAATTTATCAAAATATTTTTGATTAAAAAAAAATGAGTAATTGTAACCCAAAACTTTAGTTTTTTTTAATACCACGTCGGTGGCAAACAAGCATACGGCCCGCCTGATGGTAAGCAGTCACCGTAGCCTATGGACGCCCGCAACACCAGAGGTATTACATTACATTTGCATTACATGCGCGTTGCCGACCCTTTAAAAACCTGTGTTTTAGTGTTGGCGCGCCGCTAATAATGGCGTAAGCGCCGACCTGAAAGGTACCTTTGATTTGGATTGTCACATTTGTTCACGTCAGTATAGTATAATTGTGACTCACCATCTCCTGCACTAGAGAGCGCATGGGCGCCACGTAGATCATCTTGAAGTCGGCCGCGTTGACGGTGCCGTCGTCGTTGACGTGCTTGCCGACCTCGCGCAGGATGCACAGCAGCGCCACGTTGGTCTTGTGAGAGTGACTCACCATCTCCTGCACTAGAGAGCGCATGGGCGCCACGTAGATCATCTTGAAGTCGGCCGCGTTGACGGTGCCGTCGTCGTTGACGTGCTTGCCGACCTCGCGCAGGATGCACAGCAGCGCCACGTTGGTCTTGTGAGAGTGACTCACCATCTCCTGCACTAGAGAGCGCATGGGCGCCACGTAGATCATCTTGAAGTCGGCCGCGTTGACGGTGCCGTCGTCGTTGGCGTGCTTGCCGACCTCGCGCAGGATGCACAGCAGCGCCACGTTGGTCTTGTGAGAGTGACTCACCATCTCCTGCACTAGAGAGCGCATGGGCGCCACGTAGATCATCTTGAAGTCGGCCGCGTTGACGGTGCCGTCGTCGTTGGCGTGCTTGCCGACCTCGCGCAGGATGCACAGCAGCGCCACGTTGGTCTTGTGAGAGTGACTCACCATCTCCTGCACTAGAGAGCGCATGGGCGCCACGTAGATCATCTTGAAGTCGGCCGCGTTGACGGTGCCGTCGTCGTTGACGTGCTTGCCGACCTCGCGCAGGATGCACAGCAGCGCCACGTTGGTCTTGTGAGAGTGACTCACCATCTCCTGCACTAGAGAGCGCATGGGCGCCACGTAGATCATCTTGAAGTCGGCCGCGTTGACGGTGCCGTCGTCGTTGACGTGCTTGCCGACCTCGCGCAGGATGCACAGCAGCGCCACGTTGGTCTTGTGAGAGTGACTCACCATCTCCTGCACTAGAGAGCGCATGGGCGCCACGTAGATCATCTTGAAGTCGGCCGCGTTGACGGTGCCGTCGTCGTTGACGTGCTTGCCGACCTCGCGCAGGATGCACAGCAGCGCCACGTTGGTCTTGTGAGAGTGACTCACCATCTCCTGCACTAGAGAGCGCATGGGCGCCACGTAGATCATCTTGAAGTCGGCCGCGTTGACGGTGCCGTCGTCGTTGACGTGCTTGCCGACCTCGCGCAGGATGCACAGCAGCGCCACGTTGGTCTTGTGAGAGTGACTCACCATCTCCTGCACTAGAGAGCGCATGGGCGCCACGTAGATCATCTTGAAGTCGGCCGCGTTGACGGTGCCGTCGTCGTTGACGTGCTTGCCGACCTCGCGCAGGATGCACAGCAGCGCCACGTTGGTCTTGTGAGAGTGACTCACCATCTCCTGCACTAGAGAGCGCATGGGCGCCACGTAGATCATCTTGAAGTCGGCCGCGTTGACGGTGCCGTCGTCGTTGACGTGCTTGCCGACCTCGCGCAGGATGCACAGCAGCGCCACGTTGGTCTTGTGAGAGTGACTCACCATCTCCTGCACTAGAGAGCGCATGGGCGCCACGTAGATCATCTTGAAGTCGGCCGCGTTGACGGTGCCGTCGTCGTTGACGTGCTTGCCGACCTCGCGCAGGATGCACAGCAGCGCCACGTTGGTCTTGTGAGAGTGACTCACCATCTCCTGCACTAGAGAGCGCATGGGCGCCACGTAGATCATCTTGAAGTCGGCCGCGTTGACGGTGCCGTCGTCGTTGACGTGCTTGCCGACCTCGCGCAGGATGCACAGCAGCGCCACGTTGGTCTTGTGAGAGTGACTCACCATCTCCTGCACTAGAGAGCGCATGGGCGCCACGTAGATCATCTTGAAGTCGGCCGCGTTGACGGTGCCGTCGTCGTTGACGTGCTTGCCGACCTCGCGCAGGATGCACAGCAGCGCCACGTTGGTCTTGTGAGAGTGACTCACCATCTCCTGCACTAGAGAGCGCATGGGCGCCACGTAGATCATCTTGAAGTCGGCCGCGTTGACGGTGCCGTCGTCGTTGACGTGCTTGCCGACCTCGCGCAGGATGCACAGCAGCGCCACGTTGGTCTTGTGAGAGTGACTCACCATCTCCTGCACTAGAGAGCGCATGGGCGCCACGTAGATCATCTTGAAGTCGGCCGCGTTGACGGTGCCGTCGTCGTTGACGTGCTTGCCGACCTCGCGCAGGATGCACAGCAGCGCCACGTTGGTCTTGTGAGAGTGACTCACCATCTCCTGCACTAGAGAGCGCATGGGCGCCACGTAGATCATCTTGAAGTCGGCCGCGTTGACGGTGCCGTCGTCGTTGACGTGCTTGCCGACCTCGCGCAGGATGCACAGCAGCGCCACGTTGGTCTTGTGAGAGTGACTCACCATCTCCTGCACTAGAGAGCGCATGGGCGCCACGTAGATCATCTTGAAGTCGGCCGCGTTGACGGTGCCGTCGTCGTTGACGTGCTTGCCGACCTCGCGCAGGATGCACAGCAGCGCCACGTTGGTCTTGTGAGAGTGACTCACCATCTCCTGCACTAGAGAGCGCATGGGCGCCACGTAGATCATCTTGAAGTCGGCCGCGTTGACGGTGCCGTCGTCGTTGACGTGCTTGCCGACCTCGCGCAGGATGCACAGCAGCGCCACGTTGGTCTTGTGAGAGTGACTCACCATCTCCTGCACTAGAGAGCGCATGGGCGCCACGTAGATCATCTTGAAGTCGGCCGCGTTGACGGTGCCGTCGTCGTTGACGTGCTTGCCGACCTCGCGCAGGATGCACAGCAGCGCCACGTTGGTCTTGTGAGAGTGACTCACCATCTCCTGCACTAGAGAGCGCATGGGCGCCACGTAGATCATCTTGAAGTCGGCCGCGTTGACGGTGCCGTCGTCGTTGACGTGCTTGCCGACCTCGCGCAGGATGCACAGCAGCGCCACGTTGGTCTTGTGAGAGTGACTCACCATCTCCTGCACTAGAGAGCGCATGGGCGCCACGTAGATCATCTTGAAGTCGGCCGCGTTGACGGTGCCGTCGTCGTTGACGTGCTTGCCGACCTCGCGCAGGATGCACAGCAGCGCCACGTTGGTCTTGTGAGAGTGACTCACCATCTCCTGCACTAGAGAGCGCATGGGCGCCACGTAGATCATCTTGAAGTCGGCCGCGTTGACGGTGCCGTCGTCGTTGACGTGCTTGCCGACCTCGCGCAGGATGCACAGCAGCGCCACGTTGGTCTTGTGAGAGTGACTCACCATCTCCTGCACTAGAGAGCGCATGGGCGCCACGTAGATCATCTTGAAGTCGGCCGCGTTGACGGTGCCGTCGTCGTTGACGTGCTTGCCGACCTCGCGCAGGATGCACAGCAGCGCCACGTTGGTCTTGTGAGAGTGACTCACCATCTCCTGCACTAGAGAGCGCATGGGCGCCACGTAGATCATCTTGAAGTCGGCCGCGTTGACGGTGCCGTCGTCGTTGACGTGCTTGCCGACCTCGCGCAGGATGCACAGCAGCGCCACGTTGGTCTTGTGAGAGTGACTCACCATCTCCTGCACTAGAGAGCGCATGGGCGCCACGTAGATCATCTTGAAGTCGGCCGCGTTGACGGTGCCGTCGTCGTTGACGTGCTTGCCGACCTCGCGCAGGATGCACAGCAGCGCCACGTTGGTCTTGTGAGAGTGACTCACCATCTCCTGCACTAGAGAGCGCATGGGCGCCACGTAGATCATCTTGAAGTCGGCCGCGTTGACGGTGCCGTCGTCGTTGACGTGCTTGCCGACCTCGCGCAGGATGCACAGCAGCGCCACGTTGGTCTTGTGAGAGTGACTCACCATCTCCTGCACTAGAGAGCGCATGGGCGCCACGTAGATCATCTTGAAGTCGGCCGCGTTGACGGTGCCGTCGTCGTTGGCGTGCTTGCCGACCTCGCGCAGGATGCACAGCAGCGCCACGTTGGTCTTGTGAGAGTGACTCACCATCTCCTGCACTAGAGAGCGCATGGGCGCCACGTAGATCATCTTGAAGTCGGCCGCGTTGACGGTGCCGTCGTCGTTGACGTGCTTGCCGACCTCGCGCAGGATGCACAGCAGCGCCACGTTGGTCTTGTGAGAGTGACTCACCATCTCCTGCACTAGAGAGCGCATGGGCGCCACGTAGATCATCTTGAAGTCGGCCGCGTTGACGGTGCCGTCGTCGTTGACGTGCTTGCCGACCTCGCGCAGGATGCACAGCAGCGCCACGTTGGTCTTGCCGGCGCCCGTCGGCGCGCACACGAGCAGGTTCACGTTGGAGTTCAGCGCTTTGTCGGATATACGGCTCTGTACAAATAAAAAAATAGTTTTTTGTACAACAAGAGAGCAAAGTTTGATATTTCTTCGAGTGCTTATTTTGAGTCACGTTCAAGCGAAAGATTCTATAGAATCAAATTTAGAATCTTGAACGTAGTAAGGGACTCAAAAGCTTACGAAATGTAAATAACTTTGATCTCGTGTAGTACACAAGACTTTTCACATTTGATATTCGAATATAAAGGTCACTTGAATGTCATTTTATCTCACTCGGTCTCGGAACAAAAATAAATCTTAATTTAGGTAAACAAAGCAAAAGTATTCGTGGCCCGGCCGGTCGGCGACACCTTCTCGTAACTCATGAGGCCCTGGTACTTGCTACTTGCTAAATTAAATGTTTGGACAGTTTTTTCTCGATTTTGGCCACCGTAGCCTACGGATACTAACAAGCATCGCTAAGCGGTCTTCGTAGTCTATGGGTGTTGCTATATTACGGGTGTCACATGCGTGTTTCTGACTTATGGAATAATTGTTTTTACTATGCAACCAAATACATATTTTGTAAGTAGTAGTTGGCAGCAATGCACTTAGTTTAAAACTGTATTAGTTTTGATTTTGTTAGGTTGGTAGCCATTAATCGCAGTAACGTTATAGCGATTTAAAGCACAAGTGCTGTTATGAGGAATATACAATATAGATTTTTCTTGAAACCTTGAAATGTATGGTTTTAATGCATAAATGACAGATAACAGTAGAGGAGTAGGAAATAGTACATTACGATACAAGTGCGAAAAATAGGAAATTCGAAACGAGTGGCGATAAATTAAAACACGACCGAAGGGAGTGTCTTAAATCGACACGAGTTGCGAATTATCTATTCGCACATGTATCGTACAACGTTTTACAGTACATATGGCCCTTTAAATGTTCGACACAGTAACGTAATATGCTAATTTTCGCACTAGTGCGCTAAAGTAGCACCATATGTACTGTAAATACTATAAAACATCTTGATTAGCCTCAAATGCCTTAATGGCACAAAACATTACCAAAATACTGACTCACCTGTATTCTATTTAAGGTTTTGAACCCCTCAAACGCTGGTTGCACATATTTAGGGAGACTCTCGACCGGCAACAGAGTCTCCCCTTTATCGAAAGCTTTCGGCTTCAGGGCTGGCACGTGAACTTCTTCGTAACCTGGTGAAAATACAAAAATGTTTATTAAACTTTAAATAAATAAATAAAATAAATATTATAGGGACATTCTTACACAAATTGACTAAGTCCCACGGTAAGCTCAAGAAGGCTTGTGTTGTGGGTACTCAGACAACAATATATATAATATACAAATACTTAAATACTTACTTTTTTTTTTAATACACAGAACACCCATGACTCAGAAACAAATATCTATGCTCATCACAAAAATAAATGCCCTTACCGGGATTCGAACCCAGGACCATCGGCTTCAAAGGCAAGGTCCCCATTAGGCTGGACCGCTCGTCAAATGAAAGAAGATATTTAAAAGTGGAATGGATGAGGTCTTGGTGGCTCAGTTGGCAGAGCGCTGGAGTATCGATCTAGAGGCCGTGAGTTGCAAGTCTCTCCCAAGGCAGTAATTTTTCCACTTTTAAATTTATTCTAACCTAAATAGAATCGTTCACAGAGGTTTCTGCTTGTTAATTTTTTTTTTATGAAAGATTTCTTTTAATAGTACGTCGGTGGCAAACAAGCATACGGTACGCTTGCAACTTCAGAGGAGTTACATGCGCGTTGCCGACCCTAAAATGTATTTAAAAAATCTGAACAAAAAAGTTACATTGAGATTTTACATTAAGCGGGTGCCCCGTAGAAAAATATAAATTCGACAAAATAAGGTCCCTAGTGTGTATATATTATGTATCTATTACATTTTCTCTGCTTCATGAATGACCCAGGAGGTAGCTGAAAGCTCTTATTGGCCATGAAGTGAGCTCCAGCGGCGAACATCAGCTCTTCTGCCTGTTACCAACCGGATCACTGCCTTGTCATGTGGCTATGATGATACATTACAGTTTACCTTTCCTCTGCTTCCTGAATGACGCAAGAGGTAGCTGATACATCTTACTGGTCATCTAGTGAGCTCCAGCGGCGAGCACCAGCCCTTCAATTTGCAAAATCTGCCTGATATCAATCTGACAACTGTCATGGCTATGATGATATACATAATTTACCTTTTCTCTGTTTCCTGAATGACCCAGGTGGTAGCTGACACCTCTTATTGGCCATGAAGTGGGCTCCAGCGGCGAACACCAGCTCTTCTAGTTGCAGCATCTGCCTGTTGCCGGCGGCTTGGCCGCTGCCTGCTGCTTCTGCTTTATGGCGCTTGCGGGGCGCTTCCGATTGTTGGGCGCTCTGTAATAAATACAAAATTTAGTTAAATGGATAGAAAATGAGCCTGCATCATAAAAAAGTATAATTTAAAAAAATATATTGTGATTATAAAAAAAATACATGGCTCCGAAGTATCAAAAAAATATTTTTTTTTTGCCTTCCAAAAACAGAATAGAATATGGTACCATTCGATTCCTTACAATTTATTGAAAAATAAATTGTATGACAACTATACGCATAAACGCAATATTTCAGGGGCAAAATGGCAATTTCCTTGATCTTCCATACATTTAGGACAGAGTTGTGTAATGTGACGTCACATTACATTATCATTTCGTTAGAGGCGTTTCGATCGTCGAGTGCGAGCGTCAGACTTTAACTCTCATTTCTGACCTTTGTGTTACTTAAATGCCATGAGTCCTATATAGACATTTGATCCTCAGGAAAATCAAGATAGATTAACATTATTTACAAAAAACTGTCAAGTAGCCAATTATTATATGCTTAAGACAACCGGTCTGGCCTAGTGGGTAGTGACCCTGCCTATGAAACCGATGGTCCCGGGTTCAAATCCTGGTAAGGACATTTATTGAGGCTGAGTCATAGGTGTTTTCTATGTATTTAAGTATTTATATATTATATCGTTGTCTAAGTACCCTCAACACAAGCCTTATTGAGCTTACTGTGGGACTTGGTCAATTTGTGTAATAATGTCCTATAATATTTATTTATTTATTTAATCTGCATGGCAGAGGAACAAGCAAAATAGTTATTTTTGTTTTTATAATATTAGAATATAAATGATATGGATGAACAAGGATGGTGGGACTCGTTGTTCAAAGGGTTAGGACGAAAGTGGAGGACCGGCGCGAAACCGCCTTTTCATACAAACGTAGTCCTCATTTTCCTCTCCGGATATTAACATTATTAGCCGGGTCCACACAGAGCGAGCATACGCGCGAGGCAATTTCCTCACGCACAAACCGGCCAGTGTAGATGTGCCTCGCCCGAGGCGGCGCGTGCGTTTTCCTCGCCCGAGCGCGCCGCCTTTGATAATATTTTGACACAATTTGTTGCATATTATTCATATTAACCACAGCTATGGACTACGTAGGGGACATTTTAATTTTGTAATTATTAGGTCATTACCTATGAAATCGGCGTTTTGTATGGAGAACTTTAACGAAATTCGATTTTTCATACAATGAAATTTGCGGATTATTTTGTGATGGCATTTTCAAACCAAACAAATTTTTGCCAGTAATCTGAGACATTTTTAAGGCACATTTTCTATCTCATAATTTTTTTAAATCTGTCCCGTCAGAAAAATATAAGTGTTTTAAATACTCAAAAGAGCTGTTTTCAGGACGGTATTCTGAATACATAAAACAATAAAAGTAGCAAATAATTGTATGTAAAATCGTTGTTATGTAGCGCACAAATGAAATGAAAAAATACTTCGAAGTCACTATTAAAATAAATAAACTATGACATGACTAATACTTATGAACAAAAACGCCAATTTCATAGGTAATGACCCAATATTATAAGAATTAGGAGCATTTAATTTTTTTTTATGCAGACTGTTTTTCGCTAATCATGACAACAATCAAATAAATCTAAAACAGTCAAAGGTAGGGGCATAGCTATTGTTAATATACATCAAATTATATAAATAATTTTCCATAATGTCAATATCCAGCAAGGAAAGTGACTCAATATTCGCTAAAAAACTTAAATGTTTACTTCTAGACCGAGCATGTTATTCTGTCGATGATTTTATGAAAGAGATAATTTAAAAAAACTGTGATAACTATTGCACAATTATTATTAAATTTCAGGTATAGGTAAAAAACTTAAGTAAGTCACCTGTTATATGTAGTTGTGACGTGTTCAAATAGACATTTGTTTTGTTTGTGTGTGTCTTTTAAACATGTATTGTCTATTCGAACACGTCACAACTACATACAACAGGTGACTTACTTAAGTTTTTTACCTATACCGTAAACTTTCACCTGTTAATTTTTATCTAGAATTATGTATAACTAGCATAATTTCAAATGTACCTGTGTGACCTGTAAAACTTTTTTTACCAACAAAAAAACTGATCTGAACTGGGACCACGTTTGTATGGAGAAATAGCCGTCTTCTTTCCTCTTAATAAGTTGACTCAATACGTTACCTCATCATCTCCTTTCCCCGTTTCCAGCTGAGCCAATATCTTCATAAGATGCGGCTGCCGGCTCATTTCATCGCGGAGTGCTTGCCTTTCGCTCTCGGACTGAGCGGAGGCGAGCTTCGTGCAGTACAACACTGTAATTAAAATAATGTCATGATTTACAGATAGCATTACAGATAGATTACAGATCTGACAAAGTATCAAACGGGAGGCGATTTTTTTTTACGTGTTTCGGTGGCTGCCATTCCTCAACCCACCAACGGAGCGGCAGCTGACGCCCACGAGGGTTCATCATACATAGCCGTTAACCACTATACGAGTTACCCGGGAGGCGATTGGCCATGGATATCTGTTCCTGTCTCGCGGTCTGTTTTTTTTAAATGGAGGATAGGCAGGCGTTTGACCACGATCACACCTGATGGTAAGTGATGATGCGGTTTACGGTGGAGCACGCTAACTATGAGATACGATATAATATCGATGCGAAAGAAGTGCCAAAAATATGTATACACGACTTCATTGCCCATATAATAAGGCAGTGTATACATATTTTTGGCACTTTTTTCGTATCGATATTTTCAGACGTGACTGTACTCATGATGATTGGTTTCTGATTAACTAAAAAAAAATCTGAAAGGCACTTCGACTCACCGGTGTATCTGTACTTGGTCAGTATCTTGACGAACTCGAAGCAGTCGTAGCCGAGCATCAACACTAGTCTATTTTCCAAATCCCTGTCGTCAGCAGCGTCATCTAGCGCCTGAAACCAAAACAATATAGCTGAGGAACCGGCGATGCTAAATGTGTACTTACTCGAGCGTCGTACATAGATAAAGCCCGACCAGAAATATATGATCATTGTCAGGAGGGCGCTGTTATATGTATTCGGTGACAGTTCAGTTCAGTATGAAAAATTTAGTTCCAATGAAATTGGCGCGTGATCATATATTACTAGTCAAGCTTTACGACACTCGTAACTAGAATAGATTACTATAGACAAAGAGAATTTGAAATAGAGGTGGATTGTCAAAGAAAATATTGTAGCCACAGTAAATTTACTGCCATCTTAAACATGATTAAAACTTTTAGAAAGCCATTTGACTTTGATCCTTATTCTTTCACTGATATGTGTTATTTTTGATAAATATAAAAAGTGGCGCCATCTAATAGATCAAAGCCCAAAGGTATGGCGGCATCGTTTTGAGCGATGGCGCAAAAACCTTTGGCCTACGCCCGGTAAGATGGCGCCACTTTTTGATATTTAACAAATTTAACACATATCAGTGAAAGAGTAAGGATCAAAGTCAAATGGTGTTCTTAAAGTTTTAATCATTTGTTGAAAGATGGCAGTAAATTTACTGTCTAAAAAAAATTCTTTGACAATCCACCTCTATTTCAAATTCTCTTTTTTTTTTCTTTTTTTTTTTTATACCACGACGGTGGCAAGCAAGCATACGGCCCGCCTGATGGTAAGCAGTCACCGTAGCCTATGGACGCCTGCAACTACAGAGGTGTTACATGCGCGTTGCCGACCCTAAATGCGCGTTGCCGACCCTAAATGCTAAAAAAATCTCTTTGCTATAAATAACTGCAACACTTATGCTACCCTTCAGATTTTTTTTATACTACGTCGGTGGCAAACATACGGCCCGCCTGGTGGTAAGCAGTCTCCGTAGCCTATGGACGCCTGCAATTATTCATATCCCACCTTAAGTACTTCGCTGGACTTGGCCTGCGACAGCATAGCATCAGGGAAATGCCTGGAGAGCCGTCTCTGTAGCCAATAGGCGTCGATATCCATTGGATGGATGACTGTATCGCGTCGTTTGTGGGACTGCTCCTCTGAAAGCTAAAACATACAGGATTAAACTCCTAATGCTCAAAACAGGTTATTTTTATAATATAATACCAACGTTGTATCTGTGTTTAAGTATAGGGAGCGTGCATGAACTGTAGGAGGCAGCACAGGAGCCGTCAGATTTTTGGCGCGAGGCGTAAATGTGATGTTTATTGTTCCGATGTAGCCCACAAGATGGCGGAACCTACTATGCACAAGAAAACACGTGACGTGTAAATGTACATGTTTATGGTTCCGATTCAGACCACAAGATGGCAGACCCTCCAACGCGCACGGTCCCTATAGGAACCCTATAGGAAAGATTTTCACAGTGTAGATCACATTTAAAGATTTTTTCTGGAATTCGCCTATTAAAAAAAACATCTTCGTATTGTAACTTAGTGCAAAACGACTTTTTGATGGTGATGATGCCATTATGGGGCGTAGTCTAAATATCCTTATTGATAGATGTCAAAAATTGACAAGTAACACTTCGCAAAAACTAGGTATTACAAAAAAAGTAAACATTCATTTTTAGTACAATAACCTTTACTTTTTATGTACAAATCCGATCAAAAATTCGAAAGACAAAAACGAATAGATTAATCAGTGCATAATAGTCTTATAATATTAATTTATATGATTGAAACTATGGAAGGTGGAGGTAAGGTTCCGTCTTCAAAAAAGAGCCGTGCGGTGCGTGGCACAGGTTAGCCAGGATACCTCCGCGAAAGCGTATTTTAGAGAACTAGGTATATTGACTTTGCCGTCAGTAGTGATACAACAAGTCGCTATTTACGTGTATACCAACCTGACTCTATATAAAAAACGCGCCGACTCTGCCCGCAAGCTGCGTAACCCTAAACAACTTGTCCAAGTAAAACGTAGACTTGCAAGGTCTAATAAGGTGACCCACATAATGGGTCCAACTGTTTACAACAGGTTACCGGAGACAGTCACCTCGTCACCGTCGCTGCAATGTTTTAAGGCTAGACTGAAGGCTTGGCTTCTCGAACACACATTCTACAGTTATGACGAATTTTTGTATGTTGAGCTTTAGTTAGTTATTAGTTGTTGGTCTTTTACGAATGTACACTTATATACGAATTATTATTATTATTTCTTATTATGACATGTAATATTATAAATATTGTGAATAAATAATATGAATATGAATATAAGGAATGGAATTTCCATGTACCAAAAAGTGTCATCAAAAAACCATAAATAGGTGGCGCTACAATACCTAGAATACTGAAAAAAAATCTAATCATAGACATCGCACTTCACTCCGTCAATAACGCCTAGGTTCTTAGCTACTCTAGCGCTACTCTGGAGAGATTTGGAACTATTATTTATAGCTGACAGCTGGACACTTTTGCAACAGTTCTACCATAAGAGAGTTCACTCCTTTTAATTCCACACTCCATATATTGAAAAATAATAGTTGTCACTGTCAAACCACTTTGTCAATAGAAAAAGGCGCGAAATTCAAATTTTCTAAGGGACAACCCGTCGCGCCTAATTTTTTTTTAATTTGCCGCTCTTTTCTACTGACTGAAATGGCTTGACAGTCTATAGTTACATTAGCGTGTATGGCGTTGCGTCTGCCCTCGCCATCGCTGTCCTCTTCTGCGCTACTCTCCTTCTCTTTCTCATTGTCTGATCCCTCTCCTTCCTCCCTGTCTTCCTCGCGTACCTGCACAAAATGTTAGTAAGATTACTATTGCTTTTGCTTCTTAAATAGAAACAATTCAAACATCAAGTAAGAGTAATAGTACATTACTATAGAGGCCGGGAAACTAAGGGTTGCAGGCTAAGTAGATATAGACGACCGAGCGTTGCGAGGTCGGCTAGCAATACGCAACCGGCAACCCCGTTTCTCGCCGAGATTTGTATAGTGCTTTTCTCAAACATGCAATGACAAATCAAATCAGATAAAGATAGTTTATTATTCAAGAACGCATATTACAATGCGCTTATGAACGTCAAATAAAGCTACGCCAGCTCTAACCCTACACCTCTGACCCGAGAAGATTTAAATCCCCCCTCAATTGGAGGAGGGTATCCCAATATGAACCGGCAAGAAACTCGGCGGGACACATCTTTTCAAAACATTACATCTAGATGTTTTTTTTAATTAAAAAGAAGAAAAAAAATACAATTTAGATTACTAAAGAAATCATGCAATTACATAACTATTATTATAGAAACTATTTTTACAACAAAAATGGGGTTCATAAAAAACTGTGGGATCTCTGAAAGATCTCCCCGAGGTCCTACTCAGCATCAAACGTTTCCTTGAGAAGTTGGGATGGCAGGACTACTCTACCCCAACCCCGTCACGCAAAATAGGCGCCAGTCGTCGGTTTCGGAAATCGCCTGAACTACAATACTTATACTACGTACTTGAAGAATGAAAAACAATAGGGAGTATTACTGCAATGTTCTGCCGCCAGAGAGCAGCACTATCACATCACATAGATAGATAGATAAAATCTTTATTCAACCACAACTTACATGCTTTCTGACACAAACAAATAACAAGAGATAAAGAAAAAGCGGCCAAGTGCGAGTCGGAAGAAGGGTTCCGTACCATTTGAGACGTATTAAAAAAAATCTACTTGCTAGATCTTGTTCAACATTTTACTACTTTGGACACACATTTCACTCTCGCGCAAACTATTCAGTTTAGAAAAAAATGATATTAGGAACCTAAATATCATTTTTGAAGACCTATCCATAGATATCCCACACGTATGGGTTTGATGAAAAATTTATTTTTTTAATTTTATGACGTATTAAAAAAAACTACCAACTAGATCTCGTTCAAACCAATTTTCGGTGGAAGTTTGCATGACAATGTATATCATGTATTTTTTTTAGTTTTTTCATTCTGTTATTTTAGAAGTTACGGGGGGGGGGGGGCACACATTTTACCACTTTGGAAGTGTCTCTCGCGCAAACTATTCATTTTAGAAAAAAATGATATTAGAAACCTCAATATCATTTTTGAAGACCTATCCATAGATACCCCACACGTATGGGTTTGATGAAAAAAGATTTTTTGAGTTTCAGTTCTAAGTATGGGGAACCCCCAAAATTTATTGTTTTTTTTCTATTTTTGTGTGAACATCTTAATGCGGTTCATAGAATACATCCACTTACTAAGTTTGAACAGTATAGCTCTTATAGTTTCGGAAAAAAGTGGCTGTGACAGAATCGGACAGACAGACGGACATGACGAATCTATAAGGGTTCCGTTTTTTGCCATTTGGCTACGGAACCCTAAAAAGTAACATACAATTGGACACTAATAGCAATAACAATGAAGTACGTGTATTATTGTTAGATTACTAGAGTTATTAGTAGAGGGGCATGTGTTGTGGTAAAGAATAGGCGCTGACTCAGCAACGATACTGCGGAGACCACAGCGCTGATCTTCCGTCAGAACCTTAAAACCTACACTAATAAACGACCAGTGCAGCGCTAGGTTTCTATTTCTAGGTTTTTTCTCCTCCCCCCCCTCCTTGTCACACTTGATCACATTTGGCAAACGGAGGGGGTGTGACGTCACATTTTTGCCAATTTTTTTTTCCAACGAAATCGGCGAACCGAATTATTTACCATTAAATATATTAGTAATAATAAAAAAAAACGTTTACGAAAGAAAATTAAACGTATACAATTATTATCGTTCTAAAAACTCGTTATTTATCTGTACAGCGAATGAAAAAACAACTAATATAAATTTACGATTACTGATGAAGTTAAACTGACGTCACAAAGTTTGTGACTCCCCCCTCCCCCTTGTCACAAAATGTCACATTTTCTTGACCCGCTCCCTCCCCATAAACGTGTGATGTAATTAATAAAAATAAAAAGCCCTCTACGCAGTTTTGCGTCATATCCCCTATTGAAGAAGGAAGATTAGAAAAGCACAGACAGTGGAGATTGGGTTGGTGGTTTGTTTCATTCCACCCATCTGGTACAGTCACGTATGAATATATCGATACGGACAAAGTGCCAATAATATGTATACACTACCCTAATATATAGGCCATAAGGTCGTGTATAGGCCTATACCCATAAGGGGATCCCAAAAAAAACGAAAAAAAAACTCATGTACAATATTAACTACTTATGTTTTTATATTTGAATACAGTTTATATGTTATACCTTTTAAGTATTTGGCATGCAATACAGAAAGAAGAGGTCGCAAATAAAGGCTGTTTTATTTTATTTTATTATTTATGGTCGTGTATACATATTTTTGGCACTTCAATCGTGTCGATGTTTTCAGACGTGACTGTACTGGACCCTGACTTTTTCTCCTCACCTCTCCATAGGCATCCTCGTCATCTTCATCTGAAGACTCCTCGAACTGCACATTGATGCCGTACGTCTCGTCAATCTCAGTGTTGCCCTCTGTCGGCGAGCTGATATTGAAGTCTGTTATTTTCTTGCCTGTGAAAATATGAATAGGGTTGTTTCAAATTTTTTGAAACGCTTGTATTACGTTCTATATCAACTAAAAGTTGCCCTAAAATTCAACTTATATACTAGAAACGGCTTTAAATATGTTAAATTAACAAAATATATTTTGACAGATGCTTTCGCGCCCAAAACGGTCTTTGAAAATTGTGTGACGTCACAGCTTACGGTTAGACACATAACTACATACACACGTAGAAGATACGAACTGTCAACTGACATTTGGCATTTGTTGTTTATCGCCTAACTATCAACAGTGTCAATCCGAGAGTTGTGACGTCATCAGAATCTTCAATGACGTTTCGAGCTTGGTCACGTGACGTGTGCCAAAAGATATTTTAAATTCAATATTTACAAAAATATGGTCATTACAGGATTTACAGGTCCCCTAAAAGTAGTTTAACATGTTCTTATAATCCAAAAGAATTTATTGGGATACAATTCTGCCCAGTGAAAATGGGATACATTCTGTCTGACTGTGAAAATGAATTGTCCTGTTTCGGGACTCGAACTATCTCTTTATCAGATTTAACGAATGGCACAACGAATCCAGGAAGACGCGCAGATTTGTCACATCTAATCTTTAATCGCATGACATTACGAATTAAGGCACACATCGTCCTGAATAGAGCAGAGCAGGAGTGAAGCTCCTTTATTCTATATATATCTATACACTGTGTTTTTATTGAATTCCGTTAACTCCGGGGTATGAGTAAGTACGTTTCTCTCTTCTTCCTCGCGTTGTCCCGGCATTTTGCCACGGCTCATGGGAGCCTGGGGTCCGCTTGACAACTAATCCCAAGATGTGGCGTAGGCACTAGTTTTTACGAAAGCGACTGCCATCTGACCTTCCAACCCAGAGGATAAACTAGGCCTTGTTGGGATTAGTCCGGTTTCCTCACGATGTTTTCCTTCACCGAAAAGCGACTGGTAAATATCAAATGATATTTCGTACATAAATTCCGAAAAACTCATTGGTACGAGCCGGGGTTTGAACCCGCGACCTCCGGATTGCAAGTCGCACGCTCTTACCGCTAGGCCACCAGCGCTTATGAGTAAGTACGTTTAAGGAAACTAAATGGCATAGTTAATTTAAAAAAATATATATAATTTTTTTATTTTGTTTATTTTTATAAAATGTAATTAAATATTGCATATGGCGTTGTTGTAACACGAGTGTAGTAGCGGTTTCGAAGAAATTAACAAATTACCATTTTTTACTTTGGAGCAGCCTGTATGTGTTAGTAGCTCCTAAGGTAATATCCTCAAAGAATAGTATGGAATTTTTGATTATCTTTTTTATTTATGACACTAATAAGCTTCTGACTTTTGAAAAATGTCATCATTATCAAAACACTGCCAAAGTGTGTTTCTTTTTGTTGTCGATTATTGCAAATAACTTTTGTTCGAATTTTTTTTTTCTTTTGTTATAATTAAAAAAATATTAACGTCAGAGCATTCCTGAGAAGTAACCCTACGTGGGATTTCAGGGTTTGTCCAATGGCTAAGGTCACCCTGTATAGGTTTCACAGTAAAAAAAATCAGTCTTCACCTTCCCATACAAACGAACAATTCCCATAAAACAAACTAAATAGAGCAAAAGCAAGTTTTGTATGAAAATCTTAAATTCGCTATATTTTTTTAACTATGGTACCTGAGGCTACATAAACTAATTACAGGCATAGATACATTATGCTATTGTAAGTCCAAAATATTTCAGAGAAATCTAGCTAGTCGTTTTGAAATGAGAGTGTAACTACGTTTGTATTGAGAACCCAGCTTGCTGGGGACCCTTAAATATAGGTAACCATGTGTGTTGTTGCAAAATATGCTACAAATTCTACAACAAATGTACATTTTCTTACCTAAATTGACAAGCAGTGCAAATCTGTCATCGGGAATAGGTCCAAGGAGCAGTTCTATCTCTTTCTTTTTCTCAGGGTCTTTTAGTCTGTCATTTTTGAGCACTACTAGTACCTGTCAACAATAAGATTAGTAATTAACTCAGCTTATTAAACAAATTTAGTTAGAAACATAGAGATAGGAAGGAGAACTAAATTTAGAGACGCGGCAGTACATATTTTGAAGCAAAAATACAATTGGGCAGGGCACATAGCCAGAATGAAAAATAACAGATAGACAAAAATTGCTACGAATTGGAATCCAAAAGTTGGCAAAAGAAAAAAGGGCAAACCAAAAACAAAATGGGAAAAAGACCTCATAGAAACAATAGGACAAAACTGAAAAGAAATGGCAATAGATAGACAAAAATGGAAGAAAATGCTGGACAAATACCTAAATATATTAGAAAAAGGTGATTCGGAAGAGGCCTAGGTCAAAAGACCTTACGAACATGTTCATAGGAATTGTTAATATAATAAGGAATTGTTAAATAGACTGCCAACAGTTCGTATAATAAAGACTTTAATAATAATAATATATAACAAATAGAGGACCTTCGACCTCCCTTAGAAAATCTTTGAGGTCATGGTGTTGGGTTAGTATTTTGTATGTCTTGATCAGGTCTCCACGTTCTCTGCGCTCTTTCAAGGTTGTGAGCTTTAGGAAGTGCAGTCTTTCTTCATAGGGCTTTGTTTTTGAGTTTCTTCAGTATCTTCGTGAAACTACATTGAACCTTCTCCAATATATATTGTTTAGCGGTTCTGCCAAATTAGTAAGCCAAATGATTTGGGTACAGTGAACAGTAGCTCAACGTAAACAGTGGCTCATTGAACTTATGTTTTATTTTACTGAGCTGTACCACCTTTAAATGTAGTATATATGTATTGCTCACCTCATCGCAGGCTCCACAAAGAATATCTCTTGGCTGGTCCCCAAGGGAACCCTGCATGAAGGACAGCAGCAGTTCATAAGCATGTCTAGTGTGCTGGGCTCTGGGACGGTATACTGCTCCAGTGTTCTCGTCTGACCAGGCAACACGATTGCCTTTGGACTTTGATAGTTCATATGATGCCTCGTCACGTTTCTGCCGTCTGAGGAGATGGGAAAATGTGTAACAGATTTAATGGGAAAATGTTAACTTATATCCTGTAAAGTCCAGAGTTTCTTTTTAAAAAAAAAACAAGTCATCACTGCATTTATCTAATTATCAACTATAATTAGGTTAAAGAAGATTTCTAATTCAAAACTGCAAAAAAGACACTGGGTAAGGATGATATAGTGTCTTAATAAACAGAAACTTGACTCAATCAGAAAGCCATGTTGAAACTAAAAATACATTTTAGTAAGGTGTATTAGGGTTATTGCCAAGAAGGAATGTAATTAATAATGTAAAATTATTCATAATACCAAAATTAGACCATATTTAAATTATTGACTATCTTACTATAATAACAGACATTCAGATTTAAAAAAAATACTCAAACACACCTTATGCTTTAAATTTGACAAACTAATGACCAGCTGATCAACAAGTAGCAAATAAGGCAATGTTTCAAGAATTCAATAAAAATGTACTTTATAAATGTGATCTTAGGGTGGTATTCCACCTGTCCAATTTCTTGGTCCAATGGGCATTGCGCTTCACTCTGTCATCAAGCAAAATGTGAGACGCAAATACACATTGGACCATATAATTGGTCAAGTGGAATACCACCCTTAGACACTACTGAAAAGTCAAATTATTAGTCTGTGTGAAAAGAAACCTATACCAAAATAAGTGGTTTATCAAAATTAGTAAAATGTCATAAACACAAACATCACTCAAACTCCAAGATCCCGGGTGCAAAGGAGCTAATATAAACTTTACTCAAAAGTGTGAAGGTTACTTTGACAGCATCCGTCATAACACCTATAGGTGTCCGTGGCACTGTGGACACGACTAGTAACGGCGCATTTAGGTGTTGTTGGCGTTCAAAAGGTTAAAATACTTACTTCACTTTGCGTTCCTCAGCTTTGTCTGGTTTTGTGCGCTGCGCACGGTCGCCCATACGCGTTCCCGTGAGCTTTCCCGACAGCGAGAGAACCTCTCCCGTAGCCTCATCACGGCCGCGGCGCTCAATAAGCCGCACATCGGCTTGGAGTACGAGATTTGAATTCTACAACACAAAAAACATTGTTGATGAATGCTATTACGACGTGACCTTATAAGAAACGTTCTATTAAAAAAAAGAAGATATAAATTTTTAATTATCCGTAAATAATTATGTGAAATGTAATCTGTTGCACAATAATAATGAAATTCGTTAATGTAAAAATTAAAATAACATACCGCTTTATACTCGTACTGCAACTGTCTAGCCGCAGCATCCGCCATGCTGGTGGTGTACTTATGAACTATCAGAGAAACTTACTATTACTAAACTTAATTAATTCTAGTTAATTTTTATTTTGGAATACAATACGATGTACAAACAATTCCGCGTCAATCGAATTGAGGTTATGATTGAAACGCCATCTTTGCTTACAATATTATGACAACTGATTTTATTATATTGCAATACTTAATAAAATAAAATAAAAATCTTCTCGTATATATATTTGACTGTTCAATATAATTTATAATATTTAGTTTTTAGAACAAAAAAACTATATATAAAATAAATATATGTGCTTATCAAATAAAGACGTTATGTGTGTATTCAGCGTATTTAAAAGGAGCTTGAATAGTGTTGTCAGTATTGACCACCCTATATTTGTTATGTTGGCAGCGTTGGCATCTATTTATATATTTTGAGCGAATGAAATATATGCGTGTATGTTCGTTTGTTTATCAACAAAGTTTTTGTTTTGTACTTAGTTAAGAGGGGATAAGGAATTTATATTGTACTTCTACTTGCGTTCTATTTGTACGTTTGCAACAAAAAAGCGATCACTTCAAGCTTAAAAGATTTTTGAAAATCATTCAATTTCATTATAATTTTTACTGGTAGCTTAATATGCCGTTAGGTACAATTTACTTATACAATTTACAAATCTCGTCATAAACATCGTGTCGTAGACGTAGATGATTTTTTATTGAAGCATTGCTATAGTTGTGATGTAATATCACAAGGTCAACGTTTGTATTTAGTAATATATTTGCAACATTTAGCACATAATACACAATCATACTGATTGATGTAGGGTCAATGACCTTTCTTAAGGGTTGTCACTAGAAAGGTAGCTACTCGTCAGAGATAAAATAAATTACTAAAATGATAAGTCATAAATATAATGTTTAGGGATTGGTACTGTACTTGGTATTGCGCCTGATTTGCGGCACAAGAAAATGTTTCTGCGTAGCAAAATAATAATGGTTTTGCTTAATGCGATGCTTCATTCAGTCAAGGCCAGCTGTCGCCACGCGCGGACGTGCATGCTAGCGCAAAGCCTTGTTTCAATATCAACATATAAATTCTCTTTGGCTTATTTACCGTAATTGTATCGGGCGCAGGGCCTTAATATGGTGTATAATTGATTTCGTGTATGGTGTAACAAATAGGTTTTATAATTATACAATTTTATTGTTTGTAGTCATCACGGTGCAGTTCATATGTTCATTTTAATCGAATAATCCATGTGGTGTTATGTGTGTCTTAAAATTGGCGTAGGAAGATAACGAATCTAAAACAGTTTATACCTAGTTTTAAAACAAAAAAGTTTTGACTTCGTGGCAGCCCTGACAGATCGATGACGCTTGAAGTCAACGTTCGCAGCGAGAACGAACAACGCGAACGACGAGCGAGCGAAGTAGAAGTGAATGAGTTTGTTTTGTGGGGCCCCTTGACTTGTATTGCCGTGCGCGCTCTACACTCGCTAGTGACAGTTGTTCCAGGAGAAACAATAACAAAAAGTGATTAAAAACCAATAAACAAGATGGCGGCACCATCAAGTGGTAGTGGTAATTTAGTCGAAGAATTTGAGGAATCATTTCAGGTAATCGACGACGCTAGTTATTTTTTAATATTCGTTCAAAATGCTAATAACTGCGTTTTCATTCATAACCTCCTAAAATATGTCTGTGTTGACATCTGTCAAAATATACTATCGCTACCAACATACAGGATCTAATCATACCGTGGCTGGTGTTGCGTTAAGTCGAAGCTTCATAAGCTAAATGCATTCATTTATCCTAAAACGCTAAGAACATTAGTGTGTACGTGACCTGATTTGACTTATGCATCTTTTACTGCTTGTGAAGGGATTTTTGTTGGAAGCGCATCATTTCGTCGGCCATTTTACTGATAATGTTTTCACATTGTTACGAAAGATTCGCGTGTTTTTAAATAGAATAAAGAACTAAAACGTGTGATTTACAGTGGATTTTCATAAACAGTGTATAAGCTAATTGACGTTATTATGGAAAGTTTGAGACTGTGCAGTTAATGACGAAATTTTGTTGATTTCGGGACTCAAGCCTGAAAAACATCATGTCGATTCCTGGAGAAGATTTGTGTAGCAATGGGGGTGTTCCTACCATCCAAACTTTCCGCCCTACGTGGGACGAGTTCAAAGACTTCAACAAATTCGTCCAATATATGGAATCCAAGGGGGCCCATAAAGCGGGGCTTGCGAAAGTGATTCCTCCGCCCGAATGGGTCCCCCGCAAGGCTGGGTACGACCTCAACGATCTCAATATAACTATACCATCGCCCATATGTCAAGTTGTCACAGGCAAGCAAGGCTTATTCCAACAAATAAACATTCAGAAGAAAGCTATGACAGTGAAACAATTTTCGATACTTGCTAACTCTGCCAAGTACTGCACCCCGCGACATTCCAGCTACGAGGATTTAGAGAGAAAATACTGGAAAAACGTCACTTATGTGGCTCCAATATATGGTGCTGATGTCAATGGCAGCATTACTGATCCTGATGTTAAAGAATGGAACATTAACCACCTTGGGACAATTTTGGACTTTGTCAACTCTGACTATGGCATTGAAATTGATGGAGTCAACACGGCATACCTTTATTTTGGTATGTGGAAGACTACGTTCGCTTGGCACACTGAAGACATGGACCTCTATTCGATAAACTACTTGCACTTTGGGGAGCCAAAAACATGGTACTGCATTCCTCCAGAACACGGGAAGAGATTTGAAAGAATTGCCTCTGGGTTCTTCCCTACATCAGCCAAGACTTGCCAAGCCTTTTTAAGACATAAGATGACTTTGATTTCACCACAAATCTTGAAACAGTATTCAGTTCCAATTAACAAAATAACTCAAGAAGCTGGAGAGATTATGATCACTTTCCCTTATGGGTACCATGCTGGCTTCAATCACGGTTTCAACTGTGCCGAGTCAACAAACTTTGCAGCTCCAAGATGGGTAGAGTATGGAAAACGAGCAACACAATGCACATGCAGTAATGACATGGTCAAAATATCCATGGATACGTTTGTGAAGAGATTTCAGCCTGACAGATATGAGTTATGGCTTAAAGGTCAAGATATTGGCTGCCACCCGGAACAACCTGAGAAGATGGTCCCTGCCCCGCATCCTTCAGGCCAAGACATCTTGTGTAATAAGAACAATACGGAACTCCCAGAGTCATTTATTGAGGCTGAAGAAGAAGGCTTGAAGAAAAAGAAGCGCCACCCGCTCCATCTTAAAAGAGCTATGGCTAGTAAGAGTATTTCTGAAGGCGCTATTGCTGTTTCTATTCTCGGAGAAGATGTTATGGATGATGCAGAAATGACCATGGCAGAAGGCGATCTGGATATGATGACTTCTATGAAGCGTAGACATCTGCCAATGGAACCTGATGATACACAACTTGATGCCCTTGAAGATATCTGGCTGAAGGGAGATGAAATGGACCCATCTGAGGCTCAGCTACCTGATATAGGTTACATTGACTCTGACAGAGATTCTGATTATGAAGAGCCTAAGAGCAAAAAAGAAAAATCAAAAGGGAAGAGCAAAAAGAGTGGAGGCAAGAAAGAAACTAAAGCCAAAGTTAAAAACGAGACAGAAAAAGAAGAAACTGGTGAAGAGAAAAAGAAAACTCCACCTACTCCAAAATCAAAAGGTGGCCGTAAGGTTAAGACCAAGAAATTATCCAGTGAACAACTTGAAGATATGGCTGCTCTTGTTTCCACCTGGGAGTCGCCACCACATGAAGCTGCTGTCAGTCCGAAGACAGAGGAAAAGGTTGACCACACTGGAGATCCATTACATCTAGGCCCACCATTGCCACCTCCTCCAGTCCAGTCCAGTGAGACTCCTGTCCCATCAGTTAAGAAAGAGAGAAAGAAACGAAAACCATCTGAAAAGACAGAGAAAGTGGAAAAACCAAAAAAGGAAAAAGTTAAGAAAGAACCTGTAAAAAAGACTCCTAAACCGAAGAAAGAACCAGTTGAAGGTGAAGTTCAACGTAAGCCAAGAAAACCAAGAACGCCCAAAAAGAACCCTAACTTTGCATACAACTCTCCCTTAGAACCAATAATGTCTAGTCCGAAGTTGTATGCCCATCACAATCCACCAAAAACTTACCAAGCGAACCCACCAAGTCAGAAAACCTACACATCTCTACCACAGAATCTAAACAGTCTCGAATATGGCCAGAAACCTGTACAGAAGGAAACTACAAAGCCCTCAGCACCGTCCACAGTCCAAAGCACACAAGTGAAGACCTACACCAGCACAATTATTGACCAACAACGAGTCCCAGCAGTTGTACAACCCATCAAAAAGGACCCAAATGAATTTGTAAGCGAATTCCAAAAATTCTTAACACAGACAAACAAATCACCACCTCTATCTTACCGTAATACTAGCTCTAAGCGGAAACCAGTAGAAAAGCCTCCACAAAAGACGAAAACGCCAGAAAAACCAACAGAATGGTCTCATCCTATAGGCCAATATAATGATACCATGTTTATGGAAAATCCTGTTGATTTCCGAACAGCCATGCAGAATGCAGCCGATAGATTGCAACCAACACAACAGCAGTTAAATGCTGACAGATCTCAATGGCGACCAGAGTTAATCTACCAGCAAAATATGCAGCAACCGCAGCAAAACTACCCGCCTATGTACGGCCAATTGCCCTCACAGTCACCATACTACAGACCATTTCATTCACCATACTACGGCTATCCGTAATAGTATTAAGTAATTTAAACTATAGTGTTTCAAATTAAATTATAATGCACTTAATGTGTTTAGATATATGTTGATGTAGAGCCACCGAATGGAGTAAGTTGTCAGATGTAAGATTGTGTAAGCAAATTCCAAATTATTATACAAAAACTTTTCTTTCTGAACTTTTTATACTTGAGCAAGAAGACTGTTTTTCCGTTATATACTTTAACAAAAAAAAAATTAGAGTCATACCAGCATAAGTTCGCAGCGATTTTTACAGCCCAGATGTTGCAAGTGTTATTTTAAAACTCAAAATTCCATGAATTTATGACATTTACTTAACACTCGCACGGGCTGGGCTATCTAAATTGCTGCCAGCTTAAGCTAAGATTGTCCATAAAAAAAAAAACTTGTATCAGAACATTAAAAGTTAGACCAAGATAAGTCTGCAGCGAATTTAATAGCCCAAGACTGTGCAAGTGTTCATTTAAATATCAAATTTCTGTGAAATTATGACGATTAAATAACACTTGCACAGTCTGTGCTGTCAAAATCGTTTCAGAATTTTCTCGGTCTCACTAGCTAACAAAACAAAGTTGGTAATTATGAAAACCTAAAAAAATTCTGTTGTAAATAAAGGTTTTTGATATAATTTTTTTGGATAATGCTTACATCAAATGTTTTAGAAGTAAGCTAATATGTGTTTAGCTTTCATCTTAAGAGGAAAGAGTACGGCCGTTTCTCCATACAAACATAGTCCCCATTTTCCTCTCTAGATATTTTTACATAATTTGATGTATATTAACCATTGATGTAGGACTTTTTTTTGATTATTGTAAAAAACAGGAGCGAAAAACAGAATTCCTATAAATTTTCAACCCTTTTCCAGGCATAGTATGATTTATCGACCACATACGCGCCATTAGAATTTCAACTTTAGCATTCGGATTTAAGGTTCAAATTAGATTACACTTTCAGGAAATGTTACTTGTCTTCAAATGAATCATCAAAGCTGATTTAATTGGAATATATTTGGATTTTTTGGGAAAACCTTGTAGATGGGTGCGGCATGGAAAAGGGTTAAATGCTCCTAACTGTTATAATAATAAGAAAATCTAAAAAAATCTAACATAGAGGCATAGCTGTGATTTATATACAACAAATTGTGACAAAATATTTTCAATCATGTTTATATCCAGAAAGGAAAATTACGACTACGTTTGTATGAAAAAGCGATTTCGTGTGGGTCCTCTTTCAACTTAATTTATACATGTTGACTTCACATAGCGCTAGCAGTAGTAGATGTAAGGTTAGCAAAATATCTATGTTGATAGATAATTAAAGACTTCTTAATTATAGCTATATTATGTGTGAGAGTGGGTTTAATGATGTAAATTTTAAATAAATCTCTTGTATTAATTGATCTAATAAATGATTCAGTTTTAATGTCTATCTGTTTATTATTTAAGTATCTTGTTAGTTCCTATAGAAAAATTGACTTACTAGGTAGGTAGATACAGTTCGTCTTATCCACGATGATTTTCCCCTTTTCCAGGCGTAGTACGATTTATCGACCACATACGCGCCATTAGAATTTCAACTTTAGCATTCCGATTGAAGGTTCAAATTAGATTACACTTTCAGGAAATGTTACTTGTCTTCAACTGAATCATCAAAGCTGGATTCATTGGAATATATTTGGGTTTTTTGGGAAAACCTTGTAGATTGGTGCGGCCTGGAAAAGGGTTGATAACATGACAATACAAGACAAGGCACGCGTCTTCGTGAATGACCCGATGTATAAGTAAAGTCAACCGATTTGCTTCCTAGGCCACTATATACAATGTGTTTGTCCACCTATAGTGGATATCTTGTACTATCATTTAACAATAAAAAAAGTACAGGTCAACGACCTCGTTTTCGAAAAGAGAAGGTAAAATGTAAAAAAAAGTAAATCTTTGATGACAATCTTTATATTTGTTATTAATTCTCGAGTTAAGGTGGGACCAGACCGCAGCTTAAAAAACGGTCACGATACGGAATCGCAGTGACGCGTCGTATGCGTACCGTTTTTGACGCATGCTCCCCACACCGCTGCTTAAAATACGCTGAGGCACCGTAAATTGATCTGCGTAAAAATCGCAAAAAATATTACACGGATATCTTATGGCAGACACCACACCGGTGACGTAAAAAACGCAACTGTTTTGTAAATGCAGCGTTTTTTACGCAAAGATTTGCGAACAAAAAAGATTCGCGTGAAGCACGTCACTGCGATTCCGTACCGTCACAGTTTTTTAAGCAGCGGTGTGGGGAGCATGCGTCAAAAACGGTACGCATACGACGCGTCACTGCGATTCCGTATCGTGACCGTTTTTTAAGCTGCGGTCTGGTCGCACCTTTATTGTGGAAAACCTCTGTAACATTTATGCTCAAAATGTATGCCCTAATTCATAAGGTTAGTAAGGTTCGAATGATTATTATTATTTTAATGTGCGATAGGTAAATGGACAGATAATGGTACATTAACCAAGTGCAGTCGTGTTTAGCGTCATAAAACTTTGAAGGAGTGCATTCTTAAAATGGTTGAGAAATAACAGGTATGGGGGGGTGATTAGTCGATAAAATTCAGCGTACTATACGTGGTTAACGGCTCCACTATACGTGGACTAACACATTGTATAAAACCTTGTCACTTTAACTACTAGATGAACGTCAGTATAAACAAATCTGAAACAAATTGATTCATGCTAATTTGTTACCTGTCCTGTACTTCGTATGTACCCGTAAGTCAAAATAACGTATAATAGGTACCGTAAGTACATACCTAGGTAAAACCTACGACAAAACAGCCTTCTAATTCTGATCATTGACATATATCTAGGGACAGGCCTTACGGGCACTAAGAATGGGGCCCGTACAGCGGTGTCACGCACACGAATTCGAGCCAATCGTGCAGTCTAACGCCACAACGCGATCGGTTGATGAGTTCCCACACTCGGATCCAACACGCCACACACGCCAGCTAAGCTGCCGGTCGCCTTCACCGCGGCTCCATAACCTGGCCCCGCTCAAACGGTATCACCAGGTTAGGGGCCGTGGGGTTGGATAACGATCGGTAGCGAAGAGCTGGCCTACACCAGCTACCCACACCGTCCCCAAAACGACGGCCATACGACCACCCCAACAGTCGGTGGGGAAGCGACCCGCGACAGCCGCCGCAGCCGTGAGGCGGTAGCGGCCCCTCATACCCCCCTGACGGGGGGTATCGACAGATTACTCACTCACTGATGAGTTCGCATCACGCGTGCGGTTGGTCGCAACTAGTTGCGTTAGACTGCTCGATTGGCTCGAATTCGTGAGTGACACTAACTGAACTAGCACCATTCTTATGGGGCCTATTGATTAACGGTCCGCCGGACGGTATCGGCCTGTCAGTTGTTCGGAACTGTTAATGAGTGGGCCCCTTTAGTGCCCGTAAAGCCCGTACTTAGATATATGTCAATGCTTCTGCCCGCGTAGCCAACGTGCATTGCATATCGTTCACGCTCCGTGGCGAACGAAACGCAACTGTCACAGTCGCACTAATATGGAAGAGTGATAGAGAGAGATGACTACGCTACGGAGCGTTAACGATTGTAACGTTGGCTATGCGGCCAGATGCTAAATTGAGAAAACTCTAACCTAACGTAAGTCTCATATTAAGTATAAAATAATTTAATTTTGACTATAATTAGTACTACTATGGTAAATTTCAGCCTCTCTTTCACCCTGAATAAGAGATGATTACCATAATTTTCCATAATAAATCATATTCTAAGTCCTACTTATCAACACAAAATGTCCTAGAGTCTGTGTGGAAAGAGAAGAGTCGTGGAATGTATGGCCTTACATTCCACGACACTTCTCTTTCCGCACAGACTCTAGAACATAACAAAAAATATGTAAAAAAATCTGTAAGAATCCTTATCACACACCGGCATGGCACACTCCGTTCGATATGCACGTCGCTCCGAAGTTTGAGTGAGACAACGCTATGCGTGTATTATAGCGACATCCCGCTCGAAGTACGAATCGGCCGCAGTGTGTCATGCCCCTTAAAAAATTCCAATCCAATCCAACTTCTACCTATAACTTATCATTATCAGTTATCCTCCCACTCAACTGGTGGTCCTCGATTCTCTTATTACCTACCCTTTATTCATACCACGTCGGTGGCAAATAAGCATACGACCTGCTGGATAGTAAACGGTCACAGCTATGGATGCCTGCTATGGATAGCCACAGTAAAGTTACTGTCATCTTTCGACACATGATTAAAACTTTTGGAACGCCATTTGACTTTGATCCTTATTATTTCACTGATATGTGTTACATTTGTTAAATATCAAAAAGTGGCGCCATCTAATAGATCAAAGGCCAAAGGTATGGCGGTATCGTATCAAGCGATGGCACCACAACCTTTAGCCGATGCCCGGTAAGATGGTGCCACTTTTTGATATTTGACACATATGTGTGAAAGAATAAGGATCAAAGTCAAATGGCGTTTTAAAAGTTTTAATCATGTGTCGAAAGATGGCAGTACATTTACTGTGGCTACAAAATTTTCATTGACAATTCACATCTATTTCAAACTCTCTTTGGTGTGGGGTACTATATTTTTTTCTCGACCATTCACTGAGTATCATATTTTTTTGCAAATTTGCACCATAAAATTGATGTTAGCATCTAATCTACCATCACTGAGTGTTGCCTAAGAAAAGTTATTAGATCACGCTAACTGTAAGGTCTTAGTGGACGCTCGAAGCGGAGCGTTCGGCGGGGCGTGCAGCGTGGCGTCGGGCTCACAAGTGATGTGAGCAGCGTGCACTAAGGCCGCTCCTATACGCTTGCGTTTGTTTAACATGCACGCCGCACGCCCCGCCCCGCTGCACGTCCAACTCGGGCGTCCACTCAGGCCTTACACTAAGTTGCCCGTCACGTTTGGTCGTTGCCAAGCCGGCTGGTGCAAATGTATGTCCTCTCCAAATATCACCGATAATCGCATGTGTTTACTGTGACTAGCAATACATTGCAGCATTTTTTGAAATTGTTCGGATTAATCCCTGCCGCACGTATGCCACGAGCGTTACGTGCTTATCAAGTTATCACACTAATGCTTTAACACGAGTTTGACACTGACATATTCGCTACTGATTCGGACTAGGGTTTGCAAGGTCCGCCAATTTTTTGGATCCAGATATTTCTGATATTAAAATTTGACGGATCCGCATAATACGGATCCGTATAAAAAAGATTACGTTCTACAAGGATTCGGTCAAAAAAGGACTAGTTTTAGTAAAAAAAAGCGTCCAACTGCGAGTCGGACTCGCCCATGAAGGGCTACGTACCATTTATGACATATTAAAAAAACTACTTACTAGATTTCATTCAAACCAATTTCGGTGGAAGTTTGCATGGTAATCATTTATTTTTTTAGTTTTATCATTCTCTTATTTTTGAAGTTACAGGGGGGGGGGGGGGGGACGCACATTTTACCACTTTGGAAGTGTCTCTCGCGCAAACTATTCAGTTTAGAAAAATATCATTTTTGAAGACCTATCCATAGATAGATAATAAATATCTTTTTTCATACTTTCGTGGACCACCCTAACTCAAAAGCACTGTAATGACATTTTTATATTTTTATTTTGGTAGACGACCCAAAAGCGAATTTCAAACCCTATAGTAAACACCCCTATAATGCAAAGTAATGGGATGGTAAAATCCTGTAAAACAAACTGTATTTACCATCAGTTTTTAAACGCTGACCACATTTTACTATAAACAAGAGCCAAAGAGCTGCTTAAGTTTAATTTTTCATCGATATTTGTTAGTTTGAAAATTAATGACGTCATACATCCCATGACTGGAGTAAAAAACCATAGTTTTAATTGGTTAATAATATTGTAACCAATCGCGGTAGCTTTCATTAAATACATACAAACACATAGAGGACGAATTGGAAATTCAACTTTTAAAGCATAAAGCGGTAGAAATTTTACAGATGTCTGTGAAATATCAAAAAATACTCCAATTTTTCTCTTAAATGTCCCATGATTGGTGCCGTTAAAATAATTCGGACCCGCCAAATTCCTATAAAAATAAGACGTTCCTTAGTGACAATATCTCCCTTTGTTCCGTCGATGTCGGCGCAGAGCTTATATGAACTGTATCTGTTCGCAGGCATGTCTCAACGTTCTGACGAAGCAGGAGGCGTCACCCAGCGTGGAGAAAGAAGAGGTCAAAGTGGAGGTCGAGCGGTTTATAGACCTCGCCAGACAGATGGAGGCGTTTTTCTTGCAAAAGAGGTATATAGGCTCGAGACAGCCACATCTGGCCCACAGGTCAAAAGTTTGGAGACCCCTAGTATAGGTGCTAGGTCCAATGTCCTTTAACTCAAAAAAATATACAGTCGGCGTTAAGTAGATAGTGAGCATAGTTACGGCCAAAGTTGCTAAACATATATCGTAATACATCTGTGTTACCATAAAAATAAGTCATTGGCATAAATTTCATTTTTAATACACGCTTCTATCGCTGACTGTACTTTTCCACATGCAACTAATACTCATCGAGACAATTCTAAAAACCCCAAACACAAATTAGGTTGCGTTTCTTTATCACACGAGTTTCTATGGCCACCTGTTGTCTCCATCATCAGACCAGCTTGATGGTACCATAAAATTGTATTGTCACCCGACTTACATATGCTTGCACATTTTCAACTTCATCGGAAACCTGGAAGTGGGTCAATTTAAGCTTGCAATATTACATTGATACATTGTTACATTTGTTACACACATGGGTACATTGCAAGTTAAATAAAAGCTTGTAATACTTTCCATCTTTGGCTGGCATTATTTATTTAGATGCTGACTGTACACGTAAAGCCGGTCTACTTGCCACAATAAAATGTGGGCTAAAACCTCGAAAATCGAAGCTCGTTTGCGGGCATTTTTCTCTGTCACTCTAATTATGTCTTAGTGAGAGAAAAAGAGAAAGATCCCCGCAATTTGCGAAGTTCTTGCGTTAGGCCGTTTGTTTTTGCGGTTGGCCCCCTTATACCTGAAGAGATAAAGATAAAGATAGTGTATCATTTAAGAGGCTGTCAATACCTAAAGCGCGCACACTGTCTAGTTGTATCGGAGTGAATGAGATAGCACTGTCGCATGTTACTGGGCCGGCAGAGGAATAATAAGAAAAATTTTTAAATAAAAAAAGTGGATTATTAGTGTAATATTTTACTCAATAGCGGTTTAGATATAAATGTTTTGAAATTGTGATTTTAATTGCAGACCCATAAGTCAAAACAATAAAGACATAGAACCGTTTAATTGTGATTTTAAGACCAATCTTTGCAATTATTTTCTATCGAGCCGATTTCGTTCAATCATGTATCGAGTACAACCACGGTCTTTGAAATATAATTAATATAAACATATATTTTTCTTACTTGACTAAAACAAATAGTCTTTCTTAAAAAACTGTTTAAGTAACATCAATTTCAAGGACATTGGGTGTTGACAGCCTCTTAAGTAGGCATATTACAATGCGCTTATGAACGTCAAATAAAGCAACACCGGCTCTAACCCTACACCTCTGACCCGAGAAGATTTAAACCCCCCCCCCCCTCAATAGGAGGAGGGTATCTCAATATGGACCGGCAAGAAACTCGGCCAAGCCGGTGAATCCGGTATCTAGACACGGGGTAGCGTGTCCATCCAAGTTAAAAAAAAAAGGAACTGGCGACGCAAACGTGTGTAATATTACACGAACTATTTCGAACTACTTTTGACCCCTTCACAACTTGAAACCTATTTAACGTACACACATGGAATTTAGCACAGTTATTTAAGCCCCTTAGCTTGTCTAAAATACAAAATTTCATAAACGTAGCTCAAACGGTTATTAATAAATTAATGTTCAAATTAACTCTTCACGCTCTGATTTTAGGGTCGCTCTACTTTTTACTGCAGGTTTTTGTGTCCCCAAATGAAATTTGATTTTTATATTTCTAAATTATGTAATTTTAGTAATTGTATATCGATATAAAGCACATTGATGCCGCACTAACGACACCTTGTAACGAAAGTAAAACATTCTTATCTATTTTGTATATGTCAAAGTTGTCATTCTGAATGAAAGAGCTGAAACGGTAACATAGTTGTATATCTACATACTCCAGGCTATAAATTCTATAAATGAAAAAAGCCAAAGGTCTAATATTGAGGCCTATTCTGTGCTTATCATGTTTTAGTAGCTAGTGTACGTTAAAACGCATTACGAATATTAATATTTCAAGATTCTTTGATATGGTAAAAAACTGCAGTCAAAATTAGAATGATTAATAGATTTTGCAACGACTTCAGTGGACAAACAATATCTGTAATCAAAAACTGTATTCTTCTTTTATAAACTAATCTTTAATTAATATCGCAGGTTCCTTCTCTCAGCAATGAAGCCAGAGCTCCTCGTTCGTGAAGACAACAACGAACTGAAATGCGAACTGCAACGAAAAGAGGAACTCCTGCGGCGACATTACGACAAAATCAGCCAATGGCAGACCTTGCTGGCTGATCTACAGGTAGGGTTTAAAATCCGGATATCCATCCAATGTAATATCCGGAAAATTATTAAATTAGTATCCGGATAAAACGAATAATTCGAATACCATTAGGCGGGTCCACACAGAGCGAGCATACGCGCGACGCAATTTCTTCGCGCACAAACCGGCCAGTGTAGACGTGCCTCGGCCGGCGCGTTTTACTCGCCCGAGCGCGCCGCCTCGGCCGAGGCACGTCTACACTGGCCGGTTTGTGCGCGAGGAAATTGCCTCGGGCGTATGCTCGCTCTGTGTGGGGCGTGTGGGCCCGCCTATTTATGACAAAAATCTCATTACTATTTTTAACAAAACTACATATTTGAAAAAAGTTGAAAGCTATGTATGGGGCTTATGGAATAAATATTCTCTGTGGCTATACCAAATACACTCAATATTTTAGTAATGTACCTGTACACATATAATTAATTTGACCAATCACGTGTCTCCGCTCACTTAAGACAAAAATTAAACAATGTAACAAAATATATCAACGAGCATTTGGTGCAATGCACATAATTTCGTCGGGATTTCCGTTTTTACAAGTTATGTAAAAATTTAAATTGCTCATCGTAAAAAAGAGAAAAATCGTACTTAGAAAGTACAGTGCTCTACAGCAGAAACGTATCATTTACTGCACACTTTAGAACTACAACGACCCACGACACTTTCGAAACATGAGAAATAAAAAATATGTTGTTCGGCAGGGCCACGCTGTGTACAACAAGTGTCAGACGGCGCCACCTCTCCAGCAGGCTGCGTCTCCGATGCAACCCTGTGGTGTGCAGCAAAGCGTCCAGGTACGTTCTATCCTGCATTTAGGAAAATCTATGGCCTCTACGGCCTCGTATAGTCGGTAAGGCCATTTACATAATTCTGTAATATTTAATTTGGTTCCTCAATAGTACAAGTTTTACTTAGATTGGGGCTAGGTCTATCTGTGTAATATCCCCAAATATTTATTTATTTATTTACTTACCCCTTAGGCTCAACAGATGGCAGCAGCGGCGGCGGCGCAGCAAGCAGCACTGCAGCAACAGGCTCTGCAGCAGCAACAGGTACCGCGGCCCCCGCTCCCGCCCGCATACCCCGCTGTACCCCGGCGGTAGCGACACTAGCGACCCCATAATAAAACAGCAGTTCACCGATACCAGTTCATTTTAGTTAGGGAAGTATGAAAGTCATAGAGCGAAAGACAATATTTTAAAATTGAATTAGGTAGCCGAGCTGTTTTACTGAACTTTAACTTTTTTTGTAGGCAGTCATACTTATCAGTATTTAGCTAAGAAATTTGAAGTGCGGGTGGATCGTCAAAGAAAATTGTGTAGCCACAGTAAGTTTACTGCCATCTTTCGACACATGATTAAAACTTTTAGAACACCATTTGACTTTGATCCTTATTCTTTCACTGATATGTCTTAATGTTGAGTATCAAAAAGTGGCGCCATCTAATAAATCAAAGGCCAAAGGTATGGCGGCATCGTTTCGAGAGATGGCGCCTCAATCTTTAGCCGATGCCCGGTAAGATGGCACCACTTTTTGATATTTAACAAATTTAACACATATCAGTGAAAGAATAAGGTTCAAAGTCACATGGCGTTCTAAAAGTTATAATTATGTGTCAAAAGATGCCAGTAAATGTACTGTGTCAATTTTTTTTAAATTGAATTACGCAATAGCTGAGCTGTTTTACTGAACTTTGACTTTTTTGAAGGCACGCATACTTTATTTCTTTATGGCATCATTCTTAAATAATATGTATTTTTTTATTTAAAAATGTAACCATATTGAAAAGGCACCTATGTTAACGGTACCAATCATGGGACATTTAAGAGAAAATTTGGAGTATTTTTTATATTTCACCGACATCCTGTAAAATTTCTACCGCTTTATGCGCTTAAAGTTGAATGTCCTATTCGTCCTGTATGTTTTCTATGTATTTACTCAAAGCTGCTGCAATTGGTTTTAATATGATTTACAAATTAAAACTACATATATGTTTTTGCTCCAGTCGTGGGATGTATGGCGCCATTAATATTCAAACTAATAAATATCAATGAAAAATTAAACTTAATCAGCTACTCTATTGCTCTTGTTTATGGTAAAATGTTGTCAGCGTTTAAAAACTGATGGTAAATACTTATTTCACAAGATTTGTCTATACCATCCCATTACTGGTGCCAGTCTCATCATATCATCATTTACTATACTTAAGCTTCATAATTTGTTAACTTCTCTAAATTTTCTTTGTAAATTATTAGCTATATAAGTATCTACCCAGTAAGATTTATAAATATATTGTTTAGAATTAATATTACTTTTTGGTTTTATTTGTTTTCCTTATTTCTCAGTTTCTTTTGGATTTGTTTGTCGTCGGTATAAGGTATGTATTTTTTTAAATTCTGTTACCCATTATTTTAATTTTAAATAAGTAGATAAGTTCAACTGACATTTTTTTGCCAATTTATCTTCATGATAACATAATCAGCGTCAAAATAATCAGAAGCTTAATATCCTTATTGTTATTTTCTAATATACATAAATCATTCAATATCTTTAGAGTCGGTCCAAGTTAACTCTGCAGCGAGATTGATAGTACACAGCGTGGAAGTGTTATCATAAACGTCAAACGTCTATGATATTGTGACGTTTAAAGTAACACTTATACGCTCTGTTCTATCTAACTCGCCGCAGAGTCAGCTTATCACGCGTTAACAAGGGACAGGAAAAAAAGATAAAATAATTAGATGAAATAATCTTGAATCGCCAATACTACCTTAGTTGTCATAATGCACTAACAGTTACGCAACATTAACACTTGTTTATATATACAGATTAACACTTGTTTATATATACAGATTAACACTTGTTTATTTATACAGATTAACACTTGTTTATTATATACAGATTAACACTTGTTTATATATACAGATTAACACTTGTTTATATATACAGATGCAAAGCAGCCTAGCGCAAGGGATGTTCCTGGCCGGCGCAGGCGGGCGCGGCGCGTACGCGGGCGCCGCGCTGCAGGGCCCGCTGGCGTACCTCGAGAAAACTGCCACTAACATAGGTAACGACATTACCAAACCAGAGCCCTAAGTGTTAAAGTAAAGTACACTCTTATTTTTGTTTGACATTTAACATATTATTTTCGTTTGACATTATGTACAATTAATGCATGCTCCATCTCTTCTTGAATTTAGAATTTGTATGCCAAATGGCAAAACATAGTGAAACTTAAATTATTCTATAAGAGCTATATTTAACCTATGCTTACAAATCAATATATTTTTATTTTTATTTGATTTTGAAAGTGTTAACGGAATGGTGGCCGCTTTCGGGTGAAACGAGCGCCTGGAAGGTTAGCTCGTTCATAGGCAATATTCGGAAGATTGCGGATCACTTCTTAATATTGTTTATTCATGCAACACACAAGCTTACAGTTCAGATACCAAAGCGCTTACATGTTAAATAATAATATTAATAATTAGAATTATTTACAATATCCACAAATAGTTAAACATTACAAACTAGGTACAATCACTCAAAAACATATATAAAGCTGTGGAAAACGAGCCTGGTGAGTCATAAAAGACATCAACATCAGGTCTTTGGATTGATAGTTCGTTTAGGAGTTAGAGTGCCCGATTGGTGGGATTTGGTTGATGAGATTAGGTACTAGGCTGAGCTAGGTACAGCCTAGTGGCTAAGACGATGTTGGCCTATGTTAGTACATGGGTATAGTCGGTCGAAGTGTAGCTGGCCCCGACGGCCTATTAGGTAGTAGCACGTGCGGTTTTACTTAACAATAGACAAAGGATTAGCCCGTCGGGGCCAGCTACAAATCGAACGACTATAACAGTCTCATTATTGTATACAGCCTGGCTCAAGGCATATATGTTCCTACCGGCGCTGGCGTACGTGGGCGCGGCGCTGCGGGGCCCGCTGGCGTACCTCGAGAAGACTGCCTCTAACATATGTACTCGTATGGTGATTCGTTTTCCTCGCAAAGTATAAAAATAACAATGCCGTTGAAAAGTTAACAGCGAAACGCATCTTAAAAGTGAATGCACACCTGTGTCTTACGTCTTACTAAATGAAAGAGGACAAATGAAGGTGTGAACAACCTCCTGAGGCCTCATATCTTAAATATATGAGATACTGTTTGTATTGTCTGTACAAACGGTGCTAAAGTTAGCATGTTTTAGAACAGTATCCCAGGATTATTAACACGGGGGCTTTTGTGGTTATGATTCCCTTACAGTTCCTGTAATAGCTTGGTTTGTTGGCAGACATGGTGGGGCTGGGCGACGGACGCAGGTGACGCGGCCGCGGGAGGGGCAGGGGGCGCGGCCGCGGCAGAGGACGCGGTATGTACCTATTAACAAATATTACAATACACGCCACTGTCGGCCATTGCCGTCAGAGCTTGCAATATAAGAAGCTAACGCAAAATAGTTATTAACAGTACATATGGTGCTACTTTATAGCACTAGTGCGAAAATTTGCATATTACGTTACTGTGTCGAACATTTAAAGGGCCATATGTACTGTAAAACGTTGTACGATACATGTGCGAATAGGTAATTCGCAACTCGTGTCGATTTAAAACACTCCCTTCGGTCGTGTTTTAATTTATCGCCACTCGTTTCGAATTTCCTATTTTTCGCACTAGTATCGTAATGTACTATTACAGTACATATGGTGCTACTTTACCGCACTAGTGCGAAAATTTGCATATTACGTTACTGTGTCGAACATTTAAAGGGCCATATGTACTGTAAAACTTTGTACGATACATGTGCGAATAGGTAATTAGCAACTCGTGTCCCCTATTTTCTGCACTTGTATCGTAATAGTACATTACGATACAAATGCGAAAAATAGGAAATTCGCACCTTTAATTACCTATTAATTATCTATTCGCACGTGTATCCTACAACGTTTTACAGTATATATGGCTCTTTAAAGTTTCGACATATGCACGGAAAGTGTTCATTCCCGCACGCGTGCAGTAGTCCAGTTTGCTATTTACACAGGTACATACTGTAAAAGTAGTTTTTCTAGTCGTCGACTGTAATGGTTGAATTAAGATTTCGTATAACAAACTGGGTACTTTTTATGTATGGGCTCCCAACTCAATTATAATATTCATTTAGAAACGGTTTAGTCAACTGTAATGAAATTGACCAATCATAGCTCGCCGCGGTCAAGAGGACGAAACAAAAAGATAGCTCTAATTAAATATTTATTTTTAGGTTTCATAGTAGAAACAATTGCTTCTTAAGTCATAAACGCACATGTGACACCCTTAATACAGAAAATAAGACTACGAATACCGCTTACCGTTGCTTTTTAGTCTCCATAGGCTACAGTAGCCAAAATTGAAAAAAAAACTGTCTAAAAATCGAATTTAGCATGGAGCCAGTACCCATGAGTATATGAATATCATGAGTTACGAGAAGGTGTCGTTGACCACCCAGCCTGGTCCCGGCGGCCGGGGCGCGTACGAGTATGACGGTATCGCGGCTGCTCGCGTATCTTAAATTGCTGTATACTTTTTATTGGTTTACCTATAAGATGTTATTAGTTTGAAGTATTATTTTTGTTGACTCGTAGAAAAAGTATTGTTTACAATAGTGATATAATCAAGCTTTTCAATCTCGTACCTCACTTAGGCAACTCAGCAAGCTTCGTAGCCTTAACACGCTACTCGACTGAAAAGCTCTCTATCACGATTTTATATTTTATATTGAATTGTAACACATTTTAATCATTCCTTCAAATCATAACTGTAAGTTTACACAATAATTAGCTGTGCAATAAGCAATAACCGTCCTGTCGGTCGTCCTAAGTATCAGTATCATACATGTTAGAGTAGAAGCAAGTAAAACACTAGGTTTTTAACCCCCGATGCAAAAGGAGGGGTGTATGCATATGTTTGACGTCAATGTCTGTCTGTGGCATTGTAGCTCTGCAACGAATGGGCCGATTTCAAACCGTTTTTTTTATGTGAAAGGCAGTTTTCTTGCGGTGGTTCTTAGGGGTGCCGTTCAATTTTAATACAAACTTTTAGCATAATTTCATTTAACTACTATGGAAACTCATAATAAACATTATGTATAAAAACAAACCACAGAATGTTGTTTGTCATACTAATTAAATTACAGAATACTGTATAGCCATAAAAACATTCTTCATAACAATCCTCAGGAATAATTTTACTTCTAATAACATTCATTTCATATTATGATTAAAATTTAGAACTAAATTTTAATGAATTATCAGGTGGCATAATTTTCTATGACATATTAAATTATACAAAATCTACTCATTGAACTTTAAGGCTGGTTAGGTACGACGACGAGCGAAGCGAGGAGGAGTGTTAGGTAGAACTGTGACTATATGGACAGACCCAAATTTTGCCTTCTAACAAAGCGCAATGCAAATAAACTAAGTACCTAACCAACGTATAATATTGAAACACCCACTTCAATGACAAAAAATAATTCATACCCTAACTAAAGTGATGTACATAAATTGTCTCGGAAATGTATTTTTGCTCGTTCATTTTCACTAGGCGTTTATAACCTTCAATATTATGATATTAGTTTTGATGCATGAAAACCCTTCTGAATAATAAATTGTATAAAAAATAAACATTATGCTGGTTGCCTGTTATGAAAATACATTATTATGCTAGTTAATTATTATTACTTTCGACATTATGCAATTTGTTTTTATTTCACTTATTTTTATACCGAATCATCATTTCTGCAATTCAAAATTATGCAATTCAAATTATGCTAAATGAATATTCGCAAAAAGTTGTTATTAAAAACATTACACACCCGGTTCTTAGCTATGTTTCATAGAAATCGATCCAGCAGTCTGAATGCTATCCGCTCTTTTCCAAAATTAAGTATGTCATTTTTGGCATAAAATGGAATTTGTTGGCAATATAACAAATTAATAATTTAAAAAATTCTCCGATTTTTTTTTTTAAATTATAAATTTAATGTTTTTTTGCAGGCCGAGGCGCATCCCCCGAGTATGGCGGCAGCATGACGCCGCCGTAGCGCCCCCTCCCGGCGCGGCGGCGACAACGCACATTCGCTCGACATCACCTCGCTATGTTGGCTAACGTGTTTTTTTAATAATTATGATCTTGAGTACGGGTCCAGCATGTGTACCTACTGGGCCACAAAGTCTGGAGGAGGAATATCTAATAAGTTAATAACCCTTTTAGCATGAAATTAGTAATTTTTAACAATAATGACTTGGATACTAGTCCATTGAACCTAGTCTCCAAACTTTACTCGAGGACCAAAGGGGCTAACGCGAAAATCGGATCGATCTATCAACCTTCGATATTCGAATGATAGAGAGGCAAATAGACCAATGAAGTTATTCTAGTCTTCCTTTCAAGTCAAATTTCCTTTGGCTTTTCTTGCTTCCTTTCCGCAAGCCAAAAGTTGAACGTCCAAAAAGTATCTGAATAGTTCAACCAAAATCGAGCTAGACTTAATTTTGATTATCAGCTTCCTTCAACAACAACCAACTGAATCTTTACTTGCTCAGCCGGATTAGTTTATACGTATTATTAATTACGTTTATCAGTTTATGATCATAATCAACAGACCAGTTAACCACAAAATATGTGGAAAGACCATTATATTTATCGGCATAAGTGATCATTAATGTTTTTTTACAACTAGCGAGGTCATGTTAAGCGTTCATCTCATTCCAAATCATTGCTTATAACCAGATAAATTATAATAATATACCTACAAGTTATACAACATATCCGCTATGATCTTTTTATAGACGATATTTGAAAACTAGCTTTTTGAGACCAGTGGTTATTTGAAACTGCACTGAATTAGTACATTACGATACAAGTGCGAAAAATAGGAAATTCGAGTGGCGATAAATTAAAACACGACCGAAGGGAGTGTTTTAAATCCACACGAGTTGCGAATTACCTATTCGCACATGTATCGTACAACGTTTTACAGTACATATGGCCCTTTAAATGTTCGACACAGTAACGTAATATGCTAATTTTCGCACTAGTGCGGTAAAGTAGTACCATATGTACTGTAAATTATATAAACGTAAAACGAGGTAATTTTTAAACAATGGAACTCTGAAATTTTTTATTTCATGTTTAACACTACCTACCATAATACCATAAAATAGACCAAGCTAACCAAGAACAGGGAGCGTGCATGAACTGTAGGAGGCAGCACAGGAGCCGTCAGATTTTTGGCGCGAGGCGGAAATGTGATGTTTATTGTTCCGATGTAGCCCACAAGATGGCGGAACCTACTATGCACAAGAAAACACGTGACGTGTAAATGTACATGTTAATGGTTCCGATTCAGGCCACAAGATGGCAGACCCTCCATCGCGCACGGTCCCTCTAATGATTAAGAACAGTTTTTACCCATCGTTTCCAAGGGATCTAAGTATGCCAACCAAAAACACCTAATGCCCACGCCCTCGCCAGACAAAGAATGAAGAACTTTGGAACACGCTATCTGGAACCAAAGGAATTCAAAATGCTACACATGAGCTCCATCATCCGGCATATAAAGATGGTCGGAAAAGCTCTTGAGTAGTTGACTAAGGGGGTACACACAAAAAATCCTATGGGTTCCGCAATGGCCCCCGAAAACTAAAGGATAAGATAAGATGCCAACAAAAAAAAACAATCGAGAATTTAGAGTTGAATTTTTACAGTCATTGCGGACGCAATATCGCGTCCTCGAGCCTCAAGGGAGACCAATCTAACAAAGCAGCTGTATATTTGTATTAATTAACCTTTTGAACGCCAGGCCTATCGCACGCGGCGCGTAATCGTGTACCTTGTCGGTACGCATGAAGGTTGATATTGGGCTGTAGCCGCGCGTCATATGACGTCTTTGGCGGTCAAAAGGTTAATGATGATATCTGTTTTCTGTACACTCGTTAACGTTAATACAAACGCTTTATGTATGAAGTACTTTTTAGACTACTAATATGAAACATAATGTAAGATATACGAATAAAGATCGACTTCTACAGTTTCAAATAACCCCAGGTCACAAATAACCATACCGTATAAGTATTTAAACAAAAATCGTTGTTGTAACAGATTATATTTTGTATATTTCTCGACCACCGTATCCTTTAACCCTTTGAACGGTAAGGCGTCGTTACTAGTCGTGCCCACCGCGCCAACAGGTGTTATGGCGGACGCTGTCAAAGTAACCTTCACACTTTCAAGTAAGGTTTACATTAGCTCGCTTGCGCCCGGGAGCTTGGCGTGTGAGTGATGTTTGTGTTTATGACATAGTGTTCAAAAGGTTAAAGTAGTTCTTATTTTTCAAATGATTTCTACTGTATATAAGCAACTATTGTATTTTATTTCACCAGATAATTTATTGGGAAAATTCTGTGTTGCATGTTTGACAGAATATAACTACTTATTGCACATAATCACACTTATGATATCACGTAACCAATGAGCTAGTCAGACCACACTAAGTTGTCAGTGATTTTGATAGCCCAGACGGTGCACGTGTTATTTAAACGTCAAACCAGGGCTCGCAACCGGTTTATTTTTAAATCCCGAAATAGCCCAATATTACTCTACGTAGGACTGGATCACGTATTTAGGTAACAACTTCGCATTAATAGAAAATCCCATTAAAAATGAAATAATAAACCAAAGAACGAAAAAGAACGTAATAATACCGGTATTTTTTGTATGAAGAAAAAACCGGTTCCGAGCCTTGCGTCAAAGTTCTATGAAATTATGACGTTTACTTAACACTTGCCCCGTCTGGGATATCAATATCGCTGACAACTTATCTTGGTGTGAGTCTCATGTAAGGGCTCTACAGACCTAGCAACAAATGGTATGCGATTTTAGATAATTGCCAGCTAAGTTGGTACAATCAATTCAATCGATCGATCAAATGCCGCAATGTGTCAACATTGACATATAAATAAATATTATAGGACATTATTACACAAATTGACTAAGTCCCACAGTAAGCTCAATAAGGCTTGTGTTGAGGGTACTTAGACAACGATATATATAATATATAAATATTTATAAATACTTAAATACATAGAAAACACCCATGACTCAGGAACAAATATCTATGCTCATCATCCGGGACCATCGGCTTCATAGGCAGGGTCACTACCCACGAGGCCAGACCGGTCGTACATATATATCTAAGGACGGCCCTTACGGGCAATAAGAATGGCGCTAGTTCAGTGGTGTCACTCACGAATTCGAGCCAATCGTGCAGTCTAACGCAACTAGTTGCGAACAATCGCGCGCGTGATGCGAACTCATCAACCAATCGCGTTGCGGCGTTAGACTGCACAATTGGCTCGAATTCGTGTACGTGTCGCCGCTGTACTGGCCCCATTCTTATTGCCCGTAAGGCCCGTCCTTAGATATATATGTCAATGAATGCCCATCGCATACAATTATTTGGTAGATCTATAGAGACCAGTACTGAATGTTTTCCATCGTAAAGATGCAATAAATGTCCTGTGCATAATCACTTGTATAAAATAGGATTAAGATAAGTAAAATGGGGTGACTCAGTCCACTAAGCTTACACTATATAGCTATCGATATATTTCAATTTGTAAACCACTGGTCTTATTCACATATTTATGAAATTTCCGGAAACGATCAATTACTACTAGGCAACCAAGACAATTGTTATAACCAACAATTAGAAGTTTGCATGTCTTTGTAGCCCCGTTTTGGTTAATGTCACCCCATTTTATGATACACGAAGCAACAAATAATGTAACCATAAACTATATTATCTAGTCCCAAAAATAGGCATAAAAAAGTTTTTCTTCGGCACGTGGGGAAGATATTACTAATGAATCATTATAATGTATTGATAACGAATATATCATACACGCATTCGAATAAATATTAATATGAAACATTGTGTTTTTTTTTATCTCCCAATCACCTTATTTTTACTGTTACCTCCTGTCTCCAACATCAGATCAGCTTGATGGTACCATAATATTGCATTGTCACCCGACTTACATACTTATGCATGCAAATTTTCAGCTTCATCGGAAACCGGGAAGTAGGTCAAATTTAACTTGCAAGATTTGTCCCATATAGGGCAAGTTAAATAAAAGCTTGTAAAAACGTAGACTTGCTTTATAGGTTGGTCAGTTGTACCAAAGAGAATTTGAAATAGAGGTGTATTGTCAAAAATAACTTTGTAGCCACGTATGTTTTACCGCGGGGACCTGGTAGTGTCCTTAAACTACGTCCAACGTATGGTTAATCCTAAGCGGTCATATTGAAGGAGAATCCATCGGTTCAACAGAACTTGTCAACGAAATTACGGTCAAATCAATAAAAACTATGGGATTAGGATTATCAGTGTTTAACTGCAGGGACAATGAATCATCTGAGTATGTAAACACAGTGCGTACTTTAGTGGTGCCCAGGGTGCGCATCACATCACGAAATATTGGCGAAATTTTACCAATACGATTTTACGAAAAAAATCACACAAGCACGCACACACACAAACACAAACACACAACACACTTTTAGGTAATTATCCTAACAGTATAATAAACAATAGTAATAGTCCAATAGTAAATATATATAAACATATATAATACGGGTAGTTGAAAATGTTGTCACAAACAATAGCTGATATTGTATACGTATATACTTAATTAAGCAAAATGATTATCCAAATTTTAGATTTGTCTACCAACTCACCTTTGCTGCATTTCTAAAAATAGCGGTGGTTCCCTGATCCCTATAAGACAGGTTTACCTAGTTTAGGGCTCAGGACACTATTCCTAGGCTTTCCAACAATAGAATGCTTCTAAAAATGTAATACTTTTCTACTGTGTAATAAGCTGCAATTTTGATACCTAAATAAATCATTTTTCATTTTTTTCATTTTCATTTTTCATTTCATTTTCAATGGTCAAGCTCGGTATAAAATAAAATATGGACAAACTTTTGAGATTATTTGTTCCGGGCCTGACGCTGCGAAACTTAAAATACACGGTGGCGCCACGGCACGGCGATAAACCGTGCATCGCACGCATGAATTTCGCACTTACGACGTCTTGGTCGCGTGGTACACGTTGCGTTTGCAACAATTTCATTGTATGGTATGGCTTCTATAGTAATAATTACTCAATGTATTTTTTCATTTAACGTTTATTCTGAATTTCTGACATTGCCACACTTAGAGTCATCTTGGTATTATGTATTAACATTTGTTTATGTCACTTTCACTTGCTCTGTGCATTTCACTTAGTCACTTTATTAAACACTGTCACCACAGAATAAATAATAGTACTACCATACCGTACGTACCGAAGTTTGACAACGATTCTGGGACGGATCATGCTGTCCCTTTCTAATGTATGGCATTATCCCTTTCGGCTATTTAGGGTTGTCAAAGTCAAGTCAGTATCTTATCTGTGGTCGTGCACGTATAGGGACGTCAAGTTGTGCCAACCCTAATAATTGCTCGGAGCAATGCTGAGCCGAACGGAGCCGAGAATGGCCGAATGCTGCAGTCCCCCCCCCCCCCACCCCGCTACTGTCACGCCGCTAATTTGCTGATATCTTCGTACTGCACGTCTTTTATTACCCGGCCTGATTGCGACCCTGTAGTTACCTGAAAACGTAATTAGTCTTTAGAGTGGTTCGAATTCGAAATGTGAAATCTAGAGAATTGAGAATCTCTTTGTTACAACATACCTGTATGTAACAGTGTATGTTACTACGGGTCAAATCTTATAAGTTAAATGTGACCTACTTCCCGGTTTCCGACGAGGCTGAAAATTTGCATACATATGTAAGTCGGGTGACAATGCAATATTGTGGTACCATCGAGCTGATCTGATGATGGAGACAGGTGGTGCCCATAGGAACTCTGTGATAAAACAACGCAACCTAATTGAGTTACGGGTTGTTAGGATTGTCTCGATGAGCAATACTTTACGAACTGATGTGGAAAAATGGTTTCGCTCCTCAATGAAACCGATTTAATAACAATCGATCGAATCGATGGGACATAAATAATTGATTTTTCCTGATGATATTTTATTAATTGACACAATTTAATATTTGAATCAATAAATACCTTAATTTATATAGCCCTATTTCGTTGGATCAAATAAATAAAATAAATAAAGTTTTATTTTCAGGCATCACGTACATTAGTACACCCATATCACACTAAAGAGAATTGATTAAAACTAAAATATAAGTAAAACAAGTAAAATAATAAATGTTTACTATTTTTTGTTCCCGTTTTCATGCACTGAGAACCAGTGCCTAAACATATTACAAGTAATGTTGCGGTACACCGACATGAGGATGGTATTATGCGAGCGGCGCATCCCCTACCAGAAAGAAGCAATGCGCGCGCGTACCACTGCGAGGAAGTCAGGGATTCTGGCTTCCGCGAAAATGGTGGAGGCACTGCAGGAACGCGGCCGGCAAAAACTTGCCGTATTTGGTCGATCGATTTAATTTATTGCACTCCGTAGTTATACTCTGGCACACCCACTTTGTCAGTAGAAAATGGCAGCAAATTTAAAAATGTAGAAGAGTTGACTTCCAATGGAAAATTTGACGTCGCGCCTTTTTCTACTGATAAATTGGGTGTTACGTATACAATGCGTCGAATATTGCAATGCAAGTTCTTGAACCATCTATACTCTGTATCTTTAGGAATTTAACTAAAAGTAAACAATCAATTTGTACATTTTCGGGTAGTTATAAAATTTATTGGTTAACCAACCAAATACAAAACCGCCTCGATCTGTCACTGAACGACATGACTTTAACCTACATTGGATCATGTAATGTTTTCACCTCCCCTGAACTGGCTTAAGAGGGTCACGTAGTGTACTTGCCATACCACGTGATCGTCATACAAAAAGAGAAAACGTTTTTCCACTTCTAAATATTTTCCCTTCTGCTTGATTTTTCAGTGTGTTATTGACACAATGAAAAACTAGGCTTATAGGTTTTCCTTCTTTTTCCAAATTTGCAAAATGAATAACATTTTTTTAAAGCGAAACCTATAAACCTACAATTTGTTATGCTGAAGCGATCGACATGAAAATCAAAGTGATTTGTTAAGATTTAGTTAGTGGAAACCGTTTTCTCCCGAAATGGAATTTCATAGAAAAAGTACCGTTATTTTGTTAGGATCGCAAAGCTATTCTTCCCTCTTAAGGAGCCATTTGAGGGTACATTTTGTTTACTTTTATTTAAATACCTAAAGAAACAGAGTATAAATGGTGCTCCAGTATTTTAATCGATTATATTCCCCACCCCTACCTCCACTATACAGCAGAAATGATCTGTGTCAATCTCTTTTAGCACTCCTTTAGCGCCGCGGTGCGGTCCGTTCACGAACAAAACGCTGCGGCCAGGGGAGGGTATCACTGTTTCGAGGTGGTTCTGAAAAAGTCATAAACGGGTTAGTCAAGATGTAGTGGGTTTAGTCAACTCAGTTTTTGAGAAAACGAAACGCTTTCTTAGATCATAATGCTGTTGCTAAAATATGAATAGAAATCTGAAGGCCTTCCTATAGTAACTTAATCTAATCGAAAGCTGTTTAGAGTCAGACCAAGATAAGTTGGCAGCGATTTTGAATTTTTGACAGACAAACTTCTATGAAATTATGCTGCACTTGCACAGGCTGGGATATCAAAATCATTGCCAACTTAGCGTGATCTGACTCTGAACAAGTTTTGATAGATAAAAATCAGGTCTAAAACGCACCATTAATTTTTGCCCAAAAGCTATTAACCCTTTACCAGGCTGACAGTTCAAAAATGACAATCGAATGTCAGTCTTACTCATCGAAAATAGAACACATGTTTGAAGAGCCGCATGTGGGAAATATATATCCCTTAGCCTGGTCAAGGGTTAATATGGAAATTTCTTCTAACGCGTAAAGTTATTTTATATCGATACATCAATTACTTTTGACAACCGGTCTGGCCTAGTGGGTAGTGACCCTGCCTATGAAGCCGACGGTCCTGGGTTCGAATTCAGTTAAGGTAATTTATTTGTGTGATAAGCACTAAGCATATGTATGTGTGGGAAGGAGAACCAGAAGGAGGGTAATGTTTTTGGAACGTATGTATGTCCATTTCTTTGGCACGCCCTACAGCCCTAACAGCTGGACGGTTTTCGGCATATGAGTTGTCGTTGAATTCGTTTGAATTGTGGTAGAGACATTAAACATTTTGAAAATGACGCCCTCAAATAAAAAGGGGAGCTGTTTTTTTTTACCATAACAATAAGTATCAAAAGAAAGCTCGTGAAAAGACCATTTCAAAAATATATGTAAGCAGCCAGGTTTTCTGTTTTTATGATAATAATTCCTCATCTATCTACCTGGTCTAACTTATTAATTCTCCTAGACTGTAAACAGGTAGAAGTTCACAGGAACAAATACCTAGGGACTCCATACTAAAGGAGGCAGCTAGCAACCTGAAGACACTGCTAGCTTTCGTGGAGGAGCTGGGGTGGATAGAGTAGTGCTACCTCGTTTTCACGCAAAATAGGCACAATGGTTGTCGATTTGCGGAAAATACCCAGCATAACTAAAGCCTGACCAGTAATATATGATCACGCGCCATATTGCGGAATTTCATTGGAACTAAAAATTTCATACTAAACTGAACTGTCACTCTATACATGAAATTAACAGCGCCCTCTTGACAATGATCATATATTTCTGGTCGGGCTTTAACTAACAAACCTGGTCTAACTTAATCTTGGTGCCATCATCCACCAGCTTCACTTGGGCTCCATATTTTTCTATAACCTTTTCAATAACGCCTTTCCTCTTGTAGTACTTGTCTCCTAAAGATTTGGTGACGATTTTTACTAGTATGCCTTCGGTTAGCCAGTAATCTTTTCTGTAATAAAAAGTTACAATCATATCATTTACTGCATAGAGAAATATGTCAGCAGAGTGCTGAATATCTGTTTTCTTACCAAAACATTTATTATTTTCGTAGTCGACATCTAGCGTCAAGCAGCGGATTTATCAGTACTGCTACTTCACAATAGATGTCGCGACGAACGAAATGTCTAATCATCAGCTAACATTATAACTGGAACTCTATTTTCAACTCCTGCTTGTAATATTAGTTGCCCGCAATGTTCGCGAACTTTTGGTAACAAGATCGGCTACATCAGTCACTTGCGAGCACACCAGAGACAGCAACGGAGTTGATAGCAGTCGCCGTGGCCGAATCGGCCGTGGAGTTATTATTATTATTAAATTGTTGAGCAAGTCAAGTAGCAATACTGATAAATCCGCTAGTTGTCGACTACGAAAATAATAAGCGTTTTGGTAAGAAAACTAATGAATGAAGTGAGCCCTTTATGCTTACTTATTTCTCTATGATTACAGTTAGGTTCAAAACTGACCCAACATCGTAGACTGTGAAGCAGTTGATGTCAATTAAGGGTATGTTAGGCTGAATATACATAAATAAGGTAACACAGAACAGTATTATTGCTAAAGAAAGATCTTCCTTAGACAACCATTGGGTATGGAAATAAAGAAGAAAATATAAGTATACAATAGTTGGCGCAGAAATATTTTGGTTTAGACAATAATGCCATGTCCATCGACGCCCCACATATAGACGTGTTTGCGGACAGTGTTGGTGGATTTAGTCGAAAACTTTAAATTTATTTAAATAATAATTGTGTGTAATTTTCGCAACTTTTTATTTTAATTTAAGAATTACTTATAAGTAATGCATGTATTTTTAATGTAATGTATATTGTGACATTTTACTTTATTTAATTTTATTTTAGTTTTTATGACAGTAGTATTATTTTTGTGGATTGTTTCTATCTAAATGTATATATAATTAATTGTTCTAGTATATAAGCGTCTTGGTTTTTATTGACTGTAATGCTTATATATTTTGTAATCAATAAAAAATAAAAATAAAACATTACCGGTTATTTTTTTCTTTGGCCCGCTGCTCCATCTCCATGATCTCGTCCAGAGCATTTTTCTTACTTCTATCTTTGTCCTCTTTTGTTTTTTTGCTAGAAGGTTCTTCTTTTACCTTCTTGCTTGAGGATTCTTCTTTGCTTTTGGATTTTAACGCAGAAGTGAGGAGTTCTGGTTTTTTATCTGAAATATAAATTAATTATGAGAAACGCTTATATATATCATAATTCATAACATTGTAATGAATTGAAAATCTGTAAAAAAAGTAAATTATGTAGATCCGGTAGCAGCAGATATAAGTACTTTTCATGAAGCCCACAAACATATATGTGGCTTTCCACTAGAGAAGGGTCCTTATGCTTCACCTTTTTATGAGAATTTCTATTGGAATTTCAGATGGAAACATCCTTATTGCACTTGAAGCAAAACAAATTCGATCAAAAAACTCGCGTGATGTAATCAATTATTTATATAAGAATTCAAGTCTTGAAGACCTTTTAGATCTGTAAGGATAATTTGATGATCTTTTTTTTAAATAAACTTTATCTCTGACACTTAGAGACTATTACATCTCTAAAGAATTTTAGTATTTGATGGTTGTATTTTTTTATCATAGTTTTTTTTTGTGAAATTCGACATTTAGAGACTGAATAGTATCTAATATTTCATTGATGTCATATTTTTAATTATATTTTGTTATTTTTATTGTTTGTAAAAATTTGACATGTCAAAGTGCCCCTGTGGCCTATTTAAAACTAATCATACGCAAGTAAGTCCCATTTTCGTAGGTAAATAATAAAGGGCCTCTACACGCTGGCTTTGAAATTACCATCTGCTTTCCTCTTAAGGTTGAGACTGAGCGAGATCCTCTCCTGACTGCTCTCTCGCTTGAACTCGGTGTAGGAGGGTGTGCCGTCGTCTCCCTCCTTCCTGCCTCGTTCTACTTGCTTCTGGATAAACTCTAGCATCCTTTCCTGTAACAACCAGTAAATATCGCCAAATTTAAAAAAAATTGGATGTTTGATAAATCTGTGAATGTTGGAATTGACTTTTGAAAGACCAGAAGGAAATTCGATGAAATTTGGCATAAGGACAGTGAATGAATGAAATAGCCTTTATTTCAGACAAGTATTTTGTAAGTACATTTTGTTGTTAACATATATATATATATCTAATATCCATCTGTATGCCTTTTGTAGGCAAAGGCCTCCCCTAACTCTTTCCATTTATCCCTATCCCTTGCTATTGTAGTCCAGCAACCTCCTGCTGCACTCTTAATCTCATCTTCCCATCTTCTTGTTGGCCTGCCACGCTTCCTCTTTTTGTCTCTAGTAAACCAGTACATTATTGCTTTAGACCACTTTTCTCTCCCTCTAATTGTGTGACCTGCCCATTTCCATTTTAACTTCTTAATTGTTGTAGTAATATCTTTTGTTTTAGTACATTTCTTTTCTTTCTTGATAAGGACAGTAGATCTAGGAAATTAACACAGACAACGAGATGAGCATGATGCGCACTTTTGCGCCCGGAATTGCGTATGTGACTTGTTAAACGATTTTATTTTTGTTTATAAATAAAATAAAATATTTTTGTTTCAGAACCATAAGAATTCCATAAAACATTGTTAGAACCATCGTTATAGCTAGGGGTTAGTAAGTATATTAAAATCAAATCTAATCCAAACATAATAAGAATAATAAATAATTAATAATATTGACATAATAACAATGAAATCATGATTCATAGTAGTTTTTTAACTATTTTAAATTTTGTGTTAGTATCATCTTATTTCTAAATCATGCTTGTCATTTAAATGTATCTTTAATAATTAATAGAATCAGGCATTACTTTGCGGAAATCCATGCTAATTAAAACAAGAAATATTACTTTGCTAATCCGCGAGAAAATAACGTGTTAGTCAATCAGTGCTAACCCATTATACTTACTTGCGTATTTTTACATGCAATTAATGTTCCCACCCTCCCACCGCAAAAATAATATTCGCGGATTAGCAAAGTAATTTCTTGTTTTAATTTGTATCTTTAATGTTTAGATATCCATTGATTGTGTTTATATTGTTACATTAAAGATTTATAAACGAAAATAAATAGTAGAAATATTGTCAACCGGCCGGTCATCTGAAAAAAAAGTACAAAAGCAGGGCTAAAAATCTGTATCTTTAATATTCATACCTGATCATCTTTATCCATTTTTTCCTTCTTTGCCTTAGCTTCCATGGCAGCAACGGCAGCGGGGTCCCGGTCGATGTAAGCCACGAACCAGCCCTTCTCCGTCTCATCCACTACACACTTGCCCTCTCGCCCCAGCCATTTGACGAATTCTGTGAGCGTCTCCCATTGGGTGGCGTTCATGTGGAGATGGTCTCTAGAATGTCAAATAGATTAATTTGTAGCAAAAAAGTTAAGTTGAGTTAATATGTTTCATGTGATATAATGAGCAGTGACATGTGCGCCTACTTAGCTATTTTGTCTATTTCTTTTTATGTTTAACTTATTTTCTGAATTATAAATATCTTGTTGTTCTGATAAAAAAATAATTACCTATTCGAAATATAATCCTGATAAACTTTGTTGGCATTCACCCGCTTCGTCCCAAACTGCCGCCTCAACAGCTCCACGTAACCGTCAGCGAACTCCTTAGAAAACTCGTCAATGTATTTCGAAGCGTTGTCGGCAAACAACAACAGCTGCCTTTGATGCGACTCCGACATAGTATGACATTTGAAACCATTCTCGTCGCGGCACTGCTTCTGACACATCTGGCAGTACCAACGGAGCTTCTGGAGGCCTTTAGCTTTTATTTTGTTCGCTATGTACTTTGGTGTGCCTTTTTCAGCCTTTCCACCCATTTTGATGGGGTTTTAGTCTGTTAAACACCAGTAGATTCTAAGGTTACTTAAGTTAGTTTTACGGCAATTATGAAGAAAACAATATAAAATTGTTTAGCATATATTAATATGCAAAAATAATTAAATATATCGTAAAAACAGCACAACATCCCACACAAATAGTGAAATGAAAGATCGTCACACCAACATCAGTCAACAGTCAAACTGACAGCGATTACAGCGACGTCAACCTCAGTGTTGCCAGCGTACTTAGATTTAAAAGTGCGATCAGGATCTAAAAGTGTTAACAGACGAATGTAACGGATCGTAACATTGGTCAGGTCAGCTTCCTCTTTCTCGCTTTGAGTCATAGCGACGAACGGCGGACCAGAGGGTCTACCGCGAACCACGTTCGACGTGTTGCCTCCCTGTCACGCTAACGTTAGAATTTACAAGTGCGACAGAGAGTCAACACGTCGAACGTGGTTCGCGGTAGGCCCTCAGGACTTTATATAGTGATTATATGCTCTTTGTTCCGGACAAGGTTGCGGTCCGCTACGCCGGTATGCCTGTCTATAGAGTCTATAAATAATAGCCAAGACTGGCCGAGCCAACGAGCCAACTACGGAAGGTAGAGATATTCCACACTCCATCGAGCCAACTTTTGACACTTGTCCATCCATAGATCGAATCTGTCTGTAATGACGTGTTTGACGTTGTTTTTGTTTATTAATTTATTGTCTTATAGTCTTATCCAACCTCGAGTCGAGGTCCTCGACATTGGCACATTGGCAGAATCATCAACTCCTTGATGGAGCCATAACACGAAAAATTTATTGATTGATTACTTCATCAAAGATAATTAATATAATATTACTTGATTACGTACTGATTATTTAGGGCAGTACAGTAGTTTGATCTTGCTAATAATGTAGAGTTAATTTTGTTGATATACCTAACTCTAACTTCCTCTGGCAAATGCCCTAGAAATTGCCATCTCTAATATAATAATAACTTAAGAATATTGTTGTTCGTTCGCCATACTGTGATGTCGGCATAGATTAACTTGTATATACTAAATATACTAAGGATGTCGAACTCGCTGGAGAAGAGCGCAGATTGTGTACGGGTCAAAGCCGAGCCTTCGTGGGACTTCGCGAAGCCTGAACTGGTTGAACACATTGACCATGTCGTGAAAACAGAGGCCAGTGAGAGTGATGAAACGGCCTGGGGCCTGAACAATAACCATGAGGTTAAGGAAGAACTTAAGAACAAACAGGTCGGGCTCATTGACCAGGACATAAAAGCAGAAGAACTTGTGCTAGGTCCCGAGGAGTTCCAGCAGCCAAAAGTGACTTTAGTGTGTCGAGGTTTGTTTTTCTACTAATAGTAAAAATACTGGCCAAGTGCGTCGGACTCATGTACTAGAGGTTCTGTACCATTATCTATAAAAAGGGCAAAATAATCATTTTTGTTGTGTGAGTTAAATTTATTTTATTCTTTCCCTTAATATCCCTTAAGTATTTTGTTTATTTTGTTTTTAGTATTTGTTGTTAATGCGGCAATAGAAATAGGGTAAACCGTCTATTACTGGCCACCCTCCTATTACAGGCCACCTTATACTAAAATGGCTTAAATGAGAATTCTATTTATTTATTTACACAATTCAAGTAAACTAAATAACTATTGTTCTGATGATTAACTTAGATTGTGTGATTATTAAACAGAATCCCTTTTAGTATAAGGTGGCCAGTAATTGGAGGGTGGCCAGTAATAGATGGTTTACCCTACTCCATCTGTGAAAATCTGTCTATCACAGTTCATGAGATACAGCCTGATGACAAAGTGACAGTAAATGTGTGAAATAAATGATTATTTTTAATTTAATTAAATAAGTAAAATTAATATAGGTCGACAGTGGACCATGCTATTTAGTGACCCCTGCTCTAGCTGCCCCGAGGCCTATAAACAGGTCTCTCATTCCATTCTAATTTAAATCTTATTTTGACCAACCAAAACTCTATTTGTCTTGGCAAGTTTTGATGTGTTTTGGTACAAAATGAATAAAAAAATGTTTGGTTTAAATTCAACTTTATTTCAGGGAGCTGGAACATGTCAAGGCAGATATGCTCTATCAGATTGGAGCAGATGCGCGTGGACATGGAGAACCATACATGCACCATTGGTCAGAACACATACAAGTTCCGACAGTATATCCTGAGTTATGACAATTGCACAGAAGAAAATAATACAAGCATTAATAAACTTGACAGTAAGTTGCAGTTTATTATTGTATCTCTTTGGATTTCACGGGCCTATAAATCCAGGGCTTTTGGTAGGCTAGCGTTGGGATATCAATCCAACACATAGAGGCCCCTTGGAAAGCTTTAATGTAAACCCGTTCACAGACGCAACAATAGACACCCATGAACGTCGCAGCAGGCATTGGGACTATTGTAGAAAAAGTGAAGATTTATTTTATTATTTATAAAGGTAGATTACCTTTGTTAATAATAATCCTGATCCTGGAATAGCACAAGAGCAATGTGATAGTGCCTGCTGGAATCTCTTCCCTGTCCTTCTATAACTAATAACTATACTCCGTTTTTTTAGGGTTTCGTACCTCGAAAGGAAAAAAACGGAACCCTTATAGGATCACTTTGTAGTCCTGTCTTCTGTCTGTCTGTCAAGACCCTTTTTCTCAAAAACGCGTGGAGGTATCAAGCTGGAATTTCTATCAAATAATCAGGTCTACTGACCTTTGGAGCTGTAAAATAATCAAACTTCTAAGCCAACGCAATCAAAAGATACAGCTGTTTATGCCGCAAATTTTCGACACTCGCAAGGGAATCAAAACCCTACAGTACTTCCCGTGAACTCAGAATCTTTAAATTTGGTACAAAGCAACGTCTTATAGCACAGTTAAAGGAAAAATAGCGAAAACTGTACATTTTTAGTTACATCATATAGTAATATATAGCTAAAGGTATGTACGGAACCCTCGGTTCCCAAGCCCGAATCGCACTTGGCCGGTTTTTTTTAAGATTAGAATATTTCTAATCTAAACTAAAAGTAGTGAATTCTAATCTTAAAAAAAATGGACTATAGTCACTCTGTGAGTTGTAGATGTAGACCTCACAATAACTTAACTATATAGTATTAGCGCGAATAGCCTCCTTCAGACGGTGGCAGAGCACCTTGACGGCCATTTCCAGCTTCATTGGAAGAAGCTGCACAGGGTATCTCACTGACTGGAATTGAGTTTTAATTTCTAGTTTTATATTTTAATTTATTTCAAAATTTTGTAAATTGTAAATAGTTTATTGATTAGCTGAGTCCACACAGAACGAGCATACGCGCGAGGCAATTTCCTCACGCACAAACCGGCCAGTGCAGACGTGCCTCGTCCGAGGCGGCGCGCTCGAGCGAGAAAAAGGGCTCAGCTCAGCTCGCTCTGTGTGGACCCGCCTATTGTGTAATTATGGATCACATGATTCACATGTATCCCCTGACCAGTAATATATGATCACGCGCCATATTGCGGAATTTAATTGGAACTAAATTGTCCATACTAAACTGAACTGTCACCTAATACATGAGAATAACAGCACCCTCTTGACAATGATCATTTATTTCTGGTCGGGCTTTGAAATAAATAAATTATTATAGCAAACTCACAATCGTCTTGTCATAGAATGCAACTTACAACAATTTCTACCATTTTTACCATTTAAAAAAATCTTTTTCTATCTAACTACGTAATATGCTCATAAAATCTTGCGAGAATCGGTTGAAAAATGCGAGGGAAACATCGGACATGCGAAAGCATTTTTGCCCAAGCTGAGATTAAGACCATCGCTAAGTCAATTATCTACTAGTCTGTATCGCAGGCGAAATTGCGGTGCTCCTGTGGTACACCAACTGAACTTTGTTATTAATTTGTACCAAAATATCAACATCAAAACATTTTTAAATTAGACTGGGTCCCGAATATTGTGTTTAATGGAGTACCACTAAAACGAACCGCTAAATTCAAGTACTTGGGTCATTGGGTCACGGAGTGCCTCTCGGACGACATGGACATTGAGAGGGAGCGTAGGGCGCTGGCTGTTCGTGGGAATATGTTGGCTCGCAGGTTTGCGCGATGCAGTAATAAAGTAAAATATACTTTATTTAAGGCATTTTGCCAGTCTTTTTATACGTGCTGCCTGTTGGTGAACTATACACAGCGGGCAATCAGTGCCTTGAGGGTGCAATACAATAACACGCTCAGGATGCTGTTGGGACTGCCCAGGTACTGCAGCGCATCAGGCATGTTTGCGGAAGCGCGAGTAGACGGCTTCCATGCCATTATTCGAAAGCGGGTCGCCTCCATTATGCGCCGCGTGCGGGGGAGTAACAACAGCATTCTGGACGTGATCGCTAGCAGTTTAGACTCTCCCATAGCTAGACACTGGAATAATCTGCATGTAATTAATTAATAGGCATAATTTTAACCATTATTAATATTTATTTTGTGATTATATGTAACGCTAAAATGTACCTTTTTATTTGTATAGGATTTAAATTTAATTTTAATATTTTAATCATTTTTTTTAAAACATCAAACATTAATTAGCCGGGTCCACACAGAGCGAGCATACGGGCGAGGCAATTTCCTCACGCACAAACCGGCCAGTGTAGACGTGCCTCGGCCGCGGGGGCGCGTGCGTTTTCCTCGGCCGCGCGCGCCGCCTGGGCGGTGGCACGTCTACACGTACTACACGTACGTGCTTGCTCGCTCGCTCTGTGTGGACCCGCCTAATCAATTAAATATTAGATACTTTATTAGAGATGTATACAGTCTCTAAATGTCGAATTTCACAAAAAAAAAACTATTTTATAAAAATACAAACAACAAATACTAAAATTCTTTAGAGATTTAAAAGCCTAAGTGTCTAAATACCTACATTCATTTCAGGAGAAACTCAGCATATCACCGACACTGAGCATCCAGGCGCTAAATCTTCAAGCAACAAATCACTCATACATAAGAAAACGCTTGTAAGAAAGAAACTATACAAATGTGATCTCTGTAATTATTCTAGTGACAATAAACATAATTTTAATCGCCACGAAACTAAACATAGTGGAGATAAACCTTACAAATGTGTCTTCTGCAGCTACGCAGCTACTCAAAAATTTTATTTAAAGAAACATTATGAAACTAAGCATACTGGTAATAACAACACTTACAAGTGTGCCCACTGTGGCTATACTACTGATAGTAAAAGTCTTTTCGATCATCACAATCGGTCACATATACATGCTCGAAGAAAACCCTACAAGTGTAAATACTGCAGGTATGCAGCTTCTGAAGAAGCTGATATAACGGTACATGAAACTATACATAATGGTGTAAACCCTTACAAATGTGCTTTCTGTAGTTACACTACTTCGTACAAACGTAGTTTAAAAATTCATCAAATGATACATAATGGTGGCAATCCTTATAAATGTGCTAGCTGTAACTACATTACTTTTCGTGAAAGTAAATTGAAAGAGCATGAAATTACACATAAAGTAAAGCCGGAGAAAATGTATGGGAAGGTGGGGTAAGACGGGGTACCGAGGTAAGATGAAGACCATACCAAAACAGATGATACAATTAAGTAAATTATTACAATACTATCAGAAAATGGCTATCATCACTGCTTCTCGTTATGAAACTGAATTAGAGGAAAGACAAGGCAGTAAAAATCCAATCCAGACAAAAACTGAAAGAAAGAAACAAATATAGTATGGCTAGGGACTGTCTCATTCAGAGAAAGACATAGACATATTTACTGTATTTGTCTTACATTAGCATGAACACCCAAAAGAAAAGGATGAGTTTAGTTTTTTTGTTCTTATTTACTGACAAACTTGGAAAATACAAAAGAACCAAAGAAAGCTGATGAAGGAGCTTAGACATCAGATGACGAAGTAACAGAATTTTTGCACTCTCACGGCTTGTGTTCAGTTGCGAGTGTACCAATGGAAGGATCACTTGCCAGACTTGCGGTGAGTGGGCAAATCGCGGCTGTGGAGTGGGAAATAACAATGAAGAAGTTGTCCATATCTACCTGGTTTGTGAAGTAACTACGAGTAAATATTCTTTACTCCATCTTACCCGTCTTGCCCCATTAATGAGCCAAATTGGGGATTTTTTAAAAGTTGATAATCTTATTTATCTATTTTGTTCTAGAAAGTATGATATTTTCTTAATAAAATTCTCTACACTTTGCAATACAAAAGGAGGGTTTTATTACCTATACCTGTTTTACCCCACCTTCCCCTACTCACTGCAGCTTTGCTAAGTATCAGAAAATTGTTTAAAAATTATGAAAGAATAGGTACATAGTAGTGTAGCCTTACAAAATGTGCTAGACTTGTAGCGATAACTTGTGAGCATACCCCGGATTTTGGGGAGCGGGAGTGTTTAATATTAGCCAAAAATAGAATAAAAACTGAATAAAAAGAAACTTTTCATCACAATTTCTCGAAAAAAATCTTATTTCATGCAGGTGAACTGAAGGACAAAGGCCTAAGGTCTATAATAAGGCATATGGTAAGGCCTTAGGATTGTTCCCTCAGGAGTTATGGATTGTGAAAAAAACCGGTAACTCCCAAGGGATTTATAGCTTTTTTTTAATTATGTCACTCATTCAAAATCAAGTAGCATAAATGAGTTTTACTCTTAAAATACTGACGTTTTAATCTTTTGGTTTTAAATTATTTTATTTGAGTTTCATCACACTTGCTCAAAAAATATGTTATTTCATACAGGCGTGCTGAAGGACAAAGGCCTATTTTGTTCCCGCGAGAATTATGGATTATGAAAAAAAAAAGCTACCTAACTCCCTAGGGAGTTATATATTTATTTTTTTATTATGTCATTTATTCCTACAAACCAAGTAGCATAAATTAAATGAGGTTACTTTTAAAATACTGACGTTTATAATTTGCCGCTGTCGGCCGCGGGCGGCGGGTGAAAACGACCCCGGCCTAACAGCCGTTTAAAATATTTTTACATAATTTTCAATCGTGGCTGAATGCCTAATACGTCTTTGCCTTCGATGCCTCACCTGCCAAGAAATTACAAAATGGCGGACGAATGTTTGATATGTCACCGTATTTTAAAAACATTGGGTGTAACTCCGGGGTTAAGAATATTGCAAACTCGGGTCTTGCGGCTGTCGGGAATTACCACCCTCGTGTCCAAGATTTTACTTACCCACCCCTCGTTGCACAATGTACGGTCGAGGAAATTGATTCTTTAGCAATTTGCGGTTCAAGTAAATTTGGTTGAAATACTTAATGCTAAGAACTGTCCAATGTAAAGTGAACCATAAACTGCTAAAGAATCAATTTCCTCGACCGTACTATTTTGAACATTTCGAAGTCCGTTTGGAGCTTCATAACTATTTCTTATTCATAGTTTTGGTAACTATTTTACAATGAACAAAGTTTTATAACGAATAAACACACGAAATCATTCCCGCACACAAAAATCCGGGGTATGCTTATGATTATGAGCAGAGATCGGCGGGGGTGAGCTGTTTCCAGTTTTTGCATAACATGGACATACCTTGTCATTTAATGGTAACTGCCCCATGTGTAATTAATAATTATAAACGAATTAAATTATTTTATTTCGGCTGCCTTTCTGCCACGAACTTTACGTCGCGTCGCGATCAAAGCCTACGGAATATGATTACTTAATGTATTTTAGAATAGAATAGAAATCTTTATTGCGAAACCATGGTACATAATACTTGTTACATTTTTAAGCCCTATAAAATTGGTTCAATGTTTGATATTTTTGCACATGAACAATTTTTTTTATCATTAAAAATAATGTAAACGTGCCAATTACATCCAAAATTTATCAGGCCTGATATATCAGACCCGATTTCGGGCCCGGGAAATAATATTTAAATAATACAATAGGTGGTAGAGTCTGTGCGGAAAGAGAAGAGTCGTGGAATGTATGGGGCCCAATACATTCCACGACTCTTCTATTTCCAAACAGACTTTATTGGAATGTAAAAAAAATGGTCCATATGCAAAAATATCAAACATTGAACATTTTTGGCAACTAAAGAAAAAGTATTTTTTTTCATTTCAAATATTGTTAACGATGTGCTGATATTCCGTGTAACGAAAACGATTATCAGGCCCAAAGTCGGGACTGATTTCGGGCCCGAAATGGGGAAGTGTGGATGTAATGGGGTTGGCCGGTCGAAGTATTAAACAGATGGCGCCATCATAGCTTGCTCTGTCAATCCCTAGAATTGTGTCAAATTCTTGTTTTTTTTTTGGAATTTTGTGACCTGGTTTCCAGTACTTTAAGCCAAATCTCATAGAACAAAACTAGAGACAGGGGCAAGCTATGATGGCGGATGGCGCCATCTATGCAAACCTTTGACAGTTGCCAACCAGGCCTGATAAAGTGTGGATGTAATTGGCACTTGATAGCGAGTGTGGATGTAATTATCCCATTATTCTGACAGATATGTCAAAATTGTCAAGTGACAAGTCTATGTTTATTCAACGCTGTTTTAACGAAAGCATCCGATCACTTTTAAAACTATAATACAGCGTATCAGTGGCGATTTCATTATTCCCAGTGTTAGATCGCTGTTTGCTGGCGATGTCAGACTCACTGGAGAGCCCAGGTTGTGTGCGGGTGAAGGCCGAGCCTTTGTGGGACCTCTCGGCCTCTTGTGAGCCTGAGACTGCCGGGCCGATTGAGCGTGTGGTGAAGAAAGAGCGAGATAGTGAAGGTGACAAATCTTCATGGGGCCTGTACAACCATAAGGTTAAGGAAGAACTTCAGAACGTACAGGCTGGACACGCTGACCATGATATGGAGAGGAGTGGGAGTGAGGAGAGTAATGAAGCATTGTGGGGCCTGAACAATGATAAGGTTAAGGAAGAACTGAACGCACATGGTGGGCTGATTGACCATGACATAAAAGCAAAGGGCTGTGAGAGTGAGGAGGGTGATAAACCGGACTTGTGGAGCCTCTACAATGACCATAAAGTTAAGGAAGAACTAGTACTGGGTCCCGAGGAGTTCCACCGGCCCAAAGTGACTTTATTGTGTCGAGGTTTGTTGTTTAAATAAATAAATATTATAGGATATTGTCACATTATATTGACTAAGCCTAAGACAGTAAGCTAAAAAAGGCGAGTGTTGTGGATACTTACACATTGATATATATATGTAAATATTTATGAATATCAATATACATAGAAACTATTCACACTAACCTCCACAAAAGAGGGATATTGCTTAAAATATAATGAATAATTTATAATCTAATAATTTACTTAATATAAATAAAATCTACATTAAAATAATATAATATTATAAATTTGAGTGCTTTGTGTGTTTTTTTTTATACCATGTTGGTGGCAAACAAGCATACATGGTATAAAAAAAAATGATGGCCCACCTGATGGTAAGCAGTCACCGTAGCCTATGGACGTCTGCAACACCAGAGCATTGTATTGTATTCGGGCGATTTTTCCGCAACTCGACGACTTGCGCCTATTTTGCGTGATATGTTGGGGGTGGGCTAGTCCTGCCAGCCCAGCTCCTCGAGGAATCCTATCAAACCTTTGATGTTGAGTAGGACCTCGGGGAGGTCTCTCGGAGATCCGAGATGTTTAGCCCTGTATGGAGTCACTCCGCTGCATTCCAGCACCACGTGAGAGGCTGTTTCTTCTGTCTCCATGCAACCTCGGCATAGGGGACTGTCTGTGACACCTGTTGTGAAAAGATGTTTGTTAAATAGTCCATGACCTGTTATGACACTGGTTACCATACTCAGTCGGACCTTCCCTAGTTGCAGGAGCGCCCTTGTGAGTTTTCCGTTGATGCCAGGCATGGCTTCTTTTGCCTGTCTGCATCCAGTCTGGTTCAGCCAGTGTTCTGTGTGTAGTTTCCCTGTACGTGCCAGCAGCATTGAGCGTACCTTGCTAAATGGTATCGGAAGAATCGGTTCCGGACCAATCGCCCCCGCATTCGATCCTTGCCTGGCAAGCTCGTCCGCAGCATCGTTACCTCGGGATCCACTGTGTCCCTTGATCCATTGTAGGGTGATCTTGTTATTATGACATACCTCCATTAGTCGTTCGTGGCATTCGTGTATAAGTTTGGATGTAACTATATGGCTATTTAGAGCCATTAAGACTGCTCTACTGTCGGAGAGTATGCGGATGGAGGATCCTACTACCTTCCTTGCAGTGATGGCAGCCGCCGCGTTTATGATGCCCATGCACTCAGCAGGGGTGGAGTGGTGCGATGACCTCCCCGAGCGGGCGACAGGGGGAAGTTTGGGTGGGCTTCGGCCTGCCCAAAGATCCGTCTGTCTCCCCTGGTCCACCCTGGGCAACGTCACTAGCGACTGGCATTCGTGCCTCTTTCTAGTGACGGCAAACATCCACACGGGCGTCGTCAGTAGGTGTGGGTAACTACTGATGACCTATACACAACCCACCTGTGCTAGGACCTGCACAGTTGAGCGCCGTAAGCAAGGATGACGGGATCCTGGGGATTGAGCCATAGCCAACCCGCGTGGTAACACGTCTGCTTCGGCCCTAATTTCGGGCAAAACGGTAGCCCGGACTACTAGCCACAGTCCGGGAAATGGTCATGTGAGGAACCGTAGGTGGGCTCACGGCGAGAAGTGGGAGGGCCGCTGAGGCAGTTTCGGCTGCTGATGCGGTGGGGAAAGGCCATGCTGAGGGAGTGCGTTTAGGTGATTCTGGCGGAGGGCGTCTGACCTGGACGACCCTACGTCACACCTTTACAAGCTCCTGATGTCGCGCAACTAGCCAACTTCCTGCTTCTATACCCGAGTCGGTGTCCTAGCGACTGAAAGCACTTTTATATGTGTGAGTAGGCGTTCCCAGATGTGTGGGCCCTTGTAGGGTGGGAGCCGATGAGGACGAAGATTTTACGCACAAACCATGGATAACAGGTCAAACGTAAAACCCCAAGCTGATCCAGCAGCGTCCATCGCTAATGGTGAGGCCACACAAGTAAGACAAGCTGTTCCAGCGACAGTGCGTCAAGCTAACAACCCGGCCTGTCTGCAACCCAGTTCACCTGGGGAGCAGACGACCGATCCCAAACTCCTTCCAGGACTGGCAGGTAGTGGACCGTAGGTCCAAGAAGCGACCCACTGGTGGGAAGCCTCGCCCTGCCGGGCCTGGGACATCTTCATCTTCCAACCCCCCCCCCCCTGTTAAATGTCAAGGTGGGGTGGCTAAGAAGAAGAAGAAAAACAAGAACCAGAGGCGTGCGGCTCGACTAGCACGAGAGCAGCAGCAGTTGGGCAGCACACAAAACCCTGCAACCGGGGAGGGGGCCCAGGCTTCCCAAAAGCCGGCACCCAAACCGGGGTCGAACAAGCAGGATGCTGCTGGCAGACCTCCGCCGAAGGGGAAAGGTTCCACCCTACTCCCTAAGGCTGGTACGTCGGCCAGTAGCCCTGCTGGTTCGACAGCAGCTCCACCCAAACGACGGCCCGGCAAGCTCGCACGAGCCGCTGCTAAAAGGACGAGAGACGAGTCCTTCTCCCCGCAAGGAGAAAATAAAAAGCAGCGACTAGCGAGCCCCAGCCAACCAACCGGGTCGTATGCACAAGCGGCGGCGTCTGACCTGACGATCGTCATTACTGACGCGAAGTCGGGAAAGATCTCAGCTGAACACTCCAACGCCGTTCTCCGCGGGTTGCACCAAGCAATCGTGGAGGAGGCAAGGAAACACATCGTGGGAGCCAGGCCACCTAAATTCAAGGGCAAGCCTGTCTTCGCTGAGGGGCAGCTGAGGGTCTTCGCAGAAGACGAATACTCGGCCGCCTGGTCTCAGCGGTGCGTCCAGGCCCTAACCTTACCAAATATCTCCCTGACGGCAATTCGCCAGTCGGAGATGGCAAGGAGAGTTAGGTGCGGGCTCCTAATACCTAATATAGATAACTCGTCCTGGGAAGACGTCCGTCAGGCAGCTGATGGACTAAAGTACCAGAATGAATGGGCCAAGGTCGGTACCTGGTCCATCATTGAGATACTGCGGCAAGACCAGGGGTGGTTTGTCGCTTTTACAATATCCGAAGACCTCGTCCCCGCCTTTATGGAGAGGGGCAGATCCCTGAACTGTGGGGTGGGCAATGTCTACCTCAAGTTCAGGGGTCCCGGAGGAAAATACGTGGACCAGCCTCCCACCCTGCAGGGTTCCACCCTAAGGGTAACGGGTGCACAGGTCCCGAGCCAACAAGCCGCGGGCACCCCCGAGCAGAGCAAGTCTGCCTCCGAGGAGGAAGTTGCCCCCCCGTTGCTACCCAGGCCGGCGATACCCGAACTCTCGGAAGATGAACTCCTTGGCATTGGTGAGGGACCAGCCGAGGCATCATCCGAGGGCGTGGACTTGTCGGCCTGGATAGAGTCGGGGCTGGCCGACATGTTGAAGGAGGGAGGGGAGATGCAGGATGGCGCCCCTACCACCGACAACATGGACACAGACTAGTGTCCTACAAGCAAACCTCCAGCACAGCGTGGCCGCTACGGCCCAACTGAGACGCTGTCTGGTAGGTTTGCCAACGGCCGTTGCCCTCCTGCAAGAACCCTGGACGGGCAACGGACTCATACGTGGGCTCTCCGACACCAAAGGTAAGCTCTATTACTCCACGGAACACGCCGTCCCTAGGGCATGTATCCTAACTACTAACAATATTACTGCACAACCGCTTACTGAATTCTGTTCCAGAGATCTGTGTGCGATTAAACTACAAGTTCCGTTGCCAACAGGCTGTTGCGACCTAGTCCTTGCCTCGGCGTACATGCCTGGAGAGGACGAACCGCCGCCTGCGGAACTACAACGACTGGTCCGCCACTGCGAGGGAGTAGGCCTCGCGATAATCATCGGGGCCGACTCCAACGCACACCACCCGCTGTGGGGAATGGAGGCCAGTAACAACAGAGGTAAGACACTTGTTGAATATCTTGTGACTACTAATCTAAACATCCTAAATGTAGGCGCCGAACCAACATTTGTTAACAAACGATGCAGGACGATTATAGACCTGACTCTGGCGTCGGAGGAGATCAGTGAACTTGTTATGGGATGGCACGTCTCTCAGGAGGCCTCCTGCTCAGACCATAGATGGATTCGCTTTAATCTACTAGCATCTAGTGACACACCAATCGCCCGAAGGAACCCTAGGAAAACGGACCGAACCACTTTTAAGAAAACACTAGGTGAAAGCCTCGACCTGCTTCCTCCGAGGGTTGACCTTCGGGAACCGATTCAAATAGAACAGCAGGTAAACAACTTAACTGAGGCCCTAGTAAACAGCTACCACAAGGCGTGCCCCTTAAACCCACCGTCAAGGACGGCCATAACGGGTCACCAGTGGTGGGGTCCAGAACTGGAGAGACTCCGGCGGAAAACCAGGAGACTCTTCAACAGGGCCATGAACACAACGGCCGAAGTGGACTGGGATAACTACTATGAAGCCAAGGCTAAGTACAAAAAAAGGCTGCGGTATTGGAGATCCCTATCATGGAGGAACTTCTGCAGCAGCATCGAAACACTAGACCACGCCAACCGGGTAAGGAAAACCTTAGCGCACAAGCCCACATCACAACTGGGCTCACTGCGGAAACCCGACGGCACATACACATCCTCCCCTGCAGAGACCCAGCGCCTCCTCCTGGAAACCCATTTTCCAGGATGCGTAAGTCTCGCCGATGAAGGCCAGCAGGACGAGGAATACAGCACAACAGACAACAACTGGCAAATGGCGCACAGGATCGTCACCGCCGAGAAACTCAGGTGGGCCATAGACAGCTTCCATCCCTACAAGGCGGCTGGTCCGGATGGGATCTTCCCTGCTCTCCTACAGTGGGGTCTAGGACTCATCCAGGAAATCCTGACCGACATCATGGCAGCCTGCCTAGCCTGGGGGTACGTGCCCAGGAGATGGAGGGAAGTGAACGTGATTTTCATACCAAAACCAGGTAAGAATGACTACACAGCTGCCAAATCCTTCAGGCCCATCAGTCTCACATCATTCCTACTGAAAACACTGGAAAAACTGTGTGACAGAGATCTGAGGGATCGAACGCTGAAGAACATACCGATGCACAACAACCAGCACGCGTACAGCTCAGGTAAATACACAGAGTCGGCTCTACACATGGTTGTAAGCCGCATTGAGAGAGCCATCCATGACAAGGAACTGTGCCTCGGCACTTTCATTGACATCGAGGGCGCTTTTGACAAGACCCACTTTACCAGTATAGGGAACGCCTTGGATAGCCACGGTGCGGAACCCGGACTAACAAAGTGGATCATGAACATGCTAAACAAAAGGACTATAAGGTATGCAGGTCAACCGCAGGCCGTAGCGGCGGTGCGAGGATGCCCCCAAGGGGGAGTCCTGTCACCTCTGTTGTGGAACCTAGTCGTTAACAACCTTATAACTAAACTGAACGAGGAACACTTCTACACAATAGGCTACGCCGACGATCTGGCAATTTTAATATCAGGTAAATTCGCCAGTACAGTATGCGACCTCACCCAGTTAGCTCTCCGGATCGTAGAACGCTGGTGTAGAGAATTTGACCTATCAGTAAACCCCACCAAAACAGAAATGGTAATGTTCACCAATAAAAGGGCGCTTGGCAACTTTACCAGACCAACACTTTTCCAAACTGAGCTACAGCTGTCCGATGAAGTTAAGTACTTAGGACTAACTCTCGACAATAAACTCAATTGGAACAACCACATCAACAAACGGATAGACAAGGCGGGAATTGTCTTCTGGCAGTGCAGAAGGATGATTGGTAAGAGGTGGGGACTCAACCCGAAAATTACCCTCTGGCTCTATAAGACAATAATCCGCCCCTTACTCTGTTACGGTGCTCTGGTTTGGTGGCCAAGAACAAACCTAGGCAACGTACGAGACAAACTACAAAGACTTCAAAGGCTCGCATGCGCGGCCACCACTGGCTGCACGAGGTCTACCCCGACTGCAGCCATGGAGGTCATGCTAAACCTTCCACCGCTGCACCTACACATACAACAAGAGGCCAGTCTCTCAGCGGTAAGGTTGCGAACCCTCAAGATATGGTCTAACATCACAGGAGCTCTTCACACAAAATGCCTGGAAAAGGTGTATGACGAATTTCCAGTGCTTAGGTCAGGCACGGACCGGATTCACAAACAAGCTATCTTCGATAAAAGGTACAAAATACAGTTATATGAGGACGACAATCAGGAAGGACTCAATCCCCGGGAGCTGAGAATCTTCACTGATGGGTCCAAAACAGACAGCGGATCGGGCTCTGGAACCTTCTCAGAAGACCTGAACATGTCAATCACCACTCCGCTAGGAGCCCATAACTCGGTATTCCAAGCTGAGTGCATGGGCATCATAAACGCGGCGGCTGCCATCACTGCAAGGAAGGTAGTAGGATCCTCCATCCGCATACTCTCCGACAGTAGAGCAGTCTTAATGGCTCTAAATAGCCATATAGTTACATCCAAACTTATACACGAATGCCACGAACGACTAATGGAGGTATGTCATAATAACAAGATCACCCTACAATGGATCAAGGGACACAGTGGATCCCGAGGTAACGATGCTGCGGACGAGCTTGCCAGGCAAGGATCGAATGCGGGGGCGATTGGTCCGGAACCGATTCTTCCGATACCATTTAGCAAGGTACGCTCAATGCTGCTGGCACGTACAGGGAAACTACACACAGAACACTGGCTGAACCAGACTGGATGCAGACAGGCAAAAGAAGCCATGCCTGGCATCAACGGAAAACTCACAAGGGCGCTCCTGCAACTAGGGAAGGTCCGACTGAGTATGGTAACCAGTGTCATAACAGGTCATGGACTATTTAACAAACATCTTTTCACAACAGGTGTCACAGACAGTCCCCTATGCCGAGGTTGCATGGAGACAGAAGAAACAGCCTCTCACGTGGTGCTGGAATGCAGCGGAGTGACTCCATACAGGGCTAAACATCTCGGATCTCCGAGAGACCTCCCCGAGGTCCTACTCAACATCAAAGGTTTGATAGGATTCCTCGAGGAGCTGGGCTGGCAGGACTAGCCCACCCCCAACATATCACGCAAAATAGGCGCAAGTCGTCGAGTTGCGGAAAAATCGCCCGAATACAATACAATACAATACAATACACCAGAGGTATTATTAGGTTTTTTTGAAGAACTGTGTGTGTCCGATTTCGATGATATTTTTTTAATTCAAAGCATGTTTTCTAGCGCTGGTTCTTAGACAAGTTTTATAAAAATCAGAAAATTATGTTTTCATTTCATTGTATCGGACATGTTTAAAATTCAATAAAACTATATTGTCTTTATTACAGCGGGCGGGTTGTCAAACCAGACATGCTTGGTGAGACTAGAGCAGATGCAAGTGGACATGGAGCGCCATACATGCAGCATTGGTCGGAACACATACAAGTTCCGTCACTGTTTCCTCAGTTATGAAGAATGCACAGAAGAGAGTTCTACTAGTAATAAACTTGACGGTAAGTTGCAGTTTCTTTATTTTTATTAAACAAATAATATTTATTTTAATTTATTATATTGTAATTTTTAGAGTTCTGTACCCAAATGGTAAAACGGGACCCTATTACTAAGACTTCGCTGTCCGTCCGTCCGTCTGTCACCAGGCTGTATCTCATGAACCGTGATAGCTAGACAGTTGAAATTTTCACAGATGATGTATTTCTGTTGCCGCTATAACAACAAATACTAAAAAGTACGGAACCCTCGTTGAGCGAGTCTCGCACTTGTCCGGTTTTTTTTTAATTGTATGGCATTACATTATACAAATACAGAGAAATCATAAATCTAACTCCAGATAATTAATCCACTTGATAGCTATGTCATTCAGTTTTATCAGGTCTTCCCGGAGGCCTCCACTCTCTCGACCATATCAAGTAGATTAGCAGTCTTGGAAAATATGTTGGATAGTCTGTTCCTCGGCATGTGTTTTCAAAAAAAAATCAAAAATCAAAAAAATAGTTTTATTGTAATATGTAAATAAGTAATTACAACTTTGGGAACAAATCACACGAAAAAATCACTACAGATCACGTTGGGGGATAAGAGAACCTCACGTGTATTTTTCTACAGTAAACGAAACTAAAAAAAAATCAGCGCCGCTTAGCGTTCGCAACTACTGGGGAGCTGTAAAATAATGAGCTCAACAAAATAAAGATTATTCCTTAAAAATGTTTACTATAATACAGTTACCAATGTGCGGAATCTTTTCGTTTTTAATGTTAAACACACTTGACTTTTGCTTTGCTGACAGTCAGAATTATCTGTGTATTTTATATTATTCGGTTAATTTTCTTCGTCGTTGTTTCGTTACAAATGCAATGAAAAAATGTATGTTTCTTTATGTTTCGATGGCCCACTTCGTGATCCTCTTCCTGAGGATACGTATGATTCTTTCAAATATAAAAGTTTTGCCCTTCTTCACAGGTTTTAATCAACTAATTTTATGTTAAAACATATATTCTTTCGCTTATCACAACGTTTGTTGTGACAGATATGTGAATATGTTGTTTCTGTGCCTTCAGCTCGCGAGTATGGAGTTAGCACAGCGCCTTTGTCCTTGCGCGCCAGGCAGCAGCTCGCTCTCGAGTTCTCCGTGAGACTCGAGCGCCTCCGCGAACCACCGCGCGCGAGCGAGCCGTGCCCCGTGACGGCACACCGCGAGCCGAGCAGTGTGGAGGACCTACCCGGTAATGCCGCCGCCGAGGAACAAGCCGACACGCACGATACTCGCCCTACACACTTCACACACACCTCTAGTTCAATCACACATGAACAAGACCATATCGCACCACAAACGTATAAGACGACTTACTGTTGCGACATGTGTAGTCAACAATTTACGTCAAAACTTACTTTAATCCGACATACCAGAACACATACACACCCGGAACATACATGCGGAGTTAGTAAGGAAACATTTCAAAATAGCTTATTACTGAATAAGCATTTAAGATTTCATTCGGCAGAGAGACCGTACGTTTGTAGAGAATGCAATAAGCGATTTGCAACAAAAACCAATTTGCATAAACATAGAAGAACCCACACTGGAGTCAAACCATACAAGTGTAAAGTATGTAACAAGCAGTTCAAAGGAAGACATGGTTTAATGTACCACGAAAGAGTCCATAGTGGCGTGAAACCATTCAAATGTAAACAATGTAACAAAGAATTCATACGAAAATATGATTTAGTTCTCCATGAAAGAATCCATAGTGGAATAAAACCATACAAGTGTAAAGTATGTAACAAAGAATTCATACAACAATATTGTTTAGTCATGCATGAAAGACTTCATAGTGGAATGAAACCATACAAATGTAAAGAATGTAACAAAGAATTCACACGAAAATATGATTTATTTACCCATGAAAGAATCCATAGTGGAATAAAACCATACAAGTGTAAAGAATGTAACAAAGAATTCACACAACAATATTCTTTAGTCATGCATGAAAGACTTCATAGTGGAATGAAACCATACAAATGTAAAGAATGTAACAAAGAATTCACACGAAAATATGATTTAGTTCTCCATGAAAGAATCCATTGTGGAATGGAACCATACAAATGTAAAGAATGTAACAAGCAATTTATACATAAATCTAGTTTAGTTAAACATGAAAGAAGCCACACAGCTATTTAATATACTCGGGTAAAATCTAACCACGGCTATATAAGACAACATGGATGGACCAGAAGTGATGGCAAGTGGACCAAAATGTTGACGGATTGGTGGCCGATTTCGGATGAAAGAAGCGCCTGGTGGCCGTTGCCTCGATAGGTGGACGACATTCGAGAAATCGCGGGACACTTCTGGATGAGATTAGCCCAGGACCGGGATATGTGGCGTACACGAAGAGGGGCCTGTGGTCAGCAGTGGGCGTCTGGAGGCTAAAATGATGATGATGACAGCTGAAGTGGACTGATCTGTCGCCTGCAGTATTCCAGGACCGATACGACCTTCAAACCTTCAAGAAAAGAGACATCGCCACCACCACATCTTAAAGGGAGGCAACTTACAACCCCTTTGGTGTTGCATGGAAGACGGTAACATCGAAGGTTAAATAATCTGGAATATGCCAAATTCATAGCTTATATATATATATATATATATATTTATTAATGTTAGTTTGTAACATCTGATTTGAATAAATAATGTACGAAAAAGGTCACGTGACTTTTCGTAGCGTCCGTTATCCTAATATATTATTACCAATTAGTGAAATATTCGGCAGTTCGAACCGAACTATTCGGTAATTTACAAAATATATAAAAATATGCCGAATATCCAATAACTACAGAATACGTGTGAATTAAACCTAAACACAGTTTTTATTAATGCTTAAAATGATTTTAATGTTTATTACTTAAACAAAAAATATTTTATAAACTGAAATAAATGTCATATACTAAGAAAAAGTGACCAAGGACTCCAGTGCCCCAGGCTGGAATCGAACCAGTGTCCTCTGCTACAGCCGTGATAGCATTTATTTCAGTTTATAATTCATATAGTAGTGTTTCTACTTGAAATAAAAACAAATTAAAACATTCTCTGAATATAATTTAATTTGTTTTAATACTTCTAATCGCGCTGATCTTCTAGAAGCGCTGGTGGCCTAGCGGTAGGAGCGTGCGACTTGCAATCCGGAGGTCGCGGGTTCAAACCCCGGCTCGTACCAATGAGTATTTCGGAACTTATGTGCGAAATGTTATTTGATATTTACCAGTCGCTTTTCGGTGAAGGAAAACATCGTGAGGAAACCGGACTAATCCCAACAAGGCCTAGTTTTACCCTCTGGGTTGGAAGGTCTGATGGCAGTCGCTTTCGTAAAAACTAGTGCCTACGCTAAATCTTGGGATTAGTTGTCAAAGGGGTCCCCAGACTCCCTTGAGCCGTGGCAATATGCCGGGACAACGCTAGGAAGAATAAAAAAATAATTCTAATCGTAAAAAAAAAAATTCACACTTGCACGGCACGGGGATGTCGAAACTAATAAGTGAGAATGAGAAGTGTGTACATTAAAGAAGTTTTCAGAGCGCAGTTGCAAAGTCAAACATGGGTAATTCCTAATTAACAACTTTAAAAAAAATCGGTGGAATCTACAATAGTAGCTTTGTTAAAAAGAGAAAAAACTGAGTACGCACAAATCAGATTTTCATTTGATATCTCAAGATATTAAGACATCGAGCAAAATGAAGCGTTTCTATAATACACTGGACAAATCAAGTTCTGACAAAAGTATAATACGTTATCGATCAAGTACATCATACACCATCTACAAACGAATAATTAGAAAGAGGTGTTACATGCGCGTTGCCGACCCTTTAAAAAATCTGTACACTCCTTTTTTGAAGAGATGAGATTGAGATGTAAGAGTAACGGCTCAAAAATTGTCAAAAATTTTATTTCGCTCAAAAGTTGCGTTTTTTTTGTTTAATTCTCACTGCACCCACCTTGAAGTTTTTCTGTTTTGCCTTATGGTTGACTGGTAGAGAATGTCTATTGGCATTAAGTCCGCCTGTTGTACTCTTTTTTTATGTGAAATAAAGTTAAAAAAAAAACGATGAAAACCGCGGGGAGCCCCATAAAGGGAAATAGCGAAGGCTGATAGTTTGAGTAAATCGATATGGAAAGCTGTAAACAGACACAGAAATAAAACGAGAATTAAATCACGAGAAACTCTAATACTTCGCACAGACAAAGTCATAGTGGATCAACAGGAACAGGTAGATATTTTCTTGAAGTTATTTGATCACAGTAATGGCTATACTGCAAATGATTCTGTTCAGGCAGTAGATTTACTAAAAGACTGTACTATAAGAATCGAACATAGCATAGAATTTGACATAGTCACTCCTTATGAAGTTTGGAAACTAGTAAAGGAATGGCTCTTAACGCATTCACTACCACCGACGCATATATGCGTTCACCGTCATACAAGTTTGTTCCTAGGCCACGCTCCCTGGCAGTGAATGCGTTAAATCTTCTGTTGGATATGACGAAATTCCCATAACAGTTATAAAAGACAACGTGGACTTACTGGCCGAGCCACTTGCGGAAATATTCAACGAATGTTTGGAATTAGGCGTTTTCACCAAACAAAGATAGCAAAAGTGCCGCCAAAATATAAAAAACCGGACAAGTGTGGGTCGGATTCGCCCACTGAGGGTTCCGTACTTTTAAGTATTTGTTGTTATAGCGGCAACAGAAATATATCATCTGTGAAAATTTCAACTGTCTTTCACTGTTCATGAGATACAACTTGGTGACAGACATACAGACAGACGGACAGTGGAGTCTTAGTAATAGGGACCCGTTTTACCCTTTTTATTTTTTATATTTATTAAAGTTCCAATTAGTTTTGAAGAAGATTCGCAGAGTTCCATATTTACTTACTGCTAAAGTCATGAATGGCTTAATTACAGCAAGGGTTCGGACTTATTAAACTAATTTATATACAAAGCAAATATATGTTTACAAAATATAGTCGTAATTATTTGATATGAAATAATGTTTAACTTTTTTAATTGATTTAGAGTTAGATAGGTATAAATCTTGTATGTGTTTCGGAAGGCTATTTATTATTTTCGTAAGTTTCCTTCGGACACGGAACCCTAAAAAGGAATAAAAAGTGATAAAATATTAGAAAAGATTATGAAATCACGCCTCGCAAAACCACCTCAACCGCTGTAGTGCGTTGCACGATAGACAATTTGAGTATCGTACAGGAGTTGGCACTCGTGAAGCTATGGACGTCTAGATCGAGGCATTAATAAATAATAAAAATGAGAAAAGAACTGGTAATTAATTACGTATTTATTTCGCCCAGAATGAGCTGTTTAAAACAGCCATATTTTATTCAAATGTAATGTAAAAAACAAACGCCAACAAAATAAAAAACGATCCATTCAAAGTTTAAATTCTTACTAATTTTTGTTATTCATTTGTACACTCAAATTGCAGGAAAAACCCAGCACATCAGCGATACTGACCATCCAGGCACCAAATCTTCAAGGAAAAAAACGAATTCATCAGAAAACGCTTGCTGTAAAACCATATATGTGCGCCCACTGTAGTTACGCTTCCAATTTTAAGGGTCGTTTAGAAAAGCATGAAAAGACACACAGGAGAGAAAAGCAGTACAAGTGTACCTACTGCAGTTACATAGATTCTCAGAAAGCTGATTTAAGGTCACATGTAACTATACATACTGTTACATACACTTACGAATGTGCACATTGTACTTACACTACTAATTATAAAAGTAATTTTAAAAAACATGAAATGATACATGGTGACAAATCTTTCAAATGCGCGTACTGTAGTTATAGTAGTAATTATGAGCGTTGTTTAAAACGTCATCAAATGGTACATATTAGTTATATATATAGGCATATAATAAAGAAAGGTTAATAACATATGTAAAATTACATTAGTAGTTAAAAACCCCATGTGTCTATAGCAGTGCTACTACCAGTCATGAATTTTAAACAGCATGAAAGACTACACACTGGAGAAAAACCATACAAGTGTAACTAATGCAACTACAGCAGGGCCTCTTTAATCCGAACACCCAAAATGTATACCCTGTTCGGACTCACGGAGCGTTTGGATTATAGTATGCAGAAATTTTCATAGACATTTTTCAGAATAAAACACGCATATTTGACAATTTTCGTATATTTAAGTAAGTTACAAACAATTCTACAAAATAATCACTCAGTATTTTTGAAGAATTCCGGTATGGTGCTTTAATTCGATAACAAAATGCCTAACGGACGCGTTGCGGACGATAAAACAATACGTGTAACACCTAAAACGCACTTCGTGGCACTGCAAGTCAGAACCTGAGTCCTGAGCGGTTGCGCGGGTGGAGAGGGGGGTCGTTCGGATTATAGAGGTGTTCGTATTAGTGTGGGTACGGATTAAAGAGGCTCTGCTGTATGCACTTTCGCACATAAGTCATTTAAAAACATGAAAGTGTTCATATACTGGTGAAAGACCATACAAGTCTTTCTTCTGCAGGTATTCTAGCTATAATTTAAAACGACACACAAAAACTCATACAAAACGTGAAACTTGACAAACAAAATGTATGACAAACATAATGTGGAAGACTTATCCACATAAATATCTCCAGTGGTACGTTGAAGTTGTATATCTTATACCTTTAAACGAGCAATTCTTGTATATATATATATATATATATATATCTCTAACGATTTTGCTGAAATTTGGTATATGGGGGTTTTTGGGGGTAAACAATCGATCTAGATTAGTCTTATGTTTGGCAAAACGCGTGTTTTCGAGTTTTCATGCGTTTTTCTTTCGACGCAGAATATGGTCGCTAATTTCGTTCGGCGGGTTAAGACGCGGACTGCTAAACGAGTGTTACGGGTTCGAATCTCGCCCGGTGACTAACTTTTGTTTTTTTTTTATATGTTCAAGTTTATACATATATAATTTTTTAATTTTTATTGTTTTAGACAAGTTTAATTTAGTAAAAAAATGTAGTTAAGATTATCACCTATACACCACCATATTACAATAAATAGTTATAACCGAGCAAAGCTCGGTCGCCCAGGTACTAGTTCTTTATATCCATATTGTGTTCGTTTAAGTTCTTTTTAAGTATATTTAATTTTTATATTTATAACGTATTTTTATTAATTTGCGTAATAATGTTATTTCATCAATAAAATTAGTGCTATTAAGCCAACTGCTTGCGTTTAACTTATTTTCCATTAATCTCCTATCGAAGCATCTTTTTTACGGTCGGTAAAGGATGGTCGGATTTGTATGGACACTGGCCCATGAACCAATAACAATAAGCGACATATCAACGGAAATGTTTTATATACTCCATTTATTTGTATGGCGAGACTTGTCAAATCTCTGTTTAATTTTTTTTTTACATAAATCATAAGAAAATGAATAAAAAACTAAAATATCGTGACACAAAATTATCCACAATAACAAAACGTTAATGATATAGAAAAAAAAACCTATATAGTCAAGTTTCAACACACTACTTTTTCCGGCAATAACTTATCACACAAAGATTTGGGACTAAGTACCTGCCATAGTAAACGTTTTACAACTTATGATAACCTATCCGGTGACATACCGCTTGCTCTTTTAACCGCCAAACACGTCATATGACGCGCGCGGCTACAGCCGAATATCAACCTTCATGCGTACCGACAAGGTTCACGATTACGCGCCGCGTACGATAGGCCTGGCGTTCAAAAAGTTAAGCAGGTACGGTACAGTTTACCTGCCTAGAGCTCAAATGTTACATACAATGTACCTATGCCACTCTGCGGCGTCTGCCCCCCCCCCCCCCCCCTAGTTCAATGGCTGGCCACGCCCTCGTCAAATGCGCCAATTAGCCCACCCTTTATTATTTGTATTTTACAGATCAGAGTCCGAAATATTTCAATTCAGTGACTACTTTATATATATATAGTCCTCCTCATCGTTTTCGATGACGGCGACCCCAAATAAACACAATTATGGCAAGTAAAGTGACTACTTTACTTAGAGCACATAACAACTGAAGTAAGCTTACGTACAATAACACATTCACTGCCGGGAACCCACCTGGTGGGCGCTTTTTGTATGCAGCTATAGACCACCGGTTTCTGGGGTAGTGCGCCGTTTTTTGTCAGGCAGTGAATGTGATAAAAACCACTTGCATGTATATATTTATTCTTTTATTTTCTGGTCGTATTCCATCTTACAATAGTACCTATTCACAATCACAACTTATTACTACAACCAAGTTAAACAATGTTAAATACAAAAAACCCTACAGTAAGCACCCCTATAATGGGCGTAGAACCAGTAATGGGGCATAAAACCACAAATCCTGTGAAATAAGAATCTAATGGTAGATTGTTAACGGAGCGATGAAAGGCACTAATTTCTGCCGAGGTAGTTGGGCGCTCGAACGCAGTGAGGGCGTCAGTAGTCCGAGGCTGAAATGATGCCTCTCATTCGAGTCAAACACTCTACTTTTCATTTCGAACATGCGGAAAGTTAGAAACATGACTAAATATATTTTTTATAGCATTTCTTAGGGTACTTTCAATTAACCATTGAGGTCAAAGCATCGTTATTTATGAAATTGGGAAATTAAATATCAGAATGGGAATCCATTTAAAATCTTATTTATATTGCTTATCGAAACAAACGTAATAAATCGTACTTAGAAAGTAAAATGCTCTAGTGCAGAAACGTACCACTTTCAGCAAACTTTTTAGGGCTACAAAATCTTTCAGAGCATGACAAATAAAAATTAAGTTTAAAAACATTGGCAATATTTTACCATAAACAAGAGTTATAAAGCTACTTAGACGTTTCATGATCTGGTCCTGGCAGAATATCAGTGTCTCTCCCATAGGGTGAAGCGTAATACTGAGCCAGAACCCTTTTGTTTTGCTGCGACGCACACAACATTTCCTTTATGTATGGAACAGTATTATTTCAATGTATTTTTTTTTCTTTCTACTTCTATTTTGTATAAATGTGTATTTCTCTCGTATGATTTTGTATTATCTGTTTTTTTTTGTCATTTTATTAATTGCATTTCCTGTGTATAGTGGCAAACAAATAAACGGATTATCTATCTGTCTATCTATCATGAAATTCGATTTCGGAGTTGGCGCCTAGCCGAACCTTGTCGGGTTTCTAAACAAATAATCAGCGATAAATATTTACAACTCTGTGAAAACCCTTTACCGCATACTAAGCCAATATATGACGGATACGATATTCAACTCTATTGACAACTATTGAAGTTCAAATTTCAACAAATACTTTTATATTGCATGCGATTAAGAGGTTAAGAGAGATGAGTAGATACGTTGATACATATTTTACCTGTTAATTAATTATTACTTTGCGTAAACTAGACTCGTTGATTGCATTTACTATGAGATCAGGTCTACAAAACATCCGTCCAGTATCTTAAGCTACAGGATGTACTGAATTATCAGTACTTAAACCCATAACCCTACTTTCCGGTTAAGTCATAGTCGAGAAAAATGTTAATATTGAGGTAGATCACGTACAAATGTATAGTTAAAAGTGGAATTAATATTCCTCCGAGTTTTCTATTAAGAGAATCTCCCCTGGAAGTGTACAAGCGTTAAACTTAGATTCAGCAAGTATTTTCTAAAACATGTATTTTTTCCGCAAAGATATCCAGGACTTTTTTCTGTAGAATTTAATAAGCTTTAATGTCGCCTTACACTATATTTTCATAAAGAATGTAGATTTAGAGTAACGCGAATTTCTCCTGGATGGTACACATTTTCCAAGATGGCTGCGATTCCTCGAGGTCTCGAGATGTCAAATAGTCTGGGCATGAATAAGGGGCCTTTAATTTATATACATACTAAATTTCATGACTGTTCTAGAGATTTCGAGGTTGGTCTTAATCCGATTGTGCTATAAACATTATGTTGGCAGTTGTCTGTAGCGATGTAGGATTAGGCAGATTCTTTCAGATGTTACCGTCTCCCATGCAACACTAAAGGCTTTGATGGCTCTTTTCTTCAAGGTTTGAAGGTCGTATCGGTCCGGAAATCCCGCAGGCGACCGATCAGTCCACTTCAGCTGTCATCATCATCATTTTAGCCTCCAGACGCCCACTGCTGACCACAGGCCCCTCTTCGTCTACGCCACTTATCCCGGTCCTGGGCTAATCTCATCCAGAAGTGTCCAGCGATTTTTCGAATGTCGTCCACCCAATGAGCCAACGGACGCCAGGCGCTTCTTTCATCCGAAATCGGCCACCAATCCGTCAACATTTTGGTCCACTTGCCATTACTTCTGTGTGACTTGTATGTTGTCTTTTAGGTATATAGTGGTTAGATTTTATATGAGTATATAAAATAGCTGTGTGGCTTATTTCATGATTAACTAAACTAGGTTACTAAGTGTTACTCCAGAAATGTAATAGTACATTACGATACAAGTGCAAAAAATAGGAAGGCGATAAATTAAAACGACTGAAGGAAGTGTTTTAAATCGACACGAGTAGAGAATTACCTATTCGCACATTACAACGTTTACAGTACGTAATGGCACTCATGTACACAACACTGACCTAATACAATGAATCGAAGTCATATCTTGGCCGTTTGGAACATCGGTTACGTAGTTGTCATCATCGCTAAGGTCTGTTTTTTTATTCCGTAGACTAAAATGACGTTTCATATGTAAGACATGACATTTCTTAGTACCACATGAAATGTCATTTTAGTCTACGGAATAAAAAAAACAGAATATAGATTCTGCGGCAGTATTTTTAAACCACTTGTTATAAACCATATTTTTAGAAGTCACTTTCGCATATTTATAGAAAAGGAAAGAATTATAGCTTTGCGATCCTAAGATTCCTAAAGAAATAACGGTACTTTTTCTATGAAATGTCCATTTCGGGAGTAAACGGTTTCCACTAACTAAATCTTAACAAATCTCTTTGATTTTGATGTCGATCGCTATATCTAGGTCTTGCCCTAATGTATTGCAAATTTAGAAAAAAGGAAAACCTATAATCCTAGTTTTTCATTGTGGAAGTAACATACAAAAAAATCATGAAGACTGTAAAATATTTTTTAGAAGTGAAAATACATTTTCTCTTTTTGTCTGGAACAGTACGTAGAATACTTTCCTTTTAATAATCGTTGCAGTTCCACTTACGGAAGGTAGAGATAAGGAACGAAATCTTCATGTACCAAAAAGAGTCATCAAAAAACTTTAAATAGGTGGCGCTACAATACCTAGAGTACTTAAACAAAAAAATCAAATCATAGACAGCGCAATTCACTCCGTCAATAACGCCTAGGTTCTTAGCTACTCTAGCGCTACTCTGGAGAGATTTGGAACTATTATTTATAGCTGACAGCTGGACACTTTTGCAACAGTTCTACCATAAGAGATGCCACTCCTCTTAATTCCACACTCCATAGTTCCACTGGAATCGTAGAATAACTCAGAAATGTTTTTTTGACAGTTTGGCAATTTTCAAAACAAGTTTTTGGAAAAAAAAAAAACACCATCTTGTAGCCCTTGCCAATACTTTTAGCCAACGCCACAGCACCAGAGCGATGTCGCACTCTGAGCGAAATTTGGGGGCTGTACAGAACCGAAGCGAACAAACATTTTCAATGTTAAAATAAAGTGCTAATTTTTAAGCGGGAAACAACTTCAAACTGTTTAAAACTTATCAAACAAACCACGTGACAATCCGTTCATTCGTTCGGCGCAACATGTTGCCGTGCGTTTCCATTCGCTCTCTCATTCGGCCAGTGGCGACCGCGGCGTGATGGCGTGTCTTAGTTTATTACGGACTAGTGGTTTATTTTTATTGTTATTCTTAATAACAAACGCCTACGCGGTGTTCCAACCATGGATATTTGCAGTGAGTGTGAACAAAAGCAGTTGTGCCGAAGAAAAATGTGTTTTAAAGTTGAATTTGGAAGTTTCGAACGTGGATTCGTGGTCGTTAACCCGGGAGCCGGCGGTTCGCGGTGCGCTGTGCAATCCTACAATCACCAAGGATGTTTTAGATACTGAATTAATTGTTCAGAAGAATGATAGAATGTTTTTCTGTGCCAAAGTCGGCGAGCAGTGGCTTCACCAAGGAGTTGATTTATATTTGGACGGTGACGTCATAGGAATCAGGTATGTTGGTTACGCCCCGCGGATTTGCTTCGCTGGTTCTCAATCATAGCGTGAACTAAAATATATAACCCTTTCGCGTCAGGTAATAAGTTTGTTTTTGTTGTGGGTAGATAGACAAAACAAGTCTAAAACAGTAATCAAAGTTATATTTGACGAAATGTAATTTGCACCGATTCGATAAACATACAAGTTTAACACTTATTTATCATTTGCAACTTCATGTGTAATAAGGCTAGCGCTCAAAAGTTGATAATTTGCACAGTATCGGTATCAACGGTGGGTGGACGAAAATATTGACATTCAATGTAGGTACACATATTTGACTGATAAGCTGTACCTAAATAATTTTTATCTGGGCTACAAGCCCGAAATTAGAGTAAAAGAGACATTTTGTGAACTTTGATGTCGCGGTAGGCCCTCTGTACTGAACGAAATAATGCTAAAATAAACCGGTCGGTACATAAAAATGCGTTCGAAAATCATTCGAATTTTGAATTTGTAGAAATTGCTTTGAATGTAAAAAGATTGTTTGTACAGTTGACTTATGCTAATTATTTTTTTTGCGTCACAACCTCGTTATTCTAACATCGACCTTCATGTATGAGTCATAAGAGTTAATTTCATTATTCACGCGTCATTATACGGTCGCCGTATTCAAAGCGGTTTTTTGTGGTGTTATGTAATGTCTATGGTCTGGTGATTCCCATAAAATGTTTTTTTATTTCTCTTTGTTTGTCAAGAACTCCTGAAAACGTTGCATTTTACCCAAAAGAGGGGCACTGGCAAAGTATATACTTATTCAAATTTTGAGGCGTTTCCTCATGTTGGCTTGAATTTTGAATGATAAATATTTAATTTAATAGCATTCTTTGATTGTGATTTAGAAATACCTATAGTTAAACATAAGGAGACCTCACGTGTATTTTTCTATAATGAACGAAATTAAGAAAAAATATCTAAGTACTACATACTTTTTCTCGGTTTCAAAATACCGAGTATAAACAAGATTTGCTCTATGCAATACTATTTATCTTAAAATTAGGTCGAATGAAAAATAAAATAAGAATACACGTGAGGCTATGGGGTTAAGCCAAGAACCCCACAAAATGTCACCAAGGAGGAGGGGGGGTCAAAAAAATACCGCGAACACCGAAGTTCGGTAATTGCGGGCATCTTTCTCTTTTACTCCAATTAAGGCTTGATTAGAGTGTCGGAGAAAGATGACCGCAATTTGCGAACTTAGGTGATCGCGGTAGGCCCTCAGACTATAATTGCAATAAAATAATATAACAAAAAGATTCGGCGGGCTGTATGCTTGTTTGCCACTAAGATAGTGTCTCTATTGAAAAATGCTTTTTAAAAATTGGTTAAGTTACTTAATGAAACCAAAATAATGTAATTGGGTCATTCTCCAGATTTGTGCCTGCGTCTAAACTCCGTCAAACCATACTAAATCTATGAAAAGTTTGACGGAGTTGAGTCTGACCGCAGTCATATAATTTTAGAATGACCCAATTTTTGTTAATGATCATACATATACTACTTATTTTTCAAAAGTGTTTTTCAATAACAATACACGTCAACATCGCTTACCTTCTTTCTAAAAAAAAAAACGAATTTTATATTATATGGTACCTAGGTATTACCTTTTCTTAGTCATGTGTACTAAAGACAGACCAAGATAAGTTGGCAGCGATTTTGATAGCCCAGACGGTACAAGTGTCAAGTAAACGTCATAATTTCATAGAAATTTGACGTTTAAAATAACCTTTGCACTGTCTGGGTTGTCAAAATAGCTGCCAACTTATCTTGGTTTGACTCTACCAAAACCTTTTATTTACTCATGAATTGATAGCAAGTGTAAAACAAATAGTTTGAATACAGACAAATATTTGAGCCTTAAACACCATTTTAATATAATCTCCGCAAGTCATTTTTATTTGTATTTACCTGTGTAGATATTATGTTACACACATTGACATAATATATATCTAAAGACGGGCCTTACTGGCACTAAGAATCGTGCAGTCTAACGCCACTACGCGATTAGTTGATGAGCGCGCGTGCGATTGGTCGCACTAGTTGCGTTAGACTGCACTATTGGCACGAATTCGTGAGTGACACCACTGAACTAGCACCATTCTTAGTGCCCGTAAGGCCCGTCCTTAGATATGTCAAGGGTTATACACATGTATACACTTGCATAGTAATATGTATTAATTCGCCGTTAACACATTGTTTGCTACACTAATTATTTACACCGGCCGGCCGGTTTTTTTATTTGACGACCGGTTTGCCCTAGTGGGTAGTGACCCTGTCTACGAAGTTGATGGCCCCCGGGTTCAAATCCTGGTGATAAGCATGGATATTTGTTCCTGAGTCATGGGTGTTTTCTATGTATTTAAGTATTTATACATATTTATATATTATATATATCGTTGTCTAAGTAACCTCAACACAAGCCTTATTGAGCTTACTGTGGGACTGTCAATTTGTGTAATAATGTCCTATAATATTTATTTATTTATAAGTCCTTACATTTGCCACTCGTTCTTCTCGCCAACGGATTATACAAATGAACATGATTCAATGGAATAAATGATATGATATGATATGATATACATATTTAAGGTAAATTGGGATTATTCCGTAAAAGAAGTCCGACAGAAGATTCGGTTTTGGCTAGTTTCGGCTAAAATATCATGTTTTGGCCGTAGTTTCGGTTTCAGAATTCTGAGTAATGATAATCTGACAATCATTACAATATGACTTTCAATAATTATATCAAACAAAGGGTTCCGTATTTTTTATAATTAAATTATTTAAGCTTATGAAATTTTTCGTGAGGTCTCCAGCTCAGAGCCACAAGTAGTTAATTCTGGAAATCACTGTACTGTTACGCAATAATTGCAGTATGATTGGTCTGCGCGCGCCGCCCACGCGTCCGTTGGCAGATAACCAGACGCCGCACAGACGATGTTTACTTTTAGATTTTTACACGACCCCGTCATATTTTAGATTCCGAGTTATACTTTAGCTTATTATAAAACTAAATTAATTTTTAAGAAGCGACACGTCTGCAAACGATGCTTTTAAGCTAGAATAAAAACGTGGAAAAATTACTGCCTTGGTTGAGCCTTGAACTCATGGACTCTGGGTCGATACTCCAGCGCTCTGCCAACTGAGCCACCAGGACCTCATCCATAGCCAGCGAATCATTGCACCATACTGGTCTAGGGGATCCTAGTGATATTTACCGTAAGAGCTACACACTTCTTTAAGAGCAATTCCTAGCTGAGCAACTTTTCAAATCTCGAATTTTTGAAGCTATGTTTCTGTCGCGCTGCGGTGGGCGGGAGCCGGAGCTATCTAAGTGTGAGTGCGCGCACACAGACGCGAGACTCGTGCGCTCGCTCATTGCGCGCCGTTCCGTCGACATCGCCCGCGAGCCAGACGGAATTTATTCTGCGCTGCCCGACGCAAGTTGTTTTTGTTGTTACCACGTAATATTTAAATTATACTGTATCTATTACACCCTAATACCAAACACCCTACTAACTAAACTACCTGTACTAAATGTGTTTTACACCTATGATGACGAAATAATAAATGATTGATTGATATTAATTACCATATAGGTAAAAACTGCAAAAAAGAATGATGTCTCAGTTTCGGTTGTCGTCGTACAGTCAAGTGCAAAAATATGTATCGAAAGAATCGTCTCATAAATATGGTACTACGCTCTTATTACACTGGAATAAGATGCTATGGGACATATTTTTGAGTAAGATGTGTACACCCATATTTTTACACTTGACTGTACCTATCCGTATCAGTAAGTTGGGAGTGATCATGGTGTGTTGTGAAATTTTGTAAGTAGGTATAAATATTGCCAGTCCTTGTACACGTGCAGCCTGTGGGTTAACTATACTCAGAGGGCAATAAACGCCATGCGCGTTCAGTATAATAACATACTAAGGATGCTGTTGGGTCTTCCTAGGTACTGCAGCGCTTCTGGTATGTTTGCGGACTCACATATAGATAGTTTTCCGGCCATATTGCGGAAACGGACAGCTTCCATTATGCGCCGTGTACGGGAGAGCCCCAACAGCATCCTGAGTCTGGTGGCAAACAGGCTAGATTGCCCGATTGCTAGACACTGGCACAGTCTCCATATCCTTACATTTTAATTTTTAATTTTAATTGCAGTTATTTATAGTTTATAGGAAGCTTGACATTTTAATTTATTTTTGACTGCGCTTAATCCTTGTTTATAAAATCCATTTATTATTTTAATTTGATCAATGAAATGCTTAATCATGTAAATTTTAATGTCTAGTGTTTAAATCGATTTAAATTTTCGTTTTTATTTTAATTCTTTTTATAAATGTTATATGTATGGATCAATGTTGTCTGCAATAAATGATTTAATAATAATAATAAAAAATAATAATAATATACCTATGGATAAACTACAATCTATTTAACTTGTAGTACGATGGGGCTAAACTTGGGCCGCCTTATTGAAGAACGTATCGCAATGACAATCTTGGTAAAGTATGTTGGGGTAATGCCGGACAATTTTGGGACCAATTGAGAGAACTCGTGAAAAAATGTTTTTTCGAGATCTCAACACGTGACAGATTCTTGAAGTACGTAGCGAATCGTTAAATAATAAACGTAGATTCGGCCTGAATTTTGGTAATCTTCAATATAGAACGGTTTTAGTTTTGTACCTGTGTAAAGATGAGACATACTTTTTTTTTAGGGTAACGAGTGTTTTGCCATCAAAGGATTGGATGGTGAAAAAAAGTTGCTTCTAATGGAAAGAGAATAAGGTATCACAAAGAAATAGGTCCGGTGTCTACCCTTTTGTATCCGATCTTAACCCTGACCTGATACAAAAATTGGTAAAATTGTGGCTCTCAAACTTTGATACCTATGTCATAAGGCAATTTGATAAGTAAACAATGTGCTAAGAAACTTCTTATTGTAAGGTTTACCCGAAGTAATAAAAAAAACCCACTAAACTAGATACGTTGCGAAGTTTTGACAATTTAAGATTTCGTGAACTGTACAGGTTTAGGGAAAGTGTAAATGTATTGTTTATTGAATGGAATGTACTGGAAGATATTAAGTACTTAAGTAGGAGGGACAAAATAAAAAATAATCGTGCCCAGTCATTTTTAATGAAGGTCGCTAAAAAAATAAGAATCAAACTTAGAAATCAAAAAGACTAAGTAGTTCTTTAGAAAAGTCAAGGTCACTGAGAGCCCATCTTGAAGTATGGAAAATAATTAAAATTGCGATTTTGTTGGTTTAATTTTGTATATATATATATATATATATATATATATATATATATATATATATAGTTGATATACAATCTTTTTTTTTATAAAATGTAAGGATCGTATGTAAAGAGTAAAGTAAATATATAGGAACAGAGAGCCCTCTTGAAGCATTTTAAGGAAACTAATTTCGAAGCCCTATCTCTATTTTGTATCCGAAACTAGCAATGTATGTATGCGTGCACATCTACATATGCATCCGTATGTGTAGGTACTTTATTGCGAAAAATTGCTCATTTGCTATCTATTTTACTCGATTTTGGTATAAATTTCAACATGTATCATCATCCCTATACAATATAAATAGGTACTCTTTATTGCACACCTCAATAAAAGAAAACAATACAAAAGAAAACATACACATAAGCACAGGTAAACAACATGCGGTCTTATCGCTAAAAGGCAACCTTTGGGTTGCGGAAATTAAAAAAATTACATTGTCAGTAACCGTCGCGCTGGTAGTGGTAGCAGTAGGTAAATTGAAGAAAATTTAAAGTTTCATAATCACTGCTGTTTTTTTAAATAGGTAAAGATCTGATTGTTTCTGGTCTCTCGGTCTACAGCAGTGCTAGGTTTGTTAACACAATTACAAAAACAAACACAGTTTCATCACAATACTCAAAATAAATTACAGAGCGAAGATCGGATAGAAGGAAGAATTTTTCGCGAAATTTACCTTGCTCTCTGTGATTGCACATAGCACGAGCCCGACTCCCTGAGCGACGCGGGGACACTGACAGTCGAGGCGCAATGAAATGGCGTCTTACACAATGTTGCCAACATTAAAAAATAAAGCCAAATTAGGGGGAAATGAATGTCCTACGTTCTTCACCCGCATCCGGTATTTACCCAACATACTTACCTTAATCGTTGAACCGCCGCATTTCAAAATGGCCCTTATTTTGATATCGACTAGCCGTAATGTAATACGGCGGATTATACAATACGACTGCGATACTTATATATAAATCCCCTCGTCAATGTAATTTCATTAAATTTGCTATCTAGTGGCAAACATCAAAGTAGTTATCTTTTACTTGTGACGCACAAGTGTGAGCAATGTATAATACTATTCCCGAAATCCCGGTTCTTTAAAACAGTGCCGGTTCTGCAATCCCTAATAAGGATGTTATGCCCATCACTATTCGTTCTGTGTACGTATATTTAGAAACTGTCTCCGCCTCCAATTCGTGCGATAAGGACAACTGCAGCTCGGACCGAAATTCACTCGCAAAAAACTCAAAAATCGAGGTTTCGCTCTCGACTGTTTCCTCCTCCAAAACGCAACTAATCATTATGAAATTTTGGAAATTGCAAGAGGAAGAAATAATCTATGCCGCTATGTTTTGATTTTTTGGATATTTTTTGTCATATTTGTATACTGTGCCTTTTTATACAGCCAATTCAATTTAGCCGTTTTTGCGATTTTCGAGGCGCTATATCTTTCTTCAAAATAAAATATTCCAAAAAAGCAAAACATAGCGGCACAGATATTGATGATATTGATCTTATTTGAAAAAATCACTGCTCTAGGTTAAAAATCCAGGGAGGAATCAGTCGAGAGCGTTTGTATGGAAAAATCGCAACTAGGAATTCCTCTTAACGGCACCGCAGTTCTATGTCATATTTATTTAAGTCATATTAAATGAGATCAAATCGAACACAACAGGTTTTTAGGAGAACATTTCCATAATGTTCTTGTCATAACCGGTTTAGAACAATAAATACTGGTTTCTTCCTATGTCGGTGTTTTTCTTTAGGGGGCACACCACCAGGCCGGCCGGTCGTGTTGTCGCTCTCGTCGAATAAACCTGTTTATTTAGGTTCATCGTTTGCGTTCTTATGAAAGTTCGGAGTAAAACCGAAATATATAGGGAGCGTGCATGAACTGTAGGAGGCAGCACAGGAGCCGTCAGATTTTTGGCGCGAGGTGTAAATGTGACGTTTATTGTTCCGGTGTAGCCCACAAGATGGCAGAACCTACTATGCACAAGGAAACACCTGACGTGTAAATGTGCATGTTTATGGTTCCGATTCAGGCCACAAGATGGCAGACCCTCCAACGCGCACGGTCTCTATCGGGCAACGGCATTCCGCCAAATCTGACAGTTCCCCATGTAAACTAAAATGACCATAAACACAACAACCAAAAATTATAAAGCCAGGTGCAACGTGATTATCAGAATAAAGCAACATACAGGATATTAAATTAACTATAGGGTATTTGACTGTATTTGAAATAAAGCATCTCAACATTAATAGAGAAACGTAGACACTAGACAGCGGTTATTTTTAGACATTTCTATTTTATTAGAGTAGGTAACTTGACCGTGACGTTGTTTGCTAGTGTTCCATAGTAGCAAATCGTTTTGACAGTTCGAAAAAAGAAACTGAATTGACTATAGTCTAAAATCTCTAAGCAAAGAGTAAAGTAAGTATATAGTCCCTAAGAATGAACTTTTGACACTTGAGTATAGACGTAATTAGTGACGAGGCTAAGAATCGTGTGTCAAATTTAGCGATTAATTATGAATTGTTCGAATCGATTTTACTACAACAGATTTTTTCTTGTTATACGCCTATATATTTAGTATCACAAATCTTCTCAAATTAATAATTGTTATATACTAATTATGTATGACATAATATTTCCATAATTAATACAATATATTTATATTGCCTATTGATAACATAATCGATTTTTATCGACTTACGGAAATATTACGTGAATCGGAACAGCAGACATGGTCACAACACTAAATTAAAAAAAAAGACGTACACCGTATGTACAGAAAAAAACTATAAAAATTGTATAAGTAGGCAGGTTTTAGCGTAGTATTACTACTACAGATTATTTTATCAGTAATTAGGTAAATTGATTAGAGGCTTAAAATTCCTTATAAATCAGATTTATTACCGTCCGCTGTGGGTAAGTATAAAAAACTCGTTAGAATTCTGTGCGATAGCGTACTAATTACTGATAAATACATGGATGACTTTAAAAAAAATAGTGATATGATATTTTTAACGATTGTTATCGAGATTAACTTAGTTGTGAAATTATCATGCGATCGTCATGCGACAAATAGGCATGTATAGGTAGGTATGTACCAGTTTATGTAATCATATGGTATATGGTATATTAGGGATGCCATACGTCCCGTATGTACTTGTCCCGAAAATCAATACCGCTGTAATATAGCTAGGTCATAGGTCACAATCAACAAGTTTGTACAAAGTAATATGTCAGAAAAGCTCGTAAATATGTATTAGCCAGCAAATGACATGTCAATCGTTTACGCTCCGTAGAGAACGAAACGCACCTGCCACTGTCGCACTAATATGAAAGAGAGATGACTACGCTACGCTAGGGATCGTTAACGATTGGCATGTTGGCTACGCACCCTGGTAGGGAACATGGGGGCTCCTCTACACGATGGCCCATCGTACGCCAGTCTAAGGGACGCAGCTATGCAGTGGAATGAGATAGCAATATCACTTGCTCCCTCTAACGCATAAATGCGTCCCTTGGACTGGCCTACGCTGGGCCATCGTGTAGAGGAGCCCTGACAACACTCGAACGATCGGCCTCACCCTTCAATTACTTATGTTTCACGCTCATTGTTTCTCGAAATAACTGGTTCACTCTGGATGGATATCGACCCGTCTCGCTTAATGTTTGGGTGGTTCCCTTCTTGCTTAAATTACTATACGGCTATACGAAGTACTTATACAAATAGTACAAAGTGTACAAACTCTTCAATTCGCTAATAGAATTCTTTCTATGTTAACGGCACCAGTCATTCATGGGACATTTAAGAGAAAATTTGGAGTATTTTGATATTTTCTCGGCACTCATAAAATTTCTACCGCTTTATGCATTAAAAACTAAATGTCCTATTCGTCCTTTATGTTTTCATTATAATCAATGAAAGATACTGCAATTGGTTTCAATATTATTAACAAATAAAAACTATGTTTTTTTGCTCCAGTGATGTATGGCGCCATTAATTTAAAACAAAGAAATATCTATGAAACATCAATTTTAAGCGGCTCCATGGCTCTTGTTTATGGTAAAATGTTGCCAGTGTCTAAATAAATATTTATTTTACAGGATTTGTCTATACCATCTCATTACTGGTGACTGTTCCATTATAGGGGTGTTTACTATAGCTATTCCCACCAAGGTTTTACCACGAGTATAACAGGTGGATTTTTTTACTATTGGGAGCAACTGATTTTTAGGCGGAACCCTTCTTTGGATCAGTTTTTATTCCTTTTTTAGGTTTCCGTACCCACATGGTAACTCCGCTGTCAGTCCGCCTTGTCTGTCCGTCTGTCACCAGGCTGTACCTGATAAACCGTGATAGTTAGACAGTTGAAATTTTCACAGATGATGTATTTCTGTTCTGTCTCCGTAGCCTATGTACGCCTGCAACTCCAGTGGAGTTACATGCGTGTTGCCGACCCTTAATCCCCCCCCCCCCCCCCCCCCCCCCCCCCCCCCCCTCGTTGAGCTCTGGCAACCTTACTCACAGGCAGGAACACAACACTATGAGTAGGGTCTAGTGTTATTTGGCTGCTGTTTTCTGTAAGGTGGAGACCGTACTACTTAACACTTGCACGAGCTATCAAATCGCTGCCAACTTAGCTCGTTCTATTTCTATAATTATGGTACCTAGTTAACAAACAAAGACTACTAATTTAACCCTTATTTTGCCCATACCAATAACCAATACCCATTAATGTCACATTGTACACTTAGCAACTGTAATAACACATTGTAAAACACACTTTATTGCACTCAGATAAAGTCGTTTACCGCTTAAACGTCCATTGGTACAATACGTGGAACGCAAACGAGACACTATTTCGTTCAGTACCTATTGTGTTCATCATGAATTGTCTTTTTGAAGGAAAAACGAGGTATATTGTAAATTATGCAGGATTATTGGAAGGGTTTTCCTTCATTTATTAATAAATTCATGTTACTCTATTGTTGTTGTTTTTGTATAATTAGACGGGCCATTTGATAAGTTGTATACTTTTTTATTTGGTATTTTTTATGATCTCTGCTCTCTGGATCATACGAGTAGGTAATAGGAGAAAAAAAGTGTCCAATATTGTTATTTCCTTTCCGTTGCCATTTTTCATAAACTTACTAGGTAATTTTTTTTGTAGAAGTTTATTACACAAATTGACTAAGTCCCACGGTAAGTTCAATAAGGCTTGTGTTGTGGGTACTTAGAAAACGATATATTTATAATATATACATATTTATTAATACTTAAATACATAGAAAACATCCATGACTCAGAAACAAATATCCGTGCTCATCACAAGGATTTGAACCTGGGACCATCGGCTTCGTAGGCAGGGCACGTCACTACTCACTAGGTCAGACAGGTCGTCGAAACCGTTACTATTGGCACTATTGGCACTTTTGACAGCTTGAACCCAAAACGGCCCCACAATTAATGTCCTTGATTCGAGTCGAGTTCATAAATATGGATACATTTATTCACCTTAATCCATTGCAATAAGGTAAAAAAATGTGTAACTATTTATGAACTCTACTGTACTATTGCGAAATACTTGTCATAGTCATGATCATGAGTCAAAATACTCTTGAAAATTGAAATACTCATTAAGAAACATTGCACGCTACTCACAAACCGCCTAATGAAACATGTCTTGAACTTTCATCCTTATTCCTTTTCCCATTAAATTCAATTTCGAATACAGATATTAATGACATGCGTTCAATTGACGGTATCAGCTGCCAAAATTTTCCAAGTGATGACGTCACAATATGACGTCATTCGTATCGAGACGCTATGTCGGTCCCGCTCAGCTGACGCATACTGTCACTTTTAAAGAGGTTATTTTCGTTTTATTAATGTTTTTAACGACTGTTTTTAGTATATTTAGGAGTTTAAATGTGCCAAAGCGAAATGTTTCAGGATATTTACTTATATACTTACCGCTGTGGCGCGGCGACCCGAAGTGGATCTTGGCCTCCGACACCAAAGACCGCCATGCTTTTCTGGCCAAAGCCGTTTCTGTCCAGTCGACGGCGCCGAGTTCGCTAAGATCTTTTTGCACTTCGTCTCTCCAGCGGTACCTAGCTGGCAGGCAATAACTAGTTCACTCGGTATATAATGTATAGCGGGAACTCCGCTTAGCCAGTGGGGAGACACTAGAGCGTTCGGGCATTCTCGGCTCCGTTCGGCTCAGCATTGCTCCGAGCAATTATTACGATTGGCACAACTTGACGTCCCATTGCGTGCACAACAATAGATAAGACTTGAATTTTGACAACCCTAAATAGCCGAAAGGGATAGTGCCATACATTAGAAAGAGACAGCATGATTTGTCCCTGAATCGCTGTCAAACTTCGGTTTTGTAGGAAGTGTCATTTATGTACGGTAGTAGTATTATTTATTCTGTGGATTAGCGTGATTCACTGATGATGGCGGTGACTAGTAACCATGTATTATGGATGGCTTTACCCACGTGATAAAACAGTGTCCTGCCTACCTTCCCTATTAATTTAAATTTAGAATACTATGAGAATACTCCTTCCTTTTCCCTGTTTCTATTATCAAACGCAAATACGAGTACAATGTCATTTACGGCTTTATTAGATAACATACAAAATACAAGATATATATCCAATATACAGTGTGTAAATCATATAAATTAAACCATATATAGAATTCATCGGTGTCATCATTAACTAAGACGTTTTTTAAGTTACATTAATTATGACCATCAAAAGAGAGGTATGGGCATTGTGAATGTCATCTCGCTTTGTGTGGTAGGGCACAGCCAGTGGATGTCATTCCAGATCTAGAGCAGAGCCCAACTGGAAAGTACCTCCACCTTACAGAAAACAGCAGCCAAATAACACTAGACCCTACTCATAGTGTTGTGTTCCTGCCGGTGAGTAAGGTTGCTAGAGCTCAATGAGGGGGGGGCGGGTTTAGGGTCAGCAACGCGCATGTAACTCCTCTGGAGTTGCAGGCGTACATAGGCTACGGAGGCTGCTTACCATCAGGCGGGCCGTATGCTTGTTTGCCACCGCCGTAGTATAAAAAAAAATGACCCCGTAATTATTTTTTGGAAACTTACCGAGAAGCAATGTACTGCAAACATTACGTGATAAAACATAAAAGATTAAATATTCACCCGTATGTATTGGATTTACGTACTGGATGAGAATTGTGAAATTGTTTTTGTTGTGTCATCTTATCCAGTCAAGTGTTTATCTCAGAACTCATTGATCTTCATCTCACACAAATGATTGACATATCCAGATGCTATCTTGCTTGAATTCCTAAAAAGTGCACCTATTTATAGACACGTTCATATGTATAGGTACTGTAAAAGCCCAAAGTACTTATAGTAAAAACTAAGATTAGATATTCACAAACCCGTATTGATAAAAGGACGAATTTGTGGTTTTTACGGACGTTGACTCGGTAAATCTAAGTGTTACTTTTTAATAATCAGTACAATTTGGTCTTAAAATAATAAAAAGGAATCCTTGTATTCAGCATGCAAGCAACCCCAACCCAACCCCAAAGGGTAAAACGAGACCCTATTTCTAAGACTCCGCTGTCCGTCCGTCCGTCTGTCATCAGGCTGTACCTCATGAATCGTGATAGACCTAGACAGTTGAAATTTTCACAGATGATATATTTTTCTTGACGCTATAACAACAAATACTAAAGAGTACGGTACCCTCGGTGGGCGAGTCCGACTTTTATATTTATTTACGTAGTAAAATGTTCTAAAGTAGTACTATATTCCTGCAGGGCAATCGCAGACTGCATGTTGTCATTCAAAACAAAGACCATTCATACAACTATCTCAATCTAGTTATAAAAAAAAAAAAAATGTATATTCTATTTCCGATTTTGATATTTTTATTTAAAGACAATAATATTAAAATTATTTGAATACATAAAGCGACTCCAGCATGCACTCGCTATTCATTTTGACTTTTATACAATGATCAACTTACGAAAACGTCATTTAACCATATAGTATTCAACGTTTTGAAATGTCCACTTTTTATTATATCTAGAAATATCGATTTTTTGTAGGTTATTAGGCCCCCCATGAAGTCGGACGTATATTCATAAAATATATATCAAAATAATTGTTGTAGTTTCTAGTTTATGACGACGACGGCATCACAAAATATAACAGGAATATTGAGAAAGTGTAAATTAAAAACACGCAACGTCATCGGGAGTCACCTTACTTTGTCATGGAATTTATTACATTCGATCCTTTTTTGTAGAAGTGGCAAAATCCACTGAAAATATTGGTTCCACTGTGCGCAGACATCGATTTGTTTACCTACATGAAAGGCGAAGCTTTATTCGTTTCTGCGAAGTGCAAACGTATATCGACATACGGGCCAAGGTGAAGTCTATATGTATGTGTTTACACATCCATTGTTAGGACTAGCTTTCAAACGATATCCACGGAATTCAGTTTTTCTGTCTCAAAAATACAGTCAGTAGCTATTTAGCCTATTTATCAGTAAAGATACACGCGAAAACCGCCTAGTTTTCGCGAGATATTATCTATTTTCCAAATCTCTACGCGAACATGCGATCGTCGATTGGAAAACAAGTAAGTTTTTATTTAAATTTACCACTTAAACTGTAGATACATACTATTGAAAGTCACGTACAGCCATCAGATACATCGGAGCGGCCAATGTGCTCAAAATATCTGAACAATTGAAGATCCACTTGAACGTTTTGAGAATATTCTTTATTAGCACACCTCAGTAAAAAGATACAAAAGAAAAGAAACAATTGATTATGCAGACAATAAGCGGTCTTATCGCTAAAGAGCAATTTCTTCGGAAACGGAGAAATTAATCGAAAAAGTAGGTGTGTAACAGAGTCATTGTTGAGATATTTGTGAACATCCTGCCGCTTCGATATATCAGATGGCTACCGGAACACCTTCAAGTCTTGTCAGCTTTGTTTACCTACCAAACGTATGAAAGGCGAGCTTGAACCATTTCGCGAACGTACAGGCCAAGGCAACGTAATGTAAACACATGTCCATTGTTAGCTTCCGGACTTTATGAGATGGTACGCTTGCTACCGATGTAGCACAGAATAAGTAGGTATTTGTAGCCGCCGTGCATGTCACGACGTTACGAATAAAATTTAGATTAAGTAGTATTAACTATGATTATATTATAGGACATTAATACTTACTTACTGCTGTGGCGCAGCGACCCGAAGTGGATTTTGGCCTCCGACACCAAAGACCGCAATGCTTCTCTGTCCAAAACCGTTTCGGTCCAGTCGCCGGCGCCGAGTTCGCTAAGGTCTTTTGCACTTCGTCAAAAGGAAGGACATTCCTACACAAATTGACTAAAAACCACATTAAGCTCAATAAGGCTTGTGTTGAGGGTACTTAGACAACGATATATATAATTTATAAATAATTAATTACATAGAAAACACCCATGACTCGGAAACAAATATCCGTGCTCATCACACGAATAAATGCCCTTACCAGGATTTAAACCTGGGACCATTAGGCAGGGTCACTACCCACAGGGCCAGAACGGTCATCAAAGAAAGTACCTGTTAAAGTCTAAGTCTTCTTCCTAGCGTTTGTCCCGGCTTATTGCCACGATTCATGGGAGCCGGGGGTCCGCTTGGCAACTAATCCTGAGAATCGGCGTAGATTAGATTAGATTAGATTTATTTATTTCTTAAAGAAAAAGACACAGTATTTTACACAAAAGGATAAAACAAAGGCTTTCACTAAAAGATCGTCAACTTAACATTAAAACAAAACATATAAAATTAATAAATAAAGAAATGTCACGACAAAAAAGAAAATGTCAATGTATACATAGCTAGGGACAACCTAGGTATTGTCGAAATGTCAAAAAGAATTAAAAAACAAACATATTTACAAAAACACTAAGTTATAAATAACTTTATCTGTAAAATAATTTAAATGAAAATTTAATGAAAATATATTATATGTCAACGATCTTAATTGCTAAAAATATTAATACAATGTCAATTCATATTAAATTAAATTAAATGTCACAGTTATAAAACAGGTTCATAAATAAATTTAAAATAAATACATAATAAATTATATTGTAGGTACTAATTAAGTAGTATTGACATAATCTTTCAAAAAATATTACCTACTGGTTTATAAGAGCAACTTCCCTAAACGGTAAGACAAGTGCAAAATGATGTTGATGGTATGGAGGTAATGGAGGGTAATCTTCTAATTTTCGGGGGTCCTTGCGGATACACTTCGACCCATAGGGATCTTTTGTGTAGAAATGGAGGGTAAAGAAAGATAGATCCCACCAAAAATATTTTCATGTAAAATGTAGCCAAGACGAAACCATAAGGCTCGCACTGGCAAAAAGTTATCAGATCTCATGAAGGCTTATCTACAATCTACAAACTCTACACCTTAATCAAAATATGTGGCTTGGCCGTTTCGTTATTACAAGAATTTATTGTATAACGGAAAAGGTATGACCAGTGTATACTCGTACATTTTAATTCATTTATTTGAGAAAATTGTGACAATATTGTTATTATTCCTAACTCTATATTCAGTATTGACGTAGAAATTATCAATTTTATTTATTGCAATTAATGGATTCATTCGTTTTTACAATTATTATATTTTTGTTATATTTAAAATTGATTAATGCATGTTAGACACTAAGTAATATAACGCCAATTAGCACGTAAGGTTTAGCTGTTAGTGCTGATTGATTGAAATAATTAAATAAATAAATTTTTCATGTTACGCCAATTGATAGTACCGAAACGTCCAAACCACATATTTTGATGTGCGATACAAACAAATGAATATAAATTCAAAGATAAAAAAAATTGTCGATTCAATGTATGCAACCACATTGACATTCAAAGATTCAAAGAATTTATTTGCATAGAACACAGTAATATAAAGGTCTTACAAGATAAAAGAAAATCCGTGCATTCAGTCTGCATGCAGGCGTGCAAATATTTAAAAAAAAACAGGTAATATATATAAAAATAGAAAATAATTTCAAAATATCAAATTTACACAATGTCAAGTAAAATAATAATCGAGGGTCGAAGTTAAACAAAATGTCAAAGTTATAATGAATAAAATAGAATTTACAATATTTCCTGAATATGAATGTCAATTATCAACTAGAAATTTCAGCAGCATGTCAGTTGTGATCTAAATATTTTTGTACACTATAGAAACAATTATCAAGAAGCCAAGAAGTCAGTTTATTTTTAAATCTATTTCCTTTCAATAATTTGATGTCATTAGGTAATCGATTATATATTACTATACACATGTTATATACATTTTTTTTGTAAATAATTTTATAAGCTATTTAGCAAATTCATAATATTTGGTCGGGTCTGTCTGTGTATCACTTCCCCACGTTTTTTGAAAAAAGGTCTATTGTTATTTACAAACATACATATTTCTTTTATGTATAAGCAGGGTAAGGGGAGTATCTGCAATTGTTTGAACAGTGGAAAGCAAGAGTCTTCAGGCCAGGCGTTACAGATAGCCCGAACACATTTTTTCTGAATAATGAATGCTCTTTCAACATCGACAGAATTACCCCACATAATCAAGCCGTAGTGAAGGACTGAAGACACATATCCGTGATAAGCCGCCAAAGCTGCTTCCACAGATATTGTGTTTCTCAATCTTCGTAGAGCAAACACAAATCTGTTCAGTCTAACACAAATTTGCTCGATGTGGTCTTTCCAGTGTAAATGGTCATCATTTACTCCATATAGGTACTTATTGTGGTATTTGCAGCGGGAAGCCCCCCCCCCCTAGTTCACTGGCTAGCTACACCCTTGTACGGTCAGCTGCAAAAATATGTATCGAGAGAATCGTCTCAAAAATATGGTACTACGCTCTTATTACACTGGAATAAGATGCTATGGCACATATTTTTGAGTAAGATGTGTACACCCATATTTTTACACTTGACTGTATATACGTACGTATAGCGTCGCTGTCGCCTAGTGCCCATAACAAATGAAGTCGGACCTCTGGATAATCTTCCAAAGTTGTGCGCGCGGGAGTGATTCATTAGTGTGATTAGTAATTATGCAATCATCACTGAAAACTGCTATTTACAATTATGACTAATTCGTGTTCATAAGCAAGATTAACTTATCTACACGTGAATTCCTCACAAATCAGTTTTTGTCGGTCCGGGGATCAAAGGAGTTTTATGTTCGATAATTCGCTGTGCGTGGTGCGTGTGCGCATCACTCATGATAAGGTTTGATTTATGATAAACAGCAGTTGATTTTATCGAGACAGCCTTAATTGAATTTATAGGCTTGTGTTTTAGTGTACAATCTGTTATTTAGATTGGATGGGACTCAAAGGGAAATTATCTTCTATACAAAAATAGAAAACGTTTTTCACTTCTAAATATTTTCTATTCCCCATGATTTTTAGTATGTTATTGACAATGAAAAACTAGTTTTATAGGTTTTCCTTGAAAACAATTTTTTTTCTTCAATAAAGCGAAACCTATGAACCTAGAATATATTATGCTGAAGCGATCGACATCAAAATAAAAGTGATGAAAGATTTAGTTAGTGGAAAACGTTTTCTCCCGAAATGGAATTTCATAGAAAAATTACCTGTATCTTTTCTGAACTTTCTCGATATTATTGGAATGTAAAAAGGTAACACGGTGCCCACACATTGCACCCGTACCTACTCAAGAACGCTACGGACAAGGCTTTGAAACAATGTTAGCAAGCTTTTTGGCTTTTAAAAGTCTTTGGTGATTCGGAGAATAAATCCAAGCATTTGGTTAGCTTATCTTCTGATGTACTCGTAATAATATTTAAAGTTTAAGTGTTCATCAAACCAAATACCGAGATCTTTAGCTAACTCTCTGGGTGAAAGTTTCTGACCGGCTATAATTTCTGTTTTTTTCTTCGAAAAAGTTATCGCGAAGCATATATCAACATTTAGAACCATACGATTATCAACGCACCAGTTCGATAAAACATTCAAGTCGTCCTGCGGCAGTAAACAGTCAAGACAATATATCTTTTTAATTCCGCTTTTATAATGGATAGGTCATTTTCTATCCATTTAGCTAAATTTTGTTATAATACTCAACATGTGTCAAGTACCCAATTTTCAACCGATTCTCGTCAAATTTTAGGAGCAGTTTCGATGATTAAGTAAATAGATGTTTTGTCCATTCAGTATTTCGGTTTTTCTTCAAAATGGCGGAGCCATACTTTTCTTCAGTTGTAAGCTATGCTCGCGAGGCTACATCACAGAATAACTAATAGTACTACCAGCTACAGCTCACAGAGCCACTTGTTTAATCTATATTGAACACAACCTGTATTTATGTTAAATTTACACATGATTAAAACAGTACTATAATCTCTTTTAAACACAACAAGACTTGGCATTATAAATCATTCCCTAACAGTAAGTAAATACTCGAAAGGCGAATGTAAACACACGATTTTGTTAAATATACCTATGTACACAATGGTGATCAAACAAAGATCTTCTATGTATACATATGTAACTAAATCGTGTTTATTTTGATTGAATGCCTAGAATATATCCTTATATAAATATGTGTTATTTCGAGATAGATATACTTATAGAATTGCGATAAACGCATGCGTTAACGGAATGTATAAGAAAATTACAACGCGCTAACCGCGTAAAACTAGTGTCATTAGATGGTCTATGTAAAATGTAATTTTTCTTGCATTCCGTTGATCTGATGCATTCAACGCTGCGTTCATCGCATAAAACAACCGCACGCTTAAAGTTCAAGATACATTATGTTGTTTACTGTAAAGTGCTCCTAGTTCTTAGGATTTGACATTTTCAAAATTTTCCGGGTTTCTAATTTATTGTACCTATAATGCACCTTAGAGATATGAATTTCTCCGGGACTATTCAATTATGCTAATTCTCAATTGGGTAGTTCTTAAGGTCCTCTATCGTTTGCCTTAATTTGATCCATACCTACTGAAAGCAACACCTTGTATGGGATTTATACGAAGATACAAATAAAATAAGTATTGCACACTTTAATAAAAAACAACACGGAGAGAAAACAGCAACAGAAGAGGTATCGCAAAAAAGCGATCTCTTCCAGACAACCTTTAGGTACTAGGTAAGGGCGTGCTCCCGGTACTAAGATTGTATGGCAAGAACCGGGAATTCCCGGTTCTGGTACTGTATTTGTATAGAAAACCCTATTAGATAGAGGTACCTAGCGGAAATCCATAAATTTATCCAATGTCAGTTGTTGTTGCTTCACAAGCTCGCGCCACGCCTTCCTCTCTTCAGCTCGCCTTCTGGCCTCGCTCCAGCTCAATAATAACCCGACCGCTCGTAGCTCTCTTAGGACGGACCGGAGCCACGGCTTCCGTCCGGCGGTTTCCAAGCGAAAGCTATGGTAGCGTTATTCGTTTCCCCTCTTCGAATAGTATGTCCTACCCATCTCCATTTCCGTGTCGCGATATCTTCGTCAATGGGTGTTTGCCGGCATATACTCTATAGGTCTTCATTTCGAATGGTTTTTGGCCAGAAAACGCGAAGGATCGACCTGGAGGGACTTGTTGACGAAGAGTCCAACAAGTCAACAAGTACAATGTTAGTAGGTGTTGCAAATCCAATGAAATAAATCTATCACTAAGTACATACAAAACAAACAATCTATCATGCAAATTAAAAAAAATAAAATAAAGGAAGATCTTAAGGGAATAGCATTTAATTTTCTGTTAACATAGATTTTAGCTTATCTCCGATTTATCGAGAATCTACTATTATGAAGGTAACTAAAGTGCCAGAAGACAAACTTCTACAAAATTGATTCCCGGCAAAATGCCACCAACCAAGGTTGGTTAATGAAATGGGCAGGAACCTATTAATTCGGTCACGCGAGCTTAGCACCATAATAAATTTAATGCTTAGAGCATATTCACATTGCCCGATCCGACATCGGATGTCGGATGGAAGTAAAAAGTAAGCCGTTATGCGTTTTTATTTATTTATTTAAACTTTATTGCACACGTAAAGAAAAATGTACAAATGGCGAACTTAATGCCAAAAGGCATTCTCTACCAGTCAACCATTGTTTTTCTGTTTTCATTTAATACATCAATTATTACTAAAAATTATAAATAACGCAAAAAAAGACGGACTTGACGCCATATGGCACTCTCCTGTAGAGCATTGCCCCATAATGTCCCCTCCTCAGATCATAGATGGCCCCCGCCCCCTCCCTAGCTACGGCCTTGGCGAAAGGTCGTACTTCCATACAAATGTAGAATTTAGTCCCTTTTTCTACTAACAAATTGTATTGGAGTGCGAGATTATAAAATAATAATAGGTATAGGTTTCTTTACTTCACCAACTTGTAAAGGCTCTCTTTATTTGCCAAAAACGGATGAGAAAGTTGCATTTTATCCACAAGGTGCAAATTTTGAGGTAATTCCTTATGTTGGCTAGTGGAATTTGCCTTTTAAGTGATGACTTTAAATGGTAAATGCCTATATTTATATAGTTATCATTTTCCCCAGGTTGGTGTGGTGAAAAATGTTGTGCTGAACTCAGTAGCAATTTGCTACCAGCAAAGTTTATTTAACCCTCATCCTCGCAACGCTCAATATTCCACTTTCCAAACTCACTATGCTCGTGATTCAATTTTGGAATCTTTTGCTCGCTCGGATATCAATACTAGCTCTAAGAGTTTAACAACAACTTTGCCCCTTGTAACACAAATATAGCTTGTGTCATCCACGATGACGCGCAGATTTGTCAAATCTAACCTTTATTAACATGGGAATACGCGTCAAGGTATGCGTCAACGTGAATGACACGATCTATATATAGTTATTATAGGTTAAGTTGCAAGTGTTCTATCTATGTCAAGTGATCTCTTTCTTTACTTACCTATATTTAATTACACTTGAAATGAATTGCTACGTTACCCCATATTTATTTCACAATCGAGATATTCTTTTTCAAGCTTTTCTCAAGTGATGAAAATTGTGCCATCATCATCATCATTCGCTTGCCCTTATCCCATTCATTTGGGGTCGGCGCAGAAAAATCAATGAAAGGTAAAAACCATACTAAATAAATACATATTATAGGACATTATTACACAAATTGACTAAGTCCCACAGTAAGCTCAATAAGGCTCAATTGAGGGTACTTAGACAACAATATATATAATATATAAATACTTAAATACATAGAAAACACCCATGACTCAGGAACAAATATCGAATAAATGCCCTTACCAGAATTTGAACCCGGGAACATTGGCTTCGTAGGCAGGGTCACTACCCACTAGGCCAGACCGGTTGTCTAAATAGCGAAATAAATAAATATTTAAATAAATATTATAGGACATTATTTCAAAAATTGAATAAGTCCCACAGTAACCTCAGTAAGGCTTGTGTTGAGGGTACTTAGACAACGATATATAAAATATATTCATATTTATAAATACTTACATAGAAAAACCCATGACTCGGGAACAAATATCCTTGCTCATAACACGAATAATTGCCCTTACCAGGATTCGAACGGGGGACCATCGGCTTCATAGGCAGGGTCACTACCCACTAGGCCAGACAGGTCGTCAAAAAATAAATATAAATGCAAATTTGCAATTGATAACATAACGGTGATTCTATATAATGCTACCCATTTGCATTGATCTTGAGAGGCTTGCGTATGAAAATGAATATAGCGCCAGATACCTACCTAAGTATCAGTAAGAATTAGATACGTTCATTAAGTATTAATGATGAAGACATGCCTTTATACATAAAACGTGTTATTAGCTTATTAGTTACATAGTTTTACGCATACGCAGTAAACAATGTATGTAGATATATTATGTAGTGATTTATTTAAGCAAGTCACTATTGTAGGAAACCAAGAAAAACACTAAATAATAAAAGGTAATTGTTTTTATAAGTACTAATCATATGATGATATAATTACTCAAAACTTACATTAAAATTTACGTAGCCACCATTTCCCGCGCTTTTCCAAGCGCCATTTTTTTTCAATCGCTCATAAAGTCAGGCAGCGGCGCTCGGCATTCAGCCAGTAGACAATGTGACGTAAGGTTTATTTTCAGAACCGGCTCATTCCGACCGGTAAATACCGGTTTTTATAATTGTGTCAGTTCAAGTTCAGACGAAACTAATGGGTTTCGTTAACTATGTTGTTGTGTTGGCTAAACTGAATGTGTAGCAATTTGTTTTGTGTTTGGGACAATCAATGGGTCTATTTTTATAGTCGAATCAAGCTAACCAGAGTTACAGTACCCGTTTTTGTATGAACGTGTATAGAGTAAACTATATAGGTTAGTTTGTAGGTTGCATATTTTACTAATGATATACAAATATATGATAAATACTGCAATGAAATACTGTGAATTACAATACGAGACTCAGCATATTACTAAAAAAGCTTTAATAAAAAAAGCGGCCAAGTGCGAGTCGGACTCGCCCATGAAGGGTTCCGTACCATTTATGATACGTATAAAAAAAAACTACTTACTAGATCTCGTTTAACCCAATTTACGGTGGAAGTTTGCATGGTATAATTTACATCGTATATTTTTTTTAGTTTTATCATTCGCTTATTTTAGAATTTACAGGGGGGGGGGGGGGACACACGCACATTTTATCACTTTGTAAGTCTTTCGCGCAAACTATTCAGTTTAGAAAAAAATGATATTAATAAAAACCTCAATATCATTTTTGAAGAACTATCCCACAGTTTTAGTTCTAAGTATGGGGCAATACCTTAAACGTACAGTAAAAAAGAGATAGATGACTGTCTTTTCTCACTCATCAGTAAATTTGTGAATCAATGATCTAGTATTACAACATACCTACCTATATATATAGTACATGAAGCTCGTTTAGTTTCGTTTAACTAATGTGCCCTCTCATTGGAGTAATTAAACTAGATATGGGTAGCTCCAAATACCTATAACAGGTCGGTAGTGGTGTAAAGTAAACAGTGCTCAATTAAATTTTGCAATCATTGATATATACTAATATATACCTAAAGACAGGGCAATAAGAATGGGGCCCGCACAGCGGTGTCACGCACATGAATTCGAGCCAATCGTGCAGTCTAACGCCACAACGCGATTGGTTGATGAGTTCGCATCACGCGTGCGATTGGTCGCAACTAGACTGCAAGATTGGCTCGATTAGGGAGTGACACCGGTGAACTAGCACCATTCTTAGTGCCTGTAAAGCCCGTCCTTAGATTGCAATTGACCAAAACGTAAACAACGTCAATAACGCCTAGGTTCTTAGCTACTCTAGCGCTATTGTGGAGAGATTTGGCACTATTATTTATAGCTGACAGCTGGACACTTTTGCCTCAGGAGTTTCTGTTCCTTGCCTCTATCTTCCATAATTCTTACTTTTATTTATGACAAGCTTATAAAAGAGTATCAATTGACTCTTGTCACTGGTTCCCGCCATTTTGAATTGTTATAAAAAGGCTGGTAAGCGATGACAAGCGGCCAGTTCGAGTATGGACAAGTTACAGTGAAGAAGTCTAGGAATTATGGAAGGTAGAGGTAAGGAATAAAATCTCCATGAACCAAAAAGTGTCCGTCAAAAAACCTTAAATAGGTGGCGCTACAATACCTAGAATACTGAAAAAAAAAAACAAATCATAGACAGCGCACTTCACTCCGTCAATAACGCCTAGGTTCTTAGCTACTCCAGCGCTACTCTGGAGAGATTTGGAACTATTATTTATAGCTAACAGCTGGACACTTTTGCAACAGTTCTGCCTATGGAGATTCTATTCTTTACCTCTACCTTCCATACTAGGAATATTTGTAAATTGGTTGTTATTTTATTATGTTCGTATCATAGACGAACAATTTGACAGAGGCCGCGCCAGCGCGCCGCTGACTACCAGCTGTGACACTGCAATGGCGGACGGTTTCAATGTGTGCGTGTCACGAATGTATATCTATGCGGATTGAGTACATTTTCTCTAGTTTGGTACGAACACCTTTCTAGGTCGGTGATAGGTTCAATTTAGTATGAAAAAAAAAAGTAGGAGCACCCTCCACTTTAGGTACTACTTCATGGATTAATATCGTAGTATCTTACAAAAAACAACGTGATAATTGATTAACTTATCTATGAAAATATATCCAGTCTCTTTTTTCTTTCAATCGGTATAATTTTTGCATCATTTGACCACGCATGAGTGCGTGTTTAATTTTTTTCTTCGAACAATTAATGCACTGACGTCTCCCGGTGGGATATTATATTATGCATTCAGTTCAGTCTTTTTTAATTTAATGGCAACGGTCCAGCGGGACAATTTTTCCAGCGCCAAGGTTGGAAGATCAAATTCATATGACGATTTCGCAAATATCAAAAGTGTGCACGTAGAGCATGACGTTGTTTGGTAGTTCCTCTTAGTAAAGTGATGGCTGGAATTAAATTGATATTGTATGCAAAATTAGAGCTCTAGAAGGGGGCAGCTGCCCCTTTCCTGCCTGTTACCTGCCTACGCCCATGTACCTACAGGATACAAATAAAACAAATACAAATATCTATTTATTAATAACAAAATCTACTAGTCGTTTCTCGATAGTGGGTACATTCTGTACATTATGTCTTGTAATTACGATATACGATAAAATCACAGATAGTGTTAAATTAATTAATTATTCATTATAAAATCAATGTCCCCACGCTAGCCCAATGCGGCTATAGCCTAAGACCTCTCGAACATGAGAGGAGGCTTGTGCCCAGCAGTGGGACGTATATAGGCTGAATTATTATTATTGAAATCAATGTCTAAAAGTTCAAATTATAAGATTAACAACAATATTATTTACTGATATTAACTTTTGTGAATGCCTATAAAAGTTAGTAAACAAACAGTTGCGTGAGCCGTAGCCATTAATATAATAATGAGCAGTATTCGCCCGACGCAATAATGTTGAGTGCCAAAGGTAATCCCACTTAGGTTATTAAACAGATTTGTATAAAACGATAACTTTGTGCTGTCGCGTGACTGTTTTATGTTATCTAGTATACGTTATCAGACTTGTGTGAGCGGGACATCGCTATATAAGTGCATAGTGCTCTTACTCACACGCCCGAGCAGCGAGGGTTGAGGGCCGCCATGTTACTTGTAGGCCTGGTAGCCAAAAATGTAGGTATTTGTAGGCCCTACTGTTTTCCAAAATAAAAAAGCATGCATACATCTGTCTCCTGACATGTAAAAGTAAATTAAACAAATACATATTATAGGACAATATTACACAAATTGACTAAGTCCCACAGTAAGCTCAATAAGGCTTGTGTTGTAGGTACCTAGAAAACAATATACTTATATAATACTTAAATACATAGAAAACACCCATGACTCAGAAACAAATATCCGTGTTCATCACACAAATATATGCTCTTACCAGGATTTGAACCCGGGACCATCAGCTTCATAGGCAGGGTCACTACCCGCTAGGCCAGACTCGTCGTCAAATTAAATAAAATAATCATTTGTTTCGGAAATTTTTCCATATTGTATTAGTAGCTTATTACTATACTACTTAACCTATGTTAGTGTAACAAGGGTCTATAAATTGTGCAAATAAGCTACTTACATGATTGGAAATACAGTCAGGCGACGTCGCATCAACGTTTAATTCAAGTCTGTTTAATAATAATAACCACAGGCTTTATCAACGCGATAAAATACATAAGTGTCACTTTATCACCACGCGATTGAAAGAGACGTTGTCACTGTCTTACTCCCACCACAAAATGACATTTTTTCCCGCCATATAGATGTGTCAGACGCATCTGACATCAACTATTGAGACCTGAGCAAGCGAAAGATTCCAAAAGAAACAGAAACGAAGAACATATGCACGAAAAAGTCAAAAATAACCAAAACTTCACAAAATGAGCACTTGGGTCAAAATTCTTTAAAACAAGATAACGTAAAAAAAAAATAGACCCACATCCTTCTTTTCGAAGTCATCAATTATAATTAAATTGTCAATATTCAGTTAGTAACTGTTCTTATTTCGGTGTTACGAAGTCATATTCGTTAACACGGACACTTTGCATACTAAATATATGCGTTGGCGATTTGGCGAAATGACGTCACAGCTGTCTCACAGACTTTCAGTGAGTCATGCAAGTAACTAAATAGATATTACTCGTAAACACTGTGTTACCCTAACCCCTTGTTTCAACATGTGACTGGTACCCGAGTTGACGGTTTTTCGGGTAGTATAATGTTTTGTTTTTCTTTCCGTCTGGCTTTTACTCCCTGCCAATTTGCACAGGGTGAATTCGCTAATGTCGGTGTTGACTTTCACATGAGAGGAGAATGTTCGGTATAATATTTTGAGCTTCTGGAATAGTTTAGTGTTGTTCGCTTATATCTTCGTTGATATTTTGCTGGGTCTAAGTCAGTAATCTGTGACCTGCAACTGGTGTAACCTGGCTGAAACGTCAGATAAGGTAAAAAGAAATAATGAAATTATATTAAGAGGAAATATTAGTGGTCATTTTTCTATACAAAAGGTTTTCGACATTTTCCTCTCTGGATTTTGGCCCTAGATGTTTTTTTAAATGAGTTCAGTATTACCAGTATCTGTGTTTGTACGTTTTTTTTTATATTCTTGTTTTTATAAGAAACTTGAAACATCGCTAAAAACGGCCAAATAAATGCGCCGTAAACAAGCACAGATAATTACTTTCTCAATTTTAATAACATAATTTCCGTGCGACAGACATATTAAATATGTTAAAACGGGTCACTCACCAGCTCACGACACTCCTCGGTATGGAGTCAAACATGGCGAGCGTTTTCGACTTAAAATACGCGAGTGACCGGTTTTAACATATTTAATTTCTTTCTCATTTCGTTCCATATTACGTACATCAATGTTTCGTTCCCATAATTTCATTAAGATTGGTTAAGTTTTGGCCGAGAAAAATGTCGAGAACGGACTTCGATTTTTGAGATTATTATCTAAACTGCAGTTGTACTTAACGCACTAATTTTAGGAGCTACCTCCGTCAGCGCGATGGATATATTCACCTACGATTCTCATAACTGAGAAGGGGCTCAGCTGTTTTTTTTATACTACGTCAGCAGTTACCGTAGCCTATGGACGCCTGCAACTCTAGAGGTGCTACATGCGCTTTGCCGACCCTAACACCCCGCACCCTCGTTGAGCTGTGGCAACCTTACTCACTGGCAGGAACACAACACTATGAGTAGAGTCTAGTGTTATTTGGATGCGGTTTTCTGTAAGGTGGAGGTACTTCCCCAGTTGGGCTCTGCTCTAGATCTGGAATGACATCCGCTGTGCTGTGAGGTGGAGGTACTTCCCCAGTTGGGCTCTGCTCTAGATCTGGAATGACATCCGCTGTGCTGCGCCACCACACAAAGCGAGATGACATTCACAGTGCCCATACCTCTCTTTTGGACGTAGTTTAAGGACATACCCGGGTTGGTGGTGGTATTTCCTTTTAAGAGTCCTTATTCCTACAGACGAGCGTATTTTGTAAAATGCTTCCTTTTTCATTCAAGATTACGACGTAACTATTAGTATTTATTCAAAAACTGATAACGTACTTAAATAATCGTTTCCTAAACTAGGGGCTCCAACAGTTCAAATTTTCATTTTCTCTTTTAAACCTCTTTTTTAATGAGGTTTTTTGGGAGTCTTTTCCAAATTTTGCAGTGAGATGTGGCGTTTCGGTTCTCAATTTTGCTATAAACAAGAATCATTTGGTACATGAATGACTACAATTTGATTCAACATATCTCGTACGAGGGGCTGGAATGATTAACAATCGAAGATTCATTTGAAAAAACTGATAAAATACCTTCCGAGTTTTCTTCATTTTTTTGGGGAAAACAGGGTTTTATTATATTTTATTTCCGCAAATTGTACGCATATTTTGCTTTAAAAATAATATTATAGCAAACTGTAACTTTATGTTAACCTATAAAAAAAAAAATCGTAACTATGGGACCTACATTGCCGTAAATTTATATTTTTTTAAAACACGTATAAATCACGCAGCAGCGACGCCCCGCTCTCAGTCCGCGCGGAGCGCGCTTAGAGGACGGACCTGTGCTCGATTGTCAGGCATTCGTTGCGATCGTAATCAGCTACGGAGTTCCGAGAAGTGCTATATACTGCGATTAGAAAATCTTAATAAAAGTTCATTTTGTACAGTATGCCTAACAGACTCGCTTATTGATGGATTTTCAGTGTTACTTTTTTTTTAATACTAAGTCGGTGGCAAACAAGCATACGGCCCGCATATGTACGCCTGCAACTCCAGAGGAGTTACATGCGCGTTGCCGACCCTAACCCCCTCCCGCCCCTCGTTGAGCTCTGGCAACCTTACTCACCGGCAGGAACACAACACTATGAGTAAGGTCTAGTGTTATTTGGCTGCGATTTTCTGAAAAACGCATTTTCACTTGAAATTACGTTAGGGTTTGCATTATTATTTTTGACCCGGATGAAGTCCAAGTTCTCATGATGGAGTCAGGAGTTGGTCACCAGAACTCCTAATCTACTAATTATAATCCCATCGTGTTTGGGCTCCAAAGATTTGCCCTGACGAACACCATCAATCTAGATGAGGTCCAGGGTCTCATGATGGAGTCAGGAGTTGGTCACTAGAACTCCTAATCTACTCATTATAATTCCATCGTGTTTGGGCTCAACAGAGTTGCCCTGATGAGCACCTTCAATCTAGATGAGGTCCAGGGTCTCATGATGGAGTCAGGAGCTGGTCACCAGAACTCCTAATCTACTCATCATAACTCCATCGTGTTTGGGTTCAATAGAGTTGCCCTGACGAGCACCATCAATCTAGATGAGGTCCAGGGTCTCATGATGGAGTCAGGAGCTGGTCACCAGAACTCCTAATCTACTCATCATAACTCCATCGTGTTTGGGCTCAATAGATTTGCCCTGATGAACACCATCGATCTAGATGAGGCCCAGGGTCTCATGATGGAGTCAGGAGTTGGTCACCAGAACTCCTAAACTACTCATCATAACCTCATCGTGTTCGGGCTCAATAGATTTGCCCTGACGAGCATCATCAATCTAGATAAAGTCCAGGGTCTCATGATGGAGTCAGGAGTTGGTCACTAGAACTCCTAATCTACTCATTATAATTCCAACGTGTTTGGGCTCAAAAGATTTGCCCTGATGAGCACCATCGATCTAGATGAGGTCCAGGGTCTCATGATGGAGTCAGGAGTTGGTCACCAGAACTCCTACTCTACTCATCATAACTCCATCGTGTTTGGGCTCAATACAGTTGCTCTGACGAGCACCTTCAATCTAGATGAGGTCCAGGGTCTCATGATGGAGTCAGGAGCTGGTCACCAGAACTCCTAATCTTCTCATCATAACTCCATCGTGTTTGGGTTCAATAGAGTTGCCCTGACGAGCACCATCAATCTAGATGAGGTCCAGGGTCTCATGATGGAGTCAGGAGCTGGTTACCAGAACTCCTAATCTACTCATCATAACTCCATCGTGTTTGGGCTCAATAGATTTGCCCTGATGAACACCATCGATCTAGATGAGGCCCAGGGTCTCATGATGGAGTCAGGAGTTGGTCACCAGAACTCCTAATCTACTCATCTTAACCTCATCGTGTTCGGGCTCAATAGATTTGCCCTGACGAGCATCATCAATCTAGATAAAGTCCAGGGTCTCATGATGGAGTCAGGAGTTGGTCACTAGAACTCCTAATCTACTCATTATAATTCCAACGTGTTTGGGCTCAAAAGATTTGCCCTGATGAGCACCATCGATCTAGATGAGGTCCAGGGTCTCATGATGGAGTCAGGAGTTGGTCACCAGAACTCCTAATCTACTCATCATAACTCCATCGTGTTTGGGCTCAATAGATTTGCCCTGATGAACACCATCGATCTAGATGAGGTCCAGGGTCTCATGATGGAGTCAGAAGTTGGTCACCAGAACTCCTAAACTACTCATCATAACCTCATCGTGTTTGGGCTCAATAGATTTGCCCTGACGAGCATCATCAATCTAGATAAAGTCCAGGGTCTCATGATGGAGTCAGGAGTTGGTCACTAGAACTCCTAATCTACTCATTATAATTCCAACGTGTTTGGGCTCAAAAGATTTGCCCTGACGAGCACCATGAATAGATTAGGAGTTCTGGTGACCAACTACTGAGTCCATCATGAGACCCTGGACTTCATCTAGATCGATGGTACTCGTCAGGGCAAATCTTTTGAGCCCAAACACGATGGAATTATAATGAGTAGATTAGGAGTTCTAGTGACCAACTCCTGACTCCATCATGAGACCCTGAACATCATCTAGATTGATGGTGCTCGTGAGGGCAAATCTATTGAGCCCAAACACGATGGAGTTATGATGAGTAGATTAGGAATTATGGTGACCAACTCCTGACTCCATCATGCGACCCTGGACTTCATCTAGATCGATGGTACTCGTCAGGGCAAATCTTTTGAGCCCAAACACGATGGAATTATAATGAGTAGATTAGGAGTTCTAGTGACCAACTCCTGACTCCATCATGAGACCCTGAACATCATCTAGATTGATGGTGCTCGTGAGGGCAAATCTATTGAGCCCAAACACGATGGAGTTATGATGAGTAGATTAAGAATTATGGTGACCAACTCCTGACTCCATCATGAGACCCTGGACTTCATCTAGATCGATGGTACTCGTCAGGGCAAATCTTTTGAGCCCAAACACGATGGAATTATAATGAGTAGATTAGGAGTTCTGGTGACCAACTCCTGACTCCATCATGAGACCCTGGACTTCATCTAGATCGATGGTACTCGTCAGGGCAAATCTTTTGAGCCCAAACACGATGGAATTATAATGAGTAGATTAGGAGTTCTAGTGACCAACTCCTGACTCCATCATGAGACCCTGAACATCATCTAGATTGATGGTGCTCGTGAGGGCAAATCTATTGAGCCCAAACACGATGGAGTTATGATGAGTAGATTAGGAATTATGGTGACCAACTCCTGACTCCATCATGAGACCCTGGACTTCATCTAGATCGATGGTACTCGTCAGGGCAAATCTTTTGAGCCCAAACATGATGGAATTATAATGAGTAGATTAGGAGTTCTGGTGACCAACTCCTGACTCCGTCATGAGACCCTGGACTTCATTTAGATCGATGGTACTCGTCAGGGCAAATTTATTGAGCTCGAATACGATGGAATTATAATAAGTGATTAGGAGTTCTAGTGACCTACTCCTGACTCCATCATGAGACCCTGGACTTCATCTAGATTGATGGTGCCCATCAGGGTAAATCTATTGAGCCCAAACTCGATGGAGTTATGATGAGTAGATTAGGAGTTCTGGGGAGTTCTGGTGACCAACTCCTGACTCCGTCATGAGACCCTGGACCTCATCTAGATCGATGGTGTTCGTCAGGGCAAATCTTTTGAGCCCAAGCACGATGGAATTATAATGAGTAGATTAGGAGTTCTGGTGACCAACTCCTGACTCCATCATAAGAACCTGGATGGACTTCATTCGGGTCAAAAATAATAATACAAACCCTAACGTGATTTCAAATAACACTGAAACTCTATAGCACTAATGTGCGCAAACGATTGGCATCTTGACTACGCAGCATGGGTGCGTAGCCACCATGCCAATCGATACGACAACGAAACACTATCTGTCTCTCTCTCGTACTAATATGCACAAACGATTGGCATCTTGGCTGGGCAGCATGGGTGCGTAGCCAACATGCCAAACGTTTACGATACGACAAGGAAACACTATCTGTCTCTCTATCGCACTAATATGCGCAATCGATTGGCTTCTTGGCTAGGTATCATGGGTGCGTAGCCAACATGCCAATCGTTTACGATACGACAACGAAACACTACTCTCTCTCTATCGCACTAATATACGCAAACGATTGGTATTTTGGCTAGGCACTAAGCAAGTGTGTGGCCAACATGCCAATCGTTTACGATACGACAACGAAACACTATCTGTCTCTCTATCGCACTAATATACTTTATTTATACCTGCAGTCATTTAGTAACTTCTTCATTTTCCATTGGTGTGAAAGAGACAGAATAAAGAGCAAGGGTTATAGTACACTCTGTAGTCTGTACACTTAGTAGTAGTGTACATTAAAAAAAAAACTACTGTGCATATACAATAAAATAAAGAGTGCCCATATGATATCATATGACACTAAAATTAATGTTGCTTGAAATTATATTGAAAACTATCAAGATTATTCTAGTCTGCATTGAAACGCGCGTCGCGTTGCCGGCGCTCGCGTACCGAGCGCCAACGCCATCTATCGAGCGTTATTTCGTGAAATCGGAGAACGCTCCAAGGATTAAGGGCTCTTAAAACACCAGAAAAGACACTGTTTTTCTGCATATCGTATATGACAACAATGTCCAGGCAGGTCAACGCACAGCGGCCCCACTTTTGTTTCTCATTCACACCAATCAGTCCAATTGCCGGGAGTATGTGCAACAAGAAATACAATTGGGATGACTCATGTCAAGTGGGTATATTATTTAGCGTTTGACGCGTTTTTGGCTGGTCCTGAGTAAATATTATCATAAGTCGTAAGAACATTAAGCTACTTGCGAAATATTGTAGGCCGTAGGTAGTCAGAATAATGACGAGCCAAAGATCTTATAAAACAAAGTCCCCCCGCTGCGTCTGTCTGTATGATCTTGATAAACTTAAAAACTACTAAACGGATTTTCATGCGATTTTCACCTTTCAATAGTCAATATTCTTGAGGAAGGTTTAGATGTATAATTTGTTAAGATTTCATAAAATGCAGATACCATTTATGAATGCACGCGATAAAAACGTTACATATACATAAAAAACTCCTAATTCGCGAAAACAATGGTTGTTTCATTCATTTCAACCGATCAAATGTCGATGATTGGGACAGTTTTATTTTGAGAATTAATATTTAAACAGACGGACGGACAGACAGACGCACGAGTGACCCAATAAGGGTTCCGTTTTTTCCTTTCGAGGTACGGAATTTGAGGTACAAATTTGTTAAGTTTGTGAACTTAACAAATTTGGATACTTAAGATTAAATCCCTGACAAACACGCCAGTCCTGGTTGTTCTTGGCTTAAATGAATTAATCTTAGAAGCTAGAACTTAATCTCACTCGCTCTATTAAATCCTCACTCTCACTCTCAGTTATCATGTCAGTAAGCGACATATATTTATCGTCACTCTCACTATCACACCAGTACGCGACATAATCAATATATCTATCATCAGTCGTACTCATGTCAGGGATGCACAAACAAAACAATAACGTCTCACACGCTATGCTTATCAGCGGGAATTGCAATACCCTGACTCATACGAGACAGCTACTCGCTACACTTAATGGATTTAATGACGACTTCAGAGAAATGGTAAAAAATGTAAACAAACTAATTTACTTTTAAGGCTTGTGTACACTGGATTCGTGTGCGTAGACGTGCACGTGCACGTGCGTGTGCGTTCTAAAATACAGAGGACCTACCGCGAACCACGTTCGACGTGTTGCCATGTCACACTTAAGTACGAATTTACAAGTGCGACACAGAGGCAACTCGTCGTACGTGGTTCGCGGGAGGCCCTTAGATCCTCATTGAGTCCGCACACCGCTTACGTGACGTATGCGTGCACGGCTCCAATATGTTCTGGCCCCTATACACTATGGGCCATCATACTGGCCCACTAAGATGGGCCAGCGTGTACAGAGGGTATTGATGCCGGATTGCGCGGAGGCATGGTAATGGGATGGCCACAGTATTCGTCCGCAAAGGTCAGCCAGCGATGGCGTGTACGCATCTACACGTAGCCCATTCTGTAGTACTTGCTCTCACCCATCGCGTGGTCATCTCGCAGTTCCAGCGCTGGGCCATTGTGTAGTGGAGCCATAACCATCAGCGCATAGCCATCTCGCTGGTTCAGCGCTGGGCCATCGAGTATTTATTTCATTATTTATTTATTTCAGATAAATCACAATTACAGAATACTTGATCATAAAGTATCGTTAAACCACAATGGTTTGTCTCGATACTCCGTTCCGCAGTATTTAATAATTAGTTATACAATGCAATACACATACACGTCTAATTCGTAAATGACATTATGATTGCAAATATCACAAACTGAGCGCGTCTGTTATCATACCGGCCGGCCGAGCGAAACAAGAACTGATCCCCGCTTAACCGGTACAGGCTGCACCATTTGCACTAAATGAAATAAAATAAATATGCATTAAGCATTTCCTTTTTAGGTATATATATGCTATATTGTTTGGTGTTATCTTATCTTTCCACTCTTTAGGTAACTTATTTATTAACTCGGAGAAGAGTAGTAGAAGAGCTATAAGCATCGCATGGCCATCTCGCTGGTCCAATGCTGGGCCATCGTGTAGAGCAGCCATAACCATCGCATAGCCATCTCGCTGGCTCAACGCTGGGCCATCGTATAGAGGAGCCATTACCGCACGTGCACATCTACGCACACGTATACGGTCGGTGTGCTCTAGCCTTTATTATGCTTTGTATCTTTAGTTAAAAGAAAACAAACAATTTGTACATTTTCGGGTAGTTATAGCTATTGGTTAACTAACGAAATACACAACCGCCTGGATCTGTCACTGAACGACCTGACTTTAACCTAAATTATTTGATCAAGTAATGTTTTCATCTACCCTCAACTGGCTTAAGGAGCCATTTATTTGAGGGTAAATTAAGTTTAATTTTATTTAAAGACCTAAAGAAACACAGTATAAATATTTTCAATTCTCCATGATTTTTTTGTATGTTATGGACACAATGACAAACTAGTTTATAGGTTTTCCTTTTTTTTTTTTTTCAAAATTTGCAATACAAAAAATGAAAGTGATTTATTAAGATTTAGTGGAAACCGTTTTCTTCCGAAATGGAATTTCATAGAAAAAGTACCGTTATTTCTATTCCGCTAGGATCGCAAAGCTATTCTCCCCTTTTAAAAGAAACAACATTGACCTATCAGAATATACATTATCATGATGGCGTTTATCATAAACTTGTGTCAAATTTAAATCAATCAATCTTTGAGTGAAATGGCTGCCATCGATACTGTCGATGATTTTGCTAAAATCGGCAAACTCAATCCCTATCAGACAGTGTAGAACTTACAGACACAGACTTAAATGAATGAAAATGAAAATAATTTATTTGAAACAACACACAACAATCATAAAATTAACCTTTGACATTTGTAATTTGTTGTTCCAAAGAGGATACCACTCAGCATGTGTCGGAGGACATAGTACAACGACGCTCATTTTCAGTGGACCCAGATTATGCCAGAGTATACTTCTGATGGACATATAGCCAGATTACAACATGCGTATATTGAGTATGTTAATATATTCGTTATCTGTGGCTCTGACTCACATTTCGGTTAACACAATTAGCGCTGCTCCAAACATGACACTGCCATAGTTCCTGAAAGTGCGCTAAATGCTTAAACTAATAGTGAGTTAGCTGGTAGTGTTATGGTAGTAAAGGTACGTGGTATGGAATATAAACTTTACGTTTTGACGTTTTTACACTCCCCAAGTACATAATAGTACATTACGATACAAGTGCGAAAAATAGGAAATTCGAAACGAGTGGCGATAAATTAAAACACGACCGAAGGGAGTGTTTTAAATCGACACACGTTTTACAGTACATATGGCCCTTTCAATGTTCGACACAGTAACGTAATATGCTAATTTTCGCACTAGTGCGGTAAAGTAGCACCATATGTACTGTAAATACAAATTATTTGTGTTGTGTACAAGAGAAACGATGCCACATTGTTCATGACCTATTTCTTATTTTAAAATACGAATGATATTTTTAACTGACGAAAGAAATGAAAGGATGTTTTCTGGCCGAGGTGTATAATTTTAGTTTCTTTTTGTTACCTACTGCATTGGTCTTGATTTAAACTTTAAAAAACCGCCCAAGTGCGACTTGGACTTGCGCACGAAGAGTTCCGTACCATTATCTGTAAAAACGGCAAAAATCATTTCTGTTGTATGGGAGCTGTGACTAGCCATATGCCTATTTCGTAATATTAGCCTTGGTTTTATATTAAAACACATAGAAAATAATGAAAAACTACAGTACTCTTCGTTTGCATCTTTCAGTCATGATTTCACTCCGTATTCTAACAATTACAACTTGAAGGACACGTTTCCGTATTTTACCACTTGTGATTTCGATTAAATACATAACATTCAGTGAATTTTCATTTTTTTTATTTATTTTAAAATGCTGCGAAGAATGATAATAATCAATTGAAGCTAACCTAGAATAAATGCATAATTATTGGTGTAATAAAGAACATTGAGTTACTAACTTAATAATAAACGTAAAATATTACAATACAGACGTTATTTTCAGAAAACAAAACTATAATACCTGAAGTTAAATAATAATGTTGGCATATTCATGCTTGATAGGTTTTGAAACGTTTCATTTTATCATTTTTTTGGTCTACTTAAACTGACTACTAAGCGAATACTGTCGTTGTGTGCGTAAAAGCCGTTATGTCGCCGTTATGTCGCTGTTATGTCGCTACTATGTCGCCGTTATGTCGCTACTATGTCGCCGTTATGTCGCTATTATGTCGCCGTTATGTCGCTATTATGTCGCTATTATGTCGCCGTTATGTCGCTACTATGTCGCCGTTATGTCGCCGTTATGTCGCTACTATGTCGCCATTATGTCGCCGTTGTGTCGCTACTATGTCGCCGTTATGTCGCCGTTGTGTCGCTACTATGTCGCCGTTATGTCGCTATTATGTCGCCGTTATGTCGCTACTATGTCGCCGTTGTGTCGCTGTTATGTCGCTACTATGTCGCCGTTATGTCGCCGTTGTGTCGCTACTATGTCGCCGTTATGTCGCTATTATGTCGCTATTATGTCGCTATTATGTCGCCGTTATGTCGCTACTATGTCGCCGTTATGTCGCTACTATGTGGCCATTATGTCGCCGTTGTGTCGCTACTATGTCGCCGTTATGTCGCTATTATGTCGCCGTTATGTCGCTACTATGTCGCCGTTATGTCGCCGTTATGTCGCTACTATGTCGCCATTTTGTCGCCGTTGTGTCGCTACTATGTCGCCGTTATGTCGCTACTATGTCGCCGTTATGTCGCCATTATGTCGCCGTTGTGTCGCTACTATGTCGCCGTTATGTCGCTATTATGTCGCCGTTATGTCGCTACTATGTCGCCGTTATGTCGCCGATATGTCGCTGTTATGTCGCCGTTATGTCGCTATTATGTCGCCGTTATGTCGCTATTATGTCGCCAATATGTCGCTATTATGTCGCCAATATGTCGCTATTATGTCGCTAGTCGCCAATATGTCGCTGTTATGTCGCTATTATGTCGCTAGTCGCCGTTATGTCGCTGTTATGTCGCTACTAAAATATATAAAAGGGCCGTAAAGTACGGAGGAGGGGCATTCATTCTTTGACCATCGGACTGGCGGTATCTCTGGCTTTGGGTAAGTAAAGTTTCTCTACTATTCCTTCTATTTGTTTGTGTTTGCTGGGAATTATCCTGGTAAATTTAAACTTGTAAATTGTGTCTATGTTTGGCATTGCGGGGACAATGTTGTCGTAATGCTAAGCTTAGGCTATGGTGGAGATTCTTTACTTCCTTATTTGTGTTACTATATTGTGAGTTTTTGTTAGTAAAATCTAATTTTGTTATTTTATTACCTTTCTATGAGGTTAGTTTGTTATTTTATAAAGCCAGATCACTGTTTGGACTAACAGTTTGTCCATCTAATCAGCTGCTCCCTAACGGTGACAAACTGCAGCTGTTTAGAAGTCTTTTGCTCCAAGTTGAGAGGACTTGGCGTCTCTTCTTTACCAACATAAGAGGCGAGCATACTCTCCTTAGTCTCAAGGTCCAGCTGTTAGATGAATGTGAGGGCATCACGTGCGTGCCATTGAGAGTAATCTCGGCTCACTGAAGTCTGCAGTAATTGAGGCTAGGTCTCGTATTAAATATATTTATATATTTCGGTGCTCTGGCTCATGCTAGTGCTGGTCACGGGAGGGCTTCTGTCATGATTGGTAACAAACACAGATAAAGTTTTAGTCATGGCAGGGTATCCCATGTGACTGGTACGGGTGTGTGTGCTAGTGTGCTGATTACTTATAGACATGCTAGGGCGGTCTATTCTCATCCACCGTGCCTACGTGGCGATGAGGAGGGGGCCAATCACACAGACACTAGGGTTTGCTATACCTCGGTTTTGTCGGCCGAATGCTTACAGCTTAGACTTAGGGATACACTTGTGTATGTTCCAAATCACTAGATCAATGGTAAGTACGATCTGTGTTCTGGACATACTAGATTAGGGTCTAAGGGTAGGAATAGGGTAGAGTCACACACACTGTTATAGGGTCTCTCTCTTAGGTTTGATCTAGAAATTCGATTGGTTGGTGTATATATATATATATCTTTCAAAAGGTTCTAATGACGTGAAGCTATGTTTTATAACGTGTACTAATGATAATATTAGTGAAATACCGGTAATGGGTTTTAATTACCTAAATCTTCCAGACTGTTACTCTGAGTGGAAAGTTGAGGGTTATCTGTAACATCTTATATCTATTTATTTTTATTTCTGGGTTTTTGGTGTAGAGACGAAGTACTGAGTATTCGATCAGGTCCTAAGGTATTTATATATTCAATCCTTACATATCAAGTTGGGTTTAGGAACACAGACTATTCTGGGATAAAAGAATGGTTTGTTTTAGAGACCCTTTGGCAGGCGAGCGCAGTCCATTGGAATCTTTGAGTGGAATAATACTCACCTTGATAGTTCGATCTCATAAAGTACAGTAATGAGTTAAACTTGTACTTCGTTTATACATTTGAAAGGCCTAGAAATTCAGCCTACTTTTAGCTATGGGGACTGGGTAATGGCTTAGTAGCCTTAGCTTTTGGATATAAAAGATAAGTAATTGGTGTCTGACGAATACTTATCGCTTCTCTTCGTCAGCCCCTAGGTTTGTATAGGGTTGCGAAGCGTTGGTCATAGCCCGTCTGGCTAATAAGATAGTAGGTGGCCCGATTGATATTGCTAATCGGAGTAAGAGTCTTCAGACCTGCATCTAGCATTAGAGGCAGCACGCGTGATCCGTTCACACCTCGTTTAGAAGATGATAGGATTGATAGGTAATAATATTTTAATCTTAATATAAGTGTGTAAATGGGCTTAACCCGGGAGTGCTGCTTCAATGTTACCCCGAAGACTTAATAGGAGTAGCAGGATTTTACCAAAAATATTTTTATATTTATATAATCATATATGCTGCAATAACTAAATATCTTTCTAATGAATTAATAAAAATATATCTTACATTACATCAAAATCATTTAGTTTCTGTGACTTAAGGCTACATCCGTCGTCTACGACCTTGTGCATGTGGGCGGAGCCTATATTCTTTACCACGACACTACTCATACCTTGTCGATTGTTATATATTTTCATTCTACTTATAAGGTGTCATATTTAATATAGAAAAGGTTTGGAATAACTTAAGTCTTACGGTATTTTGCTGAAGGTTGAATCTTAACATAACATCCTATCGATTATTTCCTCTCAACATAATAAATTATTTAGTATGGTAAATTTCCAAGTCTTAACATCTAGGTAATACTTAATTAGGTAGAAACAGAGTCCAAGATTTAGTTGTTACTCATTAAAGAATCTAGAGTACCGCGGTTCACTTCGAGGGGTCCTAACCTTTAACTAGACGATCTCTTGGCCAAATAATTGTTAAGGTAAAATTATTGTTGGGGTAAATTTTAGGGGTAATTTTAAAGGTGGGATTGTTAACGATTAGGTTCATTATTTTATTAGTTCTAGGGTTTAATAGATGGGGTAGATTGGGGTGTAGGTAGGGGAAGTTACAGAGCCCCCTTAAATATTAGTTTTATTCGTTTTTTTAGTATTTGTTGTTATAGCGGCTACAGAAATACATCTTCATCTTCTTCCTAGCGTTGTCCCGGTATATTGCCACGGCTCATGGGAGCCTGGGGTCCGCTTGACAACTAATCCCAAGTTTTGGTATAGGCACTAGTTTTTACGAAAGCGACTGCCTTCTGACTTTCCAACCCAGAGGGTAAAACTAGGCCTTGTTGGGATTAGTCCGGTTTCCTTACGATGTTTTCCTTCACCGAAAAGCTACTGGTAAATATCAAATGATATTTCGTAAATAAGTTCCGAAAAACTCAATGGTAAAAGCCGATGTTTGAACCCGCGACCTCCGGATTGCAAGTCGCACGCTCTTACCGCTAGGCCACCAGCGCTTCTGGCTACAGAAATACATCATCTGTGAAAATTTCAACTGTCTATCACGGTTCATGAGATACAGCCTGGTGAGTGGTGACAAACGGACAGACAGATGGACGGACAGCGGAGTCTTAGGGCTCCTCTACATGATGGCCCATCGTGAGTCAGTCTAAGGAACGCAGCTATGCGGTGGAATGAGATACTACTTGCTCCCTCTGACGCATAAATGCGTCCCTTGGACTGGCCTACGCTGGGCCATCGTGTAGAGGAGCCGTTAGTAATAGAGTCCAGTTTTACCCTTTGGGTACGGAATTTTCTCCATAGTAAATGTATGGAAAAAGGTTTCTTTAATTTGTGGCTTTTTAGTACATGTACCTCCTAGGTTTCAAGGACACTATTGATACTGGATAACAATATAATCGATTGGCATAAAAAATAGCATGTGAAAAATAAGTTTTCATTTTCATTCAAATTGTATGGGAAAAGTCCTCGATTTGTGGCTTTTCTAACCGTGTTTTTTGTTGGTCCCATTCTCCTCATTTGATCCTCGATAGAAATGGGATCAATTGGCATAAAAAAAAGTTTGATAAAAATTTTCTTTTTCTCACTCTCTTAATTTGTAAACGCCAATCTTCATTAATTTGAAATCGAGGGAAGGTCTTCTAAGGACAGGATCTGGTAGCTGCCCTCACTGACCCAAAAAGAAAATCTATCCTGTATATGAAAGGTTAATCTTTTGTCTTTTAATGTGAATTCAGATCATATATTCAAAAACAACTATCTTTGTTTCAGCAAGCAGCTGGAAAACTTGGAACTCCTGGATGACGTCACCGACGTCGACAACAACGTCAGTGACGTCGACAATGACGTGAACGGTCTGCGGGACGACATGGACGTCAACAGGAACCGTGACGTCGTCAGCGACGTCATGGTTGAGACCTGGGCTTATCTGCCGAATAGGCTGGTGGATATCAGTACGGTACGTTAATTAAATCATATAGAGTTCGTCTAAACTAACTTTGCACTGACGTGAATAGAACAAAGTGTGAGGATGTCATTATGAACGTCATATTTTTATAGAAATTTGACATATATTTGCTTGGTCTGAGTCTAATTTAATACCCATAGATTCTTCTATGGATAAAGAAGATTTAGAAACATTGGACGAACCCCGGCTTGTACTCGTACATACCAGTGAGTTTTTCAAAACGTGCACCATCAGCCGTAAAAGTGCATGACGACTTTAAAGATGAATTCAGTCATAATTTCTCCATGCAATTTCGCAGCTCACTGTACTTACGGGTTATTTCATATGAAGTAATGCATCGTGAGAAAACCAGACTAGTTCCGATAAGGCCTAGTTTAGTCTTACGTCGACAAAGACTTGAACGGTCTTCGGTCTGCAGAATGACATGAGTATGTTGACGTCTAAACAGGAACCGTGACGCCGTCAGCGACGTCGTGGTTGAGACCTGGGCTTATCTGCCTAATAGGTTAGTGAAGATCAGTACGGTACGTTATATACTCATACAGGGTGTTTATGTAGTCACCTGCAATAATTTACGGGGTGAATATATAGATCATACTGCGCAACTTTTACTATGGGACCAAACCCGAAATCGTAAAAAAAATTGTTTGTTTCATACATTTTGGCTGTTTGACATTTTCTGTGGGAGATATTTTTTTTTCATAATTTCGGGATTGGTCCCATAGTAAAAGTTGCTCGGTATGATCTATATATTTATCGCGTAAATTATTGCAGGTGACTAAATAAACACCCTGTATAAAGAAAAGAGAGACATCGAAACTGAAGGTCTCAGATTCGAACCCTGGCTTCAGCCAATAAAAGACTTACGACACCACAGAGCTTTTCGATGGTGGGGGTAGGCCCTCGGGGCTTATCTGCCGCATGGGCTAGTGGATGCCAGTGCAGTAAAATGATATGATTATAGCTAACGACCCTGAGCACATCAATTTCAAGGTCACTGACTAATAAGGGTGATAGCGTTGTTATATTATTCAGGAAGGGACTTCTTGAAGTAAAGTCAGGTAGATAGGAACACTTTTAATAAGTAAACACTGAAGTATATTAAGTATTTGTGAGACACAGCGGGGCGCGTTATATACCACGAAGTATCGGACTTAATCAAGTTCAAGCTACGAATCACAGCACAACTGCAGACCCAGTATACAACTACCACGGGAACATCACGTCGCGTCAGAGACCTCTCTAGTTCTTCAAAAAGACTACGATGCTGCTGAACGTAATCCTGCTCGCTGAGTTTTTGTCTATTGTATCAGTCATTGTCTGAATTTAAAACTATTCATTTTGAGGCTAATTAATTATTTTAAGCAATATTTGTAATTGCAAATTTAAATTTTATTGCGATGTTCACTTTCTCGAGCTTGCTAAAACGTAACATAATTTTGATTACTTAAATAAAATAATATTGATAGTTAAATACACGTCACAAAATTAACGTTTATAAAACTTATTATTTTAAATTTAAAAAATCATTATACTTAAGGGTCTTAATAATGGCAGGCGAAGGACTTAAACTGAGTTTCGGTACACTCATAAAATGTGTTGATTCATACGATGGTAATCGTGATAATCTTAGTGCATGGCTAACTAAGTGCGATAGAGCTTTTCTATTAGCACATGAAGATCAAGTAGATGTATTTTTTGCCTTTGTTCAAAATAAACTAACTGATAAAGCACAGTCAGTTTGCACCAATTTTATATTTGAGAATTGGAATGATTTAAAAAATTCTTTAAATCTAAGTTAAACATAAAATAATTAATTAGCCTAAAAATGAATAGTTTTAGAAACAGACAATGACTGATACAATAGGCAAAAACTCACGCGAGCAGGATTACGTTCAACAGCGTCGTAGTTTTTTTGAAGAACTAGAGAGGTCTTTGACGCGACGTGATGTTCCCGTGGTAGTTGTATACTGGATCTGCAGTTGTGCTGTGATTCGTAGATGGGTCTTGATTCTTCTTGTCCTATGCTGGTTCCTTTGTCTCGGTTATTCCTCTCAACTTCTTGTAGTTAACGACGAAGAGGCGGTGGGAATCTGGATTAGTTTTCCTCTTACTTTACGCGCTTACGACATTTTGGTCGCCTTGTACAGGTTGCAATTGCGACAATTTAATTGTGTAGTGTGGTTTCTCTATATGAAGTAATAACTCGATAATAACTGCAAGCCATTTAGTTCATTCGTTCGTCTATTGCTCTAGTGTATTCGGGTGATAGAGGCAAATATATGAAATTGTTATGAGATTCGCGGTATGTTCTAGGTTTATTCGTAACTGACTGACTATACTTGTATAATCTGCATAACCCTTGGACAAAAAATATTACAAATGAACGCTATTATTACAGGTATCAGAACCGAGCAATGAAGTCAACTCTGAATGGGGAGAATTCCAAGACACAGAAACCGAAACCCTTTCAAGACCTAAACGTGAAACAGGAAACTCTACGGTCACCCCTTCAGACACCAGTCTCGGCCCTAAAAATGTCAACGTTATAAATAATATCAAACTAGTAGGTTTTAGAATTGAAGAGTCAGAGAAAGAACCGAAGATTGTGGATGAGATGATACCTAGTGTGTTGAGGAATACTCAGTTTCAACTGAGGCTGTTTGGAGAGAATTTTGTTAAAGGAATGGAAATTGCGTTTACACATACGAAGTCGGCGTATGGAGACGAGTGCGTGCATTTATTGGATGAGTTATATAACGTATGTATTTTAATTTAACATTTAAAAATGCATCACTTAACGTAGGCATTGGTTTCCTTAACGTTATCCTAAAAGTAATGTGTATTCATTAACATATATCTAGGAAGGGCCTTACGGGCACTAAAATGGTGCTAGTGCAGCGGTGTCACTCACGAATTCGAGCCAATCGTGCAGTCTAACGCAACTAGTTGCGACCAATCGCGCGCGTTATGCGAACTCATCAACCAATCGCGTTGTGGCGTTAGACTGCACGGTTGGCTCGAATTCGTGTGCGTGACACCGCTGTACTGGCCCCATTCTTATAGCCCGTAAGGCCCGTCCTTAGATATATGACAATGTGTGTATTAGTGCTAAAGGTGCGGTACGGTTTCTTATCTTCATTTAATCGATACACTGTCAACAGGTTTGTAGTTGGAGTTAATTTGGCCTGCCTTAAAACTTCCCCCGTATAAGTGACAACCGACAAAGTCCTTAAAGGTGTCACTGTCAATGTTCGTGCTAAATTATTTATAATTAATTCACACACACACACATTTCACGCTGCTGCATCGCCGCACGACAGAGCAGTAACGCTTTAGGTACTTATTTCTCTATGTGTTGGGTAGGAAAGATCTCTGGTCCGCAATCTGTTGTTTTAGCACTTTATTTACACTCCTAACTTTATTTCCAGGTAGAAGTGGACTCCGAAGAAAACGCTTTCATATCCCTGAAAGCACCTTACCCCGCAGACACGCCCGAAGGCTACAAATTCTACTTCTGCATCAGAGACTCCCCCTCACGCCCCTTCAAGCACCAAGGAACCGACACTTGGAAGATACTTGGAACCCACCACAAATTATTACCTCTATGGGCTTCTATCATCTTAATTATCATCCTGCTATTACTAGCTTCACTCTTCTCTGGATTGAATTTAGGTCTGATGGCTTTAGACAGAACAGAGTTGAAAATCATAGCGAATACAGGAACAGAGAAGGAAAGGAAATACGCAAGAGCTATCATGCCTGTCCGAGCGCATGGGAACTATCTCCTGTGCACGATTTTGCTGAGTAACGTGGCTGTGAACAGCACTTTTACCGTGATTCTTGATGACTTGACGTCTGGGTTGGTGGCTGTGATAGGATCTACGTTGGCTATTGTGTTTATAGCTGAAATTACGCCGCAGGCTGTTTGCGCCAGGCATGGATTGTTTGTTGGTGCTAAGAGTATTTGGATTATGAAGGTGAGTTTTTATTAACTTACTAGATTATTCTGCCCCCGAATTGATTTGCATAAAATTATACTTCGTTTTTTGTTTAGCAGAAAGAAGGTAAGCCATCTTAAAAACGTGTCTTTTTATTGAGAAACACTTTAAAAAATACGTTATGGCAAAATAAAATACCTAATGATATATAGTAAACACCCCTATAATGGAACAGGCACCAGTAATGGGATGGTATGGACAAATCCTTTAAAACAAGTATTTACCATCAGTTTTTAATCGCTGGCAACATTTTACCATAAACAAGAGCCAAAAGCTGCTTAAGTTTAATTTTTCATTGATATTTGTTAGTTTGAAAATTAATGGCGCCATACATCCCATGACTGGAGCAAAAAACCATAGTTTTAATTGGTTAATAATATTGAAACCAATTGCAGTAGCTTTCATTCAATAAATAGAAAATATAAAGGATGAATTGGACGTTCAACTTTTAAAACATAAAGCGGTAGAAATTTTACAGATGTCGGTGAAATATCTAAAATACTCCAAATTTTCTCTTAAATGTCCCATCATTGGTGCCGTTAACATACGATCAGTCGATCATTTATATTCTTTTGCTTTCATGAGTAAGTAATAGTTAATAATTGAATAAAGCGTTTTTTAATAAAAAGACACTTCAAGTTTGTTTACCTTTTTTCTAATGCTAAAAAAACGGAAAATAGTTTGTCCACTAATTCTATAGTCATGCTCCTTTTCACCCCATTAAGGAAGCCTCACGCTAGACCGGGCCGGAGCCGCGCCGTTCTTCCGGCGCTTCGTTTTCTATGGATAGCACCACGTGATCATCGATCAGCCGTTATAGAAAATGACGTGTCTTGGCCCGGGCCCGGCCCGGTCTGTAAGTCATCCTTTAAAGGATGATTTCCGAAACACAAACTATATCCATCCATACCAAATTACATTTAATTCAGTTCAACAGTTTAAGCGTGAAAAGGTACCTACCTAACAGACATACAGAGTTACTTTTGCATGTCTAATATTAGTATGTATTTGTATATATATGTGGATAAGAAGAGATTACATATTATTACTTTAATCAGAGGCTTATAACAAAACCTAAATGCACTAATTATCATTTATTTCATTTTTGCGACGTCATAAAACATCAAGCGTATGATGGATTAGATTATCCACGTGATAAAATAAACATCTCTATTTAACACCGCACGATTAAAAGAGAAAGAAACTATAACTATCACGTTTTCACGTGGAGTGCGACCATCATCACCATCATATACTGTTTAGTGAACTTTATTACAGAAGATCAGCCATTCTTATCATTAAGCAACCTTGGGAAGACAAGATTTGTACGGCCATGTCAATATTTATGTCTGTTAAGTATTATTTTTTAAATATAGAGATGTTGTTTATCTTAAATATAATTTTTACGGCTTGAAATGATGATGTCATGTCTTAACTCTCGCCTCGAATTCCATAAGGCTGGATGTGAAAAATTCAACTTAGACTCATTTCATGAACTATGAGCTAGAGAGACCTTATACGTGGATGAGTGGAAACCTTAGTACTTTATATACATATGTATAGATATATACACTCCCGGCCAAAAGTATAGAAACAAGCTTATATTTTAATAAAAAAGTGTGATTTTTAAGCGATGATATACTACTCATTACAAACACAATGGTAAACATAATACATAGTAGAACATTTAAAAAGTAAATTACTCAAAGTTATTTGCCATTTCAACATTTTTCAAAGTAATTAAAATGGTATAAATATTTTTTATGTCTTTGACAATATTTTAGTATGTTTTGATATTTAGCGAGTATTTTTAACCTTTTGTGGTTGCTTAATGTAAATTTTAGGTTACAATTATAAAACAAAGACATAGAAACATGAGATATTAAAGGAAACAACCTCGTTTCCATACTTTTGGCCTTGGGTGTATGTTAGACAAGGCTCACGTATTTTAAGTCAAAAAACGCTCGACGTGTACCCATTTTTAATATATTTATATTAAAAATGGGAACACGTTTGTGTCTCACGGAAGTTTTGTTATTTTTTATTTTATTCAAAAATTCTATATTTGTGCAAAATTTATCTTAACTAACTTCTTAACTTCTTTCAATTCAACACTAATAAAGAGAAATCACGATAGAACGGTCCGGGTCGAGGCTGAGCCGTCTCGTTTTTTATTAGGCTTTAGAAAATATCACGTAATCACCGATCATCGGTTATAGAAAACGAAGTATCGGACGCCTCGGCCCGGATCCAGACTCTTCTAGCATGAGTCATCCTTAAAGTGGCATTTCCACACTCAATCTGCTTAGCTACCTTGGTTTGATTACTATAGTATACTCCCCTATAATGGAACAGGCACCGTAATGGGATGGTATGGACAAATCCTATAAAACAAGTATTTACCAACACTTTTTAATAGCTGGCAACATTTTACCACAAACAAGAGCCAAAGAGCAGCTTAAGTTTAATTTTTCATTGATATTTGTTAGTTTGAAAATTAATGGCTCCATACATTCCATGACTGGAGCAAAAAAGCATCGTTTTAATTGGGTAATGATATTGAAACCAATTGCAGTAGCGTTCATTTAATACATAGAAAACATAAAGGACGAACTATGGACATTTAACTTCTAACTTCTAAAGCATAAATCGGTAGAAATTTTACAGATGTCGGTGATATATCTAAAATACTACGAATTTTCTCTTAAATGTCCCATGATTGGAGCCGTTAACATATAATTAACTTACAGTTAATTTATTTCAGATCGTGATGGGTATTTGTGCCCCATTGGCGTGGCCGACGAGTAAGCTCTTGGACTACTTCCTAGGCGAAGAGATAGGCACACATTACAACAGGGAACGGCTAAAGGAGTTGGTCAAGGTATTGGCACAGTATAGAAAGGTGTCTATTTAGACCCAGTAGTCCAACTTCGAACATTTTATAATCCTTTCAAAATCTCGGACGCATTTGTTGCCGCCCGGGCGTCCCGTCGCAAACATGCGCCAACCTGCTTAAATCTGTCGCGTCTTCACTTGTTTTTACCCGAAATCCGCTCAGTTTTTTGTTCAAAGTTGGACTACACGGTATAAATCGGTGTACACTGTACATCGGTGTTGGCTATTGGGATTTATTTAATCTAAATCAATTGAAGTATAAATAAATAAATATTGGACATTCTTACACAAATTGACTAAACCCCAAAGTAAGCTCAAGAAGGCTTTTGGCGTAATTAGAGAATTATATATATATATAATACCTACTTAAAATGCATAGAAAACACTCATGACTCACGAACAAATTTCTGCGCTTATCATACAAATAAATGCCCTTACCGGGATTCGAACCCAGGACCATCAGCTTATGTATAAATCAAGATTTTACCCAACATTTTAACAATTTAATTAATAAAGTTATTAAGCTCAATTTTTATTACCTTACTTTATAGAGCCAAACATAATAGTCATAAAATATATATTAAATAGGCGTTAAATAATATGTTAATAATACGGGATAAATCATTCATAAAGATACTTAGAATTTTAGGCGTTAAGGTTCAATATTGCACATATATCCCCAAACACATCCAACTTGCCAGTAGAAACCCGCCAGTTGCCAGTTGGACCCGGGTACGTCCTTAAACTACGTCCAAAAGAGAGGTATGGGCATTGTGAATTTCATCTCGCTTTGTGTGGTAGGGCACAGCCATTGGATGTCATTCCAGATCTAGAGCAGAGCCCAACTGGGGAAGTACCTCCACCTTACAGAAAACAGCAGCCAAATAACACTAGACCCTACTCATAGTGTTGTGTTCCTGTCGGTGAGTAAGGTTGCCAGAGCTCAACGAGGGGGGCGGGGTTACGGTCGGCAACGCGCATGTAACTCCTCTGGAGTTGCAGGCGTACATAGGCTACGGAGACTGCTTACCATCAGGCGGGCCGTATGCTTGTTTGCCACCGTCGTAGTGTAAGGGTAAGAGAGATGTGAAATTTTAAATTAAATAATATAAATATTCTTTTCAATTTAAATTTCAAGGTCGATTATTAGGTCGAACCATAGTAGTCTCATTCGATATTTAATAACACCGTTAGAGTAACAAGAATAGAGATATGTATAAACAATAAGGTAAGAGTGAGACAGCGCTTTACAAATAAAAGACACTTCCAATATGTCGTTGTTTCAATAATCAAGTCCTTAAAGTAGTATAAAAAAAATGGCGAGAAATTCAAATTTTCTATAGGAGATCAACCCTTCGCGCCTACAAATTTTAAATTTGCCGCAATCTGCCAGAGTATAACTACTATCACAAAATTTAATATAGTCCAATGACACTATGCCAGTATGAAACGTGAAAGTATCTCCCAAGTGGTTCCGGTGGCATATCTGTGGGGTAATTTTTACACCTGACGCAATTCAATTCAATACTTTATTTCCAAGAATACGATACATACAATGTACAAGTAGAAGGTGTTAGGTCAGCATATTCTGCCGGCATGCATCGGCAAAAAGAGGAATGTTATAAGTGACGCTAATGTCTGGCACACAAAGAAGGCTAATAAAAAAAAAAACAACCCTTAATTAAAAAAAAAAAAACTGTAGGTATAGTTTTTTTTGTTGAAATTTAAAGTCGCGGCGGGGTACCGCTAAGTTCAGAATGGATATTTAATGTGTGTCACTTAGCGGTACCCAGCCATGACATCTCAACAAAAAATCTATAAACATATATTTTTTTACTTTTTAAGGGTGGTTTTTAATTATTAGTCTTTTTTTGTTTTTTCATTCTCATACTTTATTCTATAAGTATCTATTGTTCCAGGTGACCAATCACGTGAATGACCTGGACAAGGAGGAGGTGAACATCATCTCCGGCGCCCTGGACCTGAGGAAGAAGAAGGTGCAGGACGTGATGACCAAGCTGGATGACTGCTTCATGTTACCCATTACCAGTGTGCTGGACTTTGAGACTATGTCCGAGATTGTCAAGTCAGGTAAGTTATAAAATCTGGATTAGCTGCTTTTCGAGGAAGGTTTAGGTTAGCCTCACAGTGTTGGAACAATATTCCCCCACCTATTTGAGATACAACCTCGAAGTATACTTTGAAGCGTAATATCTAACAGTATTTATTAACAATCCAAAAGCAGGCAAATACCTAAAGCTCCTAAGTCCGTTAGTTTTAAACTTAGATTTAATTTGTATGTTATCTTGTATTTAATTTACAAATGTTTTCACCATTTTTAGGGTTCCGTAGTCAACTAGGAACCCTTATAGTTTCGCCATGTCCGTCTGTCTGTCTGTCTGTCCGAGGCTTTGCTCCGTGGTCGTTAGTGCTAGAAAGCTGAAATTTGGCATGGATATATAAATCAATAAAGCCGACAAAGTCGTACAATAAAATCTAAAAATTTTTTTTTTTTTAGGGTACCTCCCCTACACGTAAAGTGGGGGTGAACATTTTTTTTGCTTCAACCCTACAGTGTGGGATATCGTTGGAAAGGTCTTTCAAAACTAATAGGGGTCTTCAACAAACAATTCTTGATAAAGTGAATATATTCGGAGATAATTGCTCCGAAAGGAAAAAAAATGTGTCCCCCCCTCTAACTTTTGAACCATAGGTCCAAAAAATATGAAAAAAATCTTGGAAGTAGAACATAAGAAAGACATTAAATGAAAACTATAGCGGATATGATCAGTTTAGCTGTTTTTGAGTTATCGCAAAAAGTTTCCCCTTCATAGTAAAAAGACGTACACCCACAGTTCATCCCTTGGTTAACAATCTACCATACTTTAAGCTCCAGTTTAGTTTATTGTGACGGAAGAGTAACTACGGAACCCTACTCTGAGCATGGCCCGACATGCTCTTGGCCGGTTTATTTGTATAACGTTTCTCTATTAACGAGAACATGACGACGATGTCACGCTTGATGTTATGTTGAAACAGCTTAAAGAAGGTAAGTGCTTATGCAATCCTGATATTAACGAGACACACTGAGAACGAGTGATCTCAGCCTGTCTCTTTTCGTCTCACGCTTCTCTGATTGCGTTGGTTTCTTGCCGAGACTCTCGGCGGGTGAGTACAGCCGGCGTTATGCGTTGTGGCGCAGAGCTGCAAGAATATCGTACCATTTTCAACTTTACCACTTTCTAAATAAAGTACACATTTGCAGGCTACTCCCGCATACCCGTGTACGAAGGCCACCGCGGCAACATCGTGACGGTGCTCTTCATCAAGGACCTGGCCTTCGTGGACCCCGACGACAACACGCCGCTGCGGACCCTCGCCCAGTACTACCAGAACCCCTGCAACTTCGTCTTTGAGGATGTCACGCTCGATGTTATGTTGAAACAGTTTAAGGAAGGTAAGTGTCTATGTAATCCTGATGTTTAACGCATTCACTGCCAACGTTTTTGTAGCCGATTCTAGCGTTTTCCCGCTTTGTAGAGGAAAGCGACTACAAACAGAGCGCCCGCCAAGCGGGTTCCCGGCACTCGATGTGTTAAGAGTCCGCAGTAAGCTCGGTTCTCCATACAAACAACGTAGTCTCATTTTAAAACGACTAGCTAGATTGTTCTGAAACTTTGTACTTACAATAGTGTTAGGTATATCTATGCCTGTAGTTAGTTTATGTAGCTTCAAATACCATAGGTAAAAAATACAGCGAATTTAAGTTATTCATTCAAAGCTTTTTTTGCTCTATTTCGTTTGTTTTATAAGCTGGAGCTATATAAACTAATTACAGGTTTAGATATGCCTAATGTCATTGTATGTGCAAAGTTTCATTACAATCCAACACGTAGTTATAAAACGAATCGAAACTCAGTTTTTATGGGAAGGTGAAATTCGACTAAGCTTACGGCGGGCTATTAATAATAATTAGAAACTGATTATTTCTAAATATGACTTGGGAGTTTGGGAGCACCTAAACTTTTCAGAAAGTACGGAAATTTTAAGAATGTTCTTCAATTTGCAACTTTGCTATTTCAGTCACGAAACGTACCAAAATGTTTTCGCATTTTTCGCATTTTCAATACCTATTAAGTGTGGATGATACTTTGTACAAGTTTAATCATTTCTGCGGAATAAAAATCTAGCACACAGCTGGTCAGACCATCTTAAAAATCTATAAAAAACTTTAATCCAAGATTGATCACGTCATAAATTAGATAAACTATATAAAAATTACGGCATCGTCTGGCGATGTGCCAGACACTTTTGGCCGTCTGTACATCGTCCAAACTTCCAATTTAAACCTTTAGTAAAGACGTTAAGGTTCATAATTGGTCAGTTCTGATTGTTGCTGTTGTTTTTACTAATTTTATTGACATGTGGCATGCAGACAGTGTTGGACGGGAATTGATTGAAACTGACACGTTGCTTACTACTTAGAGGATAACGTACGACGGCTTTTCCATACAAACGTAGTCCTAATTTTCATTTCTAGATATTGCCATTATTGAAAATATTTTTATACGATTTGATTTACCTATACAGCGTGTATTTTTGGTCACATTAAAAATTCCGGAACTTAAGAGAGGCCCAGGCCGCCGTCCGTTGACCTGGTGGTCAAACATAGAAAGAGACCTCAATCGATCTCAGATGTCAAACGAGACAACCCAAAATAGAGTAACTTGGCGCAGAAGAGTGAGGACACCCGACCCCAAATAAAGGGAACAGGGAAAGAAGAAGAAGATACAGCGTGTATTTCTGCCTTTAATGAACACACTTTTAAAGGTTTTTTAACCTTTTCAACGCTTTCTCCCTCGCATCAAAATGTGGCATACACGCCAATATGTCAACTATTGAGAAACGAATTTAAATCTTATCTGTCAACAGTAAAATTGCTTTGACAGCGTCTGCCATGACCTCTTTAGTGGTCGTTGGCGTGGTAGGCACGACAGCACACGACCACTTTTGTGGCTCTTGGCGTTCAAAAGGTTAAAAAACAGACGACTTTTATTTTTCATATAAAATAATTCGGCAAGCAATGTGTCACTACTTTGTTTTAACATAAAAATCTCGCATTAAATGACGCGACGTCACAACTGTCGCAAGTGATCATGATTTACAATGCCGCTAGAAAAATAAAAAAATCAAAAATTAATTATTCTGTAGTTGAGACTAAATTCCCACCACACCACCAGGAAAATCGCCTACGGTGGTACGGTCATGTCATGAGGCGAAATAAAGAGCACATGACAAGGGTCGTCATGGAAATCGAAGAACCAAAAAGAGGTCCAGGTCGCCGTCCGACGACCTGGATGGGAACCATTTCCAAGGGCATGGAGACGACGGATTTAAAACCCGAAATTGCACAAAAACGCCCAGAATGGTGTCTTAGGACTAGGAGGGCCGACCCCAAGAGACATGGGAAATAGGCTCGGGAGAAGAAGAAGAGGTTGAGACTAAATTTAAAAATAATTAGTATCGTTTTATAGCACTAAAACTTACGTCTAGTTTACGATTGCGGCTATATCAAAAATACACACTGTATGAACCCTAATTAATTAATTTATTTATTTTAAAACAGTGAGGCAACAAGGCCAATTTTACATATACCTTATAGACTATCATACAGATAGAAAAATAGTACTTATATACATCTCGGCCAGCAAATGAGAAAGCTTTAAATTACACATGGACATTTCTTACTTTTCTGCTTTATGTAGGTAATATACTTAAACACGCAAGTCTAAAGAATATCTTTAATATGATAATCAGAGATATGACTAATAATAATAAACTCCAGCTGTGGCCTCGCGGTCAAATGCGCACGGTTTTGGCACAAACAAATTATGAAATGAGTTAGTTATTTTAGCTTTCTCGACCTACTTGCGGCGAGTCTACGAATATGTATGATTTAAGTTCAAAATTAGTCAATTTGCGCAGTTATGGTATTTTTGAAAGTTTTTAGCACAAGAAAAGTGTTACGGCTTCAAGCTAATCTGCACTTTGAATCTCTTCGCGGATGTAGGTACGCAGGTTTCCTTACGATGTTTTTCTTCACCGAAAAACTAGTGGCAAATATCAAATGATATTCCGTACATTAATTCCGAAAAACTCATTCCACTAGGCCGCCACTGCTTATTGTATTGCATTGTTTAATTGTTTATATACTGCGAAATAGAGTATCGAGATAAACCATTCTGGTTTAGCGATGGTTTTTGGTCATATATTATGGAATTGTGATTTATCTCTAATAAAAACTTAATGAGTACCTAAAATTAGCCTCAAAACTAATAAAACAGTATTTTATCATTTAGACATTGATAAGTAAGATCGATATCGACATTATTATAAACAAACTTAGGGGCCCACTGATTACCAGTTCGCCGGACGATATCGGCTTGTCAGTTATTCGCAAAAGCTGACAGGCCGATATCGTCCGGCGAACTGGTTATCAGTGGGCCACTTAACAAAAATGTAAATTGTACGAATTCCTTGCGCACTTTTTGGACTTTTTTTTAAACGCACCGTTACGGGCCGTAGCCATGATCACATCAAAATAATATAATATCAGAATAACTATTAAGAACGAAAAGTCACGTGAACATTTTCACATTACGTTTCAATTGGGTACTTGACACATGTTGAATATTATAACAAAATTTAGATAAATGGATAGAAAATGAGCCATCTATTATAAAAAAGTGGAATTTAAAACGACATAATGAGATTATAAAAAAATGCAAGGCTCCAAAGTCTGAAAAAAAATTGTTTTTTAAGTTTCAAAAAAGAAAAAGAAAATGGTACCATTCGATTCCTTGCATTTAATTGAAAAATAAATTTGTATGATAACTACGAGTATATACATAAAAACGCAATATTTCAGGGTCAAAATAGACATTCTCTTGATCTTCCATTCATTTAGGACAGACTAATGTAATGTGACGTCACATTACATTATCATTTTGTTAGAGGCGTTTCAATCGTCGAGTGCGAGCGTCAGACTTTAACCCTCATTTCTGACCTTTGTGTTGCTTAAATGCCATGAGTCCTATATAGACATTGGATCCTCAGGAAAATCAAGATCGATTGAAATTACTTACAAAAAAATGTCAGGCAGCCAATTGGCGTTTTCTATGAACGATTTTCACTTGGCTAAGCCCCCAGTTCTTGTACTTATACTCGTCTATGTGTCTGGGTCAACCTAATCTAACCTTTATTCCCCAGGACACAAGGGTCACATGGCGTTCGTTCAACGCATCGACCGTTCCGGCGACGGCGACCCGGTCTACCAGACCGTCGGACTGGTGACCCTTGAAGACGTCATCGAGGAGATGATCCAAGCGGAGATCGTCGATGAGAGTGACGTAATCAGTAAGTATCTTCGCTTATGTGAGAGCAGGTTGCAGTAAGGTGGATTCTTTAAATTGTACTTAGGGCAGCTGTGACTGCAGACATATATCTGGTAGCCAAACCTGCTAGACAGGTCTGTATCTGTACCTATGTATCTTTAGGCATTTAAATAAAAATAAAGAAATAATTTGTACATTTTCGGTTAATTATAACATTGGTTAACCAACCAAATACACAACCGCCTGGATCTGTCACTGAACGACTTAACTTTAACCTACATTATTTGATCATGTAATATTTTCATCTACAACTGGTTTAAGGGGCCATTTGAGGGCAGATTTTGTTTACTCATATTTAAATACCTAAAGATACAGAGTATAGCTTAGACTGTAGCTAAGGCCGAAAGAAGAAACAAAAATAATTAAATCAAAATAAGGCTGAGTTTCTACTAGAGATGTGCGACGATGCGTAGCGAGGGTTAATTGTCGACTAGAGCTGCGCTGAGCGACGAGGATAGGTAAATGAGGTATCGGTTCTTAACAATCACATCCATCGCAACACAACCTCGCACATCTCTGGTGGAAACGCAGTCTAATGGACGCTCAATAGATATATGTTTGTACAAATTGTCATTTTAATCAATGTACTTTCTTTCAATAGTAATTATAGATAGATAGAATATTCTTTATTGGCACACCTCAGTAAAAGGTACAGCTTATAGAAACACAATCGATAAATCACAGAGGCCGACAACAGGCGATCTTCTCGCCAAAGAGCAAAGATTATCTACCTAACGTATACATTTATTTATGAAATTTTCGTTTCTTTGTTTCTAACTGACTGACTGCTTTGGCTCAGCGATCCAAAAAGAATCTTGGCCTCCGAAACGAGAGAACGCCACCTGTCCCGATCCAGCGCGGTTTCCTGCCATGAATTGGCATTCAGCCGACGCAGGTCCGCCTCCACGACATCACACCAGCGGTACCTGGGGCGCCCGATCGGTCGACGGCCGGTTGGTCGCCCCAAGTACGCTTCCTTGACTACGCGATCCTTCCCCATTCTGAGTAGGTGACCGAGCCAGCGAAGTCTGTGGGATTTAGTTACGCCGATGATATTGGGCTCAGCCACCAACTCCTCGATCTCGGCATTTTTCCGGATCCTCCAGGAGCCATCGTCACTTCGGACAGGTCCCAGGATCTTCCTGAGCACTTTTCATTCCGCTATCAGGAGCTGAGTTTCCTCTTTTTAGGTTAGTGTCCCGGCCTCACAGCCATACATAAGAATATAAGCATTCTTCTATTTACTTCCCAGCTGACAACCGCACCAAGAAGCGTCTGGCTCGCCCGTTGAACCGCTTCCAAGACCTGGCGGCCTTCGCGGGCCACCAGCCTCACCGCGTCCACGTGTCTCCTCAACTGGTGCTGGCTACCTTCCAGTTCCTCTCCACTAGTAAGTTTATTATTATTATTTATCCTGGCTGGAAAAACCACATAATTACTTCTACTGCCCCATGTGAGAGCGGCCATCGAGGTGAAGGAAACCGCCAAACACATTCCACTCTCTACTCGATTCTAAATACGAAGCATACAATGCGAACCACCTTAGCGGTATGATGTCGAGAAATATATTTATATATCAGACATATTTTGGTAATTTATCACCCCTTTATAAACTTTTTACTACCTAATCATGTAAAAGGTAAATACTGGTATGTTACACATTACATCAGTTTTTCTAATAATCTTGAATGATTATTCCTTGGCCTAAGGAACAGAACATACAGTTATAATAAGTTTTTGGCCAAAATTTATTTTTTGGCACAAGCTTTTATCGCTGACTGTACTTTTCTTTCCACAGGCAACTAATACTAATCGAGACTATTCTAAAAACCCCAAACACAATTAGGTTTCGTTGTTTTACCACAAATTTCCTATGGCCACCTCCTGTCTCCATCATCAGATAAACTGGATGGTATGGATGGATGGTACCCGACTTACGTATGTATGCAAATTTTCTGCTCAGTCGGAAATCGGGAAGTGGGTCAAATTTTGCCTTTCAAGATTTGACCCACACTAACTAACAAACTTACATATGTACTTCCAGGGCAAGTTAAATTAAAGCTTGTAAAAAAACAAGTCGTTTGACCTGAATAAAAATATGAGGGATCTCTAAATTGTCACTTGAACTTTCCAGGTGTGGATCCCTTCCGTCCAGAGATGATCTCGGAGACAGTGCTTAGAAGACTGCTGAAGCAGGATGTGGTGAAGCATATCAAGTTGCGAGGAGATGAGGACAGGAACGATCCGAAGGCCTACGTCTTCCAAGAGGGCAGGCCGGTATGTTCACCATACATTAACTTTCTAGGTGTGGATCCCGTCCAGAGATCTTGATGACCGTGCTAAGAAGACTGCTGAAGCAGGCGGTGAAGCATATCAAATTGCGAGGAGATGAAGACAGGAACGAGCTGAAGGCCTACGTCTTCCTAGAGGGCAGGCCGGTATGTTCACCATAAAATGTTACTTTAAGTATCCAGGTGTGGATCCCGTCCAGAGATCTTGGAGACGGTGCTCAGAAGACTGCTGAAGTAGGCAGTGACGCATATCAGGATGCGAGGAGATGAAGACAGGAACGACCTGAAGGCCTACGTCTTCCAAGAGGGCGGACCGGTATGACCATAAATAAATAAATAAATAATAAATATTTATAGGACATTATTACACAAATTGACTAAAGTCCCACAGTAAGCTCAATAAGGCTTGTGTTGAGGGTACTTAGACAACGATATATATATAATATATAAATTTATAAATACTTAAATACATAGAAAACACCCATGACTCAGGAACAAATATCCATGCTCATCACACGAACAAATGCCCTTACCAGGATTTAAACCCGGGACCATCAGCTTCGTAGGCAGGGTCACTACCCACTAGGCCAAACCGGTCGTCAAACCATAAAATCATAAAATGTTACTTTAACTATCCAGGCGTGGATTCCATCCAGAGATCTCAAAGACAGTGTTCAGAAGACTGCTAAAGCATGGACAAGGATACGAAGACAGGAACGACCCGAACCAAATATAGTATCATTTCTTATGTTTCATCGTTTTCTCAAACAAACGAAATTCACCCGAATTTACTGTACAACAAGGTTCAAATGTGGTGTGAAAAATGGTGGGCCAGACGAGGATAGTCTAATGGTAATTGTCTGTTTCCAGGTGGACTACTTCGTGTTGATCTTGGAAGGCCGCGTGGAGGTGACGGTGGGACGAGAAAACCTCGTGTTCGAAGCTGGGCCTTTCACTTACTTCGGTATCCAGGCGCTGACGCAGAACATCGGAGTCGGTGAGTCAAAATAAAACTTTAAGTTCATGTGAATAAGGTTTATTTTAGAATGTGACGGTGGGACGAGAAAACCTCGTATTTTTGTAAATAAGGTCTCTTGGATTGTGACGGTGGACAAGAATTTCTGTTTCAGCTTTTTTTTTTTTCTTTTAGTTTTTTTTTAATACTACGTCGGTGGCAAACAAGCATACGGCCCGCCTGATGGTAAGCAGCCTCCGAGAGTTACATGCGCGTTGCCGACCCTAAACCCGCCCCCCCTCGTTGAGCTCTGGCAATTCATAACATATTCAAAAAAATATTGCGGTCCTGTTGATATGGTATTAAAAGCATTATATTATAAAGTAGGTTCATGATACCCTGTTAGGGCATTGCAATAACATCGGACACTAAAAGTGTTCAAATAACTAGACATTCTATACAGTAGGTAGTTACAATCCATATTTAAATTAAAACAAAAATATTACTTTGTTAATCCGCGAATATATATCGTGCTAGTTAATCAGTGTCAACTTGTTATACATACTTGCGTATTTTAACACAAATAGAAACAGTTCAGTTCAGTTATCGGACGTCAGACCGTCAACATCTGAGGATGCCTCGTACAGAGACGAAACTGACATGTATGCATGTGACGTCTGCGCGCCTCTGTCCAATTAATTGGAAAATAAATTGTGTGGCAATTTCCTTGATCTTCCATACATTTAGGACAGACTTATATGATGTGACGTCACATCACCTTATCATTTTGTTACAGGCGTTTCAATCGTCGAGTGCGAGCGTCAGACTTTAACTCTCATTTCTGACCTTTGTGTTGCTTAAATGCCATGAGTCCTATATAGACATTTGATCCTCAGGAAAATCAAGATCTTTTGACATTATTTACGAAAAACAGTCAAGTAGCCAATTCGTTGTACACCGCGAACTGCAACTAAACAGGAAATTCGCATTACATTGTATTAGCAGTCGTGGCCGAGTGGTTAAGGCGTCTGACTCGAAATCAGATTCCCTCTGGGAGCGTAGGTTCGAATCCTACCGGCTGCGAAGCTTTTTTATTTTATTGTTCGTTTTTTTATCCGACTACGTAATAGCTGTGGGGAGACACTAGAGCGTTCGGGCGTTCTCGGCTACGTTCGGCTCAGCATTGCTTCGAGCAATTATTAGGGTTGGCACAACTTGACGTCCCTTTGCTACTTTGCAACTACAGATAAGATAATGACTTGAATTTTGACAACCCTAAATAGCCGAAAGGGATAGTGCCATAAATTAGAAAGAGACAGCATAATTCGTCCCTGAATCGCTGTCAATCTTCGGTTTTGTAGGAAGTGATATTTCTATACGGTAATACTATTATTTATTCTGTGGTAATAGGCAAATGGAAAGTCTATGTGGGTATGTTTGCTACTAAAGTAAGGACGCTAAGAACGAAGAATTTCGCACTTGCATATTTATATTGCTCTCCCGCTTGCACAATGGCATTGACCCCCGGCATCATTGGCGGGACAGCAATATTATTATGCATGCACGTGCAATAGAGATATGAATAGGCCGGTCAACGTATGAAATTATCCGTGCTTAGCGTTCTTACTTTAGCCCGATTTTATCCAATAAGATATTATCAAATTCATTTTTGTGGCGCGTGGGTTAATTTTTACGCATTTCCAACAAGGAGGCTACAATTAAATCACTCCTTCAAAAAATTATCCAATGTGGACACATTTTCATTATGTCTAGACCGGAATTATGATTATAATAAGCTAAATAGGGTTGTTTCCAACTACAAATCTTAGGGCAGAATTGTATCCCAATAAATTCTTATGGATTATAAGAACATGTTAAACTACTTTTAGGGGACCTGTAATGACCATATTTTTGTAAATATTGAATTTAAAATATATTTTGGCACACGTCACGTGACCAAGCTCGAAACGTCATTGAAGATTCTGATGACGTCACAACTCTCGGATTGACACTGTTGACAGTTCGGCGATAAACAACAAATGACAAATGTCAGTTGACAGTTCGTATCTTCTACGTGTGTATGTAGTTATGTGTCAAACCGTAAACAGTGACGTCACACAATTTTCAAAGAGCGTTTTGGGCGCGAAAGCATCTGTCAAAATATATTTTGTTAATTTAACATACTAGGGCAACTTTTAGTTAATATAGAACGTAATACAAGCGTTTCAAAAAATTGGAAACAACCCTATTACCATAGCTTAATGTTTTATCTTGCTTCAGCTGAGCCCCAATCCCCGTCGGCGCTGGGTTCTCTCCAGAACCTGAACATGGACAGCATGTTGCGTCACACGTTCGTTCCTGACTACTCGGTCCGAGCTATAGCTGACGTGTACTATCTGACCATCAAACGGTGAGTCATACTCTATTACAACAGTGTTGAGAGCCATCAACCGTTCGTCAGAGCTTTTAATAGTAGTTTATGCGACTGCTACATAATGAAAGGCGTTAAAACACGAGTGTGGGTTTAAGAAACAAACGAAGTGAGTTTCTTAAAAGGATCACACGAGTGTTTTAATGCCTAATTATGTACAGTTACATACACTATTTTATCTACACACATATTATAAAGTTTCTATGACATATTCACTAACCCAAATTACAGCCAACTTTGGGGCATCGTTGCTCTTTTGGCGGAACTCGCGGATATGTGGCGGCGTCGCCGAAATATCTTTATCGCTCGTTTTACACGAAATTTGCTATAGTTACTTTAAAAACAACAAAACAAATTCATTTTATACTTAAAACTAATTAAAAGATAAAGTGTACGTCAGATGGCGCTAAATGAAAACTTTTTTTCACACATGGTACCTACGCATCCGTAGTTTTTTTTAATTCAGACAAACTAGAGTCGGGGGCCTATTTTCGTATCATTCGATACAAACTAACATGCGAGATTTGTCAAAATTGTAAGCAATTGATTGATATTAGAATAGAGCTCAAATCGAAATGCTTTTTTTCAGAGATGTTCGAAATTAGAATGTCGTTTTTTAATGTTATTAAACAACTAATGTATTTTAATGATTGTTGTATTAATTTTCCAGCTCGATGTACCTGGCAGCGAAGCGCGCTACGCTGATGGAAAAGGGCGCGCTCACGAAGGGCAACACCAACGAACAGATCGAGCCAGAAGTTGACAAGGTATGCTTTGTCTTTTCTTTGATATCGACCGTTGTCGTGACATCATTGTCATACCAATATTCCGCATAGACTACGGAGGGTCTAGGAAATAAATCTCCATTTACCAAAAATTGTCATCAAAAAACCTTAAATAGGTGGCGCTAGAATACCTAGAATACTTGAACAAAAAAATTAAATCATAGACAGCGCACTTCACTCCGTCAATAGCGCCTAGGTTCTTAGCTACTCTAGCGCTACTCTGGAGAGATTTGGAACTATTATTTATAGCTGACAGCTGGACACTTTTGCTACAGTTCTACCATAAGAGATGTCACTCATCTTAATTCCACACTCCATAGTATAGACTATCCGCTATCCCATCGAGGCACATCGTTTTTTGAAAGATGTAAATAGCTGAAGCTTCTCTCAAGGCATAACAACGTTATAAAATCTTTCAATTCCTACTTGAATGTATGGAATAAAAATAGTCAAATTGAAATTGAAATGTATTTATTTGTCAGAATATGGTACATTGATTTGATCTTAAATTAGAATTAGTGCTTTCATATTCTACCGTGAAGGCGGTGTACAAATATTTTTACTTATATCTAGTTCTTACATATATATCTTTGGTTTGCACAAAATACCTTCGAAATCAAAACTAGGAACAATCAAACAAATAAACTATAAAACTATTCCCTAACCAACAAGGTTTCAATTTACATTAAAAAAAAAACTTGGATTTTTAAGCTAATTTGATCCAAAAAGCTTAACATATAATATTTTCGCAGTTACTTCGTGACGAGGGCAGAAACGAGTCTCTCAGGGAAACGGACACACCACCTCAACCTCAGGTACGAATACAGCATATTATATGTGGCTTTCCATCGGAGAAGCGTCCTTAAGCTTCACGTGCATAGGGACCTTTCCATCAGAATAGGCCACACACATGAATGGGAAACCACATGATCTAGGTTGAAATCTAAGCTATAAAATAAATGCATATCGTTCTCATATAAATGTATTTGTTGTGCACGCTGCAGTCTCTGGAAGTGCCTAAGACAAGATATTAATGGACATGGGTTTGTATAGTAAAGTTGTTTGTAGTTTGATTCGAATGTGACAGACAGGTGACAGATGACATATTATATATTGAAAAGGGGGCTTCGGGTACTTGACATTTGTTGAATATTACAACAAAATTTAGCTAAATAGATAGAAAATGAGCCATCCATTATAAAACAGTGGAATTTAAAAAGACATGTTGAGATTATAAAGAAAATACAAAGCTCTAAAGTCTCAAAAAATGTTTTTTTTTTTTTTTACTATCAAAAAGAAAAAAGAAAATGATACTATTCGATTCCTTACATTTTATTGAAAAATAATGTATGACAACTATATACATAAACGATGTATTTCAGGGTCAAAATAGCAATTTTCTTGATCTTCCATACATTTAGTGACGTCACATTACAATATAATTTTGTTAGAGGCGTTTCAATCGTCGAGTGCGAGCGTCATACTTTAACCCTCATTTCTGACCTTTGTGTTGCTTAGATGCCATGAGTCCTATACAGACATTTGCTCCTCAGGAAAATCAAGATCGATTGACATTATTTACAAAAAACTGTCAAGTAGCCAATTGTGGTGGAACATAAACACTTGTCGTAGTTTTCTGGCTTTATATATTTTTTATCATTTAGCTAAATTACAAATATCGAGTACTTTTAATGACTTCCACCAACGGAATGCCCGCCTGCAGACATCTATTCATCTAGCAGGGCGATAGTTCTGTACCCCTAGTGTAAATTTGATTGACATCATAACGTGACGAACGCGTTTGCGTTAAGTCTCATTTTGTATAGGATTTTGAGTTTCCGAAACGTCCCGCTTGGCGCGCTCTTTCTAAATCCAATACAAAATGAGACTAAACGCAAACGCGTATGTCACGTTTCGAAATCGAATTTATTTACACTAGGGGTACTGAATTCAAATACATAATCTTTGCCAGTTACCTACCAAAAGACTGTGAGACCTTCACAGTATTGTAACTCAAAATGTACATATAATAGGGTTGTTTCCAATTTTTTGAAACGCTTGTATTACATTTTATATTAACTAAAAGTTGCCCTAATATTCAACTTTTATACTAAAAACGGCTTTAAATATGTTAAATTAACAAAATATATTTTGACAGATGCTTTCGCGGCCAAAACGGTCTTTGAAAATTGTGTGACGTCACAGTTTACGGTTTGACACATAACTACATGCACACGTAGAAGATACGAATTGTCAACTGACATTTGTCATTTGTTGTTTATCGCCTAACTGTCAACAGTGTCAATCCGAGAGTTGTGACGTCATCAGAATCTTCAATGACGTTTCGAGTTTGGTCTCGTGACGTGTGCCAAAAGATATTTTAAATTCAATATTTACAAAAATATGGTCATTACAGGTCCCCTAAAAGTAGTTTAACATGTTCTTATAATCTAAAAGAATTTATTGGGATACAATTCTGCCCTAAGATTTGTAGATGGAAACAACCCTATTGTTAGTCAAAACGGGAGTCTATGCCCACGGTAATTGAGTATCATCGTTTGTCTCCCGTATCAAAAAAAGAAATGGTATGTAACAATTTCGCCTTAAATAATGTTTTGTTCAAAATCTCTTAACTCTATTGATAATTAACCACGTAGGATTTGAATTTATTTTTAGTACTAATTATTTTGATAATAACATTCATTAGTAAAGTAAATTAAGGCATTTGAAGTGAAGTAAGGGTGTTAAAGTATGTTTTTTTACTTATCATATCCCACGTGACTATAATACATACCGATAAGCATCGAAATTGCCTTGTACTCATAGTACAAACTATGCATAGATTCCCCGAAAACAAATTAAAATTTATTATTAATTTTCAGGAGCCCTCATCAGCCAGCCCCGCGACCTCCAACCAGAAGGAAAACCCAGAGGAGGAGGCTCTACTCAAGAAATAGACGTCGCGGCCGACCTCAATGTAACCAGCAGAAATACTAGCTCAGATTTAATACCTGTAGCGACCGTGTTGGACGCTCTGCCATCTCGTGACCTGAATCGAAAGCTAAAACAATTCCCTCTTCTAAGCAGGTGCTGCCCCCTACACTTCACGCTGGCTCTATTTCGCATAGTAGGGTCTGCCATCTAGTGGCTTAAATCCTAAATATGGAAACATTAAATAATGCTCCGCGCCAATGAATAGGGGGCGTCTGTGCTGCCCTCTACAGTTCATGCACGCTACTTATAAAACTAGTGGCTATGTGTGCTGTAGACCTCATAGCTTAAAACTAAATAATTGTATGGCACCGCCATTTTGAGACATTTCCAAAAACGGAATCGGGTAAAAATTAACGGACAAAATTTTTCGAAACTCAGTTGAGAATTACGACCTGTAAAGAAAAACATCAGGACGTATATAATCATTTATGCCCAACCTGAAAAGGAGACCTTCGCTAACGCTCAGTCAATCAATATAATTATTTTAATTGGTATCTTAAAATTGGACGAACAAAATGATTTTTTTACTACATGATTTTATTAAAATACCGTAAAGTGCGCCTACTTTGCTCCTCACTGACTTATTGTGCAACGACATCCAATATAATTATTTAAAAAAAAAATTAGCAGTTAATTTTGGAGTAAGTAGCCACATTTTACAGCACCGTATTTGATTTGTCCATAATTACAACATATAAAACTTTCGGGTCTATAATTAATAATGTTTTTTATTGTTTTTTTACATTTAATACGTTAAGACACAGTTTCCACCGGTCGTGGTCGCAGACACGTGTCGCAGCAAATAAAGTTATATAATCCCATTGCACTATTTTAGTTTATCCAACCATTTTGGTCACAAGAAAGGGCAAATTAAAAAAAAATTCAACAACCTACGCCTAACAATCATTATTTTTTTCTGGTGACGTAAATTGTTTGTCAGACTATAAGTAAAATTGAGGTCGTCGCTAGCAACACTGCTTTATGACTGGCAACCTTGAATTGCGTCAAATAAAGAAAAAATACTAACACAGCCCTCACTCTGGGTTCACATACACGAGTAAAGGCTTCTACACACTTCACCGACAATTGCATGCGATTTGCGTTGCACCTACTAAGTCGGCAACTATTTAAAATTGCATGCGCTTTGTTGCAAGGTCTGTAGAGGCCTTAAAAAGGGGCAATCGACAAATGTAGAATGTAGTCTTTATAGTATCGATAATAGCATTTGAAATTCAACAAAATAGTTTTTAGGTTAGAATTATTTTAACTGTACTTACTTTTTTTAATATGGCAACACTTTCACAACTCTTTTTCATTTTGATTGGTGCAATTTTCGTTTAGAAATTAACTAACACAATTCTAATAAATTACTGAACCAATACAGTATTTTCATGGTCGAATGAATTTTGCTTGTTTTGAATTTAAATATTTATTGAATATCATGAATGAATTTTTAATTGTCGTTGAATTGTTTTATTGTATCATCAATACATTTAATTTTTATACATATTTTAACTTTATATCTACTTGCGTAGTTTTTGAAAATAGGACTTGAATGATATTTGTATTGAAATGTGAATAGTACAAATGGAAATTATGTTTTTATAATTATGTTGAAACCATACAAATTAAATCACGAAATATCTGACACTAATTCCTAAGTTGTTTTAATATATTCGCGTATTTATTAGGCACCATGTCGAATATAAAAATATAGCTAAGCGCCAAGCGCTAATCTGCTTTGAAATGTGTTAAAATATGATGTAAACCCAACAAATCTTATGAAACTGCCTTTTAATTTTAGTAAAGTAACAATTTTACATACTGCTTGACATAGAATAGATATTTTACAAAATGTTACTTAGTATTTATGGGAACATGAACTTATTTGAGACAATCCACACCACCAAGGAATTTCGTACATTGATCTGCCGATTTCCTATCGCGTAATTATATTGCTGTCCCGCTCATGATGCCGGCGACCAATGCCACGGTGTGAGGGGGACGGCAATATAATTATGTGCATGCGATAGACTTTAGGTCTAAATTAATTACGTTACACTAAATTCAATGTATAATGTGTTAATAATTAATAGATTTTTATTCATAATATTTTATCAAAATATCTTATAAAAGTTTAAAAATGTGCTTTTGCCATACTCTAAATAATTAAAAAAAATGACGCTCAGGTGAGTTTATGTTCCTTTAATTAATAATAAATATTATATTTAATAAAATACGTCGAAGAATCGTAAGTGGGTGCATGTTTTTTATTTATTAGATTTTTACATTAACCAATATTTTGAAAGGGTCCAACGGCGCTTAATTATTTTATATACGTAATGTATTGTATATAGAAAGATCCTAAGTTCCTTTTGAAATATTGTTTTATTTATAGCTAAAACTTCCATAATAGTGCCTTGATTTAAAACTTGAAAGATATATTGAGATGAATTTTGAACCGAAAACTACATTATTGTAAGTTGTTGGATAGGATGTATCGTTAAAATTATAAAAAGTACTTACGCTAAAGTAGATGAAACTGTTATGGTATATGGCAATTTAGCTTATGAAGGTAAGTAATAATGATAATGACAGTACTTTTTTGTATTCTACAAAAAATGTGGCATTTAGAGCATATTTCTTAAGAGAGAAGTATAAGTACGTGATCTGTCAATATTTTCCATTATCCATGATTTTTTTGTACGTTACTGACGCCATGTAAAACTAAAGCCCGACCAGAAATATATGATCATTTTAAAGAGGGCGCTGTTATTCCCATGGTGACAGTTAAGTTTAGTATGAAAAAAATAATTCCAATGAAATTCCGCAATATGGCGCGTGATCATATATTACTGGTACACATATTATTTTTTCTAAACAAAAAAAAAATCGAAACCTAGAATATATAATGCTGAAGCGGGACATGAAAATCAAAGTGATTTGTTAAGATTTAGTTAGCGGAAACTGTTAACGCTAAATGTTAACATATCACTTTGATTTTGATGTCGATCGCTTCAGCATAGTATATTCTAAGTTCATAGGTTACGCTTTAAAAAAAAATGTTCTATAAATTTTGAGAAAAACAAGGAAAACCTATAAACCTAATTTTTCATTGTGTCAATGACATACTAAAAAATCATGGAGAATGGACATTTACAAGCGGAAAAACGTTTTCTTATTTTATGGACGATCACATGGTCTTCTTTCTTAAATGTCTTCAAACGATATTTTATAAGCGAAATTTCCATATATTATGAATTGTATGTAGATGTGTGATCCGCAATTAAAATTATCCTAAATAAGGTGCTGAAATGTTCTATATGAAAATATATTAGTTTTTGAAACTTAAATTTGTTGTTGTCATTGTGTCCCAATTTATCCCAATTTAACTACTGTAGTATTGTATTTTTATTTGGTTTTACAATTTGGTACAGTCACACAAGGAATCGTAGAAATTTATTGAGGGCAACACAGAGCTTCAAAAGAACACATCTGGTTAAAGAAATTTATAAGTAATTTACATTTCACTTAACGAGAACTTAGAATAAATACATAGTTGTTTTCACCAGTAAGCATAATTACATATCTTCTTTTTGAAGACATGATTTTACGAGTTATTTGAACTTAACAGATTAAACATTAAAGGTACTAAATCCTGGCGTAATAAAAATAATTGTACCTTAGCGTTTTTTCTTAAAAATTAAATCGATAACTTGAAAAATTATAACGCCTGCAAAATTGTAATAGCAAGCAAATAATAAAATGGGTAAAACTTGGAAAGCACAAATAAAATGACTCGTATTATAATTGAATATGAAGGTACAAAAAAGGTACAAAAATTTGGCTTTTATAGAATTTATCAATAACCACGGGAACATAGCGTAATAAAGTACACCCGCCATTCTGACTGTCAGGATGGCGGGTGACCTGTTTTTTGATGATAACTTTACGTACCGTGAGGTACAAATTTTTTTAAACGAGGTACTAAATGGTACAAATTAGGTACAAAAATATGGTATGCTTTTCATTTGATTTTATTTAGGTACACCCGCCATTCTGACTCTCACATAAAATAAAAACCTAATTTAAACATTATCATCTTAATAAAATATGCATTTACAGAAAAAAACATAGGTAGGTAAAATTCCATTCTTTACCTCCACCTTCCATAACTAGCCGTTTTCCAGAATGTTACAATTGAATTTTCATTTTCAAAACATGTTTTGTGCTTTTAGGAATATCATCTTACGAATAAGTTATACCAATTAACTGGATTTTATCTTGGGTAGTCAGGAAGTCTCTCTAATCTAACCTCAGACGGAGGTTTTTCTATGGGAGACAAATATCCGTAAAAATGGCAAGTACAAAAAAGTGGAAACTCCATTTAACTATTACCTCAAAGTAAAGTCAAATCAAAAGAGTTAATATTGAATAAAATACCATTGAATAAGGTTTTTAAAAAGCTCATCAAACTTAAAGAAAAAAAAAATATCTTTATGAGAAACACCTCAGTAATTCTCTCAGAAGACGCTTTCCTAAAAGTGTTTGGAGCGATGTAACATAAAAGGCGAAAACTTCAATTCACACTTTTATTTTATTACCTACCATTCTATTTAATTTTATAGAGAAACGAAATAAAACGAAAAATCCACATAATATGCTGCTACCTTTTTTTTCTTAACCACTCCGTATTCCGTTAACATACCCGATAACCGAAGACAATATTAAATGAAATGTTTTCTATTACATTCAGTCAACTGTACATACATATGTAGGGACATATAAGTATGTATACAAATGAAAAACAATCCTCCTTCAGCACTCACAGTCGGGTAACAAGGGTCAAGCACATACAATAGTAAATAAATACAATACTCATAGAACTATGCAATAATTCAAACAATAGTGTACCGTAAGCTTCGTTTGACACGGGTAAAGATCATTGTCCTCGAACTAAAACAATGCATTTTCCATAAAAACAATGCATTTATAAACAAAGAGAAATTTTGGTAATGTTCCGCTCTGTGGAGTATTTACCTACATTAATAGGTACATCCTTATATTTATTTTAGACAATATTATAGTCAACTTAACAAATCAAATTACTTAATTTATTAAATATTTTGATTTGTGTATTCATACTATTAGATATATAACTTACCTATAAACTAATAGTAACTATATTGTTAACCAAGGGATCAAAGTGACCCATTCCTGTCGAGGTAGTTTGGCGCCCGAATGCAGTGAGAGAGCCAATATTAGTCCGAGAGTGAAATGGTGCCTTTCAGCAGCAGTTAAACACTCTACTTTTCATTTCGAATACGAGTAAAGTAGAATACATGTAGTGAGTCGGACTTGTCCACCGAGGGTTCCGTACTTTTTAGTATTTGTTATTATGGCGGCAACAGAAATACCTACATCATCTGTGAAAATTTCAACTGTCTAGCCACCACGGTCCATGAGATACAGCCTGGTGACAGACGGACAGACAGACAGACAGACAGACCAACAGACAGACAGATCAACAGACAGACAGACAGACGGACGGAAAGCGGAGTCTGAGTAATAGGTTTCCGTTTTAACCTTTGGGTATAGAACGCTAAAAACTTGGCTAAGTATAAACTTCAGTAGTATTTCTTGAGGTTACCTTCAATTAACAATTTAGGTTAAAATATCGTTATTTATGGAATGGGGAGTTAACTATCAGAATGGAAATTGTATTACACATCCATTTACAACCAAAATTTTAGTTGCTTATCATAAAAAAAAGAAAAAGAAACGTACCTACTTAGAAAGTACAGTGATCTAGAGTAGAAGCGTATAATTTTCTGCGCACATTTTAGAACAACAACAATCTACATTCAGAGCAAGAGAAGTGAAAAAAATTAAACGAATATATTTTTCAAATTACATGGATTTATGTTAACGGCACCAATCATGGAACATTTAAGAGAAAATTTGGAGTGTTTTTGATATTTCACTGACACCTGTAAAATTTCTACCGCTTTACGCTTTAAAAGTTGAATGACCAATTCGTCCTTTATGTTTTCTATATATTTAATTAAAGCTACTGCAATTAGTTTCAATATTATTAACCAATTCAAACTGTGGTTTTTTGCTCCAGTCATGGAATGTATGGCGCTATTCATTTTCAAAATAACAAATATCAATGAAAAATTAAATTTTAGCAGCTCTTTGGCTCTTGTTTATGGTAAAATGTTGCTAGCGATTAAAAACTGATGGTACCTAAATACTTGTTTTACAGGATTTGTCCATACCATCCCATTACTGGTGCTTGTTCCATTATAGGGGTATTTACTATATTATTCTCACTTGTGCATCATCAAAAATCATAATGTGCATCTTTACAAAATGACATTAAAAATTAAAACAACAATTTAACTGAAACGATAGGTATTATCTTAAAAACATTATCATTTAGCTTTGATACCCATAGACAAACATTAGTTAAATTTATCAACAATTTGCCGCAGTATCTTTTTCTCAAAATTGTAAATCTCTTATAACTAATCGGCCACTAGATTATGTAGTAATGAAATACATATTTAATTAAAACGCTGTCAGGTAATTTACGCCTTTTTGTTAATCACAACACTCGTCTTTTAAACTGAGTGCATATCATAAATATTTAATTAAGTTATCAACGATCTGAGCAGCTACTATTATTAAACTTAAGAGCGGAACGGACTGAAAATTACTCGTTAGAATTTACTCCTAGATAAGTACGTAAAAGTAAGAGTTTAATTTAAGCACATGTAAAAAACTGTCATTAATTATATTATGAAAAACGACAATTAAGAGACGCTAACACGTGAATTTAGAGATTTTTGATTATTATAAGAGTTAGGAGAGAAAACAAATTCCTTACAAATGCTTAAAAGCTCCTACCTACCTCTAATAATAACTTAAAAAAAAAAAAACAAAAAAAATCAAACGAAGGTTGTTGACTGTAGTAAGTATGCAAAAATATAGTGTAAAAATATTGTCAACTATATCAATATCTAGAGGGGAAAAACGTTTTAGTATTCAATAAAATCAGTATTCATCATAGGTTATTTATGATCCCAAAAAATCTACTAAATAACTGTTAAAAGATCAATATATTACGCGACTTATGTAATGATTTGTGCTATATATATCAATAAATATAATTAATATGGAACTATTTTTTGCAAATAAGTAGAAACTTTCTATACTTAATGTCAATATCTAGAGAAGAAAAACGTTTATATATTTAATAACCTGTGTTTTGTTGGAACGGAGTTGATGAGACAACTTCGTTCCAACAAAACACTGGTTATTAGTACTAAGCATAGTTTATTTTTGATCCCAAAAAATCTACTAAATAACTGTCTTAGGTCAACATAGGTGGCGACTTGTGTCATGATTTGTGCTATATAAATAATGCTTTGATTATTAGTACTAAGTATATATTAATTAATATGGAACAATATTTTGCATATAAGTAAAAACAGATAGCTGGCTTAAATTGTATCTTTAATTTGAAATTACTTACAGGTTCTTAATTAATTATTTAGTGCCCTGTGTTTCTTCGATAAGCGTATATTACTTACGACATGACAACATTAAAAAACATCATGGCAGTGTCCAAACAAATGATTGTATTGTATTCAGGATTCATGTAAATAACAAATATGTATATCGCGTATGTATTCAAACTTCTTTATTCAACCATAACCTTATTACATTACAAACCTTATTAATGTCTTACCCGAATTCGATATGTAAAGTTTGAATCGAATCCACCTCTTGAGATGGATATATATATATGATACTATATGCTGACGTTTTGTCATAATGAAAACAACATAGCATACAAAGTTCTTCATATTATGCGAGCCAAAGAACAAAAAAAACTTTTCATGTACTAGCGTTAAAGATCCCAGAAAAAATACGGGAAAATTTCCAAACGGTTCGTATTTTTCAAGTTCAAAAAAACAATGCATTTTTCAGTTACATAACTTCCAAAAAAACGAATAAAGCCGAAAAATAATCTTTTTTTTAGACCTGTATTTTAAATATGTACTTATAATTAGGAATTTAAACAGGTTAACGTTGCACGTCTACTGTGTAGTTTCTGGCATATTATTGACTTTGTCACTGTGATCACTCATCCGTGGCATTGTGTGCGACATATTTAATTTTTCAGAATAAACTGGAAAAGAAACTAAATTTGGTGAAATTCCCGAAAAAACATTTGATATTTCCCGGATTTTTCGTTTGATTTTTTTCGTTTTTTTTAGAGTTCCGTAGTCAACTAGGAACCCTTATAGTTTCGCCATGTCTGTCTGTCCTGTCTGTCTGTCTGTCTGTCTGTCCGAGGCTTTGCTAAGTGGTCGTTAGTGCTAGAAAGCTGAATTTTGATAGGCTGATGCAGTTGTATTTTTAATATTTTTTGTAATTATTTAAAAAGAAAAACTAGGGAGCTACAAATTAATTCATTTAATGTTTTGATAAAGACTGTTTGAAGACGCTGTTTCAAATCCGTTGTCAGTTACTGGAGAGCTAGGTTATCTACTTTTTCTTTAGTACACGACGTTTTAGGGTCGGCAACGCATGGTGTTGCAGGCGTCCATAGGCTACGGTGACTGCTTACCATCAGGCGGGCCGTATGGTTGCTTGCCACCGTCGTGGTATAAAAAAAACATTTAGTAAAAAAATATATGACCCTTAAGTGGCATATTTTTATTCTGAGACAGATTTTATAATTTAAAATAAAAATGGCCGGGTAGAGCCTAAAGGACTGTTTATAATACGTAGAGCCGCGAGCGTGCGCGATAGAGCACGGCGCAGACAGGGCGATGAACCTGGAAGAGATTTGGCGATAAGCCCGGCTTTCCTTGTTGTGAATTAGTTTTAACATATTACGTAATATGGGATTTATGTGTAATTTGTGAAGTGGCGATGTTATTATCTTTAGCTAGGTCATTTCAGTTTTCATAAGTGTTGCGAAAAAAATAATGATAAGTGTTGAAGTAATATTTTGAAATGGTGGTGATTATTTAGTGCTAAATTTTCAATACTTCACGCGTCGAATGATTATCCGGGTCTCTATTGTTTCCCATAAAGTCTTAAGTCATAATGAAATGTTTGTCCGCATTTTCGTTAGTCATAATTTGTTTTCTTTTTTTCTGAGAAACGCGGGATTTCAGGATTGCCATAAAACAAACCTAATCTAACCTATCTATAAGATAACCTTAGGACAGACAGCGGAAAGCGACTTTGTTTTATTTTATACTATGTAGTGATGATAATCTGACTATCATTACATTATGACTTTCAATAATTATGTCAAACAAAGGGATCCGTGATGATCCCTATGAGGATTCCTCCAGATCACTTTTGGAGGGTTAATTAAAAAAATAATATAAGAAATATGTTTTTCTGTATTTTCTATTACTTAAAACTTACATTTCTAAATAAATGAATGTGCTATACTTCCTAAAAATGTGTACAGACATTTTATGTGACAGCTGCTCCATACAGGGTATTTATTTAGTCACCTGCAATAATTTGGGTGAATATATAGGTCATACTGAGCAACTTTTACTATGGGACCAACCCCAAAATCGCGAATAAAATGGCTATTGGCTGTTTCATACATTTTGCCTGTTTGACCTTGAGATTTTCTATGGGTGAGTAAATTTTTTTGCGATATCGGTTTTGGTCCCATAGTAAAGTTGCTCAATATGACCTTATACACCATGTTTTTATTGGGTATGGGTAAGTACGTTTAAAGACACATTTTTTTTATTTTATAAAAAGTAACTAAATGTTGCATATAGCGTTGTTGTAACACGAGCATTACATTGAATTCAACCAAACATTTGAAAACTGTGACATATCAATGTCATTTCGAACATCGGTCGTCCGAGATAGTACTTACGTTTAGTAGCAAATGTATACACTCGTACTAAACGCTAATCAATTTGTAAACAGACCCTAAGGGGTATACGCTCGTAAGGGTGTTTTAAGATAAAAATAAATTATTGACTATCTCCAAAATGGAGTTAATTAGAATACCAGTGACTTTGAGAAAGTTACTTAATTTAAACGCAGGAATGCACCCTTGAAATTAACAGAAATCAAAAAAAAAAAACGAGGTGTATATTCAACCCGTAAATTATTGCAGGTGACTACACCTTGTAAAAAAATGAACTGTCTTAGAGATTATGATTCGACGCGCAAGATATAAAATGTTTTATTTATTGAATAAAAATTAAAAACAGGCAGGTAGAGTCAGAGCAAGCTAAGTTGGCAACGATTTTGATACCACAGACATTTTAAATGTTAAACTTCTATGAAATTATGTCGTTTACTTAACACATGCAAAGTCTGTCCTATCAAAATCGCTGCCCACTTAGCTTGGTCTAACACTAACATCGCAATGATTGCCTAAAGTTACTACTTAAGTTGAATCTGATGTAGAATATTTTTCTTTCAAAAATTTAAAGATTTCAGGTTCTATAACTATAATAGGTAAATTGTAGATCGCTAAAAGGTATGTTCAAATATTTTTGTTAGGTTAGGTTAGTAACCTGATTGTATATACTTCCATCAGAAGAAGTGCAAACAATCTTGACGTGTCTTTTGAAACCGCTTTAAAAAAAATAGTAACTTATGAAACCAAAAAAACGAAAATGATTATAATATGCTGTATTCATTACGAAAATTTGTTAAATATTAGCTGGGACTTATGACGTTAAGATTGTTTAGTATAGTATAGTAATTCATATTATTAATGTGTATAGAATACAATATGTACTCTTTATTGTAAATCTCACATAATAGTTATAATTGTCTTCGTGGTTGGCAATATCATGAGCTGTCATGAAAACATGTGGAATAGAACTTGGATTACGAGACTTTCGACAAATGTATTTTGTGTTTATGATTTGACAAACTAGGTTAAAAACGGGAAACAAATGTAAGTATTTATATTATTAATTTTATAGACTGTTTCGGCTACAGGTTGTGCCGAAGAAATAGACAGAGGTACCGAATTAAGTACGCAGGTGATCTATTTATAAGTCCAATAAATATAGACACATTTTTTTCGACTTTACCATGTCTAATTCAAATAACAGTCTATGCTAATATTTAACTTGTGATTGAATATCATATATAAAATAAATATAAAATACGGTGTAAACTCCATATAACGTCACTCGATATAACGATTCACTCCTTTTAACGTCGACATTTGTTGGCTAGTGTTGTTTTACTTTAATATTAATTTCTCTCTATATAACAATAACTCTATAGTGTCAAAAAACGTCCAATCCCTTGAATGTCGCTGTATAGTTTACACTGTATTTTAAAAGTATTTTTTAAGTTATACCTACTCTCAGAATTAAAACATTTAAATGATCCCCTGTGGCTGACGATACACAATTAAATCATTCATTGATGATCTCTATGATAGTTGATTTTTTAAGTAAGTAAACACTTTATTGTACGAGAAAAATAAATATTACATCAGATGGAATATAATTGGGTAGTACAAAGGCGAACTTATCCCTAAGAGGGATCTCTTTTTATGAAGTAACTGTCAATGTCAAATGTTTTTATCCTTATTGGTACTTTAACACATTTTTTTATTTAGAAATGTAGCAATTAAGTAATAAAAATACGATGAAAACTTGTTTCTTAAATTATTTCCTAAATTAATTCTTATCAAAAGCGAGTTAGAGAAACTGTTATAAGGATTATCATTCGCCGCGTCAAGTACAACTCCTCAACTTTGCCATTAAACTTCTGTCATAAAACGCTATAAAACGTACAGCTGTCAAAATCATCACCGAAGCATTCCAGCCACGAACAGGTTAAAGACAAATTAAAGCCGGGACCGAAGCCCTACGAGGGGCTGCGTTGCCCACTACGCACCCCAAGCAATCTGTCTCTCTCTAATATACAAGGATAGAGAAGGAGAGACGATTACGGAATTGTGACGTCACGTCGGGGGGGCACGCCAGTGTTCGGCCGGACGTTAACCGAGGCGGACGCGCGCCATGTTCAAACGGTGAACAAAACATTGACAATGTTGTTCGAGAGCCCCAACGCTAAGTTGTACCCGGCCTTCAACATACCGCCGCCTGTAAGATTAAGGTGAGAATATAAGAGTGACAGTGAGAACAGTGCGTCGGTCCGCAACGCTCCGGCGGGCAGCGAAACGTCGATACGTACAAATCGCGACTCCATGCCGTTTGACTGCCGGTATTTCTATACCATTCAGCATCCTTGCAAAAACATGCCTAAAACCCGGTGTAAACAACCAAATCGAATGCCCGAGGAAGCCAAGCTACATATTCAACCGAACCTCGCGTGCATAAGAAAGTGTTTTACGTTTAAAGCGAAGAGTAATAAAAGATTGATTTTATGTGAAAAGATATACACGCTAGTGTACTGGCTAGTTCGTAAGATGTGTTGATAATTTAAAGCCAATTGAATCGGTTGTATAATGTTACTTGTTTATCCATAATGGAATGTGTAACTCGATCATGTCTCAATGATTGACACGACGCGACGTTCAATTTGATCTAATAACAAGACTGCGCGAAGTGGTCGTCAGGTGCCAAAATATGACAATTATAATCGTACAAGGTTATGGTCTCAGTGTTAAATCACGAGCGTCAGTCGTACAGTCAAAGAATCTGATTTCAGTTCCATTTAGTACCTTGTGACAGTGAAAATTAACATGAAAATTGCTAAGGAACTCAGACTATTGTCAATGTAAGAAGGTACGAACATGACCGTACCGTCTAGTTCAAGAGTTTCATTCGACCTGTTAAAATGAAACTTGCGATATGACCACTTTTGTGAAGTGTCGATAATACTGGCGAACGGTGGAACGCGCTCATATCCCAACCTTGATGATTTTTGTGGCCTCATAGGCCTGAAATACTATGTTGTTGTGCTCCAGTTGTTTAGGTCTAAATTAACCATAAAAATCCAAATATGTGATGAAATTTAATTAAAAAAAATATTTTGTATTAAATACAAATAAGGATCTAATTAGAGCTGCAATTGTGGAAGAAATATCCACCATACTGGGTCTGAACACGAAAAATCCATAAAATCCACACAATCTACTTTCAGTGTTGACGTACATCATTATTTGGTAGATTTTTCGGAATCTAGTTGCGAATCGACAAATTGCAGCGTTTGTAACCGCCTTAACTGTCCGCAATGCTGATGCACTGTTCAGTGGCAGGGTTATGCGACGTCAGTTTTTAAAGTCAATTCTGCCGAATTTCTGGGTCTTTTTAGACATCTTGGAAAATTGGCATGTCCCTCCCAGTCTCCACAATTCGGTATTAAAACCCTGGTTTAATGGTATTTAAACTAAAAATGCATTTTTTGTGGTAGTTATAAGCCCTTTCTACAATATCTACCGAGCACGATAATATAACGTGGAACAAGAGTTTTACTAAGAAACTATGCTAGATATTTTAAACGTCAAACTTCTATGAAATTATGACGTTTACTTAACACTTGCACCTTCCGGGCTATCAAAGGTGCCAACTTATCTTGGTCTGACTCTTCTAAAATTGTCGCATTACTGACGGGTCAGATAACCAAACATTTTTATTACAATTTCTATTTAAGGAAATAACTACAAAGAGTAGCTTATTTGACCGTAACATGTGTCTTAAAAACTGAAGTGTTTAGGTAATCGTTTTGACAGTTCGAAAAAGAAGCTATTATGACATTTATGGCTTGCGGCATTTCAATTCAGACTGGAACTGGGAAATGAAAAACAATTTTTTTTCTCAAACTTGCAATGAAATGTTGAAATGACTTACTTTAATTTTGGTCCGGAAATACTACGTATCTGTTGTGATGGGTGACGATGATATGTAAAGGGATTTCATACAGCCTTGAACACCTAGGCCTGTAAAGCAACCTTCTTTTGTTTTTAAACGTCAAATTGTGACACAACATCTTGGTAGATTCGTAATTTGGTTTTAGCTATGTAAACCTACGAATAAACAAATTAACTACATTTTTTTTTCATTGTTGACGGGATTGCCGGGCGCGTATCCCTTTCCGTCTATATCTACTCGACCTGCAACCCTTCGTTTCCCGGCCTATATAGTTAATGTACTATTTTTTACTATTAAGCTTAGATGAGAGACTTTTAAGCCAACAAAATTTTTGACGTTCGATAACCCTAGTCTGGTGCAGTGGCATCGCAAAGTGCATTTACCGCTGGTATTTTTAGAATTTCACCTCAAAAAGCCTGTTTTGGATAAACAACCTACATTGGAAACTGTATATTTTTCGTTAACCGTTTTTCGATTGTTTATTTTTAATACCGTTAGGTACGGTGAGTTCTTTGACTGATACGAGTAAAGTATGACATGAAAGATGCACAGACAATGGTGGCAAAAAAATCTTAAGCATTTAAGACTCGAAAACAATTTTCTTTTCATATTGTGTTTAAATGTATGTGACCCGCCTGAACTGTAGAAAATGGTAAAGGTAGAGTCAGACCAAGATAGGCAGCGGTTTTGACAGCCCAGACAGTGCAAGTGTTATTTAAAACGTCAAACTTCTATGAAATTATGACGTTTACTTACGAAAAGAGAAAACGTTTTCCACTTCTAAATATATTCCATTCTCCATGATTTTTAGTATGTTATTGACACAATGAAAAACTAGGTTTATTAGACTTCCTTTTTTTTCAAAATTTGTAAAACAAAAATAAAATTAAGCGAGACCTATAAACCAGGGATCGGAACCGGTTTTTTGCAAAAACATCGAAATAACCATATATTTCGGCTTATTTTATACTCAAAATGTAGGACTCAGTTGTGTTTTTAGATAACGACTTCGTATTATTAGATTGCCCGATTAGGAATGAAATAATTAACAAAGAACGAAAAAATACCGTTTTCGTTCCCATACAAAAAATACCGGTTTCCGATCCCTGCTATAAACCAAGAAAATATAATGCTGAAGCGATAGATATCAAAATGAAAGTAATTTGGTAAGATTTATTTAGTGGAAAACGTTTTCTGCCCCTAAGTTTGATTTCTTCGATTTTTTGTTTACGTATTATAAGAATTAGGAGCAATTTTTTATTTATTTTGTTTTACGCTCCTAATTTTTACATTAATTAAAAAAAATCAAACGTAGTCAAGCTATTGTTAATATACATTATGTAATTATGTAAAAATATTTTCCATAATGTCAACATCCAGAGAGGAAAATGGGGACTACGTTTGTATGTAAGTTTTGATTCGGTAGGGTAACATCCATAAACCATATCCAAAATGTAGGTCAAGTTTTTGCTGAAAGTCTGACATGGTGCCAAGTTATAACTGGTACCAGTTAAACAAAATCGTTGTGGGATATTGCCACTTTGTTACCACCAAGTTGTTACCAGTGGTAACTACTGGGATTTTTTCCCACCTTTTACCAGTGGTATCTACTAGGAAAAAAATCCCAGTAGTTAGGTAGTTACCAACAAACCGAACTAAACAGGTTATTACTACTGGGATTTTTTCCCCAGAAGTTAGTTAAATTACCACTGGTAAAAGGTGGGATTTTTTTTTCCTAATCCACAATTGTGTTAAAGTTAAAAACTAATAAAAACAGTATAGTATAAATATAGAGTAAGTACTTCAATAAATAATAACATGTCAATTAGTGTTCCAGTAAATTGCCTTAACGTGATATTTATGAGAAGAAGTGGAGATGTTTAAAAAAAAGTAACAATTCTTTTTTTTATCTAAACTTATATAGGCACGGTAAGCTCATTTCATTCTTACCGCTAGATGTCTAGCCAACGAAAATGACATAATAGAAGAATCATTAATGAAAAATATTCACATTAAAATGTTAGGTAAAACATTTCCTAAAATTAAGAAATTTTTTGTCCATCGTAATCTCGGTGAGCACTGAACCATGAACGCAAAAACGTTTCAACAACTTTCCACGATTCTTAACGCTCGATTTGAAATTAGGTCTTTGACATTTTGATGAAATTCTTTTGAAGGGAAAGGCATAATAAATAGTTTTTAGTAATTCTGTCCAGCCCGAATAAAATGGTGGCGGGTTGATTGTATCTTTATTGGAAAACTTTTGCAAAAAAAAAAAAACGGTTTTTAAATCGAACCCAAAATTTAAATAACGTTAATTACCTACATGATAACGGTTTCAAAATTTAACTTGTAAACGGGTCTTGTAAATCTGTTTCGGGCTCGATATTAAAATAATATGGTGTATTTTTTTGTCTCAAGATCGTCCATCTGTAATAAACTAACCATAATATTGCTTAATCTCAGAAAAAACTTATGTGGGAACAATCTTACACTGATCGACCTTACCCCAAACTAAACAAGGCTTGTACACATCTACTATGGGTACTAGGAGAAAAAAAACAGAAATTGCTACAAAAAGCAGAGCTTTAAGATTTCATTCGCAAAAATATTAGTATTTGGACCTAGATCCTATACAAAGCGTCTGCAGTGGAAAGTTACGAAGCGCCCACAATAGGTAGAGCAGCTACAGGTAGTCCGGTGTTCGAAACTAGGTCGATATGAAGCTAGCCATCCGCGCTATTAAATTGAGAATTTGTAAAAGATCGGACAAGGGGCCAAGCCGAATGACAATCGTATATGGAAAACGCCAAATGAAACTTAAGAGAATACACTTAAGTAGTCCCCATTTTCCTGTCTGGATATTGATATTATGGAAAATGTTTTAAGATATTTTGAAGTATATTCACCATAACTATGCCTCCATGTTAGACTTTTTTCGATTTTATTTAGGGTTCCGTAGCCAAATGGCAAAAAACGGAACCCTTATGGATTCGTCATGTCTGTCTGTCCGTCCGTATGTCACAGCCACTTTTTCCGAAACTATAAGAACTATTAATACTGCTGAAACTTGGTAAGCAGATGTATTCTATGAACCGCATTAAGATTTTCACACTAAAATAGAAAAAAAAACCATACATTTTGGGAGTTCCCCATACTTAGAACTGAAATTCAAATATTTTTTTTCATCAAACCCATACGTGTGGGGTATCTATGGATAGGCCTTTAAAAATGATATTGAGGTTTCTAATATAAGTGGTAAAAAGTGTGTCCCCCCCCTATAACTTCTATAATAAGAGAATGATAAAACTAAAAAAAATATATGATGTACATTACCGTGCAAACTTCCACCGAAAATTCTTTTGAACGAGATCTAGTAAGTATTTTTTTTAATACGTCATAAATGTTACGGAACCCTTCATGGGCGAGTCCGACTCGCACTTGCCGCTTTTTTTTAATTAGGAGCGAAAAAATATTTCACAAAAATTTATAAATGCTCCTAACTCTTATAATAATTAAAATTTAAAAAAAAAATACAAACTAGGAGGAAAATGAGGACTACGTTTGTATGACAAGGCGATTTTGCGAGGCCGCGGTGTTTCCTCTCAAATAATAGAAATAGTATTTTATGCAACAGTTGTATAAGAAGGGTCAAAAAAGGCGAGTGACGTGAGTTGGATGTGAGCCGGAGCCGAAGGCGTAGGCGAACATTGTAAAGGAATACGCCACGAGCATTTTTTGACCAACTTATACAACGTTGCATACAATATTTTTCCTACGAGTCAACAAAAATAAATCTTAATTTAGGTAAACAAAGCAAAAGTATATAGCCAAGACTCGCGACCATACCTTGTTACGCGCCCGGTCCGCCCCAGGTCGCGGCCGGCCGGTCGGCGACACCTCCTCGTAACTCATGAGGCCCTGGTACTTGCTCTTTGCTAAATTAAATTTTTGGACAGTTTTTTCTCGATTTTGGCCACCGTAGCCTACGGAGACTAACAAGCAACGCTAAGCGGTCTTCGTAGTCTATGGGTGTTGCTATATTACGGGTGTCACATGCGTGTTTCTGACTTATGAAGTAATTGTTTTTACTATGCAACCAAATGAATATTTTGTAAGTTGGCAGCAATGCACTTAGTTTAAAACTGTATTAGTTTTGATTTTGTTAGGTTGGTAGCCATTAATCGCAGTAACGTTATAGCGATTAAAAGCACAAGAGCTGTTATGAGGAATAGACAATATAGACTTTTCTTGAAACCTTTTATGTATGTTCTTATATTCGTGTTAATGAATGCATAAATGACAGATAACAGTAGAGGAGTAGGAAAAGAATAGAATAGAATTTGCTTTATTCATAAACACACAAACAGTAATAGACAGACATAAAAGAGAACATAGTGAGAGTAAAGTGTCACGAAATGGCCTCATCTCAGCATGTTGCTGGCGACTTCCAGCGCTGATCTTCCGATGAGACCATCGAGTGCGAAATAATGTATGAAATGATCAGTCGACCACGTCACCTTTCATTGCATCCGTCATCCCGAATTCTTACAGATCTACAATGTACAAAATTGACTGTCAAATATCGAAATCCGAATAATGTCAAGCTCAAGCTTCATTGGAAGTATTGAGTTCAGAAATAATATGTGCTGTGGAATAATAAGTTATTTGCTTTTGTGACAGTACCAGTATGATGATGATGATGTATTCCTGATGTCCCTCATTAGGGACATAGAGTTCGCAGAAGAATTTCCATATGTTGCGATCCTGAGCGGCTTCTTCCAGCTCTTTCCAGCCGAGTCCACTTGATCCAGACTCCTCAACTGATCGCCCCCATGTGGCACAGTCACGTCTGAAAATATTGATACGAAAAAAGTGCCAAAATTATGTATACACAATTTTATTGCCCATATATTAAGGTAGTGTATACATATTTTTGGTACATTTTCGTATCGATATTTTCAGACGTGACTGTACGACGGTACGAGTATATTCCAAGATATAATCACCTATCGCATCTTCTTAACCTTTTAACCGCTTAGAATTTTTCATTGAGCGTGCTAGTCGCCGCCGGTACGAAATAACACGAAGTTTTGTGTTATAGACTGCGGCGAAATGAGCTGAGGCCCATTTCTCGAACGATATTAGTCTAATATTATTAGTGTATTGTCATGGCAACCCATACGATTTGACAGTTCGTGGACTAATAATATTAGTCTAATACCGTTCGAGAAATGGGCCCCTGGATATTGTATGTCTTACATATCTGACTATGGCAGTTAAAAGGTTAATAATGTTCATATTTTCTAGTCCGCTAACCTTGCATTTTGGTAAATTCAAAATTACCTTTAAGCGTAAGTGTCATTCTAGATTTGTGCGAATTCCAGTTACGTTTTCACGGTCCGATTGATGTTTTCAGTTTTGGGTAATCTAAGTCTCAACCAGAATGCATTTTTTTATTTTATTTTATTTATGTAGGCTGCAGGATACATAATTTTCGGGTACACGAGACACAATTTTATTTTCTGTTTGTGTATAAGGTAAAGACCAATTACTAGTACCTTAGCACAGAGGCGTGGAAAAATTAAAGGGTAATGAAAGAAGGTATTCTTCTAAAAATGCGGCAAAATGTCTCCGATAGCATCTCATTTGGGAGAAAGGTTTCTTGGCAATCGTTAGAAGTGTCGCTTTGTTGATGAATGTGTGACATATCGCGGCTTGTTGCTATGACGTACATTCGGGCTCTTAAGATGACGTCACGTATCTCTTCCATACAAACCCGTACAAACGTTCCTCATTTTTCTCTCTCGATATTAAGTTAATTTTACTAACCATATATGGACTTCTGGGTCTGAAATAAAGATATATTTAATTAACATTATTGAAAATAATTTTACACAATTTGATTTATATCAACCACAGCTATACCCCTTGAATGATGTCGAATTTTTAATTAATATAAGATTTAGGATCATTTAAAAATGGTATGGAATTTGTTATTTGCTGCTAATTCTTATAATAATAAGAGTAAAACGAAGGGGCATAGCTATGGTACTTCTGCTTTTCATCCTGTTACCTCCTGCTGGGCTGTAGGGCTCGAACTATTTTTTTCCACTGACTCCAGTCCTGGGCAGCTTGGGTAACCTCCCACCCCATTCCCAATACACTTAACTCTTGCCCCATGGAACAGAGCCAAGTAGATTTAGGCCGACCATGTTTCCGTTTTCCGGGCATCTTCCAGGTCAGGGCTACTTTGGATAGGTGGGTGTCAGGCTTCCTGAGGATATGCCCAATCCTATCCAATCCAATCCTATTAGTGCGTTTGGATCTTCTTGTGTACGGGTTCTTGCCCGCTTATAGCTATGGTTAATATACATTAAATTATGTAAAAATCTTTTTCTAGTCCAGAGATAACCAATATCCGAAGAGAAAAACGGGGACTACGTTTATATGGAGAAGCGGTCGTCCCCTTTCCTCCTATAATAATATATATATGTATAAATAAGTATATAAGTAGACTATACCTCTCGAGTCGGATGTTGATCTCTATGACAGTTCCAGATGGAATATATAAAGGTTTATTACCGTATTTTTAATTGGTCCAGTAAGTAGTTTCGGAGTAAATAGGCTATGAGAGACAGATAGACAGAAGCACGAGTTATCTAATAAGCATTCCGTTTCTTTCGAAGGACGGAACCCTAGAAATGAACCTTAAGATGACGTTACAGTAACATTAAGTGAACTTGCACCATCACACTAACCCGGGGTTAACCGGTTAAACCGTTAACCCAGTGTTAATTGGACTGTTAACCATGGTAACTCCAGGTTTAACCGGTTAACCTTGGGTTAGTGAATTGATGCAAGTGGGTCTAAGCGACAAAACTACATCTGACAATTGGTTCCTTTTCTCAAAAATCGACACATTTGCGCTACGGAAATCTGTCACTAAAGTCTTTTATCTCGTAGCACTCCCAAATAGGTTTCAATAGGACCCTCTGAACCCTCGTCAGGGCTGGAAGGTCCGATCAATACTTCCTTGTAAGGGACGCTTAGTCGTCTAATGTTGCTTGTGGTTAATAGGAATAATCGCGGGTTACTTTAATAAACTGGACTGGAACTGGACAGACGATAAACGAAATTAATTATTAAATTATTACCAAGCAGAAGTATCGTCAAACTACACTACATTTTATTGAATTGAAAGGAGAAATGGAAAAAACCGGACACAAGTCGGACTCGCCCACCGAGGGTTCCGTACCCAAAGGGTAAAACGGGACCCTATTACTAAGACTCAGCAGTCCATCCCTCTGTCTGTCTGCCTGTCCGACTTTCACCAGGCTGTATCTCATGAACAGAAATAGATTACAGAAGATTAGAGAACAGAAATTTTCACAGATGATGTATTTCTTTTGCCGCTATAACAAGAAATACCTACTAAGAAGTACGGAACCCTCGGTGGGCATTTGGAGCATTCCATGTATTGTCTAAAATTGTCCCGTACAAACGCAAATTTTCCAAGATTCGCAGTCATAAAGAGTTTCCTTTCCGTCAGAGAGAGTGACAGGTGCTCAAAAATATGTACAAAAAATTATCGCCTGCTTTAAACGCCGAAAAAATAGCAAATAAAATGCGTTTGTACGGGACAGAACAGCCCGTGGAATGCTCCATTCGAGCCATCGGTCCAATCGCTCTTAACTAATAAAAACCGGCCAAGAGCATGTCGGGCCACGCTCAGTGTAGGGTTCCGTAGTTACTCTTCCGTCACAATAAGCTAAACTGGAGCTTAAAGTATAGTAAATTGTTAACCAAGGGATGAAACGGTACCTTTCACCCGAGTTAAACAAATAGGCAAATTTCCATAATCAGTACCTAATTAAAGTAAGTCTTTTTACTATGAAGGGAAAACTTTTTGCGATAACTCAAAAACAGCTAAACTGATCATGTCCGCTATAGTCAAACAAACTATGGATAATTATGTCCGAAATAAACGATTTCATTCATTCATAGTTTTCATTTAATGTCCTTCTTAAGCTCTACTTCCACGTTTTTTTTATATTTTTTGGACCTATGGTTCAAAAGTTAGAGGGGGGGGGGGGGGACAATTTTTTTTCTTTCGGAGCGATTATCTCCGAATATATTCACTTTATCAAAAAATGTTTCTATTAGTTTTGAAATACCTTTCCAACGATACCCCACACTCTAGGGTTGCAGCGAAAAAGAAAATTTCACCCCCACTTTACGTGTAGGGGAGGTACCCTAAAAAAAATTTTTTTTTAGATTTTATTGTACGTATTTGTCGGTTTTATTGATTTATATATCCATGCCAAATTTCAGCTTTCTAGCACTAACGACCACGGTGCATAGCCTCGGACAGACAGACAGACAGACAGACGGACATGGCGAAACTATAAGGGTTCCTAGTTGACTACGGAACCCTAAAAAAGGCGTGTAAAATAATAAGGAAGAAATGAAAAATATCGCACGTTTCTGCTAAGCTTCGTTAGCTCAGTTGATGAAGAGCGATTGGACCGGTGGTCGGTGGTCCAAAAGGTCACAAGTTCGAACCCGGAGCGGTGAATTTCCTATCAAATATCAAACATTTATTCAGCAAATAGGCCACAAGGCACTTTTACACGTCCATTTTTACAAACAATAAAAATTACAACAAACAATTACAAATATGGAATCGATGAAATAATAAATACTTTATTAGAGATGTATACTGTCTCTAAATGTCAAATTACACAAAAAAAAAACAGTACAAATCTGTAGTACAAGTTTGTTTTTCTTATCGTTACAAAACGCTTCGGTTGAACCAACATTAATTTAGCCTTCATCCGTATCAAACGCCTAACCGAAATCTACGTTTATATTGGCTTGTCTAAAGCTGTAAGTGGTATGAAAAATACCGAAACTTGCGTGCTAAAGTTAGCAAGCAAGCGGCAGACGTTGCTTAGTGTCCATTGATTCAACAACTACAAATCCAGATTTAATCAAAAGGCATAACTTACGTTAAATCACTGTGGCGCTTAAGTTCTTCTTCTGGCTTTAGATGCAATTGGAATGCGAACTTGTGCTGGTGTAATTAGAGATCAAATTTGATGAGCGAAACTGAATCGTGAGTTTATTGATACGTACCCCGTTGCCTGCATTGGCGTAAAGCGTGCGGTTTCAAATGCAATTTTTAAATCGTACAATTTACAGATTTTTTTTCGGTATCGTACTTTGAATGGATAGAACTACTCAAAAAATGTTTAAGATTGTAAATAAATAATAAAATATTGAAACAAACAGTCTCTTATAGTAATAAATTATTACAATATAGGGTAATCAGACTTATAGACTTACAGTTTCCTTAATTAGAATATATTTATATCATATATTTTATTTTTTATAATTTAACAAAGATTTTTAACTGCATAGGTATTTTTGATGATTTTTTAAACATTTAAATGTTTTATATGTTTAATTTTTTTAATAATTATTAAAGATAATTCGTTTTATTTCATTAAAATTATTGTAGATTCAATTTTTAATGACGTAAAAGACAGTAATGATTGAAATTATTGTTAGCCTATTTTTGGGCCATTATTATTATTATTTAAACTTAATTGCACAATAAAAATTATTACAAATGGCAGACTTAATGCCTTAAGGCATTCTCTATCAGTCAACCATAGGGCAAAACAGAAATTCATATTGGAGAAAGGCCATCTAGTACATTAGAAAAATATCATTCGTCAATCGTGCAATGAAGAAAAGTTATTGCACTAACGCAGTGATCAACTCACAATTGAATTAAAGTAATAACTTTGCGACGGAGTTGGTTTGATATTTAATTTCCACTTTCCAGCCAGGCTAGCTCGAGATTTTTCAAATTGCCTTGGAAATAATGTTATACAGACTAGTGATTAATGTGTTTAATCTCGTAAGGTCCTCCATTTTTTTTTCTAATTTTTGATAAGAGGGAACTATAATACGTGATCGTCATACAAAAATAGAAAACCTTTTTCCACTTCTAAATATTTTCCATTCTCCATGATTTTTAGTATGTTATTGACACAATGAAAAACTAGGTTTTTAGGTTTTCCTTTTTTTTTTAATTTGCAAAACATTTTTTTTTAAAGCGGCACCTTAAGCCTAGAATATCTGCTGAAGCAATCGACATCAAAATGAAAAAGATTTGCTAAGATTTGGTTAGTGGAAAACGTTTTCTCCTGAAACGGAATTTCATAAAATAAATACCGTTATTTCGCTAGGATCACAAAGCTAATTCTTCCCTCTTGATGAATGTATGCTAAATGCTAAATGAACATGTTAACTCGTAGCGTGTTAACTTCAATTACTTTCATTTGTTCATACATTAAATAACATTGTTACTATTACTAACGCTGTGATTATATCATTAAGTATATTACTGGTATAATTGTTTAATTTAATATACCTACTATAGATCGTGTCATTCACGAAGACGCGGGCCTTGAGTCGTAATGTCATGTTATTAAAGGTTAGATTTGACTAATCTGTGCGACATCGTGGATGACACGAACACCATATATGTAGTAGGCATATTGAGCATAACTATAAATAGCAAGCAAGGGAATTTATACTGAATATTTATGTAGTACCAATTTGTATTGCATTTACATTAGGATAAATTCGATGTTCATTTTGTCAATTGGGTCAAAATTCTGTTCGTGGTCTTGTTTCTGAACACTCGGTCACGTTTGTATTTGTATCTTCTATTAAAGAAATAAGTCTTTCTAGCTGTAACGTAAACACCCCTATAATGGAACGGGCACCAGTAATGGGATGGTATAGACAAAACCTGTAAAACAAGTATTTACCATCAGTTTTCCAATCGCTGGCAACATTTTACCATAAACAAGAGCCAAGGAGCTGCTAAAGTAAATTTTTCATTGATATTTGTTAGTTTGAAAATGAATGGCTCCACATATCCCATGACTGGAGCAAAAAACCACAGTTTTAATTGATTAGTAATATTGAAACCAATTGCAGTAACTTTCATTAAATACATAGATAACATAAAGGAAGAATTGGACATTTAACTTTTAAAGCGTAAAGCGGTAGATTACAGCTGTCGGTGAAATATCAAAAATACTCAAAATTTTCTCTTAAATGTCCCATGATTGGTGCCGTTAACATAATTAGATCATATTTTACATGAGAAAAATAAAAAGCAGAATTTCATCGCATATAAAAAGCTCCACTCCGTCACATTTTTTGGGAACAAAAAATAAACAAAATAATTTTGACCCGATTCCTCGTGAATGCTAAAGAATAATCTAGGTATAATGATGATATAGGATCTAAAACGACTTATTTTTTTTGGGACACTTGTGTTTTTAAATTAGCTGCTAAAAAATAATTTTGACCCGATTCCTCGTGAATGCTAGAGAATAATCTAGGTATAATGATGATATAGGATCTAAAACGACTTATTTTTTTTGGAATACTTGTGTTTTTAAATTAGCTGCTACAAAATAATTTTGACCCGATTCCTCGTGAATGCTAGAGAATAATCTAGGTATAATGATAATATAGGATCTAAAACGACTTATTTTTTTGGGATACTTGTGTTTTTAAATTAGCTGCTAATTTTGTGTTGTTTGGTTTTTATAAAATTCGGCCCACCATATGGTATTGTACAATTTTGCACTAGTGTCTCGAAGGGGAAAAAGAAACAAACACCGAGTTTAATTATAAACAGATGTTTGTTTAATCTAAACGATCTATCTCCACACAAAGTCACAAATCCTCTCAAAAATGCTTTTTTTAGTGCCTGGTCTATATTAGGAGATTCTTCCTTTAACTATCACATGGACCCCGAAAACAAGTTTAAGATCTTCTGAATTCTACTTTGAATGCTTTGAACATATATTCGCGTGATGTAGGATATTCCCTAGTTGTAACAGCGCCATCTACCAGGATAATCGGTAAACATCAAATTAGGCGTTTTATACAGGTCACTATGATTTCCTGGAAACTCTGGTAAGGCAAGTTTTGCCCACTATTGTTGACTGGAGGCCTTTCGTTGTTGTCCTTGACAGCGCAAGCGCGGGTCAGTGGATCGAATAAGAGCAAAGAGAGCGTCTGCGCTGCGGCGTTACTTCTGCTACTCGGACCGTAATCAGACGCTATTCGAACACAAGTCACTCCTTAGTTAGGTATAAACGAATAATTCTTTTGTCACTGCCCTTATATATTATTTATATAATATGACTCTATATGTATTATAATATACCCACATCATAAGCCTTATTAAGCCCGCGGGACTAGGTCGATCTATGTAAAATGCTTCTATAAAAGATAAAATTCCTTTATTGCCAGACTGTGTACATTTAGATGTTGTGGGTAAAATAAAGTCCAACAGCTTGCTCATTTCGGACGTACAATAATAAACTTAAACTTGTCAAATATACTAAAAGTACTAAAACATTAACAACAATACTATTTCAAAAAAATTTAACCATTTATACATAAAATATTCATTTACATTGTAGAAACTTTATATTAATAGCCATTTCTTGAGCTTATTTTTAAATACGATAGCATTTTGCGACTTAATATATGCATAAATGATTAAAAATCTTAATTCCGGAGACATAAGCTCTTGGTAAGAATAAAACTAGAAGATATAACTGTATATACATCATATATTAATAATAATATGATATTTATTAATTTTTTTATTAAGCTTTTATTGGATTTTATTTTTCACTTGAAACTAATTTAAAATCGATTTCCTAAATCAACCTAACCGGGAATCAAACTAGCTTTTACATCACCGTATCAGCCGTTACCCTTAATTGATGATTGTTTTTTTATTAATCATTCATAACGCCCGAGCCCTAACAATGGTAACGCCGCGCATCTGTCGCGTTGCCGCTCTGCGCACGCGTCGGTAGGGGTGTCAACTTTCCTCTGGCGTCCCACGGTCCTAATACTAGCACAAATTACGTTCAATGAAATTTGTATCGTTATAGGAGAACATATTTAACTTCACTTCAACACAAATGCGTGGAAGCACAATTAAAAACTTAAATTAACATGAACTTGCGATGCTTGACCACACACACTAACCCTCTTATTCATAAACGTCTACTAAAGTTGACAAGCCGCTAATAATCGTTTGTCCGTATATAAATTACGATTCAAAACAGAATGGAATATAAATAATAATAAATTAATAAATATTATAGGGACATTCTTACACAAATTGACTAAGTCCCACGGTAAGCCAAGAAGGCTTGTGTTGTGAGTATTCAGACAAATATACAAATACTTAAATACATAGAAAACATCCATGACACAGGAACAAATATCTGTGTTCGTCACACAAATAAATGCCCTTACCGGGATTCGAACCCAAAACCATCAGCTTCATAGGCAGGGTCACTACCCACTAAGCTAGACCGGTCGTCATGTTGAATGGGAGACCTTTTTATAGGCCTCTGGGTGGCTAGAGGTTAGAACAATTTCAAATTTGTGTTTTCAACAATTCATTTTCATATGTACATCTGTTACTGAAATAAATAATATGAAATAGAATCAAGTTACTAACTAGGACAGTAAAATTTACACATTAAATTTACCGAAATACTAGCCTTTAAATTAGAATGGATGGCGGTTCTATGTAATCCTCAACTAAAATTACTTGGAGCCCGATTCTCATCTAACAACTTGTAACAGGTTTGAACTGGTTTTGATATGACATTGAGGGACGTCTTGGTGATGCCGTGCATCTCACGTATATGTATCGCTAGGAAAGTAGAGGTGAATGATTACACACACAGCTACACCAAATACTAAGTGAATGTGACATTATCATCATTGGTCTTTGTGTCTATTGCAGACGATTTATGGTGTAACACCGGAGATACACCGTTTTTGGTGGCTGAATAGACTGATACCAGACAGACATGGTCTACCACAGGCCTGACAAGGGCAATTTGCGGTAAACGGCACTGAGACGCCTTCTCGTCGTTTTAGCCACTTGTCAGCGAGTGCAGCGAATCAGGTCTCATCACAAAACTTGCGACCCTCCACAACGCGTTCGCGCTACTCTGTCCGCTGTTCTGCGAGCGTCTCCCAGTCTCGGTGGTCGATATGGAAGGCAATCATGTCCTTCTTGCGGAATCTTTACAGTGAAGCAATGGGACTTAAGCGCTCGATATTAAGCTAAATAAAACTTGAAGAAACCTTATGGTCCATCTTGCAGTTGGCGGTTCAACTTGTTATCGGTACTAAAAAAAAGAATACTAATTTAAAAAATCTAGCTGTCGTTACATGATATTGTTGTGTTACATGATATCGTTACAGCGATTAGCAAGGTATCAAAATAAGATCAAAACAATAACAAGTTGATAAATCTGAATGGCCTCCTGAAAATGACTGGAGTTTAGCATATCTATGTCGCACGAGTACATAAGCAATTAACTAAGTAATTATGCTAAATCCTATGATTTGTACGATGTGAATACGGTTCTGTGAATACCTTAAGAGGGAATAATAGCTTTGCGATCCTAGCGAAATAACTGTATTTTTTGTATGTAATTCGATTTCGGGAGAAAACGTTTTCCACTAACTAAATCTTAACAAAATCGCTTCAGCATAATATATTATAGGTTTAAAAAAAATTGTGTTGTTTTGCAAATCTTAAAAAACCGGCCAAGTGCGAGTCAGACTCGCGCACGAAGGGTTTAGTACCATTATTTATAAAAAGGGCAAAATAAATATGTTTGTTGTATGGAAGCCCCCCTTATATATTTATTTTATTCTGTTTTTAGTATTTGTTTTTATAGCTGCAACAGATATACATAATCTGTAGAAATTTCAACTGGCTAACTATCACGGTTCATGAGATAGCCTGGTGACAGATGGACGGACGGACGGACGGATGGACGGACGGACGGACAGCGAAGTTTCAGTAATAGGGTCCCGTTTGACCCTTTGGATACGTAACCCTAAAAAAGGGAAACCTATAAACCTAGTTTTTCATTGTGTTAATAACATACTAATAAATCATGGATAATGGAAAATATTTAGAATAAGAAAAACATTTTCTCTTTTTTTATGAACGATCTCGTGGTATACTTCCCTCTTAATACCACGAATGTAAACGGCCTGATGTTAGAGTAATTAATATTAATAGGTATAATGTAAGGCGATTAACATGACTTTTATTTCTTGCGATTAAGAGGAAAGAGGACGGCTGATTCTTCATACAAACGTAGTCCTCATTTTCCTCTAAGGATATTGATATTTTGGAAAGTATTTTTACATAATTTGATGTACATTAACCATAGCTGCCCCCTACATTATTTCGCGCAGGTCCTCCATTTTCGTCTTTAAGTATTCACTTTTCTTACAGGTTCAACAGGATAGGTTTCAGGATAGGTTTATAGGAGGTTCAGGATAGGTTTCAGGAGCTCAACGAGGGGGGGTCTAGGGTCGGCAACGCGCATGTAACTCCTCTGGAGTTTCAAGTGTACATAGTCTACGGAGACTGCTTACCATCGTGCGGGCCGTATGCTTGTTTGCCACCGACGTAGTATAAAAAAAAGGTTGGCCCAATTTTTCTAACTTACACATATGTATTTTATAAAATGACATTTAAAATTAAAACCACAATCATGTAACTAAAATAAAACATTCAAAATATTCTTATTTGACACACAAACAAAGCTGTGTTAAAATCATCAAGAATATTCACATAAAAAAATGACAAAGTATTTTGGGGCCCGTAATGTGGCGTGTCAACCCTAGCACCGCCCTGCGCACGAGTTTGTTTGCGAAGAGCGGCAACGTCGCCAGATCTAGTCCGGCCACCCCGTACCCTGTTGTAACTGCACCGCAGATCCGATAGATTCGGGATATTGAGAAGAAAGTTACCTATCAAAATACCTTTAATGTAGAGTGTGTGTGTAGAGTTTATTGCGAAGAGTGGCAACGTCGCAAGATCTAGTCCGTCCATCCCGTCCCCTGTTGCAATGCACGTATAGCCAATACCGCAGATCTGATAGGTTCGAGATATTGAGAAGAAAGTTAAATACCAATCTGAAACTTTTCTGTGGTGTAGACTTGTTTTTTGAGCTGATTTTTAATCTTAAGATGATATAGCCTTTCTAACTACTTTTTAGGGTTCCGTAGTCAACTAGGAACCCTTATAGTTTCGCCATGTCCGTCTGTATGTCTGACTGTCTGTCCGAGGCTTTGCTCCGTGGTCGTTAGTGCTAGAAAGCTGAAATTTGGCATGGATATATAAATCAATAAAGCCGACAAAGTCGTACAATAAAATCTAAAAAAATTTTTTTTAGGGTACCTCCCCTACACGTAAAGTGGGGGTAAACATTTTTTTTTTCTTCAACCCTACAGTGTGGGATATCATTGGAAAGGTCTTTCAAAACTAATAGGGGTCTTCAACAAACATTTCTTGAAAAGTGAATATATTCGGAGATAATTGCTCCGAAAGAAATAAAAAATGTGTTGAACCATAGGTCCAAAAAATATGAAAAAAATCTTGGAAGTAGAGCTTAAGAAAGATATTAAATGAAAACTATAGCGGATATGATCAGTTTAGCTGTTTTTGAGTTATCGCAAAAAGTTTCCCCTTCATAGTAAAAAGACGTACACCCACAGTTCATACCTTGGTTAATAATCTACCATACTTTAAGCTCCAGTTTAGCTTATTGTGACGAAAGAGTAACTACGGAACCCTACTCTGAGCATGGCCCGACATACTCTTGGCCGGTTTTTTTAATAAATAACAAGACGTCAGGTAAAGTTGAATGATTTTCTAGTAGTGCCGGTTAGCAGGGTAGGTAATTAATTACTTTAAGAGTCCGCAGCAAGCTCGGTTCTCCATACAAACGTAGTTATGCTCTTATTTTAAAACGACTAGCTAGATTGCTCTGAAACTTTGTACTTACAATAGGATAAGGTATATCTAGTGCTGTAATTAGTTTATGTAGCTTCAGATACCATAGTTAAAAAAATACAGCAAATTTAAGTTTTTCATACAAAACTTGTTTTTGCTATATTTTGTTTGTTTTATAAGTTAGAGCTATAGAAACTCGTTTCAGGCATAGATATACCTCATGTCATTGTATGTGAAAAGATTCATTACAATCCAACACGTAGTTTTAATATGAGAACGAAACTCCCTTTGTACGGGAAGGTGAAATTCGGCAGAGTTTGCTTCGGACTTATAATTTCTCCCGAAACATTGGCATTCACAATACGAGTATAATTCGTAGATTGTAGGAATGATTGCACGTATGTGATGGGCCTCAGGGGATAGGCAAGATGAAATTCTTATCGACAAACACCTTATGGTTGACTGGTAGAGAATGCCTAGTGGCATAAAGTCCGCCTATTGTACTCTTTTTTATGTGCAATTAAGTTTAAAATAAATAACAAACGCCATACCTGTAAAAGTAAGGCACGTCAACATTTTCATAAAGTAAGTACTCGATAAAGTATTGTAAATTTTCTAGGCTCCTAAATTTCAATTCGCGAATGCGGAGCGCAAGTAGGCAGAGTCTGGCCAAGCTAAGTTGGCGGTGATTTTGATAGCCCAATCTGTGCAAGTGTTAAGTAAACATCATAATTTTATAGAAGTTTCGTTTATAATAGCACTTGCACAATCTGTGCTAACAAAATCGCTGCCAAATTAGCTTGGTCTCTAGGCGAATTTATTTAGGCGATCTGACAGTTGATATAACTTTGCACGAATCATGAAACCAAGACCACATGTCATAGCATTCAAACCTATCACGAGTTTTAATACATGCTGGTAGTCATCATTACCATATACGAGTAATTAGATTCAAGAGAAACGCAAAAACAATACTTTTTATTTACAATAACAATGTACATAATGGATTTATACAGAGGATTACTATAACTAGCTTAAATCTAAAATAGGCCCTTGAGGCATTGTACCAAGGATGTTGGATTTCCTCGTTGTATCGCAATAAATAGAAAACGCGAAATAAAATGAATTGTTAAATGTCATATCATAATTACAAATTAACTAGAGAAGACTTAACAGAAAATAGACACAGACGTAAGGGGGTGTCCATTAATTACAAGAGGTGTTTTAGAAAAAATTTTGGGCACTACCTAAAGAAATATACATGGTGACATTTCATTAGACGCGTTCCTTTAATGAGCTCATCGGTAAACAGAATGGTTGGAAGGTCAGGTGGCAGTCGCTTTCGTAAAAACTAGTGCTTACGCCAAATCTTGGGGTTAGTTGTCAAGCGGACCCCAGGCTCCCATGAGCCGTGGCCGGGACAACGCGAGGAAGAAGTAGACGACACTTTATTACTTCATTGACTTGGCGGCGAAAAGGTTAAAATTCATAATCATAAGAGCGCGTCTAACAGACTAAAAGCAACACGGAATGTTTATGTTCGCGCGTGGATGTTATTGAAGAGGTTCGCGTAAACAAGATTGTTTATAATGAAGCTCGTGTAAACAATTAGCGGTTTACTTTTATTAACTCCTTTCATTCACTGTGTGGTTTATTCCTGGATCTAATATAACCGTTTTAAGAAAGTGCTTCGTTTATTTCATGAATCTGGTATAACTGGATGAGCGGTGGGGGGAAATGGCCGAACGGAATAATCTTATGTATCTTTCAGTAAAAGAAGAGAAAGCGCTATTATTATTTGTCCTTGTCTTACTTTTTTTATTCCTTACCGTAATTTTAATATTGTTTATTATACTGGCCAACAAATAAACCGACCAAATTACGTAGTTCGTTTTTGGTATGTCGTCAAGAATGTTAAAACGTGTTTTTATTTTTGTTGCATTGCGTATGTTCTGTCCCTCACGGGCGTACGCCTATAGCACATCTATGGTTTGTTTCGATTAGAAAGAGTTCCGCAGAAGTAAGCACTTTAAGACAAAAGGGGACAGTCACGTGACTGCTTCTCCATTTTCCTGTCTGGATATTACCATTATGTACAATATTTTGTCACACTTTGATGTATTATCCACGGCTATATTAAATGACCTTGAATTCTTTTCATTGTCTTGTTTCTAACCACTCTGTCACGCTTGTATTTTGTTTTTAATCAAATAAATAAAAAAGTCGAGTGCTATTGCATGCTTTTCTAGCTGTAGAGGACATGAGAAAAATTAAAAACTAAATTTCACCATATCCAAAAAACTGTACTCCGTCACATTTTTTGGGGACAAAAACAAGACAACGAAAAGAATTTGTGTAAAAATATTTACCATAATTTTGATAAAACATGTCTAAGAACCACGACTAGGAAACCTGTTTTCATATTAAAAAATAGATTATTATTATTTACCACACTTACAACTATCGTTACGCCTATAACGTATTATGAATAAAGCTGACTTTGTAAATTCATTAATATAACACGAAAACAAGTCAATATTCAACTATACAATACAATTGTATTGTGTGTTTATCTTTCTATCTTATTTCTTTCATCTTCTTGCCCTGTGTATGTGTGCTTTATGGAATAAATTTCATTTCTTTCTTTCTTTCTTTAAGTATAAGTACTGTTTGGTTTCTTCTTACATTACTACGTACCTATACATTGAGAGTGCGTAAGGCTCGAGTCAGCGGCGCCTTGCCGAGCAGGTGCGCCCGCCCGCGCTCTTCAACTTCAACTTCGCTTTTATTTATTTTTTTACACGCTAGCTAAGCTACTGGACGCCTTCACCGCTCCCCCGAAACCTAGCCCCGCTCAAACGGTATCACCAGGCTAGGGGTCGTTGTTGGGTAACGAGCTGGCCAACACCAGCAGCCGTATCGTCCTCAAAATTACGAAGATTGACCTCCCCGCAACGGTGGGGGGCGTCCGCAACGGCTGTCGCAGCAGGAAGGCCGTTACGGCCACTCATACCTCCCTCCAGGGAGGTATCGAAGGACATCCATCCATGTTATAAGTTTTGCCTCTGAGTATTTTGAATACCTATGCTGCCAGACAAATCTCTACGCGCCCGCAATATAGTATATATACAACGTTAAGTACAGTGTCGTGATATTTTTGAGCACTTAGTCCTTTTTCTAACACGGTTTACTCTCCGCTCTTTGATGTCACCCAGTTCATATTAATAAAATCTATAACGGACTTAATAAAATATTTAGACTGACGGCAACAGATGCGCGCACCACCGAGGCAATTTCAACCTTATTCGTTATACGTTAGGGTTCAGGTTTAGAGGGTTTGTGCTCTGATATTCATACGCAGAGTATCCCAAAGTGTTAAAAATCCATGGATGGGCCTTGATGGAATTATTTAGAAGGCTAGGCTGTCTGCTTCTGGCAATTTTTGTGAAAAAATTCTTATAGTCTAGTCAAACAAATCAAAATCGCTTTCCTTCTTGATGCGACTGGCAAATCGTATTACTTTTTCGTGACCGGGTTTTTTAACCTAATTTCACCCCGCTGACTCTGATTTTGCCGGTTGCCCGACTCTTGACCGGAAGTAAAATATTCAAGATAGCGTTCAATATTACTCTACATAGCGACCCTAATGAGTTCCTTGTACGGAAACCAATACTTTTTAATATATATTTTCTTTAGATTTTGCAGCACAAAATGTTTTTTAGGAAAGGGTACTTGGGACATTTTTGGGTATCTATAATGTTGTTTTTTTTATTTATTATATCCTGCATTATAGTCGAAACGCACAGTCGAGGACTGCCCATCATCTACTTAAAAAGTGGTGAAGATGGAAATGTTGTCGCGTAAGACGATGGCGGAAAGAAGCGGCAGGGATCAATCCGAACAATTCCTCGGAGCACTTCCCGTTATACATGCGATAGAAAATGCACATAGAAGCTACATTTCCATATTCCGACCAATCTGTATGGAAACATCAATATTATCCAACCATTTCTTCAATTTCATAAATCCTTAATTTATTTCCACCTATTTATTATCGAAAATATGTTGCGAACTTCAACCCACTCATCGATTCGAGATCTCAAACAGGGTACAAATTAAAAGACAAGCACTTCAGAAAGCAGTTGTCCTTTCTATAATCCTTTCTTTCCTTCTGTAAACCTTTCTTACGAGTGCGAGAGAAACAGAAAATTAGCGTGGGAATTTACGTAATAATTAAAAGATAAGCAATTATATTAATATAAAAGGTGTTTCTATTATTTGTATAGGATTGGTTTATTCCCACGATTTCTATTGTCATATTGTTTACATGAATTAAAGGTTTTAAATGTTATCTATACTTATTAAATACTAAGTATTATAAGAAAATGGCACACGTAACTATGATGCGATGAGACGTTTTTTTTGCAGTACAGATTAGGGAATGCAAATCTATTCTTCGAATATATTCTTTGGTTATCATAAAAAACTGGACAGGCGTTTTATGCTTACTGGGCGGCTCCAACCCTTTAGACCATTTTGTAAAACTAATTCATTAAATAATTAATTTTGTATATGTATATCGATAATATCAACTTATCCTATATACTAATGATCGTGCCAAGTTTTTTAGGCAGGTTTAAAACGGGAGGTAGCGTCAGGGGGAGGGGAGAGGACGCTAGTGTGCGTAAAGCACCATACCCAAAGGTATACTGTTTTCGTTTTAATTTGTTTTTCAAAAAATATAATTTGACCGAATCAATTAGGTGGTCTAGTAGTAAAATTTATGAACGAATTACTGAGATACCAAACATCCCTATTAAAAGCAGCTCTTATTGGCCTTTGCGGGACCCCGAGGGCCTAACGAAATTACGACCGAGGCTAAAGGTGCTATTCACAACCACCTGAGATATTGGAACACCAGTTTAACATTTACCCCATTTTTTTATTTATTCATAAAGTGTTACATTCACATTTACCACTATCTGCCAAACTGTAAAACAGTTTGTTGGCAGAAAACTTATTTTTACCCTTATCTTGCCCAAGGCCAAGGTTGTACAAGGTATACAAATGGCGGACTTAATGCCTTAGGGGATTCTCTACCAGTCAACCGCTGGGTCATTAAAGAGATACTCGTAAATAATTCAAATAATGATTTTATTTGCGTGTTTTAATCCTTTGTCGTATTTTGTAAGGTGAATCATACTGAGCAACTGTTAAGTACCTGGGTCAAAATTCTATTTGTCGTCTTGCTTTTTGCCCCCAGAAAATGTGACAGAGTGGACCTTTTTGTATGAGGTGAAATTTAGTTTTTAATTTTTCTCCTGTTAAATATATTCTTCAGCTAAAAAGACATGCAATAGCACTTTTTTTTTATTTATTTGATAAAAAACAAGCGTGACAGAGTAGTTAAAAACCAGAAAAAAAGTAATTTTCACCCGCCTACTATTGGACAAACCCCGAAAGCACGAAACAATTTGTCTGCTTAATACATTTTGACATTTTGCTAGTTTTACCAATGACATTTACTTTTTATGTCCAAATACATTCGAAAAACAATTTTTTTTTGCGAATTTATATAAACTCATATATCACTTTTTCCTTCTTTGACCACAGAAATGCGTGGATAAAATCTTTCGTTCACCGTGTACCTATCATCTAAGTTTTTTAAAACAGTTCTGTTAGGAAATCTTAGGAAATGAGGGGTCAAATAATACTAGGTTAGGAGAGAGTACAGTCGAACAGAATGTTCGGAAATCGAGTAAGCTCGGATGTACGGAATTAACCGAGTCTCGAACGGGAACCTCGCAAATTGATCATTACGAAGTTTGATGACATTACTTTATCACTTATGGGTTGAAATTTATATTTTGACAGCATACTAAATGGGTTAATTTTGTTTTTCGTTATTTGCTCCCATAAATTATAAAGGGGTGAGTTTTTATATAAATAAATAAATAAATATTATAGGACATTATTACACAAATTGACTAAGTCCAACAGTAAGCTCAATAACGCTTGTGTTGAGGGTACTTAGACAACGATATATATAATATATAAATATTTATAACTACTTAAATACATAGAAAACGCCCATGACTCAGGAACAAATATCCATGCTCATCACACGAATAAATGCCCTTACCAGGATTTGAATCTGGGTTCATAGGCAGGGTCACTACCACTACCCACGAGGCCAGACCGGTCGTCAACCAATATGAGACAAAAGTTCGTTTTTAGGGTTTCGTACTTAAAGGGTAAAAAAGGGACCCTATTACAAATCTCCGCTGTCCGTCCGTCCGTCTGTCACCAGGCTGTATGTCATGAACCTTGATAGTTAGACAGTTGAAATTTTCACAGATGATGTATTTCTGTTGCCGCTATAACAACAAATACTAAAAGTACGGAACTCTCGGTGGGCGCGTCCGATTCGCACTTGTCCAGTTTTAATAGTATAGTACAGTCTATCCACGCTGACACCGCACCGAATTGAATGGAACAAAATAAGGGAGTGTCATTATAATTGACGACCGGTCTTGCCTAGTGGGTGACCCTGCCTATGAAGCTGATGGTCCTGGGTTCGTATCCCGGTAAGGGCTTTTATTTGTGTGATGAACACAGATATTTGTGACCGCGTCCGGCAAAACGTTCCACTTCGTCGCTTGCCATACGGACGAGATATACTTGTATTTTTATACGAATAATTGTCCGGTGTCCTTATGGCAAACGACAAAGTGGGACGTTTTGCCGGCCGCGGTCACTTTTGTTCCTGAGTTATGGGTGTTTTTCTATATATACGTAAGTATATCGTTGCTTAGTATCCATAGTACAAGATGGAGATTACAATGTGTGTGAGAGGATGTCTACCGTCTCCAACTCTTCCTCAATTGTTGAAAGGTTAACTGGAAAAGAACCCGCAAAGGGATAAGTTCGCCTTTGTACTAATAACGATTGTTTTATTCCTGTTTTGTTTTCAATTTTTATCATAAAAAATTGTATTTTGGGGTTAGGTCAATGTGTGTCTCCAAATATTTGTTCATTATTTATAAAATATCATATTTTCATATATATCCGACATTAATGTCGACATTGCCACACTTTGCCTTTTGAAAGCCGTGCCGAGTTAGCTTGATCCAGCTCTAAATATTAATTAAGTAGATACCTAAAAAAACGTTTTAATGGTAACTATAGCAATTTTTATTAATATATATTAGTATATAATAATTATTGTAGAAAGTATATATCGTGGCGGGTTAAAAAAGATTTTGATGCAAATATCAAACTTTTTTCTATAGAGGTTTAGAATAACTATCTATATTTTAATGTAGACGTTCGACATAACGAAAAGATGAAGACTCAAAACTAAATAGTGTTAAAAAACAATGTTTGTTTGTTTCAGGTATATTCCACATTCGTGTTCATTGCCATCGGCTGCATCTGCAAAATCTCATCATAAAGTATGTAGGTAGTACTAATTTAGAGGAGGAGAGGCATTCTCTACCAGTCAACCAATGGGTTAAACCAGAAAGATTAAGTAGGTGCAGTGTCTTTTAAAACAAATGAATTTGTAACCGAGACTATATATGAATATAAACTATATATTGATAAACTTAATACAAATAAACATACATATATTAATACATACATAATTATACCAAGTGTGAATCATTAAGTTGATGAAGAAGAAAGTTTGTCAAGGAAATACGTAATATTGTATATTTACGAGAGATACATATATTTATTGCTTTTGCCCACTATTTGTAACTAGTGAAATAATATATAGATGGTCATAAATCGACATTTAAAAAACTATTTATAATCATGGTGTATTGAATATTACATACTTTTTAATTGCCGCTATATGTCTAGCCAGTTAAAGAACTTAAAAAAGGCGCGAAATTAAAATTTTCTATGGGACGATAACTTTTCGTGGCTAATTTTTTTTTAATTTAGCCGGTTTTTATCTACTGACAGAAATGGCTTGAAAGACTATATGTAATAAATATTGAGAAAGAAATGTTTATATATATTTTAGAGAACATATGATGTCGACTGTTTATCTGTTTCAATTTTGATTTAAAGGAAAAATAGACAATATAAAGAAACAATTGGGTCGGATTTCTTAAGTTTTTTTGGATACATTTATATAAATACAGACTAATCAAAAACACGCTTATAAAGAAGTGTTACGAATATTATTCTACTACACGTCTTTTACAAAATATTAAAAAAATTTATTTCTATAATTTTAACTAGAACAAAATGTAATATCTTCAAAATATACTCCTTTATCTTTGATACACAAACGCAAGCGTTTATAAAAATTATTATAAATATGTCGCAGTAAAAAATACGTATTTTTGGGCAAACCGTTAAAAAAGTTTACACGCTCCGAAAGAAGTATTAAAAATATCACTAACTGTCCTAAGCATACCGCGATTTAAACATAAACTTTGGTACAATTGGGTACTTGACACATGTTGAATATTATAACGTAATTTAGTTAAATGGATAGAAAATGGGCCATCCATTATAAAAAAAGTGCAATTTAAAAAAAAATATTGATATTATAAAAAAACACAAGGCTCCGAAGTTGCAAAAAAATATTTTTTTTTGTCTTTCAAATATAGGAAAGAAAATGGTACCATTCGATTCCTTACATTTGATTGAAAAATAAATTTTAACACAACTCTACACATAAACGCAATATATCAGGGTCAAAATGTCAATTTGCTTGATCTTCCATACATTTAGGACAGACTTATATGATATGACGTCTGATGTGACGTCACATCATATAAGTCTTATCATTTCGTTAGAGGCGTTTCAATCGTCGAGTGCGAGCGTTCGACTTTAACTCTCATTTCTGACCTTTGTGTTGCTTAAATGCCATAAGTCCTCAGGAAAATCAAGATCGTTTGACATTATTTACAAAAAACAGTCAATTATGACTACATTATTCTCAGACTAGGCAGCTCATAACCCACCACCATCATTTTCAAGATCCAACAACTTTTAAATATAAAATGACGTAACACCAATTGTAATTTAAAATTCGTACGCTTCTTTCAATCATAGACCATGATGGATGGACTTTTTAGGGTTGCCAGGTGAGCAGAAGTGAATTACCGTCTTAGATTGTCGATATTATTTTACCGATGTAAATTAATATCGTACGCCTATCATAAAGGGACTATCCTTAAATTTACTTCCAAATAAGCTTACTTATATATGTCCTGTGTATGTTATATATGTTTATAATTGACGACCGGTCTAGCCTAGTGGGTAGTGACCCTGCCTATGAAGCCGATGGTCCTGTGTTCGAATCCTGGTAAGGGCATTTATTTGTGTGATGAGCACAGATATTTGTTCCTGGGCCATGGATGTTTTCTATGTATTTAAGTATATGTATGTTATATATATATATATATATATATATATATATAATCCTTGTCTAAGGACCCACAACACAAGCCTTCTTGGCTTACCGTGGGACTTAGTCAATTTGTGTAAGAATGTCCCTATAATATATATATATATATATATATATATATATATATACCTATATATATATTTCACTTAGGTATACACTTATTTTTAGTGAAAGAGTTGCATTTTGCTTCAAGCACTACGTTTTTTGGGCATTGTCGTCGTCTATGGAATTGTACTGGAGCCCAAATTATCGTCCATGTACGATAATTATCGTACGTCTGGCAACCCTGCTTTTTTCTACAAAACCAAAGAAATGTTCCCGTTACCTTATTGTTGAAGTATTTTTGCGGTTGTGAGACTTAATGCAATGAAATAAAGTGTAATTTTGAATGGCGAGGAAATATAGATTATTAGTTGTTAAAAGCTTGACAAATTTTGGTTTAAGTCTATTTTTAAGTCGACCCAGTTGTTGCTTTTTAATGGTCTTAAAATGAAGTCGGAAATGAATAAGATTCCTGTAGTTGTCTTAATGGTATCGCACATTCGGATCTTGAGCTTTCCTTTATCATAGCTTATCTGATTGTTTTCAAAACTTGGCACCCGTTTACAGTTGATAATTTTGAAATGTGTTTTTCGGCTTAAACCGAAACAAAAGTTAAACTTTTTTAAATAAAATACATTGTTTCTTCGTAAAGTAGATAACATTTTTTGTTTGTGAAGTTGACAGCATCATATTTTATAAATGTGTACCTACCGGTATCCGGAAATAGGATTTAGTAAATTATTTCATGCGTATTGATTACGAACGAAAAAATAAGAACGAAAAGATTTAAGAGGGAAGTACCTATACCTCCCGATTGTCCAAATAAAAGGAAACTTTTTCCTTTTCTACCATTTATTATCCATGAATTTTTACTAAGTTATTGACACAATGCAAAAGGTTTATAGGTTTTCCTTTTTTTTCTAAATTTGCAAAATAGAAAAAAAAAAGGTTACTTGAATTGAAAAAGTTATTTGGTTTATGCTAATGTTATACTCGTATAATTCTTATACTTATTAGTAGGATAAGATATCCAGTTATTAGAAGGTGGCCAGTAATAGTCTATTTATCCTATAAAGATATAATATTGATTGATTTATTTATTTATTGTTCGGAGAACCAACAGCTATAAATTGTACAATAGTTCATTTTCACATTTTAATTTTAAGAGTATAAGTGCATGTCAACCAAACAAAATAAAAAGAAGCTATGACGTTTACTCGTAACCTACTCGTAAGTACACCCACCTTAAATTTAAAATGATAATCATCAATATTGCCAGTTTCTTTCGAGAAATACTGCACTATCTACGATTTTATCATCCAACATAAACCGCGATTTCTAATTTAAAAACATGTAAAATGTAAACGTTTACGACAAGAGCACCGGAACTATCAACCCGCTGGCAACCGTTCAGACAGACTGACAAACAGATGATTTATCATTACATCCATACATTAGTTTACATGTTTACTGAAACGATTTGTAATGCGACTGTATCGTGAAACATATTGTATTACATTAGTTAAAGATAACTGCCAAATGTCGTGGGAGTGGGACTATAGTTCGTGTCATCCACGATGACGTGTAGATTTGTCAAATCTAACCTTTATTGACATGACAATAAGAATGACACCATCTATAGTAGAACAGAATACGTTTTTTTCGTAAACACACACAAGACAATTTACACATAAGAAAAAAGTAGAAAGAATAAAGTGCCCGGAAATTGCAGCGGAAACAAGGGACGTTACAAATTAAGGTTTAAGTCATAATGTATTGTTTGTCCGCATTTTCTTTAGTCATAATTTGGTTTTCCTCAGAAACGCGTAACTTTGCTCAGGGTTGCCATCAAACAAACCTAACCTAACCTACTCGTATCTATAGGATAACCTCACGAAAATCCTGAAAAGTTAACGGTTTCAGAGGTAATGACTAATGATAATCCGACAATGATTACATTATGACTTTCAATAATTATGTCAAACAAAGGGATCCGAATGGCAGCACCTCAGCATATTGCTGACGACTTCTAGCGTTGCTGTTCTTTAGTGGGGCATCTAAAGCAATGACCACGCATGTTGTGACAAAAATCTAGTTGACAATCCAAATAGAGGAGAAGAGGAAGACTGAGAAAAAAATATTTCAACAGAATAAAAGAAAAGGTTGTGTCATACCAGAAGGTTAAGAAGTTGGCAGAGGACCGGACGAGTAGGAGATTGCTCCACCGAAAAGAGCACAGCTCTTGAATATAAAGAAGAAGCAGGACAATCCACACATCAGCGTTTGCCATCCAAATATCACCTTAAACCATTATTTCTGTTATTCGTAATTGCATCATGCCAATAATTATTCTGTCAATAGTGCGAATCATTACAGTGTTATTACATTGTAATTACTACAATATTGTTGGGCTAAGACGGTCGGCTCTTTATCATTTCTCACCATGCCTGTCACGTTTTAACAAGTATGTAAGTGTGAAAGTGACGGGCATAGTGACAAGCGATAAAAATGGAAGCATGCTGCCACTGCTGGAGTAATGTGTCTTAGACTAACTTCATTACTTACCGACCTTACCGTTATGCAACATATTTAAACTAACTTCATTACTTACCGTTATTCCTTCAGTCCATTCACTACACTCTATGACTAGTTATGTAGAGTAGAGTAGAGAGCGTTTATTCGTGGTAAAATAAAAGAAGAAAACAACAGGCAACCAAACATAACATATAAGCCACGAAATGGTCCCTACTCAGCATGGTGCTAGCCTGGCTGGGTTAGCGCTGGTCTTCCGTCGGGGCCTTGACCGTGTGCAGCACGATGCGTAACACAATATTTAAAATTAATATTATAAAAAATGACACATCATTAGTATAACAAACAAGTTGTAAATTAAAGAACTTAACTTTTCACAACGAATTTATAAAATGTACATTAAAAGACTCGTAGAGATAAATCTAAAAATCGTGAACGCGACCAACTTTGACATGTCATTTCTTTAAAGTAATTTCATTACTTGTGATAGAATTAGGCCCATATTAAACATAGGTATACTATGTTAATTATTTTAGTTACCTATGTGTTTTATTGAATTTGTAATAAAATGTTTGTAGTAATGTAGTTTTATAGTATCTACAATTCCTATATAACGCTTAACCTTGTCCTTTATTCAAAGCTCATCTGCCTCATAAATATTTAAACATAACGGCTTATAAGCTTTGCATTAGGCTTAACTCGCCCAAATAATGCGGTACGTAGATATTCGTTTAGTACAAAATAATTTATAGCCAGTTAAATAACTTTGCTAATAGAAAAAGGCGCGAAAATCATAAGTTTCTATTGGACGCCCTCGCCTATAATTTTTAAATTTGCCGCTTTTTTGTAATGATATAAATGGCTTGACTATTATTACCGCCACTTGTCTTTATCCAAAAATGACACATGTTCAAGCAAATGCAAATTTAAAGTCCGACCAGAAATATATGATCATTGTCAAGAGGGCGCTGTTATTCTCATGTATAGGGATAGGGTGACAGTTCAGTTTAGTATGACTAAAATAGTTCCAATGAAATTCCGCAATATGGCGTGATCATATATTACTGGTACACACATATTATTTTTATATCCCAGATACACCTTTGATGACAGTTCTATTGCCGCAATAGTCACATTTTAATAGCAAAACCCACATTTGGTAATTGCATTGTAAAATAAAAAGAAAACCGGCCAAATGCGGCCAAAACATAGTCACGCACATAGTCGCAAGTGTCACTGTCGAGGGCCAAAAGTCACGAAATATGTAAGTGTGGGAAAATTTTAGAGAATTTTTTAGCACTATAAAATATTAGCTAATTTATTTAGGAACTTTCTTTTCTTTTACTAGCCTATTACGAGCCTCGTATGTTGTCCCACTGCAGGGCTCGTCTTCTACAACCCCCGATTTAGCGCCTCTTCAAGCCACTTGTTGAGAAAGATGTCACCATCTCCGTCTGGGACTGCCGCGTCCGCGCCCTTCTTCTGGCATCCACTTGTGGGAACTGCAATTTGATATTTAAATCCGTACATGTTATAGCCAGCCTTATCAAACTAACATAACACACAACCTCACCATTATATAAGTCGAGCAAAAACTATAAACACTCAAGCAATGCATTATACGATGACATCTAAGAAAAGTCCTAAGATATACCGACTTGTTCCGAGTTAGGTCGTTTTAAATCCGCGTTCAAGTAATGGCGTAACCTTCGTAGAACAATGAGACAAAAAACTAGATAAAAAAGAAGGTCGAGCTGAGATGTATTTAAGAGGCGGTGGAGGAAATAGGTTTAAATCATTGACATATATCTTAGGACGGGCATTAAGAATGGTGCTAGTTCAGTGGTGTCACTCACTAGAAGTAATCGTGCAGTCTAACGCAACCAGTTGCGTTGCGACTAATCGCGCGCGTGATGCGAACTCATCAACCAATCGCGTTGTGGCGTCAGACTGCAGGAACTCGAATTCGTGTGCGTGACACCGCTGTAGTGGCTCCATTCTTATTGCCTGTATGGCCCGTGCTTAGATATATGTCAATGGTTTGAGTACTTGAGGGACATTTTAACCATAATCGTGGCGAATAAGAATGGCCTAAGACGGTACCTATATGTATTTAGAGGCTGTTTGTGTATACGAAAAAATTTATATCCATCCAGAACGGATAAAACAGACATGGTAACGACACATAGAGGTACAATAAGTAAAGAGATGGAATGGTAGAGACGGCAGATGACTGAACAAGATGCTGTTATGGCACTTTCAGTAGGAGTAGCAGAGAAAGCGCTATTTGTCGTTGTCACAGTCTCATTTTTTTTATTCCCCACAGTAAAATTTTGTATGGCTTATGGCGGGCAACGAATAACCCGACCAAATTACGTAGGTTGTTTTTGATATGTTGTCAAGAATGTTAAAACGTGTTATAATTTAATTTTGTCGCATTGCCTATGTTCTGTCCCTCACGGGCGCACGCGTATAGCACATCTAGTTAATCCTACCATCTATGTAACGACGCTAATCATGAGATATTTAAGAGAAAATGTTGATATTTAATTAATACCTATAAAACACCACTTTGCACATTCAAGATTGATCACCCTTTCCATCTTTTATGTTTTCGACGTGTTTAATGATAAGTCCTACATTGGTTTAGAGACCATAGAGACTATACATCTCTATTGTATTGTATTAATTATTTATTTTAAGATTATTATAATGTAATGTTTACCCAGGTATTGGCTGTTGTATTTATAAATGTTGTTATGTATTTTTCATGTCACTATATGATGTTACTATAAATTTTGTATTGACTTGTAAAAGAGCCCTTGAGGCCTACTTGCAGAATAAATTTTTGAATTTTGAATTTGAATTTGAATTTTGGTTTCTACATTATCAACAAATGTTTTTTTCTTCAATCAATTACAGTATGGCGCCTTTTCTTGTAAAACCGACAGAAATTAATATAACGAATTTTTTTGAATTAATAATCAGGATCTATGATTCTTGTTTATGGTAAGATGTTGCTAGCGCTAAAAAAACTGATGTTAAACATTAATTTTACAGGACTTATGGTTATCGTCTCATTATTTGAGCTACGTCAGTTATAGCGGTGTCTACTATAACTATAAAAATACAGCTTACAGGGGTATTCAGATTTTAGTAACAGGTTATGAATTAAATCTAGATTAGTTATGGATCTGGATCTGTCAGTGTCAAAAGTGACGTTTTTGGTTAAAGAAATATATAGAAGGAATACAAAACTCCATAGGCAGAACTGTTGCAAAAGTGTCCAGCTGTCAGCTATAAATAATAGTTCCAAATCTCTCCAGAGTAGCGCTAGAGTAGCTAAGAACGTAGGCGTTATTGACGGAGTGAAGTGCGCTGTCTATGATTTGTTTTTTTCAAACATTCGAAGTATTGTAGCGCCACTTATTTTAAGTTTTTTGACGGACATTTTTTGGTACATGAAGATTGTATTTCTTACCTCCACCTTCCATAAAGAAATATTAACCCATAATCAAGTATGAGCGAGCAAACAATTCCATACAAACTTTTTAAACGACAGACATATATACATAATACATGGTCAACAACCAGTCAACATTACGCCCAGAATACAACCCCGAACAATGCACGCATCCTCGGTGATCTGCCACGGCCACGGGGTCGACGACCTGCGCGCGCGCCGGTTCACTGCGCATGTGTGGACACTTATAGGGCCAGTGTAACATGACACGTAAAGGTTACTTACGGATTGTAACTGCAGTCAACACAATATTACGCTTACAACCCCGGACAACGCTCGCATCCTCGGTGATATGACACATAGGTAAAGCCCGACCAGAAATGTATGATCATTGTCAAGAGGGCGCTGTTATTCTCATGCTTAGGGCGACAGTTCAGTTTAGTATGGAAAATTTAGTTCCAAAGAAATTCCGCAATATGGCGCGTGATAATTTATTACTGGTCAGGCTTTATTAATGTGTATCATTTGGAATGTTATCAAAGTAGATATATAACTTAAAAATACTTATCCGGTTTTTTAAGGGCTTTTAGCGGGTTTACTTTAGATTGTTAGTAAAAAAGTAGTAGGTTCAAAGTAACCCCATTTTTAATATGTCTTTGATCGCGTTGTTTTTATTTATTTTTGAACAAAATGTAAGTCCTTTTTTTATTTGGCCGGCTGAAAGATGAGAAAATGCCGATTATTATATTTTTAGGATCGTAAAAAAATTATGATAAACTCTAAAATTGATCAAAGTATCCCCGGTTTACGGTATAGGACCTATACCATAGTCATAGTGTCATAGTGTTGTGTTCCTGCCGGTGAGTAAGGTTGCCAGAGCTCAACGAGGGCTTGTTAGGGTCGGCAACGCGCATATAACTCCTCTGGAGTTGCAGACGTACATAGCCTACGGAGACTGCTTACCACCAGGCGGGCCGTATGCTTGTTTGCCACCGACGTAGTATAAAAAAATAGGACCAATGTAATCGGAGTTCGGTACTCTTAAAGGTTAGGTTCGGATTGTAAATGCGGCATTAGAGCAGCAGGAAATGTAATGTCACTGTCAGCTATTTTGATGAATTTTGCCAGTTTTTTTGCAATTGGAGAAACCATTTCAGTGTCACTGAAAAAACACCCCGTTACAAATTAAGTAACCACCACGGCCATTGTCATATACGGTATGAAAGGTAGAGGCAAGGAACAAAATCTCCTTAAGCAGAACTATTGCAAAAGTGTCCAGCTGTCAGTGTCAGCTATAAATAATAGTTCCAAACCTCTCCAGAGAAGCGCTAGAGTAGCTAAGAACCTAGGCGTTAATGGCGTTATTGATGGAAGTGCGCTGTCTATGATTAGATTTTTTTCTCAAGTATTCTAGGTATTGTAGCGCCACCTATTTATGGTTTTTTGTCGGACAATTTTTGGTATATGGAGTTTATGTTCCTTGCCTCTACCTTTAATACATTATGGGTACGTACAGAATGGTGCTAGTTCAGTTGTGTCACTCATGAATTCGAGCCAATCGTGCAGTCTAACGCAACTAGTTGCGACCAATCGCGTGCGTGATGGGAACTGATCAACCAATCGCGTTGTGGCGTTAGACTGTACGGTTGGCTCGAATTCATATGCGTGATACCGCTGTACAGGGGGCTGATTTTTGAATTTCGAGCGCTCGAATTCGTCACTCGAAAATCTGTGGAAAACGGCGAATTGATATTTTAGAATCTAGTGGTATTGACCACTAGTTTTCAATTCCATTAGAAGAATTGAAATGCCTAGTAGTGGAGATATTATTGAACAAAATACACGAAATTGAGTGGTCGAAATTCAAAAATTCGAGCCCCTTTCTTATTGCCTCTAAGGCCCGTCCTTGAATATATGTCAATGTGTGAACCGAATTTCTACGTCAAAAATTGATGTTATCCGTTGCTGGTCTGTAACACATCTCATACAATCAATAAACGTGACCATCGCCAGCAAAACGTCCCACTTTGTCGCTTTCCATTACATCGAGATTTGCTTGTAACATAATACGAATAACCTGACAAGACGTCCTAATAGCAAGCGATAAAGTGGGACGTTTTGCCGGCCACGGCCCCAAATTGTTGGTAGAATCTGTGCGGAAAGAGAAGGGCCGGTACAGACGGACTGCAACTCGACTGCAACTTGTATGGGAACTGCACGTCGACGTTGCAGTTGGAGTGCAGTCGGCATGCAGTTCCCATACAAGTTGCAGTCGTGTTGCAGTCCATCTGTACCGGCCCGAAGAGTTGTAGATGGGGACCAATACATTCTACGACTCTTCTCTTTCCGCATACTCTCAAAAGTATTCCGAGGTCACATTTAATTTGGTCGATCTAAGTCGATCGCTCGCTTGCGGTAGGCGATGATCGAAACTGTGCACAGCGCAAGTGTTATTACTTACAGCGTCCAGTAAAACCTGGCCTACAATTACGTGAACTTGATATGGATCTCAAGGGCGTAGCTATTTTGGTACAGTCGCGGTCAGATACATACGATTGGGTTGGGTTGCTCTGGTTCACTTCCCTCCCTCGCTTATGAAGTCTATACGGATTTATCAGCACAACAGTGAGATGGAAGTATAGTTAGATGAGACAAAAGATGTTAAACGCATGTTAAACGAGTTGCTGTCAATCGTGACGAAATTGTGATTAACTTTGAAAACAATTAAATTGTCACATTTACAGAGCCCTTATTTTAAACGCGCGTATGCTGAGCTGATCTGTATGTGTTTCATAATATTATTATGATAATTTGAAACTAAAAGTAGACCCCGATATTATATAAAGTAAAATGCCAATCTACAGGTGTTTCACAAACCGAAATATTAGATAATAGTACATTTCGATGCTAGTGCGGAAAGTATGTCATTACCTCACGAGCAAGACTTGGGACGAGTGAAGAATGACATTTCTGCACGTGTATCGAACGACGTTTTTTAATACAGTTGCGAAAAAATAAGAAAAACAACAAGTGCTTTTTGTGCATGTTCTATAAGACAGAAACTATTGTAAATATAAAATATTATACTATTATTACCTAAGTATCGTTATTTAGGATTGTTTGTGTATCGTATATTTAAATAGTATGAAAACAATATCGAATGTTGCCTTTGGAAACTTAAAACATTCTTGTAAAACGTAGTGATTGTATGCTCTTTGCATTGCAGTAAAAAAAAACGCCTCTGCTTTGACAGACGTTTCGGCAGCTATTCCGTTCCATTCAGACAACTTATTAAGAACGGTTTTTCAATAATCAATATTAAATAAATAACCGGCCAAGAGCATGTCGGGCCACGCTCAGTGTAGGGTTCCGTAGTTACTCTCCCGTCACAATAAGCTAAACTGGAGCTTAAAGTGTAGTAAATGGTACCTTTCACCCGAGTTAAACAAATAGGCAAATTTGCATAATCAGTACCTAATTAAAGTAAGTCTTTTTACTATGAAGGGAAAACTTTTTGCGATAACTCAAAAACAGCTAAACTGATCATGTCCGCTATAGTTTTCATTTAATGTCTTTCTTAAGCTCTACTTCCACGATTTTTTTCATATTTTTTGGACCTATGGTTCAAAAGTTAGAGGGGGGGGGCACATTTTTTTTTTCTTCCGGAGCGATTATCTCCGAATATATTCACTTTATCAAAAAATGTTTCTTAAAAACCCCTATTAGTTTTGAATGACCTTTCCAACGATACCCCACACTCTAGGGTTGAAGCGAAAAAAAAATTCACCCCCACTTTACGTGTAGGGGAGGTACCCAAAAAAAATTAAATTTTTAGATTTTATTGTACGACTTTGTCGGCTTTATTGATTTATATATCCATGCCAAATTTCAGCTTTCTAGCACTAACGACCACGGAGCAAAGCCTCGGACAGACAGACAGACAGACAGACAGACAGACAGACAGACAGACAGACAGACAGACAGACAGACAGACAGACAGACAGACAGACAGACAGACAGACAGACAGACAGACAGACAGACAGACAGACAGACAGACAGACAGACAGACAGACAGACAGACAGACAGACAGACAGACAGACAGACAGACAGACAGACAGACAGACAGACAGACGGACATGGCGAAACTATAAGGGTTCCGTTTTATGCCATTTGGCTACGGAACCCTAAAAATGAACGTGTTATAATGATGAAGAGGTAAGTAATAAAATACGAAATATACTTATATTTATTATTTTTACATGAACAGTAGGTTTTTATGTTGATTACGACTTTTAAAGGAAACTAACGTTAACACTCATCAATAAGTAGTCATGAATTGGAACAAGTGGAAAATAAAAAAAAACACTAGTTCGCGAAATCCAACTTTCCGCACGCTCAACAGCTGCGTAATGTAACACTTTTTGAGCAACTGTATTAAATAAATCTCGGTACTCGTGAAGTAATGACATACTTTCCGCACTAGCATCGAAATGTACTATTTTATTTGTAAAATAATTAAGGTTCTGATCGCCATTTCTGTAAGGTTACGCTGATAAAACATTTCAAAACGTTATTATTATGGAACGTAGAAGTACCTCTACCTTCCATAGTTATTATGTTAAGATTGATGACACTCAATTCAATCCTCCATAATGCTTAACACAAAAGGAACGTTTTATTACAAATTACAAGCACACGCGAAAAGCATAACCTCTTTACGAGCTTAAGTAAAAAAAAAAGTTAACAACTCCGCTGTCATTCACACAATTTTTCTCATCGCTTCAAAACAAACCAATATAACCAAGAACTTAGTGAACGAATAGCTGATACTGATATCTAGGTCACGATTATTTGGGTAAAATAAACCAAGTGTGACCATTCGCAAGAAGTAAATAGATAAATATTTACGCTGCGGAGTACTTGAAACAAAAATAAAGTTACATTTCGGAACGACACCTTTTCTCCGCTTGCCATTGAATTATTAATCTAATCGCATTATATATAAGGTCTCTTTCTTTTTAACTCTATATGGTCTATCTTACATTTTAGAATGGTTTAAGTTCAATGGAGTTTAAAAGCAGTATATGCACTTGAAAATGTATGTATTTGTGGCGTTTTAGTTCTGAGGAAGTTTTAAGGTCATGGTCGTGAGACAATGGTGTAAAATAAAAAAGAGTTAGTCTCTGGATTTTTGGAAGTACTTTCTTGGTAAAACGAAGTACTTATTAAGTGTGAGTGCAGTTTTATGTTTCCGTGGAATTCTGGCATATCGGTTCTTATAATATAAAATAAAATAAAACTAGTTTTGCAAAAAAGGAAAACGAAATACTTAAGTCGAATCGACTATACAGAGGACCCAGGCTAGCCTGCCCGTTAGGTTGGGTGGCCTGGGCATCCGCAAAATTTCCAGCGTGGCGCTACCTGCTTTCTTGGCTTCGGTACACGGTGCTCAAAACCTTATCGGGAAAATTTTAGCCCCTTCTGTTGGGGTCCTGGAGGCTGCGCACTGTTCCGAGGCCAAGAACGTATGGTCACTAACATGCCCCAACACAGACCCACCTGTCAACCCATGTTCGCAAAGGCAGTGGGACGAGGCTCTCTGTCGTCTAACAAGGAACAGCCTCCTAGAGACGGCACTAAGTCCAACAAATCGAGCTCGTCTCATTGCGACAGCGGAGTGGGAGTCGGGTCTGTGGTTGCAGGCACTTCCATCACCAACAATAGGAACTTTGCTGGACAACTCAACTTTCCGGTTGGCCACTTGCCTTAGAATAGGAGCATCAACAAACATGCCTCACCGATGCCAATGCGGCGTCATGGTAGACAACCTAGGCCACCACGGCCTCTCTTGCAGCCGAAGTGCTGGGAGGATACCTCGGCACGCCAGCGTCAATGACGTCATCCGTAGGGCCTTTGTTAGTGCCAAGGTGCCGGCGGTCCTCGAGCCCAACGGCCTGGTCAGGGATGATGGCAAGAGGCCTGATGGAATGACGTTATATTCCAGGCACCAAAGTTGACGCTGGCCCAAAAGCCTCAAGCGTCGCAAGTATGTCAACCTCGGCAGTAGTTACATATTTGCGGCGTTTGGGGTTGAAACCCTAGGGCCGTGGGGGCCTAGCGCGCGCCGCCTCTATAAGGAGTTAGCAAAACGCCTTATAGAGGCTTCGGGTGACCAGACGACTTTCCTGTAATTCGAACAGCGGATAAGCATCGCTATCCAGAGGGGCAATGCAGCCAGCCTTCTGGGCACCCTGCCAAGCGGTCTCGATCTGGGACAAATTTTTTATTTATAAGTTTTTAATTGTTTTTCCACCCATTTGTGTTTACTTTACTATACAGTATGTTTATTAACTAAAACCATTTAAACAATTTTTTTTCATCAAACCCATAAGTGTGGGGTATCTATGGATAGGTCTTCAAAAATGATATTGAGGTTTCTAATCGTCAAAGTAATCATATATTTGACGGAGTTAGACGCAGGCACAAATTTCGAGCGGCATTGTAAATATGTGAAGCAAAATGACATCCAACTCGACTGAATGATTATTTACAGTACATATGGTGCTACTTTCTCGCACGCGGGCGGGAATGAGCACTTTCCGTGTATATGTCGAAACTTTAAAGAGCCATATGTACTGTAAAACGTTGTACGATACACGTGCGAATAGGTAATTCGCTACTCGTGTTGATTTAAAGCACTCCCTTCGGTCGTGTTTTAATTTATCACCACTCGTTGCGAATTTGCTGTTTTCCGCATTTGTATCGTAAATATCTATTATCCGTGAAGGTAACAGACACCACATAGTTACTTTTACTTATCCGCATATAATCACTAGTACCTGGGCGACCGAGCTTAGCTCGGTTACAACTATTTATTGTAATATGGTGGTGTATAGGTGATAATCTTAACTACATGTTTTACTAAATTAAACTTGTCTAAAACAATAAAAATTAAAAAATTATATATAAACTTGAACATATAAAAAAAAAGTTAGTCACCGGGCGAGATTCGAACCCGTAACACTCGTTTAGCAATCCGCGTCTTAACCCACTGGACCAGACGGACAGTGGGTTAAGACACATATTCTGCGTCGAAAGAAAAACGCATGAAAACTCGAAAACACGCGTTTTCCCAAACATAAGACTAATCTAGATCGATTGTTTACCCCCAAAAACCTCCATAAACCAAATTTCAGCAAAATCGTGAGAGCCGTTTCCGAGATTCCGGAAATATATATATATATATATATATATATATATATGTACATATATGTACAAGAATTGCTCGTTTAAAGGTATAAGATTATGGAATGGATAATACGGATTAGGTGTCAGGAAGTTAGTACATAATGAACACCCGAAAGCGGTCGCTAAACCGATAAGCATCATTTTAAATTCATAAAGCAAATTTGCAGTTAAACGAAAACAGTGATATCATTGCTTTGCAGTGCAATAACACTTTAAAGGAGTAAAAGTGTGCTTACATATTTATGAACTGGAATATGGCGTGAGGTACTGACGATAGGAGAAGACCGGTTTTATTTTAACTTATATACTTATAAATAAATGTGTCGAAATCTAGTCAAAGGTCCCACTTTGTCGCTTACCATAAGGACGAGATTTGCTTGCATTTTTGTACGAATAACCTTTCAAGCGTCCTTATGGCAAGCGACAAAGTGGGACTAAAGCATCATTCATTCATTCATTCTATAGTAGGGTGACTAATTAAAAAACACAAATCAAAATATTAAATAAAATAATTTAATTTCTTCCCTAAGTTGTGGGGAAATGCGTATAACCCAAAAGGCATTCTTTCGATTTGATAAAGTCCAAGCGGAGTTCTAAATTAATAGATTCAATTGCTTTGAAGTCAATTATGTTTACAGACATACGATTGGTACAAATGCGTTGTTGTACGACATTCAACAACTGTGATACTGAATGTGACGTAACTGTAGTGACAACTAAAGTAACTATAGGTATCTGACAAGAGCTCAAAAATTACCCCAAAACGAGGAGGATTTAACAACTGGACTTGCCTTACCGAGTTGTTAGAGTTGTTAAATCCTCCAAGCTCAAAAATTACCCCACGTGTATTGTGCCGTGTACTGTACTGCGCGCAGTTTGACAATGTGAAATATTGTAATGCGGGCTGCAGCATTGCAAGATTTGACATATAGAAGTTTTTTTTTTTACAAACATGATATTATTATGCTATTAATATTAATATGAACAGCTCTAGATAGCTAACAGATAAAGAACCTTTACCTAATGTTAATTGAAGCCTCGTCTGCCAACAAACCATACTCTGGTTTGTGTTGTGAAGTTGTGATTTAGTTTTAAGGTTTGTTTTTTGTATAAACATTTATTCTGGATATTAACATTATTGAAAATAATTTTACACAATTTTATGTATATCAACGTAGCTACACAGCTATCAAACATAGGGGACGATTTCTTTTTTGAATTTTCAATTTATTATAGGAGCTAGAAGCATTTTAAATTTTGTATGAAATCTGTTTTTTGCTCCTAACTTTTATAATAATACAAAAATAGTCAAATTATGTAAAAATATCTTCCAAAATGTCAATATCCAGAGAGGAAAATGGTGACTATGTTTGTATGGAGAATCGGCCGTCCTGTTTTCAGTTTAAAATATTATTGAATATCATGTTAGCGTAAATCAATATAGGCACAATTTTTCCTTTAAAATATCAATCATAAAAAAATTAAGATAGGGAAATTGAGTTGATGGGAACATATTGAAAAATTGTGTTTATGTCACTCAAGTATTCAATCTTCGAAGTACTCCTACAAAAATTACGGCAGACGGAAGCTCATTTTTATAAGATTTTTTAGTGCCGTTTTCTAATAGCTTAACAAAAATATGTCTTTACATTTGCAATTTAGAAATTTTAGAACAATTAGACTACCTACAGCAAATAATTTTTAATTTTTTTATTTATTTATGTTTATTTGAAAAATTATCAGAGGGAGAGGGAGGGAGGGTAGCAGATTATACTTTTGACGAGTTGTTACATCCCCTACTATTGATGTTGACTGTGGACAAGCACTTGATGTCACTTTTTTCCCTAGCTCAGAGCCCCTAGTGTAAATTTATTCGATTTCGTAACGTGACGTACGGGTTTGCGCTAAGTCTCATTTAGTATGGGATTTAGAAACAGCGCGCCAAGCGGGACGTTTTTGAAACTCAACATGACAACTCTCTAAAACTCGACATGTGTCCCCGAAAAATCTTAACACCGCGATCTATGATTTTTCACGCGCGCTATAGCGACATCTAGCGGATAATTCGACAACTGAAATTTAATCTTTGCAAATAAGTAAAACCACAGAGATTGGACAAAGGTTTGAAGACAAACAGCCATATACACCGACGGAGCACGTTGTAGATGTAATGGACAGCCGTGGCATTGCCGCGTGACCCTGTCCGGGCGTCGAACTCGCGGCTTTTTGCAACCAACTATTGTGAATATTTTATCAGAACTATTATGAGTAATATGTTGAAGCTATTTATATTTCTAGTTTTTATTTTTAAATTTTTTAACTTATTATTTAAATTTTTTGGTAAATTTTCGCAAGTTTTTGTACTAAGTGTTGGTTTGGTATGGCGATTCGCGAACATTAACCATAAGATCTAATAAATAAGATAAAAAATATTAAAAAAAAAGTGTACTTACGTATATTTAAGTGTGAACTATGAGTAATATGATGTATTGACTATTTATTCATTCATTTCTTATTCGTTTTGTTGTAAGTTTAATATTAATAATAATGTGAAATATTCTAGCAAAACGATTTCGCAATATAACACTGCTGTTATGTTCTCCTAAGGCCCATCATACCAAAAAATGCCTTTTGAATTTATCGTTGTATTTCTTTGGTTTTGAAATTGAATTAATGAAACCGCCTAGTTTCTTGCCTATCCATATTGGGATACCCTCCTCTAATTGAGGGGGGATTTAAATCTTCTCGGGTCATAGGTGTAGGGTTAGAGCCGGCGTAGGTTTATTTGACGTTCATAAGCGCATTGTATTATGCCTACTTGAATAATAAACTATCTTTAACAAAAGAAATGCGAAACTGTTCCAATTAAAATTGTTTAAATAATTTTAAAATAATGAATACTACAAAAAAGGCCGTGGGCTTTACGAGGATATAGGTAGTCAGTCTAAAGGGACCTGGTACTGATTAACAGTCCGGCGGATGCCATCGGCCTGTCATTTATGACATTTATGCATTTGTCAGAGTTGGCTTGGTAGAACTCAGGTCGGATAATCCAGTACCCGAAGCGAAATTTGAACCAATGTCTGAATTTTTTGCGGTTTTATCCAGCTAAATGCGATGTCGGTTATAAGAGTAAAAATTCAGTTAAAAGTAAAAGCTATTCTCAGGAGGCTAATAAATTACAATTGTACCGACCTACAGTACAGTCCGCGATATTTATGCTTTCCCGCCATCACAAGCTTGGCTTTCAAAACTTACCAAAGTGTAGTAGTTAAGGTTATTTTTGTTTTAAATATTATATATATATATATATATTTTAGTTAATATTTATATAGTGGGCTGGTAAAACCTGACAGATATAATTTTTTTTATTTTTTGTATTTTTGACCGTAAATGCTGCTAAACATACACTTTTAAGAGACTAAAATGTAATACAACGTTTTCTGAAATCGGTCTTGTTTTAAAGAATGACAATTCTTGTGAAAATTTGTTTCCCTAAGGCCCACTTGTATCAATCACTAACCCGGGGTTAACCGGTTAAACCTAGAGGTACCATAGTCGCTAGTCCAATTTGACACTGGGTTAACGGTTTAACCGGTTAACCGCGGGTTATTGGGATGGTGCAAGTGGCGCTTAGCGACTAAAATGCGTGAGTTAAACCGTACCTAAAATCCACTTTTGCGACTTTATCTACTCGGTAAAAAGAGTAAAAAATCCGTTAAAAGTAAGAGGTATTCCCAGAGCGCTAATAAATCACAAGTATACCTACTATACCTTCATATATTTCTGGTTACCCTCGGCGTGGATATTTGGACAATGGACCCGTCCCCGTAGACTTAACTGAAGTTAGTCTAAAAACTTTTCGGCTAACATTTTGTACTACAAACAAACGTATGTCGATTTTCAGTAACAATTATTTATGTTTATTGGTTTCAAAAAATAACAATGAAGCGTTGGTGTCCTAGCGGTTCTAGAGCATGCGACTTTCAATCCGGAGGTCGCGGGTTGAAACCCCGCTCGTGTGTGGCATCATTATGAAAATATGACGTTTAATAATGACACTCCCTTACTTTGTTATATTCGAGTCGATGAAAACAATTTCACAGCTTAGACAATGTTTGCATATCAGGAACTACTATTACTTTCACGACGATCGTGTCACAGCCGGAACCGGCGCCGTTCCGCGTAACGCCAGGGACGCACTGGTGCGTCACCGTCAGCCGACCGTCACGACAATGGGACCCAACGGTTATGTTCGATGACTTCTAGGTATCGTCATTAGTGGAGCAAATAGACCATTGTACAGTGCCCAACCTTTTTACGTCGGTAACGTAGGCCAATAACACACGGAGCGGTGTCGCCGAGCTGCTTTACATTTTGTACCGCGGTGTATTCTGCCTAGAGGGGACATACGACAAACGATGGTCTTATGGAACTTAGTAATTTTATTTAATCGTCGAAAATGAATTTATAATTTCAATACAATGGCAGAATAATAAATAGTACATTATGAAAAGAGGGGGCTAAATGATTTTTGCAAACGAGAGTGATAATTTACGACAGTCGACAGCCAGGCTGGAGTGAATTGAAGTCTCGAGTTTGCAATATTCTTACCACAGGAGTTACGAGTACAAACAATGTTTTTCATCACACTTGCGAAGAAAAAACAAAATTTTAAGCGAAATTGTTCTTAAATTAGGTGACATCAAACAATCGTCCGCCATATTGTAATTTTTGACAGGTTAGGCATCAAAGACACAGACCAATCCGATATTCAGCCACGATTGAAGATTGTGGTAAAATATTCTTAATATTTATAAGCATACACAAAAATAATAATTGATTTACGTCAGTATTTTCAAAGTAAAACTTATTTATACCTACTTAAAAAATATATTTTAAAAACTCGTGAGTTATTTTTTTTTTTCACAGTCTATAACTCCCGCAGGAACTTTTTTTTATTTATTTTTTTTTATTTATTATAACATTAAAATATAAAATATGTGTACCACAAAACAAAATTTTCGCCAAACTGCGAGACAGTTTGTTGGCGATGAGCTCGCTCGTTATACTTATAAAAAGGTACATAATTTTGCACTGTCCTACCGTCCCGGCATGGCCAATTTTTATGTAGGTATTACAATTATGAAGTAGGTATAACGTAGGATTGGTGACTCAACACTGGTGGCGCGGGCGCGGGACAGAATAGGCCTTTGTCCTTCATTACACCTGAATGAAATAATATTTCTTCGAGCATGTGTGATGAAATAGTAGATTGTAAGACAAGGGCATAAAGTGATCCATTTTTTTATCCGAGGTTAAATATAGTCGAGGATAAAAATGGATATTTATGCCTGAGTTATACACTCTGCTTTTCACTTCGAGTGCGAGGAAAATTTACATAAAATCCAATATTTTAGGTTATTTTACCGTACTTGTTCAAGACTAAAAAAAATCGTACTCGGGCCGATCGCACCGGTCGACAGGGCTGGCAGTTTGTATGGCAGATTTTGAACTTTATTGCTGAGTTAATAAGGGTTGTAATGCATTATTTTACTTTATGCTCTAGAGCATAATAAGCAATTTTATGTCGCTTACACGCGACTTAAATGTCACTTTTACGAGCATTATAATATTTATCCGGCTGGCCACAAAAAAACAAATACCAGTACACCAATCAGCCGTGACCACGACAATATTTCAGCACCGCGCAACAGAAGAAAGTTAAACTCGTTGTATAACCGCAGTTCTGTTTAAATCGCTGTTGCAATTTGTGTTTAATAGAGGTAAACAAACAAATATTGTTGCATAGATAACAACATTTCTATACTTGCTAGTAAACACGAGACTTCGTTAAGGTGTGCGATACATGTAACGTACACTATAAACGCAGCGTTACACATCGTCATGTGTTATTAATGTTATTTTTCACTACGGAAGACTTCTCCGAGACTACGGGGACAACGCCGTCCTCGAAACATCGGAGGTAAATTTAAATAGTATTTTATACAATTGTGATTTAATAGAGAGCTTTTAATTCGAGTACATTGTTTCAGCAACGAAGCTTGCTGAGTTGCGTAAGTAAGGTACGAGAATGAAAAGGTTTCTGATATCAACTTTTGTATACAATATTTATTCAACGCGTCATTTCAAATAATACTTGTTTTACTATAAATGATAGATAATTAATGAAAGTTGGTCAGTATCTCAGTAGACAAAAATGTAGATATATACACGCGACTCCCGCCCCGCACCCAGCGGCCTTTTAGTCTTTTCTATGGGAGCGCGGCGGCACGTGATTGCTCATTTTTTTTTATAGTTGACTACAGCGTGTCGAAATGAATCTTATAGTTGAATGGGAGCCAATACATGAAAAGTACGCAATTATAGTTTGGTATACGAAACCTTAATTCAACTATTACAGTCGACGAATAGAAATAGTACTATTTGCGTTACCCTCTCTTAAACAAAGACATTCAAGTATGAATGAGATCGTCACGCTTGGTGGAGCCGGTAGGAATTCGTCATGTTATTGTGTTCGATCGAAATGATCATTTATGTGTAATACGAGTGTTTTTAAACGCAGCACCTACATAATTATAAGCATATACGAGCACAGTGTCTAATGTCCATAGAATTGAATTTACATCTAATAGGCGAGATGACTAGTTTTTTAAGAGGAAACGGGAGTAAGGGGAGGCCAGTTTCTCCATACGTAATCCTCATTATCCTTTCTGTATATAAACATTATAGAAAGCCTGGCTGTCTCGCATAACTAAACTGTGGCATGAACTGTCGCCTGCGGTATTTCCGGACCGATACGACCTTCATACCTTTAAGAAAAGAGCGTACTCCCATCTTAGATGCCGGCAACGCGCTTAAAAGCCCTCTAGTGTTGCGAGTGTCTATGGACGACGGTTATCGCTTACCATCAGGTGATCCGTCGGCTCGTTTGCCTCTTATATCATAAAACTAAACTCTCAAAAAGGTATAGTAAAATGGAAATTATATAATTCTTTGACCTCGGAGTGTCATACGCGAGATTGTCAATTTGCGGCAGGAATACGGGAGTAACGAGAACGGGGGAGGAGGCTTAGCGGGCTTACGGGGCGAGACGGGCTTAGGGCAAAGCTGGGTGTAGACCGACGTTTTTATAAGCTTTTTTTTCAGTTGTTTCAACTGTTAATTACTGCTCTGACCTTAGGTAAAGCTGGGTGCACACCGACGTTTTTGTAAGTTTTATTTTATTCTCATCCAAGTTACAACGGTAATTTTTATTTGTTATAATTCCCGGGGCTTTATTAACATGGCTAGCTCACGGATCGTCATCAGATAAGTGGGAACGGCCAAGGTTTACAAATATCTGCACAAAGCCTCTGTTATCAAGATAATAAAATGCATCATTAGATATTTTCGGGCACCTTGGTCGCTTCAGCGTATGCGATAGCGACGTACGTAAGATATATCGGTCCGGCATCTATACTGGTCCGTGGGCAATCTGCTATCACCGTAATATTTTTACATTGTCCCGTAAAGCTGCCGGGTACGCTCGAAAACAAAAGTAACTGCCATCTGACCTTCTTTGGGTAAAGCTAGCTGCACACCAACGTTTTTATTTATATATTTATTATTTATATGAGCCCAGAGTATCCCACTGCTGGGCAAAGGCCTCCCTCCTCTCTTTCCACGTATCCCGGTCTTCACCAGTTCCTGTCGAAGGGGTCAGGACATCTCGCTAACGCCGTCGAGGTTTGCCGCGACCTTGGTTTCGATCTTGTGGGGCCCAGTTGGTGATTGATTTAGCCCATAAGTCATCTGGCATACGGCAAACGTGCCCCGCCCAGTCCCGCTTCAGCTTGACGGCTTTTTCAGCGTCAGCTATTTGGGTTTTTGAGCGTAGGATAATGTTTCTTCGTGCCGAGAATACTACGCTCCATGGTGCGTTGGCAAACCTTGAGGGTGGATTTCTGAACTTTTGTCAAGGACCAAGTCTGTGCTCCGTATTAGATCAGGATACGACGTATTTATAAGCTTTAGTTTTTTTCTTCTGTTGTCTGGTATTAAATCATAGTTAATGATGGATAGAAATGCAAGTGTGTTACGTGGCATGCAAGAGTAGGTATATTAGTCAAATGTTAAACCACTTGGAAACTAGGCCGTTCGCACCCGAATGTTTCAAAACCTGTAGTATAGGTAATCGCTTCACATTAAAGCAGTTATCGTCAATAGGTAAATAGTTCATCACTTACATATTCTTATAATTTAACTCACGCGATTCATGAACAGACTGCATATTTGGCTCCTGTTTACTTTCCTCATATTCGAAATGAAATATGGAGTGTTTAACTTTCGTATATTTCACACTCGAAATATTGGCGCTTGAACGAAATGGGGTTACGTAACTACATAGTGCAATCAGTATCAAAAGTTGCGCACCAGGCTACGCGTTATATGTGCCATTTCTTTACAGATTAACGAAAAAAAAGTATCTACATTTATGGAAAATGTATGTAACGGTTTGTGTATGTTTTACATATATACATATATTAAATAGTATCTTTATATAATAAAAAGTTGACATTTATTTCAACCTGACGATTGACGATTGAATTGTAACCTTACGATCCTTTTGGGAGATAAAATATTATTTTAAGATTTTTATTTTTATGTTGATAGTTAGTAGTTTATGACGATCATGATGTGAATTATAATAATTTTGGCTCAGGCAAAAGTGTACTGTAATTTATATTGTGAAATTAATTATCTAGATGATACATATTTATTCTATTTCATATCATGATATACTATATGAAAAAGAAAAATTAGATTGTACTTAATAGATATTTTTAAAGCGAACTGTAGAGATTTATTTCTGTTTAGAAAATATTCCGGGGTTGCAGTTATTTATTTTTTTCATTTTAAAAGTCACATTTCTTAAACCAGGGCCATTTTACAAGCTTTTATTTAACTTGTATCTAACTATGTATGTACGGGTCAATACTTGCAAGTTAAATTTGACCCACTTCCCGGTTTCCGATGAAGATGAAAATTTGCATACATCATTTAAGTTGGGTGCCAATGCAATATTATGGTACCATCGAGCTGATCTGATGATAGAGATACGAGGTGGCCATAGGAACTCTATTCTATAATAAAACAACGCAACCTAATTGCATTTTGGGTTTTTAGAATTGTCTCGATGAGTATTAGTTACCTGTGGAAAGAAAAGTAAAGTCAGCGATAAAAGCTTGTAAAAATATTTTTTTGCCATAACTTTTTTAATTAATAATTTTGTGGCAGTCTATACCTAGCCTTACCGTACAAGTACAAATATGAGTATGACTCTTAGTAGTAAAGTATGGATGTACGCAGATAAATATCATGTTCAACATCGCCAAGAAAGTGTTCTGTCAGATAAATTGAGGCTCATATTTCAGCCATACTTACAGAGAAAATAAGAATTTACCTTTTGTTCATGAGAGTAAAGAATGTAATTTTGAGCTGAAGTAGTGTCGAAATAATTTAGGTGATGTTCTTTGTTCCGTGAAATATTCTAGAAACTAGTAAAATTATTGTGATGTTCCAGTTCATTGAAAATATGTTAACGGCACCAATCATGGGACATTTGAGATAAAATTTGGAGTATTTTTGATATTTCACCGACATCTGTAAATTTTCTACCGCTTTATGATTTAAAAGTTGAATATCCAATTCGTCTTTTATGTTTTCTATGTATTTAATGAAAGCTACTCCAATTGGTTTCAATATTATTAACCATTAAAACTATGGCTTTTTGCTCCAGTCATGGGATGTATGGCGCCATTAATTTTCAAACGAACAAATATCAATGTGAAATAAAACTTACGAGTAAGCAGCTCTTTAGCTCTTGTTTATGGTAAAATGTTGCCAGCGATTAAAAACTGATGGTAAATACTTGTTTTACAGGATTTGCCTATACCATCCCATTACTGGTGCCTGTTCCATTATAGGGGTGTTTACTATAAGCTTAAATTTGCCTTTAGTCGATAAATTCGTTTTCGTTCTATAAATTCGTCTTAATTTGAATTATGATTTAATATAACTCCACTATAAAATGCATTTGAATTCATTGGTGTATTTTACATTTAGAATAAATTACAGTTATTCATAATAAAACAAATGTAAGACGAAGTTGGACAGACGACCTCATTAAGGTCGCCGGAAGACGCTGGATGTGGGTCGCTTCCAACCGGTACATGTGGAGGTCCAAGGGGGAGGCCTATGTTCAGCAGTGGACGTCTTAAGGCTGAGATGATGATGATGAAGACGGATTTGGGGATGGGTTGCTATTTTTAGATATTTTTTGTACTTTTCAACTATTTTTACGCAGTTTTTTATTGTGAATTCAACAGATAAGTATCTATTTTATCTTATGGTACGTCTACTTGACATAAATTATGTAGGATGTATTGTAAGACGTGTCTGAATTATCACAAACATGTCCGTGCAAACTTAGTGTGGTTAGGCGGGATTTCCTATTCATTTAATTAACTCTTGTGAGGTCAAACCATGACCTAGCAATAATATCTTATTCCGTCATGTAAAAGTACCCCCGACACTACCAATTTAATCAAGCCGATGGACCCTTGCCCCACACGCCCTCTACGCGTGAACGTACCAACTAATCAGTAGCGATGACAACAGCAGGGAAGAGAGCAGAAAATATATTTTGTTATTTTGTATGACGACCGGTTTGGCCTAGTGGGTAGTGACCCTGCCTACGAAGCTGATGGTCCCGGGTTCAAATCCTGGTAAGGGCATTATTCGTGTGATGAGCATGGATATTTGTTCCTGAGTCATGGTTGTTTTCTATGTATTTAAGTATTTATATATTATATATATATCGTTGTCTAAGTACCCTCAACACAAGCCTTATTGAGCTTACTGTGGGACTTAGTCAATTTGTGTAATAATGTCCTATAATATTTATTTATTTTATTTATTTATTTTAATGACCGCGAGCCAGGAACAGATTCCATGACCACTCGCCTCCCGGGCGAAAATTCGTATGGTTAACGGCTATGTATGATGAATCCTCGTGGACGTCAGCTGCCACACCGTTGGTGGATAAAAAAAATAGTCATAGCCTCCCGATTGATACTTTGTCAGATGATAATTCAAATTCTATTGTTAATTTTAAATTTGTTGTAACAAAATGTTCGCCATTAGGTCTTTTTTATACTACGTCGGTGGCAAATAAGCATACGGCCCGCCAGATGGTAAGCAGTCTCAGTAACCTATGTATGCCTGCAACTCCAGAGGAGTTACATGCGCGTTGCCGATTCTAACACTGCACCCTCGTTGAGCTCTGGCAACCTTACTCACCGGCAGGCACACAACACTATGCGTAGACTCTAGAGTTATTAGAGTTTTCTGTAAGGTGGAGGTGTTTCTCCATTTGGGCTCTGCTAGATGACATTCACAATACCCATACCTCTCTTTTGGACGTAGTTTAAGGACATACCTGGGTCCAAAATTGGGTATTTGTGGATTTTGAAAGCATTAATAAAGGATTTAGGAAAGCGCGCCTGACACGATGAGTTTATACACCTATAAAAAACCTTTCATAGTTTTAAAAGTTCAAAAGCACTACCCATAAATGACCTAATGAACTTGGTGCGCTGAGATTGGTTGAGTGTTAACCAATCACGTACTACTAAGGGTGTAATGGACATAAATACACGATTTGTCATTGGTAGAAAGTGGGTTGGCATTGTGAACGCGTGCTGAGTAAGGGACATCGTTAAAAGAGTTGCAAGATTGGGGATATAAATCCTTAGGTCGGGAGCATTCGAACACTCGACTTGTCTATAAATACGTGAAGTGTTCGAATATAGCTCTTATTCCCTTTGCGATAAAGTTTAGATCGTTTAAGCGGTCGTATGTGTTGAGTGATAAGCGAACTGCGATAGTGCGGTAAATAATGGTAGCAGTTGTAAAACCTTGCCTTACAAGCCCGAAAATTAATTAAACATGATATCGTTATGAAAAATGGGAAAACAATTAGTAAGCATACACCTTATTCCCATAGTTGTAAGTGTGGGAAATAAAATAAAATAATTTTTTTTATGGAATTTTTTTAAATTTTAAATAAAACAGCTATTTGTGCTTTCAATCGCACGAACTTGAATGAGGACGGTATTGTTTTTTAATGTTTTATTAGCTATTATTTTTTAAAGGATATCATTTCTCAGACAATATATATTATTAGAGTGTTATCATTTGTAGTGTATTATTCAGCCCATCTATACATATCATAAAGCCTCTATAATGCGTTCATAAGCCCCCACACTTGTATTTTAATGCATTTCAACATGTAGCAGTCTCATAAACTACCTACTATTAATACTAGAGGGCCTACTGCGAACCACGTTCGACGTGTTGCCTCTCTGTTGCACTTGTAAATTCGTACGTAAGTGTGACAGGGAGGCAACTCGTCGAACGTGGTTCGCGGTAGGCCCGCGGTTCCGTGAAGAAATGTGCTCCTGACTACTAATAATAATTCTCCGCCGTCGCTCCCGCTCCTGTCTAAGCCCCACCTCACTTTCTTCGAGTCTAGACCAGATTGGAAACTAGGCAGACCGGCTCGCCGTATATAGACCGTTTTCTACGCGCCTACTATACCAATACAATAGATGTAGGAGCCGGTTAGCCCTTACACTGGGCTACCATTTATCTTAATCTGTTGGTGAAGTTGCATGGTGATTTTGTATTAGAAGTTGGGTTTTGTAACTAAAATTATAGTTTGGCAAGCCATTTTCGTCAGTAGAAAGAGTTTTAAGAGCCTGTCAACACCCAATGTCTTTGAAATTGATGTTACTTAAACAGTTTTTTAAGAAAGACTATTTGTTTTAGTCAAGTAAGAAAAATATATGTTCATATTAATTATATTTCAAAGACCGTGGTTGTACTCGATACATGATTGAACGAAATCGGCTCGATAGAAAATAATTGCAAAGATTGTTCTTAAAATCACAATTAAACGGTTTTATGTCTTTATTGTTTTGACTTATGGGTCTGCAATTAAAATCACAATTTCAAAACATTTATATCTAAACCGCTAACGAGTAAAATACACTAATAATCCACTTTTTTTTATTTAAATATTTTTCTTATTATTCCCTTGCCCAGGCCCAGTAACATGCGACAGTGCTATCTCATTTACTCCGATACAAATAGACAGTGTGCGCGCTTTAGGTATTGACAGCCTCTTAATAACAAAACCTGCCGTGAGACACAAACACAATTTAGACGACCGGTCTGGCCTAGTGAGTAGTGACCCTGCCTATGAAGCTGATGGTCCCGGGTTCAAATCCTGATAAGGGCATTTATTCGTGTGAAGAGCACGGATTTGTTCCTGAGTCATGGGTGTTCTCTATGTATTTAAGTATTTATAAATATTTATATATTATATCGTCTAAGTACCCACAACACAAGCCTTATTCAGCTTACTTTTGGACTTAGTCAATTTATGTAAATGTCCTATAATATTTGTTTATTTATTTCCGTCAGTAGAAAGGTTTAAAAAATACCTTCCGTAAGACACAGACATATTAAAAACCGGGCAAGTGCAAGTCGGACTCGCCCACCGAGTGTTCCGTACCTTTTAGTATTTGTTGTTATAGCGGCAACAGACATCATCTGTGAAAATTTCAACTGTCTAACTATCACGGTTCATGAGATACAGACGGACAGACAGACAGACGGACGGACAGCAGAGACTCACGTATTTTAAGTGTCGTCAGGAGCTTGCTTTCGCGGACCGGCGCAGACCGAAAGAAAAAAGTAGAAAGAGTCGGTAAATTCCTACTTTCATACGGGTTGGGATCCCGTAGCCTTTTTCTACTGACCAAGTGGGTTGATACATAAATAAATATTATAGGACATTATTACACAAATAGAATAAGTCCCACAGTAAGCTCAATAAGGCTTGTGTTGCGGGTACTTAGACAACGATACATATAATATAGGTATACCTACATATTTATAAATACTTAAATACACAGAAAACATCCATGACTCAGGAACAAATATCCATGCTCATCACACGAATAAATGTCCTTACCAGGATTTGAACCCGGGACCATAGGCTGGGTCACTACCCACTAGGCCAGGCAGGTCGTCAATACTCGTACATATCAGCTTCATGTAGCTACGACCCACTGATGTGCCCTCGAAATGTTTTTTTCATAAGTTATTTCATGTTTCTCGAATTCCGGAGTTTCCAGTTCCAAAATGAAAATTTACTGTTTCTATTTAAAAACTTTTCCAACTATTTGTCAATTTCTGTATCTTTCATTAATTTATGATTTGTCTTTGTTTCAGGTAAGACAATACTAATGCAGTTTCAATCACAACCACTTCTTTGGGTTCGTGGTTTCATATTGATATTACCGCTGCCATGCATGTACCTATATATTAAAATAAAGTGGCTGTGACATAATCTGACAGACAGACGGACATGACGCATCTATAAGGGTTCCATTTTTTGCCATTTGGCTACGGAACCCTAAAAACATGTCTACTTGTAAAAAACCGTCCAGGGTTGTTTCTCTGAATTCTTCTCAAGATAGAGAACGCAATACCGAAATCTTCTACACCAAACTAAGAGATAACACTTGTGTATTTTAGAGTTAAGTATTCTCGAATATATAGGTACAGGCTGTAATCGTTAAGTGTGGCCAGGCCATAATTCCGTAAATATAACAGATATCAGAAAACTTCCAACTGATATCGAAAGTGCGTTACCCAATGAGTAAAATTACATTAAAAACTTTTTTTGAATAGATGAAGTAATATTAAAAATACTAAGTTAAAACACTCCCATACATTTAGTATGACGACTTACAGCCTCAAAGAATGTCGGGTGTCGTAAGAGGTAAAACTGTTTGAGATTCGTTATTTGTACGAATACATTGTAATAAAATAATAAAACTACCGTTTATGAAATATTTACTCTAACATTTATTTTGAAATGAATAATTATTTTATTTACAACAGTTGCTCGATGTGACGTCCTTCTTGTGCGATACATACACGGGCCCTCCTAACTGTTTCTAAATTATGAAAAAATGATAATTAATTGATATGGAGTAAGTGGTTAACATAAGAAAATTCATGAATCATTTGATAACGGTGAAATGCCTCGGCCGTATAAACTAGTATTTGAATAAACGGCTTACCTACTAAATGTATGGAAGGGTTTGAAGTTTATATTTGAGATATTTCTGCTTTTTATTTAAAAAAAGTTATGAATGTAATTTTACTCATTGGGTAACGCACTTTCGATATCAGTTGGAAGTTTTCTGATATCTGTTATATTTACGGAATTATGGCCTTTTTTTTTTTTTTTTTTTTTTTTTGACGGAGTGGGAATGCATTTACGCACAGTGTGTGGGACTCGCCGCTCCTTTCCCCTCTCCTGGCAAGAGGGGGGGGAGAATTGGCCCTACCCACTAAACCCACTCCGGCGTTTCACCCACTTTGCCGTTTATGAGGGCGCACTGGGATCGATGACATTCCACCACTGCGCCCTCCGGCAGCCCCGGCTTATCGCCAAGGCACCCTCATAATGGAGGGGGGGATCAGAAACGCTTGATCCCCCTCCCCCGACAACGTCTATGGGGCCGTGCAGTGCGGGTTTAGTACCCGCTGGCCCTACTAGGGCTCGAGGCGAGCATGGGCTCTTCGCCCTCGACCCTGCCGCCTGCGACGGAGAGGAGGCGCATTCGCAGATGCTTCTCGCTCCCTCTCCGCCTTCTCCTTCTGCGACATGACTTTTTCGCAGAAGGAGGCCACCGCTTCCCATTTCCTCTCGCTACCCAGCATCGCCACAATTATGCTGTGTAGCGAGAGGTCCGCAACCCCCGTCACCGCCCTAAGGGCCACTCTTTCCACGGCCCAGCGATTGCACTCTTCCAGAGTGTGCTGGGCCGTGTCATCCGCTGCGCCACATTCGTTGCACTGGGGCCCCGGTTCCCTCTGTATCTTGTGCAGGTAGTGTCCGAAACAGCCGTGTCCGGACACTACCTGCGTCACCCTGAATGTCAGGGCCCCCTTCCTTCTCCCCAACCACTCATCCATTACTGGGAGGATAGCCCCTATGGTTCGGGTTCCATAATGGCTATCCTCCAAGGCATTCCTCCATCTTTCCTTAAGGCGCTCCGCGGCTGCTCGGGCCAACCTCTCCACCTCTCTCGCATCTGTGGGCTCCCCACGCCTCCTGGCCTCCGCCCTCTGCCAGTATCTTTCAGCCAGCACCCCCGCGTCTAGTTCCCACGCCGGAGTGCCGGCAAGGAGGCATGCCGCTGCGTGAGAGGTAGTGCGGTAGGCCCTCACCATCCTCTGGGCCATGAACCTCTGCGGCCGACGGAGCAGTGCCTTCGCGCGTCTCGTAAGCCGTCCGGCCCAGATTGGCGATCCGTAGAGCGCCATGCTCCGGACTACCCCCGCATATAGACGCCTACATGGGGCATTCGGCCCCCCCAGATTAGGCAAGAGGCGGCCCAGAGCCGAGGCAGCACCCACGAGACGAGGAGCCAGTCTCGCAAAGTGCTCCTCAAAATTCCACTGACTTTTGTTTCTGTGTTTCTGTCTTTCTGTTTCTATACATTTTCAGTAAAATGGTGCTATTTTACCGCACTAGTGCGGTAATCAGCACTTTACGTGCGTATGTCAAAAATTTAAAGGACCATGTGTTTATTCTGTAAAAGTTTTGAGCCCCCCTTATAGGAGCACTTTGCTGTCCGTCCGTCTGTCTGTCTGTCAAGACCCTTTATCTCGGGAACGACTGAATCGAGTTGAAGTTAAAACCATATACTCAGATCTACAGTCCCTTGAAGCTGTAAAAAAATAAAACTTTTAAGTTGCTTAGTCCGGCTTAATGACAAGCGATAAAATGCGACCGTGCTATCGCCGCAGGTGGTAAAAGCTCTCTTGATATACTTCAAAAACTGATGAGAAAGTTGCATTTTATCCACAGTCGCATAGTTAAAGTATAATATTGTATCTTTTTTAGGGTTCCGTAATCAACTAGGAACCCTTATAGTTTCGCCATGTCTGTCTGTCTATCTGTCTGTCCGAGGCATGCTCAGTGGTCGTTAGTGCTAGAAAGCTGAAATTTGGCATGGATATATACATCAATAAAGCCGATTGTTTGGGTTATTGCTTCAGCATTACAGTGTGGGGTATCGTTGGAAAGGTCTTTCAAAACTAATAGGGGTCTTCAACAAACATTTTTTTATAAAATGAATATGTTCGGAGATAATCGCTCCGAAAGAAAAAAATATGTGTCCCCCCCTCTAACTTTTGAACCATAGGTCCAAAAAATATGAAAAAAATCGTGGAAGTAGAGCTTAAGAAAGATATTATATGAAAACTATAGCGGACATGATCAGTTTAGCTGTTTTTGAGTTATCGCAAAAAGTTTTTCCTTCATAGTAAAAAGACTTACTTTAATTAGGTACTGATTATGCAAATTTGCCTTACTATACTTTAAGCTCCAGTTTAGCTTATTGTGACGGAAAAGTAACTGCGGAACCCTACACTGAGCGTGGCCCGACATGCTCTTGGCCGGTTTTTTTAATAAATTCGTATTTACACTATGACAGAATGTTTTGCACACGAAAAATGTCAACTATCGCTATTAATAACTAAAATATGCAATTTCCTCATGCATCTTGTGTAAGTTTTCCGATAAATTTGTGAAGTATTTAGCAATTTGAAGCGGCGAGTAGTGCCGGAACCGGATGTTGCCTGTTATCGCCGGAAGTTCAAAATCAATATGGCGGACTTTTTAAGGGTTGACAGAGAATGGTTGTTATTTTTTCATCACCCCTCTAGGTGTAATTTGTGAGAGAGTATTTTATTGTAACTTTAACAGCGTTTGGGCGTTCGTGTTTCTTAAAAATTGTAGCGTTTGTAGGTTGAAAATGTAGAAATATACATTTTTAGCAGTTTTATATTAATAAAGGTTGTTTAGGTTAGGGAAAAATAGACATCGTAGTTTGATTCACCTAAGCTTTGTGTACTTAAGTATCTTATCATATTGTATCTTTAAACGAGCAATTCTTGTATATATGTAGCGATTTCGATGAAATTATGCGCATTTTTGAGTTTCATTATAAATAAATAAATATTATCGGGACATTCTTACACAAATTGACTAAGTCCCACGGTAAACCAGGAAGGCTTGTGTTGTAGGTACTCAGACAACGGTATATATAATATATAAATATTTAAATACATAGAAAAGATCCATGACTCAGGAACAAATATTTATGCTCATCACACAAATAAATGCTCTCACCGGGATTCGAACCCAGGACCATCGACTTCATAGGCAGGGTCAGGGGGGTAGGCCAGACCGGTCGTCAAATTCCAAAAAAATATGTTTTTCGAGCAAAACTCTCCCAGATATTCTAAGTAGATACAAGTAATTCGATATACTCGTAACTATCCGACTTGTAGATAATACGTTTTTTTAGTTTGTAATTGTAATAATTATCTTAAGTAGGAAGTCTCTTTTAAATTTCCTTATAATATCTTAACTTTTCACATGTGTGTGATGGTCTATAATCATCGGTTCACACCTCGGTGCTATATAAGTAGATTAAAAACTATCATTCTCAAAAAAATGCAATACTTAGGATGAATAAAATTCAATCAGAGATTATAACATTCTGTGTGCCATTTTGTACAGGTAAGTACAAACTTTTCTCGCGGACTGTACTTTTCTTACCACTCTCATTGAGACATTTCTAAAAACCCAAACACAATTAGGTTGCGTTGTTTCCTATGACCACCTCCTGTCTCCATCATCAGCTCGATGATACCATAATATTGCATTGTCACCCGACTTACATATGTATGCAAATTTTCAGCTCAATCGGAAATCGGGAAGTGGGTAAAATTTAGCTTTCAAGATTTAACCCACATTAACTAACAAACCAACAAACTTACATACTAACAGGGCAAGTTAAAAGCTTGTAAAAATAGGAATTTAGGCAACAGGAATCATATTCAAATTCAATGCAACTGGCTGTAGCATGTGTGGTTTCACAGTAGCATGAATTTAGCCTTATTCTATCGTACCAATGAGTTTTTCAGAACTTATGTACCTACGAAATATCATTTGATATTTACCACTAGCTTTTCGGTGAAGGAAAACATCGTGAGGAAGCCTGCATACATCTGATAAGAAATTCAAAAGTTTATGCGAAGTCCTCAATCCGCATTGGACTATAGCCCGAGCCCTCTCGCGCATGAGAGGAGGCCTGTGCCCAGCAGTGCGACGTATACACCGTGTTTTTATTGAATTCCGTTAACTCTGGGGTATGGGTAAGTACGTTTAAGGAAACAAAATAGTATAGTTAATTAAAAAAAAAAACATTTATTTCGAACAAGGTTTCGAAATTTTACATATATTTTTTAATTTTTATAAAAAGTAATTAAAGGTTGCATATAGCGTTGTAACACGGGCATTACATTTAACAATTGAAAACTGTGAGATATCAATGTCATTTCGATCATCGATTGTCCGACTACGAGTACTAAACGTAGGTAAGTACTGTACTTACCTACGTTTAGTACTCGTAGTAAATGTATACACTCAAACTAAACACTAATCAATAGGTAAACAGGCCCTAAGGCAAGTGTATACGCTCGTAAGAGCCTTATAACATAAAAATAAATTATTGATTATCTCTGAAATGGAGTTAACTAGAATACCGGTGTCTTTGAGAAAGTTACTTAATTTTAGCTTAGGAATGCACGCTTGAACGGAACGGAAATAAAAAAAAACACGGTGTATAGGCTGAATTATTATTATTAGCTTGGCCCAAACACTATAGTGTGTTGCTAAGCGACCATCTTTGAAAGCTATCGTCAACAAAAGGCACTAGGACTTAAGCCGGAGGTTAAAACGATCCATAGTGCCATGGCACTTGGCACTAGATGGCACTTCCGTCTTACAGTGCCATTCCCGCGGGACAATAGACGCTTGTCCAGAGAGCGCTTGAGCCTTATCGATTCCTGTTCAGCTTTTTTTTTGTTTTCCGCGCTTTAAACGGAAACAGTCCGCCATTGTTGTGGTTACACGTATAGTTGCATGAAACTATAAAATGGCCGATTTTATTTTATTGCCGATTTTTTTCCTGTTAGTTTTGGATAAAATTTAACTGATTTGAAGAGCTCCGGATCCAGAGAAGAGGAGCCATCATTAACTTCCTCGCGTTGCCCCGGCATTTTTTGCCACGGCTCATGGGAGCCTGGGGTCCGCTTAACAACTAATCCTTAGAATTTGCGTAGGCACTAGTTTTTACGAAAGCGACTGCCATCTGACTTTCCAATCCAGAGGGGTAACTAGACCTTATTGGGCTTAGTCCGGTTTCCTCACGATGTTTGTCTTCATCGAAAAGCGACTGGTAAATATCAAATGATATTCCAGCCAGCCAGCCAGCCAGCCAGCCAGCCAGCTAGCCTAGCTAAGTACAAACGCTTTTTTGACTCAAAGAATAGAGTCCGACAAAATTAATACAAAATCAAAATTTATAAAAAAATGGAAATAATTTTTCGTTTAGTTACGAAAGTAAGGTTTGGTTGGGCTTAATTAAATAAATAATAAAATATTAAAAATGAATAATTTAATTGTGTCGTTTATCATACGAAAATATCTGTAAGTAATCGGGTTATAGATGTTTATCGTTTTATGTCTTGCTTGTCAAACTTTGTCAAACTTTGTCAGTAGAAAAAGGCACAACTGTCGTTTGAACCTATGATTTTCCGCCAGCACACACATACGAAGGGTTACAATTTTATTACAACGTTATGGGCAACATTAATCAGTACTGAAGAATGTGACGCCAGAAGTGCTCCACAGAGCTCCAGACGTGGGATGGTCATTTTCTGTTTTATCGGCGAAATTTTGGACTTGGACAATTACTAACAATTACAGGGATAAGTTCGCCTTTGTTGTATTTAATTTACTCTGTAACTGTGTTTTTCGTGTTTTTATTTCTATGTACAATAAAGTATATACATACATACATACTATGATGGCAGATGCAACGTGGCTTCGCGTTAATTTCTTTTAAAGTTAAAATATCAGTCCCTTTACCTTTCTGCCTTCTGCATCCTATTTTGTTGTAACTGGACAGTGACAGACTTAACTTGTGAGAAAGAAGACAAGAATATTATAGAAAATCCAGCGGGCCCGCTCCACGAGGGAACCAAAAGTAATTTTATCTCACTAACAAAGGGCTTTTAAACTTCTTCTTGCTTTTCGAGCCCATTTAACGTTATTTCTTTATTTTGTTCCTAGCATAAAACTTGGTATCCACATGTACTATGCTTAACTCTTTTTGGAAAAGACATACGTCAACATGCGTATGTAACTTTTAAAAAAGCCATCTGCCTCATAAAACCGTCTATAAAAAGTCCTTTCATTATATTACGCAACGTGCGATCCCGAAATACCCGCCGCCATCTTGGATCTATTGATCGAGTCATTAAGATCCTGTAGATCATTGATCTTGCGCACGTGTGTCCCATCTCGCTTGCGTGCGTCCGCTGCCGCCAGTGTGAGGGAGATAGATGTATGTTTGTTAGTGTCACGGCGCGTGATTGATGTATGACGTCAGTTCCGTTTTTTTGATCTTGTTTTTGTTTTCTGCGATATTATGTTGATACAGATGCGGTTTTAAATGATATAAGTACCTATATTATTTATTATTTGGATAAAGATTATCTTTTGGTACTGTCACGAACGTCAAACGAAATAGCAAATGAGCAATTTATTATAATAATGTGGATATTAAAAAAATACATGGAAATGATACAAAAGTACAGGACCTAAAAGTTTCAAAATTTAAGGTCTGTTTAACTTCCAAAAAGGAATAAAGTAAGGGTACCATTCGATTCTTTACATTTTATCCAAAAAAAGATTGTATGATAACTATATATATATAAACCGACTATATCGCAATTTTCTTGTTTTCCATACTTCAAGATGGCACTAGATTTCGGGGTTGGCCCCATCGTAAAAGTTGCTCAGCATTACCTATATATTCAACCCGTAAATTATTGCAGGTGACCAAATAAACAACCTGTATACATTCAAATAAGTATATAATTTTCCAAATCGGTTCCGAAATCGCGAAGTTTTGAGGCAAAATAATTACATTAAAAAAATTAAAATACGATCGCATTGATAATCTCCTCTTTTTTTGAAGACTGTTAAAAAGGAAAGTGCCTTATGAGGTTATGGGTGGCCAGAGGGCTGGCCAAAATTTCACTCAGCTAGTCAGCATTGTTGTCCAGAGGGGCAATGCAGCCAGCCTTCTAGAATTTTTTTTTAAAGTTTTAAATTTAAGTGTTTTCTTAGGTGTTTACCCTCTTGTTTCCTGAATAAATAACTTGCAATTTTAATAACAACTCTTCCCTAAGCCATAGATATACAATATTAAATATATAAACACGGGTCAGTCACGACACTCCTCGGTACGGAGTGAGACATTTCGAGCGTTACTTAAAATACGTGAGTGATCCGTTTTTTATCGGAACCCTTTGTTTGGCATAATTATTGAAAGTCATAATGTAATGATAGTCATATTATCATTAGTCATATCATAACTCTGTAACCGTTATCTTTTCAGGAATTTCCTTAGGTTATCCTATAGATAGGTTAGGTTAGGTTTGTTTTATGGCAATCCTGAAAAGTTACGCGTTTCTGAGAATAACCAAATTAAGGCTAACGGAAACAATACATTATAGCTTAAAGTTTTATGGGTAACAATAGAGACCCGTTTTTTATATATTTAATAAATAACTTGCAGCGAAGAAATCGGATTCATTGAATAAAAATATCCATATTTTTCTATATGTATTTCGATTTACATAAGCCTACTTAAGGAAAGATAATAAAAACCCATCGAAACGCGAGGAAACACGAATTCTTTGACCTATTTCAGAGATTTATCTCCTACAGCATCGTATAAAAAAATAAAGGCAATTTTCTCTCAAGTAACGACCAACGGAGAGACGTAACTAAATGATACTGTCACTTACGACCTTTTCCTTTGTCCTCCAATACGAATCAAGTTAAGTTATGATTCAAAATGTCTTAAGTGCCAATGCGTGTAGACTTATATTGGACGTAGTCGGAACAATTCATATCTTTTGTTGGAAATGCCGAAGCAAAACATAACAATGAGAGCTCTTTATTTGCTCGTCAGTTAAGAGCAACGGGAAATCTCGAAAAATATATCAATGTTTTTTACTAAGTAGGTTTTTCATTTTTGTCAGATTCCGATGTAGGCAGGCTAGGTTGTAGATGTCCGGGGGCGACGAAAATAAAACTTAGTTTTTGAGGGTCTTGCAGCAAGCTCGATTCTTCATACAATTACGCTCTTATTTTAAAACGACTAGCTAGATTGCTCTGAAAAGTTGTACTTATAATAGGATAAAGTAATTCTGCGTCCGTCGCTCGTCACAGGGAACTGATTTACTGCGATCATGCGTAGGGTTGACACTGAGCTGAAATTAAAATGAAATCGCGAAGAGTCTGGTTGACCTAACTGATGAACGAAGAGCTGGCGGCTTCCTCGCACAACGTATCAGTATTGCGATACAATGAGGAAACGCAGTCAGCATTGGTACAATGCCTCAAGGGCTTATATCTAGTCTTGTAATTAGTTTATGTAGCTTCAGTAACCATAGTTCAAAATACAGCGAAGTTAAGTTTTTCATACAAAACAAAGTTTTTTTTGCTCTATTCCGTTTCTTTTATAAACTGGAGCTATATGAACTAATTACAGGACTAGATACCAAAGTTTCGTCGTCGTTATATGTCAAAGTTTCATTACAATCCAACACGTAGTTTTAAAATGAGAACATAACTCCATTTATATGGGGAGGTGAAATTCGGCCGAGGTTTCTGGTTTTACCACTTCCAAATATTTTCCATTCTCCATGATTTTTTAGTATGTTATTGAAAAATGACCGTTATTTCGTTAGATTCCAAAAGCACATTCTTCCTCCTCCTCCTCTATATTATATTATTAGATTCCTCTTAACGCATGTACATAATGTTGCCAGAAATAGATCAATCGTATGATGTCGATGATTGTTGTATTAGGGTTAATGATAATGTGATTCCATAGCTGATAAACTTGAAATCGATTTTTTACCTACTTGTGTACAAGTACAAGGTTGCTAGTTGTTCATTTACAAATGTACTCAATTCGTGTATAGTTTATACATAAATTAAATTATTTGTTTTAGGCGAAAACAAAAAGTGTAGTCTAAAATCGAAGAAATCTGTCTGTAAGGTGAACGTAGGCTTCATAACGTTTTTGCAACACCTACTTTTTCGATTAATTTCGCTGTTTCCTCTACCTAATAGCTGTCTGAAAGAGAGCGCTCTTTAGCGTTGTCTGACTCTAATCGTACATTTCATCAATCGTTTTTTTCTTTTCTGTTGTAACTTTTTAGTTTTTACTGAGGTGTGCCATTAAAGGGTATTCTATCTATCTATCTATCAGACCAGAAGCTAACTTTGTAATGACAGAGTGTCACCATAAAAGTAAAATTAGAAACTATGAAAATATGACGTTTTAATGGCACCCCATACTTTGTCATCTCAAAGCTTATGTAGTTTGCTAAAACGGACTTTAGATAATCGTTTAATGAACTTTTTACGATCAGTTGATGTCATGATGTGACCTTTGAGGAGAATAAATGTGTAACACCGTATAAAAGGATACCCCAAAAAATTGACCCTAATGCTACAAATAGTTCCATTATATTGAATGGTCGTTGATAATAAACATTGGATGCGGACGCCGCTCCGTTGTGCGATCGGGATATCGCTATATACGAGCATAGGTCTGTCACGCTCATGCACCGGAGCGTCATGCGAATTCGCTGTGCTATAACTGCGTAAGGTCCTTCTACGAAGCGCCTCATCCCGCCCGACGCGGCGCCCGCGCCGCTAATTCTGTGTCCGTCGCTCGTCACAGCGAACTGATTTACTGCGATCAAACGTAGGGTTGACACTGAGCTGAAATTAAAGTAGTTCATGCTAACTCTCCATCAACATGGCAAATAAATATTGCCGTATTCATACACTCGCTACAAACCTCATGTACTTTATTACAGTGTAAACTTTGTATAGCGACACTCAAAGGACGGGACGTTTTTTTGACGCTATGAGGAGTTTTCGTTATATAGAGAGAAATTAATACTAAAGTAAACCATCTATATCCAACCAATGACGACGTTATATGGATTTTACACTGTATTAATTAATCTTTTGATAAAATATAAATTAACTACTGATTTTTTAGGGTTCCGTAGTCAACTAGGAACCCTTATAGTTTCGCCATGTCCGTCTGTCTGTCTGTCTGTCCGAGGCTTTGCTCCGTGGTCGTTAGTGCTAGAAAGCTGAAATTTGGCATGAATATATAAATCAATAAAGCCGACAAAGTCGTACAATAAAATCTAAAAATTTAATTTTTTTTAGGTTACCTCCCCTACATGTAAAGTGGGGGTGAAATTTTTTTTTCGCTTCAACCCTAGAGTGTGGGGCATCATTGGAAAGGTCTTTCAAAACTAATAGGGGTTTTCGAGAAACATTTTTTGATAAAGTGAATATATTCGAAGATAATCACTCCGAAAGAAAAAAAATTGTGTCCCCCCCCTCTAACTTTTGAACCATAGGTCCAAAAAATATGAAAAAAATCGTGGAAATAGAGGTAGACATGATCAGTTTAGCTGTTTTTGAGTTATCGCAAAAAGTTTTCCCTTCATAGTAAAAAGACTTACTTTAATTAGGTACTGATTATGCAAATTTGCCTATTTGTTTAACTCGGGTAAAAAGTACCATTTCATCCCTTGGTTAACAATTTACTATACTTTAAGCTCCAGTTTAGCTTATTGTGACGCAAGAGTAACTACGGAACCCTACACTGAGCGTGGCCCGACATGCTCTTGGCCGATTTTTTTAACTTTCATGAAGAAGGGGGTTTGTATGGAATGATAATAGTGAAAGTCAAATTCCTATAAAAATATGTAACTACAGATTTTGTAACTGAAAAGTAGATGCAGAGTTAGTTTATCCCATTCAGCTCATCTTTCTTTGTCTCACCAATGCATCCCAGGTTCGAATCCATGTGAGTGTGATGAGAGAACTTATATGTTTATCATGAGTAATGCTAACCTATTTGTTATATTTAGCTTCGGCTTGATCCCACAGCACATGCCTTATTGAGCTTATTGTAGGACTGCTAATAATAGAATAGGGGAATAATAGAGTCCAATCTTTCGCAACTCGTAAATTAGTGCAGGCACTGGTTTTTACGAAAGCGATTGCCTTCTGCCACTTATCATCCTAATCGTAGTTTGTCAGGACTTACTCAGATTAGTCTGAAGAACTACTGGTTAATATCAAATACTTATTATTTTGTAGGTAGGTAAGTACTTGCAAAACAACCATAAGATCACCGTTGGCAACGTTAGTCGTTCCAACCACATTTCGAAGAGGAGACCTTTATTCGTTATTTTTTGTTTTTTGTATTATTTTTTTATTTTGTTAATTCGTGACAACCCTAACCATCATCGCAAATAACATATGATTTACGCCCACAACATTAATTGCTGGCCACCACGGTTAACCTAAAACCAATCTTAATGACTCACACATACATCACAAAATCCATTGATTCCGCTCATTAGTTAGATTTGCTCGCACACATCGTTCGATGGTCAAAGATGTTGCCAATCTGAAAGTGACTTTAAGTAATAGACTATAGGGTATATATTGGATTGTAAGGTTGGTAAAGACCGTCGCAGAGCATGTTGGGTGTTTTCCAAAATTATTACGATATATGTTTTAAGATTGTAGGAGACATTAGCAGATCAACTGTGTACAGTTTAATACAGTTAATTATATTGAAGGAATATTACAATTGTAAATATTTTATTTAACTCTTCAAGTGGCATGTGTCGTTTTTGAGTTATTGGAATTTTGATTTTATTGCAATTTATCAAATTTGACATAATCAGCCGGTAGTCAACGGCCTGCCACTCCAAGGGTTAACACACGACTAGTCAATATGATGCGGTAGGTCGGTATAGAACTCATGCTCGATGTCGGATGTTGGGTATCTGATGTCTTTTCCTACATCCGATATCGGATCGGACTACGTGAAAACACTCTTAGGCTATACAATTAGGTCGTTTACAAGTTTTCATGTTATGATGACATTGATGACTGATTTTATCATCAATATAGTCATTTCACACCCATTACATACATATGTAATATAGGTAATTTAGAAGCCAATTTTGACCTTTAAAAATCTCATCTTATCCTGTTATTGCAATTCATTTATCTAACTCGCATTTATATATTGGGTGAGATGCACAGTTTCTTTAATAACAGAGTAACCTTTCATAGTGTTGTGGTCAACAATCGTGGGTTCAATCCTTGGCTGTGTTGTAAAAACCGGGCAACTGCGAGTCGGACCCGCGCACGAAGGTTTCCGTACCATTATTTATAAAAACGGCAAAAAAATATGTTTGTTGTATGAGAGCCCCCCTTGAATATTTATTTTATTCTATTTTTAGTATTTGTTGGTATAGCGGCAACAGAAATACATAATCTGTAGAAATTTCAACTGGCTAACTATCACGGTTCATGAGATACAGCCTGGTGACAGACGGACGGACAGCGAAGTCTCAGCAAAAGCAGAAAAATTGTCTTTTTAGATATGCAAAAAGCTGACTAAAATTTCGGTAAAGATCCGCATCATACACAGATAGAGAGTTTTAGGTACAATTTTAAAAGATTGAGAATCATCAGATTCCTGTATCAAAATTGCAGTACATTAATTAAATCGTTTGAAATATTTAAAGCAAATGTTAGACCTAGAATAGTTTACCGTTTCGTGGAAACATTAATATGTTGCGTCGCCACATATTTCTAGACCGGCCGTCATACATGCCATATTATGCTAGTGATATAGCTAATACAAACTTCTTCCTGTGAATTTGTCTGTATGGAGATTATCGGAATAAATGTTGGAAGTGTATTTGCTACCAAATCCAGTCTGCTATTTGCGTATTTTTTTTATGTAGGAGGCAAATGAACAGACATCGCCTGATGGTAGGTAATCAAGAAGGGTTGCGAGTGCGTTGCACGCCTTTAAGATGTGAGTACGCGTTTTTATTGAAGGTTTGAAGATCGTGTCGGCGGTCCGGAAATACCGCGGGCAGGTCCGTTCATTCCATAATTTGCTCTGCAAATTTTAAACCGGAAACCGGATTTTATGCTGAAAGTTAAGGTTCAGTTTTGTTCTAGTTTCGGCCGAAACAGATTCCCGGATGATTTTTATGCCGAACCTGTCCAAACAGAAGTTCAAAACCTCTGTCGGATACTACCAAAAGTATAGTTTCGGCGAGGCCCAATGATTCGGTACTTTTTTGACCGAAATCGAACCTTCGGCCAGTCGAATCTTCAAGCACTTCTAAAACTCTACAGATCTCTATTACCTCAATAAAATAACGGAAAATAATTACATACAGCTACGCTTTCTTGTAAAACCCAGTAACTTACAAACTCGTAATCATATGCAAAGAATCCCGCGGGTGCAGCGGCGTAACCGTAAATTCCTTAAAATTATAACTTAAATTAAGTTCGGGGTTCAAAGCTAGCTCGTAAATAAGCTTGGCGCGCCGCCAGGCGTTGCTTGCCCGTAAATAATAAATGCTAGGGTATTATGAACGGTTTAAGGCTGAATGGAGTTTCTAGCAGTGCACATATAAAGCATCTGTGCAGTTGCACACGATATGTCCATCAATATGCCAAGAAAACAAACAAATTGTACAGAGATTTCTGTGCAGCGCAACGCATTCATGTTAATACAAGCTGTCAGCCCCTTTTTAACCCGCGAAGGGATAAAATATTTCAAAATTCCGTCTGTAAAATACATAAAAGAAATCAAGATTGTCAAGAACCATCTGGGTTTAATTACAGACGTCTCAGTATAAAATAGCCGTAAAACTATTTAAATATTTTAAGACAATGTCACTCGTTGACGTATTCTGCCTGTCCTAACCTACGGTGTCCAAACATAGTCGCTCACCGATTTTCAGAAGTCCAAATTGAAGGTTTGTCACCCGAAACACTACATTGAACTCCAAAACACGACGTAGGGGCGAAGGCAGTTTTGAATGATTCACGGTTAGTTTCACTAAGGCTTAAACAATAAACAAACAATAACACAATAAACAATATAAAAGGCAATCACGGTTTATATCCCGGTCGATTTAAGTCTAGTAGGGGCGAAGACCGCCAGGCTGAAGTGGGACTGGGCGGGTCACGTCTGCCGCATGCATCCGGATAGGTGGGCTAGTATAGCCACCAAGTCGATGCCGCAAGTTAAGCGCGGACGTGGCAGGCCTAGACGGAAATGGTGGGACGACTTGACTTAGACACCTTCATCAGTAACTGGCCAGCAACACCAGAGGGGTTGCAAGTGCGTTGCCGGAGTTTTCTTTTTTTCTTACAGTAAAGCCTTGTGATTTTTAGACAAGTTTTTCTTTTGATATCACGTTAAGAAACCATGAGCTGAGAAAGCTAAGATGGCATGAGCGTACAGCTGGACACTAGGATTTTTATTGCATATTTCATACCACGATGATTGCACACATGTTTGCGGCACTTGATCTTATTCAGCCTTTGGCCTTTGGGCGCTTGCAACTTGGAGCACTTGGAGCTACACGCGCGTTTCCGACCCTACTTATAAGGTTTTCTCTTTTACTGGAAACCTTATCATCAGCAAAGATTATATATAACTACGATTAAGATAAATAAAGTCTAAGAAAACGCGTGCCTCGAAAATTGAAGCAAAAATTATGGTCGAATAGATGGCGATATACCTTTGGCCTATACTCGAGTAGATGGCGACGCCGTTTGTTATTTAACACATATCAGTGTCATCAATCAAATAGCCATATGTCATTCTAAGAGTTTTAGTCCTGTGTCGAAAGATGACATTAAATTTAGTTGACTACAGAATTTACTTTAACAATACGCCTCTATACTCAATTCTCTTTGTCATCAGGAACACATCACTCCATTTCATATTTACATAATACAGATTAGAAATTAGGAAGCTGTCGCAGCTTTTCTCATTTTATCTATTTATACGTGCTTACTCGTACTTATATTTAATTATTTTTCGATGGCGGCATATGCCGCCGCCGTGACTACGTGGCTGACGTGCGATCGAGTTATCCCCGATCACCATTCATCAAATGGACGCGTGGCGCCATCTGCCGTTATTAATGGCACTGATGGCTTTTTAGCTAATTACTGAAAATAAAAAAAATGTTACATTGAAGAATTGAAAAAAGGGTGAGGCTGCAAGGTGACCTAAAAGAGGTAGGATGAACCAACGTCAATTGAGATATCTCATACATAACTGTTATCAAGCTGGAAAAAAAGATGTTTAGAGTCAAATTAAGAAAAGCTGGATAGCCCAAATGGTACACGGGTTATTTTAAACGTCAAACGCCTATGAAATTATCAGGTTTACTTGACACATACCGTCTGGGTTACCAAAATTGCCGCCGACTTTTCTTGGTTTTACTTTAGGTACAAAAAAGGTACAAAAATTTGGCTTTTATATAATGTATCAATAACCACGGGATCATAGCGTAATAAAGTACACCCGCCATTCTGACTGTCAGAATGGCGGGTGACCTGTTTTTTGATGATAACTGTAAGTACCGTGAGGTACAATTTTTTTTAAACGAGGTACTAATTAGTACAAATTAGGTACAAAAATATGGTATGCTTTTCATTTGATTTTATTTAGGTACACCCGCCATTCTGACTTTCACAGGACAAGCTCTTTTGATCCTAATAAAATAAATAAATGTCCCACAATTTCCATTTATTTTTCGTTCCTTTTCTTCCGTTACCGTCATACAAAGTCCATGAAAATAGGTTTTAAGAGGGAAGGATAGCTTTGCGATCCTAACTAAATAACGGTATTTTTTCTAAGAAATTTCCATTTCGCAAGAAATCAGTTTCCACTTACTAAATACATAGTTATTTTTTACTCTGTGGTTGATATGTTGCTGTATTTTATTGCTGACATGTAAAATTGTATATTTTACCAATAAAAGAGTATGAGTATGTGTATGAGTATATGTTGGTATATTTTGGTTTGTGTCTGATATATTTATTATGTATGTTTATGTATGTCTATTTTATTTTCTTATACGTGTATGTTTATTCACCTAAATTATGTATATGAAAGTAAGCTTCAAAACGTTTTTTTTTGCAACACCTACTCTTTTTGATTAATTGTTTTTGTTTCCGCTACCCAAAGGTTGTCTGGAAGAGATCGCTCTTTAGCGATAAGACCACCTGTTGTTTGCCTCTATCACTAATCAATTGTTTTTCTTTAAGCTGTATCTTTTACTGAGGTGAGCCAATAATGAGTATTCTATCTATCTTAATCTTAACATATCACTTTGATTTTAATGTCGATCGCTACAGCATAATATATTCTAAGTCGCTAAGTGTTCCGCTTTCCAAAAAGAATTATTTGTTTTTGTGTCAATAACATACTAACAAATCATGGAACATGGAAAATATTCAGAAGTGGAATAGTACACTATTATTGTCGAGGACGGGAAGTAGCTACTTGAAGGCTGAGGATTCGTTTTAAACGGACGACCTGGGGAGTCGGTTTAATTGAATCCGAAGCTAGCAAGTGGCCTTCCCTCCGAGTCATATACAGTGCTTTTCTCAAAAATGGTGCAAGAAAACAATTAGTAGTCTAATATTAATTTTATTAAAAATAAACACTTAGAAATTATTTATTACAGAATTCGCCTTATCTTTTAATTCTGGAGGTGTCGAACATTCCATGTCTTCGTCACTCGAACTAGCACTCATTTTCTTGAAATTATAAAAATCAAAATAAGATATCTTCAAAGAATCAACGTTCTTATATATTTTCACAGAAAAAAGTAAAAACAATTGACAAGATTTGCTTTGCCGCCTTTTTATTTTTTTAATTCAATAATTGAAGTGTATTTTTCTGGCGAAAATACACCAACCTATTTGAGACACCTAAATAGTCGCGGTACCAACATTATAATAATAAGTATTGATAATGTGTTTGGCTGTTTAATAGACCTATGCCTTCATTTGATATGGCCATTTGACGGACTTATAAACTTATATTATAATTTCAACTTTTAAAAAGTTTGGGACTTGACAAATAATGGAATTTGTATGGAACATTCCAGTTCTGAAATCGAGACTGCAATGTTTTTAACGGTGTACGTATTGCTCACCCGGTATTGTATAGTCCTAGCCCTAAGTATACGTGTTGCATGGTAGATTTGAGGAAATTGTAATAGTCATTGTTTAACATTATTATTTAAGGCCGTTACTAACACTTATATGGGCTATGCCTGAATTAAATGATTATTTAATTTAATTTAACTTTTTAATTGACCATAAACTACACACTTCGCGACCTATTTTCTAAACGGCAAAGTCGACGATCACGTGCTATCCTATACCTCTTAAACGAATGGAAATAAAAATCTTAGGACATTCATTCTTCTATTACGATATATTATAAATGTTTCATTTTACAGAAAATAAGTATACATATACGTATTTTAAGTATACAAATGCCCTGGCATATGCACGCAACCCTATACAAATAGCCGCATTTGCTCTCAGACGCTAAAAGTCGTATCATTGTGTTTCCTACCTGCTGCATACTACGTTCCGTACGCCGAGTGTTGGTTCTGGACTTGTGGGGTCATTAGTCAAACACAGGTGCCTGTTAGCTTCAGGAAGGAGTGTGTTCGGGAAAATTATTCTATGTACAGTCGCCATCAGATATATCGGAGCGGCCGAGATGCTCTAAAATATCTGAACACGCACTCTGAAGCCTTGACAATAGAGGCGTGTTCGGTCGGATATTTGTCTAATTTACAAATTTTTCGAGATAAAGAGGTCAACATAATTTTTTCTAATTAAGGAGGTAAAAATTGTACTGAATACCCGTGAAGGGAATCATTCGTGACTTCTTTATAACAAGGGGGTTAATATTTCAAGTTGTACAGGTTTTTTGTTTTGAAGGGAAGGAAAAGTAGGTACATTGTGTATTAAGGGCGGTAAACAAGAATGTATAAACAAGTATTAAACTTAATTAACACGAGTTCGTAATGCATGTGCCGCCCGTGGCACACACAATGTTTTTCATCCCACTTGTGAGAAAAAAACTAAATTTTAAATGAAATAATTTTTAAATACGGTGACATTTCAAACATTCGTCCGGCATATTGTCATTTTTGACAGGTTAGGCATCAAAGGCACAGACCTATCCTGCATTCAGCCACGATTGAAAATTGTGTAAAAATATTTTAAACGGCTATTAAATTCATCAGATTAAATATTTATCATAAAAAATATATAATCGTCAGTAATTTAAAAGTAAAACTTATTTATACCTACTTAAAAAAGCGTTTTGCCTAATATGCGCATGAGCGTAATGGAATGAAAAAAAAAAACTGTTACGCCGGTGGGCATAATCTATATTATGCCCACCGGCGTAACAGTTCATTCCATCACAGTATGCTGGCATACAATAACATCGTTTACGAGCAAGTATGATGAAAATAGCGTTTACTTTCGCGTTAACAAGGATTTTGCCTTATCGGTTCGAGTTATCAAGGTTCCACTGTACCTATCTTGAAAATTGCCCTTACTCGTACAAATCTACGATTCCCCACAAATGTATTAACATAATGCTTTACCAAACAACTCCTTTTCTAAAACGTCCTCTGTTAATGTGGTTCTCTTGGCGCTTACGTCGTTTTCGTTTTGCTAAACTGTACCGATTGAGTTCCATACAATCCGGAACGGTCTTTGTCCGGAAGATGGATGGTTCTAGATGAATTTTAATCTTGTACTGTATGGTGCGTACTGTGGGGTTTGCAAGTAATGCAGGCAATGTAATGGGGAAATGTGACGACCGGTCTGATGGTCTAATGGGTAGTGACCCTGCCTATGAAGCCGATGGTCCTGGGTTCGAACCCCGGTAAGGGCATGTATTTGTGTGATGAGCACAGATATTTGTTTCTGAGTCATGGATATTTTCTATGTATTTGTATATTATATATATCGTTGTCTGAGTACCTCACAACACAAGCCTTTTTGAGCTTACCGTGGGACGTAGTCAATTTGTGTAAGAATGTCCTTATAATATTTATTTATTTATTTAATTAACAAACTCACTGTATTCGTGTGATGATATGAATATGTAAATTTAACTACATGTGATAGTTAGCCAACGAACAGACGAGCCGCCTAATGGGAAGCGGTCATCGTCGCCCATGGACATAAGCAACATCATAGGAGCCACTTAAGCGTTGCCGACCCTTGAAAACCCTAAATACCCGCTTCTTGAAGAATCCCATGTCGAAATTCAATGTACAGTTTCAAGGTTTCGATCCATGTACAGTCAAGGTATGAAATATCGGCACGGATAAAATGCCAAAAATATGTATACGCGATCTTATTTCCCGTACATTATGGTAGCGTATACATATTTTTGGCACTTTGTCCGTGTCAATATTTAATACCTTGATTGTACGTTAATGTAAGTCTGTCTCTCCGCGGTCTGACTGAGGTTTTTTAATAACTTTTATGTAGTAAACGAAAAACTCTAGAATCTCTAAGGTCTGTTTTTTTATTCCGTAGACTAAATGACGTTTCATATGTAAGACATGACATTTCTTAGTACGACATGAAATGTCATTTTAGTCTACGGAATAAAAAAACAGAATATAGATAAACATTTTTATCTCTTTATCACTTGCTTTTTATTATAATTTACCGACAATTGTAGAAAACGAACACGGAAACGTTTAATTTATCTCCACACTTTCCTAATAAGTCAAAATCGGCAAACAAAGCAGGCCATAACTCAACAAGGCAGTAAAGGGTTGTTTTCTGGCCTCGTGCGGCAAACGCGTTATAAATGACGTATTGTCTTCATTTTGCCGAGCTTAATTACCAGATGGGGCTTCACTGGACTACAAAAGTACAAAAAAGTACGAAGTCAAGCCAAAATCTGTACAGACTATACAGATATACCCTTGGACAATGTACATTGTACTTACTAAAATTGAAAATTGTAAATTTAAACACAGGAAAAATTCGGAAATGTCTCATATTTTTGAATGGAGATTGGAAATTTACATTTTCAAAATAGGACTTACGTTTACATTTCCAGAAACTTCTGAGAATATTTCCAACTTTTTTGAAAATTTCCGCAACTAGCACATCTACAGCATAGACTTTGCAGTGACATAATGTGGAGTCACCATAAACGTGAAATTCTTTTATGAATATGACTTTTTCTATGGTGTTGCCACACTCTATCACGTCAAAGCAGCGACGGACATTTTTGACTCCCAAAGACGGTTTACAATTGACTGACAGTTATCTGACAACGTGTCACTGACAATTATCCTATTTCTATAAAATATACCCCGCCCGCAGCTTAATATTACTAAAAGTTTTAATTGGCTTAAACAAACAGGCCAATTTGAACGTACGGTCAGCGTCAAATACTATGTAGCAACCAAAGTAGCCAAATAGTTCGGCACACCATATATTTAGTATGGTGTACCGAACTATTTGGCCACTTTGACTGCTACTAAGTATTTGACGCTGACTGTACACAGACTGACCTTATTGAAAGATAAGTAAGAAAAATATTATTGTTTTTTTTTTTCAACGTATTTTAGAGCCATATACAATTTTAAATATTAAAATTATAATTATGTAAACAAATTACAACTTGGCCACTAAATAACACATTTTCAATTAGAAATTCCTATAAATTAATTGAATAATGCCTTAAATGCCGCTTGAATGGGCATACCATACAAATTTATGCTCCCATTTATCAAAACTGGGGTGAATAGAGACAAAAGGCAGAGTCCTATTGTCGTTAAAGGTGGAATAGAGATATGAAAATCAAACAGATATTTGTTATAATATGTAGTTAGGTTATATGTTTAAATTAGTTATTTTATTTAAAGTTGTACTATTACGATATAATTTAATTATTTTTTCTCAAACTTGCAATGAAATGACTTACTTCAAATTAGGTCCGGAAATACTATTTATCCGGTGCGATGAGTGAAGATGATATGTAAAGGAATTTCATACAGCCCTGTAAGGCAACCTTCTTTTGTTTTTAAACGTCGAATTGTGACACAACGTCTTGGCATTCAACCATCAAATAGTAATAGATTCGTAATTTGTTTTTAGCTGTGTGAACCTACGAATCAAACAAGTTGATTGTTATTTTATTTATTTATTTTATTTCAAAATGTGTAATATTGTTGACTTTGTCTCCTGTGTTACTTGTTACTTTTAAAACTTTGTTATTGTTCATATGACGTGATTAATATAGATTCAATAATTATTAGCACGTGCAAATGCTTCGCTTTAAGACGAATGTTGCCTTGGCGACGTCTCCTGCGTCACTTTCCTTATTATTGTTTACGTTACGTTCGATATTATTTATTCGTACGGCTAGCTGCCAAACCGGCGTTTATCAAACGATGTCATCATCCCGCTGCGAGAGACGGACAGACGGGAATAGACTGCACAGATAACGTCGCTACACTCATCTGCAATCTTAATATATATATAAAATGCTAATGTGCGTACGTAAAGACAGGGTTTTCTCTACCACCACCAATTTCAATCAACTTCCTTTTGGGGTGGTAAATACCCCTCGATCTCCCGGTGGGAATAAGAGAGTTTGGTCGCGGTGGGTGGAAGTGGGTGGTTGTGGGTGGCAAAAATATGAAAAAATATACATCTGTCCTTTTCTAACTCATGAGAACTTCTGGAAAGTTCTAAAAATTTCTGGACTAATCTACAAAACTAGAATGTGTACAACTGTAACAATCGATCTAGAATGTTCGAGAAGGTTCTAAAAATTTCTAGAATGATCTAGAAAGATTCAAAATTGTGTGCAACTGCTAAAATCGATATAGAATGTTCCAGAAAATTCTAGAAATGTCTGAAATGATCTAGAAAGATTCAAAATTGTCTGCAACTGCTAAAATCGATGTGGAATGTTCCAGAAAATTCTAGAAATGTCTGGAATGATCTAGAAAGATTCAAAATTGTGTGCAACTGCTAAAATCGGTATGGAATGTTCCAGAAATATCTAAAAATTTCTGGACTAATCTAGAAAACTCTAAAATGTGTACAACTGTAACAATCGATCTAGAATGTTCGAGAAGGTTCTAAAAAATCCATATGGAATGCTCTAGATAGTTCTAGAAATGACTATAATAATCTAGAAGCTTCTAGAAAGTTCCGAAATGTGTGCAACTATTGAAATTAATCCGGACGATCCAGATCGAAATTAAGTACATCGGAATGTTCTAGAGTGTTCTGATACTAGAAATTTCGATTTCCAACGGTATATAAACCGAAAATAAGTGACTTTTTGTCAGTTGAACCGTGTTTACAGTCGCGAAAAGATCAATTGAAGTCAAGAGTAAACAGTGATTACATAAATTCAAGTGATTTGAACAAATGAGAAAGTAAAAACTATTTGACTATTCTAGAGTGTTCTGATACTAGAAATTTCGATTTCCAACGGTATATAAACCGAAAATCAGTGACTTTTTGTCAGTTGAACCGTGTTTACAGTCGCGAAAAGATCAATTGAAGTCAAGAGTAAACAGTGATTACATAAATTCAAGTGATTTGAACAAATGAGAAAGTAAAAACTATTTGACTATTCTAGAGTGTTCTGATACTAGAAATTTCTATTTCTAACGGTATATAAACCGAAAGTGAGTGACTTTTTGTTAGTTTTATCATTGTAACAACCAAGATATGCGTTTTGGTTAATTTTATTACACTTTTTATATTTACAAAGCCAAGACGAAAAAAAGTATTTGCAAAACCCAAAGTGGTTTCAAAAAGAAGGAAAATAGCACGTCACAATGAAACAGAAGAACAAAGAGAAAAACGTCTTTTGAACATTCGTAAAGGAGTAAAAAGAATTAGAGAAAATTTAACCGAAGAGGAAAGAGCACGTATTAATGAAGAAACACGATGTCGAGTAAGATCACTCCGAAATCGTCAATCGGCTGATCAACATGAACTGGAAAATACCAGAAAACAAGAAAGAATGACTACTTTACGCCAACGACGAGCTGCTTCATGTAAAATTGGAAGTTTAGAACTTCAGGCTTTCCATTATGATTGCAAAAAACAATACAATGAACATCCAAGTATTGTCATCGGAAAAATGGATACGATATGCGAGTATTGTCATGCACGGAAATTTAAAGGCGAATACTGCAGTTCTGTTAAATCGATAAAATATGTATGCAAATATATTAATAAAGGCAGTGATATGGCTGTTTTTACGTTAACCAATGAAAACCAGCATGATGAAATAGTACAGTATCAAATGGGTCGTTACATTAATACCAACGAAGCAATTTGGCGAATTTTAAGTTTTCCAATACACGATCGAGATCCACCGGTTCAACATTTATCCGTCCACCTATAAAATGGACAACGTGTGTTTTTCACAACAGAAACGGCATAAAAAGTTGCGACGGAACCACCGACTCGAACAACTTTAACAGCGTTTTTTGAATTATGCCAGAAAGACCAATTTGCTAAGACTTTACTCAGAAGTACCCAGCTATTATACATGGGATACAACAAGTAAACAATTTAATCCTCGAAAACGTGGAATGCAAGTAGAAGGACATGATGTGTTCAAGAGTAACACAATAGGACGAGTCTACACAGTGCATCCAAAAAACGCTGAATGTTTCTATCTACGCTTATTACTTCACACTATTCGTGGTCCAACGTGTTTTGAAGACCTAAAAACTGTCAATGGTTACATTTTTGAGACATCGTGAAGCATGTCAAAGATTAGGTCTACTTGAAAACGATAATCATTGGGATACACATATAATGTGTAATATGTAAATGTATTTATCATATATGTAATACGTATAATATCATATGTAAATAATTGTGTGAATAAAACATAAATTTTCCATTTACTAAGGTGTTTTTTAGGGTTCCGTAGCCAAATGGCATAAAACGGAACCCTTATAGTTTCGCCATGTCCGTCTGTCTGTCTGTCTGTCTGTCTGTCTGTCTGTCTGTCTGTCTGTCTGTCCGCGGCTTTGCTCCGTGGTCGTTAGTGCTAGAAAGCTGAACTTTGACATGGATATATAAATCAATAAAGCCGACAAAGTCGTACAATAAAATCTAAAAATTTAATTTTTTTTAAGGTACCTCCCCTACACGTAAAGTGGGGGTGAATTTTTTTTTTCGCTTCAACCCTAGAGTGTGGGGTATCGTTGGAAAGGTCTTTCAAAACTAATAGGGGTTATCAAGAAACATTTTTTGATAAAGTGAATATATTCGGAGATAATCGCTCCGAAAGAAAAAAAAAATGTGTCCCCCCCCCTCTAACTTTTGAACCATAGGTCCAAAAAATATGAAAAAATCGTGGAAGTAGAGCTTAAGAAAGACATTAAATGAAAACTATAGCGGACATGATCAGTTGAGCTTTTTTTGAGTTATCGCAAAAAGTTTTCCCTTCATAGTAAAAAGACTTACTTTAATTAGGTACTGATTATGCAAATTTGCCTATTTGTTTAACTCGGGTGAAAGGTACCGTTTTATCCGTTGGTTAACAATTTACTATATTTTAAGCTCCAGTTTAGCTTATTGTGACGGAAGAGTAACTACGGAACCCTACACTGAGCGTGGCCCGACATGCTCTTGGCCGGTTTTTATTTTAACTTATAATTATTTCAATTAGTTAATTAATTAAATATACTTTCTATACACCGCATATTTAATGGTCGACTACTTACTTACTTACTTACTTACTTTCAATATCTAAGATAGAAATCTATATTATCTACGTTAAAAAATGCATCCTCAAATATTTTTTATACCATTAAACATGCGATGTATTTTAACCCGAGCAACGCCGGGTTTCGCAGCTAGTTAAATATAAAAATAAATAAAATATTTGACGGAATACCAATAAAAACTAATCGGTGAAGGTTAGGGACGGAATATATGTCAGCGGTTGCGCATTTTACTATTAAAAATATATAAAAAAATAAAAAAATATATATAATGCTATTATATTGCTATAATAATGTAAATAAATTGAGACTAGTCATACCTATCGACTGAAGCAACTAGTAGTATAAGTTTTAATTTTATTGTATTTTAGTTCTTATTTTTCCTTATTCTATTATTATGGACTTTTGTCTGAATTAAAGTGATTTTATTTTATTTTTTACTGCACAAATATTTGTAAATTCTACCTTTTTTTGTTTTTGTGTTGGTAAATAAATATATTTTTATTTTATTATATGTTTCAAGATAGCAAGATTCCATTTGACTTTGAGATATGTAGTGTCGCTACAAGCAGCTTTTAATAAATAAATAAATATAGGTCAATATTACACAAATCGACCACAGTAAGCTCAATAAGAATAGAATAGAATAGAATAATTTTTATTCGTAAACACAAACAAGACACATTATATTACATAATATAACAAAAACAAAGAAAGTATAAAGTGCCACGAAATGGCCTCATCTCAGCATGTTGCTGGTGGCTTCCAGCGCTGATCTTCCGATGAGACCATCAAGTGAGAAAAATCACGAAAGGTTACAGACAAGAAGGAAAAAGACATAAAATAATATAGAGTGAACAAATTGAAAAATAGACAAAAGATAAAGACTAAATGAAGTAAAGATTATTTGTATATCAATAACTTAATACATTGAAAGCTTGGAGGATTTAACAACTGGAGACGCCATGCCTGTAATTTTCAGTCTGCCGATTTTTGTGGAGGAGGGGCACGTCAAATGTATGGCTATTTGTACGTAACTTACAAATAGCCATGTAAGATAAACGTCAATCCATACAATACATATGACCATTGGCCGAGGTTTCCGACAGAGGGGTAAGCAAGCTCTTAAAGGCGACTCCAGTTGTTAAATCCTCCAAGATTGAAAACATTCATAACTCAGCAACAAATATCTGTGATAAGAACAAAAATAAATGCCCGTACCAGGATTCGAACCCGGGACCTCCTGCTTAACTACTGAGTCTACCGATTAAAATAGCAGGCCGTTAGGAAGGTACACGCATACACCCCCGCAGTTGCGAGCGTCCATGGATATCTGGCTGAGAATATCTGCCGTTGCGCCTAATTGCTACGACTCTTATCATACATTTTGTATGGGTCGCGGCAATTAGATCGCAGACATATTTTCTGAGAATGACCGCCATAATTACGGTTAACATTTACCATCAGACAATCTCAATCTCAACTATAATTTTCCCCCCACTCACACTCACTCCTCTAGCGCAGCGACCCTAAGTGTGTCTTGGCCTCCAACAAGACTGCTCGTCCCTGATCCCGGTCCTGTGCAGTTTCTCGCCAGTCTCCAACCTGGAGCTCGCGCAGATCTGTACATAATTTTCCAGTACAAAATATTTGTTGTTGTGGTACTTATGTACCCTAAGGATGCAGAGGGCCTTCAAAAGCTCGCGCAACTCCTATCTTCGGTGTTCTGGCTTCGCTCCAGTTCAGTTCGACCGCTCATAGTTCAATCTCGACGGACCGTCGCCAAGAGTATACGGGACGCCCTGAGCTTCCGTCCAGCGGTTTCCAATCGAGAGCGTTGGTTGCGTTACACGTTTCCCCTCTTGGAATAGTTATAGTCAGTCGAAATTATTATAACCGAAAATGAGGACATAAATAAATATATTGATGTTATCTACAGAAATCTTTCCAAAATTAATAGACTAGTGTAGTGTAGTAGAATAATAGAATTGGTATTTATTTCTAAAATTGTAAATAATGTACATATAGTAGTTAATTGTTTTATAAGTCTTACAAATTTAATGTTATAAAATGTAATGTCCCATAGTTCTTATGTCGTTCCCAATATCATGCTTGGACAACGCTATGTACTCCATAATTGTCGTATTATATCAGGTGAAGTACTTAAAGATTATTGTGATGTAACATATGTAATATATACGATGTGGTTGTACTTAATAAATAAAATAAAATAAAATAAAATAGACGATAGACAATTATAATTAATAAAATAACTACAAAGATTATATAAACGCATTAATCTCACGGACTATACGACAGGTGGGTGATATACGGCTGTCGCCGGGACTAATTATGCCAGCGCCAATTAGCTAATGTATGTAGGTCTGTCTGTGCGACTGAACGGCTAAACTATTTGCCACTCTAAATCATGGCGAAGTCTGCTTTCAGATATATCGGAGTCGTCAAATGTGGTCATAAATACCTGTACATGATTCTCTCGTCAGGGTGTTAGGGTACACGTAACTTCTGCATTGTCAGGATCCGAAAAAACTACATTTACACGCAGTGGGGCCCGTTAAAACAATTGGGTACATATACAATACATGATGAATATTATAACAAAATTTAGCTAAATGGATTAAAAATGAGCCATCCATTATAAAAAAGTGGAATTGAAAAAGATATATTGTGATTAAAAAAAAATTAAAGGCTTTGGTCAACTATACACATAAACGCAAGGTCAGGGTCAAAATAGCAATTTTCTTGATCTTCCATACATTTAGGACAGAATAATATAATGTGACGTCACATTACAATATCATTTTGTCAGAGGCGTTTCAATCGTCGAGTGCGAGCGTCAGACTTTAACTCTAATTTCTGACCTTTGTGTTGCTTAAATGCCATGGGTCCTATATGGACAGTTGATCCTCAGGAAAATCAAGATCGATTGACATTATTTACAAAAAAAACTGTCGAGTAGCCAATAGGGTTGTTTCCATCTACAAATCTTAGGGCAGAATTGTATCCCAATAAATTCTTTTGGATTATAAGAACATGTTAAACTACTTTTAGGGGACCTGTAATGACCATATTTTTGTAAATATTGAAATTAAAATATCTTTTGGCACACGTCACGTGACCAAACTCGAAACGTCATTGAAGATTCTGATGACGTCATAACTCTCGGATTGACACTGTTGACAGTTAGGCGATAAACAACAAATGATAAATGTCAGTTGACAGTTCGTATCTTCTACGTGTGTATGTAGTTATGTGTCAAACCGTAAACTGTGACGTCACACAATTTTCAAAGAGCGTTTTGGGCGCGAAACCATCTGTCAAAATATATTTTGTTAATTTAACATATTTAAAGCCGTTTTTAGTATGAAAGTTGAATTTTAGGGCAACTTTTAGTTAATTAAGAACGTAATACAAGCGTTTCAAAAAATTGGAAACAACCCTATTGCGAAACCCAAGTTAATTTGGCTTTTCAGTTTTCATGACCCGTAAAGTAAAGTTGGCAAGTGTCGGAACAATCAAAGTATTACAGAAGACGTGCCGCGACCTATACTCTGTATCCTTGGGTATTTGAATAAAAGTAAACAAAATCTACCGTCAAATGACTCCTTAAGCCAGTTGAGGGTAGATGAAAACATTACACGATCAAATAATGTAGGTTAAAGTCAGGTCGTTCAGTGACAGATCCAGGCGGTTTTGTATTTGGTTGGTTAACCAATAAGCGTTACAACTACCCGAAAATGTAGAAATTGTTTGTTTACTTTTATTTAAATACCTAAAGATACAGAGTATATATCTATGACATCAACCTTACAAAAGAATAACTGATTGATAAATCAAACTGATTTCCTGCCACAAATAATTTATTACAACATACTTCAATGTGCTAAAAATACATTTGTCCGTCCATCTGTCCGACGTCCGTATCTCGATAACGTTAATTGCAGAATTTGGAACGGATGTGCGGATTTAACTGCCAGGAATCTGCCAAATGCTGAAACGTCTGGGGAATCCGATTATGTTTTAGTCTAGATTAGACATGGCCACAACCGAATACAGAAACTCCTCCTTCTATGAAATAGAAGTCGGTTAAAAATGGAACTAGAGTTGACCAGGTTAAGTAATAATTATGTCTCTTGCGTTACGGGTCATAAAAGACCCAAAATATTTCAATGTTTGTTTGGGCAGATGGGAACAAACGGTATTTCTTATGAGTCTTTTGACTTAACTAGAGTTATATCAAGCTAAGTTGGCAGTGATTTAAATAGTACAAACTGTGCAAGTGTTATTTGAACGTCATAATTTCATAGAAGTTTGACGTTTAAAATAACACTTGCACACTGTGTGCTATCAAAATCGCAGCCAACTTCGCTTGGTTTAACCAAGTCCCGACCCTTTGGACCCGTAACCCAGGAGACATAATTATTATACTTAATTCCAGATAACATTAGACTCTAAAAACACAGAACCAGACATTCGAAACCTTTTCTGTGAAGTTTTACAGCAAACAACCACGACTTAGATACAACGTGACCGAATACAAAAGCAAATTGTAGACAATGTCACATTTAATGACACCTGACATCGAACGTTGTTGACCTCTGCCTCTTTAGTCTAGATATTTTACAGAGAAACATTCTTTATTGTAGGTAAAATGTTAAATCGCTATAATGATTGGTGGATAAGTTGGGTGGAAATTGTTGTCTAGCAGTATAAAAAATACACGGTGAAATTTAATCGGTGATCAGGAATGTAAGTATAATTCGACTAGAAAGGGCCTTGTGTCTCTCGGGTTACCCATGAGAAATGTGTGGCGTGGGTTTAATAATTGGACATAGACATGAAATTAGTCATCTTTCTTTATTCGATTACGTGAGAGACAGTAACGCCAAAGAGAATTAAGAAGACCAAGAGTGCTCACAGTATACAACGGTTTTGTTACCATAAAATACTATTATTTTCTTGTCTACATCTAGCGTCAAAGTATAGCGGAACTCTCAGTACTGCTACTCGACAATAGATGTCGCGGCAAACAAAAAGTCTAATGCTCAACGATTTTCAGCTAATATCCAGAGTAAAGAGTAAGTGTAGGAGTTGAAAATAGAGCTACGGTTACTCTGATTATAATATTAGCGGAAAATCGTTGAGAATCAGACTTTTTTGTTTACGGCAACATCTATTATCGAGTAGCAGTACTGAGAGTTCTGTTACTTGAAGCTAGATGTAGACTACGAAAAGAATAGTAGGTATTTTAGGAATAGTAGGTAGTTGTTATTTGTACTGTTTCTGTATTGAGGTGTGCAATAAAGAGTATTTGTATTGTATTGTATTGTATTTTTGGTTACAAAATCGTTGTAAGGAGCGAACACTCTAGGTCTTTTTAATTCTCTTTGGTACCGTTAATAGGGATCACTGAATCGCGGGAAAACATTGAACATCAATTTTTGAAAAATAGGGATTTGATAATTGTATAATATACCTAGTTGGAAATAGTGACAGAAATATATGTGTAATCGTTCAAAAACTATTTCCTTCGTTGAAGATCAATGTTGGCCTGCGATTCAAAGTTTATCAGAAGTTTTCATGCTTATGATACATATTAGCAGGATTGTAAAGCCTGATTTACGTGGATGAATAGCACATACTGGTGCAACATTCACCGGTAAAACTCGGCCCAATGACTGGAAAGATACCGTGCGCGTTGGGGCATATACGACCGCGATAATACTGTATAGCCACATTAATGTATTGAAAAACTTGTTCATTCATTTCGGGTTAAACTGGCAAAGTAAGTGTATATTCTTTATTGTGCACCATATCATACAGTTAACGTTTTGAACGCCAAGAACATCTAAAGTCGTCGTTACTAGTGCCGACAGCGCCAAGGACAACTATAGTTGTTATGGCGGACGCTGTCAAAATAACCTTCACACTATGGAAGGTAGAGGCAAGGAACAGAATCTCCATATACTAAAAAGTGTCCGACAAAAAACCATAAATAGGTGGCACTACAATACCTAGAATACTTAAAAAAAAATCTAATCATAGACAGCGCACTTCACTCCGTCAATAATACATAGGTTCTTAGCTACTCTAAGGCTACTCTGGAGAGATTTGGAACTATTATTTATAGCTGACAGCTGGACACTTTTGCAACAGTGCTGCCTAAGGAGATTCTGTTCCTTGCCTCTACCTTCCATACTTCACACGTTCGAGTAAGGTTTCTATAGCTCGCTTGCGCCCGGGAGCTTGGCATTTGAGTGATGTTAGTGTTTATGATATATAGATCGTGTCATTCAGGCAGATGAGTGCCTTGACTCGTAATCTCATGTTATTAAAGGTCAAATTTGACAAATCTGCGCGTCATCGTGCATGAAACGAGCTAGAAAGTGTTCAAAAGGTTAAAAATACACAGAAAGTGAAATAAAGTTAAAAGCTAGGCAAGCAGTCTTATCGCTAAAAAGCGATCTCTTCCAGATAACCATTGAACGGAAAGTATTTTCAGATACAACTTTTGATTCTTGTGTTTCTTTCTTTAATTTCCACTATTTAGTCTTACAGGCCAATCCAAACGTGCAGCTGACATCAAACCGATATTTGAATCATATTGGAATCATATCAGTTAGCTGTCATTGGCGCGTTCATTTCGGTCTCACTTATCGGTACATGTATTAGTGCAAGCGAGACGCACGCTCTAATGATACCTAACTGATATGATTCCAATGTTATTCAAATATTATCAGTTTGATGTAAGGTGCACGCACACAGGGTGCAGATGCGATCGAAGAGACCTTTGTCTCTGTCGTAAATCTCCCCCTTACTTTGGGGGCATTTTATGTTTTTTGTACGATTTTGATAAAATTGGTAGGATTGAAAAGCTCCTTATTCTGATCGAAATAAACACGAAATCTAAATTTGGGACAAACATATGAAAATTCCCATTGAGTTACGGAAAATTCCATATGTTTTCCGTAACTCAGTGGAAGATTTGGCTGGTCTCAAGTAAAAATTTTCTATGGGAGAGTCAATTTTATTTTTGCGATTTCTGGGTTGGCTCCATAATAAAACTTGCTCAGTATGACTTATATATTAACGGGTTTAAGTAAATGGTTTTAGTTAATTTACATACTGTATAAATAAAAATGTCCCGGCGTAGCAACCGCAGCAACTTTACTGTTGTAAGGTTACAAAGTCCTGAAGTCGTTATGTTAATGCAATCTTAAGGGACAAAACACAGCTTTTATGTAAGAAGAGACCTAAACTCAGAGCATAAACCTTCTAATTGTTATGTATTTAGAATTCCTGTTATACCATCAGTAATCATTTATTATTTTGTTACAGGTAATTTTAACAATTGTCCCCTGGACAACCCAGCACTGATCGACCTTGGCTTATTGTAACATGTAACATCAACGAAACAGGGCGGCTACCGGGAAAATCGAAATTCGTCAATTGCGGGCACTTTTCTCTGTCACTCTGATTACGTCTTACTAAGAGTAAAAGTGAAAGATCCCCGCAATTTGCGAATTTCGGTTTTCGCGGTAGGCCCCCAGGCTCCAGCGGGTAAAGTAAGTTAAGTACAGTTTGAGATACACATGTAAAACTATTGTGACAGCTATATCAAGACTTCGTCCGTAGCGTCGGTTAAAAGTTTTGAACTATTTATCACCCCTTTGGGGGGGTTAAATAAAAAACCTTATTTGAAAATTATGTATTTAATATTTCAAGGTTTAACCATCAATTATTTAGTCAAGGCGTAATCTGTCAGTATATAATAAGTAACATAATTGCTTTAAGTACCTACATATAAGTGACGACCGGTTTGGCCTAGTGGGTAGTGACCCTGCCTATGAAGCTGATGGTCCCGGGTTCAAATCCTGGTAAGAGCATATATTTGTGTGATGAACACGGATATTTGTTTCTGAGTCATGGGTGTTTTCTATGTATTTAAGTATTTATAATTATATATCTGTGGCCCTAGTGAAAAAGGGTACAAGTCTCTGGCAGTTTAGGTGTATAAGGGCATAATTGTTACGTGGAACTTACACCCCTTTACACCTGCGCTGCCAGAGACTTGTACCCTTTTTCAATAGGGCCACAGATATTATATATATCGTTGTCTAGGTACATACAACACAAGCCTTATTGAGCTTACTGTGGGACTTAGTCAATTTGTGTAATAATGTCCTAAAATATTTATTTATTTATTTATATTTAGAGGGCTCTTTTAGTGTTAGCATTTACCATAATCGATATATGTGCGATAGACGAATCGATTGATCAGGAGCAGCATTCGACCTTTTTTTTATAATCTTATTTTGACGTCACTCATAGGGCGTCCCGATCATTCGATTCATTTGTGAGTTTTGATGAGTTCCCGATATCTATAATTGCAATTGTGCCGTAATCTAGACAACTATATACGTGTTAGATACCCCGTTTTCAATACCTAGTATATATTTACAGTGTAAATGGACATCAAAACCAAAATGAAATAAATTGAGACCAGTTTGTACCATTAATAACAGGGAACTAAACTGAAGCACTCAATGCATTTAATATGAGTGCAACTCGAGCCTGCTCAGTGTCAGACGGCCTCGCGTATATATAGCGCGGGTTCGGATCCCCGGCGTGTTACCATTGCTTGCGTGAACATTGCTTCAGGGGAAAACCAGTGAAACGCTGTACAAGCAGTAGTCATAGGCTTAAGTTTTGCATTTATATTACCATAGAGAAATAAGTAAGTGTGCTCATTCCTTACACCAGTTTTCTTACCAAAACGCTTGTTATTTTCGTAGTCAGCATCTAGCGTCAAGGAGCGGATTTATTAGTACTGCTACTTGACAATAGATGTCGCGACGAACGAAAAGTCTAATACTGAACAATTTTCAGTTATTATTATATCTGGATTTACCGGAATTTTATTTTCAACACCTGCTTGTAATATTAGTTGTAAATTATTGAGCAATACACTTTTCGTCAGTCGCGACACTCCTGACTCGCTACTTGACGCTAGATGTCGACTGCGAAAATGATAAGTGTTTGCTAAGAAAACTGATGTATGGAGTGAGCACGCTATGCTTACTTATTTTTCTATGGTATTAGTAAACTAAAGATGGCTGACTGTTATTAAATCAATACTTTTTAATACACATTCTGGGGGATAAAGCTGTTGCATTGTTGGTGGCCGGCGACTGGTGGGGCCGCCTTGGTATCCCGGTGAAATATGGCCCTTAGCCTCGCCATTGTTATGTAAGCAATTATAATAGCACTCTCTGACTGACAGATTGGCACGCCATCTGTCGGTCGAGTGACGGTAACCCGACGCACTTAGGTTTTTAATTAATGCTGCAAATAGACCGTTAAACACATATTATAATTAAACGCTTTCAGATCTAGGTCACACGGATAAAAACAGTCTGCTTAAAATCAATATTCTTTAGGTTTAGCCAGCAGTTTTTTGAAAGAACAGAGCACTTTTTGAACAATAATACGCTTGCCGTAAAACGCGGCTTTTCCTGGCTATTTTAAGACAAATTTGCACTTTGTTCATCGAAGTAAAGCATTTTAGCTCCGGCTTGCCTTTACCCCAACCCATCTTCTCTGTTCCTGTGGATCACTAATGTCTAAAAGAAGTACCTACTTAGGGCGGCATGTATTGCAACCCTATGAGGTACAGGACATTATGGCCCAAAGAATCTGGAACTTCCTGGATTCCACGGGCATTAGTAATGAACTTTAAAGGGCCGTCACAATAGATCACTGCCTGGTCGACGTGGCACTCGAAGGCCCGCAACACCCCAATAATAATAAAAAATACCCGAACCCAGAACCAGAACGAAGAACCCGGAGCAGTAATTTTTCCACTTTTAATGGACCTTGGGCAACAGAGTTGAGAATTAGATCATTAGATAGGTATTTCTATGTATTTCATCTCGTTCTATGGGCACCAAGCGGAATTCCATTGCAGAACTGAGATATTTGTATTTTACCAAGGCAATACAGTACAACGCTGGGAGCGCTGCGAATGGTTTGCCGCGCTCGGACTGGTGTGCGAACATCTACCCTGCAGCAATTAATTTACTTACTTGGACCCTATTGTCTACGTAATAAGGGTGGTGATATTTTTCCTAAAATACAAATAAAATAAAATAAATAAAATATTTTTTTATTGGCATTAAGGTAAGTACATTTTAGTGTTGAAGTCCCTGACTTCTGAGCTAGGTAAAAACCTGTGTTACAGAAGTCAGTGTCCTCTCCCAAACAAAATAGTAACTATTAAGACATTAACCATTTTCATTTTAGACTTAAAGTAGATAATTAAGGCTTGTTTTAATATTATAAAACAAATGCCATTCTAATAAGAATACAATGCAATTTATTTTACATATATATTTTTTTGTGTAGATGTGTGTGTGTGTGTGTGTGTACAAATATCTCAGTTCTGCAATGGAATTCCACTTGGTGCCCATAGAACGAAATGAAGTACATAGAAATACCTATCTAATGACCTAACTCTCATTTTTGTTGGTTTTCAGTCCAGGCTCCATACAAAGTTGCCCATGGTCCTTTGTGGTTTACAACATTACAACTGATACTATTTTTACCTGTGTAATTTCATTCACTCGCCTTTAAATCGCAAGGCCTAACAGGAGACAAGAATTCCAATTTTCCCCTCAACTTAAGTCCTATTCTCCTCGTGGAATAAATTTCCGTAACAATCCGTACGAGGGGGCGCTTATTGCGAGCCCGATTTATGGGGTCACGGGTTCGAATCCTGGGTGAGTATATCTCCTAAAGCTGTTAGGTGTCACATATAAGTAGAATATGTCTAAGTACGTAAAAATGTGTAGGTTTACACATACGTCTAATAGGGTATTTTTAGTTTCAGTAATAGGGTATTTGACGAGACAGGTCAGCTTTGTCGGTAGCGACACGGCCTATGAAGCCTATAAATAATAGATTATGTACTTTTATTGACCGAGCGTTAGCAAAGGTCTCCATTTCAGATTGGACAAAAAAGCTTTCGTATGTCCGGATGTTTTCCTTTACTGGTCGCAATTCTCAACCGATTTTCGTCAAATTTTGTGAGCAAATTGTTTTTTTTTTCAAAATGGCGGAGTCATACATTTACTCAGTTTTAAGCTATGCTCACGAAGTCTACAGAGCCACTAGCATTTTTTTATTACCACGTCGGTGGCAAACAAGCTACGGCCCGCCTGATGGTAAGCAATCCCCGTAGCATATAGCAACACCAGAGATATTGCATGTTAAATATGTTTGTGTTGAATACGTTAAAGCGATTTGCTCTTTGATAGATCTAAAATTAAAACTAATATTTAATTGGCTCCGTGATTTCTTGGTTACTAGAGACATTTTTGGTAACACCAAAGACGTGGAAAGTGTCGGTCTAAAGTTAATTCGCCCCTAATTCTGTTTATAATATATTGTTTTTTTTTTGCGTCAATCGTTTGACGTATAATGTATTATTAATTTTAACCCCTTGTGACCGTGGGGCTCGCTACATCGCGCCCGAAATGACAATATAAATTCAATATTTAAAGACTCAAGGTCATTTTTTGCTTGGCAAATTAAGACCCCTGGGAGTCAGGGGTGAAAAAATTACACTTTTTAAAAGTCGATTGACCCAATAACGTTTTTGCTACCTATTTATTAAAAAAATTAAATCCGACTTCCATTAATTTGAGGTCCCGAAATGTTTTTTTCTCTTTCTATAATACCTTTTTTAACGAAACAGTACATTATTGCAGAGGCCGTGAAAACAATTCGTGGATGAGTTTCGATATTGTCGACGAACAAAGAAGACGAATTGTGGTTCCTGCCGAGGCATATATAGTTCATTTCTCTAAGTATGCGAGGAAATTAGGTAAAATAACAATAATTTAAGCATCAACCAGCACTCAAATCTAACCTTCACATCAAAAATGTCAAAAACAATTTCCCTCTTTAATTATTAAAAAAAAGTTAAAGACACAACTTATTCTGCCAATCAATCAATACCATTCAATATTCGTTCATTCAATATAATTGTGCAATATAAGCTGCACGTGTATGAAATATTTTTGATTTTATTAAGCAGTATTCGCACGATCATACGACGACGGTCTTGTAAGAACGAGACATGACACAGGTTGAAATTATGCTGACCGGGTCGTGTAGACGCGGCGCGCGGCTATAATAATTGGCTGTATGCGTTTTTCTTAGTGGATACGTGTTTATAAAAAGTAAAAAACAATACGCTACAAAATGAATTTGATTTTTTAAAACTTAAGATTGATCATAATAAAGAACTTCCCGTACTATTTTTGCTACAATAAGGTGATCATTTCCAAGCATATTGGAGAAAACTAGTATTAAGTAGACATCGATGTGTTACGTTAATGAGCGTGCCAAGTTTTATGTAATTTATTACATATAAGTAACTGAAAATAAAGTATAGTAGTAACTAGGTACAGTCGCCATCATATATATCAGAGGTGCTCAAATATATCTGAGCACGCACTCTAACGCCTTGACAATAGAGGCGTGTTCAGATATTTGTGAGCACCTTGGCTGCTCCGATATATCTGATGGAGACTGTACTGGTAGTAAGTAAATATCGTTTACCTACGTTAATTGTCGTCAAGTCGACATGCACCTTCCAAATTAAAGTTTTAACTGTTTTCACAGCCGTTAGCAGAATAATAAACTTTCGTGAGTCAGGAGACATTCTTTGCTTAATTTCCTTCTTCAGGCACCACGGGTTCTCGATTCGTATTCGAGCGAGATTCATTTTCATATTCACCAGAATAAGTATCTAGTTAAGTCCGCTTTTTAAACTTATTCATGTCATTGACACTAAATTTACCGATAAGATTCTATTTAATGAAATTAATGAAACAAAAAATATCGCCCCTAAGTGTCAGAACATCAGATAGCCACCTGCCCCGGCTTGTCGCATGTTACACAAAATCTTAACAAATTACACCTAAACTAAACCATCCTCAAAAATCAGTATTGATAGGTGAAAACTGCATAAACATCCGTTCAGTACTTTTTGAGTTTATCGCGAACATACATACATACAAAGAGACAGACGCGGCGAGGGACTGTTTGATAAGGTGTTTTTACATTTTGTAGCATTCTATTTGAGTGTTACTTACCTCTAAGTAATTTGATGTCGATCTTCAGCATAATATATTCTAGGTTTATAGGTTTCGCTTTTTAGATTTTTGTTTGTTTTTCATATTTTGGAAAAAGGTAAACCTATAAGCCTAGTTTTTCATTGTGTCAAAAACATACTAAAAATCATGGAGAATGGAAAATATTTAGAAGTGGAAAAAGTTTTTCTCTTTGGACGATCAAGTGGTATATTTCCCTCTTAACAACTGGAGACATCTTTAAGTGCTTACCCCTCTGTCGAAAACCACGGCCAATGATCATATGTATTGTATGGACTGACGTTTATCTGACATGGCTATTTGTACGCAACCTACAAATAGCCATACATTCGACGTACGGACGACAAAAATCGGCAGGCTGTTTTGTACAGAAAATTTCAAACAAGGCGTCTCCAGTTGTTAAATTCTCCAAGGTTTCTTACAAACTCTATTCTTGATTTTCCTAAGAATGTTGTTGGGCTGATTTTCGGTTTTTTTTTTATATGAGTTATTTTGTTATTTCGGAATTTCATTAGACTAAAAACGGTTAAAATACTATAATAAAAATAATAATAATAACAGTATAGTTTAAGTGGAATCATCGGAATATGATATTAAAATTCAATTGAAAAATAAATTCAAAAAGCTCATCGGATATTACTTACATTAAATACAATGATTGTTAAATTATGGTACCTAATCTAGAAACAATTTTCAGTAGCTTCTCTAGACTAGTTTGAACACATTCACTGGCAAGAACCCGCAAGGTGGGTTCATTTTTTTTTTGGACATGGGTCGCTTAGCACTAATAGTGTTATGTGAGTTACAATCGAGATTAGTTTTCATAGTAGCGCATCACAAACTAAAATGTCCTCATATCCCGTCTTTTCTATACATAATGCTTACTGACGAGTCTGTAGTCTGTAGTTTATGGTGATTTGAAACTTAATGAAATTCTTAACGAACACTAGTAAATTAAATTCTATGGAGAAGAGAATACTTTTTTTTTTTTAATTTAAAATAAATGCTTTTTTTAAATAAAGCATGGAATATAAGAAGCGCTGGTTGCCTAGCGGTAAGAGCATGCGGCTTGCAATTCGGATGTCGCGGGTTCAAACCCCGGCGCGTAGCAATGAGTTTTTCGGAACTTATGTACGAAATATCATTTGATATTTACACTTTTCGGTGAAGGAAAACATCGTGAGGAAACCGGAATAATCCCAATAAGGCCTAATTTACCTTCTAGGTTGGAAGGTCAGATGGCAGTCGCTCTCGTAAAAACGAGTGCCTCCGCCAATTCTTGGGATTAGTTGTCAAGCGGACAGTGCAAAATGCCGGGATCACGCGAGTAAGATGATGATAAAACTGTTAAATGCCTCGTTTTTGCTTACAAATTCAATAATCCGGCAATTTCAGCAATCCGGCAATAGGTTTTTTTTTAGGTGGGCTCTAATAAAATACTTTAAAAAATCAGCATTTCACTCCCCGCCTTTATATCTCTCGCATCTGGCAGCCTACCGCGAAAACCGAAATTCGCAAATTGCGGGGATCTTTCTCTTTTACTCTCACTAAGACGTAATTAGAGTGACAGAGAAAAATGTCCGCAATTGACGAATTACGATTTTCCCGGTAGCCGCCCTGTTCTGAGGGCCCACAGCGAACCACTTCTTTTTTTGCCTCTCTATCGCTCCAATAATCAAGAGCGATAAAGAAGCAGATAACGAAAATTTCGATATTCGCGGTTAACCCTCCCGCATAACTTAAGTGAAGTATTTGAGTTATCGTCGAAACCGCCACCTCGTCATATTAAAACCTCTCCACACGAGAGCTCTTCTAAATCCTGACGCATCTCACACCCTACTGGTTACTGAATAAAACAAAAGGTTATATGTCTGCAAGAAAAGGGGCTTAAGCAAGGAATCATGGTTAATTGAAATTGAAATCTTTATTTCGAAGTTGACGTCTATAGGGTTAGGTAACAATGATTCGGACTCGCCCATGAAGGGTTCCGTACCATTTATGATGTATTAAAAAAAACTACTTACTAGATCTCGTTCAAACCAATTTTCGGTGGAAGTTTGCATGGTAATGTACACCATATATTTTTTTAGCTTTATCATTCTCTTATTTTAGAAGTTACAGGGGGGGGGGGGGGGGGGGCACACATTTTACCACTTTGGAAGTGTCTCTCGCGCAAAGTATTCAGTTTAGAAAAAAAAAATATTAGAAACCTCAATATCATTTTTGAAGACATCAGTTAGGTTTCGACAAAAATGGGACCAACTTGAAACAATACAGTAATTTATTAATATCCTGCAATATTTTACGATATGAATATATAGGTCATACTGAGAAACTTTTACAATGGTAAACCTCGAAATCGCGGTTTTTTTTTATATCTTCCATAGAAAATATCAACATTTTTTTGCGACATGTCATACGGACGGACGGCCAGTCGTACTCTAAGGGTTCTATTTTTACTTTTTTGGTACGGAATCCTAAAAATGACGAAAACAACATCCCGACAAATTGATAATGTCCTTCGAAATTTTAAAGTCGGTTAAACATGACTTACGTCTTTACAATCCTGGGATATCATCAAACGTGTCGTATCTTCCAATAGGCCCTCGAGAATTTCATATTTCAACCGAACAAAGACACTTTTGAAGCTCTTCAAAAACGCACAGAAAAGGAAATTTCTTGAGGGTTATTATAGAACCTGATAGCTTTAGATTTATTGACAGTTTTCATACATTTAAGGAATAGGTAAGCGTTCCCATACACTACGTGAAAGTAAAAGATAGTCTAAAAGGTAGTAAAGTGCGAAATATAGAAAATTCGAAACCAGTGGCAATAAATTAAATTAATATCTAAAAATCGTTTTATTGTGTAATTAAGTGTAGTTAGTATAGTTGTAGTTTTCGCTCTTTAATGTGTATTACATGCTGCGCATACATGCTTTGGATGGCATTCCCAACCAAAACCTCAACTTAAAATAATTATATCATGTAGTAAATGTTATCTGTTTTGTGTGCCTAATAAAAAAATAAAATAAAATAAACACTACCGAAGGCTAATCTTACCGGGCACAACCTTTGATCTATCAGATGGCGCCACTTTTTGATTTTTAACAAATTATACACATATCATTAAAGAATAAGGAGCAAAGACAAATGGCGTTCTAAAAGTTTTAATCATGTGTCGAAAGATGGCAATTGCTCTGGCTACAAAGTTTTCTTTGACAATCTACCTCTATTTCAAATTCTCTTTGCCTACAATGGCACCCGCGTGTGTTAGATTATTATTTATAAATTGTATTATGTATGAAACTGACCTGTTTCTCTGACTTCCAATGTTGATAAATATTCATTATTTAAACACTTAACTCAATATCACGCGAAGTTTACACAATTTGTGATTTATGTGGGTACGATACGAAACCACGGTTGATTAGAGAAACATGGATAGTGGTAACTTTGAGACAGTAGTTAACCTACTAATAAGATTTGTTAACTATTTTAAAGTGATTATATTATGTATTAATATTACTTATTAGTAATTATGTATAACGGAGTTTATTGAAAAGATGTTGTGATCATTTTATTCTGCATTATTCGATAAATGAGAAGATACGTTTGTGACGTCACTTCTCGAACGACAAATGGCATGATTAACCAGTTGTGAGTGGCTGGTTAGCAGTGGATATAAAAGGGCCCGACCTGTTTGCATTTTGATCATTCTCATTGTGATTCTTCGTTGCGCTGCAGCACTGAGTTAATCGTCGCCACAGGAATATTGAAAGTTAAGTAAATACTATGTTGATCATTATGTTAATCTTTTTGTACTTACTTGATTAATTTGATGAATTAATTATTAAATAATATATTGGTGAATTATAAAGTATTAGTGATTGTATTTATTAGTTGTTGATGATAAGGTTAATAAATTGGTTTATTAACTATAATAAAAAGGTTTTATTTTCAATTATATTTGTTAATTATTCTTGTGATTGATTTAGCAGTTACAAATCATTCTGAATCAAGGTAAATAAATAACTTGATGACAAATTATGCCTAATTTATACAGCTAACTTAGTGTTATCAAGCACTATTGTGAATTTAAGGTAATATTGACTATTAATTCTGTTTCAATTGCTTGTTTACATAACAGCAGGGTTTGCTTTTATCTGCTCGGACATCCATTTTAATTTATTATTCTAACATCAGAAGTGGGATAGTATTCAGCCTTACTTTAAAAAATGCTTATGTAATTTCAGAGAGATTTGGAAGCTGTGCATGGCCTTCTGAAAGCGATCAAGGATGCTGTCTCTGGTGCTCTTGGAAAAGACGTGGACATTGCTTTGCCTACTTTCGACCCTGCTACAAGCGACAGTGGAGCAGAGTCCTGGTATATCTATAATGATGTAAATGTTAAAATTGTATTTTTTATAGTAACGTTACCTCAACATCGGAATCGCCTATATATTACAAATAATTTGCTGTACTATAAAACTGCACATAATGCAAAATGAATTGTCAGATTGGCCGAACGGTTTTTAGAGAGTTTAACAAACAGTAAATACCTGCACCGTCGGAAAATCTACAGGATATTCACCTTTTCATTTCATTATGTATTTATGTACACGAACCTTAATGGATCTTTTAACTATACAGAATTTTGAATGATAACCTGTATAATTTTTTAGTTCTGACACTTGGAGACTTTTACACCTCAATAATTTGTTTTTTTTTTGTGTTATTTTTTTAAATATTAAATACTTTTTTAACTTGACGTTTTCATTGGTATTTCCCACGTTGACGTGTAAAAGTGCCCAGGTGGCCTGTTCGCTGAATAAATGTTGAAGGTGCAATTTACTAATAATGTAATGCTGGTAAATATACATTTTGTGCAATAGTATTTTGTACAAGATAATATTATTATCTGCTGTAGATTGGTTAAAAAAAAATACGCTGGTCGGCCACATACTTGATACCGATTGGTCTCACTGGCAGAGTGTGAATGTGATCGGTATGTCTAGGTATGGTTTGGCATTTTTTAGGTATCCGCTGGTCGGTCATTTACTTGGTGTCAATTGTCTCACTAGCAGCGGGTGAATGTAATTGGCATGCCGAGGTATTTGGCAATACCCACATTTTTTATACACTTAATTGGGTATCCGCTGGTCGGTCATATACTTGATGTCAATTGTTCTCACTTGCAGCGGGTGAATGTAATTGGCATGTCTAGGTATTTGGCAATACCCACACATATTCGCTGGTCGATTTTAATTAGGCTAACATGTATATTCAAGCAGATCATGATATCAATATATTTATACTAAATGTGTAGAATAGGATTATTAAGTATATAATTGGCTTTAGCTTTATTTAATGAATGAAGTGATTGTCTAATTATGCTTTTGGTACTTCGGGAACGAAGTACACGTCAGTATGGCCGTGTTAGATTATTATTTATAAATTGTATTATGTATGAAACTGACCTGTTTCTCTGACTTCCAATGTTGATAAATATTCATTATTTAAACACTTAACTCAATATCACGCGAAGTTTACACAATTTGTGATTTATGTGGGTACGATACGAAACCACTGTTGATTAGAGAAACATGGATAGTGGTAACTTTGAGACAGTAGTTAACCTACTAATAAGATTTGTTAACTATTTTAAAGTGATTATATTATGTATTAATATTACTTATTAGTAATTATGTATAACGGAGTTTATTGAAAAGATGTTGTGATCATTTTATTCTGCATTATTCGATAAATGAGAAGATACGTTTGTGACGTCACTTCTCGAACGACAAATGGCATGATTAACCAGTTGTGAGTGGCTGGTTAGCAGTGGATATAAAAGGGCCCGACCTGTTTGCATTTTGATCATTCTCATTGTGATTCTTCGTTGCGCTGCAGCACTGAGTTAATCGTCGCCACAGGAATATTGAAAGTTAAGTAAATACTATGTTGATCATTATGTTAATCTTTTTGTACTTACTTGATTAATTTGATGAATTAATTATTAAATAATATATTGGTGAATTATAAAGTATTAGTGATTGTATTTATTAGTTGTTGATGATAAGGTTAATAAATTGGTTTATTAACTATAATAAAAAGGTTTTATTTTCAATTATATTTGTTAATTATTCTTGTGATTGATTTAGCAGTTACAAATCATTCTGAATCAAGGTAAATAAATAACTTGATGACAAATTATGCCTAATTTATACAGCTAACTTAGTGTTATCAAGCACTATTGTGAATTTAAGGTAATATTGACTATTAATTCTGTTTCAATTGCTTGTTTACATAACAGCAGGGTTTGCTTTTATCTGCTCGGACATCCATTTTAATTTATTATTCTAACACGTGCTTGCGCTCGCTTCGTGCGGACGCTCTAATACTCCTCCCTTTTTCCTTTACGTCTTATAGTCGTGTAAAGTGGCATACGTCTTTATAGTTTAGTGGCATTAAAACCGTGACGAATCTTCCAATAGGCACTCGAAAATTCCATACCTATTTGAACCGAACAAAGACGCTTTAGAAGCTCTTTAAAAACGCTTATACAGCCAGATCTTTTCGAGGGTTAGATAAGGCCTTAGATTCTTCGCCAGACGCTTTTTAAGGATGCTGGGTCTGCATTTTACGATCAACTCTTACATCTGATTTGATATCTGCGAATTTCTGCGTGGGTGCTCGCACTTAAATCAAGAGATACGAATTACATGAACAACCTGTCTGGCCTAGTGGGTAGTGACCTTGCCTATGAAGCCGATGGCCCCGGGTAAGGGCATTTATTTGTGAGATGAACACGGATATTTGCTCCTGAGTCACGGGTGTTTTCTATGTATTTACCACCAAAAACATTCCATATTCCATGTAGAGTGTTGCCAAGACTAACATACGCCTATAGTTTTCATACTAAAAAGTCATCTAACCCTACCCCTAGTGTAAATAAATTCGATTTCGAAACGTGACGTACGCGTTTGCGTTTAGTCTCATTTTGTATTGGATTTAGAAAGAGCGCGCCAAGCGGGACGTTTTGGAAACTCAAAATCCTATACAAAATGAGACTTAACTCAAACGCGTTCGTCACGTTATGATGTCGATCAAATTTACACTAGGGGTACAGATCAGCTTCACTCCGTGTGTTTGTTGTTTCCCAGTTTATCTAGTCTGCCTATCTAAAGCTATTACAATTGTTTGTAAGAAATCGCACTCGCACTATAAATATAGCTATAAATCAAGTAAGCAATAACTTACTTAACAATGTTGGAGGGTAGAATAAGTTTCCTGCCAACAAACTGCTATGCAGTTTGGCAGATAAGTGATCATAGCCTATGTAACTTCTCTTTTATAAATAAATTAAAAAAAAAGTACATTTTGGCCGTGTCGTTGCTGTGACATTAGACATGCTCGTGGTCAACTTTTGTAACAGCAGTCAAATGACCAAGGTGTACTATTTAACCAAGAGGATGGCTTTATAGACTTAGAGCTTGTAAAGGAGGCAACAATCATGGGACATTTAAGAGAAAAATTTGGAGTATTTTTGATATTTCTCTGATATCTGTAAAATATCTACCGCTTTACGCTTTAAAATTTGAATGTCCAATTCGTCCTTTACGTTTTTTATGTATTTAATTAAAGCTACTGCAATCGGTTTCAATATTATTAACCAATTTAAAACTGTTGTTTTTTGCTCCAGTCATGGGATGTATGGCGCCATTCATTTTCAAACTAACAAATATCAATAAAAAATTAAACTAAAGCAGCTTTTTGGCTCTTGTTTATGGTAAAATGTTGCCAGCGATTAAAAACTGATGGTAAATATTTATTTTACAGAATTTGCCTATACCATCCCATTACTGGTGCCTGTTCCATCATAGGGGTGTTTACTATAATAAAGATTAAATAAATAAATAAATATTTCTTATAACGTATCTCCCACTAAGATCTCGCTACACATCACACCGCTCAGCTACCTGGCATATTTCTGATTGGAAATATTCACATCGTGTCCCATCCTCGCTCACAGCTTTGATGGAAACGCAGTCTAAACATGGCGTCTATTTTCAATACTTATGTTGGTACCCGTAACTGACATATGCAGCCTAATTGCCCATTAAGGCCCGTCAAGGTGACTGCCGCACGCGCGCATGACTAATGAATGTAAGGACATTATCCTGCAGGGAAATTGCGTAATAAGGACGGCGGACGGTGGTCAGATTCATGGCTGAAAACAACAGATATTCTATAGGGTAGTCAAATAAGTGGATAGAACAAAAGCTGGGAAACCGGTTAAATTTACAAGCCGTTATCACGTACTTGGCGCAAAACCTTTCGGTTTCGTTCGTAAAACCGTTATTTTTAAACCGGGTTTTAGGAGAACAGTTCCATAAAGTTCTTGTCAGATTAACCGGTATATGCGTTAATGTAATTAAAAAAAAAACTGTAAATTCATGCATGTGGCGAGCGCAATGGAGCGAGCAACAGGCGGTTCAATGTACAAAAATCTATCTGGAAAGCGTCTCTGATTTATACGACCAACCACAAAATAGTATTTTATACAATCGTGATATAACAGAGAGCTTTTCAGTCGAGTACCGTGTTTAGGCAACAAAGCTTGCTGAGTTGCCTAAGTGAGGTACGAGATTGAAAAGCTTGATTATATCACTATTGTATTCAATACTTTTTTTACGAGTCATCTAAAATAATACTTTTTTTACTATAAAACCTAACTACACTGAAAAAATAGATTACCGAACTGGTTTTGTAACTTTACTAAATAACTAAACTACGGTTATAAGAAAATAAACTTTGCATAAATTTACAAACTTATTTTGTAGTGTATACCCAGTACCTGAACACTGATAGCCAAACACGGTTTTGTAACATATAACACATAGTTCGCAAGTCCCAATTTTTGTGTAAACAGTAACCAAAATTTTGTTACAGTTATGCAAACATTTCTTTCAGTGTAAGTAATTAAAATGAGTAAGTATCTTAGTAGACAAAAAAGTAGTTCAAAGACAAACGCGCGAGCCCCCAATGGGAGCGCGGCGGCACGTCATTGGTATTTTTTTTTAAGTTGCCTACAGCGTATCGAAACTTTTATTTCAGTTGAGTTGGGCGCCTATATATGAAAAGTACGCAATTATAGTTTGGTATACGAAATATAAATTTAATAATTACAGTGTACGAGTCGAAAAAAGTGTTATTTTTCCCAAGACTTTAACCACGTAATGAGAAAAATGTACATGTGTGTGTAAGTATGTGTATGTACATAGGTACTTGTTTAATTACAAAGGTGGACTTCGAAACACCCAGTATATGTACAGTGTGTGACTAGCTTTACTTTAGTGCGTAAACATACCTATTACTAATACTTCTCGTAAAGCCCACGCCCAGCAGTGGGCAAATACAGATTAATTGTTTGCAGCCTCTAGACACCCCATTATGCACACTAGCTGTGAAGTTTATGGTGTAGTGCCATAGAGTATTATGGCTACAGATTGTCCTGTCTACTTTATAAACGTTTAGGACGGTTACAGACTAGCGTTTTTTTACGCGCGTACACGGTCGTTTCGGCGGTACGAGCTTATACGCGCATTACATTAAATAAAAGTATTATAGGGTTATTCTTACACAAATTGACTACCTATAAGTCCAACGGCAAGCTCAGGAAGGCTTGTGTTGTGGCTACTCAGACAATGATACATATTTGACGACCGGTCTGGCGTAGTGGGTTGTGACCCTGCCTATGAAGCCGATGGGCCCGGGTTCAAATCCAGGTTTTATTTGTGTGATGAGCACGGATATTTATGTTCCTGAGTCATAAGTGTTTTCTATGTATTTAAGTCCTTTATAAATATTTATATTGTGGGACTTAGTCAATTTGTGTAGTAATGTCTTATAATATATATATATATATATATATATAATAGAAAACATCCATGACTCAGGAACAAATATGTACCTTCCTGTGCTCATCACACAAATACATACCCTTACCGGGATTCGAACCCAGTCGCCACCCGGTCGTCAAATTTTACATTTGGTCTATACGAGTTTACACGCTCGTACGCATACGCTTGTATGAAACGCTCGTCTGCAACTGCTTATTTTTCAAATTGAGTAAGTAAATGCATATTTCCAATCAACGAACTAGAATAATCATACAAGTCTGACGAAAGTTCAAATATGACCCCATGTATAAATCTTGTCATTAACGACGACGTCTTGACTCCTATTGTCATGTTATTAAAGGCTATATTTGACAAATCTACGCCTCATCGTGCATGACACGAACTATATTGTGCCGCGAGCGATTCAACTGTACTGCGCACAGCTTGACAACGTCAAATATTGTACCCTCCGCTAAAACAGCGTCGATCGTCGTCGAAGTTTCACTCTCATTTAAATAGTTTTATAATTTATAACAAGAAACTTGGTACGAACATTTAAGTATCATATTTCTATGTCTAGTATTAATTTTATTTATTATTGGTTGCTAAAAATTGCAACACAAATATAAGCATGTAAACGTTTTGTATGTAAAACGTTTAGGGCCTATTTCACAATGTAACATTCTGAATTTTTTTTTTTATACTATGTCGGTGGCAAACAAGCATACGGCCTGCCTGATGGTAAGCAGTCTCCGTAGCCTATGTACACCTGCAACTCCAGAGGAGTTACATGCGCGTTGCCGACGCTAACCACACCCCCCTCGTTGAGCTCTGAAACGCTACTTGCCACTTATCTGACGAATAAAATCATCGTTGGCATTTCACAATCTTGATATAAGCTTAATTGTTAAGTGCTAAGTTTTGCAGGAAGTTTTATATGCCATTAATTTATTTGATAGCTTTAAATTAAAATTCCGAGCAATAAAAACGAGTAGGTATCAGACATAGATATATTTTAATTGTAATGTTCATATTTCAAGCAAATCGTTTTAGAATGAGAGCTTAAAAAAGAAGTGGTTAATTACAGGTGTTCAGCCCATAACTTCGATTGTAGGCGGCAGCTAGGTTCGTCTGATACTACGTGTCTTAAAAAATGATTGGTTTAAATCTGAACTTTAATAGCTATCAATAGAGTTCAATATAATAACTGCCATATATGGCTGCGTATGCGGTAAGGGGTAAGCTTTCAAAACAGCATTCATACGTCACCGAGTGAACATTCTGTATCCATTCTGTGATGTGACTTATCTCCTACCGCTCGTAGCAGTCTACAAGTTACGCCGTAGAGCCTGCATGTCTACGCTGCTACGCGCTACGGCTGCTTAACACATATTTATACATATGTTGCGTATGTGTACGTAAAGTAACTTAATGTATGTGTTGTTTCAATTTTTTTTTATTCAGATACCAAACAGTCATATAAACACATTAACAAAGCAATACAAAAGTTGTACTGCAACAAAAGACCAAGGCAACAAAAAGACCTGGAGGTTCATAGTCATACGTAATTTTAACTGAAATAAGTACTTATAGGTACAGTCACGTCTGAAAACATCGACACGATCTGAGTGCCAAAAATATGTATACACGAACGTATGGCCCATATATTAGGGTAGTGTATACATATTTTTGGCACTTTGACCGTATCCATATTTTCAGACGTGACCGTACAAGTATATCTAATGTATAGATCTAATGTATCGGATAGAAAATGAACTACATTCAACATAAATATGTAAGTACCTGGGTTCTAAAACAACTTACGTTTAACCGTTTAACTATATTTTTTAGACTAGCCAATGAACTTTGAAAGCTATCTACATCGTATAAATGTTTATTATTAATATTATTAAGATCACGGAGGAAGAGAGAAGAATTGTCTGTATTTTGATATTGTGTTTGGATGCATAAATACTATAAGTAGGTACTGTATTTTATTTTACTTTCCACAACTAATTTTACACTGGTATTTGCTACTTGTTTTCATTCATGATTTACGGATAATAATTAATATGCTTCCCCGCTTAAACCATGATGTTAGGGACTCCCTTCAAAATCTTCTAAAGCGGGTTTTACCGTATTTGTGACCGCGGCCGGCAAAACGTCCCACTTTCTCGCTTGCCATAAGGACGTCTTGACAGCTTATTCGTATAAAGATACAAGCCAATCTCGTCCTTATGGCATGCGATAAGTGGGGCGTTTTGCAGGCCGGTCACATTTAGTGTATCTACTCACACAAAAGCGTAAATACATGAGTGCAAGGGCACTAAAATTACAGGGAGACCCAAAATACGATGACAAAATGTTTATGAATATTTTTCTTACAAATATGTACGTCTTTTACAAAATATAATTAAAGATTTAAACTACAATACTTAACTGAAATAAGAGTACATTGTGCAACAAGGGGGACAAGTAAAATTTTGCAAGCGAGGTCTTTAGATGTACGACAGCCGCAGGCTGGAGTGCATTAAAGACTCGACCTTGCACCTTGCTCTACAATGTCTTTCGTCATACTTGCGAAGAAACAACTACATTTTAAGCGAAGTAATTCTTAAATACGGTGACATTTCAAACATTCGTCCGCCATATTGTCATTCTTTGACAGGTTAGGCATCGAAGGCACAGACCTATCCGGCATTCAGCCACGATTGAAAATTGAGGTAAAAATATTTTAAACAGCTATAAAATAAATCATATTAAATATTTTTTAACATAAACAACAAAAATAAATTATAAACGTCAGTATTTTCATTGGGTCGTATGAATTAGTGACACAATAAATAAAATAAAAGCTAGACCTCCTGAGGGAGTTATAGTTTTTTTTTCACAATCCATAACTCCCGGGGGAACAATACTCGTACATGCCTTTGTCCTTCAGTATACCTGCATGAAATAAGATCTTTTTCGAGCAAATGCGATGAAAAGCGTATTATCTTCTAAATACTCTCTTTTGGCTTTAATACACAAACGCTAGACGTTTATTAAAATTACCAACATATGCACAAATTGAGAACATATTTTGGGGCAACCTGTATATTCCTGGAAACAAATAAAATAAATAAATATTATAGGACATTCTTACACAGATTGACTAAGCCTCACAGTAAGCTCAAGAAGGCTTGTGTTGTGGGTACTTAGACAACGATATATATAATATACAAATACATAGAAAACACCCATGATTCAGGAACACATATCAGTACTTATCACACAAATAGATGCCCTTACCGGGATTCGAACCCAGGCCCATCGGCTTCATTGGCAGGGTCACTATCCGCTAGGCCAGACCGGTCGTCACTTGTAACCACAGCTACCCTTTACATTACTTCCCAGCCTGGATCGAACCTGCGACCCCACATCCACTGGGTCACGACATGACACTCGATATATCAGGCGAAGCCGTAGGACGGACGAAGGCGTAATCCTGAAGCCGTGCAAGGCAATATGATATGATGCGTGAAATACTTCCTATACATTTATAGGTATATGTAATATACACGTATGCATATTTTAATACATGTAAAACATATAGTAAACACCCCTACAGGAACGGGCACCGGTAATGGGATGGTATAGACAAATCCTGTAAAACAAGTATTTACCATCAGTTTTTAATCACTGCCAACATTTTACCATAAAAAAGAGCCAAAGAACTCCTTAAGTTTAATTTTTCATTGATATTTGTTAGTTTGAAAATGCATGGTGCATTTTTTACCGCAAACTTCGAGGAGTTAGGCACATAGTTCATAGTTCAAAAATATACTTTACAGTACATATGGGGCTACTTTATAGCACTAGTGCGAGAAGTAGCATATTATGTTACTGTGTCGAACATTTAAAGGGCCATATGTACTGTAAAACGTTGTACGATACATGTGCGGATAGGTAATTCGCAACTCGTGTCGATTTAAAACACTCCCTTCGGTCGTGTTTTAATTTATCGCCACTCGTTTCGAATTTCCTATTTTTCGCACTTGTATCGTAATGTACTATTATTCATGTAGACCTAGCAACAAGCACTTATGAATAGTTATACAGTATTACATGTAATTATCTTAAGCTATTATCAGAGCAGTTTATCGATATAAATATTATTCCATATATAATACTAATGAATATAATTCATAGATCAAATTTAATACTAAGAATTTTACAAAATATCGTCATACAAAAAAGTAAAAAAAAACACACGTCAAGATTGGGGATGTAGGTTGCTCGAACAACTTTTAACGAACCCGTTAACTTGAAACTGCTGTCAATAACTGACGTTACGTTAGGTGAGCTTTCTTTTTTTTGCGACGTTTTTTGCCACTTTTGTGTTATTCATAGGATCGCGAGCCTTTTTCATCCTTATAGGAGAAAAAAGTGTCCCAAAATTTTCAAACTTTCATTTTTGTTACCGCTATACAAAGTATATGGGGAAATGGTAACGCAATAGGAAAAAACTCAGGGACATTTTGTTATCCCATTAGCATCGATAAAGCTCGTGATTTTGAGCAGATAAAACACAAAAATATATAAAAAAATACAAAATTAATGAAAGTGGTTTTTTTTAGGAACAATGACTTATATGTCTAAGGACGGGCCTTACGGGCACTAAGAATGGTGCTAGTTCAGCGGTGTCACTCACGAATTCGAGCCAATCGTGCAGTCTAACGCAACTAGTTGCGACCAACCGCGCGCGTGATGCGAACTCATCAACCAATCGCGCTGTGGCGTTAGACTGCACGACTGGCTCAAATTCGTGTGCGTGACACCGCTGTTCTGGTCTGGCCCCATTCTTATTGCCCGTAAGGCCCGTCCTTAGACATGCTTATGTTTCAAATATTATAATGCTGAGGAAGATATTTGACATGTAGGATCTTAAAGAATATTTCAGCCAATCAAATCTTTCAGTAACCAATCACATTTTTTTTAATGACAGAAAATTTTGTATTGGGTAATAAAGCTGAGTATTTTTATAGGGAAGGGGTAACTGTCAGTGATACGTGTCAGTCATGTAGACCGTTTCATGGAGTCAATAAGTTTTTGGCAAAAATTTCATTTTTGGTACAAGCTTTGGTACAATTTTTTTCCACAGGCAACTAATACTCATCGAGACAATTCTATAAACCCCAAACACAATTAGGTTGCGTTGTTTTATCACAGAGTTCCTATGGCCACCTCCTGTCTCCATCATCAGATCAGCTTGATGGTACCATAATATTGCATTGTCACCCGACTTACATATGTATGCAAATTCCTATTTTTCGCACTTGTATCGTAAATAACTATTCTATCGCTGGTTACCGACTAAATTATTACATTGTCTCTACCTAAACGTAACCTTGTGACATGCCCAACCTCATTATATCACGGTATCGGCCAAACTGTTGCTTGGAAACGGTAATTGGTTATTTCTGACATGCTATGGCTGATCTGATACGTTTCGATGTCTTTGTTCTATTATAATAATTAATCCTTTAATTTTGCCGACCGGTCTGGCCTAGTGGGTATGAATCCGATGGTCTCGGGTTCGAATCCCGGTAAGGGCATTTATTTGTGTAATGAACACATTTGTTCCTGAGTCATGGCGGTTTTCGATGTGTACAGTCAGCATCAAAAGTAGCGTATCAAATAACGTTTAATTAACGTTTTATTATGTAACAGCTTAACAAGAAGCGGTATGTTTAATATAGAACAACTAAGACGGTAAAAGATATACTTTTGAGCTCCGTTTTTAACAATTTATCTATATTTGGAAAAGTTATCCGGAATATCAGATACTTGTGGCGCGTTGTTTCATCCGCTACTTTTGATGCTGACTGTACATATGTATGTATTTATCTATATACGTATGTATATTGTCGCCTAGTACCCATAGCGCAAGCTTTGCTTAGTTTGGGGCTAGGTCAATGTAAGGTTGTCCCCATATAATTGCAGATACAATAATCAAACCCAGTTCTCATCGTTGCAACTTATTGAAAATAACAGTTGGCAAAACTACGTACCCTAAATTCGCTATTAGTAGGTACATAACTTCGCCTTAACTAGCATTAAATCATAATTCTACTACAAATTGTATCATGGGCGTTTATGATTCAAATTTTAACAGTGTAGGTTGTGCTTTGTCACAGAATAAATAATAGTACTACAGTACAGACATGATACTTCCTACAAAACCGAAATTTGACAGTGGTTCAGGGACGAATCATGCTGTCCCTTTCTAAAGTATGGCACTATCCCTTTCGGCTATTTAGGGTTGTCAAAATTCAAGTCATTATCTTCTCTATTGTCGTACACGCAAAGGGACGTCAATTTGTGCCAACCCTAATAATTGCTCAGAGCAATGCTGAGCCGAACGTTGCCGGGAATGACCGAAAGGAGGAGTGTCGCCCTACTCTGGCATTGTCTAACAGTATCTATAAGGGGATGTTTTATATAACTAAGCGATATCTCTAAAGAATTTTAGTATTTTATGGTTTTATTTTTTTATCATAGTTTTTTTTGTGTAATTTGACATTTAGAGACAGTATACACCTCTAATAAAGTATTTATTATTTCATAGATTCGATATTTGTAATTGTTTTTTTTTTTTAATTTATTGTTTATAAAAATGGACATGTAAAAGTGCCGCTGTGGCCTATTTGCTGAATAAATGTTTGATATTTGATATCAAAATCGGAAGTCGTAGGTGTAATTCCCGGTTCGTACCAACGATTTTCTTGGGAAATAATGTTTATTATAGATTAAGCTAAGTATCGGAACATGTACTGATGTAAAAAAAAAAACTTCATAAAGAAATAAACAGTTCAATTTTTTATTACTACGTGAACGTCCATAAAAAAGGAGAAACAGATTTTCCACTTCTAAACATTTTCCACTGTCCATGATTTTTTGTATGTTATTAACACTATAAAAAACTAAGTTTTTAGGTTTTCCTTTTTTCGAGCAAAAAAAAAAATTTTTTTAAAGCCAAACATATGAATATATCATGCTGAAGCGATTGACATCAAAATCAAAGATTTAGATAGTGTAAACCGTTTTCTCTCGAAATGGAATTTCATAGAAAAATTACCGTTACTTCGTTAGATTCGAAAGGCTATTCTTCCCTCTTAAATCAAGTTTACGCCAAATAAAGTAAAAAAAAAAATCTTACATAATTTGAAATATACACGAGTTTAAACCCGCTAGCCGCCATCTTGGTAAAACTCGCACCCACTGCGGCATTACTTCACTTTGTTGTTATTGAAGTTTGCAACTTTGGCGGTGGAAGGTCGCATTCAATATTAATGGCAGAGTTGCTGATGTTTTTCACGATCAGAAGACTAGTTTGTAACTTATTCGGATTAATTTTTGCACGCAAACTAGGGCCGACTGCGGCATTTTATATTTTTAGTTTTACTGCGCATTTTCTGTAAATCGACAACTGTTGTGCCTATTTTGCGTGAATATTATTATTTATTATTATTGGGGTTTGTGGGCCTTTGAGTGCCACGTCGACCAGGCAGTGATCTATTGTGACAGCCCTTTAAAGTTCATTACTAATGCCCGTTGAATCCAGGAAATTCCAGATTCTTTGGGCCGTAATGTTCTGTACCTCATAGGGTTGCAATAGGTGCCGCCCTAAGTGGGCACTTCTTTTTGACATTAGTGGTCCACAGGAACAGAGATTGTGCACTGCAGTCTCCTCTGACTCCTGGAAGAACCTGCATGTCGCATCTTGTTTCTTTCCAATTTGAAACATGTGTTTGTTCAACTTACAGTGTCCAGTCAATATTCTGGTCACCGCGCAGGTTTTGTGTCTTTTAAGCCCTAGTAGCTCCTTAGCAAATTTGGTGTAGAACCCTTTGATTAGAGCTTTCGAGTGTTCTTGGCGAACTTCCACCAATCGATTGCTCTTGTTTTCTCTAAGTTGCTGAGCAGAGAATATGCATCCCGTTTTGTGATTCCACAGAACGATTGCGTGAATAACTTAGCACTACTCCAACTACCACAGCTCCTTCACGAAACCTAGCAAGGTTGTCAGGTTGCTAAGTGCCTGATTCAGTGTGCACAGAGACCTATATACTTCTACCTAACTACTTGACGTCCAAATGAATGTGTGTTGTTGTTTCCTATATCCATCCACGCTCTGCTATCCGTTTGTAACCTGTATTTTTATTTTATACTGTAATAGTAGGATAAACTTATTCCAATAGTTACCTTTACGCAAAAAAATATTCAAGGTGGCAACTACTGACCACCTTTAAGGGCTCAAACCCACTCGAAAGGTGGGCCCTGAACTGATTAAAATCTGACAATGCATGTTTTAATTTATTTATTCGTATGGCATTTACAGAGTCGCTTAATTATAAATTATAATACAATATCTAAGTTCTTCACCCATAGGGTAGCGTTTACATTAGGTGAGTGAAGATCTAGGGCCTTTTCAACAAATTTCCGTATCGGGCAGTTATGTGTAATGTGGTGTATAGTCTGCACTGGGGCCCCGCAGTCGCATGCTGGTAAGTCTCGCCAACCACACCTAAACAAGTAGTCCGCACAGCGTCCATGTTCGGTGCGGAGTCTGTTTAATTGGCACCATTCCTTCCTAGATGCTGATAAGCCATACGGCTATTTGGTAGGGTCGTAGGTATTTAGGCTGGGCTTTGGCAGGTTGGATTTCCACTCTTTCCAAGCGTCTTTTATATTGAATCCACCGGGTGTCGAGACTTCAGACGATATGTCATTTCAGCAACAGTTTTAAAATAAGAGCCTAAATTGGACAATAATAAGCTTTTTCCATGATTGTGATATCTGTGGTCGCATAACCCGTTGCGCGCGCGCATCGCGGCCGCAGCCTCGGCGCGCGCGTCGCATTACGGTGTCCGGTGGCCCTTTGTATCGTTCTGCAAACCGGTTTGTTTGTGGTAGGAGCGAGTAACTAGAGCATGATTCAGATTTAAGAACTTGTTGTTTTTGATCTTATTTTGATTTGAAGATCGCTCACGGTGATGCTTAATTTCGCATGAAGTGAAAGTCATGCGTGAGGTGATAATCACCAAAACGATCGTCAAGGTCATATCATGGTTTCAATTGTAATGATACTAAGATACTAGGTCAATGATACTAAGATACTAAGTCATTTACTATCAAAAACGGGTGCGTCATGAAACGTATACGCACTTTTGGTATAATTTTACTTTACAAACGTTAATAACGTTAAGCTGCGACGCACACAACATTTCCTATATGTATGGAACAGTATTATTTAAAAGTATTTTTTTTTCTTTCTACTTCTATTTTGTATAAATGTGTATTTCTCTCGTATAATTTTGTATTATCTGTTTTTTGTCATTTTATTAATTGTATTTCCTGTGTGTATTGTGGCAAACAAATAAACGGATTATCTATCTAAGTATAATGTACGAATTGTCTATTTTTAAAAAGTATAAGCTCATAATGATATAACACACATAAAATATATCATTGTTTCGCCTAACGAGCATAAGAAATAATTCCGTTTGAAATAATCTACATTTAGTACACATATTAAAATGTCGAATAACATTTTAAATAATATTTGAATATAAAGCAGCAGAGCGTGTAGATATTGTCGCGGAAGAGTATTGTTTGACAGAGCATAAATAGGTGCGACTACGAGCGAAGCGAGGAGGAGCGTGTTATGTGAACTGCGAGCTAATTGAACTGACTTTTTCTATTGATTTTCAAATAAAACTCTTTGTGTTAATATTTTAGTTTCTACTCATAACCCTACAGATTTTAGAGACAAATTGTGTTGGGGAATAGAGAGAAATATGGGTACCTAATAGAGAGAATAGACAGAATTATTATTGGTAATGTTTGTTATATATTTTTTAGTTATATTAATTCAACATTATATTACATAAATTTTATCATACATGATAGTATACTTAAAGGGTGTTATTGATTATATTTTTCGTTGTTATTTGTTATAATCGTTATTCTTAGTGAATGTTATACTTTTAAATATTATACTATTAGACTTTATATGTTTTATGGAATATACCATGAACACACTCCTATCCTAAACATTATAAATATATGTAATAAATATATATAAATACCTAAAAAAAAAAACTGTAATTTTGTAATATAATGTAACTACAAGTAATTACGGTTGTGGAAGAGCGGGACGTCTCAACACAGGCTTTGTAAGCCTAAAGAGAGGCCCCAGCAAATGCTTACTATATGTTTGTAAATAGATAATAAAGATATTTTTCATTTTCATTTTTAAAGATATTTTTTTCATTTTCGTTTTCATACCATAAGTACGTATACGTTTCATTACTTTCCCATCAAACACTAGTTCTTTAGGGTTATAATCGTTCAAATCTAAAAAACACGAAATTTTCGCAGTTTTCTCGTTTTTTGACAAAGTTGCGTTCTGCGCTCGAGGTCACAAACTTGGTCGAGGTCACACATTATTCATTGGGCCATCATAAACAAGTCTGCAAAAAATAAGAACGCTAACGCTAATGTATAAAGTTTCTCTATTATCCAGGTTCGTATCGAATTCAGATCAAAACCGGAAAAAGTTGCAACATCTGAATCGGGTCCCAGGTAAAAACCACTAGCTCGTAAAATAGAATCGGTACCGTTTTAAAATTCAGTCTGCCGCCGGATTCAGCGGATTCAGATGGTCTGGATATAGGCTAAATCAATACAAGGAACCCGTTCTGGAGGTCTAAAACTAGACTCTTATGCATGAAGAATGTAACTAGTGTCTCCGTGTGCTGTAGACCAAATTGAAAAATAAGTTTTTGGCAAAAATTTCATTTTTGGTACAAGCTTTTATCGCTAACTGTACTTTTCTTTCCACAGGCTACTAATACTCTTTGCCAATTCTAAAAACCCCAAACACAATAAGGTTGCGTTGTTTTATCACAGAGTTCCTATGCCCACCTCCTGTCTCCATCATCAGATCAGCTCGATGGTACCATAATATTGCATTGTCACCCGATTTACATATATTCAGCTTCATCGGAAACCGGGAAGTTGGTCGAATTTAACTTGCAAGATTTGATTACAGACAGACAACGGGACAAGTGAAACTAAATAAAAGCTTGTAAAAAGGGTTTCGTACCCAAAGGGTAAAACGAGACCTTATTACTAAGACTCCGCTGTCCGTCCGTCTGCCGCCAGGATGTATCTCATGAACCGTGATAATTAGACAGTTGAAATTTTCACAGATGATATATTTCTGTTGCCGCTATAACAACAAATACTAAAAAACAAAATAAGATAATTATTTAAGGGGGCTCCCATGCAACAAACGCGATTTTTTTGCCGTTTTCATTGATAATGGTACGGAATCCTTTGTGCGCGAGTCCGACTTGCACTTGGCCGATTTTTTTACAAGCTTTTTATTTCACTTGCCTTGTTAGTATGTATGTATGTTAGTGTATGTCAAATCTTGCAAGCTAAATTTGATCCAATTCCCGATTTCTGATTGAGCTGGAATTTTATATACATATGTAAATCGAATGACAATACAATATTATGATGGATGGATCTGATGATGGAGACAGGGGGTGGCCATGGGAACTCTGTGATAAAACAACGCAAAGTAATTGTTTTGGGTTTTAGAATTATCTCAATGAGTTTTAGTTGCCTGTGGAAAGAAAAGTAAAAGTACCAAAAATGATTTTTTTGCCAGAAACTTATTACATTCCCAGTTTTATGATTGATTGCTTTTTTTTACTTCTATTTTCAAATAATTATGTATTTTTTACCTCGATCGTAAATATTTAAAGCCTGACCAGTAATATAAGATCACGCGCCATATTGCGGAATTTCATTGGAACTACATGTTTCATAATAAACTGAACTGTCACCCTATACATGAGAATAACAGCGCCCTCTTGACAATGGTCATATATTTCTGGTCGGGCTTTGTATGCCCATTTCTTTGATACGCCCTACAGCCCAAACGGCTGAACGGTTTTTGATATATGAGGTGTCATTGAATTCGTCAGAATTGTGATAGTGACACAGGCTATATAAATTAGGAAAATGGCGCCCGGATATGAAGAAAAGGGCGGGGGGTGTTGTGATGTAGCAGTCAGAATTTTTATGTTTATAATTAAATTACTATTAAAATAAATAACAATTTAATTATCTTGTTCCAGGTATTTATCTGGTGCAGCAAACTTACTGCCGCACACGCCACAATAAGTATAGATGAAATGGTAGAGCCGGGAGATGACTGAATGAGATGCTCTTATGTATCTTTCAGTGGGAGTAGCAGAGACAGCGCTATTATTGTTTGTCCTTGACGCAGTTTTTTTTCACCATAAATTTTAGTATGGTTTATGGAACTTGGCTGACGACGGTCTAAAAAGACCTGAAACGTAAATATGAACCCAGACATCGCCCAAAATCGCCCAGAATGGAGAAAACGGACAAGGATAGCCGACCTCAGATGATGGGAAATGGCGCAGGCAAATGATGATGGTTTATGAAAGGCAACAAATAACCCGACCAAATTACGCAGATTGTTTTTGGTGTGTTGTCTGGGATGTAAAAACGTGTTTTTAATTTTGTCGCATTGCGTATGTTGTCCCTTACGGGCGCACGCGTATAGTACATACGATCCTACCATCTATGCTTTGGATCCAAATTATACGGAAAATCCATCGGACCCGACGTCTAGTTTCGAATAACATCATACTATTTCAGATTGCAAACCCTATTATCCCTCCGATAATCAGATTTGGAAAGAAAGATTGAAAGAGAGGTAAGCAATTTAAGATTGAATTTTAAGCTTTCTTATGTTATTTTACATATAGGTATAACTCTTACTATATATTGTTCATTCAAACTTCACACATTCATTATACAAACTCCACCTGCCAAATAAATGGTTAAACTCGTTAACTATACCGACGTTCAAATATATAACTTATTCCCTACGAACAAAGTTTAAATTCTAACGCTTCATTATAATGAGAAGCATGCAGTGCCGAGTTTTCGTTTGTAAATGAGTTAGCAGGAAATTAAACCTAATTATAAGGAGAGAGGAGTTAATGTAGGATGGCATTTTTAGGCAGCGCCATCTATGCCTTGATCTATGACTTGAAACTCGGAAGAAATTGTTTCATGTTTGTATGAAAGACGAACTCTAAAGGATTTGTTATACTACGTCGGTGGTAAACAAGCATACCCGCCTGAAAGTAAGCAGTCTCCGTCCAAAAAATTTGGCACTGTATCTCACCAGTTTGACGACTCTTGAACAGACATATGTATCTTACTTAACGAATTACCCATCAAGTGAGCCTAATACTTGTTTGCCACCGACGTGGTATAAAAATCCTTGACATTATGATTATATTTATCAATGGTTTTAAGGTATCGTTTGGATTCAGACTGCACTAGCAGCGTTACTGCTTCAGATCCGGGCAGCAAGGCTCGGGAACCGGTTAAATTTCCAAACCGTTATCATGCACTTGGTGCAAAACCGTTTCGGTTCGTAAAACCGTTATTTTAAACCGCTTTTTAGAACGTTTCCATAAAGTTCACAGATTAACCGGTTTAGAATAATAGAAATCCTATGTTTACGCGGTTCACCGTCGGTCGTCCTGTCGCTCGTCGAATAAACGGGTTTATTTAGGTTACAATGAAGCTCTTAAATCGTTATGAAAGTTCGGAGTAAAACCAAAACAAATCGGTATTTACCGCTAATATTATAACCGGTTCCGAGCCATGCCAGGCATCAATTGTAACATTTGTGGGAGTAATATAATCGGCAACAGTATTGTCGAGCTGCAGCCGTCTACAGCAGTATTGGAGCACGAGTGACGCGACATTCCTGCAGGATAAATTTCTCGCAGTTGGCAGTATTGTCGCGTTGCAATACTGCGGCAGTAGTGCAGCTACGGTCGGAATCAGAACGCTACTCTCAGTAGTTATAGTAACCCAGTTAGCCCGGAATTGGCGCCCCGGAGTCTGCCGCTATCGATTGTGGAGGCTGTTTGCTATCGCTACCTCTAGGGTTGTCTCTTCTTTTTTTTCCTTTAGGCATATACAGTGTGGGCTGGTAAAACCCGACAGATTTTCACCACGAATTCCTGAGGTCATAGGGAGCAAAAAATGTTATATGAGTTTTGGTCAAATTCTTTTGCGTTTTCTGCACACGTCAGGTTATTTCTTTTTACGTCTTTGCGGAAAAAAAACCATTACAACGAATAAGTGAAGTTTTTTTATTTACAGAAAAATATTGGGAATTTCCTTTAAAGCGTTAACGTCTGTCAGTAGGTATGTCTAAACCAAGTCACATAATGGCAGCGTTGTAGCCAAAAAGGTATTTTTAACTAAGCTATTACAGAAACAAATTTTCACAAGAATTTTATCTCTAAAACTAGACCGATTTCAGAAAACTTTGTATGTCATTTTAGTCTATTAATGCGGTCAAGAATATAACTTTTCGAAATTTGTCGGGCTTTACCAGCCCACGATGAATATTCGAGTGTCGGTTACTCAGTATATTGACGTGCCGTTGCCATCGCAAAGTTTCCATAGTGCGAAATTGATTTGATTGAAAATGAGGACATTGAAATATTTCTGAAATTTGTCATATTTTTGTTTGAGGATCTAAATTTTCCGTTGTGATGAAATGAAAGTTGTCTTAATTTCCTATTTTTTTTCTGTAACTTTCCTCGACTTGCACACCTTGGCTATAACCGCGAAAATCGAAGTTGGTCAATTGCGGGCATTTTCTGTCACTCTGATTACGTTTTAGTGAATAAGTACAAGAGAAAGATCCCCGCTATTTGCGAATTTCGGTTTTCGCGGTAGGCCCCCTGTACTAGCCCCTCGGAGACCTATAAAAGGCCTTCTGATCCCTTTTGTATTGATTCTTTATTTCGACATATTCAAAATCGTATTTGTCTTGGCAAATTTTGATCGGAGCTTAGGTCATGGGACCGGTAGTAGGTTATTTAAGTGTAAAAACTTTCAGGAAAACCTCTGTATTTTCTGTAGATATTAACGATATTGATAATTTTTTTAAGACTTACATCTTACAAATTTAAAGAATTAGAAGGTTTTAACATAGTGATAGGGATCAAGTACGAAAACAAGTTATTAAATTTCTCTTATTATATAATGTCCACAGTAAATTTAAGTCGCATAACTTAACTCATACTAAAAAAGTTTATGACCCGTCCGCACTGTTAGTACTCGTAGCCCTGGAGTGTGGTAAAAGCCGACGGCTGGATAATGGCTCTATAGTGGCTTCAGTGACAACCCTGGATCGCCAACAATGATGTATCGAATCTTATTTGTTCAGAAGAATTCCAAACTAAATACCGGGTCGATTGTATTCTAGAAGTTTTTTGATCAATTTGTGTTTGGTCAGTTGGCAATTATTTTTTAAATGAAACCAACGAAATGTGTTGAGTGAACTGTAATAGGAACCATCCTTCGACGTGATAGTTATAATTAAAAATACTATAGGTTAGTCGACAAACTAACACATTAGACACTGCGATTTATGATCTGCGCTTATCGCGCAAATTTATGGGCCGCCATTTTGGATTTGCTCAATTTTGATGCTCATCGCTTATGGGAATTTGAAATACGATAGTGATTGAATTATTGATTGTTAGCGTACAGTTTGAGCTCAATTTTCGATAGTAGGTGCCTTACTAGTAGACTGACCACGCTAACTTTGCATAAACTTTTTGCATTCACATCCCTATAAGCTCCGTACTTGACGTATAGCACTTGGCATGAAAACTTAGTATGGTTCAACTCTACTAATCTATGAGTCTTTGGCGCACCACATACGTTACTTAGAATTTTCATACAAAAAAACAAAGGATCTACCGCGAAAATGGAAAATCGAAATTTCTTTGCAGTGCATGCCTCTTTATCGCTCGAATATGTAATAGTGATAGAAAGACGGGTACCGAACTTTCGATGTTTGATTTTCGCGGTAGGCCCTCAGGTGCAATAGACAATATCTACTAAGTATAGAGATTCAGCTGCTGAATTTCTGACAAATTCAGCTCGTGTGGTGCGCTTAAATATCTCATTATTTTGATATTGGGGAGCAATTTCCGTCAGTAGAAAAAGGCGGCAATTTTTAAAAATGTAGGCGCTAGGGGTTGTCTTTCCATAGAATAATTGAATTCCGCGCCTTTTTCTAGTGACAAAGTGGGTTTATCAGGGTATAACTGCTTTTGAAAACAACACAACATGTTCCATGTACTACGTACAAACATTTCATGATGGGGTTGTTTTTATAGATTATGCAAGGGTTAAACATCCATTCAAACAGATACAAAGGTTATATATACGTTCACGGACTGAGCGGGACATAATGGAAATAAAAATAGAACATACATGTAGTGTATATATGTAGTAGTTGTGTCCTTGAACGCTGCACGCCGAGGGACATGGACATTGGATGTTCGATCAAATATATCGAGGTTTTGTAACCATTTATAGTTCATTTCTTAGCGTTAGATAAAATGTTAACAATCATGATGTGTCTCTCATGAATAACGACGTAAAAATGCAGAGCGTGGAAATATAAAAAAATAGTACCTGGGCGACCGAGCTTTGCTCGGTTATAACTATTTATTGTAATATGGTGGTGTATAGGTCATAATCTTAACTAAATTTTTTTACAAAATTAAACTTGTCTAAAACAATTAAAATTAAAAAAATATATATAAACTTGAACATATAAAAAAAAACAAAAGTTAATCACCGGGCGAGATTCGAACCCGAAACACTCGTTTCTAGCCGTCCGCGTCTTAACCCGCTGGACCAGACGGACAGTGGCCGCCAATACGAAATTAGCGACTATATTCTGCGTCGAAAGAAAAACGCATGAAAACTCGAAACCACGCGTTTTCCCAAACATAAGACTAATATAGATCGATTGTATACCCCCAAAAACCCCCATATACCAAATTTCAGCGAAATCGTTAGAGCCGTTTCCGAGATCACAGAAATATATATATATATATATACAAGAATTGCTCGTTTAAAGGTATAAGATTCGTAGGCCTGAATTTTCAAGTAAATCGGTGAAATAACTAATGTGTAGAGTCTGTTCGGAAAGAGAAGAGTCGTGAAAGGTATTGGGTCCCCGACATGCCACGACTCTTCTCGTTCCGCACAGACTCTACCGCTGTGACTCGGCAAATATGTATGAGGTCAGGGACAAGGGAAAACGTACGAGCAAAATTATTCTACGTATTTTGTCAGTTAATTTTAATGCATTAGTTTTATTTTTAATACTTTTAATTCATTTGGTTTGATTAAATAATTTACCTGTCCCAAATAAATGATTTATCTATCTATGTATCTCTAACTCTAACCGTTTATTTTCTTTTACCCCACCTAATTTAAATTTTACAAATAAGCTCTGAATAAAACGCAAAATTGGTATTTAAGTAAGAAGTAAGTATAAACGTTTATTCTCATATTTCTCTTTAATAAAGTGTAACTTGCCAACACCTAGAAAACGTCAACAAAAAACCACACTGCGTACCACAGACAAAAACCTAAACCGAAGTTGGCGCCTTCGTGTCAAACATTAAACTGCGATTTAAGTGGTGCCATCTGTTGGAGGCGGTAATTAAGCGACTTGTTAAGACGTTAGCATAATTACCAGCGGTTTTTGAATACGTTAAAGATTGGCGGGGAATCATTTTATTCTTTAAAAATGTATTTTGAGTGTATAATTATGTCTGTCTTAGACTTAGAGAAGCCCTAGTTCTAACAACTGACGGATTTCAACATGTTTTTGTACGTTTAAATACAATAAAAGTATTTTAAAACATTAATGCTATTAATTATTAATGATGATCGATATTCTTTTATTTAGTTATTATTATGTATCTTTGAAACTTGTTTTGGTCAGCAAAAGACGAGATGAAATTTATATTTAAAAAATAAGGGGGTTAATGTAGGTGGCACGGAACAGAAGGTAAGTAGAATTTTATAGCATCAGAGGGGAATTTTATAGTACCGCGAACCACGTTTGACGTGTTGCCTCTCTGTCGCACTTGTAAATTCGTACGTAAGTGAAACAGGGAGTTAACACGTCGAACGTGATTCGTGATAGGCCCTCAGGCCCAAACCAATTGCAATAGCTTGATGCACTGCAAAGGTCGATCATAGTTTCAAACAAAACTCATGGAAAAACAGCCGTATCCGCTATAAATCTTTGCCTGTGTCGTAATTTTTTTGAACCATAAAAATGGCGTAAACAAACAAATCTCGTGCATATTAGTTGAACTCGGATGTAACAACCTACCTTAAAAGAGATATCGGATACGATATCTCACTTTCCAATGTTTATTATTTACCGAAAAACCTGTCCCTGAACAGTTGTAACAACGAAAATTACTGTAAATCGTCGTTTTTCGTGTCTACCTGCAGCATTACCATTTTACAAGTAACATAAAAAAAGTTTGATCAATACATAGCGACAGAAACTCTGCCTTCAGTAAAGAGTAATAGAGTTTGTTTTAGTTCGTGTTATTGTTGTCGCAGTCTTGCATGTTGGCCGGAATCAACATAATTCAGGATTTTTATATATTAAAAATAATATATAAATATTAAAAATAAGGGGGTTAATGTAGGTGGCACGGAACAGAAGGTAAGTAGAATTTTATAGCATCAGAGGGGAATTTTATAGTACCGCGAACCACGTTTGACGTGTTGCCTCTCTGTCGCACTTGTAAATTCGTACGTAAGTGAAACAGGGAGTTAACACGTCGAACGTGATTCGTGATAGGCCCTCAGGCCCAAACCAATTGCAATAGCTTGATGCACTGCAAAGGTCGATCATAGTTTCAAACAAAACTCATGGAAAAACAGCCGTATCCGCTATAAATCTTTGCCTGTGTCGTAATTTTTTTGAACCATAAAATGGCGTAAACAAACAAATCTCGTGCATATTAGTTGAACTCGGATGTAACAACCTACCTTAAAAGAGATATCGGATACGATATCTCACTTTCCAATGTTTATTATTTACCGAAAAACCTGTCCCTGAACAGTTGTAACAACGAAAAGTACTGTAAATCGTCGTTTTTCGTGTCTACCTGCAGCATTACCATTTTACAAGTAACATAAAAAAAGTTTGATCAATACATAGCGACAGAAACTCTGCCTTCAGTAAAGAGTAATAGAGTTTGTTTTAGTTCGTGTTATTGTTGTCGCAGTCTTGCATGTTGGCCGGAAATGGCCAATTTGCTCGGTAAAGTTTATAGAAAATGGCGGATATTAGGAAGTATTAATATTGTACACGTGGCAGTTGTGTTTTGTAACTGTTTAGTTCTAAAATAAGATGAGCCACCCCTGTGATGTAACATCGAGACGAAGAGATTGTCCGATTGAACTTCAAAATGGCGAAGTCGTCTAGAGAATTTTTTTGCTTCTTAATGTTGTTTAAAGTGTAATATTGCTAGCTTATTATACAGTGAACTAACGTGAAGTGTGTAGCTAATGAAAAATTCATCTTAAAACGCGTTTAATTATTCTTTAGACAGCGCCCGGCAGTCCGTCGTGGTTATTTGTAAAGTCCAGCTATCACTTTGCTAGAAGCAACTACCGAACAACGTCATGTTCTACGAGTACGAGCACACTTTTGACAATGGCAAAATCATCATAAAATTGATAGAAGCCTTTTTTGAAGAAGAAGTTCAAGATAAGCTACATTTTTACTCTGTCGTCACTTCACGTGACATTTGGGTCAAACGCTGTTCATGACAGTTCTTAAAAAGGGCAGCGCGAATTTTTTACCTGCAATAAAAATTGAGCAGTTCGTAGTAGACTTGAAATTTTCGTACTAACTAAAAAAAAATGAAATACCATGCGTTTCCGTACAAACTAAAGAATGACTCACGATAGGACGGCCCGGGTCTGGCCCGAGACGTCCAACACTTTGTTTTCTATAGAAACCATCACGTGATCACTGATCACTCATCATAGATTGTCAGATGCCCCGGCCCGGACCCAGACCGTTTTAGAGCGTTATCTAATATAAATATTGAAAACCTGATTTTTACGAATCTGGACTTTGTTGGGCTCTCTCTACTCAGAATCGTACGCATTCTCTATCCTACCATTTAAAAAAGTCCCAAAATGTCCGTTACATTACGTCACGATTAAGTGTGAAAATAATTTTCACTTGTATGAGCGTGACGTTATGGAAACTATAATTTCCATACAAATTTTTGGGACATTTTTTTTATCATCAAGATTGAATTTGCCAGTGATTCTCAGTTGAAATAACCCAAAAACACCAGGATCTGTGAGAATGAAATCTTTAATGCATATTTTATACAATACAATACAAATACAAATCCTCTTTATTGCACAACCTCTGAAAAAAAATATATTTATATATTTTTTTTTATTTTTTGTAGAAAAAGTTCTTTAGCGTGAGTCATCCTTTATGTTTATATAAACTTGTCTATTTTCTATTACTGTAAAATATTGCTTCCAACTGACAAAGTCACTGAATGCAAATATTTCTTCACATGGAACGCGGAACTAATCAAGCCTAAATATTAACAAAACAATTTTATGGATAATTCTTGTTAAGTATCTAACGGGAACTGACATGGAAACACAATGAGGCATTATTCTTCACGGGCAGAAGTTTCAGCAACTTATCCCATTGTTGTGTTGAATGTTATGAAGTTGGAACTGTAAACATTGTACGGGAAAAGTAAGATGGAGACTAAAGTTAATATAAATCATCTTGCTTTTTTTTTCTCGAATGATAGATACAATAAGAAGGGCGTAGCCAGTCAGTGAACTAGGGGAGGAGGGGGGCAAGTTGACATCGCCGGAGGCCTATGGGGGGGAAGCCGCAGAATAGCATACAATGTATGTAAAATTTGAGCTCTAGGGGCTCTTAAAACAAATAAAATAAATAAAACTTATACCCACCTATGTTAGGTTCCCCAGATCTGCCCCTGCGGAAGGGTGCCCATAAGGCTGGCCACATTCCCACGCTGAATAGCTATGCCTATTCTTTGGCCTAGAAATAAGCCAGCCCTAGGGTCACCCGTAGTCTCAATTGCGTTTTGTACGAAACTACGCAATTTAGAGTCTGAATATCAATGGGTCATAAATTTAGAATCCTAAGGCCTAGCCAAAATTACAATCGTACCAATGATAAACGCCAAACGTACAGTCGAGGAAATTGATTCTTTAGCAGTTAACGTGTCACGTTACAATGGACAGCTCTTACCATAAGTATGTACAGCCAAATTTACTTGAACCGCAAGTTGCTAAAGAATCAATTTCCGCGACCGTACAAGAAAAAAGCGGGATGACAGATGCTACTTATATTTCCATTATGGAGTGTGGAATTAAGAGGAGTGACATCTCTTACGGTAGAACTGTTGCAAAAGTGTCCAGCTGTCAGCTATAAATAATAGTTCCAAATCTCTCCAGAGTAGCGCTAGAGTAGCTAAGAACCCAGCCGTTATTGACGGAGTGAAGTGCGCTGTCTATGATTTTGTGGGGACATATATACATACTTAAACATATACATCGACCGACGTCGTGTCCGTTATAGAAACAGTGAAATTGTTCTGATAAGAACAGTTTATAGATCGATCGATTGACACTCTGCGGTTAAGCAGAGAAACGGTGACGTTTGCTCCAACAAGAGCAGTTTTTATGTTGCCCTGACAAGGGCAGTTTATGCATATGCGGAGCCTGCAGCATCCTCTTCGTGTCTTCTACCAGCGAGTATCAAGCAGCGGAGCGGGACACGGCGCACCGACGACACGATGTGCACCCTACGGAGGCCGGCCGAGAAAAGGACGGGAACGTTGGCTCGCTTTATTTTATAGGCGCGCGCGAATGCCGCGGCCACGCGCCGCAACCTCGCGCCCGCGCACCTCACCCCGCGCGTCCCGCGCGGCTACTATTATTTATCACGCTCTTTCCTGTATATAGATCTCTTTCTTACATTTCTCTAATGTTTGTATAAATTACGCGCATTTTTGTAAATAAATTCATTCAATCTTGTACATAGCTAAAAGCGTCTTTCACTCCAAGAACCTTCTGATACCTGCCTACATGGTACCTACATCACCATAGTGGTGACCACCGACTGAGCAGAAGATAATCAAGCAAGAAGATGTCTCCCAACCCGAAGGACGACGTTACTCCGCAAGAAGAGAGCAGCCCATCTTCAGCAGCAGCAACTTTATCCCACGACGTGGCGGCGATATCGCTCTCTCTTCGCGTCCCACCGTTCTGGCGAGACCAACCAGTACTCTGGTTTTGCAGTTTCGAGGCGGCAACGGCAGAGCTGAAGAGAAGCCAGGCGCAGCTCGCTCAGATGGTTATCGCGCAGCTAGAAAAGCAAGACATACAGAACATTAGCGACCTCATCTACTCACCGCCTGAAGAGAATTATTATACAGCGATAAAAAACAGACTCATCTCTGTATACGAGGAGAGTAACAGCGCGCAGACGAAGAAACTGCTATCTCAGGTCGAGCTCGGGGAGCAGAAGCCCAGTCAGCTGTTACGACGGATGCAGACGTTGAATAAGGACAAGTTTCCCGAGACAACGATACAGATGATGTGGCTCGATCATCTTCCGCCACACGTACGCTCCGTGCTCACCGTCAGCGAAGCGTTCCAGATCAAAACTACGCTCGAGGACCTCGCGCTGCTCGCCGACAAAATGATGGAACACACGCCATCATCATCGAACCAAATCGCCGCAGTCGCTCCTCCCGCCGTCATACCACCTTCGTTACCACCGCCACTACCTCAACCAACTGCGTCAGCTCTCGACACGCAATACCTCATCGGCGAAATAAGAAGACTCTCACTCGAAGTCGCCGAGCTTCGCTCGAGACCGCGTGAAAACTACAATCAACGCTACAGCCGCTCAAGCAGACGATTTCCATCACGTACCCGTAACAACTCTCAATCGCAAGATCGAAGACCGCGTAGCCCAAGAAACTCACCACTGCCGTACTGCCATTACCATCGACGTTTCGGCATGGACGCACAGAAATGCGCACAACCGTGCAGCTTCAAGCCGATCCCGCCATCATCACCAGCGTCGGAAAACTAAATGTAACGCTGGCTGCGGCGGAAACCGGCGTTACCACCAAATCCCACCGCCTCTTCGTACGAGACCGAACCAGCAAACTCGTCTTCTTGGTAGACACCGGCGCGAACATCTCCGTTCTACCAAGGACACCCGGCACGAAGGCGCAACCACTTCCATTTCAACTCTACGCCGCTAATAACACCGTCATTCCTACCTATGGCGAGAAGACGCTAGAACTCGATCTCAACCTACGCCGACCATTCCGGTGGAAATTCATCATCGCTGCAGTTTCGAAACCCATCATCGGCGCAGATCTCCTGGACTACCACCACATCGTCGTGGACATCACCAAGAGAAGATTGATCGACGGCAAGACCCTACTGTACACTAACGCACAGCTCTGTACTGACGCTAACATACCTACCGTGCGCAGTATAGACGTGCAACAGTCGTACCACAACATTCTTGCCGACTACCCTGGTACCACTCGCCTAACATCCATGAAACTCAGCCCGAAACACAACGTCGAACACTTCATTGAAACAACTGGACCACCACTTCACTGCAGACCACGTCCAATCGCACCGCACCGCTACGAACTCGTGAAGAAGGAATTTGCCAACATGATGGAGCAGGGCCTATGCAGACCAAGCAAAAGCCCTTGGGCATCACCTCTTCACGTGGTACCTAAGAAGAACGGCGAATTACGTGTGTGTGGAGATTACCGACGGCTTAACGCAATCACTAAGCCCGACCGCTACCCAATCCCACGCATACGTGATTTTACCTACCAACTCGCCGGCAAACAAATATTCTCAACATTGGACCTCAACCGCGCATACCAGCAACTACCAATAGCAGAGCAAGATGTCGAGAAGAGCGCCATCATAACACCATTCGGCCTATTCGAATTTCCGAGAATGTGCCCCGGACTCAAAAACTGCGGACAGACGTTTCAACGCTTTATTCACGAAGTACTACGCGACCTTGACTTCGTGTTCCCATTCGTCGACGACCTACTTGTTGCATCGGCCGACGAAAAAACACACGAGCAACACCTACGCGCCGTACTACGCCGACTCGAAGACTACGGCATAACAATCAACCCGTCGAAATGCGTATTCGGTCAGCCATCGGTCAAATTCTTGGGCTACGAAGTCAGCAAAGATGGCATACGACCGCCTACCGAAAAAGTGCAAACAATCATCGACTACCCTAAGCCGAAAAACATCGACGAACTTCGAAGATTTCTCGGCATGTTGAATTTTTACCGCGAAAACATCAAAAACGCCGCACAGATTCAAGCACCGCTCTGCAAATACCTACACAATGCGAAGAAGCGCGACAAGACAGAAATCAGCTGGGACAACGAAGCCGACGAAGCATTCAACGCGTGCAAAGTGAGCATACAAAACGCCGCCTTGCTCGCGCACCCCTCCCACCACGCACCGCTAGCAATCTTCTGTGACGCAAGCGACAAAGCCGCGGGAGCTTCGTTAAACCAATTCGTCAACGACGCTTGGCAACCACTTGGCTATTTTTCCAAGAAATTCTCCGACGCCCAGACTAGATACAGCACTTTCGACCGTGAGCTACTCGCTATCTACCTAAGTACGAAGCACTTCAGAAAAATGTTCGAAGGAAGAGAATTGATCATATTCACCGACCACAAACCGCTTACATACGCATTTACGAAAACAAGTACAAACAACGAGTCACCGCGCCGCACTCGTCAGCTGTTGTATATTAGTGAATTTACAACCGATATACGACACATTCCTGGAACCCAAAATGCCGCTGCCGACGCCCTATCTCGCATCGAAGCCATCTCCTGTCCATCTCCGATCGACTACAAACTACTGGCAGAAGCGCAAGAGCGAGATAGCAACACAATCAAAACACTCGCACAGCAAGATAACTTAATAATAAAACAAGTTGAAATTCCCGGAACTACCTACAAACTATTCTGCGAAACATCAACGCCGCACTTACGACCTTACGTACCAGAAGAGTATCGCCGTGCCGCTTTCAACGCAGTACATAACATCAGTCATCCCGGAATCAAAACGTCACGAAAACTCGTCGCACAACGCTACTTTTGGCCCGGCCTAAATGCCGATGTAGGCAAATGGGCAAAAGTATGCGTACACTGCCAACGCGCCAAGATTCAACGACACACTTCAAGCCCTCTTTCAAGTTTCCCGCCAACTACAAGGTTCGAACATATACACATCGACCTTGTAGGACCTCTACCTACGGCCGCCAGTGGACATCGCTACTTACTCACAATGATCGATCGCGCAACTAGATGGCCCGAAGCGATACCTTTATGCGAGATCACCGCCGAAGACGTCGCCAAAGCACTATACGAAGGCTGGATTTCCCGCTTCGGCTGCCCCGCTACGATCACGACCGATCAAGGACGGCAATTCGAAAGTCGAGTATTTGCGTCACTCACACGCCTACTCGGCATCGAAAGAACCCGTTCAACGCCGTACCACCCTGAATCGAACGCTATGATAGAACGTTTCCATAGAAGTCTCAAGGCCGCACTCAAAGCTAGACTACAAAGCGAGAAGTCATGGATCGACACAATACCTAGTGTTCTACTTGGACTACGAGCCGCACTACGAACAGACACCGGTGTAAGCCCAGCCCTACTCACTTACGGCTGCAGTGTACGATTACCCGGCGAACTATTATTACCTACGCGCGATGACGTCACCATGGACTCCGAATTCGTCGAGAAACTTCGAGCGACACTACAAAGCCTAACGCCGACATCAACGATCCCACATAGCACCAAGAGGCCTATATTCGTCCACCGTGACCTTCAAACCTGCGAACAAGTATTCGTACGAGTCGACGCTGTAAAGAAGCCGTTACAAGCACCTTACGACGGACCCTACCGAGTACTAAAACGCAACGATAAAGTATTCACCCTGCAGCTACCTAACCGCCAGATGAACATTTCGATCGACCGCCTAAAACCCGCATTTATCATCGCCGACACCGAGCAAGATATACCTACATCTACGAGCGCAACAGATATACCTACAACTACAAGTTCAACGACCGCAACGAACATACCTACGACAACATCGAGTACTACGCAACCTACGCTATCACCGAGTTTACCGACATCACAAGACACCAAAAACGACAACAACAACAACCAACAACAGAAAAAAGGCATCCTGAAAAGAAGAAACGGACCCGACACAACCACGACCACTCAAGTAAGCACAAGCACAACACGCCGAGGCCGCACTATTCGCCTGCCGGTACGCTTCGCTTGAGAGGGAGCCTGTGGGGACATATATACATACTTAAACATATACATCGACCGACGTCGTGTCCGTTATAGAAACAGTGAAATTGTTCTGATAAGAACAGTTTATAGATCGATCGATTGACACTCTGCGGTTAAGCAGAGAAACGGTGACGTTTGCTCTAACAAGAGCAGTTTTATGTTGCCCTGACAAGGGCAGTTTATGCATATGCGGAGCCTGCAGCATCCTCTTCGTGTCTTCTACCAGCGAGTATCAAGCAGCGGAGCGGGACACGGCGCACCGACGACACGATGTGCACCCTACGGAGGCCGGCCGAGAAAAGGACGGGAGCAGTGGACGTCTTCTCAATTCCCCCTCAGGGGATTGGGGATGCTGTTCGGGGCGTTGGCCCCCTGCAGCGGTGTCAAACCGCCAGCCATGAATATGGCTGGGTCGTCGGGGTGGGGCCTCGGGTGAGGCCCCAGTGGTCGTGTCCGGGTCTTCTCACACCGGCGAGATCAAGCCAGCCAGGTGGGACCCCGTTGGGGGAGGCCCAGCCAGCGATCGTCAACCGGTGTCAGGGTGGTGTCGGTCTGTGGTGTGGTCAGTCCGGTGTGGCAGGGGTTGCAGGCGCGAGCTCGCGCGGCAGACCCCTGTGGTCGGGCGGGCGCGCGTGGTACGGCGCTATGCCACGGAGGTGGCTCCAGCGCGACTGGTCCGCGCGCTCGAACATCCGACCCGCCAGGCGAGCTACGAAATCACGTAGCGGTTCTGCTCTCAGGTCCCGGGCTATAACGTCGTTCCTCACATAGCGAGGGGCTTCGACGATGGTGCGTAGAGAGAGCGACTGCTGAGCGTCCAGTCGCTTCCTGTTGCACTCTCCCACTAGCGCGTACCACGCGGGGGCTGCATATGTTAGGCGTGTTCGGACGTAAGTCTTGTACACGCCTAGCTTCACGCGTAGCGATAGCCGGGACTTCAGAACCGGGGCAAGTAAGATGCGAGCGGCACGCGTCTGGGCGATCACGTTCTTGACGTGAGGGGCCATGGTGAGGTGGCGGTCTATGGTCACCCCCAGGTATTTCACCATCGGGGACCACTCGATGGCCTGCCCCAGGAGTGTGAGACGCGGTGGCATCAGCACCTTACGGGATATAGCAATCGCCTGGGTCTTCGACACGTTGACTGATAGTCTCCACTTCTTCAGCCATGGAGGGAGAGCCTCTAGGGCGCACTGGGCTTTGTGCGCTGCGTGTGATAGGCGGATGGATGACGTGATGTAGGCAGCGTCGTCGGCATATAGCGCGAGCGTAACGCCCTCGCTGACCGGGATGTCATCGGTGTAGCGCCCATAACACACGGGCGAGAGGCAGCTCCCTTGGGGCACTCCGGCAAGGATGGTGCGGTCGGATGATGCGGCGTCTTCTACCGCCACGTGGAAGCGGCGGTCTTCCAGGAAGGTGGCCACAGTCTTGACTACTCGACGCGGAGTAGTAGACGTGGACAGCTTGTAGAGGAGGCCGGGGTGCCATACGCGATCGAACGCCTTCTCCATGTCCAGGAGAACAGCGACCGTGTGCTCCCTCTTGTTGTAAGCTGCTGCAGCAAGGTGCAGCACGCGGGCAAGCTGGAGCGTCGTCGAGTGTTCCGGGCGGAAGCCGAACTGTTCGTCGCGTGGCTGAATGTGGGGCGTCAGGTGAGGCAGAAGCAGCTTCTCGAAAACTTTCGAGATAGTAGGCAGCAGCGTGATGGGTCGATAGCTCTCAGGACGAAGAATATTCTTCCCGGGCTTGGGAATCATGATGACGCGACCCTGCTTCCAGGGGCGCGGGAAGTGGCCGGTCCGCAGGACTCCGGTGAAGAGCCGCGCCAACGTCGCGATGGCTCGCGGGGGCAGGTGGCGCAGCGCCTCGTTCGGTATGCGGTCGGGGCCGGGTGCCTTCTTCAGCGGGGTGCGTCTTATCATCCTCTGGACTTGGCCCGGTGTGAGGATGATGGGATCTTCGTCTGGAGCAATGGACGTGGCGAAGTAGTCCGCCAGGTGCTGCTTTACAGCTGCTTCGTGCTCGGTGTCGTCGGACGGATTCGGTCTGAACTGCGTCTCCAGGTGGTCAGCGAAAATCTCCGCTCGATCTTCTGCGCGGTAACGTGGGGTACCGTCACTGGCGAAAAGAGGGCGGATGGGTGCTGGTCTTCCTGTTACTCTGCGGCACAGACGATGGATGTCGTTCCAGTCCTCACCAGCTGACTCGATGTACTCGAGCCAAGAGTCCTCGGTGTAAGCCGCGAGGCTTTGCGAGATCTTCTCGGCGAGAGAGTTCAGCTGGGACTTCATGGTGGGACATCGTGTGCGCTGGAATTGTCGACGCAGTTTCCTCTTCCTCTCGATGAGGGTCAGGATAAAGGCGGGGATGCTTTGCTTACGGCGCGACTGGCTGGCGCCGGTCTCGGCGGAAGAGTCTGTCAGGGCGGCAGTGGCGCATGAGGCGAACTCCTCAGCGAGTCGGTCGACTTCCTCCGCTGTAGTCACGGGGAAGGATGGAGTGTGTTCGCTCATGTAGGTCGCAAAACGATCCCAATCCTGTCGTCGGCGAGGTGAGGGCGGAGCCGTCCGAGTCGGCGTCAAGTCCAGTGTTGCCAAGACGGGCTGGTGGTCAGAAAGGAGATGGTCATCCAGGACGTCCTGCGCGGGCCAGGAAGTCAGGCCGCGTACTACCATAAGGTCGATGACGTCCGGTGTGTGGGCTGCCGTGTACGGGAAGTGCGTGGGGACCTCTGGTCCTAGCACCTCGTATCCTTGGGCTTCTGCATCGGCAAGGAGTCGCTGCCCATCTGGGCAGGTCTTCACGGAGTTCCATGCAGTGTGTTTGCAGTTGAAGTCACCGGCTACAATCGAGGGCAGCGGCGAGTCCAGCAGGTCGTGGACATCAGCCACTGCAAGGCGAGAGCTGGGTGGCTTATAGAACGCAAACACACGCAGAGGGTGGCGGTCGACGCAGATTTCCACGCCTAGGGCGTATGACGACCGGAGAGTTGTCGGCACTGGCAGCGGCTGGTGGATGACCTGACGCTTCACAAGGACGGCCAGTCCCCGATAGGCGCGTCCGAGTGGAGATGTTTCCTCCTTTCTGTAGGCGACGTAGCCTGGTATTTTAAGGCGGTCGCCCGCCTTAAGATGGGTTTCCGAGATCAGGGCTACGTCGATCTTCTTCTCGGCCAGAAGATGTCGCAGCAGGGTGACTTTGGCTGCAGAGAGCCCGTCGGCATTCCAGTGTAGGATCCTCAGTTGGCTAGCGAACGCTATAGAGGTCTGCCAGCCTTCTGAGGATAATCGGAACAGGACTCTGTCCCGACTGGATGGCAACGAGGAGCTCCTGCAGGATCTCCACGAGCATGGTGATGGCCTCGGCTTGGCCATCGCTGGGTCCCGCTCCTGGCTTCGCCTTCTTCCCCTGGAGAGGGGCGGCCGTCGTGGGGAACGGGGCTGATGGGGGTCGCGGCTGCAACGCTGTAGCCGGGGCGGTCGTGGGTTGCTGCTGCTGCGGGGCAGAGGAGGGTTCCGGGCCCGTCTTGGTCTTCTTCCCTCCACGTTTGCGTCTTCTTGTCGGCGGGCGTCTCCCGTCGTTGGCGTTCGCCATGAGGGAGTTCGCGGCGTTGCCCGTGTCAACGGCTGGCTGCAAGGTGGTTGGCAGTGCTGCACCAGTGCGCGCTGCGACTCCGGCCTTCTTGTTGCGCGCCTCCCGCTTGTAGACCGGGCACTGCGCGCTGTTAGCGGGGTGCGCACCGTTGCAGTTGGTGCACGTCGCTGGCTCCTCGCGTGGGCGTGGGCATTCGTTTGCGGGGTGAGGCTCGCCGCAACGAACGCAGGCGAGAGGGCGGTGGCAGTTCACCGACGAGTGCCGAAAACCCTGGCACCTGTGGCACTGCGCGGGGCCCTTTCGTCCTCGCCAGGCTTCGACCTTTACTCCTGGCATACCCAGGAGCTCGGTGAGGGCGTAGATCCCCGGCGTCGTGTCCGCGGTGCGCTGCAGTTGGGCGTGGAATATGCATCCAGGCCGGCCGCTGCGCGCGCGGATTTGGCGGACGAATTCGGGTAAGAAGCCCTTCTCCCTCAGGTCTTCTTCTATTTCTGCCGGGTCGGTGTTCGCCGGCAGGCCGCGGATGGCGATCTTGAGGCTGCGTTCTGCTGGGAGGCCGTAGCAGAACCAGAAAAGGACGGGAACGTTGGCTCGCTTTATTTTATAGGCGCGCGCGAATGCCGCGGCCACGCGCCGCAACCTCGCGCCCGCGCACCTCACCCCGCGCGTCCCGCGCGGCTACTATTATTTATCACGCTCTTTCCTGTATATAGATCTCTTTCTTACATTTCTCTAATGTTTGTATAAATTACGCGCATTTTTGTAAATAAATTCATTCAATCTTGTACATAGCTAAAAGCGTCTTTCACTCCAAGAACCTTCTGATACCTGCCTACATGGTACCTACATCACCATAATTTGATTTTTTTGTTCAACTATTCTAGGTATTGTAGCGCCACCTATTTAAGGTTTTTTGATGATACTTTTTGGTACATGGAGATTTATTTCCTTACCTCCACCTTCCGTAATTTCCATGGGTATAGATCGTGTCATAGACAACGCTTGCCTTAAGTCGTATTGTCACGTTATTGAAGGTTAGATTTGACAAAACTTCGCGTCATTGTCTGCGTGGATCATTTAAGTTTCGGTTGGCGTTTTCTGTTAATGATAGTCATCTTGGCTAGGCTTCCAGTTCTTCAAAATCTGACAGTTTTACGTGATAGAAATTCAGAGTTAGACGCATGATTAAGTGTCCCTTATAACTACGATTGGTTACGGATCCGAATTAAATGGTCTGATGCAAACAAAAAAAAAATGCAAAATGGAGCCTACATTATAGGGCTAATATCTTTATGTCATCCTTTTGTACCTATTGCACTTTTATGTCTGTCTGTACATGTTATGTTTATAACGCACCGTACGAATTAATTTACAAAGTACCTAAGTAAACTAATTTTGCCTTGTAGAGGGATGTCACTATGTAAATTACTAACTTTTATGTTTTTTCCACTTTACAGGTAAAAATCAAACCGGTTGCGAATGGAATTGGCAAGTAAATTCGAAGTAGAAATATGTAAAATAAAGTGATGTATCTGTTCTAGTATTTAATAAATAATAATACCTATCTATTATTGATATTGACAGCAATACGTTGTCCGTTGGAATATCGTTTATTATACTGACCCAAAATTACTCAAGTATTCACCTAAAGTTTAACAACAACTGTAGTACCTAGTCAGTGCTTACCATAAAATGTGTCTATGTAAACAAAATGTCTACCTTCTCAAGTTTATTTCAAAGAAGACAATGTGCTTTTCAGACCACACGTTTTAATAAACATAAATATTATGACAAACTCTCCACGGTGAATATAATCTATGGTCAATTTTAGTTGAAAGGTAAATGTTATTGCTCTGTGGTTTGCAGAGCCATCTGTCGGTGATTGTATTTTCAGACTATATAACTGTAGTGCAAATATAGTTCATTGTTTGCACCGCTTTCCCGCGTAACGGGTTCGGGAAATATTTTGTTGTATGATTAGATAGTTTATATATCATAATAATTTATTCAGTAATAGTCATACATTGTCATTTATATATACAATTCACTTAGCTAAGGATAATATAGAATTAGATAAAAATTAACATGCCAATTTGTATAAAGATGGAATGTTCATATTTTTATGTAAAAAAAAGTGGAAATGTTACGCTCGTTTAAATATCACCTTGCTTAAAGTAAAAATTGCGGAAAAGAAAAGGAAGAGTCTATGTAAGTTTTTCATATTTAACTGTTTTTTTTTGGGTAGTAGTTGATCTCCTAAAAAAAGTAGTCATTTTTATACCACGACGGTGACAAACAAGCGTACGGCCCGCTTGATTTTAAGCACCCTTTGCAGCCTCTGTACAAAATGTCCAGAGGCATTCTTTTGTGTGCAATAAAGTTTAAAATAAATAATTAAGTAAATAAATACTCCGATAATAGTCAATTGTAAAAACCAATTTTATAAAAAAGCATTTACATGCACCAAAACGACCAATAAGCAATGCTCCAGATAAAAAAAATCTATACATCACGAAATACCCAAAGCAATAAAAAAATCCACCATTCGCGTAATACTTTGCTGATATATAATCCGAATCAGGTTGGCCAACATCAAACTGTTACTCAATCACGCGTGAATTATTGACTCAATTCCATCCTCGCTTCGTGAATAATCTGTGGCAACTGTTCCATAGGCTACAGAGATTGGATGTTGACCTTTTTTCAAGGCTCCGACCGACACATGAGAGGTTTTCTGCGTTATTCCATGAATATAAGATCTTTTTTCTATTTTTGATTTTCATAGTAAACATTAACTATAAGGTAGAAGTACTAGTGTTCGACGCTGCACTAGTCACCGACATGGGCACTTTATTTCATGGAAATATAGGCTAAATTTGAACAACGAAGATTTTTCTATATTCGAACTTAATCCTTGTCACTTTGACATAAAGTGCCCATGTCGGGTACTAGTGCAGCGTCGAGCACTAGTACTTCTACCTTAGTTCAATTCATGTTACTGGATTTAAAGAAGTGCCAGTCATGTATAATACATGCAAAATTAAGCAGGTTTAAAAAACGCCAAATTTAGACGGTAAAATACTTTTGTGTATATTAGAACATTTAGAACGTATTTTTTTTTTTAATAAGCATGGCACAATTTTGAGAGCTGTTTTTCCAGACCACCACCTACAGTGGCGCCAACCGGTGAGCATAAAAACGGTAGCCCTCATTTCTTCGCATTGCGTATATTCTGTCCCTCACAGGCACACGTATGTGTTTTCTCTAATATTATTGTATGTCTATCTATTGGATGTTGACCTTTTTTCAAAGTCCCGACCGAGCTTGAGAGGTTTTCTGCCTTTATTGTCTGACATTCCCGCCTACGTCTCTAACGATGTTTTTTTCTGGGGTCGGATATTTTCTTTTCATCAGCTCGTAAGTACCTAAGTATAGATCGTGCCATTCACGAAGACGCGTGCCGTGACTTATATTGTCATGTTGTTTAAGGTGAGATTTGACAAATCTGCGCGTCATCGTGGATGACACGAACCGAACCATTGAGAACTATTGAGTGAATATATGTTGATTCAGAACTATGGAATGAATTGTACTATTTAATAATAATATTAAGTATCTTCAGATATTTAAGAGAGTTAGAATATCTGATATTTGCTATACCCTATTCAGGGTCCCATGTGATACCATATGATATGTATAAGAACTAAATATGTACCATGGTTTGCAAGAAATAAATACTGAATACTGAATACTTCATTTCATTTATTAATTGCATTCCATGGTACATACAGATTATATGTTAAATTAAATTTTCACAACATGGACCCTGAGTAGGGTATAGCAAGTTAACCTTATCACCTAAATACTTAAAATTACCTTACAAAACATATTATTACCTATTGCCTAACGAGTCTTACTAATACTAATTTCTAATAATAACTAGCGTGTAAGATAAGATAGTTCTATTTGCAGATGATAGTACAGTGATTTTTACTAGCGAAAACCCATCATCATTTGAACCACACGTCAACAAAACAATAGAACTAATAATTGATTGGCTACAGAAAAATAATCTATCTATCAATTTAAATAAAACCAAAATAATGACCTTTAAACAGCGAAAAGAACTTATTTCTGATTTAAAAATTACATACAAAGACCAAGACATTGAGGAGACGGATGCAACAACTTTTTTAGGGCTAAGTTTAGATCGTACTTTAAGTTGGAACAACCATATAGATAACGTTTGTAAAAAGTTAAACAAATATTCATTTGCCTTGCATAATTTACGAAAAGTAGTAAATCAGTCGACTGTTTTAATCTCTTATAACGCTCACGTTACATCAACTTTGAGGTACGGGGTTATATTTTGGGGTAATGGTACTGATAGAGAATTAGTATTTAGAGCTCAAAAAAGTGCTTACGATCAGTATGTGGTATACAAAACACAGAATCATGTAAACCCTACTTCATTAAGTTAAATATTCTCACCCTTCCCTGTCTTTATATATACGAAGTCGCATTATACATTAAGTATAACCCTAACCAGTTCTCCTATTTCAATAGTTATCGCCAACAATATAAAATAAACTCTAGGTCATGTAAAACAGCATTACTAGCAAAAAGCTTTTTTGGAATGGCACCAAGAATTTACAATAAACTGCCAAAAGAGATTTTAAAAATTAATGATTTAAAGAAATTTAAAAAAATGTTGTATGATTTCTTAATAACTAAAGCGTAATACTCAATACAAGATTTTTTGTCAGACTCAGGAAATTTTATTACCCTTTAATATGTAGTGTTATATTGTATGTCATGTCTTCATTATTCACCATAGATTTAGTTTGTAAATGCGTGCTACATGTCCTCTGTAGCTATTTGTATGCCATGTGGCGTAGCATAGTGATACTTTATTATAAATTTAAGACCTACTGTTGTACATACCTATGTTTAACAAATAAATAAATTGGAATTGGAATTGGAATTGGAATTGGTAATTAGCTAAATAATAATAATGTCAATTCATTAAATCATTCCATTACATTGAGACAAAGGTAAAAGATAAAAAGATAAAATAAAATAAAAATAAAAATTGAAATTAATACTTATTCGTTATCAGATGTCATAAATTCTTGATATGAATAGAATGATTTACTAATTAACCACGATTTGAGTTTATTTCGTAATATATTATAGCTTTCAACAACTTTAATAGAATCTGGGATTTTATTATATATTTTTATTGACTGGTAATAGGGCCCGTTTTTATAAATAGTTAATTTAGGTTCTGGAAGTGCTAGTTGTCTATTTCGACGCGCGCTTTTATAATATGTAAGGCAAAGTCGAATATTTTTATTATTCCGTCTAGTCCGTTAGAGATTAGGTACTTAAAGATAATTAAAACTATTTTAAATGTTAATACCGTCAAACGAGGTGAATAGGGACAGAACTTAAAATGTGATTTACCTGACCATTTCTTAATAACTACCCACAGAAATTAACTACATACAAAATCTACTATCATTTTCAATCGAATGACAGTTTAAGTTTTGTCCCTATTCATCCCAGCCTTCCCTATTAAACAAATTAACTTAAAAATTCTTACCTAGAAGGACTTCCCTCATACGGTATCTCTAGTCTCGAGCAAAATAAACTAAATATGTTTCCGTTACCCCATCTGACCTTACATCAAAAAGAATGAGCCTCATTTCAGCCTAAAACCTAAATACGAAACCCCCGCCAAATAACACTAGACTTACTCATAGTGTTGTGTTCCTGCTGGTGAGTATGGTTGCCAGAGCTGAACGAGAGTGCGGATTGTTAGGGTCGGTAACTCCTCTAGAGTTGCAGTCGTCCATAGGTTACAGAGACTGCTTACATTCAGGCGAGCCGTATGCTTGTTTGCCACCGACATAAAGTAAATACCGATATATATGCATCTTTTAACAACTAGGGCAGACTATTACAAGTTTCGAAGTGTCCCATATAATAAATCCACCCGAGAAGTTGCCGGCGGAAACTGTAACCTCCTTCCACTTCGGCAGTCTTGTTGACAATAGCTCAAATAACTTGCTCTGTGATATTTTAATTACAATATACTCAAAAAGCTACTGTGCTTTTCGGTGTAAGAAAACCTCATGTAAATGATATGAGCTACTGTGCTCTTCGGTGTAAGAAAACCTCATGTAAATGATATGAGCTACTGTGCTCTTCGGTGTAAGAAAACCTCATGTAAATGATATGAGCTACTGTGCTCTTCGGCGTAAGAAAACCTCATGTAAATGATATGAGCTACTGTGCTCTTCGGTGTAAGAAAACCTCATGTAAATGATATGAGGTACTGTGCTCTTCGGCGTAAGAAAACCTCATGTAAATGATATGAGCTACTGTGCTCTTCGGTGAAAAAAAGTCTTGTAAATGGTATGACATCCTGAGGAAACCTGCATACATCTGCGAAGAAAATCAAAGGTGTATGTGAAGTCTGTAAGCCCAATCCGTGTTGGGCTAGCGTGGGGACTATAGCCCGAGCCCTCTCGCGCATGAGAGGAGGCTTGTGCACAGCAGTGGGACGTATAAGGGCTAAATTATTATATATTATTATTTATAAATGATATGAGCTACTGTGCTTTTCGGTGAAAGAAAACCTCATGTAAATGATATGAGCTACTGTGCTCTTGGGTGAAAGAAAACCTGAAGTAAATGATATGAGCTACTGTGCTCTTCGGTGAAAGAAAACCTCATGTAAATGATATGACCTACTGTGCTCTTCGGTGAAAGAAAACCTCAAGTAAATGTCATAACCTACTGTGCTCTTCGGTGAAAGAAAACCTCATGTAAATGATATGAGCTACTGTGCTCTTCGGTGAAAGAAAACCTCATGTAAATGATATGCGCTACTGTGCTCTTCGGTGAAAGAAAACCTCATGTAAATGATATGACCTACTTGTGCTCTTCGGTGAAAGAAAACCTCAAGTAAATGATATGAGCTACTGTGCTCTTCGGTGAAAGAAAACCTCATGTAAATGATATGAGCTACTGTGCTCTTCAGTGAAAGAAAACCTGAAGTAAATGATATGAGCTACTGTGCTCTTCGGTGAAAGAAAACCTCATGTAAATGATGTGCGCTACTGTGCTCTTCGGTGAAAGAAAACCTCATGTAAATGATATGACCTACTTGTGCTCTACGGTGAAAGAAAACCTCAAGTAAATGATATGAGCTACTGTGCTCTTCGGTGAAAGAAAACCTCATGTAAATGATATAAGCTACTCTGCTCTTCGGTGAAAGAAAACCTTTTGAGGAAGCCAAGTTTTCAGATAGCAGTCGCTTCCGTGGTTTATACCGTGCGAATACTCGGGAGTAAGCCGCTTAAGGTATCCACATCGCAGTTAGCTTTCTGGAGCAACACTGCAACACAGTAATATTTGGTAACTTATTGTTGCACAATGTTGGTCATCGTGGCTCTACAAACGTTGACGGTGTGGATGCATCTTTACTGGACCCTAAGTCTCAATAAATAGGCCGTGTGATTCCAAGTTTCCAAGTGTCCCATATAATAGTAGTTTCCGGCAAAATCGTGACCCCTTTCCAGTTCAGCCGTCTCATTGACAATAGCTCAAATATTTGTCTCTGTGGGATTTTAATTAGAATAAAACATTTACTGGAGAATATTTTAAATGACTGCTGTAACCTAGTTGGAAGTAAAAAGACTGCGGATATATTTTGATGTGTAAATAGTATTTTCTATGAGCGCAAGCCAACAATTTATTAATTAAGTTGCGGTTCTAAGACGTTACTTTGCGGAGTTCCTTAAAATTATTTATTAATAAGTATCGTAAACACTCCCTAAAATGAAACAGGCACCAGTAATGGGATGGTATAGACAAATCCTGTAAAACAAGTATTTACCATCAGTTTTTAAACGCTGACAACATTTTACTATAAACAAGAGCCAAAAAGCTGCTTAAGTTTTTCTATTCATATTTGTTAGTTTGAAAATTAATGGCATCATACATCCGACTGGAGAAAAAAACCATAGTTTCAATTGGTTAATAATATTGAAACCAATTGCAGTAGCTTTCATTAAATACATAGAAAACATAGAGGATGAACTGGACATTAAACTTTTAAAGCATAAAGCGGTAGAAATTTTACTGATTTGGGTAAAATATCAAAAATAATCCATATTTTCTCTTAATTGTCCCATGATTAATGCCGTTAACATTTTTTTTATACTACGTCGGTGGCAAACAAGCTTACGGCCCGCCTGATGGTAAGCAGTCTCCGTAGCCTATGTGCGCCTGCAACTGCGGTGGAGTTACATGCGCGTTGCCGACCCCAAACCAGCCCCCCCCCCCCTCGTTTAGCTCTGCCAACCTTACTCACCGGCAGGAACACAACACTATGAGTAGGGTCTAGTGTTATTTAGCTGCTGTTTTCTGTAAGGTGGAGGTACTTCCCCAGTTGGGCTCTGCTCTAGATCTGGAATGACATCCACTGGCTGTGCCCTACCACACAAAGCGAGATGACATTCACAATGCCCATACCTCTCTTTTGGACGTAGTTTAAGGACGTACCCGGGTCCAATTCCGGGTCAAATTTTGTTTTAAAACAAATATATTGCTTTGTTACTCCGCGATACAATCACTTGCTAGCCAATCAGTGCTAACCCGTTATACTTGCGTATTTTTTGCATGCAATTAATGAAGGTATACCATTGGTGGTGTTATATTTGAGTATTGGTTTTCGCGGTGGGATGGCTTACCACATTAATTGCATGAATATAGAAATGTTTATTTCATCAGTCGTGTTTCTTTTTTTTTCACTACAGCTACCATATTTAAAAAAATACCAAACAGTCCGTCCACATTAGCTAATCAACGTGTATGGACGCATCATTGCCTCAACCCTGGGGAACTATCCGGTCAAGTGCCCCATTACCCTAAGCACGTCGCTGGCAGAAACATTAATATTGGGCATGTGTGTGACAGGAGTGAGCAATTGGGCATACTGGGCATGAAAAATCGGTTGCCTTTCCATCCCATGAGACTTGCCCAATAAACGCGAACTTCCCGTAAACGGCACATTTAGTCATAGAGAAATAAGTAAGCATAGGGTGCTCACTTCGTACATCAGTTTTCTTACCAAAACGCTTATTATTTTCGTAGTCGACATCTAGCGTCAAGTAGCGGATTTATCAGTACTGCTAGTTGACAATAAATGTCGCGACGAACGAAAACTCTAATACTTAACAATTTCAACCGAAATTACCGAATTACCGAATTTTTGGATGAATGAATATGTCGAAACATTAACTTATTATATATAGGCTAAGCTAACTATAATTTGTAATCGATTATATGACATTGAAATTTCTATAATTCAATTTAATGAAAAGATGTTTAATTTAATTTGTTTTCAGTATACTTTATATCTATAATTTATTATATCAATTTATTATTGTTTTGCTCACTGTTACGTATAAACAGTAGTTTTAGGTAATATGACGATGTACAATTAATACAAATAAAATCTATTCTATTCTATTCTATTCTATTAACCTGAACTATATTTTCAACTCCTTCTGCTTGTAAAATTAGTTGTAAATTGTTTTAGCAATACGTTTTTCGTCAGTCGCGACACTTGTGACATCTAGTGCCAAGTAGCGGTACTGATAAATCCGCTAATTGACGCTAGATGTCGACTGCGAAAATAATAAGCGTTTTGGTAAGAAAACTGATGTATTGTATCTATGGAGTGAGCACTCTAATTTAGATTCTAATCTGTGTTTGTTCCTGAAAGTTCATAGAAGTTAAGCCCACCGGTTTTTAAGTAACAACCAGAGATTGGGGCTCATTTTTAGATGAATCCCATTATTAGAATAATAATATATCCATACGTTTCAAAAAACTTATTGGTACTAGCCCACGTTTAAACCCGTGACCTGCTCTCCGGATTGAAACTCGTACGCTTTTACCGCCTTACCGACGCTTTCATGTCTCCTTTTAAATATTGTACCTAGTAACTAAATAAGAAAATCTATGACATTACTTCATTTGACTAATATTCTATTTAGACTAATATTCAATTGAACATTTTTAAAGCTTTCAATTATACTACGTAGTCTAGTTATTCGATATAAAAACTCAAAATGTATGTAGATTCAGTCTTCAATTTGTCTTTTGTTTAAATTATGTTTTTATTCCTGTTCTCAAAGTACCGTCGAGCAAATGAGACTCAAGCTGGGATGAAGTAAAATGCGGAAAAAATACGACCACAGAGTAGAATATACTACAGAGGAATTTCTTCATATAAGATTTGAAACTATATATTGACCGCGTGTTTCCTGAAACAGGAGCAATAGATTAAACTGTAAGCTGTACTCGTCAAACTGACCAACATTTGTTCAGCAACTTTGAAAAATAATTTATGTTTTGATTTTTATTACACATTGCAGTTAATTCTAAGACGCAGTGTATTGCGAATTTTGTTATGTTTAAAGCGTGACAAGCAACGTCAAACACACTGATGTCTGCGTACATTGAATATAATATTAAATTTGTATGAAAATGTTAAAATCTAAAGATTTCATAATTTTTTAAAGTTGTTAATCAAAAGTTATATCATTTTAGGAGTACAATATATGGGTTAATTGTTTGCTCATGTTACAGTAAACACCCTGTATATTATTTAATGGAGAATAGAAAATATTTGGAAGTGGACAAACGTTTTCTCTTTTCGTATGGACGACCACGTATATACGACGGAAGTATACCTCCCTCTTAAGAATTATGATGATGATGATGTAAAGCTGTTTCTCTGGCGTTTAATCCTCTGTGTCGATACCATAGAGAAATAAGAAGTACATAGAGTGCTAACTCTATACATCAGTTTTGGTACCAAAACGCTTATTATTTTCGTAGTCGACATCTAGCATCGAGTAGCGGAATTATCAATACCGCTACTTGACACTAGATGTCTCGGGTGTCGCGACTCACGGAAATTGTATTTCTCAACAATTTACAACAAATATTACAAGTAGAAGGAATTGAAAATAGAGTTCCGGTTAATCCGATTATAATATTACCTGAAAATGGTGAGCATTAGACTTTAAGTTCGTCGCAACATTGTCAAGTACTGATAATTCAGCTAGATGTCGACTACGAAAATAATAAGCGTTTTGGTACCAAAACTGATGTATAGAGTGAGCACTCTATGTACTTCTTATTTCTCTATGGTCGATACGAAGAAGCGGGGATGTATCCTTATATCCATAATGGAAGTATGATTGAATGTTTTATAATAAGTAAATGTATATGCTTGAAGACTTGAGGTTTCTTCATCCTCTCACAAAAGATTGCGTACTAACTAGGTTATAGAAATGGGAAATAAATACATTTTATTATATTAAAAGAAACCCGACTGTTTTATAAATAAGAATGTCTTCCACAGACATTACACTTCAAAATTTGTCAATCTGGTTTTAAGGCCCTCAACACATGGAGCGTAAGCGTAATTAGCGTCCCGTAAGCGTATCGTAAAAAACGTTACGAGTACGAGACGCGTAGAGTGCTACGAACGAATCGTCGCGTAAGCGTAATCGTTTTATAAGTGAGATCGCATCTCATTAGTTTCCGTTTTTTTACGCTAGAAGATATTACGCTAGTAATGTAACTTAGTGACGACAGAAATCTCATACGCTACGCCGACGCTTCGTTTGCGGACTTGTTTGAACTTGTTCGTGTTTATAGCGCTCTCATACTACGCGCGTATTACGATACGCTTACGCGTCTCTTAACCGCCACAGTTAAGAGCTCACTCCTACTCCTTACTCTATGGACTGACGTTTATCTGACATGGCTATTTGTACGTATTAATAGTCATACTTTGACGTGCCCCTCCCCCGCAAAAATCGGCAGACTGTTCTGTACTGAAAATTACAGACAAGGCGTCTCTAGTTGTTAAATGCTGGTACATAATAAACTCAAACCTAAGAAAAATATTACAAAACAGCGGAAGAGTTGCCAGGTGTCACCATTTTCTTGTTTCTTGCAACATTGTATTTAATTTAAACTGTCCTTAGTCAACTGCATTGCGTGACCGAATTAAATGGCGTTGAGTTATTTCGCAAAGTTTTCAATGGATAACCCTCCGTTAGCCATAAAAAGGTATTCTTAGGTAAGATGTATTTACAAACGGAAAAACGACAATCGGTCTGGCATAATGGGTAGTGAACCTGCCTAGCCAGAACACAGAATAAATAAAGCGACTGCCATCTGACCTTCCAACCCAGAGGGTAAAACTAGGCCTTGTTGTAATTAGTCCGGTTTCCTCACGATGTTTTCCTTCACCGAAAAGCTACTGGTAAATATCAAATCATATTTCGTACATAAGTTCCGAAAAACTCATTGGTACGAACCGGGGTTTGAGCCCGCGACCTCCGGATTGAAAGTCGCAAGCTCTTACCACTAGGCCACCAGCGCTTCCATTATTAAAGCCGACTGTACCTATAAAATATTCTATCGTCATTTGAACAGTTAACGTGTGAAATTACCATCCGGCTGCTGTTTCCGATCGATTTCAAGGCGGATATTTAAAATACTGTCTCTTCCTTAGTATAGAAAGTGGATAGAAATTGATAAAACCTTATTTTGCGCTATTGTCAGTGAGCGACACTCCTCCTTTCGGCTGTTCCCGGCCCCGTTCGGCTCAGCATTGGTCCGAGCAATTATTAGGGTTGGCACAACTTGACGTCCCCTTGCGAGCGCAACCACAGATAAGATAATTACTTGAATTTTGACAACCCTAAATGGCCGAAAGGGATAGTGCCATACATTAGAAAGCGACAACATAATTCATCCTTTAATCACTGTCAAACTTCGGTTTTTATAGGAAATGCCATTTCTGTACGGTAGTATTATTTATGCTGTGCTGTTGTGGATGTCGACCCAGTAATACCGAACTTAATCTTAGAAAATCAGACATATTACAATGATATTATATAACTATAGATAGGTAATACTCATACATAAGGAGCACAATACCTACTTCCATATTTATTTCTATACAGATTTCTTCGTAATCTGATTTTTGATTGATTTTCGCATCCCATTCATCTTTGTCATAGTCTTTGTTAAACATGAGCTTGTCTCTTTCTCTTGCGGTGAGCGGGAGCTCGTTAGCATGTGCACATCTCTCGCTTGCCCAGATGCGACAAGGTAAGCGCTGCAATTTTGGAACGCCTTAACCTATCTTCAGTTCAATCAATCATTGACAGGCTAGGCAAGTATACCTAATTGGCTTCTTTTGACGAATCCTATGGCAAGTGGAATATATTGTCGTCTGCGGTATTTCCGGACCGATACGACTTTCAAACCTTCAAGAAAAGAGCGTGCTCCCATCTTAAATTTCGGCAACGAACTTCCAACCCCTCTGGTATTCTTGTCCATGGGCGGCGGTAATCGCTTACCATCAGGCGATCCGTCTGCTCGTTTGCCTCCTGTATCATAAACAAGTACGGGTGTGCAAGTTGCAGAACATACTCAAAAGTTTTGGAAACTTTCATAAGAAAATTCACATGCAAGTTTCCACTTAGAAACTTCCCGTTCAGATTAGGGATTATAAGTCAATGTTATTAAAATTTTGACGACTGTTTCATTTAACATTTACGTCACTCATTGGCGTCTATTTCAAATGTCATAGAAAAAAACACCGACAGTATTTTATTCAATGTCTCCCTTGCAATTTTTATACGTTACAATTCATTTTTATCAAGTAACATGACTCATACAATTTGTTAGTATACAATACAATATTAATTCTTATATCTAATGTTAGTATATAATTAATAAATTAAACATAATAAGGGCTGCAAGACACATGCATCTCACAGCAACGCCTCAAGTATGGACAGTCGAACCTGTCCGCAATTGAGCGCAGGAATTTATAAATTCTATGGCACATTGCTAAGTACATAAAGTAAATCAGCTGATACTCGTAAATATGAGACATTTGCCAATTTCATTATATGCCAATCGTAAATCATATACCTAGTCTATCAAGCCACCTCCTTCAGTAGAATAAAGCGGCAAATTTAAAATATGTAGGCGCAGAGTTATCGTCCCATACTTGTACAAAATTTTATTTTCGCGCCTTTCTCTACTGACAAAGTTGTTAGACAGACTATATCTTCAAAATATCGTGTACAGCGTTTTCTAATAGGGATGTTGATTGTATTTAAAATATATTATTTCACAGCGTGCACAAAATTTAATAAAGCACCAGAAAATTATTAGAAACACGTAGAGAGAAATAACTCATAGACAGCGTTTATTTTTGACACAATTTGATTTAAATAAATCTAATAAAATATAGAATAAGGTGACTGGGCCGTGTTGTCACTTGTTCCTATAGTCTGACAAGCCATTTTCGTTAGTGGAAAAAAGCGGCAAATTAAAAAAAAATAGTCGCGAAGGGTTGTCGTCCTACGTATAGAAAATTTGAAATTGCGCCTTTTTCTACTGACAAACTTGTTTGACCGGTTATAGTTTCATATTGAATTCCATAATAGCTAATCGTTTTGACAGTTCAAAAAAAGAAACTAATTTGACTAGTCAAGCAAATACCTTATTATTATCGTATCCAAACACGGAACCACCACCATATTAGCTGCAGCTGCAGCAGTTTGTTTAGTCTATGACCGGAAATGTAGTTTAGTCTATGCCGTCTATGGTTCCATTTGCAGTTTGCTTGTCGAGTACTTGACACGCGCGATCGTAAAGTGTCTGGGCCATTGTGTTGCAGATATATTGTGATACGATATGATAACGGTAATGGGAGATGTGTTAAACTGAGTGGAGATTTGATTTAGTCTACTTAGAGCACGTCCGCTTGTCTGTACACGGTTTTTTTTTATAATTATGACCTAGAGGACACGGTTTTTTTTAACAATTATGGCCTGGATGCGAGTACACGGTTATAAAAAGGGATGTTTTTTAACAGAGAACACAACCCAAGGCCCGAACGTTGTCTGTTCTCAATACAAAATTGAATACTCAAGCCGTAGCCATTTTGATGGTTACACTGCTCTGTATGTGTACAGAAAAATGAGTAAGTGTGGGTTTTTAGAGATGTGGACTGGTCGATTTTAATCATGTTATATATCGATAAGCGCTACAGCGCGGATGTAATAGTTATTAACTGAAGCATCAATATTTTCACTAAAAATAAACATATCTATATATGCTGATGGATAATAAATATTTTATAATATAATACAATATTTATTAGTAATATTTTATTAGTGATTTATGTATTGTAATTAAAAATCCGAACTTTCCCTTCGTTTTAACCTGCAGGTAGGTAGGTTAGGGACTGACTCATTTCAAACATAGACCGACATAATCATACCGTCTTACGCTAGTACATGCACCCAGAAGAAAATAATAATAAGTATAAAAGTTTCTTTATTGTTCTTATTTACTGATAAACCCACCTACAGTTTTAAAATTTGCCACCTTTATGCAGTAGCAAAGATGGCTTGCATGAGTATATATAGTCTGGCAAGCCAGCTTTATAGTCACTATAAAGAGGCGGCAAATTTGAAAACTGTAGGAGCGGACGATCGATTTGCCATACATATTTATATATTGCACCATTTTTTACTGACAATATTGGCTTGCTAGAGTAGAATGGGCAACACAATACGCACGCAAAAAGTCAAGTACAAGTAAAAAAGTTTAAAGGGTATAAAAAACGTGCAAACCTTTTTTTCTTAAATCATGTAAACCATCTGGGCACAGGAGCAAATTGCTTTCAGCCGCAAATTGAAAGGCAGCGATTTACGTAAAGCGTTTTCGACAATTTTGCATATAAATTACTCTTAATGGATACTTCAACTAAACTAGCAAAAATCTATATTCTCGCGTAGTAACAGCAACTAATAACTTTTAAGAGTTATGAAAAGGATGTAACACACCGCTTACATACTTAATCTAAAACCTTAAGGCTTGCCATGCAATATTGAATTTTCAATAAAACATTAGCTAGGGTGTAAAGGTCACACACATGGGCCGGTATGGAGGAAATATTTAATAAGTAAAGGTTGCAATGCATGAGCACACTTTGCGCCATATTGGTATAATGCTTCATCAGTCCGCAAGATGGCGACATTTGACCGGTCATTGGTAGGTACGGAAATTTAAATTTCTCTGATATCATGTTATATTTTGATCGGGAATATTAAATTTATGGAGATTTTACTTGCGACGCTTTATTTCTTGCTTTTCGTGAAGGAAGGAAGAAGGAAAGACCTGAAACTTTTTTATAAGGTACTTACGACTAATAACTTAGAAAAATGCATTTATTACCTCACGCAGGATTTTACTTGGCAAAGCAGATATTCATTTGTTTCAAGCTCCAAGCCGCAAAAAAATTACAAAACTTATCTAAAGCCCCTTTTGTAGTAGGTAGTAAATAAGTGTTAGGATAATATTTATACTTATACTAAATAGTTGTTAATGTTATGTATAAAGTCAGACCAAGATAAGTTGGCAGTGATTTTGATAGCCCAGACAGTGCACGTGTTATTTTAAACGTCAAACATCCATGAAATTATGCGGTTTACTTAACACTTGCACAGGCTGGGCTATCAAAATCGCTGCCAACTTAGCTTGGTCTGACTAAGCACTTTTGTACAGTCGCCATCAGATATACCGGAGCAATCAAGTGTTCTTAAATATCTGAACAACACTTCAATTATAAAGACATTAAAGTAAATGTTCAGATATTTATGAGCATCTGCGTCATCAGCTAAGTGATACGTCGTACCCAGTAAGAAGTAGGTACATAGGCATTAATATTATCCTTCCGTGCGCGCATTTATCATTGGCCTAAATTCCTAATAAAATCGGAAAAGGCGATGGAATCCGCGCCATTTTTATTACATTTGATGGCAACATGAAACCGACGTTTCGGATTTATCTCATCGTGAATATATTATTTAATTATATGAAAATGCTTTGAAATACTGTGTATTCTACTTTAACACGCGTTGTCAATCAAATGAATTTTACTGTGCCTATTATTATTAGTACCTGGAAGAGCTATGTCTATAAAAAAGCACATGAAGGGAGATTTCCCTATATCTCTAAAACGAAAGCTCAAGGACATATGTATTCTTCCCATCCTGACCTACGGAGCACAGACTTGGTCCTTGACAAAAGTTCAGAAATCCACCCTCAAGGTTTGCCAACGCTCCATGGAGCCTAATATTCTCGTCCTGAAGCTGACCGATCGCATCAGAAACACTTATACTACGCTTCACACCCAAAGCTGACGTGGCTGAAACAGCCGCCAAGCTGAAGTGGGACTGGGCGGGACACGTTTGCCGTATGCCAGATGACTTATGGGTTAAATCATCCACCAATTGGGCCCCACAAAATCAAACCCGAGGTCGCGGCAAACCTCGACGGCGTTGGCGAGATGACTTTGACGCTTTTGACAGGAACTGGTGGGAGACAGGTGGAGACCGGGATACGTGGAAAGGGAGGAGGGAGACCCAGCAGTGGGTCACTAGGCTCATATAAATAATGTAGTATTATATCGCAACTTCAAAAAATGTTTGTCCGTTGCATGGACATAAATATACACATTGTAACAAGAATACCATAAGGTAATCCTTAGAGATAGTGCGACGCGAGCACGAGTAAGATTTATGTCACAGGCATCATTAGTAAGGCTTACTGTCCCTGTGTGTTGTACACGAAATATCCGCAAGTGTTACGCATAATACATTTGGTGCTTATGTAACGTTGCCTTAAGTTGTGTACGTGTAGTGCAAGGATCTCTAGAACAGTATCGTCAATATGCATAATTCTTACATCAAATAACTCATAGAGAAATAGAAGTACATAGAGTACTCACTCAATGCTTCAGTTTTGGTACCAAAACGCGTATTATTTTCGTAGTTGACATCTAGCATTGAGTAGCGGAATTATCAGTACTGCTACTGGACAATAGATGTTGCGACGAACGAAAAGTCTAATGATCAACAATTTTCGGCTAATATTATAACCGGATTAACCGGAACCCTATTTTCAACTCCTTCTGCTTGTAATGTTATTAGTTGTAAATTGTTGTGAAATACAATTTTCGTCAGTCGCCCGAAACATCTAGTGTCAAGTAGTGATACTGATAATTCCGCTACTCGATGCTAGATGTCGACTAGGAAAATAATAAGCGTTTTGGTACGGTCACGTCTGAACATATCGATACGAAAAAAGTACTAAAAATGTATACACGACTTTATTGCCCATATATTAAGGTAGTGTATACATATTTTTGGCACATTTTTTGTACCGATATTTTCAGACGTGACTGTAGGTACCAAAACTGATGTATGGAGTGAGCACTCTATGCTTACTTCCTATATCTCTATGACTAACCTGACGTTACCAGGCTGAACAGTGGTGCCATCTCCCCCACCAGCTCCTCAAATTTACCCCTAACAATTCTCATACATTCTCCTTCAAAAAAATCATAACTTTTTACAAATCGACCTTAAGTGACTCATCAATAGGCAATGTTGAGGAAGTTCTGTTATTAAATTTGATTATGGCATTACCCTGTATAAAGCTATCTGGGACTATTTATTCAGCCCGGAACAAGCTAATGCGACTATAAACCTGTATAAATAAGGGTTCGGACGTTTACCTCCATATTTCGGGTAAAGGGTGTCGAAACATGACCCTTTTAATAACCTAAATCCGTTTACGAACCGAGATTATTGTGTAAACAAAAGGATGTTTATAAAAACAGTGGAGGAAATAAAAAATAAACCAAAATCTGCTTTTATATAGGTTTTTTGCGATATCGAGTACAAGCAGATTAAAAACTATCAAGTTAATGATTAATTTTAATCAGTTTTTTATACGATTTTGGTATCAATCAATGTTACACTCAATCATTTTGCTTTCATTCACTTCTAGCAAAGTACCTAGTTTATGCTTCAACGCTTTTACTCCAAATGAAGACAATCTTGATATATTTTTTCCTTATTGTGGAACTAGCGAAATATCTGCAATATCGTGTGTTACTTCCCCCAAACAGAACTAACAAATAAAGCTGACAATCGCCTACGAAAAGCCGCACGCACGTAGCGGCCGGAAAATCAATATACGAATTTCATATTCAACAAGTTCTCAAGACATTGTTCTGCGCGACATCTACCGAAGTTTCACTGAACTAACGTGGACTTAGAGAAACGTCACCTAGTTTCTGTTTTGATGTGACAAGAGGGCGCTGGGGTGCAATAAAGTTTTATAGATTACTTTTAAATTATAGGCGTTTTAGAGGTTTTAGTTACACTTTTTACTAAATATTTATTTGTCTTGTTTCAGGTATTGCATCCAATTTATTTGGTATTAGTCCTTGTGACATTGTGAGGGTAGGTAAATAATAAAAATGACATATTAGAAATCCATTAAAACATTATAGCAGAACCATAATACTTAACGATAAATTACTGCCTTTTATGGACCTTGCAGAAAAGTCGTTTTTGTGAAAGACATTAGAGGAATCGTAAATAACCCAAATAACTTTATTTTTATGGCGAAGAGAGAAAAACTACAGAAAGACGCGTAGATACGGAATTTTACAGTTAATGAAAAATCAATCGTTGAATGTTGCCCAACATTGAGAGTACATTGTATCGAATTTATGCTTTTTTTACGTCTAATGCGCAGCAAAAATTGACATGGCCGCGAGATCATAATCGTTTTCGTAATTTTTACGACCCTTTATTAGTTTAACATCAATTTAATGACCAAGTAATAATAATAATGGAAATAACATGATAAAAATAAAATAATATTTTAACTTGCATTTACATGATGATCATTGCATTATTCACTAAGATATAATTAGAAAGTTACTTGATTGAATGAAAAATCCATAGACAACAAAAACGCCATTTTGAACCGTGACAGAACTAGAACGTAATTTTTACGTAAACGGTTGCCAACCGCGTTAAATCGTGCGGAAAGTTCAACGACACTTATTTTTTATAATCCTAAGTAAAGTGTTTGCGTAAATTCTAGATGCCTTCTCGACCATTAATCCGAATATCAAACGCAGGCAAAGTGCGACAGGGGTGAATATATGATTTATAAGGTTAGGCTGCCGGAGTCGTGGGCGATCATAAAATGCAGGGTTGCGGCTGAATAGGGGTTTATGACAAAAACTCCATAGATAATGTCTCTTGTCCCTGATTTTGACGGGTGTGGCTGTTTGAGTAATAGCTTCGGTCTAGGTAAGTGTGTTGTTTGTTTTGTTTCCGCGTTATGTCGTAGAGACATTGTAATTTTAAACCAATGAGCGCCTTTTAAATTGTTCATTGTTCTAGATATTCGTGGTAGTTAACACACGCGATTGATATAGCTTATTTGACATAGCTTAATTTTATTTCTTCATTACCTATTCCCTATAATCCTTTTCCTATATTAGCGTCCAATTTTTTTATGTCTGCAATGTGTGCATGCCTTTTTTAGGGTTCCGTAGCCAAATGGCAAAAAACGGAACCCTTATAGATTCGTCATGTCCGTCTGTCTGTCCGATTCTGTCACAGCCACTTTTTTATATACTATGTAGGGGCGTTAAATAAATGTATTTCTTCTTCTTCTTTTTCTTCTTCATGGGGGTTGAATTACTTAGAGTTAATTGGCATAATGGTTTTATACGTTATAATACCAGAAATTATGTTTATGTTTAAAGCATGAAATGCTCACGATCAAAGAGAACAACGATTCATTTAATGTTAATTAATTGAGAAATGAGAGTACTTAAATTAGTTGAACGATTCAATTAAATTATCTGGAATTTGTGGAAAGCGTATTAAATTACATATTAACGTGGTTTCGTGATTAAAGCATTGCATATATTACTAGGAACATTATGTTCGAATATTCATACTAGTTGGTAATTATTAATTAATTGTGATAAATGTTCACGCATGTTACTGGAGCCACGGGTAGTTTAAATTTTTTATTAGAATAAGTATCGAAAACAACAATAATGTCTTATAAATAAATAAATATTATAGAACAATTTCACACAGTTCGACCTAATCCCGCAGTAAATTCAATAAGACTTGTGTTGTGGTTACTAGACGATGATATATATATAAAATGCATAATTATATATAGTAAACAGGTCCTTCACATACATGCAAGGTGAGCAAATAAGAAAGGTTAGTATAAATGAAACTACCCGCTACTCCTCCATTAGTCGAACTAGTTAATCAAAACAAGCTTCCATGTTGTGCTCATAGACAAAGGTTTTTCGGAACATAAAGTAAGTATCTATCCTATAGCTGGGTGGCACAAATTACTAAAATATCTACAAAAATTGTACCAAATCGGTTCAGTACCTTAAATTTAAAATGGTACCTATCAGAACTAGAGAGTAATTTTTAACCGACTTCAAAAAGGAGGAGGTTCTCAATTTGACAGATTTTTTTAATTTTTTAATTTTGTATGTATGTTACTCGATATCTCCGAGAATCGTGAACCGATTTTCAAATATATTTTTTTAAACGAACGGGTATAACCCCGAGATGGTCCTGTTGGCACCAAGTCGGATCTTGGAGAAATCGAGGGAACTCTTCAAATGTTATAGGTACACGTATGGCGCTTTTGGTAATTTCTGAAGTCGGTTATATTTTTTGTTAAAAAGTTTTTATTATACATTTGGGTCAAACACATTTTAGAAACAGGTCACTTCTATGTGCAATACAATAAAAATTAATGACTGGTACATATGTATAATATATATGCCGTGTTTCTTGTTTGAATATCCAGTACTGTACCCCTAGTTCGATTTTGAAACGTGACGTACGCGTTTGCGTTTAGTCTCATTTTGTATTGGATTTAGAAAAAGCGCGCCAAGCGGGACGTTTTGGAAACTCAAAATCCTATACAAAATGAGACTTAACGCAAACGCGTTCGTCACGTTATGATGTCGATAAAATGTACACTAGGGGTACTGAAATAAGTATCCCGCATCTCGCATGTAAGGGTGCAGCGTAAAAATTAGCTTTAGATTCCCTTAATTTTGCGACCTTTACAGCAAAAACGCCAACGAGTTAGGCATACTATAGAATGTACATAACCCATTTAAAATATTCGTTAGAATTCTAATTGACCATTAACCATTACAAATTGAACCGTAAACTGTAACCGTCCGTTACCTTCTAATTAATTAATTAACCTTCGGCCAACACTGTTTGTGGATTAATCTCGTTTTCTCTAAAAGTCTCAAGTAACGGGCAGGAGCTCTAAACCTAATATCCATCTCACATTTATGTTGCGTATAAAACTATATTAACTTTGGCCATCATGGCCAACGCAAATCGTAAAATCTCGGCTATTCTCTATAAAAAGCTTTCACATAAAGTCTTATCTATAATGGTCTGACAAACCCTAGTAAATTGACCTGGGATGATTTAGAGAAACACTTTCCAGTCCATTGTCTTCATTACTTTCAATAGTTTGTCCCCAAGCCTTGTCAAACATTTTTTGCATCCAGAGTTCATTAAGAAAATAATCTTCAACCATCCCTTAACCACCACGCTTTTGGCGTTATAGTTTTAAGGTTGAAAATAGATTGGCAAGTGGTTCTGAAACCGCAAAACGTGATTTGATTCTGATAGTGACAAGTCCTTTCGGGATGACGTGGCAATGTTCACTTACTTGACTTTTTAGGGACCCGTCCCCCAGTGGTGACTCTGGGAAATGTATATAGAATGTGAATTATTACATTTTAGTATTTGTTAACTAATACTTTACTCTATTTATATAGATTCTATATACAATTTAAATATGTATATCGTTTAGTTATTAAAAGCTATTACAATACGTCAGGTTAATTGGAATACTTCTTATATAATTGTGCACTAATTTAAGAGTGACAAATTGTGAAAAAACTTCACATTTTCATAGGACATGGTGACACTGCTACACACTGTTGCTTGCCAAAGCTTCGACATTAATACTGTCCAATTATTTTTACTTCCATTTGTTCAAATAAGTAATTTACAACGGTATGAAATAAATTATTTTCCACATCTGTACCGTAGACGTTATAGTTCCTTAAAATGTACCCGAGAGAATAGTAAAGATATCATAAAACTAGGTCGGAGCTGTCGGAAGCCACCACAGGTCATGAATGGAGTGAATTTATTACACTAGAGAAAACGTTTCTTTTTTAGCTAGGTACAGAATTGTCCGTCTGATCAGACTAATCTGTCAATGTATGGTCAGATATATCCTGCCTCATATTGACAGATGTTTCTGCCAGACGATACGTTTTATCTACACGTCTGTTAGTATATACCTAGCTTTTGCTAAACTTATATACAGCTAGCAATATTACAAAAACAGAAACACACCTGAAATCAAATTGTTATAAGAGTACAGTATGAGTCTATAATATGAAAAAATTGTGAACCCACAGATGGCGCCAGCATAGGTTTCCTCTATCAGTCCGGTGGGACTGGCTTGTTTTTTTATTTTATTTCATAGCCTGTATGCTAGCTTGTAAACTAAGGGAAACTATGCTGGCGCCCAATTTCACCACATAATTAATATTAAAATTTATCTTAATATTAATTAGGTGCTCAAATTGGGTAATAAACTAACAAGTATCAACATAATGGATATAAGTTAGATAAGCCCTTAAATTGTTAAAGTTATTTTGTGATTATGACTTTCGAAGATGAATCAAATGAGACTGAACCCACGTTCAACTTGCGTTTGGCCTGTTTTACGATTCTTGCTGACAAGGCGCGGATCGGATAACATTATTTGCCAAATAGATTGATGGAGCAAACTTTTTAAGACAGGGAGGCTGGCTGATTAGATAGCTGGCGGTTTTTGCTGATAGTGGGCTATTGGGAATGACCGGCAAATGTAGTGCGAATTGTTTCAAACATTTTTTTAGCTAATGCATAACACTTTGGATTTTGATAAAAGAAAGTCCCCAATGTTACACGATGATTGTTTTTCCAGTACGTCTTATTTCTGTGACTCAGACTTGAAATAGAATGCCACTTATAAAGATTTTAGTAAATAACGTCTACAAACAAACGTAAACTGAATTTTTTTATGATTACTTTTTCAAATTGCGCAGCATTTGGTATTGCAAGAAAAAGATATATTACGAGTAACCAGAGCATTAAGAAAATTAAAAGTTTATTTTTTATTTTTTTTATTTAATATTAGGTGTTTTGTATATGTATATGTAGGTACATATATTTTTATAGAATATTTTCTTATATTTACCTAGTTTATTTTTATAAAGATATAAAAGAGCAACGTAAAGGTAATAAAAACCCCTTCAACTAGAATTTATTTAGACTTCAGTAATAACCTAGTCTACTTTGACATACTTGGTCTCAAAGTGCCAAAAACGCCTTTTTGAAGCATGCTCAAGAGCCTTTACACTCGACTTTGTGCAAATGCTTTGTGCAACTGCCAAGTTTTCTGTAACGCCGGAAAAATCTTAAAACGACCACACCACGTAGCTTTTTTATGCTATATTCCAGTTTGCGACGGCAAAGTTAATTTTGTCACGCGTTCATGCGGCAGCCGTATATGCTATTGTCGTAAACGTGTATGCATGTGATAAAATTTGAAATCAACCCTGTTATACAATTTGCATTTTTGTTGAGACTGTGGCTTCATTCGTTAGTGATGTGTTGGACTTTGAGCTGTTTATTAGACTCCCCGTTAAAGGTCAAAGTCTTGAAGGCTTAAGTATACAAAGACTTAAGCTAAAAGGGTCAAGCCTTGAACCTGTTTACTTGTACGTACAATTATTATAGGGGTCGTAATCCCGAATGTTTTTATTTGAGTAAGATATATACAGATTTATTAACAGTAACTGTACAAATGTTAAACTAAATTAATAACTAGCTTAAATCTAAAATAGGCTCATGAGACTTTGTACCAAGGATGTTAGCGGAATTTTCTCGTTGTATTTATTATTGATGTAGTCTTGGAAGTTTGATCACTTAAATTATTTGCCTTCAAAAACACGCACAAGCACGCTTTGTGATTTGCTTAAATACCATCTAACTGTCGCTAATGAACATATCAACAGTGTCAGTAAGACCATAGCTTTCCCACCCTATTATTTGTGTGGCTTAAAGTTTCAAACGGTTGTGAGCTTAAGGCTTTAAAACTTGGAAAGCTTCGAGAAAGTCAATTCGAGTTTTAGTCGATTCGATCTGTTACCGCTAAGATACTGATCTGTCAGTGTCAAAAGTGACTTCTTTGGTTGGAGAAATGTAAAAACTAAAATGACCTGTAAGCCTCACCCTCACATCACTCAGCTCAACGAGGGTGCGGAGTGTTAGATTCGGCAACGCGCATGTAACTCATCTGGAGTTGCAGACGTCCATAGGCTACATAAACTGCTTACCCTCAGGCGGGCCGTATGCTTATTTGCCACCGACGTAGTATATAAAAAAGTGGTAGTGTAGATATAAGCATGATGTAAGTTGCTTTGTTAAGTATGTTCACGTTGTGTTCTATACGCGTCATTAAAATGTTTGAGGACATCAAGGCTTAAAGTATCAAACCGTTGCAAGCTTAAGGCTCGAAAGCTTCACGGCATCACTGTTGTCTGTACATATAAGTTGGTTTGTTAAGTATGAATGCACGCGCCTGTATTGTTACGTCTTTGACATGTGTTCCCTCTGTGCACAAAGAGTGTTTGTTTAGAGAAATAGGACAATGTCAGGGAACTGTGTCAGGCTTCATTGTTTCATTAAAATTATTTTCATGCGAAGTATATTCAATTGGAAGGGAAATATTTATATACTCGTGAATAAGTACAAGACTTTCTTTAACATTGGGGTGGCTCTCTCGTATTCAATGATTTTTTTAATTATTACTTACAACATTAAGCATTATTGATATTTAGTTACCAGATATTAAATACGAGAGAGCCACCCCTCTCTCGTATTTAATGATTTTTAAAATTATCATATTAAACATTATTGACATTTAGTCCGCCTTTAGTACGTAGGAAATATTTATTTGAGGAACAAAACATAACAAATAAATAAATGTGCAGTATACTTAACTAGTACTAAAAACTAAACTATATAAAGCTTAAAATAGATTTATAAATAAAAAATCCTTCTTTTGTAGGTACGTTAGGATTTTCTTTTATACAATTAAGTTTAAATAAATAACTGCATGTTACGGTCACTATAAGCAAAGAAGGGCATTTTGAAAAACCCTTTAAATTAATAAAACCTTAATATTAGCTTAAACCCAACAAAAAATCTTCTATGGCAATGGTACAATATACTTAAATAGACAAGTAATTAAAGTTTCTTTAATAAATATCACTGGTTAGCGAGTCCTTGGTACAGTTTTCTCATTTGCCTGTTCGTAAGAGTTAAATTGCTTTCGAGCTTTCCGGGGATAGGCAGGCGACCCAAATTGTCGGTCAAGAGACATTTTTATTTGTACGAGAGATTTGTATAAACGTTACGAGATTTTTGTAGTTTGCGAGATAGTTTTTGTTGAGATAGTGTTGTTGTTGAGATTTACAGAAGAATCCAGAATCGTCCTAAGGCTGTTCAGGGCCATTCTGTACGTATCCTGGATGTCTCTTAAATTTAAGCCAGAGAAAGATCAGTCAAATTTATTAATTTTTTTATTTGGTAAAAGGTAAGCATTTGACCACAATCTCACCTGATGATAAGTGCCGATGCAGTCTAGGTACGAGCATGTTTACCTAAAAGATGTATATTCATTGTCAATTTAAAAAGATCCAACTTATAATGGGCTGGGAATAGATTTTCAGTACGTAAGTTCCACTTCTCAGTTTATCTAACTGATTTCTGTGACTAAAGACAAATCAACTCTGAAATTATGTTTCTGGGTGGTGTGGTAAAGTGATAAGAGTTTTAATTAAACATCTAGAGACCAATAATGAGTTTTGGCAGTAATACTAAATTCCTGCGGCTTTGCGACCGACACCTTGGGGTTGCGTAAGGCATCAATGTAATTTCATTTAAAATTTAACTTATCTTCCAATTTATTTATTTAAGCTTTATTTCTAGATATAAAATTGAACACTTGACGGACTTAATGCCTTAAGGCATTCTCTACCGGTCAGATATCGTCAATGAAATTAGAAGATTTTTGTTGGAATAGCAAGAACGGATAAAGGTATATGGTTCTTTAAGAAAGAAATATAGATTTTGAAAAGGTTGGGACACAGAAACATCCTACAAAACCGAAGTTTGACAGCGATTTAGAGACGAATCATGCTGTCGTTCTAATAGATGGCACTATCCCTTTCGCTATTTATGGTTATGAAAATTCAAGTCATTTTCTTATTTGTGGTTGTACACGCAAAGCGACGTGAAGCCAACCCTAATAATTGCTCGTAGCAATGCTAAGCCGAACAAAGTCCAGAATGCCCGAAAGGGTTAGTTTCGCAGCCCCTGGTTAAGATGGGACACTGTTACAAGCATCCACAGACAATGCCTTTTACCATAACGCTATCCGTGTTAAAGTAAAACCATAATGCAGAAGGTAGTCTTTGACACGGCAAGAATAGTTTGGGCCTTGCCCCGTTGCTGGTGGCACCCTAGGTTAGGTTTTTCGTAATGTGTTTATACAAGGTGTAACAAAAATAGCCCTTAAACGGATCCCCATCCATATTCGGTATTTTGGTCTAATTAGGAAAAAGTAGAAGAAAACATTATTTGTCCTTTTGTATGGAGAGTTAGCCAAAATGGACGACGCGCCCCATATATTTTTTTTTTGCTTAAATTAATTTATTCTATTAAATTAATTTCTTCTACTTTTTCCTAATCAAAACACGATATCGAATATGCCCTTAAATTCATCCTCACTATGTTTGTTACACCATGTATACATTTTGTAATATTATTGTATTGTGTTTTTAATTTTTACTTTTTTACTCATATAAACTCATATCACATAACAAAAAAATAGAAAAAATAAAGAGAATATTCTTCACACGTGTCTTGTCCAACGTTCGTCCGACTAAGTATCTTCTTGACTTAATTTATTGCAGCAGCATACAGCACTTTAGAAGAAAGTATGTCAAAATTGCTCCAACTTACAACGTGAATGTATGTCACGTCACGCCGCTCAACACTTTACTTGAGGCTCATATCCATTAGGTATAGTTAGATAAAGTTGCTGTACCGTGGAATAGTTATTTCTTTACAGGGGGTAAAGTTAGTGTCTAATATCTCCTGCTAATATCGATACCTTCGATAGAATTGCTTTCAACTGTTGGCTCCAGATAAAACTCATAAAAAAATCTGCCTACCCCGGTTGGCTCTAAAGTTGTCAGTATGTTCAAATGCAAATATACTATATTATTTTAAGCTAATTATTATTGCAATTTATTGATATTAATATTGTTCCATAATAATATTGAATTATTATACAGATCAGATTTTAATACTAAGGATTTCACAAAGAGATCGTTAAATATTTTTTTTTTATTCAAATACCACTAGAATATTTGTAGAATAAAATCTAAATGTCATAAAAAACACAACAAAGTAAGTACAGACATTGGAACATTCATTTCATCATCATTAATTAAATATAATTCATTATTTCGACATCACAATTAATCTATTTATGACATCACTCAGTATGGTCAGACATAATAGAATAAGTCTGTATACGAACGTAATATTTACTATCCATAAAGTTATTACTGGTTATGACCAGCATTAATTTGTTGTTCGAGAATGTATCCTAATTTGTTCATCACCGTTCGCCGCGTAGGCGACGGAAAACGAAGGCGAAGTATTCTATCTCATCCTTCTGTATGAAAACTTATTAAATCTTCTATTGTACCGGTCAAGTCCCGGTATGGGCACTTATTCGTGTGATGAACACAGATATTCGTTCCTGAGTCATGGGTTTTTTTCTATGTATGTATTTATATATGTAAGTATGTATTTATCTATATACGTATGTATATCGTCGCCTAGTACCCATAGTACAAGCTTTGCTTAGTTTGGGGCTAGGTCGATATGTGTAAGATTGTCCCCAAATATTTATTTATATATTTATTTTATTTGTATTTATTAAAATAACTAGAGGCCGATTCTAATATCATATCCGTATGGAACTTAACTGGTTTTGACACGACCTTGACGATCGTCAGGGTGATTGAATTTCACTTAATATCGCATGCATCATTCAGTGTTTTTTCTTCTTCCTAGTGTTTGTCCCGGCTTATTGCCACTAGTTTTACGCAAGTGACTGCCATCTGACCTTCCAACCCAAAGGGAAAACTAGGCCTAATTAAATTAGTCCGGTTTCCTCACGATGTTTCACTCTCACGAAAAACTCATTGGTACGAGCCGGGGTTTGAACCCGTGATCTCCGGATTGAAAGTCGCACGCTCATACCGCTAGGCTACGAAGCGTATCAAAATAATATCAAAACCGTATCAAATTATTATATCTGAATGAAACTTCTAAACATAGTTATCGTATAATGGAGGCTATATTGTCGCATCTACGCGAGATATACCCAACAAAGCGGAAATAACCGGCTACGGCGTAGCGCTACGAGATTAACGTAGCAGTGAGTTTACAGTGCGAAATACTGTGAAGGTTTACTCTTACAATCTCTTTGAGCTGACTGGCACACTATTTTTCACATCACCCATTCGGAAAAGGGCTTTTTCTACTCTGCTAGGAGGGATCAAAGTGGCACTTTTCTTCCCTGCTAGGAGAGATGAAAGTATCAATTTTGTATTCTATGATACGATTTTATTTCTTTTAGCATACATATTTTATACTGAAATAATATTTTGGAACTTAATAATTTCCTCATAGGTGATGTGAAAATCTGTACTTATGTGATACATGGTAGCAAAATTGTTTTTACCTTCCCTCATTACGCTCGGAATTCTATTTTTTCGCACGTCCAGAATTCAATTTACGCCCTCGCCATAAATATGTAATTTTGCTCCCTTGTGACACAATCTACTATAAGTACTTCGCCTCTCGTAATTTATAATAAAATTCGCCTCGTTCCAATGAAATGAAATAAACATTTTTAATAATAATCCCTGAAGCGGAAGTGGAACTCGGAAAATACCACTTTGTATTCTAAGGATTAAGAGAGTCTACCTCAAAATTAAATATCACTAAGGCTAGATAAAGAAGAAAATAAGCGAAATATCTTCTACCTTATATTACCTACCTACTATTATTGCCAATACATCCCAAAATAGGTTGATCCTAATTTATTATTCAACCAATCCCCGCAGAACACACACAGAGGTCATGACCCCTCCTTAATTTCATATATTATTAAGTAGGGGTCAAAATATAAAATTTTATAAACAACATTTTCAGTACATCTTTCAAATAATACATGTTTAGATCGGTGCTTAAGTATCCTATAAAGTAAAGTGCTTAAAGAAGTCAGCTCGCGCTACACGTAAGAGTGAAAATTTCGCTAGAGGCCGATCGATGCCCATACTCTACAACGCCAGGAGATCTTCCCAGGACAATAAAATTGTGCTACTTAATTTACTATTACTTTTTTATCCTTTACATATCTGTAAGTTTCATATTTTATTTGCCAGTGTAATTTAATTATTAGGTAGTTTTATCTCTGTTTATTAGTATACTGATTTGTTATTATATTTTAAGTGTATATGCAGCCCGCGACGCAACCTGCCGGCAATAGCACGTCGTTCACATGCCAATTATGCACAAAATCTTTTAAAAGCACTAAAGGACTAAATATACACACGGCGAAAGCCCACAGACCTTGCCTTACACAAATTGTCCCTCCAATTCGCAACAGTTCAATCAATCCGCCTTCTTCCCTTCCAATAGCCACTCAACCTACCACCCCATTTCACATTCATCTCAGCTATCTGAAAAATAATATATCCATAGTCAAAAGAATACCCCGTGGGGCCAGAATATCCGTCGCCTCACATCTTTCTAATCTCATAAACAAATGTATCGAAACCAACACTACTGCAGATTGGCACCACCTCCTACTTTTTTCCTACCATACCCTCCACGTCCAAGAAAATGATCCGAGCATATCCCTGACCCAAAAAATAAAAAACAACTGTATCAGCAATCCAACACCACCCGCGTATAAGATTAAGCCAAACAAAATTTTTAACCAAAAAAGACATATTGAGAACAAAATTAGCGAGGGCGACCTTAAAGGTGCCGCTCACCTCCTCTTCTCAAGCGACGTGCTATCGCCGGATACCCAAGACACTCTTTTGGCCCTACAGACAAAACATCCCCCAGGTCCCACCATCCCACACTTTTTGGACCCACCAACGGCAAACCAGGCCTGCCTACAAATAAAAAACAGTGACGTAATCGAAGGTATCTCTTCATTCAAAATCGGTTCTGCTGCAGGCCTGGACGGGCTCTCACCCCAACACTTAAGAGACCTTACATCTCACTGTGTGGGCGATGCTGGTGAGCGTCTTGTCGACTCTCTTACGAAATTAATCAACCTCATGTACACAGGACACGTGAATCCGGAAATAGTCCCGATTCTATACGGGGCAAATCTCATCGCTCTCACCAAAAAGGACGGAGGGGTGAGACCGATTGCCGTTGGCTCTACTATCAGACGTCTCGCCTCCAAAATTGCAGTCAGGTACATAATTTCCAAATTAAAACCACTTTTTGAACCTGTACAGCTCGGTTTCGGCATAAAAGGAGGTTGTGAGGCAGCCGTCCATGCCTTACGCACATACCTCTCAAATTCATCCTGTGACGTGCTGGTCAAAATTGATGTTCGGAACGCTTTCAATTCAGTAAACAGGGATACCTTGCTGACTGAAATAAAGAACAACATTCCGGAAATTTACAACTACCTCTTGCATTGTTATGCTGACCCTACCAAATTGATCTATCGCGAAAATGTATTATCTTCTGAAGTCGGCTGTCAGCAAGGTGATCCTCTCGGGTCGGCAATATTCAGTTTGGCTATTAATCCGATTATTCAAAATTTAAAATCAAAATTTAATGTCTGGTATTTAGACGATGGTACCCTCGGAGGCGACCTCGATTCCGTACTGTCAGACCTCTCGACGATAAAATTAAAATTTCAAGCAATTGGGTTAGAGCTAAACTATAGCAAATGCGAACTTTTTGTTAACAACGCCTCCTTAAATTTTTCGGTTATAAAACCAAAATTTGACCTACTTACGCCAAATATTAAAATAATAGACAAAAGCTCTCTTTGCCTCCTAGGGTCCCCCATCTTTGAAGAATCCTATCCAAATTTCATTTCCGATACTACTTCTAAATTTCAAAATTACAAAAGTCGTCTTCTCGAAATTAGCCCTCATTTCGCATTATCTATAATTAAATTCTGCCTCTTTGTTCCAAAATTAATGTACGTACTTCGCTGCTGCCCTTTTTCAAAATTTCAAAATTTATTAACACCACTTGACGACTTGATCAAAAGCAATTTAGAATCTATTTTGAACTTGCAGTTTAGCGAAGAGTCCTGGACCCAGGCATCCCTTCCCATTCGTCACGGTGGGTTAGGGATCCGCAAAATTTCAAGTGTCTCTACCCCGGCGTTTTTATCCTCCGTCCATAGCTCAGCAACTCTTGTAGGTAAAATCCTAAGGGCCTGTCCTTCAAACTACGAGATTGCTGGCTTAACGGACTCTAAAAACGCCTGGTCCATTGTCTGCCCGGGTAAGGATTTCCCCGAAAATCTAAATTCGCAAAGGACCTGGGATGACATACAATGTAAAATCATTTACGACTCTCTCTTAAGCCGCAGTACAGGTTCAGCACGCGCCAGACTATTAGCTGCAGGTGCTAGGGAATCCGGCGCCTGGCTACACGCCTTCCCGTCGGTACATACCGGTACCTTCCTGGAACCGCACACTCTGCGCGTTGCTGCCTGCCTGCGACTCGGCGTCCGGGTCTGTGCCCCACATAGGTGCCCCTGCGGCACTAACGTCGACGTCCTTGGACACCACGGGCTCTCTTGCCAAAGGAGCGCCGGCCGCTTCTCCCGACACGCCGCGCTCAACGATATTCTCCGCCGGTCTCTCGCCAGCGTCAACGTGCCAGCTCTACTTGAGCCCGCCGGCATTTTAAGAGACGATGGTAAGAGACCGGACGGAATGACACTAATTCCGTGGAAGATGGGACAGGTGCTGGTATGGGACGCCACTTGTGTAGACACTCTAGCCCCGTCTCATCTCCACGGCACATCTGCTAAGGTCGGCGCGGCGGCAGTAGCGGCCGAAAATTTAAAAATGACCAAATATAGGGGTCTCGGCGCCGAATACAATTTCATACCTTTTGGCGTCGAGACCCTTGGCCCGTGGGGTCCAAGTGCCCTTAAACTCTTTAAGGACCTTTCAAAAAGGTTAGCAGAAGTCACCGGCGACCGCAGAGCTGGCAGCTTCCTCGCTCAAAGAATTAGTCTTGCAATACAGCGAGGAAATGCTGCCAGTATCTACGGCACCATGCCGCAGGGGGATATTTTTTAGTATTTTATTTTAAGTTTAGTATTATTTATTTTTAGATTTAGGTTTTAAGTTTTATAGTGTATTTGAGTAATAAGTATTAGTATGTTACTAACACGATATGGATCTTGTTCGAAATAAATGGTTATTAATTCTATTAAGTAGGTACATTTAATTATAGTTTTATGTTATATATGTGCCTTCATAGAAGATTCATAATTAGCAACACCCACATATGTAACAAATTTATTAACAGGAATAGTTATTTACAATACTCCATTTTTAACTGGTTGTAATTTAATTTCGTTATATGCCCACTTCTTTCTATTCGCGCCATACAAAAGAGATCCATCTGAAAGCAAAATAATAAACAGTAATTATGTATACCACCTAAATTACTCCATCCTTGATATGTCGTTTTGAAGCTTAAGTCATACGAAATAGGATTTATTTTCCCCTGAACACAAGGCTAGGGGTGATTTTGTAGAACTTTATTCACCACCCTCGGAGAAAATGGCCGAGTCGGATGCAGCCAAAGATGGCGGCGCGCATGCGCGCTGAGTCGCTCAATACGTGCACCCTCCCATAGCTTAATCTCTGTCTCTATGCTCTCCTAGTCTTATTGACCTTATGAGGTTATAGCACAGCTGAGTTTCAGACGCTTTTATTAATTTCTCATAAACTATGTTCGCCTCACTTGAATATATAACTTGAAAGCTTTTATTATAACCCACGCGTGACATATGTCAGCTTTAAGTTGGTAGAAATCTATGATTAATCACTGTTTAATCAGCTTTTCATCAGATAAGATAAGACAAGACACATAAAAGCACTAGGCTTAGTTGAGGCTTTGCACTCTCACTAATGTCACTGGCACTTTACACTAGCACTGTTAGCCATCGATTTTGGGCTCGGCCGCCGCTCCCATTTAAATCAACAACCAGCTAACCTGTGAACAGAACCTGTGGACACACACAATATTGCAATAAAGATAGAACATTATGAATTCTCTTGAAGTTAGTCCTCGAAGATCGGTGTAATCTTTCAGTCGGTCTGTTTCGTTGCGGGTGGGTCGTTGGTAGTGCGTCGCCTTTGCCTGCTTGTCCCGGCGCAGCAGTAGACTTTACTTACTGCTGTGACAGGACAATATGGCAAAGACGCGCGTGAGGACGCGACGTCGTCGGGCGTCGGCGAGCGTGTGGCGACGGAGACGCGGCGCGCCGCGCCCCGCACCCGCGCATGCGTACCCCAGCACCCCTCAATGGACACCCTCAATCAACTATCGATTTTCCTTTTAAAAAAGGTTAATTCATTGCAAAAGATATATTTATACTACGTTGTTTATGTTTACAACTACAATTCCGATGCATTTTTTTTACTGGGTCACTGACATGGGGTTGACAGCCTTGCGTTTCGCTACACCCTTAGCTCAGTATAAAATTTAGCAATATTACAGGATTTACAGGTATACAATTCTGAATCATAAAAACTAAAACGTTGTAAACATATGTTATACAATATATACTTTGTTTATTTTGTAACTATACAAAACACAACACAACACAAGCCTTATTGAACTTACTGTAGGACTTAGTCAATTTGTATAATAATGTCCTATAATATTATTTATTTTATTTATTACTTATTTCATGTGTATTTTATGTAATTATTTATTTATTAAATATATCAATTTTGGCTTCATATTTAACAAGCCAATTTTATCCAAATTATCTCAACAAAACCGCAAGTCAGATAATAACTTCACTTAACATTATTAATAAGTACAAATGTACAAATAAATTATACAACATCCACTATTAAAACAAATTCTCCGTCCCAAGTTTTCTTGTTGAAAATCCCGAGCGTCGCTGCCGGGTCAATGAACCCCGTCTATATGTCCCGGAGACATTGACATTGGCTGAGCCCTAGATAGCTAATAGTCAGGATGACTTGGCTATTGTCAACACTGTCTCCATTCAATCAAGTGATCGATTGATTCCTAACACTCAAGTGTTGGATTAATTTTCTGGTCAAACGTCGACACTCTTTATATCTTCTCTCTATGTGCACACATCTTTCCTTTCCACTCCTGGCCTAGCCATGATGACAATTGTACATCCACAAACAAAAAGAAAAAATATATTGAGATGATATTTCGTTCGCTATGGATGACGCTCCGTAGCAAACGAAACGCAACTGTCACTTTCGCACTAATATAGAAGAGTGATAGAGATGACTATGCTACGCTATGGAGCGTTAACGATTGGCATGTTGGCTACGCAGGCAGGTAGTAAATGCCTTAGGGCATTAAATTTAACTGTTTATGTTGTACGTTAAGGCTTTCTTATGTGATATAAACAAAACGGAACATCGAATCTATATTAATTAAATGCTGGTATGATTAATCAAATGAAGGTTTATACCAAGACAGGTTGATTAAATAGCTGTATTTTCATTTAATCAACTTTTGATAGCCTATTTTGGCCTCTTTTTTCGCGAAGATGCCTCTAGGTTTCTATATAAAACCATTTTAAGACCCAAAAAATGCCTCTCGTTTCTAATTTTGCCTCAAACCAGTCAGATAGCCTCTAACGTGACAAATTATACGCTCGTGTCAGGGTTCAGAGGCAATCGGCTGGGCTCGTGGGGTCAGACGGCTGGGGTTTTTTCGCCGAATAGGGTTTTTCATCTGGAAATAAAATTAGTGTCCTATTTTTTCTATAAGACTTCGGGGTAGATTTACAGTTGGTATTTGTCACAAAATCTTAAGCGGAAAGAAGATTAAACGAAGAAAGTAATGAGATAAAATGATGTCTTGGTTAATTTCGGAATTATACTCACGGATTACTGAAAAAGATTCTTGATGGAAAACATTTAACGACTTCTGTATGTATACAGGTAGATTCTATATAAAAATGTTATACTACACCAGTGACCAAAGTATATATTATATTACTCTTTGGTCCAAAGGCACCAAAATACACAAAACCTTAAGAAACGAAAACGTCTACAAATACCTAAAGCGAGTGAAAAGATAAATTGATGACGTCCGAGCTGATTTATGGCACAAGGAAATTTTCTAAAGGAAAGCTTCCTGGGTATCCATCAAACAGCTTAGCAAAGAATCTGACCAACTGCGACTTTATGGATAATATAGCATTTATCATGCAAATCCGCAGCTATAACTTTTAACAAGTTTAAATTTATGTTAGTCTTACATTATTTAATATTTCGTAATTTTATATTCTTAATTTAATAGAATTAACCAATAATGCTTCTGTAAATTTTACAAACTAAGTCAATATTTGGCGAAAAACCGCGCGCTGACACCAGGAGCCCAGGGCAACCTAAGAGTACCACCCCCTATGCGGAAAAGGGAAAGCTAACGGAAATCCCTTTTGCTGAATAGAAACAAAAAACGTTTGTGCGAGAGAGAACGGCATATATATCAATTGGTAAACTAACAAGCCGGAGCGAGATGAACCTAGTAACCCTCTTTAGTGGTGAAATGCGCAACTCGAGAACAATTTTTGCGAGCAGCTGGAGCTTGCGAAGTTCATTTTCAATAAAATAAAAGCTGGAGAGCTTTCAATTACGTTGCTATCAATGTGCGAATGCAATTTCGTTTTTTTAACGCTACGATGCATTTTGTAGGTGTAATCGTTTTCGTTGGTTCAAAACGTAATTGATGCTTGTATTTTAAAGTTTCTGAGTAATTCTAACATTTAGTAACATTTACTTGTCTAGTTAGGATTAAAATACGCTTTTCGCATAAAAAATCTATCTAGTATATATACTTTAACAGATAAAAGGAACCTTTAACAATTTAGTTAACTTTTCTGTTTACTTAAACATTTAATTTCAATACAGGGCGGCTACCGGGAAAATCGAAATTCGTCAATTGCGGGCACTTTTCTCTGTCACTCTAATTACGTCTTACTAAGAGTGAAAGAGAAAGATCCCCGCAATTTGCGAATTTCGGTTTTCGCGGTAGGCCCCCTGTTAACTCAGAACATAGTCAGAATAGGTAAGACGATTATATTTTAAAAAACAAGCATTTCAAATTAAATCATTCTCACCCACACAATTATTTCTGTGCTAAGTAAATACCTATAAATTGTGCAAAAGTTTTCCAATTACAGAATTTGACAACATGACTAAAACGGATTAAAAGAAAAATCTTGTTTAACTTTCTTTTATACTTTACGAGTTAAATTCTCTGCTATTCAATACGATCTTTATTTTGGGCTTCTCTAACAACAAATTTAACGTTGAAAAAGGAAATAGTAACTAAGAAAACTGATTGATTCTGTCGCCTCATGTATTACCTAAACTTAAGCGTTTTCTGAATAAATTTCTTCTATTCTATTCTATAAAACCGCAAGATTTTTATAGACCCAAAATAATTTACGTTCTACGTCAGTCGGGTTTCGGTTCATTGACATTGACATTTCATTCGAAACAACAAAAAACTAAACTTGGACCATAGACAACTTTCTGCACTTTCTTCCAATCTTATTTGTTTACGAACCTAAAAACTTCACAACAAATAATTACTGTAATAAAAAGTGAATTTCTGTCCTGGTTTAATGACTTAATCGCGGAAATGCTAACAATCTACTCGATGTAATGTTATTTTCAATTCTTACCTACTTTCCCTATAATCCTAACTCAGTAACTGGCCGGTAATAAAGCGTAAACAAATGCCGACCGTGTTTTGTCATAGCAAACTTTCGCGTCACAAATTCGATCTGCTTTGCGGAATTATTGTTCAATTGTGTATTTTCTTATCGATTGTGAAGTGACAATGATGGGACTATATTCCAGCGGGGCGCTCGGAGGCGTGGAGGTTTTGGACGGCGGCTTGGTCGGCGGCGAGCTGACCGCCCATGTCTTGAGCGCGCAGGCGGCCGCTCATGCTGCCGCCACGGCCGCTGCGGCGGCCCACCAGCAGCACCAACAACAGCAAATTGCTGTACAACAGATAAGTAAGTGTTTCCTTACACAACCAACTTCAATCTAGTCTGATTGATTACGTACTTCACAGATGCTTCTATAAATATTTATTTTTATCGTGAACTCGCTCTTTCAGTAAGTTGCAGTGTTCATTGCCCGTTTTTTATCTATTTTGATTTGTTTATCCATTAATAACAACAGGGTTTAAGTCACAGAAAACCAAGCTAAACATACTTAATTTATATTCAGTAGCATCATTGGTGTTTTATTTAAACTTTTGTCAACTAAACTAAGTAGGTATCAATTTTTTTTACAAAGCAACCTTTGACCTCTCAAAGATAACCAGCACTGCTCCCATCAATTGTTTACCATCACGAACATAGTCAATTACAAAGTTTGTAAATTACCGTACTCACCACTCTATCCATTACAAACTTTACCAACTCAGTTATAACTTTGTAGTGACATCGTTCCGCCACAGAACTCCACCTTTGTAGCTAAAATAACATTGTAGGATGGTGAATAGAGTAGTAAAATGGTGGCCTATTTTGTAAATTTAAAAGTCTAGTTTTGTAATATTACTTTTTTATTTTCTCTGCTAAACTCCAGATGGTTGCTAGCACTCTTGACCAAATTGAAATGTCTATTTTTTTATTTCAAATTCAATGTTCTATTTTTGTGGATTTAAAAAGGATCTTTCATTGCTAAAAAAGCCAAGATTGCAAAATATTTCACTGTTATTTGTTCCCTAAAAATACTTAACTTTATTGCGACCATATAGATGGCATGCACTATTGACTTGGCTTGAGAATACTTATTGGTGCTCTCTGCAACAATGAAAGGATGTAAAATGATATCTTCCTAACTAATGCTCATGGCTCAAGGTCCTTAATGTTCTATCCATTAGACCATATTGTCATTTGACTTGTTTCATTCAATTTTAAAAACAAAACATAATTAACTTTATTTCCCACATTAAGTTCAAATTTCACAGGCCAATATTCGCATTTTTACTCCTAAGGCCCGACCTTTGGAGGATATGGTGATTTACAGTTGATTACTTTCTTGTCTTTAATATTTATATTCTAATGTGGTTACCACATGCAGCATCAGTGTGATTACCTTTTAAATATAAAACGTAAATAATAGTTTCTTAAAAAAAAAATATTTTTCCTTGTAACTTTATTTTCTTCCCGCAGAAACCTCCCCATCATCAGGCCACACATCGCCCGCGCCGGCTCCCCCCGCGGCCACGTCCCCCTCTCCCAGCAAGTTGTTCGTCGGTGGACTCAGCTGGCAGACTAGCTCGGAGAAGCTGAGGGAATACTTTGCCATGTTCGGAGCAGTCACCGATGTGCTCATCATGAAGGATCCTGTCACGCAGGTGAGATGCATGGTAGTGTAGATGGTGGCGTTAGTGTAAGTCCAACACCAGATCCATTGAGTGCTTTCAAAGGTAGATGGCGCCAGCATAGGTTTTACCTGTCTCTGTGTTTGTTCTATGAGATTTGATTTAATACATTCTGTAACAGCGCGAGCTACGCGCTTCGCGATAGACGATAACACAAGGAAAACCGTATGTAGTGAAAAGCGCCTACAAACAGTAAGCCCACCTGGCGGTTCGCGTGGCAACGAATTTGTTAAATAGCTAACAAAAAAAACAAGAATTTGACACTCTTCATAGCACCAAAGAGAATTGAGTATAGAGGCGTATTGTCAAAGTAATTTTTTAATCAACTAAATTTACTGCCATCTATCGACACAGGAGTAAAACTCTTAGAATGACATGGTTATTTGACCCAAATTCTTGTACTATATAATATAGGCCCTAGGTATATTCTCATCTACTTGAGCATGCATTTTTCATGATTTTTCGAGGCACGTTTTTTTTATAGACTTTATTTATCTTATATGGAGTTATATATAATCTTTGATAGCACTGATAGGTAAAACCTATGCTGGCGCCATCTGTAAAATACTTTGACAAGCCAACACCATTTCGTGCTTCTAAATTTAATTTAATACATTATGCGGTAACTGTGGCTATCCAATTGATGTTTCACACATCCACAAAACCTATGCACAGTCGCCGTCAGAAAAATATCCCACCACGCACTTGACAATAGAGCCGTGTTCAGATATTTGTGACGTTGGCAGCTCCGATATATCTGACGACTGTCCATAGGTTTTGTGGTCATGTGAAACATCAGTCTCTGTGATCTTATGATTTTTAAGCCATTTAGGGTTCTAGATAAATTGGACAATACATAGCACAAGTATTGAAAATAAAATTTACTTTACTTTGAACAACCAATTTAGCTAGGCTTCAAGGCCACGTACTAGACGCGCGCGGCGCGCGGCGGCCAGGCGTCGCCTGGTTCCGATCAAAATGTAGTATTTAATGATCCTGTTTTGGACGACAGCGGCGGCCCGCCGCGCCGCGTGCGTCCAGTTCGCGGCTGAAATGCCTCAACAATTAGAATCACGATGCGTGACCGTAGTGCCATCCCTTTTGGCGGTCTTTGTATTGGATACGAATTCACACGTCACTCCGATATGAGAGCTCGACATCGCTATTATATACGTGCATAGCGCTGTCCTGAGGGCCTACCGCGAACCACGTTCGACGGGTTGCCTCCCTGTCACACTTACGTACAAATGTACAAGTGCGACAGAGAGGCAACACGTCGAACGTGGTTCGCGGTAGGCCCTCTGCTCCCACGCTAGAGCGACGTGAATTCGAATTAGTGTCATAAGCGTAACTACATCAGAGCAGCTACAGTTCTTAAAGATATCACGCTCTTCTTGAAAATAGAGGTGTGTAGATATTTGTTAATACCTTGGCCGCTCCGATGTATCTGATGGCGACGGTGGTCACGGATAAACTGTAAATATGTTGTATATACATGCACAGTCAGCATGGCAATTAGTTTGACATTTTTTTATTCAAAGGTGCTAAGCTAATAGTTTTGCTGACTGTACCTATTATTATTATTTAATTTGCCGTTTTGGAATACCATTTAAGTGTGTGTTGTAAGAGTCGAATGAGGCACACAGAAATAATGAAAGTACACTTATCTTATCAAAATTAAATTTTCACAAGTCTCAAAAAGGAGTACATATTTTCAAAGCCCTAAAGAACATCCCTGGAGTTGCTGGTGCCCACAAGCTACGGTGACCGCTTGCCATCAGGCGGGTCGTATGCTTGTTTGCCACCCACGTGGTACCAAAGATAGCCAAATATTTTTGAGCTTGCAAATGACAGGATAATCAAAATCATACTTTACCATTCATTAGGCGAACACAGCTAGCATATGCGGGAGTCAATTTCCTCGCGCACAAAACGGCCAGTGTGGACATGCCTCGGCCGTGGCGGTGCGCGTTTTCTTCGCCTGAGCGCGCGTAAAGTTCAAAATTTAATCGCAAGTTCGTAACCTAAATTTACAACACCTCACAGCTGCCAACTCTGTGCAATATAGCTCCGCTACACCTGCGTAGGAAGCATGCGCTATTGAGAAGCTGAGAAAATTAGGTCAAACAGCTCTTTACCCATCCATCGAGAGTTCTGCTGCCCACCACATCAGCGCTTGAAGTCCCGACGCCCTCCATATGCTCAGAATGTGCAAGGCTTTAATGTGTCTGAAGCCTAGGAAGATGAGTGGAGCGCTGCAAATGTAGACTCGAGAGTTGTTAACCCAGCACGTCGTCTTGCTGGATTTGATCTTCCTAGACAGCAATGGTGCCGTTTGAACAGACTGAGAACGGGACACGGCCGAAGCAACTACTTTTTGCACAGGTGGGAATGGAAGGACTCGGCATTGTGTGAATGTGGTGAAGAGACCCAAACCATGGAACACATTATCCAGCGCTGTCCTCTGCATTCATACTCTGGACCACCGGAAGACCTACTATATCTCACAACCCATGCAGCTGCATGGCTGAACACACTGAATGTTGACATTTGACCTTAGAATGTTGTAATTTTTAAATTTTAATTGATTGCCTATATGTTATCTACTTGTGTCATACGACTAAATAAACAACACCTATACCATCGTCTATTGAGACAAAGTTTGGAGTTACGAGCTATTTTAGACGTGCTTAGTGGTTAAAGGGTTGAATATATTTCTCATCTAGTAGATTTACGAATACGGTCAATACGGCTAAGTGTGAATGCGGGGTAAGTTTAAGTCTTTGACGACCGCTCTGGCCTAGTGGGTAGTGTCCCTGCCTATGAAGCCGATGGTCCCGGGTTCAAATCCTGGTAAGGGCATTTATTCGTGTGATAAGCATGGATATTTGTTCCTGAGTCATGGATGTTTTCTATGTATTTAAGTATCTATACATATTTATAGTATTATACATGTACTTTATTTATATATTTTATATATCGATATCGTTGACTAAGTACCCTCAACACAAGCCTTATTGAGCTTACTGTGGGACTTAGTCAATTTGTGTAATAATGTCCTATAATATTTATTTAGTAGCGGGATTATCAGTACCGCTACCTGACGCTTATTTCTTGTGCCTCATTCGACTCCAACATTGAAATCTGAACTTCATTCACATAAAGAAGTCATTTAGTAAAACAATGACCCAATTAAAACAAACAAGGTGCATTTTAACACAAATACAATAATTATAGAATAATGGGTACCGTGCTTTCTGTGGCGCAATTTGAAAGTATTAGTCCTCAGAAAAAGCTCCAAAAGCCAATACACACTACACTCGCGTACCGCGTTCACCGATCGTGATTGTAATGTATGAAACTGTATGACACATGCCATATCGCTTCCTCGCAAGCGATTTAACTTGCCGCAGAATTATACTCAGGCAACGTACTAAAGTTTACAAGAAAATTCGCAATTGTTTGAGCTATCTAGTACTAGGTCCATTTAAGTACTAAAAGTAAGTAATATCCTGTCTAGACCTTATTTCCTTTCAATAAAGGTGAACAGTCACCTGCAATATTATGTTACACAACAAAGACCCTAAAAATATCTGACACAATCTTATTTGTAGAGTCAGACCAAGATAAGTTGGCAGCGATTTTGATAGTCCAGACGGTGCAAGTGTACGTCAGTAAGTAAACGTCATAATTTCATACAAGTTTGACTTTTAAAATAACACGTGCACCGTCGGGGCTGTCAAAATCGCTGCCAACTTATCTTGGTCTGACTCTAGAGCCATAACAGCGTGTCACATATTTTTGCGGCCTTCGAAGAGTAACATAGTATTGCAGGCATTGATATATATCTAAGGATGGGCCTTATGGGCAATAAGAATGGTGCCAGTACAGCGGTGTCACGCACACGAATTCGAGCACATCGTGCAGTCTAACGCCACAACGCGATTGGTTGATGAGTTCGCATCACGCGCCCGATTGGTCGCAACTAGTAAGTAAGTAAATATTCTTTATTGTGCACCATACAGTTAAAAATAGACAGGAAATGAAAAAAACACTTAAAAATTTGGTAACAACAGGCGGTCTTATGGCTAAGAAGCGATCTCTTCCAGACAACATTTGGGTAGCAGGAAACTATGAACTTACAACATTGAACGGGTAGTGCCGATATACAAATGAAACAAAATGTAGACGCAAACAATATAATACATACTAATAAAATAAATACATATATACATACATACATTATATATTATACAATCATAAATAAAGGCAAGTTAAGGCAGCGAAAGATAATGGGTTAAGGTAACTAGTTGTGTTTGACTGCACGATTGGCTCGAATTCGTGAGTGACACCACTGAACTAACACCATTCTTAGGGCCCATAAGGCCCGTCCTTAGATATATGACAATGATGGCAGGTGACTGTACGCATGGCCAGTTTAATGTGTCAACGACGGTTGAAACAAGACTTAATTGTCTATTCTCTTGAAAACCATTGTTTTGACAGCTTTCAAGTTTTAGTATCCAAGTTTGAGACCTAGCTTTCTTGTTAATAGTACCCGTGTTTATGAGGAGCATTCAAACCACAGTAACGACGAAATAAGTTAAGAGCAATTCCTAGCTGAGCAACTTTTCAAATCTCGAATTTTTGAAGCTATGTTTCTGTCGCGCTGCGGTGGGCGGGAGCCGGAGCTATCTAAGTGTGAGTGCGCGCACACAGACGCGAGACTCGTGCGCTCGCTCATTGCGCGCCGTTCCGTCGACATCGCCCGCGAGCCAGACGGAATTTATTCTGCGCTGCCCGACGCAAGTTGTTTTTGTTGTTACCACGTAATATTGTTTTTCATTTTTATATTATACTGTATCTATTACACCCTAATACCAAACACCCTATCACCTGTACTAAATGTATTTTACACCTATGATGACAAAATAATAAATGATTGATTGATATTAATTACCATATAGGTAAAAACTGCAAAAAAGAATGATGTCTCAGCTTCGGTTGTCGTCGTACAGTCAAGTGCAAAAATATGTATCGAAAGAATCGTCTCATAAATATGGTACTACGCTCTTATTACACTGGAATAAGATGCAATGGGACATATTTTTGAGTAAGATGTGTACACCCATATTTTTACACTTGACTGTACCTATCCGTATCAGTAAGTTGGGAGTGATCATGGTGTGTTGTGAAATTTTGTAAGTAGGTATAAATATACCTATGGTTAAACTACAATCTATTTAACTTGTAGTACGATGGGGCTAAACTTGGGCCGCCTTATTGAAGAACGTATCGCAATGACAATCTGGGTAAAGTATGTTGGGATAATGCCGGACAATTTTGGGACTAATTGAGAGAACTCGTGAAAAAATGTTTTTTCGAGATCTCAACACGTGACAGATTCTTGAAGTACGTAGCGAATCGTTAAATAATAACCGTAGATTCGGCCTGAATTTTGGTAATCTTCAATATAGAACGGTTTTAGTTTTGTACCTGTGTAAAGATGAGACATACTTTTTTTTAGGGTAACGAGTGCTTTGCCATCAAGGGAGAACATTGGATGGTGAAAAAAAGTTGCTTCTAATGGAAAGAGAATAAGGTATCACAAAGAAATAGGTCCGGTGTCTACCCTTTTGTATCCGATCTTAACCCTGATACAAAAATTGATAAAATTGTGGCTCTCAAACTTTGATACCTATGTCATAAGGCAATTTGATAAGTAAACAATGTGCTAAGAAACCTCTTATTGTAAGGTTTACCCGAAGTAATAAAAAAAAACCACTAAAATAATAGATACGTTGCGAAGTTTTGACAATTTAAGATTTCGTGAACTGTACAGGTTTAGGGAAAGTGTAAATGTACTCGTATTGTTTATTCAATGGAATGTACTGGAAGATATTAAGTACTTAAGTAGGAGGGACAAAAATCAAAATAAAAAATAATCGTGCCCAGTCATTTTTAATGAAGGTCGCCAAAAAAATAAAAATCAAACTTAGAAATAAAAAAGACTAAGTAGTTCTTTAAAAAGGTCAAGGTCACTGAGAGCTCATCTTGAAGTATGGAAAATAATTAAAATTGTGATTTTGTTGGTTTAATTTTGCAATTATGTATATATATATATATATATATATATATATATAGTTGATATACAATCTTTTTTTTTTTTGATAAAATGTAAGGATCGTATGTAAAGAGTAAAGTATATAGGAAAAGAGAGCCCTCTTGAAGCATTTTAAGGAAACTAATTTCGAAATCCTATCTCTATTTTGTATCCGAAACTAGCAATGTATGTATGCGTGCACATCTACATATGCATCCGTATGTGTAGGTACTTTATTGCGAAAAATTGGTCATTTATTTTACTCGATTTTGTTATAAATTTCAACATGTATCATCATCTCTATACAATATAAATACTCTTTATTGCACACTTCAATAAAAGAAAACAATACAAAAGAAAATTTAAAACACATAACAACATGCGGTCTTATCGCTAAAAGGCAACCTTTGGGTTGCGGAAATTAAAAAAAATACATTGTCAGTAACCGTCGCGCTGGTAGTGGTACTGGATAAAAATAATGGTACGAAAGTGTGATCAAGAAAACAATAAATGTGATAATTAAGGTCAGTAGGTAAATTGAAGAAAATTTAAAGTTTGATAATCACGGCTGTTTTTTAAATAGGTAAAGATCTGATTGTTTCTGGTCCGATCTTTCCTGGAAGGGTCAAGATCGGATATCGGTCTACAGCAGTGCTAGGTCTGTTAACACAATTACAAAAACAAACACAGTTTCATCACAATACGAAAAATAAATTACAGAGCGAAGATCGGATAGAAGGAAGAATTCGCGAAATTTACCTTGCTCTCTGTGATTGCACATAGCACAAGCCCGACTCCCTGAGCGACGCGGGGACACTGACAGTCGAGGCGCAATGAAATGGCGTCTTACACAATGTTGCCTACATTAAAAAATAAAGCCAAATTAGGAGGGGAAATGAATGTCCTACGTTCTTCACCCGCATCCGGTATTTACCCAACATACCTTAATCGTTGAACCGCCGCATTTCAAAATGGCCCTTATTTTGATATCGGCTAGCCGTAATGTAATACGGCGGATTATACAATACGACTGCGATACTTATATATAAATCCCCTCGTCAATGTAATTTCATTAAATTTGCTATCTAGTGGCAAACATCAAAGTAGTTATCTTTTACTTGTGACGCACAAGTGTGAGCAATGTAAAATACTATATATCTAAAAAAAAATTGCCTACTACGTAATAAAAGAAAATGTGATTATTAAATTATAATACGAAAGGTGGTCAAATCGCAAAATGCTGTCGTTTTATTTAAAATAATGAAATAATTAGACCAGTTCCGAAAGTACCGGGAAATCCCGGTTCTTTAAAACAGTACCGGTTCTGCAATCCCTAATAAGGATGTTATGCCCATCACTATTCCTTCTGTGTACGTATATTTAGAAACTGTCTCCGCCTCCAATTCGTGCGATAAGGACAACTGCAGCTCGGACCGAAATTCACTCGCAAAAAACTCAAAAATCGAGGTTTCGCTCTCGACTGTTTCCTCCTCCAAAACGCAACTAATCATTATGAAATTTTAGAAATTGCAAGAGGAAGAAATAATCTATGCCGCTATGTTTTGATTTTTTGGATATTTTTTGTCATATTTGTATACTGTACCTTTTTTTACAGCCAATTCAATTTAGCCGTTTTTGCGATTTTCGAGGCGCTGTATCTTTCTTCAAAATAAAATAATCCAAAAAAGCAAAACATAGAGGCACAGATATTGATGATATTGATCTTATTTGAAAAAATCATTGCTCTAGGTTAAAAATCCAGGGAGGAATCAGTCGAGAGCGTTTGTATGGAAAAATCGCAACTAGGAATTCCTCTTAAACAACATGGTAAGATTTCTCTTTGTATTGAGCTCTTTTAGAAATTGTGCCTCCTGAAGGTTAAATAAAAGAGATACAGCCAATATTATTATACATACTTATAGAGTATAAAAACTATCCCTCATTTCTCTCAATCACAAAGTAGAAGTCCATCATTAACAGTGACAGGGTTGTCCTTAGAATACGATTCTAAATTTCAGACATTTTTTCACATTTCTTGCAGTTCATCGACCAAGCATAGGCAAAATGGGCTCCGGCTTGCCTGCGTATATTTTTCATCCCGCCGCCACTAATGTTTGGTATCTAACGTGAAAAACTTGATAAAAATCTTTATGTGAATGAACGTTCGAAGTACAGTTCCCATCAGATATATCGGAGCGGACAAGGTGGTCACAAATATCTGACAATACGTTAGAGTGCCTTTTCAGATATTTTTGAGCACCCAGGTCGCTCCGATATATCTGATGGCGACTGTACCTATATAAAATCGTATAAATATTGCACCATCATTGATTTTCGTTTATAAGAAAAAAATTGGCCGAACACGCCTTTATTTTCAATGCAGTAAAGTTCCTTTTTACAAGCTTTTATTTACTTTCACCTGACCGTTGTAATCAAATCTTGCAAGTTAAATTTGATCCACTTCCCGGTTTCCGATTGAGCTGAAAATTTGCATACATATGTAAGTCGGGTGACAATGCAATATTATGGTACCATCGAGCTGATCTGTTGATGGAGACAAGAGGTGGACATAGGAACTCTGTGATAAAACAACGCAACCTAATTGTGTTTGGGGTTTTTAGAATTTGCTCGATGAGTATTAGTTGCCTGTGGAAAGAAAAGTCAGCGATAAAAGCTTGTACCAAAAATGAAATTTTTGCCAAAAACTTATTATCTAATGACGAAGATGGTGTAATTATCAAATATAGTTTTAAGTTATTATTTATCTATTATTTTAAGAAATTAAGATAAATCCATAGATTAACATATTTTGTTGTGAGACAGACGTAGGCAGGCGAAGACGGATTTTCAACTCTGTGGGTCAGTGATTACAGTTTGGAGTCGATTGGTTGTTAGGTTAGGTAGTTACCAAGTAGGTACGAGTATTCATGTGCGGTACCATAAGCAATTTGACATATCTCTTGTCTCTAAATCCCTTCCTACATTCGAAAAAACTTTAATCTCTAGGTTAGATCGGCACTATCGTTTGTATCTCTTTCTTTACTTGATCAATTATAATTAATTCAACCCCAAATAAGTATCAGTGCCTTTTAGAGATACAAAAGGAAGGTTTTCTACGAAAAATAAATGCAATAAAGTATGATTAAATATGCAAACGTGTGTTAATTCTCGAGCAGAAAATTCTATAAAATTGGCCTAGAAATTTCTTAACACAAAAACTAATAAACCAACCATGATCTATCTTAAATATTTATTATTTTTATGTATGAACTTATGCTTATTCCACTAATTTGATTATTTATTTATTCTAATATTAATTCTGCTGCCCCAAATATATATTTACATAACCCCGACATGACTGACAGACCGACACATTGTTTATGGTACGCGCTCTAGTTGGGCTATGGACTAGGTACACTAATACAAATAGACTGGCATGCTAGAGTCACTAATTCTAGACTTGAATCATAGACTAACTTCGCTGTCTCTATCTTGACTATGTCTTCGAAACTCTGGTAGACCCCCCTTTTTCTACTGTTGGTGTTGCCATGGTAAAAATAGTAATTTTTTTTTTCGTTTAAAATAATGTGTTATGTTTTTGTTGTTTTTATAGGCCAGTCATTGTGAATTAATTCCCAGCAAGCTGGAAATCATTTTAATACCTTTATTTGGTTCAAAATTAATGTAATCCGAGTTTGCTCCATCCATTTGTGTATAAAAAAAATAATTATAATTATCGTTTTTTTATTTATTTTTTTGCTTGTAGCTCGAAAACGGTACGTCCGATTGAAATGTCATTAATTTCAATATTAAAAAGGGTTAAATTCTGAGTGGAATGAGTTTCTAAAACTTCAAATTGACTCCTGGAATGGAGCAATCTCGTATTACAGTAATATAGAACCAAATCAAGGTATTAAGACGATTTCCTTCAAGCTGGGAATTAATTCCTGGAAAAAAGCTTATTTGACTGGCCTATTAGTTGATTTTTATCAACGATTAATTGATCGTATGGGATGTGTAAAGTATAAAATTAGTGCTTCGAAATTGGCGCTCTATAGAGCTAAGATGGTCGGCTTTTTATCATTTGTCATCGTGCCTGTCTCGTTATAACAAGTATGTAAGCGCGAAAGGGACGGGCATTTTTATCACTTGTCACTAGTGATAAAAAACCGGCCAAGTGCGAGTCGGACTCGCACAGGAGAGATTCCGTACCATTATCTATAAAAACGGTCACCCATCCAAGTACTGACCGCGCCCGACGTTGCTTAACTTCGGTGATTGGCTCGACCTCGAGATTGGAAAGAAATATTTATTTTATTCTATTTTTAGTATTTATTGTTATAGCGGCAATAGAAATACATAATCTGTAGAAATTTCAACTGGCTAACTATCTAAACTATCACGGTTCATGAGATACAACCTGGTGACAGACGGACGGACGGACGGACGGACAGCGAAGTCTCAGTAATAGGGTCCCGTTTGACCCTCTGGGTACGGAACCCTAAAAATGCTGCCATGAACCATGCTGCTACCGCTAGATGTCAAAAGTTGAAGTTTTACATATCAGTTACCACAAAACATCGGGAGCTCGAGTTGAAATTCAGAATGGCGGAGTCTACTCGAGTATATTTTTTTGTTCTGCTCATTTAATTAGTGTTATTTAATAGCTTATTAAGGCAAGTTCGGCAAAGTTTCGGATTGGGTGGTTTGAGATGGTGCTGGATTTTATTTATTTCTCAGCTTGTGAACTAATGTTGAAGTGTATAATTTACATCTTATACGTCACTATATATTTACAGATTATATGTATATAATGAATAGATTTTATAATTTTGCCGCAACTGGGGCGTTCCTGATCCGGCCCTGAGCGTGGGCTTATTTACTTTTCCAGTTTATAATTTATGCTACATTTCCAATTACTATTTATATATTGTCGCTAATGAAGAATAAAATTAGTCTTCAACTTGAAACACGTTTAACCATTATTTATTTAGTCAACATCGTGGCTATTTGTAAAGTGCAGCCCATCACTTTACTAAAAGCAACTACCGGACAACGTCTTGCTCTACGAACACTCTTTTGACATATGTAAAACCATCATAAATTTTATGGAAGCCATTTTTGAAAAAAAAGAAGAACATGTATTGGACCGTACAGCACCATCTATAGTTATCAAATTTGGGGCAAGATCTTTTCTTAGACTACACATCTCATACAATTAATGAATATTTGATTTTTATTTAATTATTACCCATTCTGTTTATTTTGTGTTCAGTTAAATGTGGGCTACACATGGACGTTTGATTTTCCTTCCAACATGGCAACGCTGACTTTTCCGATCTAAACTCGAACTTTAAAACCATCATTAGTTTAGAAACCAATAATCACGTGAGATAGACTACACGATTATTTTGGTAGAAAAGTAACTGTTAGTAGGTTCTTCACTGACGTAACACTTGCCATGCTCAAAAATGGTAGATTTTGATAACAATTGCTCGAATAGAAGGGGGTGCTAATTTTGAAGTCTAACCGTGTGGTTACAATATTATTGACAATATTTTACCTGTTTTTTTTTTCTTTTCCCTTAAGCTTAGTTTGACATACAGAAAAATTAAGTTTTTCTTAAAAAATGTAGGCAGGCTAACGCAATCAAAAGACTTATAATAGGCAAATCGGTAGGAGTAGGCTAAAGCTGATACAGACATTGATCGAACGTAGAACTGGTCTAAGCTACTTTTCATCGACTTTTGTGTGACAAAGTGGGAGGGTCACAACAAACGGAATATTTTCATAGAAATTTTACATGTATGTGATACTTTGTTATTGTAAAGTCTGTGCAGAGTTCGTAGAGCCATTTTTTTATTGCTGTCAGTTTTTTTCTCAGATTTCGAAAAAAAATGTTGGTATGGTATTCTGTACATAATAACAAAGAGAATTAAAACAAGTAATATTACTTTGCTAATCCGCGAGAAAATAACGACAACACCTTGTCGGGTGTCAGACCGTCAACATCTCCAGCATCTCCTGAGGATGCCTCGTAGAGAGGCGAAACACGTTTTGTACTTTTGGTGGTGGGTTGTTATATTTATTTGCGTATTTATTTTTGCGGTGGGAGGGTGGGAACATTAATTGCATGTAAAAATACGCAAGTAAGTATAACGGGTTAGCACTGATTGACTAACACGTTATTTTCTCGCGGATTAGCAAAGTAATATTACTTGTTTTAATTAGCATGGATTTCCGCAAAGTAACGCCTGATTCTATTAATTACAAAGAGAATTTGAAATAAAGGTGGATTGTCAAACAAAACTTTGTAGCCACAGTAGGTTATGGCGTGATCGCTCGAAACGATGTCGCCATACCTTCATATCTTCATAGATCATATACCACTATGATCTATGAGATGGTGCCACTTAACAAATCCAACACATAAGGATCAAAGTCAAATGGCGTTCTAAAAGTTTTAATCATGTGTCGAAAGATGACAGTAAATTTACTGTGGCTACAGTAAGTGAAAGCTAAGTGAAATGTATGGTTTTTTCATATCTCAACGGAAAAATTAGATTTTTTCTGTCCCTAATGATTATTTCTTATTTATTCCACCTAGAATGAGGAGCTCATTAAACCAGACAAATTCTATTGAAATCTAACAAAAAAAAACGACAACAAGATGCAAATTGGCCCAGCTCATTTCGAATCTAGTTTCTAGTTAATAGATAAACTAAATTAGCTACTGACGACGTCACTAACAAATATATTGAATTATTAGAAGATGAAGTTAGAGATTGCGCCATATATTGAAATTGCCTTTGATAATAATTTATTATATCGACAGCGCATGTGTGCTGACGGAATTGGAAATTACATTACATGCGTTCTTGGAATAAATTGTATTTATCGCCTGTATTTTATTAGTTTATCTACATCTATATCATAACCTTCCTATAATATATTCAGAAACGATATAGTAACGACCTATATTAGCAAACCTGTATCTGTAGGCAATGTTGGCCGAACGTTAATTAGAATCGAAAAAACCATTACAAATTGAACCGTAAACTGTAACCGTTAGTAAAGGTTTACGGGTCAATTTGTAATGGCTAATTTTCAATTCTAATTAACGTTCGGCCAACATTGAAAATAAACCATTACAAATTGAACCGTAAACGGTAACCGTCCGTTAAGGTTTACGGTTCAATTTGTACTGGTTTATTTTATGTAGGTGCATCGTAATTTTAAATTTACTTTATCGATAACCGATACCATAATTACATTTAAATTTAGAACATCTCTGAGAAATAAAGAAATTTGATTTGGCCTCTATTGTCCCAGGGGGCCATTTCTCGAACGGTATTAGACTAATATTATTAGCCCACGAACCATAAAATCGTATGGGTTGCTATGGCAACACACTAATAATATTAGTCTAATACCATTTGAGAAATGTGCCCCAGGTAGTCATGAGCGCTATTATATTCGTGATTGTGAGAAAATCCTATAATTTCTCAGTCCTTAATACACACAGACTTTCAATTTCTGAAAACGCTCCTTCCTGGGATGATTATTTGATATAGTATAGGTAAAACTTTTCAGTATGTTTTGTTTAATTCTTAAGGCTTTTTTCTTCTTGTAGTTATTTCGTGATCATTATCAACATTTCGTGAACAGTTATGTGCAATCAATATTTATATTTATATATCAACGGTGAATCATCATCACTTGTTTTCTTTATTAGATTTCTTAGTTTTTTGTGATATAAATCTTTGTGGTTTTTTCGTTCTATATTTTGTTATTTCACGTGCTTTATTTATTCGAAAAAATATTGTCAGTAATAATGTGGAAGCGGTTAACTAGATAGTTTTTTGTCCATCCGTTAGTCGGTCACGTATTTCGCATGACAGAATTGGCCCCGTAACATGACTACGTATTATAGAGGGTGGAATAGACATTTGAAGTAAATAGACTGATAACAACTTGATTTTATGTAATTTAAGATATTTCCCGTAGAAGTCGAAAATTTCAAGATATTATAAATTCATATTTTTATGTGCCGCGATGTAAACTGGACGGTAATATTTTGGAATTTTCGAGTTTTGGGCGAAAAAAATAAGGCATTCTGACACGTGACACGTTTTTCGGCGGTCTAGCGCCTATTTCACCAACTTGACAATTGACATCTAACACTGACAATTTCCTGTTCATTTCTGGTTGATTAGTAACGTAGCGTAATACGTATTGTACCAGCAATGTACGAAGAATTGTCAGTGTCAGATGACAATTGTCACCGTGGTGAATTAGGGGCCTGGTAAAAGTTGCCGAAAATCTAGATCAGACAATTTTATACTTAAACGGCTTGTGTCATATGAAAGTAGTGACAGGTATTGTTAATCAATATGACACTATTTTATCACGACCCAAAAGAATAAGATCATAAAATATTGTCATGTTTATTACTGATATCTGAATGCCTATGTCAAAGATCTAATACTGTCAGTCTAAATAGACCATTTGACAGTTTTTTAAGTTTATATTATATTTGTCAGATCCTTATTCCATAATATGATAATGTTACTAAAAAAGGACAAATAAAACAGCCCGAAAGTCAAAATAAATACACTTTTTTTTTTCACTCTGACATATGTAATTAAAGTATCTTCTTGATTTGTAAGTTTTTGGCAGTAGCTTGTTTTTAACCTTAGTATTAGTAACAATAGCTTCCATCCGGTTTTATAGTTATTAACTTTAGTAGGTAAACTATAGGCTGTTTTAATGATGATCTATTTGGGTACCTTTATCCTTTTCCTATAGTTTTTCAAGTATAATAGTGAAATCAAGAAGATATTTGTGATACAATTTTGGTTGGTTAGCTTGTTTAAGGTTAAGGTTTTTGTGAGTTATGCTGATATAAATTATGGTTTTCGGTTCGTACATCGCGATTGGAACTTTGTTTCAGTTGTTTCATAACGTATAAAAGTATATTGTGGTTTTCCAATATTTACAAATATTTTAAGATTTGATCACATCTTGACAGTGATTTTTGAGTAGTTCTAGTTTTTTTTTTCTATAAAGTATGGCTTTAAAATTGACAACAAATTTTGAAAACGTAGTTAAAACTGTCTTTCCTTTTATGCTAACCATTAGATTCTATCCATTTAGCTATTGGCTCTATCCGAGCTTTCAAATATAGTCCTCATTAGTACTAAACATCGATCGCTATGTTCGACCAGAGACCTTAAAGGTGTGTCCAGATTTGGCGTACACGCTGCTAGCATGCCATTCGCAAATCATTTGCACGCATGCATTTCGTAAAAAAATGTGCAGTGCGCGAGTGGTTCGCGAATAGCTCAAAGGCGTCGTATTCGCCAAATTTGGACACATCTCTAAACTGTCCCAAGCAAGACAACTGAGCCCTGCCGCGCGCAGCGTTCGCGCGGCTTCGGCTTCATCACGTTCCAGGAGGCCGCCTCCGTCGACAAGGTGCTCGCCGTGCCCGTACACACCCTAGACGGCAAGCGCATCGATCCCAAGCACGCCACCCCCAAGTCCGCTCCCCGCCCTGCCAAGACCAAGAAGATCTTCGTCGGCGGCGTCGGCCAGGACACCTCCGCCGACGAGGTGCGTGCCTACTTCGCACAGTTTGGACACGTCGAAGACGCCGTCATGCTCATGGACCAGCAGACGAAGCGCCACCGCGGATTCGGGTTCGTAACTTTCCATTCCGAGGAAGCGGTCGAGCGCGTCTGCGACATACACTTCCACACGATAAAGAATAAGAAGGTCGAGTGCAAGCGCGCCCAGCCGAAGGAAGCCGTCGCGGCCGCCCCGCTGGCGCTCGGAAAAAGACTCGTGTTACGCCCCGGACGGGGCTTAGTGTACGCAGCGGGTGGTGTGGGAGCCGTGCCCACTGTTGGCGCCGCGCACGCCTACCGCTACGCGCCGTACGCGCTGCCGACAGCGGCCACCGCCGCCACGGCGCTGGTGGCGCCGCCGCAGCCCGCGCCGCCGCCCACCATGCCGCAGTTCGGCGCGGCCTACTCGCTAGCCGGAGTCGACATGTCCTCCTTCCAGAGCGTCGACTGGGGCGCCATGTACGGCCTCCCCATGTACATCTAAACGGTAACGCATCTAACGAATTGAAAACCCCACCCGCCTACAGAGGTTAGGTATTTTATTTCTTATACGATAGTTCCTACGTTTTAGTACGTCGTCTTTGTCTTGCCGGAGCGGCCACGGATCAGTATTCTTTAAAGTAATTAAGGTTTACGGCTCATATACTTAGGTTAAGTCTTTACTCGACAAGCAATACTTGGCCCGATGCGGGAACTATATCAAAGAATACGCATTTCGTTTTTTTTTTAAAGTTAAGTAAGAGGATCTCAGATACTTTAGTTTGCGGACTAATTTTTCTTTATGTGTTGGATTTGTAGTGTAGTGCACGGTCGTTGGCAATATGACTATTTATACTTGACGAATGTATATTGATGAATCTCATGCAGCTCTGTATATCTCTTTAGGCAGCGTCGGTCGCCCGGTGACGGAACGCCATTTTGTAAATTGATTATCTAAATACATCACAAGCATCAGTATTATATTTTCGTGCCATTCTCGCAGAATACAAAATTGTGCCAAACTCTGCCATGTCATTTTCCGAACAAGTGAGCGCTACCTTATTTACTGAGCTAACAATGGACGTCGAAATATTCTTTCCATTTTTCCTGTAGTCCCACTCGATATAATTAATGGACGCAATCGAGCTTGACTAACCACCCTACAAAGAAATATGTTATTATAAACGCCCTTTTCATTTTGAATAGAAAAACAAATACCTACGAATATACCTCAAATCTTACCATGACTTAATTTATATTCCAACAAATCTAGAGGTAAATGAATGCCACGTTATATAATATGCTCTCTAGCTTCAATTTCATAAACTTGATCTAACGTCAACAGTTTGTTAGCGTTTCTAGATCGACCAGTAGTAGTTCGGTGTAATTGTCACTTGTCGGCTTAGATATGTAAGGCGAATTGTCACTGTCAGGTGACAATTGTCATGATGGTAAAACCTAGCGCTCGGTTGTAACACAATCTCCGTCATTTGGCACCGACGATCATCAGCTCACAATACTCTCGTACATATCTAACTGTGTGGAAAGCAATCTCATTACATATATATGTATTACTTATTTACGTAGCTATATACCTATGTAGTCAACCTGTGTTGTATCAGCGAACATCACATGCCTAACGCTGATATGGCATAGTCTTAGTTTAAATTAAATACGTATAGTATTAGTTCAAGATATGCAACTAACACCCTGTCGTGACAATAAGCTTAGTATTAAGCCTGTAGCATTGTCATGGTCGCCCGTCTTTGCCTGCTTCGGCCCCATGTTTGGGCGCCATTTTAACAGGCAGCTGATCCAATGTGGTAATAATATTGAATTTTCTTAAAACTTTGGAATTAGTAAATAAAAAAATATAAATATAAGTTATTGTACGTGGCAACTAAAAAAAGTATTAAACTGGTATGAGTTGTAATGATGGATGTTTGCGAGTCTCATATAATTATTATAGCTATTAAAATATACGTATTATTACCACTTTGTTTTAAAATAGCTTTATTTGGGCTGGGCCCATTGAAAAAAAACTGCCAAAATTATTTATTCCAGCGTACTTAATTCACGTACTTATAGTTAAATTTAAAACAAGAAGCAATACGGTAGTAAAAATTGCAATACTGTGATGAATATAGTATTATTCGAATAAAAGACGATGATGGTTGTGTTTGTGCAATTTCTAGGTTTAGGCGGGGCGCGGTCTCGAAATGAGGGGTACTTAACGGTTTCATTTCAGCAGGCAAACTCGGGCGACGTTGCGATAAATTTATAAGGTAATCCGATTGAAGGACAGTGGTTTTACTTGACTACAAGTCTATTCGGTTATTTTTATTCCAAGCTTAAACAAAAGTAACGTTGTTGAAAACTTGACTATAAACTTGAATTATACAAACATGACAATTGTCAATAGACACTGAAAATTAACCATATTTTCCTAAAACGTCAATCAACAATACCTAGCTGTTCTCGAAGTGAGGAAATTTACGGGTATTACCAACGTCAAATGACAATTGTCAGGTAGCAAAGAGGCTTTATATTAAACGCGGTTATTTATCTGAAACTAATCAGGTACATTCCTACGAAACCACTCCACTTCGCTCGAACTGTCTTATACGTTTTGTCGATAAAATTCCCGACAAACTTACGATGTTTCCATGGCAATAGAGAACAGAGTTAGCGAAGTACTTAGAAACGTACCCAATATCAAAAGGGTAGCTAGTATGTCTTTCTACGTAAATTATTTTAGTCGAACACAAGAGTCCTGCTAAAATATGATCAATAAACAATGACATAATCGTCTAGCCACGCCTTCAGGCAATTATTAGTCAACCTAAAACGTATTGATCGTTTGCTAAGCTTAATTCTCTATAGCCATGGAAAATCTTTCGATATCTATTCATGAAATAAGAGAGCTGAATATAATACCCAGGCTATAAGAATTTAGAACTTGAAGATTATAATAACAGGTAAGTGGAGGACCGCTCCACAAGAACGCTATACAAACGTAGTCCCCATTCTACTCTCTGGATATTGACTTTGAAAATATTTCTACACTATTTGATGTATATTAATCACGGCTATGCGCCTTCGTTTGACTTTTTTCGATTTATTAATACAAGTTAGGAGCTTCTAAAAATATGGTAGCTAATTTGTTTTCGCTCCTAAAAATTGAAGATAGTCAAAGGGAGAGGCATATTTTTGGTTAATACATATTAAATTGTTGAATCCAGAGAGGAAATTGGGGACTACGGTTGTATAGAGAAGCGGCTTCCACTTTCCTCTTAAATAGCGTTTTCGTGTTATCTAGTTAAATTGATGAAGATACTGTGGTAGTATATTGAGACTTAGTTCATGAATATATATTCAAGTTTGTCGAGATAGCAGAATGCATGTCGTAGCGTAGACGGCTGTATCTTGCTGCCGGCTCGGTGGCCTGATTTGTGAACTTTTTATTTATTTGACTTTCCAATACAAGCTTTTACTGGTTTATTTATAATTTTCAACTATATATATAAAATAATAATAATTTTGATCTAAATATAATGGCCAATTGGGCTTTAAATATTGTCCTTGAAGGTAAAAGCTTGTGAGAAGTTGATTTAGATGTTATATTTATAGAGATTGTATTTATTTTGTTTATTTACATCCAAACCTGTAGATTTCTTCACATATCAGGCTCACCGAATGCTATTATCACATGTATACACATACCTATCCTTATTATTTAGCAGTATTCTTAGTATAATTAGGCTAGAACTAGAACCTCCTGAGATTAATGACGCGCTGTTTCCTTCTGACCAATACGTTTTACACAAACAGATTCAGAGCGTGGTCACAACTGATTGCGTTGAGATTTTTTCGCGTTCAAACGAACGTGTTGGCCACGACGAAACGACCCGACTCTCACCCAGTGACACCTTTTGTATATTAGTATTACTTTTCCTGAAATTCTCAGTATTAGATGGTTGATATTATTGTGATGTCCTACACTCTTAGTAACCCTTGACCGCTTGCTGTCTTGCCAAAACTTAGAAGCGGTGGCCTTAGTTTTGAACTGTGTACTTAATATTTTCTTAATATATATCTCCTCTTTGAAATATCACTACTCTCAGCAGTCGTGATGTTTCAGAAGTCTTAACAAATTATTTATATTTTTTTCTAAACACATGTAAGTTACACTGGTAAATGGTATGTGCTGTCGGTCGCTGCGTTTGCATTCGTTTGTTTTTGTTCGACAGCGGCCGGCGGCGGTAGGCTAGCAGTAGTTATTTTGTATTTAGCGGACTTAGATTTTTGCCCGTACATAACTGTATGTAATGGAGCACTTAGAGTACCCAATGTGTCATTACATGGATAATATTAGAACAATAAAGTGTGTTTTATTTCGCTAGCTGCTAAGCGTGGGGTAGATATTTTGTGCTGGGATATGGTATGTTCACTTTTGTTATCCTATAGATAGTTTGCACGTATTTTGTTCAGTAGAGTGTTACGATGGATTTGCGAAATCTTTGCCCCACGTAGGGCGACAATTGTACCTTTTTAAGCGTAAGTATGGGAGGGTGGGGCTTCAAGGAGCCGGATGGTAAGTCGGTGTAGAGGAGGCATGCGTATAATATAATAGTCTAGTAAGCGTCTTATAATCGACTAACACTTCCGCTGGACCCTGTACGGTAGCGTAAGGCATGGTTGGCATGGATTTATACGTAAACACGACCTCGGGTATCTTCCAATTCATTCACTGTCAATTCTTCATAAGGCGTTTGCCACACGTTGGTTGTGAAACGTGCTATTAAAGTATTTCTTTTAAAGGTAAAACGATTTTAGGGAGATTCTTTCCGACCTTTTCGATCGCAGGTTTTATCGTCAATGATATATCGCAAGAACTTTAATGTTGAGGAAATGTTGTGTTTGAATGGTGATTGTAGATATCATCACTTATGTCTACAATTTTTGAGTGGTCGAAACGATCGATAGAATCTTTTAACTTTGAAAGAAATATCGGATACGTAGTCACGTAGTTTAGACCGTGTAGTGACGCTTCGCTTGAGGCCTACAGTCTTCCTCTAGAGAAGTTTATTTGCCAAAAGTATAGGCCAAAACTTAGCCAAAAACTTAATTCTTTGCTCAAGATAACGTAGACTTTTTTGACTCATGTTCAATACTCATTGTATCAGGAATTTGATTTAACAGACGCCATTTCGTGTTGTATCGAGGTAAGGCACTAGCCAAGTTAAGGTTGAGACAATAATCTGAAGGGACGGCCAACTACGACGCTAGATTATTCTTTATCGCCAGTTACAATACATTCCTCTCTAGTCAGTTTGTTATGGAATTATAGAAGTTATGTTATTTTAGCGGGAATCAACTTGCAGTCTAATAATCTTGCTCAATACTTCTTGCCTAGTTGTACGTAGTTTGTTTGAGTAAAGCTTGCATTGAACGTGCCATAATACACAGCTCGCACGACGCGCACGTAGCGGTGTCCCGTGCTTCGCATCCAGGTACCACTGGACCAAATGTAAACAACATTTAATATATATTCGTAAACTAAGGTAATAAGATATACATGGATTAATATACAAATTTTGGATTGGTATAATATAAAGTATGTTAAACAAAAGGTTAATATTATGTTGTGTGTTTTAATGTATGGCAAATGCTAGAGTAGTGACGTAGTGTAGCGATTTTGAAGTTTTACATACATTATAATATCGATAAGTATGACTAACCGAAAGCAATAACATTATTATTATATTCACTGGCGCGCGTTGCGAGCACAGAAAGAGATAGCAAATACAAGAATAAGTCGATTAAAGCACTGTTCAGAGAGCACAGCAGCGCGCGCTCCCATGTTAGAATATTTAATATACACAAGCATACAATATAAAATATTTAAATATTTTTGTATAATAGGATCGGTGTATTCAGTAGCAAGTTGGTAATTGGTATTTAAAAGTTATTCGTGATAAATGTGCGAACACTTGTTGATAAGTGAGAGTTTGTGATTAACTTGTTTAATACTTAGGCATGCGCCGCTTAAAGGCGTGCGGCCATCTTGTTTGCGACATTCGACAAAATGGCGGCGCGGTGGACACGACATTACTTAGATATTATCTGTATAATAATTGGATTTATGATTTAAATTTATTGAATGCGCGTCTGTACTGATGCTAGTCTAAAATTGTGTAGTGACTTTACGCGAGTCATTTTTTACGGACGAGATATATCTGTAACGTATGTCGTGTCCCAAGCGAGCTCCAAACATCGCAATATCTATAAAGAGGCTGTATTGACATTCCTTTTATGTATATTTTTTGGTCGTAATGGAGTTTGCATTTTTTATTTATGGTAGATATACTCGTATATATCGATTAACATAGTTTCTCATCTAAGATTATGTTAGAAATGGGCTGTTTTTTTATTTTATCACATAGTACACTGAATTGCTGTAGATAATACATTGTGCAATATGTAATCGATTTTCTCTTGTATGTGTTTCGAGGTTTCAGTAGTGGGGCGGGGTAGTAGAGTAGCGTTTGTTGACGAAAATGGATATAACTATGGTCCCTAACATAGACTTTAAATCTTAACATAAGCGTAACTAGTATGCAAATTCCGAAAGCGTTAGATATATCAAGGTGTCTATATCGTTTTCAATGGAAACAAGGCTCACGTTTCACCACCCTGACAATTGTCATCTGACATTAAAAGTGTGAGATTTCGATTGTCAAGTCTGTAAAATAGACGCCAGACCATCAATCATTTGGTACAGTAAAATTGTCAAACGTCAACTTGACAATTCTTCGATAACGTTTGTCTAACCAGAATTGTGACAGTCAGTGTCAGGTGTCAAGTTGGTGTTTTAAAAGGTCTCCGGGTATTTCAAGAATGTAGCAACGACAGTAAGAGGTTATTCAGATTTATACTTGCTGCCTGCTCGGATGCTTAGATTGATATTTGATACTAGTTACGCTTATGATAGTAACCATTTCTAGTCGAGACAGTCTAGTGCAATAAACTTGCATTTTGTACAAGTCTATGTATTGGGAGTAAACGCTGTACCCTAGCTTTTTTGCAAATATTAAAAATACCGAATGACTTGTATCAGTAATGTGTGAAATCTGTAGATTGATGTATTTTTCTTTTTGGCGACGCCTTTTTTGAATAAAAAAAAAGTAAAAGGATGAAACTAATGTTTTAGGAACATCAAGTGTTAGTATTCGTTTAACGATACATCTACTTCTAACTTTAAAATAATGCACTCTGACAACTTCATCTAAAACGTCTTACTAGTCAGTATCAACTTGACGGTTACCTAGCTCATCTTTTGAAGACCACAGATTCAAGAAAGGCGTTCGCTCCATAGACAATTCTAGGCAATAGATTCTGGGCTACTCTAGCGCCCCTAGCTAGCGCCCGCAGTAGAGCGCCGGCCGCGCGCCTCAACGCCATATATGGTTCATCTTCACTTAGAACAAATCTTAGTAATAAATGGTAACAAACACAGTCGGATTTTCATTTATCGCTTCCCTTCAATAGTAACAGTAAACTGAAGTATTTCAGTAGTTTTTGGAATGAGCTTGCCCCAGTTGGGCGCCAGTTAGTACAACAGTTTTCTTTGGTAGTATAGTGGAGGAGGAGATAGATGCATGCAGACGGAGGTAGCAGTGGTGTGCATGGCAGCAGCAGGAGCCCTGGATTCAAGACGAAGACTTCGTGCTCGGTGAGACAATACTGACTTGACGCAACTGGTGATGGCACTTGTTTGGCTGCGTGACAATTGGATCCACCCTCTTTTAAAGTCATAGATTTGAAGGATACATACATTTTACGCTCATCTGAGGTGAATGCTAATAGCCACGCAGCTTTTATTTTCGTTTAAATTATTGTGATTGCGTTTTGTAAGTCGGGATAGTTGTAGACTATTAGAGGGCCTTTTACATGTCCCTTTCTGGCACATATCAGCCAAGCGCAAGCGGGTGACAGATCTACAGACGATTTAGCAATTATAGTCGGTCAAACAAGTTTGTCAGTAGAAAAAGGCGCGAATTTCAAATTTTCCTTGGAACGATAACCCTTCGGGCTTACATTTTTTCAAATTTTCCGCTTTTTCTACTGACGGAAATGGCTTGGCAGACTATAACTATAATATTTTTACAAGTATAAACGTATAAATTTGGCCAAGGGCCTCTAGTCTTTGGCCAAGAGTTAGGTTTAGGCTTGTAAAAATGTTCTGAAAAGATCCTTACAGAAGTGACTTGACACATGAACACGTATCATCTAAGCATTCGTCCCTTTAGTAAGAAAGCGACGCATGCTGGTTTATACATATACCCCCTTATTCATAAACGTGTACTAAAGTTACGATGCCGCTGATCATCGTTTGTCCCTTTCCATCATACCAATACGTCGGAAAGGCACAAACGATGATCAGCGGCATCGTAACTTTAGTACACGTTTATGAATAAGGGGGATAATGTTTTCATGCTGTATGTAGTAAATACAAAACAGTATTTCCATAATCTTCGCAATCTCTGTGTGTCATGAGTGTTCCTCAAAGTTTTGAATATCATAGTTTTGTCGACGCGAAATCAGTATTGTCATTCACTTTCAGATGCTGTTTCATTGCTTAGTTATTAGTCCCCTACCCAAAGTGCATCCCAGTATAATAGTGTAGAACATAGTTTAAATACATGGTTTTGGGTGCTGGCCGTTAAAAGTAGCTTAGATGAATGGTCTATTAAATTTTACGTAAATCCTACAAAAAATTGTGATGAGACTTACCTTTGGGAATTGCTTGTTTTTTGAATCTCTGTAGTGTAGACTCCTGTAGAAAATTAGAATTAATAACATATCAGCCGAGAGACCCCCTACAAGACACAATCGAGTTGTGCCTTAAGTTAGTTTTCTATTTGAAAAACGAGAAAAGTAGATCTTTCTAGAAGTAGTACATGGACCAAAGACTCGATTAGTTTGAAATATATTTTTTGTATCTCTTTTCTGTTGAACAAAATGTGATCGATTTTCATAAATCAAATTAAGATTTTCACATGTAGTGTATTTTAGAAGTTTAAAAAAGTAACGGAAAATTTCAAGTACAATGTAGGTACTTCGTTTTGTAGTAGTACAAAGTAATTTAAGTATTGTAAATGCATCGATTTTATGTCACTTGTTACACTGACACGTCTTCCTATGAATTGATAATAATAGACTGATGTAGTCACCCATTTCGTATTATTTATTTAATAATATCCCAATTGCCTGGGATGCACTGATTTCTTTATTCTACATAACCTATGTAAGAGCACTTGTTTGGATCTGTCAATTGTTCCGCCTTTTCTAGTCTATGGCATTTCTTTTTCTATTGCAAGAGCACTCGTTTGAATCTTGTGTTTTGCCGCCATTTTATCTATGACCGTTGAATTTTTTAAAGGTCTGAAAAAGTGCTTCGGCGCCTAAGGTGCATAAATAGTGTTTTCTGTAGTGGAAAAGTGTTCAGTAGTGTAAAACCCCAGTACAAGGAACGGTGCAGTGCCTCGTGTGACAATATCATGTTCACAGTTCATTTAGTACCTGCGTATCTCGCGTAGCACTGATATCTATGAAATTGTAACATTTTCATACATCTTTCTCGATACAAATATATTTTAGGCAACAAAAAACATTGGATTAATAATGTATATTATCTTTTCTTGTTGCCTGAAATCATTACTTCAGTAAGTTGAGATAGCTTTTCTAAAAATTGTGACTTCTGTACTAAACTAGTCATTTGTGATAAATTATGATTAGATTAGGTTTTATTTTATTTTTGTATTACTTAGTTGATTTTGCGTTACGAAACAAAGTTTAGTTTGTATAGTTTTTCTCTGAACTTAAACAATTAGTTGTTTTTTTTTTTCTAACCTATCGTATTTGTACATATTCTAGATTTAATGACATTGTTATTAATAATATTTGTATTTAATTGTCATGTAGGTAACCTGTATTTAGGGGTGACTTTAGATATTAGGCTCTCTGAATTTTGTCTATGGAATTTAAAAATAGTTTTCTCTATCGATTTGATGTAGTTAAAAAGTTATTGGGTATAATATGACTCTTTAGTACTGGAATGTTTTAGTTCGGAAAGAATGATAGAACCAGTGGTGTTTACTTCGTTTCGTGGAAGTTTTTAGTAAGTTTCTTGCCGTTTTAATTATGTGACTTATTCTGTTTTTTTTTCATATTACTGGGTTATTATTTAATCGCCCATATCTAAATTCATGAAAACATTTGAGAGATATTTTCCGTATCCGTAATACCCCCAAACTGGTTACCTCATAAAACAGTTTTATTTATTTTATAGCCTTTTAATTTAACACTCGCTATTGTTTTATGACACGTACTTTAAAATTTGTTCCATTAAAAAGGCTTTATCGCGACAATAAGGATGCCGAGTTTAAGTCAACAATACATACAATTATATATATTTTTATTATTAGTTACCTATCTTTATAAAATAGGCATTTAATAATTCAACTTCCACGACTCGTAGTTATTACCCACTGGCATAGCAGAATAGTGATTGAAAACAGAAAAGAAGTGCCCCTCGAATTTGTATATCACTAAACAGTATAATCGATATTATTCAATATTTACATCGTTAGTCGTAGCTGTAATTTTGTCAAATATATTGATTTTTTACTCCTACGTAACAATTTACGGAAAATGAAAAATAAAATGTGAAATTGCTGGTTACAGTTGTTCATTATAAAAATCAATTAAAATATTTAAATGTAATATTTTTCATTTTACGTAGTGACCTTTGTGTTAATATGCTTGGAATTCTGTGCTTTATATATATTGTCAATTAATCAGTCAATAAATGTTTTTCTTGGGAAGCCGATCTGTTAGTTCTCATTTCAAACGCGGCAACCGAAATGTGCCTTCTCCAAATAAACGACAAGCTATTCAACTAGTAATCATAAGTTCCAATCTGTAGGTACAATTATCTGGACCCCTACTACATCGTTTAAATCTTATTACAGCTTCCTAAATTCAGGAAATGACAGCAGGAAGGCCGCAGTACGTGAGGCACGGTGGAGATGGATCCAAATTATTAATATTATTATTGTCTTGTTTCTTGTCCTGAGTTTGTCGGAGTGTAGCTTTTTGTGAGATGAAATTATTTTTTAATTTTTGACAATGTAAGTTTGTCTACAGCTAGAAAGACATGCAGCACTCGACTTGTTTATTTGATAGAAGACACAAATACAAACGTGACAGAGTGGTCGGAAACAAGACAACGAAAATAATTTTGGTCCAGACATCTCGCTTCTACGTATTTCTGCGTCCTTGTAATTCATTAACACGTTGACTGTCCATACCATACCTAGTGTTGCTCCCACGCCCCATACAAATTTAGTGGTCCCACCAGTGATGCTCACAGCATCGGACTATTACTGAGGTTTAATAAAGAGGTAATGAGCTTATCGCTAAGGTCATTCTGCACTTCGTCTCTCCAGCGGTACCTAAGGCGTCCAGACTGTCTTCGGCCATTTGGAACTCCAAAGTACGTCCTCCAGACCAGAGTGCACGATCTTTACCTATCCGGACTACGTGCCCGAGCCATCGGAGTCTGGCGGCTTTCGTTTCTCCAATGATGTTCGGCTCGGACCAGGCCCGGACATCTTCAATGTCCTGGTTCCTGCGGAGTGTCCAGGTTCCAGTCTCCACGTGTGGGTCCTAGGATTTTTCGGTACAACTTCCTCTCAGCTACCAGTAGCGCGCGCTCATCCCGTCTTGCCAATTCTGTCGACTGAGCAGAAACGGCTTTCGATAGAGAGGCATGGCGGTCTTTTGTGTCCGAGGCCAAGATCCACTTCGGGTCCCTGAGCCACAGCAGTAAGTAACTAAGTAAATGAGCTTTTGATCCCACCGGTGATACTTATGGCCATACAGAGTAGATTACGCGCGATCCCATTGGTAATGCTCATGACAGCGAACGTGTTAACTAAATTCAGGAAGGTGTAAAAAACTTAGTACTAAATGTCTATAGTTTCCGTGACTAGAAGCCGCTAAAGAAATAAAAAATAAGGCTAGGAAGATTAACGTTTCATAATTATTGTTGTTATTTTTAGTGATGGATATTTTTTTTTCTAAATCTACCACTAAAGTAGGTCTCTAAGGTCAGCCGAGAAATTTCGTTATCTGCTCGAATACTACAAGAATAATAAAAGAGTGATGATAAAGACAGATATAGTAATGAAATTTCGATTTACGCGGCAGGCCCTGCACCCTATTCATTTGTCATCGAAGGCTCTTAACAGAATTCGCATATCTTTCAATCTACTGGTGATTTCGGGCAGACGGTATTCCAAGTATATTACACCAACTAGCAACTTGGCAGTTTTTTAAACGGGACATAATTTTTTTTGTTACGAGAAATTTGCAGTAACTTGTCAAAAAACATAACTGAAGAGAATAAAGCATATTAGAATTCATTTAGTAGTGCAGTCACCACATATCGGAGGTGCTCATAAATATCTGAACACGCCTTTATTGTCAAGGCGGTACCGTGCCTATTCAAATATTTTTGTGTACCTCGCCCGCTCCGATATATCTGATGGCGACTATCCGGCATTAATCTAAGAGGGCACAGTTAACTGTGTCTGGATTGTAAAATTAATTCAATTAGCTAGTTTATGAAAAATAACCGTTTGCTTTAATACATTTTTTTATTTAAAACTGATTTGGTTTTACTTACACTCGCAATGCATCTACATCCTGGGGCCTATTTCTCAAACGTTATTATTAGTCTAATATTTGTGTGTTGCCATGGTAATCTCAAGTAAACTTTGTTAGCACAGGAAATTTACTGCCATCTTTTGACACATGATTAAAACTTTTAGAACGCTATTTGACTTTGACTTATGTCTATGCTTTGACATTTGATTTGATTCATTTGATTTGATTTAGGCGGCATCTTTTCGTGCGATGACGCCATACCTTTGGCCTATGCTCGGTAAGATGGCGCCACTTTTGATATCTAACAAATTTAATAGATATCAGTGAAAGAATAAGGATCAAAGTCAAATGGCGGTTTAAAAGTAATAATCGTGTGACGAAAGATGGCAGTAAATTTACTGTGGCTATAAAGTTTACTTTGACAATCTACCTCTATTACAAATTCTCATTCTCGATACGACTTGACAGTTCGTAGACTAATAATTTTCTCATAATATTAGTCTAATACCGTTCGAGAAATGGGCCCCATTTGAATTATGGAATATATTGCACGGGAATACGGTAAGAAAATGAATACGTTTATCAATATCTGTTACGGCTATTATCTATATCTAGTGGGTCACACAGGCGATCAAGCAAGTTTTTTTTTTCTATTTATTTACTCCGTTTGAAAACTGTCAAGTTGTTCCTAACAACGGTACTAGTCGTAGTTTGTAAAAAGATTCGCAAAGAGTTTTAACTTAGCTTTGTATATTTATCTACTGGTTCCCGACTGACGCCGCGAGGTGACGCTGCGCAATTGGAACTAATAAACGAATATTATAAGTAAATGGTTTACATTCTATCATGGTATTTTATTCAAGTACCCTATTAGTCGGCTAAAACTAACTTCTGCGCTGACTGCAATATTTTCATAGAAATAAACGTTTATGCAAACACTTTATCATTGCAAAAAATATGCAGAGTTGGCTTTGCCGGACTACCCCTATAAATAATCCTTTTCCAGGCATATAGCGTCGGGGATAGTGCAATACCGCGTAACTAACAAATTCAGTAAGGTCCAATTACCTTGTACATTGTTTGAATTTCGAACTCTTACGGCTTTGTTAGTTGCGCGGTATTGCACTATCGCCGACGATAAATAGGTAGTGTGTGTCATGCACGATGACGAAACCGCAAATTTTACAAAACTAACCTTTAATAACATGACATTACGACTCAAGCCACGCGTATTCGCCAATGACACGAAGACGTCTAAAAATATCGATGCGGACAAAGTGCCAAAAATACACTAACTTAATAAATGGGCCATAAGGTCGTGTATACATATTTTGGCACTTCGACCGTGTCGATGTTTTCAGACGTGACTGTACGCATTCCGATTTAAGGTTCAAATTAGATTGCACTTTCGAGAAATGTGGCTTATCTTCAAAAGAATCAGATTCCATGCTGGATTCGTTGGAACATATATTTATTTTTTGAGAAAACCTTGTAGACCCTGCGACCTGGAAAATTGATAAAATTACTTAAAAAGCCTATATATTTATAATAAGTAGTATTTAATCGGAAGACAAGAATAAGCTCTGGACTTGTGGAGTCAGGAATAACTAGGTACATACATGCATAAGTAACTAAATTGAGTAGAAGTCATATATATCGATACCCTAGTGTACCCTAGTACATACAACTTTGTGCACTTAATTTTTTCTCCACAATTAGTACGACTGAACTATGGTCTTGGTTAAGACGCAAGTCCTTTGAGTCCTCTGCTTTAAGACAGCAATAAAGATACTGACTCGACTCAGTTTTTCAGACTCAGAATAAACCCTTTTCCAGGCCGCACCAATCTACAAGGTTTTCCCAAAAAAATCAAATATATTCCAATTATTCCAGCTCTGATGATTCATTTGAAGACAAGTAACATTTCCTGAAAGTGTAATCTAATTTGAACCTTCAATCGGAATGCTAAAGTTGAAATTCTAATGGCGCGTATGTGGTCGATCGTACTATGCCTGGAAAAAGGTTAAGACAAAACTCGAGTTCTCTTCAACTTATTAGTCTTTTGTAGAGACTTGAGTCCTTTTCGGAGAACTTGTATTTTTTTACAAATAACTTCAGAATGCGTTGTCTTTATGTAAAATTCAAGGATGTACATAACATAAATCATACAATAACTCCTATTTACTTTACTGTTGTTTAGGTAAAACCTATAAAATTGTTGACTGAGTCCTTGGCAGGAGACTCGAGTCCTTTTGAGTAGCGCTCAAAAAAGACTCAACTCGGGACTTAAAAGACTCAGAAGTTTTTTAAGCTCTGAGTCTCGGAGAAACAAGCAGAGTTCTTCAATATAGACTCAAAAGACTCGAGTTGCTACCTACCGACACTACTGAACTAGGGTATCGAATCGATATACGCACCTGGGCTATAACCGCGAAAAGAGAAAGATCCCCGCAATTTGCGAATTTCGGTTTTCGCGGTAGGCCCCCTGCACGCTGGATTGCAATCTTAAGGGTCACTGACGACATCCCCGGTGACGACAGATCGTCATATGACTAAAAATCTCACGTAAATAAACGACAAATTTCAATGAAAATATGACGTTTATTGCGACAATGGGGTTGGCAACTGTCAAAGGTTTGCATAGATGGCGCCATCATAGCTTGCCCCTGTCTCTAGTTTTGTTCTATGAGATTTGGCTTAAAGTACTGGAATCCAGGTCACAAAATTCCAAAAAAAAAAAAACAAGAATTTCACACAATTCTAGGGATTGACAGGGCAAGATATGATGGCGCCATCTGTTTAATACTTCGACCGGCCAACCCCATTCCACGTCAGTCGTGCATTATAAATATCGTACATTTCAATTTCAATTTATTTATTTCCTTTTAATACATTTTTAACTTTACAGTATATAATTCGTAAGAGTAGGAAATGATTCCTCCGTACTAGTAAGAACTGTATGACGGCAGGGTACATTGGCCCGCCTGTTGCTATCTCTATTTATTACACGTGCATAATTATATTGCTATCCCGTGTGCACAATGGCATTGACCGCTGGCATCATGCGGGACAGAAATCTGTCAATGTATGGTGGGTCAGACGCACGCACAGCCCGCGTAGCCAACATGCCAATCGTTAACGCTCCGTAGCGTAGCGCAGTCATCACTTCTATATTAGTGACAGTTGTGGTTCGTTCGCTACGGAGCATTAACGATTGGCATGTTGCCTATGCGGGCAGATATACTCTGGTAAACCCACTTTGCCAGTAGAAAAATCTATTTTTTTTGACGCTCTCCTTTGACGGAAATGGCTTGCCAAACTATATGTTTACCGGAAATCTGCCCACACATTGACAACTGGAGATGCCTTGTCTATAATTTTCTGGGGGCCTACCGCGAAAACCGAACTTCGCAAATTGCGGGGATCTTTCTCTTTTACTCTCACTAAGGTGTAATTAGAGTGACAGAGAAAAATGCCCGCAATTGACGAACTTCGATTTTCACGGTTATAGCCCTGAACAAAACAGTCTGTCAATTATTGCCAGAGAAGGGCACGTCAAATGTCCATATAGCCATGTCAGATAAACGTCAGTCCAAGTCCATACATATGACCATTGCCCGGAGTTTTCGACAGAGACGTAAGCTCCGGGGGTAAGGGGCGACTACGTTAAATCCTCCAAGGCCAGACGGGGACTGATTTTTGAATTTCGATCGTTTTTTTTCGTTTTGTCCCTTTAATAATATCTCTACTAATAAGCATTTAAATTATACAAATAGAATTTTGCCTATTTCTATCGCTCGTATTTCAAAAATAGCACTTCGCCGTTTTCCATAGGTTTTCTAGCATTTTTCGAGTAACGAAATCGAGCGCTCGAAATTTAAAAATCATTCCCCAGAGGCCCATTTTTCGAACGGTATTAGTTTAATATTATATTATCATTATGTTGCCTTGGCAACCTATATTACTTGACAGGGGCCCATTTCTCGATCGGTATTACTCTAATAGTATTAGTGTGTTGCCATGGTAACCGATTTGACAGTTCGTGGACTAATATTATTAGTCTAATACCGTTTGAGAAATGGGCCCCAGGGCGCATAGCCAAACTGCAAATCGCTTACGCTCCGTAGCGATCAAAACGCAACTGTCACTGCCTTACTAATATGGAAGAGTGTTAGAGACTCACAAAGTGTTTCGTTGTCGTAGCGATAGCGATTGTCACGTTGGCTAGGCAGGCAGATCTGGGGGCCTACCGCGAAAACCAAAATTCGCAAATTGCGGGTATCTTTCTCTTTTACTCTCACTAAGACGTAATTAGAGTGACAGAGAAAAATGCCCGCAATTGACGAACTTCGATTTTCACGGTTATAGCCCTGTACGTTATGTACGTATCTATATCTCGAAACATAGGTACCACGTCTCGTAGAATACTATAAATGTCGCACCTAACACGCCAGTGGGAAACTGGTAAGTATTCGGGCTATGTGGAATCAGACCAAGCTAACTCTGCATCCCATTTTCAATGACAATGTCCTCATTATCTAATGTCTAATTTCTATGAAAGTATGACGTGTGCAAAGTTTACATTACATCAAAGCGCACATTACATCCACACATCCCGACATCGGGCCCGAAATCAGTCCCTCTAAGATACTTCGACCGAGGACCAGCCAACCCCATTAGTAGAGGTAGATCAACAGCCGTCCAGTGTTCGAGAAATTATGGAAGGTAGAGGCAAGGAACAAAATCTCCATATACCAAAAAGTGTCCGACATAAAACCATAAATAGGTGGCGCTACAATACCTAGAATAATTGAGAAAAAAATCTAATAATAGACAGCGCACTTCACTCCTTTAAGAATGTTGGAATAATAACAAAAAGGTTATATATTAGATGATTGTCTATAATTCTGTAACGTTTATTTAAAAATATATATCTGTCGTAGCCTGTCATCCGTGTGTATTTTATCTGGTTATGGGTTATTTATGTTAAAAATTTAATAAATACGTGATTGTTTATTAGCAAAAATGTCAACAAGTGTGATATCCACCATACCAAAACTGAAGGGTAGGCAAAATTATGATGATTGGGCGTTTGCCGTTGAAAATTTTCTTATATTAGAAGGCATGTTCGAATGTCTGACAAAAGAAGGCGATGCCAATGACGCAAAGGCGAAAGCGAAAATAATTTTGACCATTGATCCAAGCCTATATGTTCATATAAAAACAGAGAAAAGTGCGAGCGGATTGTGGTTAAAACTTAAAAAATTGTTTGACGACACCGGCTTCTCCCGGCGAATTGGTCTTCTCCGTCAGCTCATCTCAATTCGTTTAGAGGACTGCGATTCCATGTCACAGTATGTAACTAAGATCGTAGAAGCAGGTCAAAGGCTAAATAGCACAGGCTTCTCAATCAGTGACGAGTGGGTTGGTTCCCTATTACTAGCGGGTTTGCCAGAAAAGTTTGCTCCTATGATCATGGCAATCGAGCACTCCGGCATTGATATAACCGCAGATAGTATTAAAACGAAGCTTATTGATATTGAAGATGGACAGGAAGTTAATCGTTCGCAAAGCGCATTTGCATCCAAAGCCTGGCAGAACAGAAAGCCTAAATCAGCTACAACGCATACGTCAGAACCGTCAACATCCAAGTCGCACGTAAAATGTTACAGATGTAAACAGACTGGACATTACAAAAATCAATGCGAAAATAATATGACGAAGAAAAAACAATCGAATGCGTTTAGTGCAATATTCCTCAGTGGTAACTTCAGTCGTTCAGATTGGTATATTGACAGCGGTGCAAGTTTTCACCTTTCACCAAACGAAAATTGGTTGATAGACAGTTCGGATCAGCATGAGGTTAAAGAAATTGTGGTAGCCAATGAAACAAAGATGCCTGTGAAATGTTGTGGAGACATCCAGATTACAACCTTGGTTGAAAATACAGAATATACCATTCCAGTCAAAGGTGTTTTGTGCGTACCAGGTCTTGTAACGAACTTGATATCAGTAAGCCAATTGGTTAGCAAGGGAAATACAGTTTGTTTTGCTGATGATAAAAAATGCTACATTCACAATCAATCGGATGAAATAGTGGCAGTTGCCGACCTCGTTGACGGAGTATACAAACTGAATGTGAAAGATTCTCACTGTTTGTTGTCGACGACAGGGACTGTGTGGCATCGGCGTTTTGGACATCTGAACGGCAGTGACCTCAACAAGATGCGTGATGGAGCTGTCACAGGGATGTCATACACAGATAAGTCCCAGATATGTAAAGAGAATTGCATAGTATGCTGTGAAGGAAAGCAGATGAGGCTGCCGTTCAACCATGTTGGGAACAGATGTAGCGGCTTGCTGGACATCATTCACGGAGACCTATGCGGACCAATTGAAGTAAAATCCATTGGAGGTTCGAGATACTTCATGTTATTAGTTGATGACTTTAGCAGAATGGTCCATGTCTACTTCTTGAAGACTAAGGATGAAGCATTTAAGTCATTCAAAGAGTTTAAAGCCATGGTAGAGAACCAGACCGGCAGAAAGGTTCGTATTTTTAGGACAGATAACGGGATGGAATTCTGTGGGAAGGAGTTTGAAAAGTACCTGAAAGACGCAGGAATCATCCATCACAAAACGAATCCGTACAGTCCAAATCAAAACGGGCTTTGTGAGCGTATGAACCGTACGATTCTAGAAAAAGCCAAGTGCATGCTGTATGACGCGGATCTATCCAAGAAATATTGGGCAGAAGCTGTCAACACAGCTGTTTATCTGCGGAACAGATCAGTTGTGTCGGGTACAGATGACAAGACTCCTTATGAGCTATGGACTGGCAAGAAACCTGATGTTAGCCATCTGCGGATATTTGGGAGTAAAGTCATGGTACACGTGCCAAAGGAGAAGAGGCTTAAGTTTGACAAAAAGGCTATCCAGTGCATCTTGGTGGGCTACCCAGACAATGTAAAAGGATATCGAGTTTATAATCCACAGTCCAATCAGATAACAACGAGTAGAGACATTGTTGTGATTGAAGAAGGACTCAGAAACGAGGTTCAGATCACAATCGATGATAACTCGTTAGACTTCGTTATCAGCAAAGATATAGAGTTCGAAGAGAGTCCAAAAACAGTGGGAGCGATGCCAGAAGCCACGAAAAGCACAGAGCCAGAAACTAAAAAGGACAAACAAGCTGAAATTCAAATTGAGCCTATGACAGCGCTAGAAAAGACTGGTGCAGCAGTCGAAGACGAGAGGGTTGTTGAAGCAGCGCAGCGAACGATCACTGAAGCTACGTCATCTAAGCGCGTACGGAAGGCACCTAACAGATACGGCTGGTGCGCTACTGGTGAAAATGTAAGCGACAATGATCCGTGTAGTGAGGTAAGTCTCAATGATGCACTTTATGGACCTGAGAGTTTGCAGTGGAAGCGTGCTATGGCAGAGGAACTGAAGGCTTTCGATGATAACAATGCTTGGGAGTTAGTTAACGCTAGCTGTCAAATTAAATCTAAGTACATGTCACTTAGATGTGACAACTGCATTTCTTAATGGTTATTTGTCGGAGAAAATATATATGCAAAAACCTGTAGGTTTAGAGTGTGACGATGACAGCAAGGTTTTAAAATTAACCAAAGCGATTTACGGTTTAAAACAGTCATCCAGAGCATGGTATGAAAGGGTTGACAATTCTTTACAATCGATCGGTTACAAAAAGTCATCGTTGGAACCGTGCATGTTTACCAAAATTAATGAACATTCTAAAACTGTGATATTGTTGTATGTAGACGATTTTTTCATATTTTCAGATAGTCAAAATGAAATGAACAGTTTGAAAAAAGAATTGACAACAAATTTCAAAATTAAGGATTTAGGATCTATTAAGCAATGTTTAGGCATGCGAGTTAACCACGATCAGGACAACGGAGTTATTACCATTGATCAAGAAAGATATATAGAGCAGGTTCTCGATAAATTTAATGTAGTTGATTGTAAGACAGCAGCGACTCCTATTGAGCCTAAACTGAATGCAAGTAAAAGTGAAGTTTGCGACAAGACCTTGCCATATCAGCAACTGATAGGTAGTATGATGTATTTAGCTGTTCTTACAAGACCGGACATTGTATTTTCAGTTAATTATTTAAGCCAGTTCAATACATGTTACACAGAAGAACATTGGGCTTATGCAAAACGTGTTCTTAAGTATTTAAAGCTAACCAAAGACTTGCGTTTAAGATATTCAAAGGATGGCAATGCACATCTGCAAGCCTATGTAGATGCTGATTGGGCCAGCAATACCTTAGATCGTAAGTCATATACTGGATATTTTTTCGAGCTTTCAGGATGTGCTGTTTCATGGGAAACACAAAAGCAAAGTACAGTGGCCTTATCCAGCACCGAAGCTGAATATATGGGGCTAGCTGATTGCTGTAAAGAAGCTATTTATCTTAAACGTCTGCAATATGAGATAACTCATAATGATTATACTATAGTTGTGTTCAATGATAATCAGTCAGCTCAGAAGCTTGCAGCCAATCCCATATTCCACAAAAGGTCCAAGCACATTGATGTGCGGTACCATTTCCTAAGGGAAAACATTGTTAAAAGCAATATTAAATTGCAATATCTGCCAACACTAGAAATGCCCGCAGATATTCTGACAAAAGGCTTGGTGGCCAACAAACATTATAAATTTATAAAGCTGTTGGGTTTATCTACGTGTTAAGCAGTGCAGTAGGTATTAATTTATACTCCCAAGTTTATTCTTGTATGAGAAGTAGAAGTTTTTAATAAGTTTGTTTTTGTTAAGTGGGAGTGTTGGAATAATAACAAAAAGGTTATATATTAGATGATTGTCTATAATTCTGTAACGTTTATTTAAAAATATATATCTGTCGTAGCCTGTCATCCGTGTGTATTTTATCTAAGAACGCCTAGGTTCTTAGCTACTCTAGCGCTACTCTGGAGAGATTGGAACAATTATTTATCTCGGGATTTTTGGGAGTACCTTCACACAAGGAACAAAATCTCCATATACCAAAAAAAGTCCGACATAAAACCATAAATAGGTGGCGCTACAATACCTAGAATACTTGAGAGAAAAATCTAATCATAGACAGCGCACTTCACTCCGTCAATAACGCCTAGGTTCTTAGCTACTCTGGAGAGATTTGGAACTATTATTTATAGCTGACAGCTGGACACTTGCAATAGTTCTGCCTAAGGAGATTCTGTTCCTTACGGGAAATGTATGGTATTGAGAAAGTTTTCGGCAGGTATTATTATCAAACGCTCGGACCAATGAAATTGTATAACTATAGATATGAGTATAACCACTCATACATAAGGAGCACAAAAAATACTTCAATATTTATTTCTTTACCTACGCAGAAATCTGTAATTATTCGCATTCCATACATTTTTGTCATACTCGTTGTTAAACATGAGCTTCGCTCTTTCGGTGAGCGGGAGCTCGTAAGCACGTGCGCATTTCTAGCTTGCCCAGGTGAGACTAAAGGAAACTTGTACAATAGAGTATTTGACTACTAGTCAAATCAGTATTTTTTTTCGAACTGTCAAAACGATTTACAACTATGGAATTAATATGAAACACTATCAAATGACGTCACGGTCAAGTTACCTACTCTTTATAGTTCTACACGAATTATAAAATAGTGTCTAAAAACAACTACTATCTACGTTTCTCTATTAATGATATGGTGCTTCGTGCACGGAGTGAAATAATTTATATTAAATACAGTTAAATACCTTGTTAGTCAATGTGTAAGCGCTTCAATTTTGGAACGCCTATCTTGACTTATAATAAATCATCGCCTCGGAGAAAACAAATGACATCACAAATCTTCTGCATTCTTTGGATATTTATAAACGCTTTGTAACAATAAAAGACAAGAGCCATGCTGATGCAAATAAAAAACTATGTAGGTACTAACACTAACCAACATAATATATCTTTTAAATAAAATAAAGGTTTGGAAAATACGTTCAATAAATACCGAAATAACGTGAAGCAAAAATTAGTCACTTTTGAGTTTCTTTTTGCAAGCTGTAGTAAGTACACACTTACATCATTTTTATTAATTCGTGCAAAGCAAAATGGGATTTAAAGCATCTCATTCGACAGCGGTTTGCGTTAAATATTGCGATTAAAAAAATATTCCAAACTTTTTTTATTTCCCGGTTCGCGTTTGCCGCCATAAAGCGTTTCGTTGCTGCAATGTTTTACGCCTAAACAATGTCGTCTAATTGCTTTGCGAGTGTTCGCGCGTTTTAATATTTTTAATGTATCTACGCGGGTTCGTGTCCATTGTTTCACGGGAAAGTTATCGTGAGGCGACAATATGACAACTATTTTAAATCTTTATTAGAGTCCGTCGATCTTAAGAGTTCGCAGCAAGCTCGGCCGAATTTCACCTTCACACACAAACGGAGTTTCGTTCTCAATACTAACAATAGAATAAGGTATAGCTTCAGATATCATAGTTAAAAAAATTACAGCAAATTTCATACAAAACTTGGTTTTGCTCTTTTTCGTTTGTTTTAGAAGCTGGAGCTATATAAACGAATAACAGGACTAGATATACCTCATATCATTGTATCTGCAAAGTTTCAAGACAATCCTATTCGTAGTTTTAAAATGAGAACGAAAATCCGTTTGTATGGGAAGGTGAAATTCGGCCGAGCTTGCCGACGATTCCTCTTTAATCATATTGTATTCTAATTCGTAATATGTTTACATAAATATACGTGTGAAATGGACACGTGCACCCATATTGTCCACACGCGGTCAGGGCATCTCTTATTTCTGCCACAAAATGGCGATTTAATGCGACCAAGCGATTTGAAATATTCTCACGTAGCTCCACAATACCGTTAGGAATGCTTTTTACGTTTTTTTAGCAAAAGTCGTGTGCGTTTTGGATTTTGCGGACAGGAATTAAAACCGTGTTGAGTATACCTACTTGTAAATATGTAGTCAGCAGAGTTATTAGAGGTTCACGACACTGCATAGGTAAATGGTACAATGTACAATTGGGTACTTGACACATGTTGAATATTATAACAAAATTTAGTTAAATGGTTAGAAAAAGAGCCATCCATTATAAAAAAAGTTGGAATTTAAAAAATTATATTGAGATTATAAAAAAATACAAGGTTCCGAAGTCTGAAAAAATTTTTTTTTTTGTCTTTCAAAAATAGAAAAGAAAATGGTACCATTCGATTCCTTACATTTTATTGAAAAATAAATTTTATGACAACTATACACATAAACGCAATATTTCAGGGTCAAAATGGCAATTTCCTTGATTTTCCATACATTTAGGACAGACTTATATGATGTGACGTCACATCACCTTATCATTTTGTTAGAGGCGTTTCAATTGTCGAGTGCGAGCGTCAGACTTTAACTCTCATTTCTGACCTTTGTGTTGCTTAAATGCCATGAGTCCTATATAGACATTTGATCCTCAGGAAAATCAAGATCGTTTGACATTATTTACAAAAAACAGTCAAGTAGCCAACTCAACATTCATTCAAAGAAATGTCGAATTTTATCCTAATAATAGTCAAATGTTTACTTACAGGTTCAAGTGCTTGTTGACTCCGCTAAAATACGCGTATACTGGGCCCTTATTCGACATGCTAAAAGTGACGTTTCGTGTTGATTTCCATTTGATGTGGGAAATATTGTGACTTGTCGAATTGCTATCATCAACACCTGTCAGTGAACAATATCCACACTAGAGGAGGGGCTTTGTACCGGAATAGTTTTTGGAACAGGTTTTTTGTAATAGACTACTTTTAGCTTGTCGAGTATTTAAAAGTACGAACTTTGATTTCTGAAATAAAACAAATATGAAACTTTCATCACCTCGTACCTCCATTCTTACCGTTACTTTAAGCAAAACAAAATTTTGTTAACAGACGGTCGTCTGGGCGTCTGTTGTATCTAAAAATAGTGTAATAATATATAATAAAAATATGTCAATGGATTCATAGCCTTCACTCAAAACGTCATAATATTTCCGACCCCTACCGAAATAATAAGTCGATATTTGCATATATAATCCTTATTTGTAAGACGCCTAAGACCGGCAAATACGTAAACTGCCTATTGGGGGTCATACTCGTAAAAGTGGTATTTTAGACGTACTTTTGGTACGAGTAACAGAGACGTACTTTTGGTACGCAGTCCCAGCTCTAGTCAGGATTCTAGTTGTCAAATATAAGCGTGTCGAATACGTATTAGTTAACTGTCAAATGAAATTAGATCAACGGTAGACTTTTTTGTCGATGGGTATGGCTGCCATGTTTGGATTTATGACATTTGAAAGGGGATCCTAAGGCAGAGAGTAGTTTTTTCTGTACGATTTTGATTCTTCTACTCGACGCAAGATGGAGTTAGCTGCCAAATTCCGATCTTGGCGTTATAAAAATAAACCGCAAGAACCATGACAATGACATGCAGTTGCGTCGATGTAGATCTATCATAAAAACGTACATGTGACAATTGTCCAGGATTTAAAAAAATCTTGACAATTAATAAATGTCAAAAAGAAAACTGATTTATTATAAAAATATAAATTATATATAAAGTTTGATTTTAAAACCAATGGTCGTGGGTCCTAACCCCGGCTCTTAACAATGAACATCTCGTAACTTGTGTGCAAAATATCATTTAACTTTTACCAATTACTTTTCGGTTAAATAAAATATCACGAGGAAGAAGTAGCCCCAATAAGGTATATTTTCCCCTCTGGGTTAGAAGGTCAGATGGCAGTGAGACAGGGAGAGATAGTGAAGAATGCGGCAAAATAATCATTAATTGTGTTGTTAGACTAGCTTTTTTTGTTAATATGAAAATTGACGCAACAGCAAGCTCAAAGCCCCTTATGAGCCAGAGCCTGTTAGGTGCAGGCTTAATTGGCTCATCCGAGGGAAGCGGAGCTTCGGCGACTAGCTGGTTGCGTCTGCTTATCAACTTCTTCCAATTCACTTTTACATCAACTCCTTATAAATTTGTAAATTAAGGTTAACTTTGTAAGAACTAATACCTGTGCCATACTATAAATTGGACGATATGCCTAATTAATTGTTATTAATGTTGAATTTTTAATGGCGTATAATATAAGACAGCGGTCGTATAATGACTGAGAAATTTGGATTTTTCTGTTTGAATAAACAGCAAACTGGAGACATTGAGATTAATTATAAACTTATTATTTTAGGTGTTATCAAGAAAAAAGGTCTTAACAGATTTATGAATAGGCATTGGCAGAAAAACAGGCGTCCGACTTTTATCATGTAGCTATATCTATATGACCTCTGCCGCCGACTTTTTCACCCGTTGGCGCCTGTGCCCAAATCCTTCTAAGACCGAAGTTTGCTGTTTCCACCTGTCCAATAAGCTGGCACATAAGACAGCCTTACAACATAACTATTCCCCAAAGTATCTCGGTGTTACACTGGACAGAAGCCTGACATACCGATTGCACATAGAGAAGCTAAAAAGTAAAATAAGGACCAGGATATTTTAATTACGATACATAAATAACTACTAAAACATGTTTTCTGCAAGAAATTAGTTATCTTATTATATTATAAAATATTTACTATCCATTTGTGATGTTTATTTCTTGTGAAGATATCGAAGTTTCGCTGTGTAGCACTTATCGATAATATATATAATATGATCAAAATCGACCCGTCCACATCCCTAAAAATCCACACATACACATTTTTACGCACATATACAAAGCAGTATAACCAGCAAAATGGCTACGGCTTGAGTATTCAAATTTGTATTGAGAAAAGGCAACTATATCCTGTCTTTATTTGCCTCTCTATCGCTCGAATATGCAATACGCATGCACTCTTCGTCAAAATCGGTTTCAAACTTTTTCGACTGAGTATTTAAATGTTTACCGTACCTATTCATTTAAAGCATCGTAGGACAATGCCGCTATGTAAACTGTAAGGTGGGTCTTAAATTAGTGTGAGTTATTTTGGCACCGGACTCAACCTTCACGTTACAATATTTAAAGTATTGCGCTGTCATAGTAACGAAAATGATAAACACGTCAATCGGAGTAAACAAGTAACTAAATGATGCAAACAAGAAAATATTGCAAAATAGGTACATATATATGTACCGATAATTATTTTGTGTTAAAAATATGAGGCAAATTATACTGCCCGATTATACGGACTACATATTAAAAACGATTATCTTGGAAACAGTCAATAGGTGAACAAAGTTATAGTAAAATTGGTGCATAATTTCAGGGCTTGCCTGGCCCACGCATGATGTACCTACCTACCACGACCACGGCCGTCTCCTATTACTATTTTTTTCTAATTCCCTAACTAGAGAACAATATTTCATATTCATAGTCTAGAATTTAAAACCTTAGCTACATATTTGTGGCGCTTGGGGTTGAAGTTGAAACCCTGGGGTCCTAGCGTGGGTCTATGAGGAAATGTCAAAACGCCTTTTAAAGGTTTCTGGTGACCAGAGGCCTGGCCTATATTTCAATCGGCGGATCAGCATTGTTATCCAGAGGGGCAGCAGCCTTCTGGACACACCACCGACCGACCAGAATTTATTTATAAGTTTTTATCTTAAGTGTTTTTATGATATTTTATATATAAACTTACAGATGTCGAACCACCAGCAAAGTTTTTGAAGAGGTGTACCTAGTTCCTGGTACCAACTGGAAACTGAAACTAATAATCTACACTCAAGAAAATAAAATATAGTCACAGAAAACTTAAATGTTTTATTTTATTAAAGAAAAACGTTAAAAAAATGTGTAAACAGAAATATATATTTTTTAATTCGTAGTTGAATAACATAATATGTATTTAATCTCCTGTACATAGGAATCGTCTTTTTGTAGGTTTATATAAACAATAAGTACTTAGGTCGATTTAGGCATCAACTCATCACACCAAAATTTTGTTCTAACCGGTCACACCGCCAAAAGCAGTATTATTTGTTTCAACCCGTCACAAGTAGATTTAGTTCTATTAGGACACATCGTAATTTTGTAGCTATTGGTCAAACTGCAAATCTGTTCCTATTCGTCATCCCGTCAAACTGTTCTAACTAGTCACAAGGAGGATACCTAAACAAATTTCACTACCCGCCAAACGTGTAATATAGACCATACAGTAGGTCTTAATGGTGATGGCGACTGTACAATGGGGTTGCGTATACATACAAAGAGCATTCAAATAGTTGGTGATAGACCAAGTGACCGAGTTACTAACAGTTATATTATATCTTTTTTATAAATAATGTAATAGCGTAATTTTTGGAAAAATAATAAAGGATTCATAAACCATCTCGTAATTTTTAAAAAACGGACTTTAAATCATATGCCTGAAAGATGTGTTAAGGTATACTTACAACTTGGATCGTGAACGTGGTTTAGAAGCAACTGGGTGCGGAGTAAATTGCTTGAATTTTTTTAGAATTTTGAGCGTTTCTAGGAGAATATGTGGAGCGAGCATTATTCGACGTGTAGGTGTGGGTTCAACAAAAAGATCGCATGTCAATAGTGCTTTATTGTCGTTAAAATTCAATTAATAATCGCCTTTATCGACCATCAACCGTGTGGTCACTTTTTAATTGATTGACATTGTCAGGTATAGTTTCACTACTCGCCGCCGCATTATTCATAGCGCATTACTTATCCTATCGGATACAAGATGTCGCTGATTCTTGTAAAGTTATGTTTTAAAAAAAAGACGCCTTACTCTATGCCATATATTGTATGAAAGGAAGGGTATTCCCTGTCGTACGTCAAAAAATCCAAGATGGTGCCCAAGCCCATGGACAAAAAAGTCTAGCAATAAAATCAACACTTGTCAAAAGTTGACATTAGCAATCCACAGTCAGGTGACAATCAAATCAAACCGATCCACTTCGAGTTCAGAGCCATTACAAACTGTATAGTAGTAATAAACAAAGTTGATTTTAGTTTGATTATTTTTTCTATGAATGAGTTTTGATTGTTCCAAATGATAATATCCACAGTTGATAGAATCAACACTTGATACAATCAACATGCGATAGAATCAAGTGTTGATTTGATGTGGACGCGAAATTTGACAGTTTTGCATGTCGAATAAGGCCCCTGTACTCTTCAAAACAATTCCAAAATTTTATGGAATTGCATTAACAAATAAGGAAGTTACTTCCCGTTGTATCTTTGAACCGCTCTCCTGCAAAATCCTGATTTTGCACTTGCCTCAGTATACTTAGGAGAGTAACCTCAAATGACTCCATAAGCCAGTTGAGGGTAGATGAAAACATTACATGATCAAATAATGTAGGTTAAAGTCAGGTCATTCAGTGACAGATCCAGGCGGTTTTGTATTTGGATGGTTAACCAATAAATGTTATAACTACCCGAAAATGTACAAATTGTTGGTTTACTTATTGAGTTATTGTTGGTATATACCTAGTTATATTAGAGTTAGACGGACTCTAGTCGACTGTAACCTAGTAATTTAGCTACATACTAGGATCGAAGAAACCACCGTTACCGATCATTGTTGCGTATTTACATCCATTTCCAATTTAGGGGCTCTTGCTACTAACAAATATAGGGTACAATCTAAAACTATGTTTAAAACCGCATCTGAAGAAATATCAACCGTCGATTGGGGCCAAGTCATGGAGTACTATGATGCTAATACAGCAACTGATTTATTTCTATCCTCGATATTAGCTATCTTAGATAAACATACTGGTTCCCACGTAGTGCCCAATAGAAGAAAGACCCATAAGCCATGGATTACGCCTGGTCTCCTCCGTTGTATTAGGTTTCGAGATCGACTGCACATAAAGCTTAGAAATCAACCTCATAATCAAATTCTACAAGTTTCATACAAAAGATATCGTAACACGTGTAACCGTATTCTAAACGATGTAAAGCGTAATTATGAACGGGATTTGATAAACAAAAATAAAAATAATTTAAAGAAAACTTGGGAAGTAATAAAGGATATATGCCACATTAATAAACAAAAATCTCAACCCTTTGATATTCTGAAATTAAAACATAATCCTCAAGAGTCAGTTAATTTCATTAATGAATACTTCAGTAACGTAGGACAAAATCTTGCTGAGAAAATGCTGTCAAACCTCCATCAAAACAATCAACCTGCCAATAATTATTATGCAAGCCCTGTCAACTCCATTGTCTTACTACCGACCGATGCTACGGAAATAAAAACCCTTATACTATCCCTAAAAAACAGCATTTCTACAGGATGGGACGGAATTTCATCTTCATTCCTTAAGCTATGTGTGGATTCCATATCTAAACCTATAGCTCACATCTGCAACCTGGCTCTGGCAACTGGTGTCTTTCCCGAAGCACTTAAAAAGTCGATAATAATTCCTATTTACAAATCGGGTGACAGGGGCATCATAAATAATTATCGTCCAATCTCCCTCCTCCCAACACTAGGGAAAATTCTGGAAAAGGTTATGAACAAGCGCCTGTTACATTATCTCGAATCAAATAAGTTTATTTCACAAATTCAGTATGGCTTCCGGAAGCACATCTCCACGTCAGACGCTTTAAATCACGTCATTAGCTTAATATCTCGTAAACTTGACTCTAATTATAAATGCCTGGGCGTGTTCTTAGACTTAGCAAAAGCCTTTGATACTGTTTTTATTCCATCGCTTGTAAATAAAATGGAACATCTTGGTATTAGAGGAATTCCACTTCAGTTATTTAATAGTTACCTCAGCGGAAGAACACAGACTGTCAGGGTGGGTGAATACGTGAGTGACGAGCAGCCTCTATCTTTCGGGGTGCCACAAGGAAGCGTGCTCGGTCCAACCCTATTTCTTATATTCATTGACGGACTGTGTCACCTACAACTACATAATGCGGACATTACCACTTTTGCTGACGACACAGTTTTAATCTTTCATGGATCCACATGGAACGAGGTTAAAAACAATGCGGAATTGGGCTTAGCTAAAGTCATGGAGTGGCTTAACTTGAACATCCTCTCTCTGAACCTTGATAAAACTAAATATATTACCTTCAGCATCAGGAATTCTACTCAACCAGATAATACTTTCAGTATCAAGGCCCACTCGTGTGGTTATCCCTTCCTATCTTCTTGTAGTTGTTATAAGCTAGAGTCTACAAGACTTACTAAGTACCTAGGACTACTTATTGACCAAAATCTCAATTGGATCTCCCAGATCAACTTACTTACAACACGCGTTATAAAACTGATCTATATTTTTAAAAATATTAGACACCTCGGGGAACCACTAGTAAAGAGTATTTATTTTGCTTTGTGTCAATCCATACTAACATATGGTATTGAAGCCTGGGGAGGAGCCAAGAAATCTCACCTGATAAAAATTGAACGCGCCCAGCGCGCGATAATCAAGGTCGCCACTTCTAAAAAAATAAACTATCCCACTGGTCTCATCTATAAGGAGTTTGATGCCCTGACTGTTAGACAGCTATTCATTGTGGCGCTGATTTCCAGACAACACAAGGATACTTCTGGTGTAAGACCTCTACAAAGACGACGGGATCGAGTCTTTAGCATACCACCCTGTAAAACAAAATTTGCTCATAACTTTCAATTCTTCTTAGGGCCCTTCCTGTACAACCGTTTAGCAAAACATATTGACCTGCAGAAGTATACCAACAGAGGCTGTAAAATTGCTGTAACTGCGTATCTCAAGCAATTAAATTATGAAGGCACAGAATCACTATTCCAGATATCATCCTGATTGTTGGGATGCATATGTACCGCAACAAAGACCTCAAACTGATTTATTTAATGAAGTTTTTTTTTATTTTTTTTTTGTGCACTGTTGTACTGTCTAATGCTACGTTTTGCCGCCCTTTAGGATCTATTTTGCGCTTTTATACATATACACATACCACATATTAGCACACACACACACACACACACACATTGACTTCACATACACTTTGTATCCAAATCCTTTTGCATATAAAATTAGTACTTAAGTTTATAACATAGCCTTGTCATACCTTGCAATAAGCCTTTAATTTATTTTCTTCTTTCTTTACTGTATACACTCAAACACATGGGATGTCCAACTATGACATCATGGACCGCGGGCTGAAGGTGAAGGGGAGGAGGATACCTTGCCGTAATACAGTATAAACTAGTACGGAAGGTAGCTTACTTTCGCTATACCTTGCACATTCATACGAGTATAAGTATAAATATATAGATCCATATGTATAGCAATTTATGTACCTAAGCTATGTTCCTATGTAACAGTAAGCAATAAAGATATTGATTGATTGATTGATTGATTGATTGATTGATTGATTGAAGAAACTAACAAAAACGTCATCAGTTCACTTCAAGTAAAGAGGTCTAATATAACATTAAGGACATAGAAATCACCCAAATTGAACCGTTCATTTTGATAACGACCAGAGCCATTATCGGTTTCCTGAGTACGCACCTTTTCGAAGGCAATTTATTCAGTCAATAACTTTCTCTATTTTAGGAGTTTATAATAACTTAGGTAGAGTCAGACCAAGTTAATTCTGCAGTGATTTTAATATATAGTGCTACCTACCTCCTTTTACTTACTTTCTGGGATGTGTGTCCTGGTCCTGATAGGTATGGTCATGAAAACAATCAGCAGACTATCTAAGGAAGAGCTATGTTGCCGGCGACAGATCTAATTACCTACCTACTATAGAGGATATAGGTAAGGAGAACAATCTGTTTGTATGTATCTAAAAAAACAAATCACTGACAGCGCACTTCACTCTGTCAATAATGTCTAAGTTCATGACATGTCCTTGTGCTACCCTAGCGCCACCGGAGAGATTCCGAACTATATTTACAGCTGGCGCTGAACACTTCAGCAACAGTTTTTCCATAAGAGATTGTTCTGCTTTCTACCCTCCATACTACCTACTCTGACGACCTAGTCAAGATGACAATCGTTTGCAGAAAACGAAACGAAAAGCTATTCGGCCCGATTCGAAGAATGATTAAGACACGTTTAAGATCTTGGAAAGATCTTTACAGGATCGATAACTAAACGACATGACAAAATTGACGTTTATTTCGATTCCTCTGTGATCCCAATAAGATCTATCTATGATATTTCTAACGTCGAAGTGACATTGGTTGTCCGAATCGAGCTGCTTCTGTCAATTATACAACATACAAACGATATCTAAATGAGAACTTATCTAAACCAGAACTTATCGTTATCGTATCTCTCTATCACTCTTCCCTACTAGCGATAGAGACAAATAGCGTCAGCGTTGGCTAGGCCCCCGAACAGATAGTATACTCTGTATCTTTAGGTATTTAAATAAAAGTAAACAAAATCTACCCTCAAATTACATTCCTCATCATCAAATGTACCTTATACAAACGAATCTTGAATTGAATTGGTAGTTTTGTTTATGCAACAGAGTTTGTTTTTTACTGCACGTGAATGTCATATTTGAATATCAGCAATAAAAAGATTCTCAGTACCTATATAATTGAATAGATTGAGAGCCTCTAAGGCATGAGGTGCGAAGACTTTGCAAATTTTCAATTGGAAAAATCGATATAAGGGGAAATAAGTATATCTTACCTAAACATAAAAATATATAAACTAGGTACTCAAAAATCAAAAGTCCCTGACCTCTACCTCCAATCATAATATATTCTAAAGATGAAAGCGAAGCTCTCAAAATTCTAATATTTCTAACGGACCCTTTATTAGTCCGTGCAGGACACAGTACGACCTCTGAGCCCCTGGTGCAGTGATTGGGGTGTGACCCCGTTTGCTATTGATTTGGCAAGGGTTGAATGCTGAGGCCATTTGATTTGGATAAATCACGTTTTTGAATACCATTCGGAGGGTCTAAAGTTAATACCAATATTTAATTTCACTGTCTCAGATGGGTGACAGTGTTTCGCAAAAATGGAGGTATTTTAGGGTGAGATGGGGCATAGAGAAATAAGAAGTAATAGAGTGCTCACTCCAAACATCAGTTTTGGTACAAAAATGCTAGAGTATTAAAACTAGAATATTATAACTAGAGTAGTACATAGTAGCCGGAACTCTATTTTCAACTCCTATGCTTAGTCTGGTTATAATACTAGCTGAAAGTAGTTGAGCATTAGACTTTTTGTTTGCCGCGATATCTACTGTCGAGTAGCAGTACTGAGAGTTCCGCTACTCGATGCTAGATGTCGACTGCGAAAATAATACGCATTTTGGTACCAAAACTGATGTATGGAGTGAGCACTCTATTACTTCTTATTTCTCTATGGATGGGGTAAGAATAACATAGTTTATTTTGCTCGAGGCAAGACAAACACTATGACGATCGATTACATAAAGTGTTATTCTTTTCCCGATGTTCGTCTTATCCTATATCACCTTATAGTGTTTTTTTTATGCCATCATATTTTTGAGATGCCATCAAAAATATAACTTGTAAAAAAACCAACCCTCGCAACTCAGTTCTTCTACCGTAAAAAGCTGTGAGATCCATGTAAAACCAAGTCGGTTAATTAATTCAGTCCCTACTTAAGGGACCCTCTGTCTTAAGTTGTTACGTAATTTGCTAACCTAACTACATCTTATAGTGACCTTATCAATATTAAAAATGTTTATGTTTTAAATAAATAGTTTGACTTGGCAATCGCACTAAACAATCTAATATAATATAGAGAGAGATAATGAGATTGGGTATAAAATATTCAAAGTGTTTATTAGCACACAAAACATTTCAGAAGTTATAGACAAAAATGGCGTAAAAAAATATATCAATTTTTTCGCCAATATCTCAAAGTATTCATATTTAATAAATCTAAATGAAATATTAAAAAAGGAGGACATTACCAGTAAAAAAGTCCCGACTTGCAGAACTATATTTTTTATAAAACGCAGCCCTCCACGTCCACGCGTCCACGCCTCATTTTCGGGATAAAGAGAGTAGTGTAACATTGAATATTACTTTAAAGGGATTGAATATTCATTTTCATAATATGATGTATTTTAAACATGCCAAAGAATGTAATACTGTTAGAACTCTAACATAAAATTATTATTTCAACAAGTTAGGCAATTATTAATTAACATTTTTTATTGTAAATTAAAAAAAAATGTTATAATAATGGACGTAAAAATATTTTGCCTCGTGCATCTTATACAAGTACTTAACAAGATCACGTCATATCATTTTCTTAAAATTAGTTTTACAATTACAGTGAAAATTAGCAACAAACGAAAAATCCAGGTAAAATAGTAAAATATAAAACAATACTATAACCAAAGTATTATTTTTTTCAGAACTGTTTTATGAACTTAATGAGAAGGGCTCTACGGAGCGAAAATAGTTTTAATGTTTTAATTTAGTATACAATAAAGAAGGAAGTTCCAGAAAAAATTGCTAGTTAACAATTGCCGGGCTTGTTCAAAAAATTAACATTAAGATAAATTTCTAATTTCTTTAATATGGTTAAGTTATTTACAACATATTTTTTTCAATTTTACTGATTATTATTTAGAACCTTTAAAATAATATTTAATATTACGTACTTAATCTCTTTTTCTCGCCGCGCGCGAATCCGAAAATGAGACGCGGAGCGCTGGGTTCAGCGTTGAATAAAAAGGATAATTAATGGAGATATAGTTCTGCTAGTACGGATTTTTTTACTGGAAATTTCCTCTTCTTTAATTATATTTTACCTACGCACATTTTTGTGCATTTTAGGAACCGTAAGTATATTTATTTTTCACCGTTCTGACCTTATCGAGTAGTCTAAAAGATAAAGACAGTAAGATTCTCTCCGTCTATTTGAAATTAGACAGCCATGGCCAAACTATAATAAGTAATCTTTGTATGCTCATAGATATGCTGTGAGATCCTTGAGTATGCTTCTGGTACCCGAAGTTCAGACAATATTTTTGTATCTATAGGAAACTAGTAGGTACCTCAAGCACACCCTACTTTGGAAAGGCCTATCAGTAGACGACTTTCACCTAATATGATGATACACAGACCTATATAAGTATAAGGTCGCTTAATTTCCGATCAATAGAAAATATAGCATTGTGAAATTGATAAACCACTAGTTATTTGGAATCCGATTTGTAGGAATGTTCCCGATGTAACCACTACCCGTGTATTTTCTGGCTCGCTGGCTCCTAAACAAATTGTTGAAAAAAACCTCTCCCGTTCTACGCACGATTTCCCTCAGCTGCCGGTGACACTTGTCATTTTTCCCGCCGAAACAATACGCCGAGCAATAACCAAACGCCAGATGCAAGATGCCGAGTGACTTTTGATTTGTCCGCTTATTTTTTTAAGTTTCCGTTTTCTGGTCTTACTTAAGATATTATTATTAATATTTTCGATTTAAATGCTTTAATAATAATCACTTGATCTCTCCAGCTGTACCTAGGGCGTCCAGGCGGTCTTCGGCCATTCGGAACTGGAGTACTCTGTAGAGTACGTACTCTGGAGAGTACGCACTGATCTGCACTGACTGCACGATCCTTACCCATCCGGACTACGTGCCCGAGCCATCGGAGTCTGGCGGCTTTCGATTCTCCAATAATGTTCGGCAAAAAAACCTTATGATGAAGTGCAAAAAGACCTTAGCGAACTCTGCGCTGTCAACTGGACAGAAACGTTTTTGGACAGAGAAGCATGGCAGTTTTCGGTGTCGGAGGCCAAGATCCTCTTCGGATCGCTGCGCCACAGCAGTAAGTAAGTAAGTAAGTAATAATAATCGAATAATGGACCAATTTAAACTAATGTCTGTCAAGCCTAAGGAACACAAAATATACTTCCATATTTATTTAATTACCTTACCACCTCAGAAATAATCTGATAGGAATTAATTTTATTTTCTCATATCATTTATCTTTTTTTACACTCGTCGATGAACATACTCGTAAGCTTGCCCCTTTCTCTTGTGGTGTGCCGGAGCTTATAGCATCACGTTAGTACGTACACATCTCTCGCTTGCCTAGGTGCGACTACAGAGCATTCTGTACAATTGTCACAAGCTGTCCGAATACCAAATATTCGGCCCCTCTCTCGGCCGAAGCGCCGAATATTCGGCGACCGAATGTTCAGCATCACATGCGAACATTTTAAGTCACATTATTTATGAAAACTGTTCGCCAACGAAGCACATTTGCTAAGATTTAATTATTGTTGCTCAGAACTAGTGAATATAGTTAGAGTAGATCAAATCGATCCTACGATAAAAATAAAAGTATTTGTAACCGACCAATTAAAAAAAAAAGGCCTTCGTATTTTACAACTTAGAAAGAATACACTTAAATTGACCGGGATATAAACCGTGATTACCTTTTATATTGTTTTTATTGATCTCCCGATATTTCGACGCAGTTACATGCATCTTGTTCACGGGTAATATAAAAGGTAATCACCGTTTATATCCCGGTCAATTTAAGTGTAGTGAAACCAACCGTCAATCATTCAAAACTGTTATTAGAAAGAATACATTTTAAATATTAAAATGTAGTGGCCTGCGGTTATTATTAATATAGTGTAATTTTTCTTTTTAGGTAGGTGTAATAGATATTCGGTATTCGGTTAATAGTAGGCAATATTAGGCCGTTTACCGGATATTCGGCAACTTGGCCGAATACGCCGAATACCGAATAGTTGCCAAATGTTCGTGGCATCTCTAGTTATAATATCATTGGCTAGGCATATACGAGCGCGATTTGGTGTTGAAACATTAGGCCCATCGAATCCCGTCAGCGGCGGTGTTTAATGGGGTATAAGCCAGATAAGCGCTGTTCTGGCTGTCTAGTCTGCGGCAAAAAGGAGAGGGTCCGGAAACATTGCAGTTAATTATACCGGACACGTTAAGGACGAGTTTGTTGTACCGTGTTATCAACTGGGTCAATATAAAAAGTGTAAACTTTTTGTATGAGATGAAATTATTAAATGTAAATATTTATTTATTTTGTCAGCTGGCGCAATTGGTAACGCGTTGGACCGGCAATCCAAAGATGTGGGTTCGAGTCCCACGTTGACCAGAGTTGATCATCGTTGATTTTTTCATTCTGATTGATATCTGTAGGTATATACAATTTATGGATGAAATTATTATTTTTATTTTTCTATAATCTACAGCTATAGAAAGAGATGCAATAGTACTTGACTTTTTTTACTGACCGAAGCAATAGTGAAGGTCTCCGTTTTGAATCGGGCATTTTCCTTTATCCGTATGTTTTTCTCTACAGGTCACAATTCTTAACCGATTCTCGAGAAAATTTGAAAAATAAGTGACAACAAATATGTAACAATTATATAGCACTTATAAATACCTATATATTTACATTATTTTGGTATCAGTAATAATTAAAAAAATTTAAGCGTTACTCAATAAAAAGACGACAAGATTGTTCACCATTTTTCTTATGCTAAAAAACGAGGTATAGAAAGATTAACATTACGGCGATGTAAACCAACAACGACGTTTACATCTTTGTAAACTAGGTAAATCCAGTGTAATTAATTAGAGAAATCCCACTAATCACGGTACACTCGGAAGCATTTAATCTGCGCCCAGGTGTTGGTCTCAGTAATTCATCGTGCTTGATTGATGAATGAGCACGCACGCGGACCTAACTTAATTATTATGAGCATTTGATTTTCGTAGCTATTGTATTAAACGTATGGCTACGCCATTTGAAAGTCTAGAATCAAGATGTAAGTGAAAAACCGAAAAATGGGACCTTTAAAGTACCCTCTCCCGGCTCAAGGGCTAGGCCCGGGGACTTTAGAATCAAGATGTAACTGAAAAACCGAAAAATGTCCCTTCAAACTCCCCTCTCCCGGCTCAAAGGGCTAGGGCCGGGGACTTTTATATTTTTATTTATATTTATTTATTTATAACGGAACGCTATCTCTCTCTATCGCACTTAAATGGAAGAGTGATAGAGAGGCAGATAGTGTTTCGTTGTCGTAGCGTAAACAGATAGCTGAACTTGGTGTATTGGGTGTTGATTAAAATCATATTTAAATATGGTTAAACGCGTTTCAAGATTATTTTTTCGTTAGCTGCACCATTGAGGTATACAGTACATATATGTCAGTGAGCTGATCATTTCTACGATAGTTCACTGCACAATAAGCTATCAATATTACACTTTAAACAACATTAATGAGCAAAACACAAAAAGTATTCTCGAGACGACTTCGCCATCTTGAATCTCAACGACATAGATATGATGGACGCCATATTGTAAAAGAAGAAGAAGAAGACCAGTACCCCTAGTGTAAATAAATTCGATTTTGAAACGTGACATACGCGTTTGCGTTAAGTCTCATTTTGTATGGGTTTTTGAACAGCGCTCCAAGCGGGACGTTTTGGAAAGTCAAAAATCTCATACAAAATGACACTTAACGCAAACGCGTACGTCACGTTTCGCTGTCGAAAATATTTACACTAGGGGTACTGTATACTTAAGTATGGATTGTAGTTTAGCAAAAGTCTATTGAAATTTCGGACAGAGGCAGAGAACATTTTTCGATTTATCGATGTTGGCGGTAGGGTGGCGGTTAGCCTCTCAAGTCAACCGCTTTAGGCACTACAAAAAGTATCTTAAATAAGCAAAACGGCGGTCCGGGAGCCGTATAAGTAAATCTCCGAGGGAAGTTTTGGTTTTGGCAGGTTTCGGCCTAAGATTTTGTACTGTGTTAAATTTTTATATTTTTTATTTATTTAGGATCACCATCAGACAATACATCAGGGAAAAAATAATCTGTAGCTTACATACTAGCTTACTTAGGTATAAACCTGAATGTCATATTTATTAAATAAAAATAAATTTTCGTTTTTCGTTGACTTGCATGACATTTATATGTACTTCTGGTCTCCCGCGATACAGGCCTAGTCTAGTGCGGGGACTCCTGGAAACTCTGTTGTCAATCTAGTTATGCACCAACTCTTAAAAACAACCGCTGTATACTTTTTCTGTGTCCTTTCTTGTGCAATAAACATATTTTTTATCTTTATCTTTATCTTATCTTACATAACATTAAGGGTAGATGTTTGTCCAATTATAGGTGACCACACTGTGTGAAGAATGAATGATTAAACAAAACATAATATATCCTATACAAGGCTGAATATATAGGTCATACTGAGCAATGTTTACTATGGGACCCATCCCGAAATCGTGAAAAAAAAAATACTCTCCCATACGAAATGTCAAGGTCAGACAGCCATAATGTATGAAACAGGTAATTTTTTTCGCGATTTCGATGTTGGTCTCATAGTAAAAGTTGCTCAATAATACCTATATATTCTCCCCGTAAATTATTGCAGGTAACTAAATAAACACCCTGTGATTACACACACTACACGTACGTGTGACTATTAAGTCAACAGGATAATACTCCTACACCTGCCTGTGTAACATGATAGACCTACCTATTTCCAATACCTGTGTAACAAATGATAGACCTATTTACAGCCTACAACGTTAAAGTTTCTCTTTGTTCGAAACTACCCATGTACACGGTGACCCGACACGGGTACCCCGGTTTTTGCGGAGTTCCATTACCCGCCGCCAAATGACCTGTGAACTGATAACGCGGCGCGAACGACAGGAGGGAGCGGATGAGGAATTTTAGTCCAGCATAAGCGAAGTCAAAATGATCTCCACATTCTAACAGCATTTTTGTGCAGCCAAATTATTAGCTGCTAAATTACCCGTGAGTGAACTGATAACGCGGTGTAAGCGACAGGAGGTAGCGGAAGAGGATTTTTTTCCAGCATAAGCGGGCGAAGTGCTTAAAAAGATCTCCACATTCTTATTGCGGAGTTTCATTACTCCCAAATGATTTGCATATTTATAAACATCCTGTATAATAGTTACTAGGATAATACTCCTACACCTACCTGTGTAAGATGCTAGACCTGTGCTGTGTGTGCACTACTGTGTCCTGTAGACCTGTGAAAACACAAGTGCAGGACATTGAATTCGACGACCGGCTTGGCCTAGTGGGTAGTGACCCTGCCTATGAAGCTGATGGTCCCGTGTTCAAATCCTGGTAAGGGCATTTATTCGTGTGATGAGCATGGATATTTGTTCCTGAGTCATGGGTGTTTTCTATGTATTTAAGTATTTATTAATATTTATATTATATATCGTTGTCTAAGTACCCTCAACACAAGCCTTGCTGAGCTTACTGTGGGACTTAGTCAATTTGTGTAATAATGTCCTATAATATTTATTTATTATTTATTATTACTTATTCATTTATTTATTAATGTGCACGTATCAGCTATAAGCTGCCTGTGCATTCATAAATAATAATAATAAATAATAAACCTAACTACACTCCGCAATCTCGTGTGCTGCCAACACGATCGAGTAGGTTGGGGAGTGTTATTAACGGGTTAAAATTAGCATGAAAATATAATATGCAACCGTAATAAAACAAATATATAAAGATAAGAATATATAATACAAGTATTCAATGAATTACCAAGACTTAGATTTTATATTTATTTTAAGCCAGTATTATACTTTTTTTAATGAGTGTCTTGACTCCCATACCTATATACCTACCCTTATCAAGTTGACAGCGCGACGAGATTGCCGACTCTATAGATAACCATATTCAATTTTTCAATGTGTCTGTGAACTACGGGATTCGTTCGCTAATAGCTAGTGAATTGGGCTATACGCCCCCGCCGCAGGATCATTCTGGGCTGTATTTCACTTATCGCGGGTTAAGCGATTTTCACTCCACTGGCTCTAATCAACCGCGCATACTACACAACATGCCACAATTTCGCAAATGTGGCATGCGACAGAAATAAAGTCAGTGAAATTAATAGTTGATATGCTAAATACAACATATGTATAAGTATATATTATACATGGTAAAGTTAGTAATGTATGTTCTCAATTCTTTATTAATTGTATTTTCTTTTCCTTTTGTAAGAATTCGATATGTTTTCTGAAAGAGCTACGTATTGGTATGATTTGATGTACATATATATTTTTAATCAAATTTCTATAAAGATAAGTAATTGCATGATTTATATAGTAATCTTAATTGTATTTTTCTTATTAATTGCATGTTAATTATATTGGGATACCCTTCTTTAATTGAGGGTGGATTTAAATCTTCTCGGGTCAGAGGTGTAGGGTTACAGCCGGTGTAGCTTTATTTGACGTTCATAAGCTCATTATAATATGCCTACTTGAATAATAAACTATCTTTATCTTATCTTTAAAGGTATTTCCCCAGTTGAGTGCCTTAACTCCAGAATCGAGCGATGTTACACCTTGAGTGCCTTGATTCGACTATAGCTGCAGTGTTTTTGTACGTAGTACTAATGTAACCGTTCAAAGATGCCACAACTGCATGTCACACAGTGTCTACCGTCCTTAAGAGGGTCTTTTCGACGCCTGAGCAATGTCATTATCTGATGATTAACACTTTGGAAGAATACGGTAATGAACTTAATGGAGTGCACCGATTTCTTTCACAAATCACTGAATTTTCGGGCTTTTCTTTTGAAGTAAGTAAGCCGCGCTTAATATTAAATTAAGGACCGTAAAGTATGAAAAGGTTTTTGTTCTTAAAATGTCGAGTTGGTTATTTCAAATATGAAGTCTCTTCATAATGTTCCTACCTAAGTAAAGCCTGACCAGTAATTAGGTACCTATATGATCACGCGCCATATTGCGGAATTTCATTGGAACAACATTTTCATACTAAACTGAACTGTCACCCTATACATGAATAACAGCGCCCTCTTGACAATGATCACATATTTCTGGTCGGGCTTTATAATGTGCAATAAGTTTACGTAAAAAGTCACTGATAATGGTTCGCGCAGACGCTCAGATTTGTCAAATCTAACCTTTGATAACATGCCATTACGAGTAAAAGGCACGCGTTTTCGTGAAAGACATCTAAATAGTAGTGTCACCAATAAATGAACAATTAAACGACTACCCCATCTTAACATTCTTTTTGTATAGGTACCTATGTTAGCACGTGTTTCCGGTAAGTTTTTTTTATATGATTCAACATATAATCAAGTTTATGAGAGGGTTTCTCAGGGATTGATGAAATAACAGAGACGTGTAGGTTTAGAATCAGTCTATTTGACCACTAACACAACAATCCGTACACTCACTGGTTACTTTACACACAATTTAGAGATTTAAGCCCAATAATCAGTTAATCTACAGTTTTACATTAATTATTTAACAAGTTTATCGAGAGCGCGATAGAGTGTGTCGACCGACAAGACAGAACCCGCCGCCATGCTGTTGCGCGGGAGCGGGACGACATTACTACTCCTAACGTTAGAGTGAGATAGATGGCTTTCGCTCTACTCCGTGTAGCGCGCCGGGAGTTGTCCGCGAGAGGCGCGCGCGGGTAATTTGAACGCGGTAGACGTTTGACCGTTGGTGTCATCTACGCGGTTTGCTATATGCTCCCCCTCTAGTCCTGGAGAACGCCCCCGCTCCTGGACTAGTACCCTATCATTCCTATCAGTATTAGGTGGACGTCCACGATTCCTCTTAGGAACAACAGGTCTTGGGGTATCGCCGTCGTTACCTCGGTAACGAGTAAGGTCCTGAGTGTGGTATCTTCCGAGAGAAATATCAGGTTGGTCGGTGCTAGCGATTGTATACGTCGTAGGGCTAACCTTCTCTGTTATGACGTACGGTCCATCGCGACGTGGGAGAAACTTTGCAGTTACATCCTTGGACGTGTTACTGAGCAGATGCGACTTAAGGAGGACCAAGTCACCTACCTCAAATTCCTCTGAAGGTCGGCGCGACGCATCGGCATACTCCTTCGCTTTATCTTGTTGGATCTCCACACGTTCCCGAATCCCTGATAACGAGTTTAAAAACGATTGGAGATACGGAGTTATCTGTGGGACAAAGTTATCTTTACCCAAGATAGCACGAAGGTCATGGATGACCTCTGTGGGTGACCGCATTTCCCTGCCGAAAGTCAAATAAGCAGGTGATTTCCCTGTAGTGCGGCATCTTGCACTATTTAAGGCGAACCGAATCACCGGTAATTTTCGTGGCCAAGAAGTGTGGTCTTCTTCCACGAGCTGTGCCAACATCGGTTTCATGTCTCGGTTCTTGAGTTCCGCAGGGTTAGCTTCTGGGTGATATAACGGGGCAAGATTCTGTTTTATCCCTAGAGCTGCCATGCACTGACGCATAACTGCGGATATGAATTGAACACCATTGTCCGAAATGACTCGACGAGGTAGACCAAAACGCATAAAATACTCCTCGACGAGAATCACCGCACAGGCTTCCGCGGTGGCGTCCTTAAGTGCGTATAGCTCTGTCCACCGGGTAGCAGTGTCCTCGACAAGGAAAATCCACCTCTCCCCCTGGTCTCCTGGTGGCAATGGACCGAATAAATCCATGGCCAGCACTTCATTGCGCTGGTTCATGAGCGGTGTTTGCAGAAGACCTGGAGGCTTGGTATTTATGGCTTTGTAGCGTTGACAGTGTATGCAGGCTTTGACATAATCAGTGATTATTCTCCGCATACCTGTAAAGTAGTACAGCTGGGCAATCTTCTGGTACGTACGATCGACGCCAGGGTGTCCGGCTACCGGCGAGTCGTGGCACTCCTTCAGAATCTCTGCTCTGAGACTAATGGGTATAACGAGCTGTGGAGTCTCGCTATCGGAATCGGGGTTGTACCTGTATAGTACCCCTTGTTCCATCAAGTAGCCGCGCTCTGTCCATCGCCGAGATGCCACCTCATTAGAACCCTCGACTTCTTTGACAATCTTCTCCACTTCGGGGTCAGCGAGCTGTTCGCGCCTCAACTCTGCTGGGTTTTTCGTTGGTAGGTCAACCACAACCGAGCAGACTCCGCAGTCCTCACAAGAGTCTCCGGAGCAGACTGGTCTACTCAGCGTGTCGGCTACCACGTTCGCCTTCCCGGGAGTGTATTCAAAACGAATATCAAAGGCCTGGAGTCTAAGGGCCCAACGTACTAACCTGCCTGCTGGTGACTTCAGTGACAGCAGCCAACGGAGGGGCTGGTGGTCACTGCCAATGACGACTGGCTGGCCGTCAAGATAAGGTCGGAAACGCTCTACCGCCCATACCACAGCGAGAGCTTCCCGTTCCGTTGTAGAGTAATTACGCTCTGCTGCGTTGAGAAGTCGGCTGGCGTATTCTATCGGCCTTTCTTCGTTTCCGTCCCCTTGCAATAAGACCGCTCCTAGGGCGTAATTACTCGAATCTGTCCGAAGAATAAAGGGACGACTGAAATCGGCTTGCACCAGAATTGGAGCTGTGGTCAGAAGACGCTTCAGCTCAAGGAATGCTTGGGTCTGCTCAGATCCCCAGATCCAAACTTGATTTTTCCTAGTTAAGCGTGTCAGTGGTTCAGAAACCTTCGAGAAGTTTGGTATAAACTTCCTAAACCACGAGCACGTTTGTAGAAAGGTTCGCAGGTGCTTCAAGGTACCTGGTTCCTTCATCTCGAGTACAGCACTCACCTTATCTGGGTCGGTGGAAACGCCTTGTTGCGTTATGACGTGGCCGAGGTACTTGACGTTTTCACGTGCGAACGCGCACTTCTCCCTATTGACATGGAGGTTGAACTCGGCCAAGCGTTTGAAAACTGCTTCGAGGTCTTGTAAGTGACGTTGATAACCTTCTGAAATCACCAGAAGGTCGTCTAAGTAAGCTAAGACAGTTACATCTTTTAATGCTGAGCAGGAACGTAGGCGGTCGATCAGCCGTTGGAACGTCGCTGGAGCATTCTTCAGGCCAAACGGCATACGCTTAAAGCGGAAGGTGCCTAAAGGACACACAAATGAGCTTTTATCCCTGTCCGCCTCCCTTAACATTACCTGCCAGTACGATGAACGAAGGTCAAGGGTGCTCATGTAGCAATCTCGCTTCGTATTCTGCAGCAAGTCATCGATGCGTGGCATCGGGTAAGTATCGGACTTGGTAATTGCATTCAAACGACGGTAGTCCACGCAGAAACGAATCTCACCGTTAGCCTTCGGCACCATCAGAGCTGGTGAACTCCAAGCTGACTCGCATTCTTCAATAACGTCGTCTTTTAACATCTTATCAATCTCCTTCTTCATCAGCTCTTTCTTGGCTGGATTGAGTCGATAAGGTGGTACTGCTATAGGAGGGTGCTCACCTGTTTCTATCCGAGGCTCAGCATAAGGGGTTGGAGCTCCCCCTGGCGTGAAGACGTGTGCGTGCCTAGTAAGGACGCCAGCAAGCGCCTGACGCTCAGCTGGTGTAAGATGACTTCCCTCGTCATCCCGAAGAACGTTTGTGGTAGCACAGGTTACACTGGGCGAAGTAGGCTCGAAACATAGTTTATACTGAACCGTGCGGTTCCTACTGAAACACCATACTAACTCGAGGAAATCAATATCTACCCCAGCAGCAGTAAGAAAATCAATGCCTAGCAACGTTTCATTGTTAGTCGCGTAAGGGAAAATTAGGAATGGAATCTTAACAATTTCCTGTTCTAATCGCACCTCTAATACGGTAACTAGTACTTCCATCGCACGTGACACCCCATCGGCCAGCTTAATGTTGCGCGTTATCGTGCGGAGCGGGTGGTTTCGACGCAAGAGTATAGCATAGAGCGTGTGGCCCGCGACGCACCGCTTTGCACCCGTGTCTACCAAACCAGTGCCCTTCACGCCTAAAATCTCTATATTAAAAATCGGTCTTGTCGTTCGACCCACCGTCTCGCAAATCTCGCAATCCCCATCAACGTAAGTCATATACAGGTATATCAACTCATCGTCGGAAATCTTACCACAGTCCGCGCCAAAAAACGTGTCTACTTCCGTAACATCCCCGCTATTTGAAGGGTTAATACACTTTGACGCAAACGGTGAGTATTCATTATTATTACAGGGACGATTATTATTATTTACGCACAAAATTGAGTTACGACCGTTTGTTAAATAAAGCTCGTTTTGTTCACGACTATCCGTCATCGAACATTTTCGCGCGTCTTCGCTTGAAATTACTGAATAATTACTAGAACACGTCGGAACTGTAATAGAACTAAGCGGTCCGCGGCAGCGAAATTGTTCGTTACATGAATGAGGGTTAGTCGTTTGCAAAGAATTGGTAGCACACGTAATATTTTTAACGGCTTTAGGTACAAAAGAATGCAAACATTTCTTGCCTGTAGTAGCTGTGGTGGTACATGCAGGAATCATATTGCTACGAGGTCCATCGTAATCATAACAATGATGAGTAGTGCCATTTTCGACTTTATTACTATGCACAATAAGGCTCAAATTGCTGCATGTGTCACTCATAGAAAAATAGGCATTTTGTGTTCTATTTTTAGACGCGACATTGCACGAGTTGAAATCGACACTATAAAAGCTAATATCACTTGTTTCACTTATAGGTCGCACATTTGCACTATTTGCAGTGTTATTATTTGACGTGGGCTCACCTGAGTTCATAAGCTTACGGCACTGGTCTTTGGAGTGTCCGAACCTTCGGCAGTACGCACAAACGGGTCGCTGCTTCTTCACAGACGCGTCAGCGACGGTGGTGGTGATACCGGTGCCGGGACCTTGCGCGACCGCCGGTTGAGTCGGCGTCGGTGGCGTGCGCGGCTGCGCGAGCGCGGACGATTGCGGCGCCCGGGGCGGCGCGGTCGCGGCTGGCGCGCCGCTGGCGTGCGATGTACCCGTACGCGCCGTGGTTGTCGAAGCAGGAGGCGCGCGTTGGTTCGAGGTCACCGCGCGGTTTGCAGCCTGCGGCGGTGTTTGTTTCCTCTCCCCCTCGTCGAAGGAATCCTCCACGCTTCGTGCACGGCGGAGTAGCTCTTTAAAGCTTGCGACGTCCTCCCTCCGTAGCCTCTTCCTTATCCTGCTGCTCAGGAGTCCATAAGTCATGTCGAGTTGCGCCTTTTCGGAAATGTCTCCCTCGGGAAGCCGCGCGAAAAGGGAACGTATTCGCGCCACAAACACGTCGGTGTTTTCCGTTTGCTGTGGCGATGAAAATATTTCTATGTATATGCGATGGGGCGGGCGGCGATCGCCGTAAGCACTTATAAGGTTCTCTTTAGCCTGCTGCCATGACGTAATTTGCTGCTTCACGCCCTGCCACCAAGTCGCCGCGTTTTCTTTTAGAAGGTATGCCAGACCGCGCAGGACATTTGTATCAGAAACCTGTGCGCATTCACTGTAGGCGTCTACTGCGTCAATAAATGCTTCCACTGACTCCTGCGGCTGACCAGAGAACGTAGTCTTGCAGCCCGTTAACGTTCCTTGACCTAGAGCTGTACACGACGTAGTACGCGACGATACTGACTGTAATAATTCTTTCAGAGCTTCGGTCTGCGATCGCTGTAGCGTCTCTATGATGTTTTGCACATTTTGAGTCGAAAACATAGTCATATCGGCCATTGCCGTAGTTACCGCGCTTTCTTCGCAGATCTCACCATCACCGCCATTTTGCTCGTCGTCGGTGCTGGGCTCTGTACTAGCCGCTTTTTTCGTTTTCGGCGGCATATCGACACACTCACTAAAGAAATGTACTTTCAACTACACTTTCGAACGAACTAGTTATTATTTCACGTTGGATGCGCCATATATGAGAGGGTTTCTCAGGGATTGATGAAATAACAGAGACGTGTAGGTTTAGAATCAGTCTATTTGACCACTAACACAACAATCCGTACACTCACTGGTTACTTTACACACAATTTAGAGATTTAAGCCCAATAATCAGTTAATCTACAGTTTTACATTAATTATTTAACAAGTTTATCGAGAGCGCGATAGAGTGTGTCGACCGACAAGACAGAACCCGCCGCCATGCTGTTGCGCGGGAGCGGGACGACATTACTACTCCTAACGTTAGAGTGAGATAGATGGCTTTCGCTCTACTCCGTGTAGCGCGCCGGGAGTTGTCCGCGAGAGGCGCGCGCGGGTAATTTGAACGCGGTAGACGTTTGACCGTTGGTGTCATCTACGCGGTTTGCTATAAGTTGAAATTATATGATTCCGAATTTTCTTATCAGGATTTTAATAAAGAAGATGAACAATGTGCCATAATTATGAACAATTTGGTCCTATAATTGGGTACTTGACACATGTTGAATATTATAACAAAATTTAGTTAAAAGTGGAATTTAAAAAATTATATTGAGATTATAAAAAAAATAGGGAGCGTGCATGAACTGTAGGAGGCAGCACAGGAGCCGTTAGATTTTTGGCGCGAGGCGTAAATGTGATGTTTACTGTTCCGATGTAGCCCACAAGATGGCAGAACCTACTATGCACAAGAAAACACGTGACGTGTGAATGTAGATGTTTATTGTTCCGATTCAGGCCACAAGATGGCAGATCCTCCAACGCGCACGGTCCCTATACAAGGCTCCAAAGTCTCAAAAAAAATTGTTTTTCTTTCAAAAATAGAAAAGAAAATGGTATCATTCGATTCCTTACATTTTATTGAAAAATCAATTGTATGATAACTATACACATAAACGCAATATTTGAGGGTCAAAATGGTTGTGGCAAAAAATGTGAACTTCATGTCACATATTTTCATGCAAATAACCAAAAGCTAGAGTTTGTGTACACAAAAATTGGGGCAAAATTTATTTGGAAAAATATGGCTAATGAAATGGCTAGAGTCATGTTATTAATGAAGAAAAAGGTGGAAGTCGTAACAACTATTAAAGAAAGAAAAGCTACATATTTCGGACATATATATAGAAACTCAAAATATGACTTATTAAAACTAATCATTGAAGGGAAGATTGAAGGGAAACGAGGACGTGGGAGAAGGAGAATATCATGGACAAGGAACATAAGAGACTGGTTGGACGTGGGCAGTACAGAGAAACTAATTCGCATGACTTCAGATAGAATGGCATATAGACATAAGGTCGCCAACCTCCGGGATGGAGAAGGCACTTAAAGAAAAGAAAAGAAAGAAATGGCTAATGAGGGCTGATGTGTGTCATTATTTTATCCACTGACTGAGTTTTGTAATCTTTAGCAGTATCTAAACGCATGAAATGTCAAAAGGTCCTTACCTGTCACTGTCAAATTCTGGAAGGTACTGTTGATACTAACTACGCTAATGGCCAGCTTTTGTAAAGCAAACGCACAAAGTAAAATACACCTTCTGCAGTTGAATTACAGCACATTCTTGAAATGATACTTTATCAAAAGCTTTGCAAAATATCTGGATATGTAAAACTAATACTATAATATAATGTCAATCAACTGTACATATTTTAGCAATAGTAAGTAAAGTATAGAAAATACGGTAAATTGTATATAATGCGGTTTGTATCGCAACTATTTCAACCATTATTAATTATACCAAAGAATGCGAAGGTTAAAAATACAGAGATAACTTGCAAAAGTCAAAAGGTGAGGTTATATTACTTTCCATTCGTAGCTTTATTTTAGAATGAAATACATAATAATCACTGTTTATTCCTTAATCGACATCTCTGAAGAAATATATTCATCCAGTTTACACAGGTTTCATTCCAAACAAGCAAGTAAACTTCCGAGTTTTCAGTGAAAAACTAGTATTTTAGGGGTTCTTACAGAATATGCCTAATCTTAGTAATGAAAGGCCGGTTACCTTAACACATTGAGTGCCGTAGTTGCTTTCCTCCACAAAGCGGGAAAACGCTGGGATCGACTATGAGCGTAGTGCTACGAATACATTGGCAATGAAGAATGAAATAAAAGAAGCTTATTTTTCATTCCATACAGCAGGACTGGTTACTGTGGGAATGTATTTACCAAACGCGCATGTAAACTTTTTAATAAGAATCAAAAACTGAATGATTTAGATATTTTTAACTGTTCAGTAACACAACTTAAGAATGCATTTAAATATCGATTATAACTGTAATTTCTTCTTTGCTTAAATTTAATGTACTACAACATATATGTAACGTATTTTCTACAGACGTATCAAATCACTGATTTACATATTTCAAGTATTTGTTATTATAAAATACAGATTTAAGTCTTTTTTGTTTTTTGTAATAGCCACGGACCTGTTTATATTTTATTTCTACAGATGAAACTGTAGGTCTATTTTCTGTCTATAAGTTTTGATCAAAAATTGTGTATGACTGTTTGTCTCTAAATAAATAGAAAAAAAAATGTTTGGCTTCCGTACATAAGTATTGGTAAAACACACGAATACCTTGCTCTTTGCACTAATGTGAAGATTTTGGTCCTTCATTACTTCTTTCATGGCCCAGTACCTGTTCCATCCATTCCCAATCCTTCATTCGATTTCGCTGTTAGTGACATTGTTGGTTGAAATTACTTGTCCTAGATATATATATTAATATATTATAAGTACTTAAATAATCATAAAACTTCCAGCTCCTTCTAGAATGTGGTCTGATCCGCCCCACATCCCCCGGTTTCTTCGCCCTCTTGCCTCTCGCCCGGCGCGCCCTAGACAAGCTCGAAGCCCTTGTCAAGCAACATATAGAGGCGGCCGGTGGACAGAGGGTGTCCTTGCCTGCATTGACAGCTGCACGGCTGTGGGAGAAGACGGGACGGATTACGGAGGAGTTGCTCAAAGTACAGGATAGGCATGGGAAGAAGTTCGTGTTGGCGCCTGTAAGTATTTATAGATAGATAAACTTTGTCTTATGACTGAATGTCACAGTTCTAGCTTTTTACTAAAATAAAATACCCCAAAAAAAAGTTTCACAATTGCATTGGACTAATGGGAACATCCTCTTATTAAATATTGTATTCTTTTTTTATTTGAACAACAATAAACAATGTTTTCCCATACTTAACTTTTTACTATATTTATTTATACTATAGTCTAGTAATACATAGGTATTACAAAGAATCCCATTGTTGGGCAAAGGCCTCTCCCATCTTATTCCAATTCCGTTTGTCAGTAGCCGGTCTGTTCCATGTTAATCCCGCGAAGTCAGCCAGCTCGTCACGCTATCGGGTCCTTGGTTGTTTCTGTGCCCTTGTTATGTTTCTTGGGTGGGTAGTGGTTTTTTGGGTCCATCTGTTGTCATTGTATCTTATTACGTGCCCTGCCCACTCCCATTTGAGCCTTTTGGCTGCTTGGATTATATAGCTGACTTTTTAGTTACCCACTGCAAACCCTAATCGTCATGAAACAATAATTTAACCATATTAGATATTATATAACTATGTATGTTTCAGACGCATGAGGAGGCCATAGCAGATTTGCTAGCAGATGTTGGGCCTGTGTCCTACAAGCAGCTACCTCTTTTATTGTATCAAGTTAGTACCAACAACATTCAGTAAGGTTAATACGGCCAAATCCGTCATAGGGACAATTCCGTACAGAAGTGTTTTTTTTTTCAACTGTAGGAATAAAAGCCCATCTGCTTTTGATTGTTAAAACTAAAATCAGTTGCCTCTTTGTCAATGAAAATAAAAAAAATAAAAAATATGTCAAGAAATTGGCATTAGGTATAAGAGAAGCAGTACAATGATGTCCACATAGACTCATTATCATTTGTGTAGTATTGTTTGAAAAAAAAAAACGCTCATGTACAGAGTTGTCCCTATGACGGATTTGGCCGCATTGACCTTACATAGAAATTTGGGGCCTGCATGTGTTTGTTAATGTATTGTCATTACACATTGTGTTAAAATTACTCACACTTTTTATAAATTAAATTTACTTTTTATATTTGTCTTTTTTAGGGTTCCGTACCCAAAGGGACCCTATTACTAAGACTCCGCTGTCCGTCCGTCTGTTCGTCTGTTACCAGGCTGTATCTCTAGAACTGTGATAGTTAGACAGTTGAAATTTTCACAGATGATATATTTATGTTGCCGCTATAATAACAAGTACTAAAAAACAGATTAAAATAAATATTTAAGGGGACTCCCATACAACAAATGTGATTTTTTTCTCGTTTTTATAGATAATTGTACGGAAGTCCGACTCACACTTGGCCGGTTTTTTTTAAATATTAGAAATTTCCTAATCTCAAAATTAGTGGCAATTATATAACTTTTTCTTCCGAAATGCTAGGGATCCTTTGATATCTACCTAATATTGCGGTACAATAATATGTAAACTACACTCAGAATTCAGTGCATACTTACCTGCTCAGATTTAATTTTGGAGGAAAAAAGTAAAAAAAAAAAGTTTTGGAGGAAATCCTACTTTTGAGGTTATGAAATTTTTAATCTAAAAATAAAGGGGTATAGTACAAGTTAAGAGCTAAGATAGCGTGATAATGATGATGACAGTAAGGATCATATTTTCAGATCAGCGACAAATACCGCGACGAGCTCCGCCCCAAGCACGGTGTGCTACGAGCCCGTTCCTTCCGCATGCTAGACGCATACGGCGCACACACACTGGACCAAGCTACTGAAGTGTACCAACGAGTAGGAGACCAGTATGGAAGACTGTTTGACACATTGCGACTGGATGTACATAGAGGTAACATCTTACTTTACGGGGCACACACATTGGAACAAACTACTGAAGTGTACCAATGAGTAGGAGAATGAGGTAGTTGTTTGACATATCACATCAAGCCCTGAAAATAACGAACAACTATATGAAAAAAATAATAATAACTTTCCTCACTGGATATTTACATTATGGAAAATATTATTAGACAATTGTATGTATATCCTTCGATTAACTTTTTTTGATTTTTATTTATTAAAAATATCGCGAATATATTTCTGGAAGTTGAACCCTTAATAAAACAGACAGGTGTCCAAAATTAATCCAATTTGAACCAAAATATAGTAAAATAAAATACTGCTTAAAAGTGTGTATGAAAAAGGTGAAAATATTGGTTGTAGAAGTATAAGTCTCGGCAGCCGAGTTGGTATAGTGAAGGGCTAGTCCGGAGTCACCAGTTCTGAAACAATTAAACTTTCCGTTATATTGATTTAAACCAACACGATTTTCATTCATAATTTTAAAACGAATTTTAAAACGCGATTAAGTCCCGTAGGACTTAATCGCGTAAACTTACGTTTATTATATGGCCTGACGTTTCGAACGTGACGTTACGTTCTTGGTCACAGGCAGACTGGCGACGAATTATATCAACATCTTGCTGCACAAGTACAAGTAGTAGTAGTCTTCTTCCTCGCGTTGTCCCGGCATTTTGCCACGGCTCATGGGAGCCTGGGGTCCGCTTGACAACTAATCCCAAGATTTATGGCGTAGGCACTAATTTTTACGAAAGCGACTGCCATCTGCCCTTCCAACCCAGAGGGTAAACTAGGCCTTGTTGGGATTAGATATGGCGTCCGACTTTCAATCCGGAGGTCGCGGGTTCAAATCCTGGCTCGTACCAATGAGTTTTTCGGAACTTATGTACGAAATGTCATTTGATATTTACCACTAGCTTTTCGGTGAAGGAAAACATCGTGAGGAAACCTGCATACATCTGCGAAGAAATTCAAAGGTGTATGTAAAGTCCCCAATCCGCATTGGGCTAGCGTGGGGACTATAGCCCGAGCCCTCTCGCACATGACTGGAGGCCTGTGCCCAGCAGTGGGACGTATATAGACTGAATTATTATATATGAATTATTATATAATTATTTTGTTTTACTGCAATATATATTATTACGCGATTAAGTCCCGTACTAAGTTTAAAAATTATAAAATTTCCTTTATTTCTAAAATCCGGTGGCCACTATGAATTTTCTACGATTTAACGCAGCTACTTATTTCAGTGGCGGCACCTTGCGGCGAGATGGGCGGGTCAGAATCTCACGAATGGCAGGTGCCGGCGCCCGCGGGCGAGGACCACGTGGCGGTGTGCGCGGGCTGCGGGCAGCCGGGCGGCACGACGGGGTCCGAGTGCCAGTGCGGCGGACGAACTGAATCCGTCAACAGTATTGAGGTAAGGAGGCGATAGTTACTGTTCCATAGGTTACCATTTATTTATTTATTTAAACTTTATTGCACACATCACCTTCACCATCACCATCATTGCTGCTTACCATCAGGCAGGCCGTATGCTTGTTTGCCACCGACGTAGTATAAAAAAAAAAAAAAAAAAAAAAAAAAACAAACAAAGAAAAATGTACAAATGGCGAACTTAATGCCATAAGGCATTCTCTACCAGCCAACCATTGGGTCAAACAGACCCGATTAGTTTAGACGACCGGTAAAAAGTTATGTAAACTTGGATAAATCCACAGTTGGATTTATCTGAATTTGAATTAAATTAAGTGGCTGAAATAATAAGTTTTTGTCATAAAAATCATTTTTGGTACAAGCTTTTATTACTTTATTTGTAGGGTACCCTCGGTGGGCGTGTCCGAGTAGTACTTGTCTAGTTTATTCGTATTTATTACGACGACCGGTTTGGCCTAGTGGGTAGTGACCCTGCCTACGAAGCTGATGGTCCCGGGTTCAAATCCTGGTAAGGGCATTTATTCGTGTGATGAGCGTGGATATTTGTTCCTGAGTCATGGGTGTTTTCTATGTATTTAAGTCTTTATAAATATTTATATTATATATATATATATATACAATGTGTCCGGTCACAGATGTCGGAGCCGTTAAGGGCGTGTAGTACAATCGATTTCATCGATAAATCACCACGTGTTTTTTTTTAAGTCAAGAGTAATTAAATGGCGGCATTTTTAATTTTTCGAACACCTGAGCACGGGTGCTCGTGGTATTTTTGGCATTATCTGTCAATTTTTCGTCCTACGAATACAAAAAATATCTTATTGGATGGCTAAACATGTAAGCAATTGATTAAAGCTAATAATTGTATGCAAACATTTCAATAGCAAGGCAAAAAAAAATATTAAAAGTAAATAATCAGAACAGAAACGCATTACTTTTTCAGTTTTTATTTTTTTATGTAAAAACTAGGTCGTTTACCTACATTTTTTTTGTTTTGTGTTTGTAGTACAGGATATTGGCTAGACATCAATACCAAAATTACGGATCTGACATAATAACTTTAGAAGTTACAGAGGTTCCAACATGTGCCTAAAAATGTGTTGTTTTTTTAGAGAAGGAGAAAAAATAAAACAAAGCGCTAATAATCATTTAAATTTTAATAAAAATCATAACAAAAGTATCTTAACGCTAAAGATGACTAACTAATTGAGTAACTGCTCAAAATAGCCCCCTCGATTTTGTAGACAAGCAGTTGCTCTTATCGCAATATGCTGCGTAGACCGCCGAATCATCTCCTTATCTTCTCTTAACATTTTCAATGTTTCCATGTTCAATTATTCTTTGCACTAAATCTTCCCTTGTGCCCGGTATGTCAACGTACACTCTTTGTTTCAAGGTGCCCCATAGAAAATAATCGAGTGGAGTTAAGTCCGGTGATCGAGGCGGCCAAGCGACATGTCCGTCACGTCCAACCCACGGGACATAATGCTCATTCAAATAATTTCGCACATCTCTTGCAAAATGTGGAGGAGCACCATCCAGCTGCAAAATCATCCTCCTCCTGTATGCTACTGGCAGCTCCATTAATGCGTCATGGAACTGTGTTTGGAGAAATTCTAAAAATCGTGGGCCATTCATTGTCCCAGGTAGAATAATTGGCCTAACTAAAATATCGTCAATGATTCCCGCCCAAACATTTACTGAGAATTGGTGCTGGAATGAACTTGGTCTCACAGCATGAGGATTCTCCAACTGCCACAGATACTCATTGCGGTGGTTTACGTATCCCAATCGCGTGAAAGTGGCCTCGTCGGTCCACATAATACGTTTCAAAAACGTTTGATCTATTCGTGCTCTTCTTGTTATCCAGGAACAAAAAACAGATCTTGCAGCGTAATCTGGTCCAATAATGTCTTGTACTCGTCTGAAATGGTAAGGGTGTAATCCTTCTCTTTTTAATACTCTCCAGACTGTCCACTTGCATAAATTCATCCTGTTCGCTATTCTTCTAATGCTCAGTCTCGGGTCCTGTGTGACTAATCTTAAGATCTCTTCTTCGTCCTGGGGTGCCACAAGTCGAACACGTTCATCGGCGGGTCTTCTTATGCCGTTCTCAGCGAGCCGTGCATGAATTCTTATGAATGTGCGAGAATTCGGAATGGGTCTGTTAGGAAACCTCCTTGCGTACTCTCGAACAGCAGCATTAGCGTTCCCGTTGCAATACCCATAAACGAAATGTATGTCAGCAGTGTGCTGACTAGAATAGTAGCCGTCTTCCATTTTAACAAAAACGGAAAATAAACAGCAGGTCCAACAACTAACAAAAGTTTCAACAATAACACAATCGAACTGAAGTAAGCCAAAGATAGCAGAAGTTTGTTATCACAACGCAGAGCGAGGGATGACTGATTGATCTGGCAGCACCCCTTGACTTATCTACCTGCTTGTAAAAGAAAAACTGGGAGTGGGGATGATAATTCTTGGGATTATCTCAAGTTATTAATAAAGGTAATTAACAGGGTCATATTTGAACACGTGTTATTTTTGAAGTATCGAAGATAGAGCTATGATTTTGGTATGCATTTCTAGCTAATATCCTGTACTACAAATGCAGAACAAAAAAAATGTAGGTAAACGACCTAGTTTTTACATAAAAAAATAAAAACTGAAAAAGTAATGCGTTTCTGTTCTGATTATTTACTTTTAATATTTTTTTTTGCCTTGCTATTGAAATGTTTGCATACAATTATTAGCTTTAATCGATTGCTTACATGTTTAGCCATCCAATAAGATATTTTTTGTATTCGTAGGACGAAAAATTGACAGATAATGCCAAAAATACCACGAGCACCCGTGCTCAGGTGTTCGAAAAATTAAAAATGCCGCCATTTAATTACCCTTGACTTAAAAAAAAAAACACGTGGTGATTTATCGATGAAATCGATTGTACTACACGCCCTTAACGGCTCCGACATCATTGACCGGACACATTGTATATTATATATATATATATATATATATATCGTTGTCTAAGTACCCTCAACACAAGCCTTATTGAGCTTACTGTGGGACTTAGTCAATTTGTGTAATAACGTCCTATAATATTTATTTATAATTTTATTTATTTCACTCAGATGAGGAGCTCTTCAATCCAGCCAAATTTTATCCAAACCTAAAGAAACATAAATTGACAACAAAATAATAATACGTTTTTATCGCTGACTGTACTTTTCTTACCACAACTAATACTCGACGAGACAATTCTAAAAACCCCAAACACAATTAATTTGCGTTGTTTCATCACAGAGTTCCTATGGCCTCCTGTCCCCATCATCAGCTCGATAGTACATATTGCATTGTCACCCGACTTACATATGTGTGCAAATTTTCAGCTCAATCAGAAATCGGGAAATGGGTCAAATTTAGCTCCCAAGATTTGACCCACACTAAAAAAAACCTTATAGTGCAATTTTTTCCCTTCAATCTTTAATAGGCACATAGGCAGATCCACACAGAGCGAGCATACGCGCGAGGCAATCCTCGCGCGCAAACCGGCCAGTGTAGGCGCGGATTCCTCGCCTGAGCGCACCGCCTCGGCCAAGGCACGTCTACACTGGCCTCTTTCTCTGGATAGGTTTGATGTTAAAAATAAGTGACGATTGTTTTTTTTTTTTATATTGTAGGACATTATTACACAAATTGACTAAGTCCCACAGTAAGCTCAATAAGGCTTGTGTTGAGGGTACTTAGACAACGATATATATAACATATAAATATTTAGTACCTGGGCGACCGAGCTTTGCTCGGATATAACTATTTATTGTAATATGGAGGTATATAGGTGATAATCTTAACTACGTTTTTTTACTAAATTAAACTTGTCTAAAACAATAAAAATTTAAAAATTATATATTAAAAAAAAAGTTAGTCACCGGGCGAGATTCGAACCCGTAACACTCGTTTAGCAGGCCGCGTCTTAACCCGCTGGACCAGACGGACAGTGGCCGGCAACAGGAAATTAGCGACCATATTCTGCGTCGGAAGAAAAACGCATGAAAACTCGAAAACACGCGTTTTCCCAAACATAAGACTAATCTAGATAGATTGTATACCCCCAAAAACCCCCATATACCAAATTTCAGCGAAATCGTTAGAGCCGTTTCCGAGATCACAGAAATATATATATTTATATATATACAAGAATTGCTCGTTTAAAGGTATAAGATAAATACTTAAATACATAGAAAACACCCATGACTCAGGAACAAATATCCATGCTCATCACACGAATAAATGCCCTTACCAGGATTTGAACCCGGGACCATCAGCTTCGTAGGCAGGGACACTACCCACTAGGCCAAACTTGTCGTCAAAGATTTATATTTGCAGGTGGGCCACACGTTCATCCTGGGCACTAGATACAGCGAAGCGCTGGGCGCCAACTACGTCGTGCCGAGCGGCCCGCCGCAGCCTATAGTTATGTCTTGCTATGGCATAGGGATTACTAGGTATGTACCTTAAATATCGCTAAAAATAGTTCTGCCCATTCGTATTCACTTTTAATATTAAGGGGGTCATCCATTAATTACTTCACACGTTTAGGGGGAGGGAGGGGGTCAAGAAAATGTGACATGTTGTGACAAGGGGGAGGGGGAGTCACAAACTTCGTGACGTCACTTTAACTTCATCGGTAACCCGGTTTTTTTTATTCACTTTCGAACGGTAATCATTTTTATTCGTTTAATTTTCTTTCCTAATCGGTTTTGTGTTATAAAATTACTAATATCTCTTCTATCAAAATTATTTTGAAAATATATTAATAATACCTAATTCGATTTGCCGATTTCGTTGTAAACAAAATTGCGTTTTGCGAAATGTGACCAAGTGTGGCAAGGAGGGAGGGGTCAAAAAACCTCGAAATTCGTGTGACGTAATTAATGGATGAGTCCTAAGGGAGCCGACGATGCTAAATGTGTAGTTACTCGAACGTCGTAGAGACCTATTCGAGGGAGGTCAAACCAGATATATCAAAATATTTTTTCATTTAAATTAGAACTCCACGTATGTTACATATTCAAAAACCCTTTTGATAGAATTAACGGGTTTGACCATCCACCCCTCGAATTGGAATCGAAAGATTAGATAATAGGAAGAAAACAAAGTTATATAATGTTTTGTTTAGCGAGCCGGAAAGCGGCTACAGAATTTTTAAAATTTCGGGAGGTTGGTACAGTCACGTCTGAAAATATCGATACGGACAAAGTATCAAAAATACACGACCTTATTTCCCATATATTAAGGTAGTGTATACATATTTTTGGCACTTTGTCCGTATAGATATTTTCAGAAGTGACTGTACACGATCACAAGTTCAACGTCCGATTTTTACATTTAACCCGTCAGATTAAGAAAATGCGTACAAATAACTGTCAGATTTAGTAATAGCACAATTATATAATTAATTTGGGCTAAAATGTCCAAATCCACAATCTGTTTAACGATTTGTTAAACCCCCATCGACCCTCACCAACCAACGGCTCAACATAGATGGCTAAAAGTGGTTAAGGTAGACTCCGAGCCTAGAATTCTAGTGGCATTTTTAAATTGTTCTAGAGGGTTCTCATTAATCGACCACCGATATACATATATCGATACAATATTAAACAAGACAATATTTAACATATTAAAGAAGATTAACCTTTTGACCACCAAAGACGTCATATGACGCGCGCAGCTACAGCCCAATATCAACCTTCATGCGTACCGACAAGGTTCACGATTACGCGCCGCGTACGATAGGCGTGGCGTTCAAAAGGTTAAAAGTAGAGGTAAACAACAGGCGATCTTATCGCTAAAGAGCGATCTCTTCCAGATAACTTTTGAGTGGTTGAAAATGTGAACTAGAAATATGCAATAAAAACAATGAAAAACGAATAAGTATGTATGGGTAGTTAAGAATTTCACATTCAATTACTTCAGTTCAGCGTTTTTTTTTTTTTTCAATTCCATGTTAAGTCTATTTTAGTAGTAATAAGTGCTCCATTAGTTTCTTAATAAAAGCAATAGTCAATTTTTTCCATTCTATCTGGTTTAATTACTTCTTTTACAGTCAACTATCCATTAACAATATTTTATTTAGTATTTTGTGTTCTAATTATATCGATATATTTTGGAAATCTTTATTGAAAAGAGTATACATTAATTGAATAAAAATTAAACTATGACTACTTATAAAATAAAAGTACTAAAACTAAAAGTACCTCAAACAAACCCTGACCTCTTGGCAGGGTGCCCATCACGCAGGCTGCATCCCCGCACTGTATCGCGATGGCAAGCCTTTGCGCGAGAAAGCTGCCTGCGCGAGGGTCTCCCGTTGCCTCCCTCAATCGCTTTCCAAGCTCCCTGTGGAGCCCACACGGACCTTTGCCCCACGGACCAAGCGACACTTCGATATATGTATATCGGAAGTCGATTAATGAGAAGCCCCTATGACTATGACAGATTTTGGTTTTTTTTTTTTTGTTATGTTGCAACGACGAAATTAGATGTAAATATGTATTTTCTAAATATGTTCTCATGTGTGTGATCTTTATGAGAATAAATGTCTTTTAAACCTAGTTCAAAAATGGCACGATAATTCCGGCCTCTGCTCATATCTTAATCTGACGCGATCGAGTAACTACAAAAATTCCCTCTTGGGCTCCCGGGCTATAATGTAACCAGGGCTGGCAAACCGCGGCTCCCGTTTCGCATGCGGATATTTGGGAGAATCAACTTTTTGCGTCACTCGTTGCCATGGTTACGATTAGTTGTCCAGGGGACAAAAGTTCATTGAAATACTGATTTTATGGTACTTAAATGTATTAAACTTGCGTTTTTGTGGTCGTTATAACCAATGTCCATAATGGGCCCCCTACTAAGCATGTTAATAGAACGGCATACAACGTCTCTTCAAACAAACTGTGCCACTGTTGTCCCTTGGACAACGGGACAGGATAACAAAACAAAAAAAGTTGATTCACCCATTTACATATATCTAAGGAGGGGTCTTACGGGCAATAAGAATGGGGCCCGTACAGCGGTGTCACGCACACGAATTGGAGCCAATCGTGCAGTCTAACGCCGCAACGCGATTGGTTGACGAGTTCGCATCACGCGCATTGGTCGCAACTAGTTGCGTTAGACTGCACGATTGGCTCGAATTCGTGAGTAACACCACTGAACTAGCACCATTCTCAGTGCCAGTAAGACCCGTCCTTAGATATATGTCAATGCATGCTGATCTTTGGATCTACATTGTCTACTAAGACGGCCTATTAGTTGATGGAATAACTGGTCGGTTAGTGACCCTGCCTACGAACAGGAGGTCCCAGGTTCGAATCCCAGCAAAAGTATCAAATATTTGATCCTGAGTTATGTATATTTTCTATGTAAACTGGTCAACATTTTATTGTCAATCTATGATTTCTGACACATGGGCACTTTTTTGCGATACTTTTTTGCAGTGTTGTTATACTGTTTATACTGTATTTTTTTTAACATATCTAAACAACTTCTTCCATAGTATCGTATAGGAATCACATGAAAAGCTAAAGCTAAGCTAAGCTCTATATTATTATACCTCTATGGTTCATGTAAAGCCTATCTAGCGCCACCGGAGAGATTAGGAACTATTATTTATATCTGAAAGCTGGTCACTTGCAACAGTTCTGCCATAAGAGATTGACGTCCTTTCTCTACCGTTCTAGTCATAATTTTATAGATGTACTTATGACGTTTAAAATAACACTTGCACTTGGGCTGTCAAAATCGCTGCCAAATTTTGGTCTGACATTATCTACATTATATACCTACCCTGTTTTTTACAGATTACTAGCAGCCAGTCTAGAAGCACTGTCAACAGACACAGCTTTGCGGTGGCCTGAGCCCATCGCTCCATACCGAGCGATACTTATAGGCCCCAAGGTAACGAACTTTGAAAATACGAAAAATCTGGTTGCATTATAAATTCCAAAGGGTACAAATATAATGACCACCAGAAAATACTTAGGTACCCTAAATAATAAAATTCTCTTGCCAGAATAATAAACAAAATACCAAAAAAGTAAGGTCTAAAATTACACTAGTACTAGCTGTTTTAATCACAACTACACTTCAAATTGTATTCAAACACCATATATAATGAATGATCAACAAATTTTGAAGAGCAAATTAATGCGATATTTTCACCTAAATAGACCACTATGCAAATGGTGCAAGTGCACCATCTGCAAAGTATGGAAGGTAGAGGCAAGAAACAGAATCTCCATATACCAAAAATTTTCCAACAAAAAACCATAAATAGTTGGCGCTACAATACCTAGAATACTTGAGAAAAAAATCTCACTTCACTCCGTCAATAACGCCTAAGTTCTTAGCTACTCTAGCGCTACTCTGGAGAGTTTTGAAAATATTATTTATAGCTGACAGCTGGACACTTTTGCAACAGTTCTGCCTAAGGAGCTTCTGTTCCTTGCCTCTACCTTCCATACTGCAAAGTTCATGCTCCGTGTGCAAGCGTCATTAATGGTATAAGAAAAAGCGCGTCTGAAAATCCTAACTTTATTTCCTATTTTAGGAAGGCTCAAAAGAATGGTCGGTCTACAACTCTGAGCAAATGCTCGGTTTGTTTGACAAGCTATCGTCCCTACCGGGCCTCCGCAACGACATCATTTTCGACGACCGGCATCAAATGACCGTCGGCAAGCGAATACTTATGGCTGACAAGTAAGTTTAAGAATGGTTTATCTACATGTACAACTCGCAATGCTCGGTCTATTAGACTAGCGGTCCCTACCGGGCCTCCGCGACGAGGTCATATACGACGACCGGCTTCAGATGTCCGCGGGAAACGGATACTTGTGGCTGACAAGTAAGTTTAAGAATGGTTTATCTACATGTACAACTCGCAATGCTCGGTCTATTAGACTAGCTGTCCCTACCGGGCCTCCGCGACGAGGTCATATACGACGACCGGCTTCAGATGTCCGCGGGAAACGGATACTTGTGGCTGACAAGTAAGTTTAAGAATGGTTTATCTACATGTACAACTCGCACTGCTCGGTCTATTAGACTAGCGGTCCCTACCGGGCCTCCGCGACGAGGTCATATACGACGACCGGCTTCAGATGTCCGCGGGAAACGGATACTTGTGGCTGACAAGTAAGTTTAAGAATGGTTTATCTACATGTACAACTCGCAATGCTCGGTCTATTAGACTAGCGGTCCCTACCGGGCCTCCGCGACGAGGTCATATACGACGACCGGCTTCAGATGTCCGCGGGAAACGGATACTTGTGGCTGACAAGTAAGTTTAAGAATGGTTTATCTACATGTACAACTCGCAATGCTCGGTCTATTAGACTAGCTGTCCCTACCTGGCCTACGCGACGACGTCATATTCGACGACCGGCGTCAGATTGGACCCGGGTACGTCCTTAAACTACGTCCAAAAGAGAGGTATGGGCATTGTGAATGGGCACAGCCAGTGGATGTCATTCCAGATCTAGAGCAGAGCCCAACTGGGGAAGTACCTCCACCATACAGAAAACAGCAGCCAAATAACACTAGACCCTACTCATAGTGTTGTGTTCCTGCCGGTGAGTAAGGTTGCCAGAGCTCAACGAGGGGGGGGGGGGGGGAGGGGGGGATTTAGGGTTGGCAACGCGCATGTAACTCCTCTGGAGTTGCAGGCGTACATAGGCTACGGAGACTGCTTACCATCAGGAGGGCCGTATGCTTGTATGCCACCGACGTAGTATAAAAAAAAAGTTGTCTGATACTTATGGCTGACAAGTAAGTTTAAGAATGGTTTGTACTCGCAATGCTCGTTGTTAGACTAGCTGTCCCTACCGGGCCTCCGCCACGACGTCATATTCGACGATCGGCGTCAGATGTCCGTCGGCAAACGAATACTTCTGGCTGACAAGTAAGTTTACATGTAAGCGGTCATCGTACCTTATGGGCTGTGTGGCTGTGTGTTGGATACATTATTTATTTGACCGTTATACATGTGATATTTTTTACTTATTCCTTAGGGATAGGATGTATGTTTTAAAGTTCAGAATCGCGAAAGCACTGGTTATATATACACGGTGTAACCCGAAAGATTTAAACCACGCACTTCAGCGGCCAATAAAAGGAAAAAATGTTATATTCCTTTAAGTAAATTTCGCGAAAAAAAATTTTTTTCGTTTTTTTTCATATTTTTGAATGTATTTATACATAAAAAGTTTATTTTATGGTAAAACTGGTACTGAAAATGAATGATTACATGTTTATTTTAAAACCTTATGCAAAGGTTACTTGTCACTTTTTGACATATATCAATATAGTACATTACGATACAAGTGCGAAAAATAGGATATTCGAAACGAGTGGCGATAAATTAAAACACGACCGAAGGGAGTGTTTTAAATCGACACGAGTTGCGAATTACCTATTCGCACATGTATCGTACAACGTTTTACAGTACATATGGCCCTTTAAATGTTCGACACAGTAACGTAATATGCTACTTCTCGCACTAGTGCTATAAAGTAGCCCCATATGTACTGTAAAGGATATTTAGACTACGCCCCATAATGGCATCATCGCCATCGAAAAGGCGTTTTGCACTAAGTTACAATAAGAAGACTTTTTTTTTAAATTGGTATTGGCTCTAAAACTATAAAGTTTACATGACATTTTAGTCTATTTATGAATGAATTCGTTCATAAAGCGGCCATTTTTTTTAAAGATGAGGCAAACGAGCAGATGGATTACCTGATGGTAAGCGATTACCGCCGCCCATGGACACCTGCAACACCGGAGGGGTTGTAAGTGCGTTGCCGACATTTACGATGGGCTCTTTTCTTGAAGGTTTGAAGGTCGTATCGGACCGGAAAAACCGCAGGCGACAGTTCATTCCACCGTTTAGCTGCACGAGTCATGTAATTAAATTGTATTAATTTAATTGTATTGTATGTATTTAAATTGTGCGCCTGGGTGTACATAATCAATTCCCAGATTTCCCAGAATATGTCTAATAAATATGGAATGTCTGTCGGTATGTGCCGGTGAGTAAGGTTGCTTGAGCTCAACGAGGGTGCGGAGTGTTAGGGTCGGCAACGCGCATGTAACTCCTCTGGACTACGAAGACTGCTTACCATCAGGCGGGCCGTATGCTTGTTTGCCACCGACGTAGTATTAAAAAAACTTAGATAGTGTAATACGTACATTTTGTTCGCAGAATGGGCTACCCTCTGGTGATAGTTTGCGGTAAAGGTGTTTTAGAAACCCCACCAAGGCTCGAGCTGCACTCGCGAGGCGAAACACAGTTGCTAACACTAGGCCAACTCATGTGGGCGCTACAGGACGGAAACGAAAAAGTTGCAAATAAAATGTAAAATAATATTTGTGTTTCATTTATCTTAGAAACGGCACGGCTTCCTCACAATAATACAGGCGTCCATAGGCTACGGTGACTGCTTACCATCAGGCGTGCTTGTTTGCCACCGTCGTGGTATAAAAAAATAAACAATATTATCCTTCCCCAAAATAGCGACTAGTAAACATCTAAATGCAACTAGTAAAAAAGACGTCTCACGCCTTATTGCTACGTAACACGCTTAAAAATTAAATTATATATAATAGTATTTTATGCAATAGTTGTATAAGAAGGGTAAAAAAAGGCGAGTGGCGTGAGTTACAATGTGAGCCGGAGCCGAAGGCGTAGGGCCTACGCCGTAGGCGAACATTGTAAAGGAATACGCCACGAGCATTTTTTGATCTACTTATATAACGGTGCATACCTACAATACTTTTCCTACGAGTCAACAAAAAAATCTTAATTTAGGTAAACAAAGCAAAAGTATATATTATCTAAGATACGCGAGCATACCTTGTTACGCGCCCGGCCCGCCGCGGCCCGGCTGGTCGGCGACACCTTCTCGTAACTCATGAGGCTCTGGTACTTCCTCTTTGCTGAATTAAATTTGTGGACAGTGTTTTCTCGATTTTGGCCATTGTAGCCTATGGAGGCTAACAAGCATCGCTAAGCGGTCTTCGTAGTCTATGGGTGTTGGTATTTTACGGGTGTCACATGCGTGTTTCTGACTTATGAAGCAATTGTTTCTACTATGCAACCAAATGAATATTCTGTAAGTTAGCAGCAATGCACTTAGTTTGGAACTTATTGCCTAGTTAATTAATAAGTAAGTACGGTACATCTTATAGCTTATTGTGGTGGTAATTTAATTTTGTTTAATAGAAACGTTTTCAATTTACATTTAAACATCCTAAATGATTTACATTCCCTTATATCATACGGTGTTTCATTATACAATTTGGGGACCAGATACTTTCTACTTCTTTTTCCATAATAATTATTACGACACGACGGAACCTCTAACATTTTTTAGGGTTGCGTAGCCAAATGGCATAAAACGGAACCCTTATAGTTTCGCCATGTCCGTCTGTCTGCTGTCTGTCTGTCTGTCCGAGGCTTTGCTCCGTGGTCGTTAGTGCTAGAAAGCTGAAATTTGGCATGGATATATAAATCAATAAAGCCGACAAAGTCGTACAATACAATCTAAAAATTTAATTTTTTTTAGGGTACCTCCCCTACACGTAAAGTGGGGGTGAATTTTTTTTTTCGCTTCAACCCTAGAGTGTGGGGTATCGTTGGAAAGGTCTTTCAAAACTAATAGGGGTTTTCGAGAAACATTTTTTGATAAAGTGAATATATTCGGAGATAATCGCTCCGAAAAAAAAAATGTGTCCCCCCCCCCTCTAACTTTTGAACCATAGGTCCAAAAAATATGAAAAAAATCGTGGAAGTAGAGGTTAAGAAAGACATCAAATGAAAACTATAGCGGACATGATCAGTTTAGCTGTTTTTGAGTTATCGCAAAAGTTTTCCCTTCATAGTAAAAAGACTTACTTTAATTAGGTACTGATTGTGCAAATTTGCCTATTTGTTTAACTCGGGTAAAAGGTACCATTTACTACACTTTAAGCTCCAGTTTAGCTTATTGTGACGGAAGAGTAACTACGGAACCCTACACTAAGCGTGCCGACATGCTCTTGGCCGGTTATTTAATATTCTTAAATACATATCGGAATCGGCGGCTATTGTACCGTTGTAAATAATATACCAAAGAGTAATCTAAGTATAATACAATAAGTACTGATACCAAAGAGTAAAATAAGTATAGTCTGTTCGGAAAGAGAAGAGTCGTGGAATGTATTGGGTCCAAATTGGGTCCCATACATTCCACGACTCTTCTCTTTCTGCACAGACTCTTAAGTACTGAACGAAACACAGAAAAAGGCGCGATATTCAAACGAAGGTTATCATCCTATAGACAATTTGAAATTGGCGCCTTTTTCTACTGACAAACTTGATTGGCCGACAATAATCGCTGTGCCAGAGTATACCTATACAGTATAATGACATCCATACATGGAATGAAGGGCCACGGTCTTTAATCATTGAGCTACTATGAGCTTAAGCTAATTTGCTACTTCAATATTTAGTATTCAGTATTTATTTCTTGCAAACCATGGTATAGTCGATAGATTTGTAGCTGGCCCTCAACGGCTTATCCATTGTCTATAGTTAACTAAAACGGCGCGTGCCAATACCTGCAAAAAAGGGCCCGGTACTTTAACAGGTTATTTAATTACAACTCCTATGGTAATTGAAATAAGATTCAAAATGAACAAATGGAAAAATTATTTGCGAGTTCTTGTGTGGTCCCTATACGGTTACTGAGTGCTGGCGAGTCGAACGCTACCGAACCAGCCTAAAATGTGTCCGCGATATGCGTAACAAAGGCGCGTTATCGGAGAGCACACATACACTGGTTTTTTGAGCGTTAGACTAGCCCGCGCTCAGGTGCCAGTTAGAATTATACGACCCTTTTTTTTAGTTAACAATAGACAATGGATATGCCGTTGAGGGCCAGCTACAAATCTAACGACTATAACACATATTTAGTTCTCATACATATCATATGGGACCCTGAATCGGCTATAGCAAAAGCAAATATCAGATATTCTAACTCTCTTAAATATTTGATTCTATAAGGAGTGTTCATAGAATAGCGTAAATATTGAAGTAATAAAACTAAGTAAATCCTTTGGCTTACCAGTAGACGTATGTGCGGTATGTGGCTGTAGTGCTGTACTTAATACTTACTTAATTATAGGTATGAAGCAAACTCAGGATCAAGGTGGCTAAGAATATCTTTTAAAATAACACCTACGTACAATAATACCTACATATACTAGTAGGTACATCGTACTAAGTGTTCTACAATGTACACAGTACATATACTACTTTCGAAGTCCATTAGCACTCGACTCGACAATCATTGTACTCCGAGCAAGTACTCCAAAGAGTGCGTAACTTTTTTTCAACGCAACGCAAAGCGCGCCAGTCGACGGTTGTCCGGCATCCGTGGCTGCCGCGCGCTATTAAATTAAAAAAAAAAACTGTCAAAACATTACATTTTTAAATTCGTGTTTTGGACTTTGGGGTGAAACTAGGTAAGTGTTCATTTACTATTTTTGTTGTAGTGTTAAATATTTTATCTCAATTTATCTGAGTATGTTTGTGGTTCAGTTAAAGTAATAAGTTACAACCGGTTCGGCTAGTTAGTGGTCAGACAAAAAGTTTGGCAATTGATTTGTACTCATTGCTGCGGGTCAGTTTTTATTTAAAGTTTATTTTGTAATTAAATTATTTTGATGGTCAAATTACGTCAACATTTTGAAAATGTATGTAGGTAGTATAGGTACCGGAACTCCAAATAAGTTCTTATTTAAAAATAAATAGTTACTACTTTAGGGTCTTTAGGTACTGATTTTTTTTCTTATTTTGCCTATACGAATTAGAAATATTTAAGTATTCATCATTTATGTAATTTTTTTACTTAATTAATTTCTAAAAAGTATGACACAAATATATCATGATTTTTTTTAAACTGTTTTATGAGGCATAAATAAACAAATACTTACCATTCTTTTTATTATTAAACCACGAACACATACGAGGAAAATAAAACGTGATCATATCAAAAAGGTTTTCCTTATATGTAAAAAACAAAAAAGGACCTTCACTAAATCACTATAATTATAAGTAGGTACGGACTAAAACAAATGCAATTTGCAGCGCAAATACAAAATACGAAACCCCAACATTAGTTTGATTTCTTCGATATGTCGGTATGAAGCAGATGACCCGTTACAAATGTCATTAACATATCATTTGCATATGAATATGTTTCCGGGATATCTGCATCATATAAATCAGCAAGTTGATATATGATCAGAATATAGCTAATCTCAATAATAATGGCTTGTTGTATCTGCTTACAGAAGTTTTAATAACTTACGTAAGTTTTGCAGAGGTTAGTTTGTAAACTTTTAACATCATCATCATATCAGCCTTTTATTGCCCACTGCTGAGCATAGGCCTCTCATCGAGTACGCCACTTATCCCGGTACGGGGGGCCTACCGCAAAAACCGAAATTCGCAAATTGCGGGGATTTTTCTCTTTTACTTTCACTGAGAAGTAATTAGAGTGAAAGAGAAAAATGCCCGCAATTGACGAACTTCGATTTTCGCGGTTATAGCGAGCCAATCTCATCCAGAAGTGACCCGCAATCTTCCGAATGTCGCCCACCCAACGAGCCAACGGACGCCAGGCACTCCTTTCGTCTCAAAGCGGCCACCATTCCGTTAACATTTTGGCCTTTTAACATATGTATAAGTGGTAGATATACAGGGTGACCTTAGCCATTGGACATCAAACCCTGAAATCCCACGTAGGGTTACTTCTCAGGAATGCTCTGACGTTAATATTTTTAATTAGAACAATGTTAAATTCGAACAAAAGTTATTTGCAATAATCGACAACAAAAAAAAACACACTGTGTTAATCTTTGGCAGTGTTTTTGACAATTTATTCGAAATATTTGATAATGATGACATTTTTCAAAAGTCAGAAGCTTATTAGTGTCATAAATAAAAAAGATAATCAAAAAGGTCGAAGAAGGTTCCATACTATTCTTTTACCTTAGGAGCTACTAACCAAAGCTACTAACACATACAGACTGCTCCAAAGTAAAAAATGGTAATTTGTTAATTTCTTCGAAACCGCTACACCGGTTGTTATGATACTTTGTACACTGGTTCTAAATACCCTAATGCATATGTACATTTCGGCTTTGTCCAATGGCTAGGGACACACTGTATACCTACCTAAATGTGTTGGTCTATAATTATTACCTCGTAATAATCAGTACCTAAATACTTAGTGACTGTTTAAAAATAGGTGTTTTGTCGATTTAATAATGAACTCTACAAAGTTTATCCAAATATGTAATGTTTACGCAAACTTTTATGCTAATACTGAGCAAGACTTCGTCATAATCAAACAATTCTGTTGTACCTACTAGCTTTATAGTAAAAAACAGTACGTGCATCACTTAGCCTTGAGGATAATTCAACTTACCGTAACCTTAACATTATAAGATTAAGTTTAATCTTATTTTCCAGATACGCTTTAATATCTATCGTACAGTGGACAAATTATTAAGGAATTAAATAACTAAACTATAAAACTTAAATCCTAATTCTATGAATAATAAAAACAAATCAATTCAAGTCGGCAACCGGTCTGGTATAGTGGGTAGTGACTCTGAAGCCGATGGTCCCGGGTTCGATTCCTGGTAAGGGCATTTATTTGTGTGATGAACACTGATATTTGTTCCTGAGTCTTGGGTGTTTTCTATGTTTTATCTATATACCTGTGTATATCGTCGCCTAGTACCCATAATACAAGGTTTGCCTAGTTAGTAGTGGCTAGGTTGATCTGTCTAAGATCGTCCCCAAATATTTATTTATTTATAATAAATACATACAAACTATATCAGAAGCGCTGGTGGCCTAGCGGTATGAGCGTGCGACTTGCAATCCGGAGGTCGCGGGTTCAAACCCCGGCTCGTACCAATGAGTTTTTCGGAACTTATGTACGTAATATCATTTGATATTTACCAGTCGCTTTTCGGAGAAGGAAAACATGACACTAGATGCTGGTAGAAAGTACTCAAATATTAGCAAATATACCGTAACATGACCGTAACATATTAATACATCCTTATTTCTATGGTACAGTTAAGTGTAAAAATATGGGTGCACACAAGTTGCTCAAAAATATGTCCCATCTTATGTCGGCGAATTAAGAGCTATGGGACATATTTTTGAGTAATTTGCGTCGACCCATATTATTACACTTTATTTACTGTAACCTAACAAACGTGTGTTTCTTTTTAGAGTCTGTGCGGAAAGAGAAGAGCCGTGGACAGGCCCCTCTTTCCCACTGGGCACTCTGGGCACGTGCCCGGGCCCCCAACCTCACGGGGGCCCCGAAACGCCGTTTTTATACAGTCCAACGGGGTTTTTAATAGGGCCCCCTATTCCTGAGTGCCCAAGGCCCCCGTGTGTATAAAGACGGCCTTGGCCATGGAATATAAGACAACTAATACATTCTATCGCCCCGATTCGAAGTTTGACGTATGTCACGTACAAAGATTTGCTACAGATACGATATGAATTAGATATGTCAGTGCTAAAAGTCAAACAAAAACGTCACTTATGACACAGACATATCCAATCCATGTTAGCAAATGTTTGGTGTATCTTAAAGTTTGAATGGGGCCGTATGACACTTCTCTTTCCTAACAGACTACGATATATCTGGCCACTGACTCCACTCTCTATTTCATGCTGACTGTACAAAACGTCATTACGTGAAATTGTATAGCCATTGTACATTAGTTCATGCAGTTTCAGTATTGTTTAATCAAGGGAACTTAGTGTCGTAAAGTGTTCATGTTGGTAGGATTCGGCACGCGTTGCCCGATAACAATCGCAAAAACTATTATCAGGGGGCCTACCGCGAAAACTGAAATTCGCAAATTAACGGGATCTTTCTCTTTTACTCTCACTAAAACATAATTAGAGTGATAGAGAAAAATGCCCGCAATTGACGAACTTCCATTTTCGCGATTATAACCCAGGAGATTCCAGCGGCTGTAACACGGTCCACGGTCGCATTTAATCACCTGTCACGTTCTAACAAGTATGTAAATGCGAAAGTGACAGGTATAGTGACAAGTGATAAAAATGCAACCATGTTGCCACCGCAGAGCGTGATTTGATTTTAACTGCATTTTTTTTGTTTTTATAAGTTACCGGTTTTTAGCTTTGGGGGGATTACTGGTAGTTTAAGATTGTAAAAATATTTCAGAGCTCAATCATACCTACTCGATGACGATAATATAGCTAATATATACACCGTGTTTTTTTTATTTCCGTTAATTTCAAGGGTTCATCCCTGAGCTTAAATTAAGTAACTTTCTTAAACTCACCGGTATTCTAATTAACTCCATTTCGGAAATAATCAATATTTAATTTTTATCTTACACATGGCTTAGGGCCTGTTTACATATTGATTAGTGTTAAGTATGAGTTAATACATTTGCTACTAAACCTAAATACTATCTCGGACGATTGATTCAAAATGACATTGACATGTCACCGTTTTCAATTGCTTCGTTGAGTTAAATGTAATGTCCGTGTTACAACAACGCTATATGCAACATTTAATTACTTTTTATAAAAATAAAAATAGTTAAAATATTGAAAAAAAAAGTTTTTAAATTTACTAGGCCATATAGTTTCTTTAAACGTACTTACCGATACCCCAAAGTTAACGGAATTCAATAAAAACACGGTGTATAGTTATATACTAGAAAACATACATATGTAACTCAGGATGAAATAGGTATTTGTGACAAACATACAAATAAATGCCCTTACCACGATTTGAATCCGAGACCTCCTGCTTCGTGTGTAGCCTTTGTGTCGATCTTGAAAACGCAAAAGTTTCAACTTGTAAAGCTTGGCTATCGCAAAGCAGAAACAGTTAAATCGCGAAAGCGGAACAGAGAAACAGACATATTTGCACACGATATTAGAAGCTTAGCTGACTTGCGGATTGAACGACTTTCCACCAGAGATATGTAAGGAATAAATACTGATAATCTCTATCTCTAATTTCTCTAAACTTTACATGTTTTAACACAATATTGGGGGCACAAGAAAAATAAAACTATGAACACACAGATTTGTATGCCAGATACAGATAAATACGCTTAGTTTTTAAGCGTATTTATCTGTATCTGGCATACAAATCTTTCAATATATGGCGAGAATCAGGCACAGGGCTATAACCGCGAAAATCGAAGTTCGTCAATTGCGGACATTTTTCTCTATCACTCTAATTACGTCTTAGTGAGAGTAAAAGAGAACGATCCCCGCAATTTGCGCATTTCGGTTTTTGCGGTAGGCCCCCAGATGTGTCCTACGGAGATCTGATTGATGAACAGGCATGCGAGCATGCGACTTTGTTTACCTCGCAATGTTTGCATAGAGACACGAATGGGCTTTTCAATCTTTTCATGTATATAGAATATTTGATAATGTACTTTTTTTTTAATACTACGTCGGTGGCAAACAAGCATACGGCCCGTCTGATGGTAAGCAGTATCCGTAGCCTATGTACGCATGCAACTCCAGAGGAGTTACATGCGCGTTGCCGACCCTAACCCCCTCCCGCCCCTCGTTGAGCTCTCTGGCAACCTTACTCACCGGCAGGAACACAACACTATGAGTAGGGTCTAGTGTTATTTAGCTACGATTTTCTGTAAGGTGGAGGTACTTCCCCAGTTGGGCTCTGCTCTAGATCTGGAATGACATCCGCTGTGCTGTGCCCTACCACACAGAGCGAGATGACATTCACAATGCCCATACCTCTCTTGTGGACGTAGTTTAAGGACGTACCCGGGTCTAAATACCAAACTATGTATACTTATATCAAACATTTTAACGCAGTTTTGTACGGCCTAAATAACGAAAAACTTATTTTTCATTATTGTTTTGCATACGTTTTGGCGTAGCCGTGTGTACTGTGACGTCACATAACAGCCCGCGCTTATCGTATGGGCAGTTTTTACTCGCGGTGCTCGCGTTACATGTATTTTCGCAATTTGGAAGTTTCTGGGGTCCAATAAATATACTCTGGCACACCAATTTGTCAGTAGAAACAGGCGGCAAACGTATTTAAAAAATGTAGGGGTGAGAGGTTGACTTCCCATGGAAAAAGTTTGAATCGTGTGTTTGAGTATAGCAGATTTATTAGGAATAAACATTTGAAAATCACGGGAAGTAGAAAGGATTGACATCTACCAAAAAAAACATGTACCGTAAGTCGTCTTAAAACCGACGTCATCGTCAGAGGGCTTACCACGAATCACGTTCGACGTGTTGCCTCCCTGTCACACTTACGTACGAATTTACAAGTGCGACAGAAAGGTAGCACGTCGAACGTGGTTCGCGGTAGGCCCTCTCAAACCACACTGTCACGATATGATATACGATGTATATTCTGCCATTCTGCCAAACAAATTAGAATGCGGTAAATATTAGGTATCTTTTGATATGTTTCTCGAAGTAATCAGATGTTATTTTATACTAAAAACTGTAACAAAAACACTCGAAAAATAATCTTACCTTTAGAATCACAAGACAGATCATAGATCACACTAGCCTTGAAACTAGACATCACCAATCATTTCTCGAGATTGCAATTCACATTGAGACGTGCATTGCAGGTCATCGTCCCACTTACTGGTCAACACAACACTCAGTTCTAAAAAGCTTTAAGCGCCGTAGAATTGACACTATATGAATCGTCCTTTCGTTTAGTAAGGTCACTTGACCGGCTTCTGTTCAAAAATGTAATATGCGCCGTAGATTTAAGGAAAAGATTCGTCCTTTCGTTTCGAAAAGTCTCAGTTTAAAATCGTTGTAAGCGTCATACGTTTGATATCAAGATTAGTCCTTTTGTTATCGAACCTGGTGTCAAACGGCCAATTAGAGATGACCCAGCGATGTAGGTGACGCGTAGGGGCGCAGAGGTCAACGTGACGTTGGTGAATTGCCAATGACAAGTCATATCAGTTCCTTTTCTTTTACTGGTGTGTCTTGACTTCTAAAGTTTGGAAATCGCCTCTGCATTTCCACTGAGGCGGAGATGTGCGGGAATCAATAGCATGGTTGTAATCCAGCGAAGCGTAGAAGAGGACTTCTCTCATCTCAACTCAACTAGCAGTACTGATAAATTCCGCTACCTGACGCTAGATGTCGACTACAGAATAACTCGCGTTTTGCTAAGAAAACTGGGCTATAACTGCGAAAATCGAAGTTCGTCAATTGCGGGCATTTTTGCGATTTTTGGTTTTCGCGGTAGGCCCCCTGATGCATGGAGTTACCACTTTTCCTTTACTTATATTTCTCTATGATGGCACCTAAATCGCTGTATCATCTCTAATTGGCCGTTTGTTTTACTAAATTCAGTATCCTAAATAAATTACTTGGTCACTAGGTGTAAAAGCGTTTAGCTAGTAAAAGTATGGAAGGTAGAGGCAAGGAACAGAATCTCCATATACCAAAAAGTGTCCGACTAAAAACTATAAATAGGTGGCGCTACAATACCTAAAATACTTGAGAAAAAAATCTAACCATAGACAGCGCACTTCACTCCGTCAATAACGCCTAGGTTCTTAGCTACTCTAGCGCTACTCTGGAGAGATTTGGAACTATTATTTATAGCTGACAGCTGGACAGTTTCGCAACAGTTCTGCCTAAGGAGATACAAAAGTACCTGGTGCAGTCTTATTACAAACTAAATAATACGAAGAGAAACGACGGACGGAGTAAGGTTTAACAAAGCTTTGACTCAAGATTAAGATATTCATCAAGATAAGATTAGCCGGTAACCACAATAAGGCCCGTTGAAAATGAAATTGACAATTTGTAAAAAAAAAATGGCGTTAATCTCATTGAGCGTCCACACGTACACAATTTCAATGAATCCTTCAATTTCATTTCGGCATCCACACCTTCGGACTATGCTGACAATTTAATCAGATTGGGTGAAAAATTGTCCTGTCTGGACTGGCTTTAATGGTAACGGTCACAGGTAGGGTTGCCATACGTCAGGATTTCCCCTTGGCGAGTATCGGGGTTTTTTAGAACCCTCAACTAACCACTAGAAGTGGTCAAAAGTTTGGAGGTGGGCAGGGGTAATAAAATGGCCCACGAGAAGTTATTTTTTATTTATTTAGATTTAATGGGCGTATTTTTTAAGAAATGGCCGTCCAGCCAATAAATTGTTTTTTAGGGTGATTTCCGGACATTATAGCTATATAGATATACCATTTCATAATTAATAGATGAATATTGTAATAAAAAGGTAAAGTAAAAAAAAAGTGCCCCTTAGTTTGACATCCAAAACAGATGGCGCTGTACTGCACCATATGTGTTGCGGTCACTGAATTGAAAACGTCAACATTTGACAATCAGAGTCACCGAAAAATGTATCGAGCTCTAAAGCGCCATCTCGTTTACCTGTCAAATTCGAATCACGTAATTAATAGAATAGGAATCTGGCTAATAGTCCTCACGCTAACCCAAAGCAGATCGGGGACCTGCTTGAGTATCTGTTAGTTCAGAGGTCAGTCTTATCGGGCTGCTAACGACCCTTTGCTCATTTCTCGGGGACTGTAGGCAAAACAGCTATTTTAGTTTATTTGAGAGATAACAGTTGTCGCAGTGCATTACAGATAGCCAGGTTATACATGAAAAAAAAAAGGTATATGTCCTATAATATAAAAAAATAAAAATATAGAAAAAAAATATAAATAAAAGATTTAAGTACTTATATAAATTGTTAATAAAGTCATGGTAGTCCACAAACAGAGCGAGATTACGAAGAATTGGTTTGTTTATATTATTTGCCATTTCTATTGAACTCCACTTTAGGTAATGCCCGACCAGAAATATAATAATATGATAATTGTCAAGAGGGCGCTGTTATTCTCATGTATAGGGTGACAGTTCAGTTTAGTATGAAAAATTTAGTTCCAATGAAATTCCGCAATATGGCGCGTGATCATATATTACTGGTCAGGCTTTACATTAGGTAGCTATATTAGCGTTAAATTTTAAAAGATGACTCGAAGGTTCCAATTGCCTCGTTTTACAATAATTGCATTAATGCACGCGACTCATACACTATTGCAATTCATATTAATCGCATACTTATCATTCGTTAGATGTATTAGAACGTGAGCACAAAAAATACATTAGCAATATTATTATGAGGTGCGTGAGTTGTACTAATGTTGAGGGTTCTGTACAGACTTTAATTAAATTATAATAAACTATCGGTTATTTTATTAGTATTTATAAATACAACAGTTGGACATAAGCAACACCGAAAGTTTAACAATAAATGAGTCATTTCGAGTTTATTTATTTATTCTTTAAATTAATTATCACTAACAGACAGACCATACATGCTAATTGTACATTAACAGCAGAATTATAGTTTTACCGTTCAAATGTTTGCCATAGTTTCAATTATTTAAGGGTCAATTTAAAACTGTCAAAAATAAATTCTTCCGTGACCTCGACAGTAAGAGTTTTAAAATATAGCCCGAAGATCAGCGAATTAAATAATAGTTATTTTTTTTATAAAAGGGTATGGTTGTTGTTTAACTGCTCGTGCTAATATTGGTACCCGAGCAAGTGGAATCTTGAGCGTTGCAAGGGTTTCAAGGCACGAGGGTTAACCAAATGTTGCCACCGAGTGGAACACATTTTTTTCACCACACCAACGCGCGAAAACTACCAACTGTAAAACGTCAAATAAAATCCGAATTAACGTTATTAAATATTTATAATTTAAAAATGAATTCTACCTTATGGAAACAAGAATTCAAAAAAGGCGTCAAATTACCACTCTTGTAGATAAAATTCAACTTTCTCATCTGTTATTAAACAATCAAAAGAGCCTTTACCAGTTGGTGTGGTGAAAAAAAAAAATGTTAGTATCCTCTCCCCACGTAACCCCAGTAACATGAGCACAGTTTTTACTGTTTTTATCGATGAGGTTACTGCTATTTGATCCGAGATAGTTCGAGTAATGCCCTCATATAACTCGCAAGTCTCGCAAGGCGTACATGTCTGTGGAATTATAATTAATTATAATTAGTTGTGTCTTATGATAGATCGGATTTTATTGAGGATTGTTGGCGCTGTTAGAACGGTGAGTATTCTTAAATGTTAGTTTATTTTTATGATATTGTTTTATACTAAAATTATATGGGTATGGTATTCAGGGTAATGATTTAGAATAGAAATAAAATGAAAATTAGACATGTTTTCGTGATATTATTCGTTTTCCTGGTCACCTTACAAAGTATTCTAGTTTCCGTGCGACTGTTTTCATGACAGTAAAAACGTGTAACATTTCAATACTCGTATAGGTAAAAAACTTAAGTAAGTCACCTGTTGTATGTAGTTGTGACGTGTTCGAATAGACATTTGTTTTGTTAGTGGGTGTCTTTTAAAGATGTATTGTCTATTCGAACACGTCACAACACTCACAACTACATACGACAGGTGAGTTACTTAAGTTTTTTACCTAAGTATATGTACACGGTGTTTTACGACGAACCCGACTAATATGTCCTATAAACTTTTCTGGAATTGAAAACCACATATTTTTATTGTTTACTTCGTGCTAAACGTTTTTTTGATGGCAATGTTGCTACTATGGAACGTAGTCTAAATAGAGTCAGACCATGATAAGATTGCACTAACACAAAAGAGCGCGCGCTACTGGTAGCGGAGAGGAAGATCTACCGAAAAATCCTAGGACCCACACATGGAGAGGATGGAACCTGGAGACTCCGCAGGAACCAGGAGATTGAAGATCTGTTATCCGAGCCGAACATCATTGGAGAAACGAAAGCCGCCAGACTCCGCTGGCTCGGGCACGTAGTCCGGATGGGTGAGGATCGTGCAGTCTAGAGGGCGTACTCTGGAGTTCCAAATGACCGAAGACCGTCTGGACGCCCTAGGTACCGCTTGAGAGATGAAGTGCAAAAAGACCTGAGCGAACTCGGTACCGTCGACTGAACGGCTTTGGACAGTGTAACCTCCCCTACCTACACCCCAATCTACCCCATCTATTAAACCCCGGACCTAATAAAATAAGGAACCTAATCGTTATCAATCCCACCTTTAAAATTACCCCTAAAATTTACCCCAACAATAATTTTACCTTAACAATTATTTGGCCAAGTGATCGTCTAGATAAAGGTAGGACCCCTCGAAATGAACCGCGGTACCCTAAATTCTTTAATGAGTAACAACTAAATTTTGGACTCTGATTCTACCTGATTAAGTATTACCTAGACGTTAAGACTCGGAAATTTACTATACTAAATAATTTATTATGTTGAGAGGAATTAATCGATAGGATATTATGTTAAAATTCAACCTTCAGCAAAATACCATAAGATTAAGTTATTCCAAACCATTTCTATATTAAATATGACACCTTATAAGTAGAATGAAAATATATAACAATCGACAAGGTATGAGCAGTGTCGCGATAAAGGATATGGGCTCCGCCCCACGCGCAAGGTCGTAGACGACGGGTGTAGCCTTAAGTTACAGAAACTATCAATGATTTTTGATGTAATGTAAGATATATTTTTAATAATTAATTAGAAAGATATTTAGTTATTGCAGCATATATGACTATATAAATATAAAAATATTTTTGGTAAAATCCTGCTACTCCTATTAAGTCTTCGGGGTAACATTGAAGCAGCACTCCCGGGCTAAGCCCATTTACACACTTATATTAAGATTAAAATATTATTACCTATCAATCCTATCATCTTCTAAACGAGGTGTGAACGGATCACGCGTGCTGCCTCTAATGCTAGATGCAGGTCTGAAGACTCTTACTCCGATTAGCAATATCAATCGGGCCACCTACTATCTTATTAGCCAGACGGGCTATGACCAACGCTTCGCAACCCTATACAAACCTAGGGGCTGACGAAGAGAAGCGATAAGTATTCGTCAGACACCAATTACTTATCTTTTATATCCAAAAGCTAAGGCTACTAAGCCATTACCCAGTCCCCATAGCTAAAAGTAGGCTGAATTTCTAGGCCTTTCAAATGTATAAACGAAGTACAAGTTTAACTCATTACTGTACTTTATGAGATCGAACTATCAAGGTGAGTATTATTCCACTCAAAGATTCCAATGGACTGCGCTCGCCTGCCAAAGGGTCTCTAAAACAAACCATTCTTTTATCCCAGAATAGTCTGTGTTCCTAAACCCAACTTGATATGTAAGGATTGAATATATAAATACCTTAGGACCTGATCGAATACTCAGTACTTCGTCTCTACACCAAAAACCCAGAAATGAAAATAAATAGATATAAGATGTTACAGATAACCCTCAACTTTCCACTCAGAGTAACAGTCTGGAAGATTTAGGTAATTAAAACCCATTACCAGTATTTCACTAATATTATCATTAGTACACGTTATAAAATCATAGCTTCACGTCATTAGAACCTTTTGAAAGATATATATATACCAACCAATCAAATTTCTAGATCAAACCTAAGAGAGACCCTATAACAGTGTGTGTGACTCTACCCTATTCCTACCCTTAGACCCTAATCTAGTATGTCCAGAACACAGATCGTACTTACCATTGATCTAGTGATTTGGAACATACACAAGTGTATCCCTAAGTCTAAGCTGTAAGCATTCGGCCGACAAAACCGAGGTATAGCAAACCCTAGTGTCTGTGTGATTGGCCCCCTCCTCATCGCCACGTGGGCACGGTGGATGAGAATAGACCGCCCTAGCATGTCTATAAGTAATCAGCACACTAGCACACACACCCGTACCAGTCACATGGGATACCCTGCCATGACTAAAACTTTATCTGTGATTGTTACCAATCATGACAGAAGCTCTCCCGTGACCAGCACTAGCATGAGCCAGAGCACCGAAATATATAAATATATTTAATACGAGACCTAGCCTCAATTACTGCAGACTTCAGTGAGCAGAGATTACTCTCAATGGCACGCACGTGATGCCCTCACATTCATCTAACAGCTGGACCTTGAGACTAAGGAGAGTATGCTCGCCTCTTATGTTGGTAAAGAAGAGACGCCAAGTCCTCTCAACTTGGAGCAAAAGACTTCTAAACAGCTGCAATTTGACACCGTTAGGGAGCAGCTGATTAGATGGACAAACTGTTAGTCCAAACAGTGATCTGGCTTTATAAAATAACAAACTAACCTCATAGAAAGGTAATAAAATAACAAAATTAGATATTTCTAACAAAAACTCACAATATAGTAACACAGATAAGGAAGTAAAGAATCTCCACCATAGCCTAAGCTTAGCATTACGACAACATTGTCTCCGCAATGCCAAACATAGACACAAATTACAAGTTTAAATTTACCAGGATAATTCCCAGCAAACACAAACAAATAGAAGGAATAGTAGAGAAACTTTACTTACCCAAAGCCAGAGATACCGCCAGTCCGATGGTTAAAGAATGAATGCCCATCCTCCGTACTTTACGGCCCTTTTATATACTTTAGTAGCGACATAACAGCGACATAACGGCGACATAACGGCGACTAGCGACATAATAGCGACATATTGGCGACTAGCGACATAATAGCGACATATCGGCGACATAATAGCGACATAACGGCGACATAATAGCGACATAACGGCGACATAATAGCGACATAACAGCGACATAACGGCGACATAGTAGCGACATAACGGCGACATAACGGCGACATAGTAGCGACATAACGGCGACATAATAGCGACATAACGGCGACTTAGTAGCGACATAACGGCGACATAATAGCGACATAACGGCGACTTAGTGGCGACATAACGGCGACATAGTAGCGACATAACGGCGACATAACGGCGACATAGTAGCGACATAACGGCGACATAATTGCGACATAATAGCGACATAACGGCGACTTAGTAGCGACATAACGGCGACTTAGTAGCGACATAATGGCGACATAACGGCGACATAACGGCGACATAGTAGCGACATAACAGCGACATAACGGCGACATAGTAGCGACATAATGGCGACATAACGGCGACATAGTAGCGACATAACGGCGACATAACGGCGACATAACGGCGACATAATAGCGACATAATAGCGACATAACGGCGACTTAGTAGCGACATAATGGCGACATAACGGCGACATAACGGCGACATAGTAGCGACATAACGGCGACATAGTAGCGACACAATGGCGACATAATGGCGACATAACGGCGACATAATAGCGACTTTTACGCACACAACGACAGTATTCGCTTAGTAGTCAGTTTAAGTAGACCAAAAAAATGATAAAATGAAACGTTTCAAAACCTATCAAGCATGAATATGCCAACATTATTATTTAACTTCAGGTATTATAGTTTTGTTTTCTGAAAATAACGTCTGTATTGTAATATTTTACGTTTATTATTAAGTTAGTAACTCAATGTTCTTTATTACACCAATAATTATGCATTTATTCTAGGTTAACTTCAATTGATTATTATCATTCTTCGCAGCATTCTAAAATAAATAAAAAATGAAAATTCACTGAGTGTTATGTATTTAATCGAAATCACAAGTGGTAAAATACGGAAACGTGTCCTTCAAGTTGTAATTGTTAGAATACGGAGTGAAATCATGACTGAAAGATGCAAACGAAGAGTACTGTAGTTTTTCATTATTTTCTATGTGTTTTAATATAAAACCAAGGCCAATATTACGAAATAGGCATATGGCTAGTCACATCCGCCCCCAAATTTAAGGTTTTTATGAATTACTACAGGAATTTATAAAAAACTTCAATTTCCTCTAGATTTAGTCGGAAAATTTCCCCCCCTTTTTTAAACGTGTAGTGTGTATTCCAATACTAAGTGACTGTTACCGACTCAGCGTTGAAATCAGTTCATCAGAACTTCGTCAATGATCCAAGACAACTTTTTCCCCAGAAACCTCGCTCCGCCAGAGATACCAGATTGTGAGTCCGATAGGTCCTATTAACCCGTTCTTGCCAGCTCACCCCGGTCTCGGCGAGATCTTTTTCTCTGTGGACCGTACACTTCCGTAGAAGAGCATCTAATGAGACAGCAAAAACTCCCCATGCAAAACGAAGAAACCTTTAATTTTTATAAGTACGAAGCTTTCAAGTTCCATTGCCAAAATTCGAACCAAATTTCACTGCCTTATCACTGTCAGCCACGTATTCTTGGCGCGTGTCTCATACTTAAATAAGATACACCGACCTTTAAGTTTGTTTGGGTGTTTTTTTTTTTTTTTTAAACAAACTTAAGATTGACATTAGTTGACACTAGAGAGTACCTCAACATGGTATAGTAAAATTATTTTTGTCTAAACTAAAGAATCAATTTTTTTTTCTAATTATTAAACCTTAGACCTTATACCAATAAAACAACCTTATAATTATGTTTAATTAATTCTTGAGAAGAGCCTCGTCTGTTCTAGACGCTCACGGCCCATAAAATATGTCGAATGTCGGATATATCCCATCCAAGATGAGTGTGTAGATTTCGTAAGTGTCTTCATACCTTGTAGAGTACTAACTAGAAAAATCTACCCTTTTAAATGGGTCTAATCCAAAGGATTTTAACCTACTGATAAGACTTTTCCAGTTAGTTGTGTTTCCCCTTCCCCCCCTTTTTGTTCCCCTGCAAACACCGACAAATCTAGTTTGATTACACTCCAGCCGTTGTCTATCTGTATCAATCCATTTTTTCCAAAAAAGGTACATCCGTCTACTACACGTCCATCATCTGATATTCATACATCTCATTCATAAAACCTCACATATTCATAATTATAAGCACTCATTGCACATATCCATTCCTCCTCAGTTACGCATTCGTACGATTTTTACAGACAGCCAAGACTCTTGAGATGCAATCAAAAATAAAAAATCAAACAAAATTTACTATTGTACTTTCAATTGAAAGAAATAAAAAAATCTCATTATGTCCTAGCCCCATACTAGCCCAATACCCCTTTTTATTTATTTAATATTTACTACTTGAATACATATATATATTTTTAATAAATATTTAATTCAACTGACACACGGAGAGAAAACCCAAAAAAAATTTTTTTATGATAACGCTCAGCAACTAATCTCCATGTCCTTTACTCACTAATACCGTTCAACAATGCAGTGTTGTTTACCCATTATACAGTAGACCATCGCACCGTGGATATATACAATCAGCTGACAAAAAAAAAAAGTATCCCACCCTGTATAGAAGTTTGCATGTTAGAATCCTAAGCAAATATGGCAGAATTGAGAATAGAAATCAACATATTTGCCTACTTCCATGAGAGCATTTGAAAAGAATAGAAAGCTTGAGTGTGCGAAATAACGACCTCATGTAGCCTCGACCCTCAGCCGAAGAGTCGAGAAAGAAAACAAGTGAATAGTACTGCTTACAAATAATGCAAAAGTAATCCCGAAATGCGCCTAATTGTAATGTCTAACTATTGCCCTACAAAAAGAGCCTAAAACCACGCTCTATTATGCAACATTTATATATCAGCTAAATGTCATACAATTTTGTTTTCATTAACTTGATACTGGGAAAATTGTCACATTGGGCAAAAGCCTCTCATCTACAAAACTTGGCCTAAATTAGAATGCTATTGCAATAAAAACTTTAAATTGACTCTTGATGTACTCTACCTGTATGTGGTTAGGCCATCTCCCAAGCAGAACATGTCAAAATATGCTCAAGAGTGAATCACAAAAAAAATTTAAAACCAACGTTGTACAATCCGTGTCATAAAATGTATCAGAAATTAGATTTTTTTTTTTCCCTGTACAATTCCGAACATTTCTCAAATAGCATTTTAGATGATGATGATGATAAATAATAAATAAAAAATATTTGATAATATATTCTGCAACAAACATTTAAATAATGACTTGAATTTAAAACGTTTTACCGCACAATGCATTTTACAAAAGTTATTGACATATCACATTTTTATCACACCAAATATACCTATACATATGTAATTATTACATCCAAATTACAGCAATTATATTAAACAAGATTCGAAACAACAATGTGCTTTACACAAAAATATCCGCTTAATTCTTCCTCTTACTTTAGGTATTTCTTATTAAAATTCAAAATAAATAAATATCATATAAAAATAAAAGGTTTTTTAGTAATAAAAATATGGAAAAATTTAGACTAGGGCTAAAAAACATACAATGGCACGACATAATCTCCTGTAACGATGTAAATATAAACTACAACAACTTTCATAATAAACTCCAAGAAAATTTAAATAAATACATGCCTATACAACGAATAATGTGTAAACATAATAAACGATCTTGGTTAACACCTGGAATCAAAAAAGCCTGCAAAAATAAAAGGTTCCTTAAAATATTGACTAATTACACTAACAATAAGGAATTAACCACGTATTATAAAAAATATCAAAATATCTTAAAAAAATGCGTTAGTGCTTCAAAAAAAATATATTACACGAGTGAAATGAAAAGGTCAAAAAACAAGACCAAAACAATGTGGAATATAATTAAAAATACAACACAACAAAAAATACCAATAAACAAAAACATATCACTAAAAATCGGAAATCGTGTTGTAGAATCGCCCCAATGTATTGCAGATATGTTCAATGAGTATTTTGTATCGGTCGGTGAGTCACCGCAGGCCAGTCGCGCCGGAGTACCTGCGCGCGCGCCACCGGTTGGCCGCTCGGTGCTCACCCCTATCGCAAACTCGATCTATATAGGTCAAGTTACCGAGCGCGAGATAAACTACGTCATTCGTCATCTAAAAAATAAATTAAGCTGCGGTTTCGATGAAATCCCACCAAAACTTATTAAATACTGTAATAAGGAACTTACGGAGCCTTTGAGACTTTTAATAAATCAATCTTTTAACGACGGAGTGTTTCCAGATTTACTAAAAGTATCAATAATCGTACCAATTCTTAAGCCGGGTGGTGATAAAACGAATCTTAACCAATATAGGCCTATCGCTCTTTTACCGTCTATTTCCAAAATATTTGAAAAGTTAATGTCAAACCGTGTATACAAATTTTTTGAGAAATATAATATTCTAGATAATAACCAATATGGATTCAGATGTAACCGATCCACCAGCCTTGCTGTCTATAATTATATACAAGATGCCTTAAATTACATAAATAATAAACAGTACGGCGTCGGATTGTTATTAGACATGACCAAAGCCTATGATCGCGTGTCCCACCAGATTTTACTTAGCAAACTATATGGCATGGGGATCCGCGGAAACGCACATGAATGGTTCAAATCTTACCTTCATAACCGTAGGCAATGCGTACAATTAGATCACTTAGACAATAGTACAGGAGAAACGTGTAAAATCACTTCACAAACACGGCACACGACTTGTTCAATACCGCAGGGAAGTGTTACAGGATGCCTTCTGTTTATAGCATACATAAATGACTTGCCAAAAATTTTGAATACATCATGCGTTATGTTTGCTGATGACGTCTCAATATTACTAAACTGTACAAATAGTGTAGAATGCAATACTCGCCTTCTGGAGACTCTCGACAAAGTTACTGGCTGGCTCCACGAACATAACCTCGATATAAACTTCAGTAAAACGAAAATAATACAATTTAAACCAAATCAAAAAAATCCGCTGCAAATAAGTTTACAAATTGACAATAATAATACCATCGAAGAAGTAAATGAGTGCAAACTATTGGGTATAACACTAGACTCGAGTATTAATTGGAAATCACACATACAGGATATAAAATCCAAACTGGCTAGGTTCATCTACGCATTAAGCATCTTAAAGATTAATACGAATATTGAAACCGCTAAATCCGCATATTTCGCATATGCGTACGCATGGCTACGGTATGGTGTTATTCTGTGGGGAGAAAGCACCGATGTACATCAACTGTTCGTTATGCAGAAAAAATGCATTCGTATCCTAACCAATACGTGCGTGCCAAACAGCTGTCGCTCATATTTCAAACAACTGAAAATACTAACACTACCCTCCATTTATATAATGGAGGCGGCACTATTTGTAAAAAGTCACCTTCAGTTGTTTGAGATAAAAAAACTGTTAAGACCAATTCGCAAACGTGTCGGTCCCCAACTATTATTGCCACCCTCCAAACTAGCTATGGTAAGAAACGGCCCTTACTGTCGATGTGTGCGCATTATGAATAAAGTGCTTGGTTTCCTAAATCTAGAAATTAGTGATAGGTTATTTAAGAAACGGTTAAAGGAAATATTAATAGAAAAATGTTATTATTCAATGGATGAATTTTTTGATGATAATAGTCTGGAGTGTGAAAATGATTGTTTATGAATTTTATGATATTATTGATTAATTATTGTTATTTTTTTTATTTTCGTATGACTGATGATTAACAATGATTTTGTAAATATGCTTCTGCGTGAATTATTTATATTTTAATACTTATAAACTTGCTTTGACATTTAATTATTTATTTCTAGAAATTAATGTAAATTATAATTTTAAGTCCTAAATTGTACACCCTAGCAGGGTATCATGTACCTACTTGACTATATTTAAGACCAAAATGTAAATAATGGCAAGAATACAAAAGTTCCATGTATAAATTGTTTAATAGCAAAGGAAAAGAATTTTATAACAATAATATTTTTTTTTCAAGACTCACAGTATCTCTTCTGGACTAACGCAAGTTGCTTACGATTTCATACATTAATTTTCTTCATCTACCATGATGCTCAGTAGACCTCAGGACAGTTGCAACAGGAAGGCCTTTGTTCGTTGCTACTTGATTATACTAGCATCTTGTAAACAGATGATGGTGTCTTATCTCCTCTTCTAACTTGTCCGGCACAAATATCTTGACGAGTTGCTCCGGTATTACAATTTTCACAAAGCACTTGAAAACACTTTAACACTATTAAATATTACACATTTTGACACAAACACATGTTAACTCACTCAATTAGAAGTCAGCTTTTACTTCATTTGAAACGATTTTACACTTTTACTCGCACTAAAACACACACTCCGTTTGACTCAATAAAACAAAATCTAATTCATACTATTAAATACATAGGGTTCCTAATATACTAGACATAATTTTGCTCCGGTTTGTTATTCACTTATTCACTCATCGGGATTCAAACTTTGATCTGAAATGTTTATGCCCTATACTTTAGTCTACCTTCGAGACTGGTATGCTATGAGAGCGTTAAAAAACCAGACAAATTTAACAATGCGTTTGTGGGAACATACATACATAGAGATGTGTACAACAAATGGCATGTTTTGTCGAAAAACAATGACGTTGTTCTGATAAGAACAGTTTATTGATTGATCAACGGATACTGCGATTAAGTAGAGAAACAGTGACATTTGCAGATTTGTGTTTGCTACTGGAAGGAGCAGTTTATGCATTACCCTGAGAAATGCAGTTACACATAATGGCTAACTATAAGGTTATTATTTATTATGTGAATACCAAAACAATATTAATACCTACGTAAAATAAATCATGCTGATTTTTTTTTGGAAACGCGCTATAAATCGAAATTCTTGTAGATAGAGAATTAAAAATCCGGAATGTACAATGGATTTGAGTTTGTAAAGTAGGAGATTTTAGAAATTACATCATATACTAACATAACCTATAAATATTCCGGCTTGTCAAACTGTGTACTCACGTTCAATGCACATTTCTTGTAAATTAAGCTATTTTTCATCACTATCACACCTCGCTAATGTACAATATAATAACTGTTTCAATATAAATTTACTGCATGAATTAATTTTTCGCGAACGAAACCACAGCATTTTTGTACTTTGTTTATTCATCCGCCTTACGTTTCTTGTGATTGCAAAATGAAAATGATGATTACTAGTGTTCATAAACTTATTTTTCATATAATTTGGACCAAATATCACTTTAATTTCTTTCAAAACCGATAATTACTCCGTAAGATCGCTCTTTATTTATTTTCCAAAACGTCAAACTAAATTGTCAAAGCAAAGCTAAAAGTGAAGAATATTGATCTATGATCTATTTCAAAACTATTTAGGACATTCGTAGTCTGTTAACCCTTTCTGTCATTAGAAAAGGTGGTAAATTTAAAAAATGTACGTGAAAGGGAACTTCGCGCGTTCTTTCCTTGACACAGCGAATCGCCAGCGTATATTTTATAAACTAGAAACTTCATCTTAACTCCATCTAGTGCCGAGCAGCGACACCATTGCTGTCAGTGCTACTATTTACCGTTAGATGGCGTCGTAATGATAATTTAGAAAATTCCATTTTACGACCCGAAACACTACGACTATATGTTTATAATTATATATTACATAATAAGAAGAGTGAAATTTATTAAAGAGAGAAATCTATTTCCTATAATCCTTAAATTACTTTGCTTTTCGGAAATTTATAGATCGTCTAAGTACCCCTACTCGTCCCTAGATGGTTCCACTAACGCTAGTTTGGCATAGTATTTTATTTTCTGTCCAATGTTTTATCCGCATTTATTTATGTTTAAAGATATATAATTTGCAATATACTTATTAATTACTTTTAATGTTAAATGAAATCGATCGTGTAAACATGCCTTTTTTTGTCATAGACAATATCTTTTCTAAGGTTCCATCCATGTGCGTGCGCTCGTATAATGCAACAAAATTGAAAATACCTCCTACGAACCCTAACAACATGCATAACGCAGCCTACGCGATTTAGTCGGCTTGTCGCTGAACTTGTTAAGGTTCCCCATAGATGGCGTGACTAACTAGAATCAAAATAATTTAATAGAAAGCAAAAAAATTAGTTTTGAGGTCTTAAATATATATATTTTATATTAATTTGAATAATAAAGACACATTTAACAAATTAGTCAATTAAAATAATTGATTCAATCACGTCACGTCACACCATATCATTCTAGACTGTGTCAAATCTTACAAAGAAATTTTGCCTCTGGCAGCTCTAGGCTCTGTCACTTTATTTACTTCCGTTCTTTTAGATTCGTATTAGTAGTTTTTTTATACAGCATTCATTTTCCTTGCCTGAAATTTGTTATTAAATCCCAAAATTATTAATTAAAGTCAAAAATACCAAAGTTACCTCAACTACCAGTGTCACAGTGTTTCAACACCTTAATAAGCAGACAAGTGACAAACATCCAACCACCATATTGTAATCATCAAGTTGCATAGAGAAAGTTGACAAATAATAATTACCTTTACCATGACAGAAGTTTAAACTGAACTGGAAAAGATCGTCCCCGAGTCGAGTGCGCCTTTTATGATTCTCTTAATATCCTACCCATTGCATATCGCAAGAACTTTACAAGACAAACGAAATAGAATTTCGGATTCAAACACGATCATGTTCTTCACTTTCGTCAAAAATGTATAAATCTTCAATGAATCTAGTGCCGTAAGATGACCTATTACCTAATGTTTAAACTATCTAGAACCAGGGATGTTTAATTAATGTGCCTAGCTACTGACAGTGCGAGTGAAATAAAATATGGAAACTGTTCCTACAAGCAAGGTAAGATTATGTTCGTTTTCCTGCTTTAGAAAAGTCAAGGCTATTGAGATCTTGTTAAATATACTTAAACGTTAGCAATCAGAAAATAATTAGCCACAAATTGACCTATCTAGCATTAAATCTAATTTTCTAATTGATCCTGTCCATCATAACCTAACAAAGATTTCCCAAATTTTTTTATTATCCTACTTAAAAAGCTTACGTCTAATGCAGTGTCAGGCCTAGTGTATTGTCTCCTTATTTTTATGGTTCAGTTCATTTATTTTCAAATAAAATTGAATGGGATCAAAGCGCTGACAAGATGACATTTCTAACTTTGTTTTATCCTGCCTATTTAATGTTATTTTGAACCTTCACTACTCATTTCTTATTGCAATAAGACTTACAAGCGATGTGTATCTTTTCAGCAGGCTGACAACTATTGAATGTGGTGTGGACAAGTCATTACTGAAGAAAAATATGTTGAAATTACACTGTGAGACTCCGTTTACTGATTTTGATGAATCTTTCCTGAGCTTTAAGAGTAAGTATAACACCTCTGTTACTGGGCAGTTATTTTTATGCTTGTCCATACTATACTTGAAATTTGGAAACTGTTATCGTTCTATAAGATGATATGGGTGATTTTTTTTTATTGAATATGAGCTTTCCGAACTTGGTAATGCAATATGTTATGAAAATGAAAATTATGTGATCACGCCAGCTAAATATAAACAGGATTTCTTGCGCTACTGAAGATCTGTTAGTGAATTGGTATTTTCCTTTCTAAAAAGAACCCGGCAGTTATCCGATTATTCAAAAAAGTGAACCTAAACTTGAACCTGTCATAAATATTCCTCTTCTTGCAATTAACCTTACAATATATGTTTAATCTTTCAGCAAACAAAGTCAACTCTGATGGCTGCCTATATATATACCTATACCTAGCGATCTTGTGATATTTATGCGGAGTGGAGCAAACTTCCATTTGCTGTTTTCATGGGCTTTTCCGAGTCTCTCGGTAATCTCCAAGTAAGTATAACAACTATGTCACTAGACAGCATAAGTTTTAGTCTTAATCCTACTTAGAACCATAAATCTTAGGAAAACCTTTCTCGCTTTCAAATTTTTTTGAATTCTTTTATTTCTTTATTTATTAAATGTTAGGACCTTTCTAGTTTAAAATAAACTCTTATAACAATTTCAAGCTAATTTTAACTAAATAATTCCTATTATAGTGCTATTTGGGACATTGTCCGAGCCACACAGCGAGTCTATCATCCACCTGACCTCAATCTTTCTCCTGCTGACTGCTTCTATTTATGAAAGGTACTTTATTTTATTGTAGTTAATTGTATTAAATATGAACTCATATCATAAATGACACCTTTATTTGAAAAACTTAAAAATGAGTCAAATCATTCCCGGAGGAATGAACAAAAGATGAAAAATGTTCTTAGCCTATCTTATTCTAATCCTGTTGGCTCATTTAATTTACTTTGGCATATTTATGACCTAACTGATGGAAATATGTCCTGCAAGGCAAAGGTTCTCAAACTTTTCTGTATTATTATTTTCAAAAAAAATTCGTACCACTATTTTTACATTATGAATACTAATATTTCCATATAATGTGTTTATGTATTCTTTCATTATGAATTGAAAACAATAACGCGCCCCCGCGAATGGATGTCTTAAGAAAATTGTTGATATATTGCCCAATTAAAACTGACCTTTAAGAAATCAAAAGTTACCTATTTAACTGAATTCTTGTAATGCTTGCCTATTTCATTTCAGATTATGAAGAAGCAGACCACTCCAGACTCCTGTTCAATGACTTTATTTCACGACTTTTGCTGCAACAATGGCTGCTGTCTTCTGACACTTGAAAGCTCCCGTTCAACGGCTCTAGTACAAGAAAACTGCTCCTACATCAGCAGTGGTCTACATTGAATACTACTTATAGGGAAAATTTCACTCAAGATCTTCCTTTATATTAGGTGCTTAGTATGCTACCTTAACCAATTTTGTACTATAATTCAACCGTAATCGGAATACGATAAAAAGTACCGTCAGTAGATCAGTACTGTAATCCTAAGTCAACCTACGTCTAGTACTACAAATAAGTATGCTTTTGTATGTGTGTCGTTAGTCAGGGCAACAACACGTTACAAATCTCAGTCGATTTTTGAAAGATAAAGCACTCATAGAGACTAGTAAATAATAGCAATGACTGTAGATGGTAACTATGCACATATTTCAGTGCTATTTTTAATAAATACAGCGGGAGTTCTGAAGAATACCTATGTAGCTAAATTCTCTTACATATGTGTATGTTCTACTAATCCACTAATAATGCCTTTATGACGTACTATGACTGTTTACTTTCCTAGACTAAATGTCCTAACATGTGTGTTAAATATCTCTGTTTGTCAGATGAACTCAAGCAGATCCTAGTTCATACATACATACATGATTATCCTACAATAACAAATGTATGATTTTTATATACAACAATCAAACCAAACATAGTCCAAACATATGTAGTTGTCATTTAGATCTACGCTTAGGCGATTAATTGTACCTAACAGAATTAACTGTTTGTTGCTACTACTCTATGAATGACAAAACTTTTCTTAAGCGGCAGAAAATGTATGAACTTTACTATCCATTCCATAGCCTAGTGAGAGATGTTTTATCTGTAACATAGATCGAACTCTTATACTATCACACACGAGTAGCTATTTATATGATATAGAAAGCAAAAAGGCAAACGAGTCGCCCGATGGTGAGGGGTTGTAAATGCGTTCCGGCATTTAAGATAGAAAAGTAAGAAAGATGCGGAATACGCCCCCTGTTCCTTAGTATTTCAAGAAAATCTACGTGAAATGGAACTATTTCACGCCCCCAAGATTTTTTTACTAAAGCATAAGTTCTAACGTAGCTGTCTCTTATCTAAGCTATACCTAACTACATACTAGATTGACTTAGGTAATATTTTCTTATATCTAGACTATTGGCAACAGCCTCCTAGCCCACTAAGTAACGACCATGCCCATGAATGCTGTCTGGCAAAAGCAGCCACTTGCGCGTCTACCACGCATAAGCGCTGCGGGTCTACCACGAATATGCGTTCCCTAAGTCATGGATATTATCCATTTATCTAGGTTCTAAGTATATACTTATCCATAGAAGTATGCACTACGCTGCCTAGCACCCACAGCACAAACTTTGCCTACTCTAAGACTAGGTCGATACGAGTATATGAAAGACTGACTTGAAGATATTTATTTATTTATTTCATTATTGTTATTGGTCCCTGCTATAAATATAATTTCTTAACAAATCTATGACGCGAGAGAAACAAATATAATTATTTTCGCTTAAGGTAATCGTTTTATGTATTAAAGTTATACTACATGGGTTTTAAATTTCTTTTTTCAGGTATCAAGGCGCAAGAAGGTGAATTTATAATTGATTATTATGTGATGACAATTCTTAGCTGAGGAATATGAAAAGAATCCCTAACAACAGCGAGAAAAGAACGAGTAAAGAAGATTGATAAACTTATTAATTAGACAATAACTCTAAGGATTTTTTTTTTGTACATAGTAACAGTTTCAGAAATAAACGTTAGGTTTCATGGCTTTTATTCAAAACACAATAAAAACAGAGTCCAAAATTCAGTGTACCCACTCCGCTCTCACGGCAACAAAATGTAGCCTGAATGGCTACTTTTACTTTCCTTTATTTTAGAAACCTTGGTATCCAAAATGTGCCCCAAAAGTGGCACACTTTAGATCCCTCGGTCACGGCACCAAAATGTAACCTCCCCTACCTACACCCCAATCTACCCCATCTATTAAACCCCGGACCTAATAAAATAAGGAACCTAATCGTTATCAATCCCACCTTTAAAATTACCCCTAAAATTTACCCCAACAATAATTTTACCTTAACAATTATTTGGCCAAGTGATCGTCTAGATAAAGGTAGGACCCCTCGAAATGAACCGCGGTACCCTAAATTCTTTAATGAGTAACAACTAAATTTTGGACTCTGATTCTACCTGATTAAGTATTACCTAGACGTTAAGACTCGGAAATTTACTATACTAAATAATTTATTATGTTGAGAGGAATTAATCGATAGGATATTATGTTAAAATTCAACCTTCAGCAAAATACCATAAGATTAAGTTATTCCAAACCATTTCTATATTAAATATGACACCTTATAAGTAGAATGAAAATATATAACAATCGACAAGGTATGAGCAGTGTCGCGATAAAGGATATGGGCTCCGCCCCACGCGCAAGGTCGTAGACGACGGGTGTAGCCTTAAGTTACAGAAACTATCAATGATTTTTGATGTAATGTAAGATATATTTTTAATAATTAATTAGAAAGATATTTAGTTATTGCAGCATATATGACTACCGTAAAATGCTGCAACTTTGCCATTTAAGCTCAATTTTGCCTATTTCATTTCAATTACGACCTCTCGAATTTGCATAGTTTTTTCTTGTTTTGTACCATTTGATAGTAATTTTCATTATTCTGGCAACACATATTTCATATTTTTACAATGGTAACTCCATTGTTGCTCCGCCAGTTACGTATCATAAGTCGGCGTGAGTGGCAACATTTTTTTAGTGTCTCGAAACTTTTGAATTTTTATCTACGAAAAAGGTGTTTTTTGAGAAGTGGTAACGTCCCGGGGTAAGTAAAGACTGTCTATTTCCCGTAAGTTTAATATTTTCAAGAAAAGGACATGATTTCAGCATAATAACGTACTAGGCAATATTGGGCAGTGTTTTGGAATCTTGAATGACACAATTTTGCCTGGGTCTAGGGCTGTCACTAGCTGAATTATATAAATGTACAGAAAAGAGTAAAAATAAGCTTGCCTAAACTGCTTAAATGAGTTTATTTATTACAAGCTTTTTATTAACTTGCAATGTTTGTTTATTTAAGTCAAATTTTGCAAGTCGATTTTCACCGACTTTCTGTGTGGGTACCTATGTAGATCTGCTGACAATGCAATAATAAACTAACGTTAACAAAAAAAACTTATGGGTATTAAAATGAAAATTATAAAAAAAAACTTATTGCAATCTGTTATTATATTTTTATTGTAGTTACTTGCAATTGTATATTTATTGTATTATAATTATGTTGTATGTTTACAATCAATTTTCAACCACTTATTAGCGACCAATTGAGATGTTTGACATACTTATGTAACTTGGGTGACAATGCAATGTTTATGGTACCATCGAGATGGTCTGATGATGGAGACCGAAAATAGCAACTTCTAAACTACACATAATAAACCCACTGTGTTTAGGCTCATTTGATTTGTCTTGCAGTTATCTTTCTTATCGAAATCTGGGTTGTCAGGTGTCAGGTCGATTACAATTGGAGTTCAAAGGTGATGGGTGATTAGAACTTTACAATGAAATAGAACTTTACACTATAATAATGCATTGAAAATTAGCAAAATAGTGTATCTGCAATGTACTTGTAATAAATAAATTAAAATAAGTTCAAATTATTAAATACTAAAAGAAAAAGAAATCAAACAACATTATATTACATTTGTTTGTTGATTATTTTGTAACTAACAATATAAATAGATTTTTTTAATAATAATATTTTTTTGGCACAACCCTACAGTTAACGATATTTTTGTATAGAAAGTTTGTGGAACCAGCTACAACTTTACCTATTGCATGTGAAAAAAAAAGTATTACGCTTATGGCCATAATTTGACTGTCAGGGACAAGCATAATGTCTCATGCACAAGAGTAAATATTATTGCAAATAGCAACACATTATTTATGGAGATATCCGTCTAGGCAAAGTTACGTCCTAGGCCTACAACTTTGCCTGCCACTTTGATTGCTTGTAAATCGGAAATACAGTATGATTAGGTAATGAGATTTGAGTCTTATCTGGTAAGGCATAGGGTATGTTTTCCGACTAATACTCATGAAACTCATAATTAAAAATAGGTTCACAGATATAAGAAAAAAACGTCAAAATCCAGGCAAAGTTGCAGCGTTTTACGGTATATAAATATAAAAATATTTTTGGTAAAATCCTGCTACTCCTATTAAGTCTTCGGGGTAACATTGAAGCAGCACTCCCGGGCTAAGCCCATTTACACACTTATATTAAGATTAAAATATTATTACCTATCAATCCTATCATCTTCTAAACGAGGTGTGAACGGATCACGCGTGCTGCCTCTAATGCTAGATGCAGGTCTGAAGACTCTTACTCCGATTAGCAATATCAATCGGGCCACCTACTATCTTATTAGCCAGACGGGCTATGACCAACGCTTCGCAACCCTATACAAACCTAGGGGCTGACGAAGAGAAGCGATAAGTATTCGTCAGACACCAATTACTTATCTTTTATATCCAAAAGCTAAGGCTACTAAGCCATTACCCAGTCCCCATAGCTAAAAGTAGGCTGAATTTCTAGGCCTTTCAAATGTATAAACGAAGTACAAGTTTAACTCATTACTGTACTTTATGAGATCGAACTATCAAGGTGAGTATTATTCCACTCAAAGATTCCAATGGACTGCGCTCGCCTGCCAAAGGGTCTCTAAAACAAACCATTCTTTTATCCCAGAATAGTCTGTGTTCCTAAACCCAACTTGATATGTAAGGATTGAATATATAAATACCTTAGGACCTGATCGAATACTCAGTACTTCGTCTCTACACCAAAAACCCAGAAATGAAAATAAATAGATATAAGATGTTACAGATAACCCTCAACTTTCCACTCAGAGTAACAGTCTGGAAGATTTAGGTAATTAAAACCCATTACCAGTATTTCACTAATATTATCATTAGTACACGTTATAAAATCATAGCTTCACGTCATTAGAACCTTTTGAAAGATATATATATACCAACCAATCAAATTTCTAGATCAAACCTAAGAGAGACCCTATAACAGTGTGTGTGACTCTACCCTATTCCTACCCTTAGACCCTAATCTAGTATGTCCAGAACACAGATCGTACTTACCATTGATCTAGTGATTTGGAACATACACAAGTGTATCCCTAAGTCTAAGCTGTAAGCATTCGGCCGACAAAACCGAGGTATAGCAAACCCTAGTGTCTGTGTGATTGGCCCCCTCCTCATCGCCACGTGGGCACGGTGGATGAGAATAGACCGCCCTAGCATGTCTATAAGTAATCAGCACACTAGCACACACACCCGTACCAGTCACATGGGATACCCTGCCATGACTAAAACTTTATCTGTGATTGTTACCAATCATGACAGAAGCTCTCCCGTGACCAGCACTAGCATGAGCCAGAGCACCGAAATATATAAATATATTTAATACGAGACCTAGCCTCAATTACTGCAGACTTCAGTGAGCAGAGATTACTCTCAATGGCACGCACGTGATGCCCTCACATTCATCTAACAGCTGGACCTTGAGACTAAGGAGAGTATGCTCGCCTCTTATGTTGGTAAAGAAGAGACGCCAAGTCCTCTCAACTTGGAGCAAAAGACTTCTAAACAGCTGCAATTTGACACCGTTAGGGAGCAGCTGATTAGATGGACAAACTGTTAGTCCAAACAGTGATCTGGCTTTATAAAATAACAAACTAACCTCATAGAAAGGTAATAAAATAACAAAATTAGATATTTCTAACAAAAACTCACAATATAGTAACACAGATAAGGAAGTAAAGAATCTCCACCATAGCCTAAGCTTAGCATTACGACAACATTGTCTCCGCAATGCCAAACATAGACACAAATTACAAGTTTAAATTTACCAGGATAATTCCCAGCAAACACAAACAAATAGAAGGAATAGTAGAGAAACTTTACTTACCCAAAGCCAGAGATACCGCCAGTCCGATGGTTAAAGAATGAATGCCCATCCTCCGTACTTTACGGCCCTTTTATATACTTTAGTAGCGACATAACGGCGACTAGCGACATAATAGCGACATATTGGCGACTAGCGACATAATAGCGACATATCGGCGACATAACGGCGACATAATAGCGACATAATAGCGACATAACAGCGACATAACGGCGACATAGTAGCGACATAACGGCGACATAGTAGCGACATAACGGCGACATAATAGCGACATAACGGCGACTTAGTAGCGACATAACGGCGACATAATAGCGACATAACGGCGACTTAGTAGCGACATAATGGCGACATAGTAGCGACATAACGGCGACATAACGGCGACATAGTAGCGACATAACGGCGACATAATTGCGACATAATAGCGACATAACGGCGACTTAGTAGCGACATAACGGCGACTTAGTAGCGACATAATGGCGACATAACGGCGACATAGTAGCGACATAACAGCGACATAACGGCGACATAATGGCGACATAACGGCGACATAGTAGCGACATAACGGCGACATAACGGCGACATAATAGCGACATAATAGCGACTTAGTAGCGACATAATGGCGACATAACGGCGACATAGTAGCGACATAACGGCGACATAGTAGCGACACAATGGCGACATAATGGCGACATAACGGCGACATAATAGCGACTTTTACGCACACAACGACAGTATTCGCTTAGTAGTCAGTTTAAGTAGACCAAAAAAATGATAAAATGAAACGTTTCAAAACCTATCAAGCATGAATATGCCAACATTATTATTTAACTTCAGGTATTATAGTTTTGTTTTCTGAAAATAACGTCTGTATTGTAATATTTTACGTTTATTATTAAGTTAGTAACTCAATGTTCTTTATTACACCAATAATTATGCATTTATTCTAGGTTAACTTCAATTGATTATTATCATTCTTCGCAGCATTCTAAAATAAATAAAAAAATGAAAATTCACTGAGTGTTATGTATTTAATCGAAATCACAAGTGGTAAAATACGGAAACGTGTCCTTCAAGTTGTAATTGTTAGAATACGGAGTGAAATCATGACTGAAAGATGCAAACGAAGAGTACTGTAGTTTTTCATTATTTTCTATGTGTTTTAATATAAAACCAAGGCCAATATTACGAAATAGGCATATGGCTAGTCACAACAGAGAAGGCCAAGATCCACTTCGGGTCGCTGCGCCACAGCAGATAAGTTTGCATCGATTTTGGAAGCCCAGATAATGCAAGTGTTATTTGAAACACCAAACTTCTATGAAATTATCACGTTTACTTAACACTTGCACAGGCTGGGCTATCAAAATCGCTGCCAACTTATCTTGGCCTAACTCTATCCTCATTAATTATGTAAAAACTCACAAATAATACTTTGAAAAAAACGAGTTCTCACTCATTTTAAGTGACAGGTTTACTAATAACATTTGATTTTTATGTACAGATACATTCAAAAAAACAAAATTGACCTAAACTCATATAAAATTTTTTCCTTTTCTTAACCTCAGAAATGCGTGATTAAAATCTTTTCGGGTTCCTCGTCATACACTGTGTATAAAAACTAAAAATGTTCAATTGCGCCCTCTTAAGCTTTGCAGCCCTTAACTTTGGGTATGCCCACAGCAGAGACGTATATAGTGTATAGCCCTAGGTAGGCAGCTATATGTTAGGCACGTATAGATGAACTATCTATACCTAGGTTCTTGTTAGCTAACCTTGATGGATTCCAGTCATTCAGTGTATCGAGTGACCGCATCGTCTGCGGCTTTACGCTGCCCACGTGCAATAATAATAAATATGTCCAGGGTGAATTCAAAATTGTAGCTAAAACATTATATGGGTGACATTCAATGTAGGTAATATCTGGGATACCGAGCTTTGCTCGAAAAACATATAAAAGCTCAAAAAGATAAGACCTAGCTAGATCGATTTTTCGCCCCTAAAACGCCCATATAACAAATTTCACCAAATCATTAAAGCCGTTTCTAAAATATATATAATACAAGAATTGCTCGTTTAAAGGTATAAATAATAAGAAGATGTAAGTAGGTGATTATGTTTATGTCGTGTGTTCTACCATAGCGTTTGAAACTACTAAGCTGATTTTGATGACCCAAGTGTTCAATCGATTCATAGCTCTTCATGGCCCGGACGATATACTTAATTAAATAGTCTCCGTGTCAACCTAGCGTAAATGTTTTTTCTGGTTGTGCAATAAAGGGGATTTGTATTCTATTATATTTTACAGTAAACATTAATGATAGCGTAAGAAACTACGTGTTAAAACTGTCAAAAGTATTTACCTACTCTCAACATCTTCACAAAAAAGCCTCGGACAGACAGACAGACAGACAGACAGACAGACAGACAGACAGACAGACAGACAGACGGACATGGCGAAACTATAAGGGTTCCTAGTTGACTATGGAACCCTAAAAAGATACACGTACCTTACCTTACCACGACTGCCTTAGTAGTGTCATACTGACATATTCGCTAACGTTTTTGTAACTTACTTTCTATGCATCTCGCTCGTACTCGCATATTAGTGCGAGCGATATGTATAGAAAGTAAGTTACGCACACGCTAGCGAATATGTCAGTGTCAAACTGGTGGCAGCCGTAGGTAGGATACTTTTGAAGATTTGCAGATACAAGAGTTTCCTTTTCTGTGACTAATGGTCAAAAATAGGCACAGAAAAACAATTGTCTGGTTTAAACGCCGAAAAAAGTCACAACACAGGAAATAAAATGCGTCCGTACGGGACAGCCCTTGGAATTGCTCCATTTACTAATAAAGCACTCGGATACTTTATTAATGCTGATTGTACCACGTATATTAGGTACCTATACCTGTATCGTGTTTAAAAATAAGTTTAAAATTCGCAATTTGACCCAAATCAGTTGTTTTTGTTTGCATTCATGGACAAGCATAATTATGTTGCAAAACAATAAATATCTCGATCACCTTGGACCATACCCGTGTCCACATACATATCCATACATAATGATTTATGCGGGTTATCTATACTCATAAAGCATTAACTACTTAGTCATACTTATTGTTCGTTTGCGATATGGTCGATACGATTGTTAGAAAAATCGGGTAATATTGGGCAAATACAGATTCGAAAGATTTTCAATGCGATTAAACTTGACAAACAATAACGATGCCTAATTCAGTTTGAAACTCATTGATGTATCATAACGTAAATGTCCCAGTTCTGGACATTGTCCCAATAGTTGTCACCTTCAGTCTTAATTCTAAGCAAATATATTCTAAAGGGCTGTCAATATTGGAATTAGCTGCCAAACACTAGGAAGTTTACCTTAAAACCTTTTTTACAACACTTATTGGGAAAGATCTCAAAATTCTCTGAAATCGAGGCATATACCTAGTTAGTTTCATTATGTCCCCTAAAATGCAGTGATTTGATGCTAAGTTGTTTCTTCATGTTAGCGAACAGGAATACTTAGTAAGATGTTTTTTAAACGACGACTTTGAATTGGTACCTATTAATTTGGTAAGGTAAATACAGCCAATATTTTCTCGTAATCGTTAATAATTTGTTTAAGTAAATATTTAAAACCATACAACTCGCAACAATCAAGATACTATTTTTTTAGGTCACACTATGCTAACTCTTAATAATTATGAATATACAATCTTCTTGATCATAATGATTGATAAAAGGAGCTTCCCAAGGGCTGTCCTGTACGGACGCATTTTATTTCCTGTGTTGCGACTTTTTTTTCGGCGTTTAAAGTAGACGATTATTTTTCTGTGCATTTTTTTGACCATTAGCCACAGAAAAGGAAACTCTTGTAAGTACCAACAAATCATCAGAAAATTCGAGTTTGTATGGGACGGCGGTAAAAAAATTCATGGAATGCCCCAAAAGGTATCCTATGGCCTCAGCCTCAAACTCTCCATATGTACCAAATTACATCTAAATCAGTAATTCATTTCAGATGCTTAAGCGTGAAGAGGTAAAAAACAGACAGGGTTACTTTCGAATTTATAATCTTCGTACAGCCGCACTCAGATATATCGGACCGGCCGAGGTGCTCAAAAATATCTGAACACGCACTTTAACGCCTTGACAACAGAGGCGTGTTTAGATATTTATGAGCATCTCGGCCTCTCCGATATATCTGATGGCGGCTGTACCAAAGGATTAGTAGACAGGACGTTTAAGTATAGTGGCACTTTGTCACCGCAAAATATGTGCAGAGTTTGCTAAAATGGACTCTATCAATTGCATACGGTGTACTGTACCGGCAAAAAATCACCGTGTGAAGACTATATTGTCATTGAACCGAAGTGATAGGGTCAAAAGCCCCACTTTAATTTGATAAGACGTTTCCTCGTGCCGTCGCCCTCATTCGGGCCCTTGTTGGATTTATCTGGTTTTTGCCCTCCGCGGCTGATTATACGTACACGTATCCCGTATGATGAGAGAGACGTAAATGGAGAGCCTCATCCGTTGTCACCACGTCTGTTGCCGATGATTTTGACTTTGACAAAACCGCTATCCCGTCCGCAGGCGGCGAATTTTCATTGGAGTATAATGAAGACAAGTATCTTGTGCCGTTTTAGGCACATCAAAAGGCTTAGAAAGCAAAATCTTCAGAGTGACTTACCAACGTTAATGCATCACCAGTATAAAGCCATGACGCATGCTGCGGACGTTACGGCTATAGACGAGATGCCGTATCACGAGCCTCTTCAATGTATGAAGATGTATATAAACTGAGCTGTCAATATGTGGCACAACTCTAGATAATGCAACGTAGCAGTCCCTCCTTAGACGGGAAAACAACTTGTATGGGATTTACCTGTGCAGTGGCGTAGCTAGCATGGGTGACACCTGGTGCGGGAATTCTGGGTGTCACCCCAAAACTCAATCAAAAAAAATTTTTTTTTTTTAATTTATTTAGAAACCAAACAGTCGTATAACAGTCGTAAATTGTAAAATATATAAAAAAAACTAATTGTAATTCATGTTTAATATTCCATAGCTCAGAATTTACTCCATCGCTTTCATTTTAGATTCCATGAACTCTCATTAGTCCATATAATATACCCTGGCGGGTGTTGCCTCTGCGTGCGTTCTATGTAGGGCTTGCAATTCGAATATTTGAATTTGTCGAATATTCGACCTGTTTTGATATTCGAATATTCGGCCGCTCAGTTTTCGAATATTCGAAATAGTTGTACGACTCGAAACAATTTAATCTGCTATAGTTCAGTTTCTGTGTGTTTTGCCGGTTTTAAACAGTGAATGAATAACGGTAGAGGTAATGGACGAGAGGAAAATTGTTCGAGTTAGTTAAACTTAACATGAATGACATCGATTTTCTGACAGAAGAATGATCTTTTTCCCAACATTTTCCCTTCAATGAAACTGGCATTTTTTTTTAAAGTTGAAAATTTGCATTCATATGTAAATCGGGGGACAGTGCATTATTATGGTACCATTAAGCTGATTTGACGATAGAGACAGAAGGTGGCTGAAGAAGGGTGGGGAAGGAACTCGTGATAAAACAACGCAACCTAATTGTGTTTGGGGTTTTTAGAATTGTTTCGATGAATATTAGTTGCCTGTGGAAAAAACAGTACAGTCAGCGATAAAACCTTGTACCAAAAATTTAATTGTTGCCAAAAAGTTATCTTACCTGTCAACAACCTGTCTCAGTATGAGCTGTCCAATTTAAATGATTGTCAATCTGGTTTCCTAAAAAACTTGATTCTATAACCGTTCCTTCATAATTGAAATCAATTGGTCTCATTACTTTTCTGTAATAAAAATGCATATGCATTATTTTCGTTTTGTTTAGATTTATCGTTAAATTATTTGTACTTATTTGTTTAATGCTATTTGTAACACTGTCACTCAAAAAGAGTTTTAACTTTTTTTTGTAAAACCTAGTTTTTGAAAAGTGTTACTTTTTGACATCTATCAATAAGGATATTTGGACTAAGTCCCAAATTGGCAACATCGCCATCAAAATGCCGTTTTGCACTAAGTAACAATACAATTAACTGGTTTTAACTCTGAAACTAGGCGAAATCAACAAAATATTTATGAGCAATTTAGTATTTAAATTCGATCAGGAATATACTGTCAAAATATCTTGGGTTCCTCGTGGGCAAGTTGTATATTATTTCCTTAATGGCGGTTGTGCAAACTGCCACAGTTTTACGAATTTTTATATGTGGCACTACTGATGTTTACGGTCGGGTGTCACCCCTAAATGGGTGACACCCGGGGCGAACCGCCTCCCCCCCCCCCTAGCTACGCCACTGTACCACAGCAGGCGATCGTGTTAGGATTTAGGATCTGACATGATTTTAAGTCCTTGTGTCACGATCGCGGGGGGACTTGGCGAGTGTCAGGGTTTTTTATAAGCTACCTAGCTAAAAGTTTGGAGTTGGGTGGACGAAAAAGGTTATGCTACTTAGAGCTACAGCATATGGTGCCAATGTTAAGGGGCAAATGGCCTACAAAAGATTTTGGAATAAGGGATTTAATGGACGGATTTTTGAAGATATAGCCGTTCAAGGAATGTCAGGATTTTTAGAGTGATTTGCACTTTTTCAGGATATTCATTTTTTTATATGTCAACACTAACTCGGAGCAGTCGAGAGCCGAATATACCCAATCTCTTGAATGATAGTAATTGAACAAGTAATTTCATTAGATGTACCCTCTTAAAACCAGACAAGTAACGTTCAACACACGACACAGGTCGCAGGTCATTACACGACTGTCCAAGCAATTGTGACCCCAAAGGTTAGTAGTATATGGACGAGTTTAGCTAGCAATAGTTGTGAAAGTATCGCACTGGACGGTACTTGTCCCCGATTTCACTGTTTTGTTTCGATTTTAAAAGTAAGGGTTATGTACATTTTACGTACTTCAGTGTAATATTATGAATACATTAGTTACATTACATCCAGCAGAATAGATTCGAAAACATCGACATCTAATCAGTCAAAATCTAGGAAAACCGCCACATTTTTTGGCCTTGGTTTTATCTGGACCAAGTCTGAACTGAACCTGATACCCTGTACTTATATGGGCTATTATTCTTTAATAAAGTTATACATTACACTTTTTTCTGATTTTGTTTTTTATGTTATTTCTACTTACCTAGATTCACAAGCTCTTTAGAATCTAATAGGAGAAAAAAGTACCTTTGTGATCTACCCTACGTCAAACAGTACCAACGTAACATCTGTCAAAAAGTAAAGTAAAGGTCTCAATGTTCGACAGCTTTCCAATCATTGACACCCTGATAGATGTTTACTACGGACATTGTCGGTGGGTCTTTTACGTCGATTTAGGAACATTGCTTATTTATTTTAATTATTATATATTCCTTCTCATTTCTGATATTTTAGTTGTAAAGTTATATTGATGTTATATGAAACATTATCGCTCGCATAGTATAAATTCGTGTGTAGTACATATATCATAGTAAACTTATATTGTAATTTACTCTTATGTAATCAACGAAATCAAATTAACATTAATAGTTGACGGTCATAATATAAATTCATATAGATTAGCTTGAAATAATTTATATCGTAATTTAATATTATGAAGTGTCAATTGTTCAGAAAGGTGATTCGTGTATGTGGTATGTGGAAAAACATAATAAACGAACTAATAATGGCATTTAAAAGTAAAATCCAGCTATGAGAAAGATCCCACGGCCATTGTACATTGTTAGGTTTTATCACAAATCTACTACTTTTATTACTTTGAGTACAGTCGAAAACAAAAGTGACTGCAGCTACGTAAAATTCTAAGCTAACCCATCGAATAGGGAGCGTGCATGAACTGTAGACGGCAGCATAGAAGCCCCCTATTAATTGGCGCGAATAATGGTTTGACATAACTGTCAAGTTTCAATGTTAAGCCACTAGATGGCAGACCATACTATGCGAAATAGAGCCAGCGCTAAGTGCGTTATAGCACCTGTTTAGAAGCATGAATTGTTTTCGCTATCGATTCACGAGATAGCAGACCCTACAACACGCACGGTCGCTATACCAAAGCATCCTATAGGCCTGACGTGGGCCTGACTAAGTGATGTTTATCTATAAAACACTCACAAACAATCTGCACAAGTATACTGTTGCCGCTCACTACTGGGCACAGGCATACGTTCATACGTAACAGAGCTATAATAGTCCCAATGCGGGTTGGGGACTTCACATACACCTTGGAATCCTCACGATGTTTTCTTTCACCGCAACGCTAGTGATATAAGTTTCAAAAAACTCATTGGTACGAGCCCGCGACGTTTGAACGGTCGGACGTCAGGGTTCACACTCCTTAGCGTAGCGTAGGTATCTCTCTCTCGATCACTCTCACAAATTACTTAATGCGACAGAGACAGTTGCGTTTCGTTCGCTTTGAGCGTTAACGATTGGCATCTTGTCTACGCACCCGTGGAAATATTCACGGAAGTTTTCGTTCGCGTCTGTCATCCCGATATATTTTGACTTTTCGATCGACGCTTGGCAATAAGCGATTGTCAATAAAAGGCTAAGTTTCTTTACGAACAAAGAAACCTTGCCATTATGTGAGGTTTATGTTCACTGGCTGACAATGATGTTAGCGTGTGCGTAACATTTTTTGGATATAACTGGAATGCTTCCGTTTATGTTGCATGCAAAATACTAAGTTATATAATTATTTATTACAATTTTTTTACAAGCTTTTACTTAAATTGCAATGTATATTTGAGTCAAATATTGCAAACTACATTAGATCTACTTCGCATTACCTACTCAATGTGTGTGATTAGTGTTCCATTTTTTTTTTAATTTTGTCTAAGTAACTCTAAAAAAGTCATTATTTCACTCACTCACTGACTTTATTGGTCTAGATGCACCTACTTTTAATGCTGCCTGTACCAGTCTGTAACGGCAGATGTAAGGTAAGTAGATCCTCTAACGTGACATGAATTTAGTGTGAATTTCTGTGTGAAACGAATTTTAACAAAGATACGGGTTACTTTAGCGACTTCTTTTGGACTAGCGGTAAAGTACCTACTTGTTTATTAAGATAATATAACACATAACATAGCGTTATTACATATTATTAAAATACATTTTGAATTATGAATGTATTACGATTATTATTTGTGATACTTAATATTTATTAATCATCTTCTTCGTTTCGCTAAATATACGTGGTCACATGCTTTTTGTAAACTATTGTAAGCGACAGGTGAGGCTCAGCCTAGTGTCAGAACCACAGTGTAAAAAAAATTAAAGAATGTTTTCTGACAATAAATAATTTTGTTTATTTTGTATCTTTCTAATCCAATATGTTTGTTTCAGAACAAGATGAAGGTCCTTCTGTGTCTCACCGTTGTTGTGCTGATGTGCGGAGCCCTCGCCAAGAACAAGAAGAGCGAAGATAATAAAGTGAGTTTCATTAAAAGTAACTGTGATGAAAGTATACCTATTTAAGAATAAGAATAAGAAACCATTTATTGCCACACAAAATACAATGTTTAACCTAAAAAAAAAATAGGCATGCGCGGCAAAAGGAACGGACTCAGCATACGCTGCGTCAGCCATTTTATTACAAATTGACTGCGCAGCGCTGATTTTCAGTCCGTCCCCTTCACTGAACCACATTGATATGACAAGCGGGTAAAAAATCCATTATTTTTGTTTTATTACCAGAGATAGCTTGTGTACTTATACAATTATAGTACAAAAATATTTATCCTGTATTGCGTCCCCCTGAGGTGGGTCCATTTTGGGGGGAGGGAGAGTATGTGGGACTCTCACCTCCCGGCTCTTTCTACTGAGAAAGAGAGGGAGGAGCCTACGCACTAAACCCGGCGTTTCCCACAATTCGATGTTTGAGAAGGCGTCCTGTGTTCGCATTTTACCGTGATGCCTACTAGGTGGCGCTGTATATATGTACGGTTCACTTTACATTGAACAGTTTTTAGCATAAGTCTGTCCAACCAAATTGACTTGAACCGCAAATTGCTAAATAATCAATTTCCTCGACCGTAGGTACAGTAAGCTGCGAAATTCCACGGAGAAATTGTAAATAAATTCATTGATAAAGTCCCATGCACTTTTACCGCTGTAGGTACAGTAAGTACAACAGTAATGTTGGGCGCGCCGTTGAAGTTCTCTCTACGTCAGGTAGGACCGGCCATCGGCCGGTTTAAATTGAAGATAATTAGGTATATATTTTTATTTTTTTTTAGTTTATTTCACAAATCACAATATACAATGTACTTATAATTAAAGTTTCGCCAAACTGTAAAACAGTTTGTTGGCGATGCGCTCCAACTAAACTAAAACAATAATACTGCTTAAGAGCCATATATCGACAACACAGCTGTCACCCGGCCAATAATAAACCGTATTTCGATGCAATAAGCTGTCATAGCATTTGTCCGGTAAGTAATACCTACGCCGCAATACTATATATATACAGTGTAAACTCTAACGTCACTCGATATAACGATTCACTCCCTATTAGTCCCTATACGTCGACATTTGTTGGCTCTAGGCTTTACTTTAATATTAATTTCTCTCTATAAAACGAAAACCCGTTAAAAAACGTCCGGTCCCTTGAGTGTCGCTATATAGTTTACACTGTGTATCCCAGTGCTGGGCACGGCCCGATTAGTTGACATCTAAACCGTCTTTGGCGATCAAAGGGTTAAAGAGCGGGACGTAAGTAAGGGTCATAGTACATAGGTTTACCTAAGTACTTTATATCTTCGTAAGGCGCACCATACAAAAATTTCATATTTTTAATACCATGTGGTTAGGTGGAAAACTGGGATGAATTTCGTTTGATTGTGATTTCCCATTGCTTTCAACAAAGATAATTAAGAAGACCAAGAGTGCTCACTCCATACAACGGTTTTGTTATCATAAATACTATTATTTTCGTAGTCTACATCTAGCGTCAAGTAGCGGAACTCTCAGTACTGCTACTCGACTATAGATGTCGCGGCAAACAAAAAGTCCAATGGTCAACGATTTTCAGCTAATATTATAAACAGAGTAGGCGTAGGAGTTGAAAATAGAGTTCCGGTTACTCTGGTTATAAATTATAATATTCGCGGTAAATCGTTGAGCATTAGACTTTTTGTTTGCCGCGATATGTGTTGTCGAGTAGCAGTACTGAGAGTTCCGTTACTCGGTGCTAGATGTCGACTACGTAAATAATAAGCGTTTTGGTACAAAAACTGATGTATGGAGTGAGCACTCTATGTACTTCTTATTTCTCTATGCTTTTAAGCAATGTAACAAAAAAAAGCTACTTTATTTGGTTTATAAAGGATTCTAATTAGATTGAAATCGAGTATATATTTTGAAGACCGGTCTGGCCTAGTGGATTGACCATCCCTATGAAGCCGATGGTTCCGGGTTCGAGTCCCGGTAAGGTCATCTATTTGTGTGATGAACACAGATATTTGTTCTCGAGACATGTGTCTTTCAATGTATATAATTATCTATATACGTATGTATATCGTCGCCTTGAACCCATACCACAAGCTTTGCTTAGTTTCGGGCTAGGTCCCCAAATATTTATTTATTTATTTTATTTTATTTTAATGCACATTGGACCGTACGAGGGTTAAAGCTAATAACCACACAGGACGTACAACACAAAGTGCTTATGCAAATTCCCGAGTAACGGCTAGTTTTCTACTTTCTCTCGAACTCTTGCGAGTTTTAGCACGTACTCGAACATTACCATCTTTCAAACTGTTATCTGACCTATTGTAGATCTTAATGCAACAATATAAGATCCATCGGTGGTCAATAGTGTGCTACTATAGTACTCGTATCACGATTCACGAATGAATTGTCTTATTTCTTTCACTTTTGTGTCCGTTTAAAGCGTTTAAATAATAACACTAGGTATATACCTACGTATATACGCAATAACATATTTTTTCTTGATTTAATACTTTTATTCATTCCGATTTTCGTCACACTTTCTAGATCTGTGAAAGAATCACTATGGATTCATAAATCTTAGAGCATCCATTCATAAAGGAGTGGAGTCTCTGGTTTTTTTTATAGAAATGTACGGAGAAACGTGAATTATACTTTGACGATCTAGTCAAACAACAATTTATAATCTTATAGTTGCCTACCTATCACCAGTAACATGTCATCCTTCCGGGTAAATACCCTTTATTAAGGACAATTGTCCGCATCAAGCTTTGAATTCCTGACCTATTGACCGCCGGCCTCAATGCAACATGCATTTTGTAATTTAAACTGGGTATGCCACTTACGCATTGAGCTACTAAGCTATGCAACAAGATACTTGCAGCTACACCTACTGTAATCTGCTCTAAATTTGGAGGATTTAACAACTGTAGAAGCCTTGTCTGTAATTTTCTGTAGAAAACAGACTGCCGTTTTTGCAGGGTAGGAGCACGTTAAATGTACAGAACGTACAAATTAGTCATGTCAGATAAACGTCCATACAATAAATATGACCATTGAGCTAGATTTTCGATAGAGGGGTAAGCTCTTAAAAGCGATTCCTGTTGTTAAATCCTCCAAGACTCTAAAAATAAAAACAAACTAATCCGCGAAATAATAACGTGCTACTAAATAAGTGCAATTAAAACCATTTTTCGCGGTGAGAGAGTGTTAATAATGTTAATTGCATCCAAAAAATATGCATGTGTTTGGCACTGTCCTTCGAGCAACACCGGCTTCCGAACCGCCCGTAGGGCAAGCGATATTCTTAGCTGCGTTAGACTATACCATAGTCGACATCTAGCATCGAGTAGCGGAATTATAGCTGCTACTTGACAATAGATGTTGCGACGAACGAAACAATTTTCAACTAATATTATAACCGGAATGTCCGGAACTCTATTTTCAACTCTTTCTGCTCGTAATATTGGTTGTAAATTGTTAAGCAATACAATTTTCGTGAGTTGCGACACTAGGGACATCTAGTATCAAGTAGCGGTACTGATAGCTCCGCTACTTGATGCTAGATGTCGACTACGAAAATAAGAAGCGTTTTGGTACCAACACTGATGGATGGAGTGATCACTGAGCACTATATGCTTACTTATTCCTCTATGACTATACTTACCTAATCCATACTCTCATTTGTTTCAGGTGAAAATAGCGCTATACTACGAAAGCTTGTGCCCCGACAGCAAAAGGTTCATCACAGACCAGCTGGCCCCCGTGTGGCGGGACTTCAAAGGCTCCGTTAAAGTGAAACTCGTGCCCTACGGCAAGAGCACAGTAAGTATCGTATAGTCCTACAGCATTTACATACCTATACACCGTGACGTGTCGCGTAGAATAGCGCTGTACTACGAATGTGCCCCGACAGCTTGTGTCCCGACAGCAAAAGGTTCATCACAGACCAGCTGGCCGCAGTATGGCAGGACTTCAAGGGCTCCGTTAAAGTGAAACTCGTGCCCTACGGCAAGAGCACAGTAAGTCTCGTATAGTCCTACAGCATTTACATACCTATACACCGTGACGTGCCGCGTAGAATAGCGCTGTACTACGAATGTGCCCCGACAGCTTGTGTCCCGACAGCAAAAGGTTCATCACAGACCAGCTGGCCCCCGTGTGGCGGGACTTCAAAGGCTCCGTTAAAGTGAAACTCGTGCCCTACGGCAAGAGCACAGTAAGTATCGTATAGTCCTACAGCATTTACATACCTATACACCGTGACGTGCCGCGTAGAATAGCGCTGTACTACGAATGTGCCCCGACAGCTTGTGTCCCGACAGCAAAAGGTTCATCACAGACCAGCTGGCCGCAGTATGGCAGGACTTCAAGGGCTCCGTTAAAGTGAAACTCGTGCTCTATGGCAAAGGCATAGTAAGTATCGTATAGTCCTACAGCATTCACATATACATCGTGTACTGCGTAGAACAGCGCTGTACTACGAATGTGCCCTGACAGCAAAAGGTTCATCACAGAGCAGCTGGCCCCCGTGTGGCGGGACTTCAAGGGCTCCGTCAAAGTCAAACTCGTGCCTTATGGCAAGAGCACCGTGAGTATAATACCCCTGAGCATTTACATATACATCGTGTATCGCGTAGAATATCGCTGTTCTACGAAAGCTAATTTTTGTCATAAATTGGATTTTTTAGGCATAATCCGTAGGGAGTTTTTTAATTTTTTAAATTAATAGTTTTTTAATCGTGCATTGCGAATGTTCTGTACCTCACAGGCGCACACATAGTTTGCCTACATACTTTGAAATTAAATTTTGTTTTTGTTTCAGCACGATAAGGTGAACGGCAAATGGCAGTTCAACTGCCACCACGGCCCTGATGAGTGCTATGGAAACAAGGTAAGATATGATATGGTTAATATCAATGTGGTGAAATCCGTCTAATTAGCTGCATCTATAAAAACAATGGACCAAGGACGCAGTCCGGTCAAGTTATCTCTTTCTCGCTCTCACTTATTGCTGCGTCTTTAAAGGACATACGACGGACCACCGTACACAGCATGGAACAGGGGGCCTACCGCGAAAACCGAAATTCGCAAATTGCGGGGATCTTTCTCTTTTACACTCAATAAGACGTAATTAGAGTGACAGAGTGAAATGCCCGCAATTGACGAACTTCGATTTTCGGGGTTATAGCCAGGCCTCGGACCGGACCAAGGTCGGGGTCCGTGTTATCGGATCCCATTAATAGAAATCGCCGCCATCTTTACTAATGTTAACTACAGTTCTAAGTGTCGCCCCAACAAAAGTGTATTTGACTACCAGTCAAATCAGTATCTTTTTTCGAACTGTCAAAACGATTTGCTACTATGGAATTTATATAGAACACTAGCAAATGACGTCACTGTCAAGTTACCTACTCTTTATAGTTCTATACGAATTATAAAATAGAAATAGTGTCTAAAAATAAATGCTGTTTACGTTTTTCTATTAATGTTGTGAATTTGTTGTGGTGCTGTATGACCATGCACGAACATGGTCTGAAATAATGTATTTTAAATACAGTCAAATACCCTATAACTCGCTGTAACTTTACGCTTAATTTCACCTTTATAACTCTCGTCATAACAAAGAGACGCTATCACCTATGACAAATAGGTATTTGTGCGTACAAGCGTACGTAAATAAATAAATAAATAATAAATATTATAGGACATTATTACACAAAATGACTATATAAGTCCCACAGTAAGCTCAATAAGGCTTGTGTTGAGGGTACTTAGACAACGATATATATAATACATAAATGTTTATAAATACTTAAATACATAGAAAACACCCATGACTCAGGAAAAAATATCCATGCTCATCACACGAATAAATGCCCTTACCAGGATTTGAACCCACGGGACACCAGCATCATAGGCAGGGTCACTACCCACTAGGCCAAACCGGTCGTCAAAAACGTAATAGTCTGGCAAACACAACTTTTCAGTCAGTAAGAACAAGGAAAACTATACTCATCCCTTTCTTTTGTGTGCTAGTACTAACGTAACACAAACACAGTATGATTCTCTCTGTCTATGTTTGACATGAGACAGTCCCTGGCCAAACTAACAGACGCCCTGGCCAGACCGATCTGACTAGTGGGTCCCTGCCGATGAAGCCGATGGTCCCGGGTTCGAATCCCAGTAAGGGCATTTATTTGTGTGATGAACACGGATATTTTGTTCCTGAGTCATGGGTGTTTTCTATGTATATTTATCTATATACGTATGCAATCGTCGCCTAGAAGACCCACCATAGTACAAGATTTGCTTAGTTTGGGGTCAATCTGTGTAAAATTGTCCCCAAATATAGATAGAATAATGAATGAATGAATGAATGAATATTTATTGCATGTCACATTACATAAATTGTTAAAGGTGGTACATTTTAGGAGGTATACATGTGACGCCCTGCAAGGGCATAGCAATTTAAGCCTTAAATTTAGATAACTTAAATCTACTTAGCTTAAACTAGGTACATTTTAATCATTTATTTGTATTTTCCTAATCATATTCTTCACTAAAAAATTCATTTAAGTTGTAGAAACATTTACTTGCCAGAAATATTTTTAATTTATCATTAAACAACTTAGGTTTATTTAGGTCTTTCAGGGAATTCGGAAGGTGATTATAAATTTTTATGGTCATGTAATGAGGGCCGGACGTAACAAGCTTTAATGTGGAAAGTGGCAATCTTAGTTTATTTAAGTTTCGATTGTTTCTCCTATTATTAATTAAAGGCGTATATAAATCGATGTATTTCCTGACAAACTTGCTCGACTCGAATATATACATAGAGGTCAGGGTGAGTATTTGGTGCTTAATGAAATAGGGGCGGCAGGAGTCTAGTTGGTCAATATTAACTAGTATCCTAATGCATGTTTTTTGTAGTATGAAAATTTTGTCTACATCACTGCTATTTCCCCACAGCACTAGGCCGTAAGATAATCTAGAGTAGGCGTATGCGTAATATGCTGTGAGAGCCGTCTTAAAATCCGTAACGCGTTTCAAGTGATGGAGGGCGTATATAAAAGAGGATAGTTTTTTTGCAAGTTTTTGGATGTGCGGTTTCCAAGACATGTTAGTATCTAGTTCCAGTCCTAGAAGGGTAGCCGAGCTGACGTGTTCTATACATGTATTTTGGTAGCTGAAATTTAAAGGCAGGGGGGATTTTTGGTAGGGTTTAAATTGAATAAGTTTTGTTTTTTTGAGATTAAGTTCTAGATTATTATTTTGTAGCCAATTTACGATTTTATTCAAGGTGGAGTTTAACTTATTTTCAACGTCACCAAACACATCGTCCCATGGGAACAATACCGAAACATCATCTGCAAAAAGTGTACAATGGTCTTCTAGTATGTCGGGAAGGTCGTTTATGTAAACAAGAAATAAGATACATCCCAAGACACTGCCTTGGGGGATAGAGCCGGTTACAGGAAGTCTTGCAGATCTGACTTTTTGGATTTGTCCCGTCACGAAGTCTACGTTTTCGATGTCTACATGCTGGACGCGGTTTGTGAAATATGACTTGAACCATTCAAAGGCAGTGCCTCTAATTCCCGTATTATAAAGTTTGTCTAAGAGGATCTTGTGATTGACTCTATCGTATGCTTTACTCATATCAAGCAAGAGGCCGACCGCATATTTTCTATCGTTTATTACATTTGTAATTTGCTGGACATATCTGTAGATTGCAAGGGTTGTTGACCGGTTTTTTCTAAAGCCATTTTGGTTGTCATTTAAAATTTTGTACTTTTCATAGAAGGAGTAGACGTTTTATCATTACAGTTTCGTATATTTTTGCTGCTGTCGGTAGTAGAGCAATTGGGCGGTAGTTATTTATGTCTGTAGTATCTCCTTTTTTATATACCGGTTTAATTAGCGAAATTTTTAGTGCATCTGGGAAAGAGCCTTCAGAAAATGATTGGTTTATGAGTTTAGTGTATGGGATAGCTAAAATTTCTGAACAGCTTTTAATTAAAGTTGGTGGGATCTCATCAATGCCGCAAGATGACTTATTTTTAAGGTTTTTTATTGTTTTAAGGATTTCATCTGGTTCAACGTGACGAAGAAAGAATGAGTTTTCGGTCGTATTTTTTGATGATGCTTCGGTTTTAAATGTCGGATGCGAATTTCCGATAGAGGAGAAGAAATTGTTAAAAATATTCGCAACTGTAATTGGGTCTGTTTCTACCTTGTTATCAGATATTTTAATTTGAGTATTATTTTTATTTTTTGGTGGATTTTTATTTGTCTCCGTGTTTATTATTTGCCACATACTTTTGGTTTTATTGTGTGAGTTTTTGAATTTAAGTTTGTTATTAAGTTTTTTTAATGCGTGGACTGCTTTTTTTAATATTTTACAATAATTTCTGTAATGGTTTCGTAATGTTTTATCTTTAGACTGTAATACTAGTAGCCTTAGGAGCCTTTTATTTTGACAAGATATTTTTAAACCCGGTGTTAGGTGAGATTTTTTCGGCTGAATTTTTATAGTTTTCTTTGGAATACATTTATTAAGGGCTGTTTTTAGTGCATTTTCAAATAGATTATAGTTATCATTTGAACTGTTATTCATAGAAATTAAATCATTCCAGTTTATTTTTTCGAGCTCGTTTTTAAATGAAGATATATTATATTTGCTATAGATTCTTTTGCAAACTAACCAGTTTTGTAATTTTGGCACACAAAATGGCACTGTTACCAAAACGCCCCTATGGTCGGAGAAGCCAGGTTCCACTATATTTATTTTTAAATTGATTGGTTTAAAGTTAATAAATACTAAATCGATGCAGGAGGATGACGTATGAGTGACTCGTGTGGGCAGCCTGATTTGTTGATGAAAGTTATGTGCGAGCATGTGGTTAGATAATCTAGTCTTTTCGTAATTATCTGATAGGAAATTAATGTTAAAATCACCTCCGATTACAATATTTTTGCAACTATCTTTTAAGGAAATTAATTTAAGGAGTTTAGTTAGACATACATAAAATGTTTCGATTTCCCTCTTTCTATTTGGGTAGTATATGTTTATAATTAATAGGTTTGACTTTGGTATTTCTATAGCACATACTTCAAAAATTAGTTCTATTGATAGAGATGTGATGTCGGGTCGATCTTTAGATTCTAAAGTGTTTTTTGTTAAAATAAGTACACCGCCACCTTCGCGGTGTTCCCGACAAAAGAATGAACTTGTAGTAAAATTAGTTATATGTATTAAATCTTTTTTTTCCTTGTTTAGCCATGACTCGGAAATACAAATCACGTGTAAATTATTATTTTTTTCCGTATAATCTTGCATAAGGTGGGTTTTGTTCCATAGACTTTGCATATTTTGGAATAAAATAGGCAAGTTAGGTACGAAAGGTAGTATTTGTTGCGCGTGTGTCGGCTAGGTTACTGCGAATACGCTGGTCATTCGAGTTTGAGGCATTATGCGTAAAGAGGCTTCGACTGGGTGTGCTAGTCTGCTCATGTGCTGTGGGCTGCGAGACGTATGGGCATGGCGTTTTCTCCTCTTCTCCCAGGTTTCTAATCTGCTCCGTAATTTCCACGGGATTGCCCCTAGTATGTATAGTTTGATTTGCTGTAGATGATGGTAGGTCCTCTTGTCTGTCTAGGCGTGATGACTCGCTTGTTCTGGCTGCTGGGCTATTTGCTATACTATTGTGACTTATGCGCGCTGTGGGGATGGCTGGTGCTATATTACTCGGGCCAGGGGCCACAGGATGGGATTTTATTCCTTGTGTGGGTTGGCATTCGATTCCATTGATAAAAAGGCGGTTGTTTCGTATTACTGCGTGCTTTCCGCTTTCGCGGGCTCTCCGGAGCTGATCTCTTAGGTCTCGTCTTATGATTAAGGCTTCGTTATCCAGGACATCTGAGACAGCATATCCCGTGTTCCTGAACGCGCGGGAGTTTTCCAGTATGTACGCTTTCATGCGCTTGCTTATCAGTTCGATAAGCAGCGGGCGGCGATTTCCTTTTTTACCTATACGCTGTGCACTTTCGATATAGCTATTAATATTTACATTTAAAATGTCGCAGAACATGTTATTTAATCGGGGATATAAATCAGATTCCTTTTCCCCATAGTACTCGTCCAAGCCGTAGACTATGAACTTTTTTTGGTTCTTGATGATTTCAGGATTTTCTACTGGGTTAGATCGCATCTGAACTTGAGCTAATTGTGTTTTAATTTGTTGGTTTTCCCTTTGTAGTGAGTCTATTTTACTGTTGGCTTCATTTATTTGCTGCATCATACTTTCTTGTTGGGACGTTAATTGAGTATGTTTATTTGTAAATTCGGTTTTAAGTCCTTCAATCGCTGCAGTAATCTCTGTGTGCAGCATCTTTTTGAAGTCGGTTAAAATAAAAGTATTATTGTTTTTAAGCAGGGAACTGATTTGGTCTAGTGTGATGGGCTGAGAATTTTGTATTTGTTGCGGGGAGCCAATGGTGTCGCCGAGGTTCAGGTTTGTCTCATCATTTATTGATACATTATCCAGTGACATATTTGTATGGTCTTGGTCTTGTAATGTAGAACTAAGTTGGCCTCGCGCAGGTGTGTTATCATTTTTACGGCGAGATGTTATGTTTGTACACAATAAACAACGAAAATCGTGCCGTATTGCGTAGTTTCTTGCCATGAAAGCAGCTGTAGTTATGTTAAAACATTTATAGTGATAGGGCCTTTTACAAGTTACACATATTAATTCCTCTAGGCCATCAATTGGGTCATAGCACGCTTGACAAATCATCTTCGAATATTAATTTTAACTTTAATATAACCAAAACCAAAAAAAAAAAATCCGAACAAAGAAGTTTCAAACACAAGAATGTTGGTAGGTGATAAAGTTCGTCAGTGGATATTAGCACAGAATATTCGACGTTAAAACTGTTCAGCTACTGTTCATTTCTGCACTAGGACACTAAGAGGACGGCTTTCGCGGATGTCGTTATAAAAGTCGTAAGCGCCGCAGCGGTTCATACAACTATCCGCGTTCGCGTCACGGACTCTTATCTTAACCGGCACTGCACTCAAAAGCAAACCGTTTTACCACAATCCTTCATTTATATATCCGATATCTCTATATTATCACTGTTCTGAGATCAACATTTTTGATAATTAAGTACAGAAATGTTCACTTTAGAGTTTATTCACACATTTGTCGCTAAAACCTTGTTTATTACATTTTAAATTGATTTTTAATCGCTCAGCAACTCGAACGGGTAGTCTTAACGCCGGGTGTTCCGGGAATACCTAGTCTTTATTGGCACACCTCAGTAAAAAGATACAAGAAAATAAACAATTGATTAAACGTAGAGGCAGACAACAGGCGGTCTTCTCGCTAAAGAGCGATCTCTTCCAGACAACCTTTTATTTTAATATTTATTTATTTATTGTTTATAAACTATATATATACAAGATTTTTCGTTCTGTTTTTCAGGTCCAAGCTTGCATCCTGAAGGACAGAGTCCTCGCTGATACGGAGAAGATGGACCTGGTCATCTGCCTTATGGGACAGGCCAGCCCTGACAAGTCGCTCGACACGGTAAGATCGACATTTTCAGTTTAAAAAATCAATACACTACTGGCTCTGTGAGCTGTAGACCTCGCGAGCATAACTTAAAACTGAATAAATGTATGAATCCTCCATTTTGAAAATAATTAAAAAACTGAATCGACAAAAAAATCGATTTAATCATCGAAACTGCAAAAATTTCACGAGAATCGGTTGAGAATTGCGACGTATCCGGACATACGAATGCATTTTTGCGCAAGCTAAAACGGAGACTTCGCTAACGCTCGGTCAGTCGGAGTCAGTCTCCAGTTTCTACTCCGCACTGACTTTACAGCGTTAGGTTTATTTTATTTTGAATTAATCGTCATTTTTTATGTAGGTACGCCTTCTATCGTATTTACTCGTACCTGCTGCCAAACGCAGACCATTGTTAAATCGACCGGGCTCTAATCATGGGCGTCGCCAAGGGGGGACAGAGGGGGCAGCTGCCCCCCACTCTCCTAAAAAACAAAATTTCTAACTATATGTATGCCCCTCCCCCTTTCCTTAGCCATCGGCCATATGAACTGCCTCCCCTCCCTCAGGCAACGCCCTTGGCTCTAATCAACCTACTCCTTGTTGCAGTGCCTAGAGAAAATCAGCAAGATATCAGAGTCAACCAAGCTTAAGCAGTGTGCGAGCGGCACCCAAGGAGACAACCTGCTCGCTGGTTACGGAGACAAGACTGATGGCGTACAGCGCCCTCTGGCGTTCGTGCCTACCATCGTGGTTAACGAGGTAAGGGACAAACAGGGGGATAGTAAGAGCGACAGGGAGACTAAGGCCCAGTTAGACATAGAGACAACCTACTCGCTGGTAACAGAGACAAAAAACTGTTGATCGTGGTTAACGAGGTAAGGGATAACCTTCGCGACACTTAGGGGGACTAGGGGGACAAATGCTGGCGAGTTATGGGGACAAAACTGATGAAGTACAGCGCCGTCTGCCATTCGTGCTAGAAGGGACAGCCTTCGGGACAATTAGAGGGACTATAGAGTCCAGTTATGGGGGCAAAAATGATGGCGTACAGCGCCCTCTGGCGTTCATGCCTACCATCGTGGTTAACGAGGTAAGGGACAAACAGGGGGATAGTAAGAGCGACAGGGAGACTAAGGTCCAGTTAGACATAGAGACAACCTACTCGCTGGTAACAGAGACAAAAAACTGTTGATCGTGGTTAACGAGGTAAGGGATAACCTTCGATAACCTTCGCGACACTTAGGAGGACTAGGGGGACAAATGCTGGCGAGTTATGGGGCAAAACTGATGAAGTACAGCGCCGTCTGCCATTCGTGCTAGAAGTAAGGGACAGCCTTCAGGACAATTAGAGGGACTAGAGTCGAGTTATGGGGACAAAAATGATGGCGTACAGCGCCCTCTGGCGTTCGTGCCTACCATCGTGGTTAACGAGGTAAGGGACAAGCAGGGGGACAGTTAGAGTTAAATTTTTGACATAGTTACATAATGTGCTAATAAAGTATTAGTGTGGTAAAGTAGCACCATATGTGCTGTAAATAACTTTTAAAACGTCATATGTACCTATGTTAACGGCACCAGTCATGGAACATTTAAGAGAAAATTTGGAATGTTTTTGATATTTCAGCGACACCTGTACAATATCTAAATAAAAAATGTCCAATTCGTCCTTTATGTTTTCTATGTATTTAATGAAAGCTACTGGAATTGGTTTCAATATAATTAACCAATTAAAACTGTGGTTTTTTGCTCCAGTCATGGAATGTATTGAGCCCATACACGATGGAATTATAATGAGTAGATTAGGAGTTCTGGTGACCAACTCCTGACTCCCTCATGAGACCCTGGACTTCATCTAGATTGATGGTGCTTGTCGGGGTAAATCTATTGAGCCCAAACACGATGGAGTTATGATGAATAGATTACGAGTTCCGGTGACCAGGACATCGGATTCGGAATTAGGGAATCGGGTTCGGTGATTAGGAATTCTGGTGACCAACTCCTGACTCCATCATGAGAGCCTGGACTTCATCTGGATCGATGGTACTCGTCAGGGCAAATCTATTGAGCCCAAACACTTCGCCACTATCGAATTTACTATTTTTCGCACTGGTATCTATTTATTTATCTATTTTATTTTAAACTTTATTGCACATTAAAAATAAGTTCAAATGGTGGACTTAATGCCTTAAGGCATTCTCTAATGGTATCGTAATGTTCTTACTATGTACTTTCACACAGCACTTTTATATTTACAGAAATTCAGCCAAGAGAACCAAGATGCGGCTTTCACCAACCTGAAGTCCGTGATCTGCCGCGTGGCCACCGGCACCAAACCCTCCGCCTGCTAACGTTTCATACATACATTCATACAAACTTCATACATACATAGAGAATTTAAAGAAGTGCATAAAGTCAGACCAAGGTTGGCAGCGATTTTGCCAGACCAGACATTGCAAGTGTTATTTTAAACTTCACACTTTTATGAAATAATGACGTTTAATTAACACTTGTACAGGCTGGCCTATCAAAATCGCTGCCAACTTAGCTTGGTCTGACTCTATGACTAATTCATCAGTGCACATAATACCACATGTTTTTATTTATACTTACATATACTTAAGTACCTAAATTTTGTACATCTACAAACATACCTAATGTTATTTCTAGATAGCAATTTATTTCACTGTTTACTTTAAAATATATTCATGTCAATACAAAAAAAACATAACAAAAAATAACAAAACAATTATAACTTAAGACTAGCTTAATAGTCAAAAAGTATCCACTAGTCGCATTGCCACATTGAACGGCGATAGACAACCTTTGCACCAGGTAAATAGAAACTATCAAATAATACCTTCTTAGCTTTTTAAATTTCTATCACAGTGTAAACCATTTTTTTTTTTATAAAAAGTTACTTATCTTTGAATATTTTAGTGTTGATGACTGAAGTACAGTGTATTAATTTATAAAATCATAGCTTCCAGTTGTTTTAAAATAAGTCTAGATTGTAAGATTACTTTTGTAAAATTTATGTGTAAAAATAAAATATGAATAAGAATAAATAAATGTTTTGTTTGGTTTTGCCTTGTTGTCGACTCCAACTAGGACCAGCCTCGAAATCGCGAAAAAAAATTGTCTGTTTCAAATTTTAGCGGGTCTGATGTTGGTATTTTGTATGACACGCGAAAAAAATTGTCTGTTTTAAATTTTAGCGGGTCTGATGTTGGTATTTTGTATGGCACGCGAAAAAATTTGTCTGTTTTAAATTTTGGCGGGTCTAATGTTGGTATTTTGTATGGCACGCGAAAAAAATTGTCTGTGTTAAATTTTGGCGGGTCTGATATTGGTATTTTGTATGGCACGCGAAAAAAATTGTCTGTTTTAAATTTTAGCGGGTCTGATGTTGGTATTTTGTATGGCACGCGAAAAAAATTGTCTGTTTTAAATTTTAGCGGGTCTGATGTTGGTATTTTGTATGGCACGCGAAAAAAATTGTCTGTTTTAAATTTTGGCGGGTCTGATGTTGGTATTTTGTATGGCACGCGAAAAAAATTGTCTGTTTTAAATTTTAGCGGGTCTGATGTTGGTATTTTGTATGGCAGAGTCAATTATTTCGCGATTTCGGTATTGTTCCCATAGTAAAAGTTGCTCAATATGACGTATATATTCAGCCTGTAAATTATTGCAGGTGACTAAAAACATCTGTATAAGTTTTCTAATTTTAATAATAGTAATAAATAAATATTATAGGACATTATTACACAATTTGACTAACTCCCACAGTAAGCTCAATAAGGCTTGTGTTGAGGGTACTTAGACAACGCTATATATAATATATAAATATTTGTAAATACTTAAATACATAGAAAACACCCATGACTCAGGAACAAATATCCATGCTCATCACACGAATAAATGCCCTTACCAGGATTTGAACCCGGGACCATCGGCTTCATAGGCAGGGTCACTACCCACTAGGCGATCTGGCCTAGTGGTAATTTAATTTGAAAGACAGTTAATAGTAAAACTTCACCAAAATACTACTGAAAACACCTAGACACCAACTATGTAAAATAGTAAGATTACAGGATACAAGACACTAAATAAACACCTACACAATATGGGTAAAACAGCCCCATGTGCAGAGCGTGCATGGAAGAAGAGGAAACAACAAAACACATTTGACGACCGGTTTGGCCTAGTGGGTAGTGACCCTGCCTACGAAGCTGATGGTCCCGGGTTCAAATCCTGGTAAGGGCATTTATTCGTGTGATGAGCATGGATATTTGTTCCTGAGTCATGGGTGTTTTTTATGTATTTAAGTATTTATAAATATTTATATATTATATATATCGTTGTCTAAGTACCCTCGACACAAGCCTTATTGAGCTTACTGTGGGGCTTAGTCAATTTGTGTAATAATGTCCTATAATAATAATATTTATGACATTCTCCTAGACTGCAAACAGGTAGAAGTATACAGGAGCAAATACCTAGGGACTACGTGCACACTAGGAGACAGATAGCAACCTGAAAACTTTGCTAGGCTTCGTGGAGGAGCTGGGGTGGTTAGAGTAGCGCTACCTCGTTTCACGCAAAATAGGCACAATGGTTGTCGATTTTCGCAAATTGCGGGGATCTTTCTCTTTTACTCTCATTAAGACGTACTTAGAGTGACAGAGAAAAATGCCTGCAATTGCTGAACATCGATTTTCGCGGTTATAGCCCAGAAGCAATAACTAATAGTGAAACCGGTTTTAGTTAAAAATAAGCGTCTTCAATGAAACGACACTGGAATCAAATAAACTATATTTACAAACAACGCACGTATCGCTTAATATTACGGTATTTCACAAAACCTTACCTATATTTACAACAACTTAATACTAATTCAGGAATCATGACTTTAGAACTCATTTCACATTCTCATTTTAAATGTTCTGACTGATTTCACTACGGACCATTTTAATTCACAATGTCCAAGTAAAATCCTGAATAAACTACTTGCCACTTATCTGACGAATAAGTCATCGTTGGCGTTTCACAATCTGCAAATAAGCTTAACCCCTTTCTATCGATTTATCGACCACATACGCGCCATTAGAATTTCAACTTTAACATTCCGATTTAAGGTTCAAATTAGATTACACTTTCAGGAAATGTTACTTGTCTTCACATGAATCATCAAAGCTGGATTAATTTAAATATATTTGGATTTTTTGGGAAAACCTTGTAGATTGGTGCGGCCTGGAAAAGGGTTAACTGGTAGCCTTTACCACTTAAGGTAGTTATATCTGGCAGTTAAATTATTTGTCTAGCTATCCAATTACTTGGACATTGTGAAACAGAACCTTAGTATTTTACACTTATCTTATTCTTGACTGTAATTATGTACAGGTATTTTAACCGCTGTAGTCTGATAATTAATACATTGTATAAGACATACAATATCCAGCTCATTTCGCCGCAGTGTGATAAATAAGACCAAAGATAATTTGAAATAGAGGTGGATTGACAAAGAAAAATTTGTAAGTACAGTAAACTTACTGCCATCTTTCGACACAAGATTAAAACTTTTATCGTTTGATCCTTATCCTTTCACTTATATGTGTTGAATTTGTTAAATATCAAAAAGTGGCGCCATCTAATAGATCAAAGGCCAAAGGCGCTACAACTTTTGGGTAATGCCCGGTAAGATGGCGCCACTTTTTGATATTTAACAAATTAAACACATATCAGTGAAAGGATAAGATTGAAATTCAAATGGCGTTCTAAAAGTTTTAATCGTATCGAAAGATGGCAGTAAATTTACTGTGGCTACAAAGTTTACTTTGAAAATCCACCTATTTCAACTTTTTTTGGTAAGACAAAGTTTCGTGTAGCTTCGTACAGGCGGCGACACTAACACGCTGGTTGAAAAATTCTAAGAGGTTAAAAGGATATAGTTAGAGATTTTCCGATAATATTTTTATGATTTAACCTTTTGAACGCCAAGAGCCACAAAAGTGGTCGTGTGCTGTCGTGCCTACCACGCCAACGACCACTAAAGAGGTCATGGCAGACGCTGTCAAAGCAATTTTACTGTTGACAGATAAGGTTTAAATTCGATTCTCAATAGTTGACATATTGGCGTGTATGCCACATTTTGATGCGAGGGAGAAAGCGTTGAAAAGGTTAAATCCATTTTATTTTATATCTTAACATAATTCATGCCCAATGGTAAGATGTTTGGCATATATACTTCATGTCTATTACAAAAAATGTAGAAAATAAAATAGAAAAATTATGTATTTTTCAAAAAACAGTGTGTTTAGTGACATCTACATATAATTTATAACCTTAAAGTGCCAAATTTTCCAAAACTGTATTGAGTTGACATCTGTCAACTCAATACAGTTTTGGAAAATTTCCTGTTTGAAACATGCTATCTATCTATTGTATAACTTGAAAACATTCTTAGAAAAACTGAAAACCAAATGTGAATACCCTCTCACGACCATACCAACATTACCAGATGTATAACTTAGGAAATAAATTATAGTAGTTTATGTGACTGCTACGTAATAAAAGGCATTAAAATACACGAGTGTGGGTTTAAGAAACGAACGAAGTGAGAGCAACGTAAAGCGGGGATGATTTTTTTTTCGCTTCAACTCTATCGTGTGAGATATCTTTGGATACGTCTTTCAAAATGAACATGGGTCTTCAACAACCATTTTTTCATAATGTTAATATCTTCGGAAATAATCGATTCCAAAGAAAAAAATAGGCGGCCCCCCTCCCCCCCAATTTTTGAACAATGGGCCCAAAAAATATGAAAAAAATCGTGAAAGTAAAGCTTAGTAAACATTTTCAATTTAAACTATAGCGATCATGATCGGTTAAGCCGTTTTTTAATTATTGCAAAGTCTTCCCTTCTTAGTACAAACAAAGACGTACAAAGGGTCAAATTGGTAAGTATCTCAGTAGACAAAAATGTGTACAAAAGACATAAACGCGCGACTATTGTCCATTATTGCGTGGTTATTGTTATTTTTGTTGTTGTGTTGTTGTTGTTGTGTTGTTGTTTTGTTGTTGTTGTGTTGGGGTTGTTGTGTGTTGTTATTGTTAGTGTTATTGATTGTTATTGTTTTCAATGATTTCCCGAACAACATCTAACTCCGATCATGTTTTAATTTATCACCACTCGTTGCGAATTTCCTATAGTACATTACGATACATGTGCGAAAAATAAGAAATTCGAAAAGAGTGGCGATAAATTAAAACACGACCGAAGGGAGTGTTTTAAATCGACACGAGTTGCGAATTACCTATTCGCACATGTATCGTACAACGTTTTACAGTACATATGGGTCTTTAAATGTTCGACACAGTAACGTAATATGCTAATTTTCGCACTAGTGCGATAAAGTAGCACCATATGTACTGTAAATAACCATTACAATTACATATTAAGATTTTACCGTATACGAACAACAATAATCGTAACTGACCAAACCATTATGGCGGTATCACAAAGACATGAGTTTCAAATAGTACATTGTGTATTAAGGGCGGTAAACAGGAATTTACGAACGAGTGTCAATTGAAGCCCGAAGCCGGAGGCGAGGCCTAACAGGGCTGCGCTGTATGTTACATAATTGCAATAATAAAGTCTTACAAATTTTTGTGTACTGTAAAAAAACTAGAATAAAAAATAAAAATTGCTAGCAAAATGGGAAAGTTATACCTGAGATTTTATTTGATTATGTACCTTTTGTACATTTCTACACGGCTATGGCCGTGGTAGGGTTAAATTCTATTATTAACATAAATTCATTAAAACAAAAATATCGAAAACAAAATCAACAATATTCCAGTTGTACAAAAGATTCACAAAATAATTTCATAAAAGAGAATCACACATAATACATTTATTATCATTTTAATAGTCACAACTTTTTATTGGAAAATCGATTTATTGTATTGTTCCAACCAATATAGTAACCTCAAAGTTAATTTATATTTGACTATTAGTTAAGTTTTCTATGTTTTTTGTATATGAATGACAATCGCATCATAAGGGCTGATAATCTCCATATAAAAGTGCGTTTTAGGGTGATATTTATTTATTTATTTAAACTTTATTGCACACATAAAGAAAAATGTACAAATGGCCAACTTAATGCCAAAAGTCTCTACCAGTCAACCATTGGGTCAAACAGAGACATTTGTGTATGTTGGCGCAGGAAAAAATTATAAGGAAAAAATTAAACGTGAAGTCAAATAATATTAAAAATATATAAATAGTAAATACTACTATATGATGTATAAAAGACAGACTAATACATATAAATCATATAATTATGTACATATACATGATATGTAATAGTAGTCAGGAAAAAGGTAACGAAAAGAATTTTGATACTTAATTACGTGTCTCCAAAGAGAATTTGAAATAGAGGTGGACTGTCAAAGAAAATTTTGTAGCCAATTTAAATTTACTGCCATCTTTCGACATATGATTAAAACTTTTAGAACACCATTTGACATTGATCCTTATTCTTTCACTGATATGTTTTAAATTTGTTAAATATCAAAAAGTGGCGCCATCTTACCGGGCATCGGCTAATCGCTCGAAACAATGCCGCCATACATTTGGCCTTTGATCTATTAGATGGCGCTTTATTTAACAAATTTAACATATATCAGTGAAAGAATGAGGATCAAAGTCAAATGACGTTCTACAAGTTTTAATCATGTGTCGCAATGACAGTAAAGTTTCTTTAACAATCCACCTCTATTTCAAATTCTCTTTGACATTAGTTAGTTGTTTTGTTGAAATTAAAATATATGGCGTTAAAATTATAATTTTCACTCAATAATTATATCCCACTGCACTCATCTACAATGATTATGGTTAGGATAACTTTGTATAGAGATTAACAGTCTTTATTATTTACCTATCTCTGCTTTAAGGCCTGTGCACACCGGGTGCGTGTGCGTAGACGTGCACGTGCGCGTTGTAATATACAGATCCTTATGAGAGACGGCACACCGCTTGCAGACGCAGCTGGTGTGCTCTGGTATTTAACCTTTTGACCGCCAAAGACGTCATATGACGTGCGCGGCTACAGCCCAATATCAACCTTCATGCGTACCGACAAGGTTCACGATTACGCGCCGCGTACGATAGGCGTGGCGTTCAAAAGGTTAATAGGTAGTCAGCCATATTAATTAAAAGTTTTAGTATCGGCTTTAAATAGTAAAATCCTCATCACTATCATCAACGGAATGCCTCCTCAGCCGATGCCTTCTCAAATCACTCCGTCTCTTCGTACTATAACTACACTGCTCACACGAATACTTACTACCCCCACAGCTTTTATTCTTCAAATGATTCAACGCTTCACTTTTCACATTAGAACTAAAACCGCACTTATCACATGTAAATTTATCTTGTTTCTTCTCAACCGGATCGTGGCAGCGGAGATGGTAGATCAGACTCATGTTATGTCTCGCTTTATAGTTACATAGATGGCACTTGAAGTTTCTTTCATCCTTGTGTTTCCGTTTGTGTCTAGAGAATTGTGCTTTGCTCGCAGTTGTATAGTTACATGTTGAACATACTTGAATGGTTGTTGAATTCATATGAGCGAGATCTATGTTATGTTGTAGGAACTCAGCTTCGTTGTCCGTTCTGAAGTCACATTGGACGCAGTAGTACAGATTGGATTGTTCGTTCAATCCAAAGTATTCAAAATTTCCTTTTTTCTTCTTTTTCTCCGGCTTTTTCTGCTTTGGTTTCTCTTTAATAAGCCTCAGTAGAGGTCTGTCGTCTTCGTCTGTCTCGTCCGAGACCTCTACTGTGTCGATGTGAGGTTCTTCTATGATGACTTCGTCTTCGTCGCTTGATGTGAGAAGAGAAATTGGGTTGGGATCTTCGGTTATTCTGTGGAGAGAATTAGTTTTAGAATTACTATCACGCTTAGAAACAAACGTGCGACGCCTTAGAATATCATAAGGCTTGAAATGGACAAATGGTACCAACTTTACTTTTTGGTACTAAACGGTATCGCTATCTGTATCAGGACCGTGTTCAGGTAACATAAGGCTCGAAGGATCTATATTATAAGGCTTAAAGTTTCAATATCATAAGCCTTGAAATGGTACGCACTTGTTATCGGACTCGATGATTTCCATATCGCTATCCGTGTCAGGGCCGTGTTCAGGTAACATAAGGCTCGTGGGATCTATATTATAAGGCTTAAAATGTCAATAACATAAGGCTTGAAATGGTACGTACTTGTTATCGGACTCGACAATTTCCATATCGCTCTCCGTGTCAGGACCGTGTTCAGGTAACATAAGGCTCGAAGGATCTATATTATAAGGCTTAAAATATCAATAAGATAAGGCTTAAAATAGTACGTACTTGTTATCGGACTCGATGATTTCCATATCGCTATCCGTGTCAGGGCCGTGTTCAGGTAACATAAGGCTCGTGGGATCTATATTATAAGGCTTAAAATGTCAATAACATAAGGCTTGAAATGGTACGTACTTGTTATCGGACTCGACAATTTCCATATCGCTCTCCGTGTCAGGACCGTGTTCAGGTAACATAAGGCTCGAGGGGTCTATATTATAAGGCTTAAAATATCAATAAGATAAGGCTTGAAATAGTACGTACTTGTTATCGGACTCGATGATTTCCATATCGCTATCCGTGTCAGGGCCGTGTTCAGGTAACATAAGGCTCGAAGGATCTATATCACATTGGACGCTCTCTAGTAACATCAGGCAGTCTTGGGGGCTCTCGGCTCGCGTGTCGTCTGAAAATGCAAAAAAACCATAGATGGTACGATCGTATAGATATAACTCCAAATTTTTAACTTTCTAAAAAAAATTTTTACTAGTTTATTCTGATACTATCTAGAGAAAATAATGGCTCACTTTGATCCACGGCGACTTCTATGAAAACGGGCGCGGTGGACATTATCTGCGCCAACTGATTGTCCAACTTGTTGGCGAAGTGGTTTGCCAGCTGGTCCACGTCCAACTTGCTCGGGCTCACCTAAGACCACAATTATGATTTACGTAGAGCAAAACTATATTGTAAGGTTTGTCTTGTTGCCAAAACTTAAATTGTAGATTTTTACAAGCTTTTATTTAACTTGCAATGTAACTATGTATGTTTGTATGGGTCAAATCTTGCAAGTTTAATTTGTCCCATTCCCGGTTTCCGATGAAGCTGAAAATTTTCAAACATGTAAGTCGGGTGACAATGCAATATGATAGTACCATCAAGCTGGTCTGATCATGGAGACAGGATGTGGCCATAGAAACTCTGTGATAAAACAACGCAACCTAATTGTGTTCGGGGTTTTTAGAATTGTCCCGATGAGTATTAGTTGCCTGCGGAAAGAAAAGTCCAGACAGCGATAAAAGCTTGTACCAAAAATGAAATTTAGCTAGAAACTTATTTTAAATCTAATCCGTAAAGGGTTAAACTGTCCGGACTTCCCTGGGAAAACTTGGTGTCTATTCAGCCAAGACCTTAAAAGCTAGGACACATCACACGCGTGTGCGTAGACATGCGCGTTCCACATTGTAAAATTAAATTCTCACAAGACCTGTCACACCACATGCATGACGTAATGCGTGCAATGATAACTATACTATCCGCAAAACTATCTGGCCGGTCAGGTCATAATGCCATCTCTTTCACTCTTGGTTGGTCTTAACAAGGGTAAAGGAGATAGCATTATGATCTCAGTGGCCAATTAGTTTTGCGGCAAGTATAGGCTTGGGACTTTTGGATGCTCGCCGTGGTTCTAGAATGTTCGGAGTCGCCATTATGTTATTAATATTTTTTCGAGGTCAGTCAAAGTGTAATAATAAAATATTATATTAGATGACAATGTCATGATTTATGCTGTTATATCGGTAATAAACACGTTATTATGACTGCAATTCATTTTATCTTAAATCTATATATTTATATTACATTTGACGACCGGTTTGGCCTAGTGGGTAGTGACCCTGCCTACGAAGCTGATGGTCCCGGGTTCAAATCCTGGTAAGGGCATTTATTCGTGTGACGAGCATGGATATTTGTTCCTGAGTCATGGGTGTTTTCTATGTATTTAAGTATTTATAAATATTTATATATTATATATATCGTTGTCTAAGTACCCTCAACACAAGCCTTATTGAGCTTACTGTGGGACTTAGTCAATTTGTGTAATAATGTCCTATAATATTTATTTATCTATACTATTATCATAGACCGAAAAGCTTTTCGGTGAAGGAAAACATCGTGAGGAAACCTGCAATACATCTGCGAAGAAATTCAAAGGTGCATGTGAAGTCCCCAATCCGCATCGGGCTAGCGTGGGGACTATAGCCCGAGCCCTCTCGCACATGAGAGGAGGCCTGTGCCCAGCAGTGGGACGTATATAGGCTGAATTATTATTATTATATATTATCATAGACACAAGTCACTGTCACTGTTCACAGCTGACGCTATATGCATTATATATGATTTACTTAATTATGCATCCTCTTTGTTACTTGTGTTTTGACAGACTACTGACATCTATTTTACAAATAAAAAATATAAAAAAACACTTGAGTAATAAATTGTCATTTTTGATTAAAGACGGTTTAAGCAATATCTGATATAATTTAAAATGAATAGTTTAACTACCTGCGAAATTGAGTCCCGGTTAGAACCGTATAAGGAGTTAAAATATGATGAAGAAAAGTCTAGATATTTTGTTAAAAAGGAATATAACATGGCCTAAATGAGCAAATATTTGTTCCTGAGCACATATTTGTTGTTGTTGATATAATATAATATACAAATACATAAAAAACATCCATGATTTATATATATAAATCGTTGTCTAAGTACCCACAACACAAGCATTTATGAGCTTACTGTGGGACTTAGTCAATTTGTCTAATACTCGTAATGTCCTATAATATTAATTTATTTATTTAAAATACGAATATAATAACTGACCTCTTGTGTGTTTTCAATATTCCTTTTTTCTTCCTGAATCTCTACTTCGATGTCGACCTGCTCAGCAGCATGCAACTCCTGCATGCTCTGGTTTTCCAAGATGGCCGGGATAAGGTCCTCTAGAGGGTCCGGGTTAAGCCGGTCGGCGAGGGGTGGCTGCTTGATCTGGTAATTGGTTATCATGTCTTCGATGTCGTTTACTTCGGGTTGAATACTAAAATTAAATTAAACGTTATTTAATTATTCTTGCAGCCAAATATATCCCAATTTTGGACAGAGGCAGTCTTTCACGTACAAGGTTTGGCTTTTTTTTTTTACTTTTGGGTTTCTTTTTTAGGTTTGCTCACGATCTATTCCTACACCGAATAACGTAGTTTTGAGAAACTCAATAGTAAGTGCGTGGGGTTCGAACCAACGTCCTCCCCTTCAAAAACTTTTTAAACCAGTTTGGCACATTTTTAAGGTATTTTACCTCTACAGGAAAAATGTCATTTGGAACATCGATCATCCGAGATAGTATTTGTTTAGTATCAAATGTATTAACTCGTACTAAACACTAATCAATATGTAAACAGGCCTTAAGAGAAGTGTACACGCTCGTAAGATCCCTATCAGATAAAAATAAAATTTTGATTATCTCCGAAATGGAGTTAATTAGAATACCGGTCTTTGAGAAAGTTACTTAATTTAAGGTCAGGACTGCACCCTTGAAATTAACGGAAATAAAAAAACACGGTGTATACAAAATAAAAACGGCTTAATATAGGAATCTAATTTTCTTTTAATGTAACATAGAACTTTCAGAGAGAAAGTTCTGGTAAGAAAACGTAAATTGTAAGTACCGAACAGTTTTAAATAGAATTACCCTAAAATTCTGAGTTAAAAAGCTACCATACAGAAATGCCACTTCCAACAAAACCGAAGTTTGACAGCGATTCAGGGACGAATCAAAAAAAAATCCTTCCTAATGTATGCCACTATCCCTTTCGGCTATTAAGGGTTGTCAAACTTCAAATCATTATCTTATCTGTGATCGTGCAAAGGGACGTCAAGTTGTGCCAACCCTAATAATTGCTCGGAGCAATGCTGAGCCGAACGGAGCCGAGAATGCCCGAAAGGAGGAGTGTCGTCCCACTATTTCTGTTGTGACTTAACAAATATATGACTTACTTTTCCCCATTCTTATTTTCTTCACCTTGCCTCGTGTCTCGCGATCTCTCTCCATTTTCTACATTATTCTCAGTTACATCAGTTTCGGCCGTATCAGTGGTGGATTCATCATTGTCTATGGTTATTTCATTTATGTTATCTGTGGTAGAATCCGCTTTAGCTTTCTCTGTGTTTTTTTTATCTTTAGCTTTTTTAATTTTTGAGTTCGTATTGGCGTTTTTGTTTGTATCTTTTGTCGGGTCTGTGATGTTTCCTTTTTCTGTGGATGGTGGTTTCTGTGGAAGAAATAAAATATTGTTAAAAATTTTCGCGTGATATTTGTGGCTTTCTTTGACCCCGCATCTGATGGAAATCAGAGAGATTTTTTCTATAAGTGAAATAAGACCTATCTTTATGTATACATTACTACATATTTCTATTATAGAGTTTTTAGTAGAAAAATAAAAAAAACCGGACAAGTGCGAGTCGGCCACCGAGGGTTCCGTACTTTTTAGTATTTGTTGTTATAGCGGCAACAGAAATACATCATCTGTGAAAATTTCAACTGACTAGCTATCACGGTTCATGAGATACGGCCTGGTGACAGACGGACGGACGGACGGACAGCGGAGTCTTAGTAATAGGGTCCCTCAGCGGAGTCTTAGTAATACCCTTTGGATACGGAACCCTAATAAAAATTATTTCCCCATAAGGGAAATAATAATTTATTAAACTATGTTAAATTATCATTACCTATGAAGGTCCCAAGAAATAAGTTCACCATTGTACAGACGCCATCAGATATATCGGACCGGCCAAGGCGCTCACAAATATATATAGCGCCTCCATTGTCAAGACGTTACACTGCATGTTCAGATATTTTAGAGCACATCGGCCGCTCCGATATATCTGATGGCGACTGTACTTACCTTTACCTAATTGTTTACTTATGTGTACATTATAGAGTTTACTACTACCACAGAATAAATTACAGCAGAAGATTGACAGCGATTCAGGGACGAATTATGCGGTCCCTTTCCAATGTATGGCATTATCTCTTTCGGCTATTTAGGGTTGTCAAAATTCAAGTCATTATCTTATCTGTGGTTGTGCATGTAAAAGGACGTCAAGTTGTGCCAACCCTAATCATTGCTCGGAGCAATGCTGCGCCGAACGGAACCGAGAACGTCCGAACGCTGCAGTTTCCCCCCACTGCTACTACTACTAATAAAAGCAACAACGAAAACCGATTGTTGCATATTTTAGCGTCTGTAATTCATCTCTGTGTTGTATACTTTATAGTATTTACTAAATAGTTTGTATACGGCGACAATTGTCATCTCCATACATTCATTATTTTAAAATGGCTTCAGTCCAGTGGGACTATTTCACCAGTATCAATGTATTAGGAGCTTTAAATACGACTTAATAGGCACAATAGTTGTCGATTTGCGGAAAATGCCCAGCATAACTTTGGTTTAAGACATTTATTCTCATAAGAATATACTTTATTCACTTAAAATGAGAATTTCAATTTAACTTAATGCTATACAATGACGTGGTGTGTATGTTTTTGCAACTAACTAACTAAATACGACTAAAATTGTATGGTTAGTGCAGGACAGTGTACAGTGATTTTATTGTAAAGAGATAGCTGGACTTTACAAGCAGCACAAGGACTACGATGACCCCATACAATTAATAGCCTTAAATCGCAAAACGTAGGAAATATGCATTGATATGACAGCTGTCACTGTAATCAAGCAACTTGAAAAATAGTGTAACGTTCTGTCATCCGCTTCCCGCTTATTTGCTAACAATTGTATACGTCATGTGTTCGTTTGTGATGTTCATAACAATTATTTGTTTTTTAGGTTTTCCCTACCACATCCTTCCACAAGCTCAAAATATTAACGAACATTCTCATCTCGTGTGAAAGTCAACACCAACATTGGCCAATTCACCCTGTGCAATTTGGCAGGGAGTAAAATCCAGAGGGGAAAAAAAAAAGTAGTTTAACAGACAAGACACTATAGTTGTCCTTTGGAACCCAGACTTCTGGGTAGTTTAGGGGAGCCTGAGGGTAATTGTAGCTTACGGTAGCAAACACGCTGGGAACCGCAGTGCCCAGTAGCCGCCGTTTGCCGCGCATGTTTTTATAATCGGCGTCAGTGAAGTGTGCTGAGCAGACGTCGCCCCCCGGCGCCCCGGTCGCCTCTATCCAGGCTGCCAGCAAGGACCTGCTGCGGGGGAACCTGGGGATAATTAGAACAATATATAACAGCCGGCTCCAGAGTACGAGTAGTAATAGTTATCTATTTAAAAATAAGTTAAATGCTTTCTTGTTGGAAACATGTTACTACTCTGTCGAGGAATATTTTAGTAAAAAGTAGGATTAATGTAACAATTATATGTGTTTATAAATGAAATATTATTATTATTGATTTAATTATGTTTTAAATTTAAATTTTCCTCTTAATGAAATTTAATCTCAATATTTATTGGTCATGACATTAGAATCTTCTGTTTATTTATTATTATTTCTTAAATTGTATTTAATTTTACGTTATGTTTTATAAGTATTTTATAAGATTTTTTTTTTGTGTCTTAAGAAAATTTATTTTATAAAAATTTGTATATTAGATAAGAAAATTTGTATGTAAATTAATTTCAAACACAATGTAAATTGTTTATGAATAAATATGACTAATGACTATGAGAAGCAAAAAGAAACAACCAGGATGGGCTGGGTGCAGGTGGGTCAAATAAAATTGAATACAGAGTACATAAAACTTTATAAATATATTAAACTTTATATATTAGAACAATAATCAAATGTTTGTGTCAATGACAGGGATAGCACAAGAATTTTTTTTTATTTGCCGACTTTTTTTTTTATACTACGGTGGCAAACAAGCATACTTTTTCTAGTGACAAAAATGGCTTTCAGAATCCCTACTAACATTATAAATAATAGTAACTCTGTCCCTCATTGAGGCTCAGGGAAGGACATGGCATATGTTCTATCAATCATCATCACTCTACTCAGACAAGCAAAGGAGGCGCTAGGCTTGGGCGACCGCCTACGGCTTGAGGAGCCCCACGCCCCAAACACGTATAACTTAGATGCAACATAAAAAAAAATCATTATTTCTTGGGCCTAAGCAGGCCTCTCTAAATGTACCTTGCCCACAACAAATTTTGGTCATGCCCACTACACACAAGGTCACAGGTAGAAGATAGTATATCTTTCATTGGAAAGGGAGACTTACTTGAAATACTCTACATCTGGACTGGAGACATCACAGCCCTCTATACAGCATGATTTGCCCATGTTCACGGCTAATACATCTGCAAACAATTTATAACATCATTATCTATAGGCCACTGGTTTCCTGAAATAAAGATTTTTTTTATATGTTTAAAATTTCATTTCATTTCATTGCAATTTACTGGGAAAACCAAGATTTTTTTACATAATAACCGAATATCCGGTGCATCTTCAAATTCTTTGAGTTTCACTTATGCACCCTAAATAATTATTTGTTTTTGCTTATTTCAACACCTACACCTAAATTCTGAAAGAGAGGTTATCAATTTGTGTATTTCTTTGGGTAAGTTAAAACATTTTTAATTAAATGATATTCCATTTTAAATTTTTTGAAGAATGATGGCTAATTTGATCTAAGTTGTATGAAAAAAAACAGGTTTTTTTTTTAAATTTGATTCAAAGATTTACATTGTATTATGCACCAACTCATAAATGTTATGGTAAATAAAACTTGGAAAATAATCAAAATAATTTGCTAGCTAATAAAAGAACTAAAATCATGGTATAAACAAAACATCCCGCCATAGGCTTTAAAAAAAATACATTTTTAATTGACGCAGTGAACGCGGCAAAGGCAATAACTTGTCTTGCGTCCGTATTCTAAACTGCCAGGATCGCAACAGAATCGAACACTGGCGCATCACATTTCGACCTTAAAAAGTAACAACATAAGGTTCAAATTGCAACAACAAACCGCTAAACCAAAATCGAAAGATTCGATGCGATTTACCGAATAAGTCGCATTAATTAGTTTTGACAAAGATTAAATTATTGACCTGAATGACTAGAGAAATGAATAAAATAACTAAATATAGCATTATACAGTATTTAACACCGGATTTACGCGCGAAATTCGTCAAAACAAAGGTCGAAAACGCTCATAAAAAATCATACATACCGAAGAATACTAATGACTATAACAACTATTCACGAATGAATAACATTATATTATTAAATTGTATATTTATTTAACGTCACAAGTACGCTAAATGCTTATTTCACTCGATATTTCAGCAAAATAAAAATATTTATTCCAAACGCTTGCTCCGACAACTTTGACAGCTTGGTTGGTTTGTTATTTTTTTAATCCGCCATTGCTCAGGGGGCGGTGAAAATATCTTACAGCCGTAAATGCGTAACTGTGTAAAACAGCGTTTTATTATGTGGCTTAAACGATGTCAGTCTCTAAATCAAAATGTCGCTGTCGATTGTCAAGCAAATGCCAAAACTGCCAAATGTTGCGAGCGTTGCGAGAATTAATATTTTGTTTTTCTTTATTCAATAGTCGTTATTTTGGCAAACGTGGCACACTCCATTGCATTGCACTATTTAGTAGTAACTAAAGCGTCCTCCGACTATCAACTTCGATTACGCAGAGGCAAATTAGAAGTCTCCTATAGGCAATCAGCTTATCATGAAACTCCTCTCAGATAGAGAGAGCAGCAATGCATCGTGAACATTGGCAGTGAGCGTGTATCAAAACACGTTGACATACAGCATATTTCAGCGTCTATTCAGCAAGCGATGTCGGTGAAGGACGCAAAGTATGTGTGGGTAGAGTTGGAGCCCGTGTTTGGCGGCGTGGCTGGCCTGCACACGAAGCAAGAGCAGGAACTCACAGAAAATGTGAAATCAGAGGTTAAATCAGAACCTGTGGAGAACATGTGTGTTATAAGCGAGACAGCCAGGGCAGACTTGTACTTGAATCAAGAGCAGCCTGAGAGCGCACAGGCAGGGCACATAGACCATGCAGTAGAAGCAGAGGTTAAGGCAGAACCCAAGGACATGTCTGACAGCGAACCAGCAACTCAAGCCAGCTTGTACAGTCACATAGACCCTGCAGTGAAGGCAGCACTTAAGGCAGAGGCTGAAAACATGTGTGGTGATAATGAAGCATCTATGCTGACTGACTTCGAGTATGAGAGTGCAAACACCAGTCAGATAGACCATTTGGTGAAGGACACTGAGCCGGAGAGCGAGGAGAGTGTGTGTAGCATGAGCACGGTGTCAGAGCAGGCAGAACTGTACCTTAAGCATGAGGTACAAGATGGACTGGTGGTGGGCCCAGAAGCATACCATAGAGGTAATTCAGTTTTTATTCTGTTCAATACACCCTGGTTGTTTAAGTTTAGGTTTTTTCTAACATCAAAAGTAGTGGGAATAATTTTTCTCTTCCAAAATGATTTAATTCATTAATATAGTATAATTAACTGGATTCACAATCAGCCGGAAAAAATGACGCCACAAAAGTTATGCCCGAACAGCTTGGGCATGACTTTTGCTCCCAGTCTCATCGACAATGACAACTGTCAAACATGACAAAATAATCTGAGAAAAAATGTGCATATAATAGCAAAACAACAAGAAAAAACTACAGCATGGGGTTTTTAAAAAATGAGTGTACAGGATTATAAGGGGTTGGCAACACGCATGTAACACCTCTGAAGTTGCATAGTTGATCGGGTCACTATCATAGCTTGAGATACCAATGCTTTTAAGCCAAGCCAATTGTGATTGACTGTAGTAAAGCGGAAAGGCTATATATACCTGTATGCTTATATTACATTGCAAAAAAAAAGAAAGTTTCAAAAGTATATGTAGATCAAAAAGAAAATAATTCAATTAAAAAGAATATATTTATTTAATCTGTATGTAAGTTATTCTAAAATAGTATGTTCCTGCATGGCAGTTGCAGATTTCATAGTTATTAATAAAATATATACATTATATTTCTTAAAAAGAAATAATATTTAAATAATTTGTATACCTAGAGCAACTACATTCACTTGTTATTCATTTTGACGTTTATACAATGATCAACATACGAAAACGTCATGAACCTATAAAGTATTCAATGTTATGAAACATGCATTTGCAAGTTTGACACTTAAAGTTTTATGCATTATGTTTACTTTTTTTACACACTTTTTTATTACACACTTTTATTTAGCTTCACTACGTATCTTCTTTGTATAAATCAACATATATATATGTGCTTCAAATCTTGTAACTTAAATTTGAAACATTTCTTGGTGTCTGTTTGAGCTGAAATTTGGTATACTTCCGTATTTCTTTATGAAAATGCAATAGTATGCTAACATGGAGCTGATCTGATATGCAAACGGAAGGTAGCCAAAGGAACTCTTTGATGAGAAAACATAAACACATTGAGTTTAGGCTCATTTGAAAGGTCTCGGGAAATAATTGATAGACATACAAAAAAGAGAAAGTGCAGTTGGCAGTAAAAGTGTGTCTAAAATATTTTTGATGGTTACTTGTGTATGTAATACTTTACTTGACTTAACCTTTTGTATGTACCTGTCAAAAATTTGCCATATATTTAGCAACCATGACATCTTCATGTTTAAGTTGAATTTGGTTGAATATATATGGATGAGATCTGCTCCTAAGCATACCAAAGGTTAAATTATAAAGAAGCGTTATTAGCATCTAATAGAATGTATTATTTAATATCAGTTTGCTCCATATATTTTGATATATTTCTTTGGTACTGGGCCTCCATCTCTTTTAATGTGTCAATGATTTTATTTATTTCAAACAAGTTAAACAGCAAATAGGTGGCATGGTCCCGGATCTAAATCCTTGTGTGATGGGCACAAATATTTGTTCCTGAGTCATGGGTGTTTTCTATGTATCTAAGTATTTATTTATCTATATAAGTATGTATATTGTTGCCTAGTACCCATAGTCAAAGAGAATTAAGAAGAACAAAGTGTTCACTCCATACAATGGTTTTGTTACCAAAAATACTATTATTTTCGTAGTCTACATCTAGCGTCAAGTAGCAGAACTCTTTGTAAGTACTGCTACTTGACTATAGATGTCGCGGCAAACAAAACAGACAAAAGTCTAATGCTCAAAGATTTTCAGCTAATATTATAACCAGAGTAAGCATAGGAGTTAAAAATTGAGTTCCGGTTAGTTATAATATTAGCGGAAAATCGTACAAGCTTTGCGTAGGTTGGGGCTAGGTTGATCTGTGTAAGATTATCCTTAAATATTTATTTATTTATTATTAGATATATTGGTCATGGTTACAGCATACTTACTCACTTATTATAAATATATTATATACTTGTTACAGCATCATTTAACTTAGCCATGATGACTCCTATACCACAGAGCAGCTGCACTGTCAGACTGGAGCGCATGCACGTAGACATGGAGCGCTGTTTGTGCAGTATCGGAGGCAACACATACAGGTTCCAATTGTGTCTAATTCAACAAGAAAATGATACAACAGCAGACGAAGGTAAGTTGAATATTAAATTAATTTCAGTTTAATTATAACCCCCATTTGAGCCGATATTTTATTTTTGTATTTTTTTTCGTTAGGTTTTGGTAATATTTGGTGGATAGATAGAGTTCCTTGTTGTGCAGGCGTATTATGGATGGCTTTAAACACGTGATAAAATAACCGTCGCTTTCTAACACTGTGGCACAGAAAGTGATGAACACCGTTTTATCACGTTGTCACGTAGACAAGAACGACCATCATATCCGATCCGTATTGTAAATTAGCGTAATTTCACCGAATGCCCTAAAAAAATCTTCCACTGAGTTACGAAAAAGTAAATTACAGATTTTTTTAGGGTTCCGTATCTCAAAAAGAAAAAACCGAACCCTTATAGGGTCACTTTATTGTCCGTCCAGCCGTCCGTCTGTCTGCTGGTCAAGACCGTTTATCTCGGGAAAGCGTGGAGATTTCGAGATGAAATTAACACCTTAAACTCATAGTCTACAGTCCCTTGAAACTGTGCAAAAATCGCGTAAAAAAGATACGGCCATTTATAGTTTAAGTAATACTAACAATTTTTTAGTCTGAATTAAATAAATTAAAGTAAAATATGCCGCAATAAACGTATATTTCGACAGTCTCAAGGGAATCTAAATCTATAAGATACTTTCCGTTGACCTAGAACTATGAAATTTGGCAAGTAATATCGTACAAGTACAAGGAAAAATCTGAAAACTATAATTTTGTTTAGAAAATGTTAAATTTGTACAGTACCCTCGGTGGGCGTGTCCGACTAGTACTTGTCCGGTTTTTTTCGTATTTTTTTCACTCAGGAGAGGAGCTCTTCAAACCAGCCAAATTTTATCCAAACCTAATGAAACATAAATGGCAGAAAGGGAGTGCCATACCTTAGAAAGGGACAACATAATTTGTCCCTGAATCGCTATCAAACTTCGATTTTATAGGAAGTGTCATTTCTGTACAGTAGTACTATTGTTTATTCTGTGGTACAAGTTTCTATCGCTGGCTGTACTCTTCTTACCGCAGCCGAGACAATTCTAAACACCCCCAAACACAATTAAGTTGCGTTGTTTCATCACAGCGTTCCTATGTCCAACTCCCGTCTCCATCATCAAATCAGCTCGATGGTATCATAATATTTCATTGTCACCCAACTTACGTATATGCAAACTTTCAGCTCAATCGGAAATCGGGAAGTGGGCCAAATTTAGCTTTCAAGATTTGACCCACACTATCAAACCCACTAACATACTAACAGGGCAAGTTAAATAAAAACTTGTAAAAAATCGGCCCATGTGTCACATTTAAAAATGTCATACATACATAAATATGCCTAAAGACTCCACGATAAAAAGAGTGGTCATGGATAATACGGTAAATCTTTTAAATGAATGAGAGTTTTCAAAAAGCCTTTATTTATTATTGTTATATCAAATTACATAATAGTACATTGTGCAACGAGGGGGGTAAGTGAAATTTTGCAAACGAAGTCGAGTTTGCAATATTCTTACCCCTGGAGTTACACACAATGTTTTTGATCTCACTTGCGAAGAAAAAACTACATTTTCAGCGAAATACAAACAAACATTCGTCCGCAAACATTTTTGACAGGTTAGTCATCGAAGGCAAAGACCTATCCGGCATTCAGCCATGATTGAAAATTGTGTAAAATTATTTTAAACGTCTATTAAATTAATTAAATTAAATATTTTTAACATAAACTATAAAAGTCAGTATGTTAAAATTAAACTTGCTATGAATTAGTGGCACAATTTACAATGTGTTTCTTTGGGTCAAATCTTGCAAGTTTAATTTGACCCACTTCCCAATATTCGATTAAGCTGAAACTTCACATACACATGTAAGTTGGTTGACAATGCAATATTATGGTACCATCGAGCTGATCTGATGATGGAGACAGGAGGCGGTCATGGGAACTTTGTGATAAAACAACGACGTGATTGTGTTTGAATGATTTCGACTACGACGAATGATATACTAGTATATTAGTTACTTGTTAAAAAAAGTACATTCAGCGATAAAAGCTTGTATCATAATTTTTTTTTTACAAAAAACTTATATATAGTATGGTGTTTTTGGTAAAAAGATATTACCAGATAACGCATGACCACTTTTTATCGTGGACATTCTTTACTAGGGTGCTTAGCAAACGTGCCAATTAACGCTCCTTAGCGTAGTTATCTCACTCTATCACTTCAATATGAGTGTGACAGTGACAGTTGCTTTTCGTTCGCAACGGAGCGTTAACGATTGGCACGTTCTGCTCCCTGGAATTTTTCTGTCTAATACTTGTGATTATATATATAATTTTGATCTTACAGAATATTCTCCGCGTAGCGAGGAAGATGGCGACGAGGAGCTATACAGATGTCAATCTTGTGACTTTACTAGTGTCCATAAACATTATATAAGAGTTCATAAAAACATCGCCCACGCTAATGAGAAGATGTGGAAACACAAACAGAGAAAAAACAGTCAAAAGAAACCCTACCAATGCGATCAATGCAAGTTTGCTACTCTCCGGGAAGATATATTACAATGTCATAAAAAGATGCATACCAAAAATATTCCTTACAAATGTGATGAATGTGATTTTGCTACTAACATCGAATTTTATTTACAAGTTCATAAAAAGACACACATTGGTGAGAAACCATACAACTGTGATAAATGCGATTATGCTCACGCTCGCAAATATGAATTGGAAGTCCACGTGAATACCGTGCACGGGAGTGAAAAGGTCTACAAATGCGACCAATGCAAGTTTGCTACTGTCCGGGAAGATATATTCCACTCTCACAAAAAGATGCATGCCAATTATATTCCTTACAAATGTGAGCAATGTGATTTTACTACTAAAATCAAAGAAAATTTACAAGTTCATAAAACGATGCACATTGTTGAGAAACCATACAAGTGTGATCAATGCTATTACGATGGTGCCAGCGAAACCCTTTTGGAAATTCACAAAAATATGATGCATGGCGCCTTCGCACAAATTAGTAACGGGAAAAAAAGAAAAACAAGAAGGAGACAAAAAATATGATGCATACAATGCATAGTATGGACAATGCCAAAAATGAAACTCATCAATTCCATTTGTGCATGGGTGCACACCAAAGATAAACCTTACAAATGTGCCTATAGTTTAGAGTACTTCGTGTGTTTGCACGTTTTTAGGTTAAAACTCCAGAATGAAATTATTGAAATGCTTCAATTATTATGATTTATTGTATTTACTTAAAAATCTAATTTTATGTAATAAAAATAAATAAAGTTGATACTAAAGCGTAAATATAAATAGCGCAGTTTGGTTGTGTTTGATTTTCAATTGTTCAGTATAAAAGCTTTAACAGACGGGCGTACCTGAACCTTTATCCGGTCCGAGGCCTGATTGATCGAATGGAAGGTCGGCCGTACGTCCGTTATGGACGCAGCTGTAAATAAGAGTGAGAAAGATAGATGCTGACCGGTCCAAGGTCGCGGTCCGGTATGCCTGTTTCGCTACCGTCACATGGACGTAAGGTGAAAAATTTATTGACTTAATTACTTTTTTGTTACAGGTGCCTACAATAGTTCTTGTAACGAACTGGCCAAGCTACATATTTAAACTAACGTGTAGTTTGTAAAGGTAGAAGCTTGGCTCTACATGAGATCTGATAAGTTTTTCACAGTGCGAGCCTTATGGTTTCGTCTTAGCAACATTTTACATGAAAATCCCCCCCCCCCCCCCCTCCCGCCTTCACTAGGCCTCCGGCCATATGAACTTTGCCCCCCCCCCCCCCTAATTCAATGACTGGCTACGTAATTCAAAACCTACTACCCAATATTAAGAGTTAATATTTTAAAGTAATTGTAAGAAATACTTGTTCGACGCCTAGATTTTTTTTTGCTGATAATAACCTGAACCTGAGTATAGTTATTATGAACAATTGAACAGTTTGTTATGCTTTTAAGACAATTCATTTTTGTATAAAATCTACTACGGAATGGAGTATCGAGACAAATCCTTACCGAGTTTATCGATACTTAGTAAATAAGCTTAGTTTTTTTTTTTACTACCTGAATAAAAAATTTTAGGGATGTTAGGAGAACTGCCTTAGCACTTACCTTCGAAGATTTTTGATTATTGATTTTCGTGGGCCCGCGACATTTTTTGAAAACACCTTTTAAGAGGGAAGTATAATTGATCGTCCATACAAAAATAGAAAACGTTTTTCCTCTTTTAAATATTTTCCATTCTCCATGATTTTTAGTATGTTATTGACACAATGAAAATCTAGGTTTATAGGTTTCCCTTTTTTTAGGTTTCTACTGTATCATGGGTCTGGGTTACTTCACATCGTTTAAATAAAATACATTCTCACTATAAAACCTTTACTGATATTAATTTAATAAATAACTACACTAGTTCTGATATACAAATTTGCATTATTTACATAAAGTAGGGCATATCTTTTACTACCAACCCGATTCGGACTTTTAAGATACTTACGTCAAAACTTTCGTTTTTCTCGTTTACGGTTTTTTTTGTCGTTTTTGTTTGAAGAAACGTCACTTTTGACACTGACATATCCAATCCATATCGTATCTATGGAAGGTAGAGGTAAGGAACGCAATCTCCATAGGCAGAACTGATGCAAGTGTCCAGTTGTCAGCTATAAATAATGGTTCCAAATCTCTCCAAAGTAGCTAAGAACCTAGGCGTTATTTACGGAGTGAATTACCCTGTCTATGATTTTTTTTTTAAGTATTCTAGGTGTTGCAGCGCCACCTATTTAAGGTTTATTGATGACACTTTGGTATATGGAGATTCCATTCCTTACCTCCACCTTCCATAATCGTATCTTTAGGAAGTTTTTAAGCATCATAAAATTCGAATCGGGCCGAAAGACAATAGTTTAATGAGCGTTCTTAAAATATTTTTGAACATTTTATTTTCAATTTCTTTTGGGTTTTCTCCGGATATACTCCGGTTACCGAATTGGTAGTAAAAAAAACAACGGGTTGCACTCCGGGAGTGCCGGCAGAAGTGAAAACTTAAATAATAACGTTGTGCATTTTTGATATTTTGGAGAAATTGAGTAGCAGTTTTATAAAAAGAGGTAATTATCTATTATACCTACGTAAATAAATTTGAGTGTGGAAGATATTTTGAAATGCGAATTTTAGTGTTAACCCTTTTCCAGGCATAGTAAGATTTATCGACCACATACGCGCCATTAGAATTTCAACTTTAGCATTTCGATTTAAGGTTCAAATTAGATTACACTTTCAGGAAATGTTACTTGTCTTCAAATGAATCATCAAAGCTGGATTAATTGGAATATATTTGGCTTTTTTGGGAAAACCTTGTAGATTGGTGCGGCCTAGAAAAGGGTTAATATATAACATATACAGAGTAATTCATGAGACGTGAGCAGGACTACAGCCTACACAATCAGTAAATGTTAATGAATCGTTCACCATCATATTAAGTAGAACAATCACACTTCTTTTCTGTTATTTAACTTTTTGGTAAGTAAAAATTTGAGTATCTACAATCATGGACACCCAACAACACAAAGATACAATACAACACAATTAACAAAGATTAAACCTCTTTAACCGTTATGACAGCACTTTAATTATGAAGAAAATAAAATGTCACACTTGAATAGAGATAGGATTTTTCAAAAGTAACCAGGCTTCGATGACATTCAAATTGCACGTCACCATGATGTCACGTGTCCGTCTTACGAATTTTCAATCTGACGGCCACGTGACACCTGACGCGAGTTTAACGTTTTTTCCCCATCACAAAAAGTGCACAGCGCCGCTAAAGAAGTTTTCACTTCAAAAATGTTATAGACACATATCAGTTAATGAATAAGGATCAAAGTCAAATGACGTTCTAAAAGTTTTAATCATGTATCGAAAGATGGCAGTAAATTTACTGTGGCTACAAAGTTTACTTTGACAATCCGCCTCTATTTTAAATTCTATACTATGCCATTTAGTTTCCTTAAACACACGGTAAAAACACGTTGCACATGCAAAGAAAACCCAAAAAAGTTGTGTTCACTCATGTCATCAGAAAGAAGTCATTGAAATAAAGTGTATAATTTGAATATCTTAGAATTGTTTGAAGTGTTCAAATCTATTTTTTATACAAAGTATATTGTAAGTCAATGTACGAAATTCGTGCTTATCGTGTCATTAACTATGACGCGTACCTTAACTCATAATTTCATGTTGTTAAAGGTTAGATTTGACAAACCTGCGCGTCATCGTGGATGGCACGAACTATAGCGCGGTTAGTCAGATCAACTAGGTACAGTCAAGTGTAAAAATATGGGTGTATTTTTGAGTAAGATGTGTATCTTACTCAAAAATATGTCCCATAGCATCTTATTCCAGTGTAATAAGAGCGTATCACCATATTTATGAGACGATTCTTTCGATACACATTTTTGCACTGGACTGTACGAAGACAGTGTTAGAAATGAGCTTTGCGCAAGATTTCAAGACTCACTAATTTTTAAGTACTTCAAAAGCTACATGCAAAAATCCATTTGACAAAAAAATCCTTACAGTGACCCGTTTTTATTGCACTCATGTGTGTAAATATTATGTATTTTGAAGCGATAGTTAATATTGGCAAAAAGAATCTGAAAAAGAGGTGTATTGTCAAAGAAAACTTTGTAGCGACGTTCATGTACTGCCATCTTACGACACATAATTAAAACTTTTAGAACGCTATTTCACTTAGATCCTTATTCTTTCACCGATATGTGTTCAATTTGTTAAATATCAAAAAGTGGCGCCATCTTACCCAGCACTACCTAAAGGTTATAGCGCCATCGCTCGAAACGAAGTCGCCATACCCTTGGCCTTTGATCTATTAGATGGCGCCACTTTTTGATATTTAACAATTTTGACACACTTAAGTGAAAGAATAAGAATCAAAGTGAAATAGCGTTCTAAAAGTTTTAATCATGTGTCGAAAGATGGCAATAAATTTGCTGTGGCTACAAATTTTTCTTTGACAATCCACCTATATTTCAAATTCTCTTTGCTATTGGATTACTTACATTATATTACATTGGATCGGATTATATAGTGGGATTTTGGTTCGTAATTTGCTATATACAATTAAATAGTGGAGAGTTGGGTGACTACGGGGTTTTAAAGATAATAATATTTAATAATACAATATACAGAATACTATGATGCATAGTAATGGGCATTATTAACCTCAAAATGTTGTTTTTTTAATACAGATGTATTACCTATACGGTCAAGACTGGGGATATTTCCTTGAAACAAAGGATTTAACTATATAAACTACTTGTCACGTTCTATTATTTAATAAGATGTTTTCGGGTAGTTCCGAAAAAGTAAAACAAAAAAAAGTGGCGGATAATTCTGAAAAGGGACTCTTGTTGCAACGAAATATTTTAAATGATTTTCGCGATTACGTACCTAATTTCCGAAATTATCCGAATACACCTTAGAATATACCTGTCCGGAATTAGATCATAACTTTAAAAAAAAAAAGTATTATCGTATTGCATAGTGTCATTATCCTGAGAAGTCATTTTTGTGATTTTTGAATTGGAATCTTCCTTTATTTCATTATTGTTCAATATATAATTTAAATTTGTTCCTTTAAATGGGCATCAGGACTTAGGAGGATATAAATTTCATATATTCATAGAAATTTGACATTAACAGTTTTGTATGATTCACTGTTAGTTTCACTAGACTTATATTGACCGGGATATGGACCGTGATTACCTTTTGTATTGTTTTCTATCAAGATTGGTAAGAAAAGCCGTTGATATTTAAAAAAAAAAGTGCAGACTGTCAATGTGTGGAATCCTGTGATTAGTTTGTGTACAAAACCAACGATATCCGAATCAAACACGCGTAGTGTCAATGAGTGTAGTCTGTTTGGACCGTTTGTTAGTCGTATACAAGTGTGGACGCGACCAGTGGTAACCGTGAACAAGATGCATGTAACTGCGTCGAAATATCGGGAGCTCGAAAACAATAGAAAAGGTAATCATCCATATCCAGCTCAATATAAGTCTAAAATTGACATTAATTATGACATTCTAAGTCATTTCTTGAAACAGTAATAATTTCGATGTCTTTCCGCGTCAACAATGTTTAATTTCACAGATTTTGTTACGTGACCTTGAAAAAGTCACTTTTGCTATTAAGATTTTGAACTACCCTGCAATTAATGTATCAGAAAAAAAACTAACATTACGAAATTTCTGCCACATAAGAAATTCTACTAAACTAAATTTTATATAAAGCTATTTTTTTCAGTATTTATTATCATTACAATGAAGTTAGACAGAAGTACATGGGAAAAACGAGCAAAATCATATAGAAGTTTTATTTAAAATTTAAAAATATGCGGTTTAGGAGATAAAATTAATCATTTATTATACGCGTCGAATGATCCTTCCCATTTCCTTTACTTTTTAGGGTTCCGTAGCCAAATGGCAAAAAACGGAACCCTTATAGATTCGTCATGTCCGTCTGTCTGTCCGATTCTGTCACAGCCACTTTTTTCCGAAACTATAAAAGCTATACTGTTCAAACTTGGTAAGTAGATGTATCCTATGAACCGCATTATGATGTTTACACAAAAATAGAAAAAAAACAATAAATTTTGGGGGTTCCCCATACTTAGAACTGAAACTCAAAAAATCTTTTTTCATCAAACCCATACGTGTGGGGTATCTATGGATAGGTCTTTAAAAATGATATTGAGGTTTCTAATATCATTTTTTTCTAAACTGAATAGTTTGCGCGAGAGACACTTCCAAACTGGTAAAAAGTGTGCCCCCCCCGTAACTTCTAAAATAACAGAATGAAAAATCTAAAAAAAATATATGATATTCATTGCCATGCAAACTTCCACCGAAAATTGGTTCGAACGAGATCTAGTAAGTAGTTTTTTTTTATTACGTCATAAAAATTAAAAAAAATTTTTTTTTTCATCAAACCCATACGTGTGGGGTATCTACGGATAGGTCTTCAAAAATGATATTGAGGTTTCTAATATCATTTTTTTCTAAACTGAATAGTTTGCGCAAGAGACACTTCCAAAGTGGTAAAATGTGTGTCCTAAGTGGTAAAATGTTGAACGAGATCTAGTAAGTAGATTTTTTTTAATACGTCATAAATGGTACGGAACCCTTCATGCGCGAGTCCGACTCGCACTTGGCCGCTTTTTATATGAAGTATCACGCAAAATGTTTGTAGACATTTTTTGGAAGTTTAGGACATTAATTTGTTTAGAAATGTAACATTTTAGTAATAATCAGAATTTCAGCGCCCTCTTGACCATGGTCATATATTTCTGGTCGGGCTTTGCTTACATAGCAAGTTAAATAAAAGCTGGTAAAAATACGGTAAAAACACATTTCTTTAATACATTTTAAATTGAAGCCCAAGCAAGAGATTTAAAGGAACCGTTATAGAAATTATCATTCGATGTGACAGGATTAAATACTATAGTTATTCCCCTGAACTCTTCAAGTTACCAATAATTTACCTGCTTCGATTACAACCCTAATCAATGCATGTCTTTCACAACGTTCAAAAACAAAGTGTCATATCACGAAGACAAATTCACTTCTGAAAACTCCTGCAGCGGATCACTCCTGTCATCGGATTTGGAGCTATGCTCCGTTGACGCAGCTATCTGCTCCTTATCATCAGAATCATTGGACATATTTTCTATGTCAATATCATCGAAATCTTTCTCGGTTTCTGTCGGAGTGACTGATCTGCATTTGGACGGGCTGAGGTTCTGTACAGCGGTCTTGGAGACCGTCTTGAAGAGTTGTTCGAGGTTGGTCTCTGTGGAGAGTTTGAGGGCATTCTCCCAGCCCTGGAGGGTTTGGGAGTGGAGGGTTACCTGCCTGTCGGCTAGTTCGAGGAGGAGGGCTTTGATCTCAGAGTGGGTTTTTGGGATCCAGTCTGAGAGCTCAGAGCGGATGGCTTCGGAGGCTTGTTCCAGCCTGGAAATAAATAGATGATTTTTAATCCAATGGTAAAGCGTTGTTATTATACTGAAAGTCGAGCAATAACTAGTTAAGAGATTCCATAATGAAAATGACAAATGATTTATTTAGGTATCAAAATTGCAGCTTATTACATGAAGAGTATTACTCTAATGTTGATTTATAAAAATCTATACTGATGTTTATTACTAACCTGTTATGTAGCTCATCCGAGTTGTTGCCCGCCACAAATGTTGCTGAAATAGAAAAGAATATTATTAGGCGGGTACACGCAGATCGAAAATACTCGCGAGGCAATTTGCTCGCGCACAAAACAGCCAGTGTAGACGTGCCTCGGCCGAAGCGGCACGCGCGTTTTACTCACCTGAGCACGCCGCCTCGGCCGAGGCACGTCTACGTGGCTCGCTCTGTGTGGACCCGCCTAATGACGTAAAATTTGTTATAAAAATGATCAAAATCACATATGTGTGGAATATTGTCCAAAATATATTTACGTTTGTATTTGACATAAGAAACAAACGTTCGAGCACTTTATATATGTGTATAATAGTCGGAATCACATAACCTTAACTAAGTCTTGGTCTCCTGTCGACGTCGTACCCTGCGTGCAGCGTGCGCCCACACTGCCCCCACCCGCTATCACGGCAGCGGCAGAGGCGATCCACATTCACGATCATACGCCACAAAATATTGCTGACTTCGAAACAAATGACGTAATACGACGGGACGGTATCTACCGGATATCAAGGCCTATTGAGCTGTAAAGTTGTTAAGAAACGTACCGTGCAAAGCGTCCCTCTGCCGTATCTTCTCCGCATGCACGGCTAGTAACAGCAGCGTGGCGCGGCGCCGCCCCCAACCGGTCCCACCGCGGCAGCGGCAGAGGCGACACTTTCATATTCACGGACCATACACCACAAAATAACACTGTCTTCGAAACAAATGACGTCCGATGGTATCTACTGGTGCGTACCGTGTAAAGCGTCCCTCTGCCGTATCTTCTCCGCATGCACGGCTAGTAACAGCAGCGTGGCGCGGCGCCGCCCCCAACCGGTCCTACCGCGGCAGCGGCGACACTTTCATATTCACGGACCATACACCACAAAATATCACTGTCTTCGAAACAAATGAGGTCCGATGGTATCTACTGGTGCGTACCGTGTAAAGCGTCCCTCTGCCGTATCTTGTCGGCATGCGCGGCGGCGTAGGCGGCGAGCAGCGGCAGCGCGGCGCGGTGGCGCAGCCCCCCGCGCGCCCGCGCCGCGCCCGCCGCGCCGCCGCCCGCGCCCACCGCGCCCGCGGCGGCGGCCACGGAGCCGCGCTCGCGGACGGACCACGCGTCGCAAGCACGCTTTAACCTACAAAAGAAGACTTTTACCACCTTATTCATAAACGTTTACTAAAGCATAGAGAAATAAGAAGTAATAGAGTGCTCACTCCATACATCAGTTTTGGTACCAAAATGATTATTATATTCGCAGTCGACATCTAGCATCGAGTAGCGGAACTCTCAGTACTGCTACTCGACAATAGATATCGCGGCAAACAAAAAGTCTAATGCTCAACGATTTTCAGCTAATATTATAACCAAGAGTACTAGAGTTCCGCTACTCGATGCTAGATGTCGACTGCGTATATAATAAGCATTTTGGTACCAAAACTGATGTATGGAGTGAGCACTCTATTATTTCTTATTTCCGACGTATTGGTATGATGGAAAGGGACAAACGATGATCAGCGACATCGTAACTTTAGTACACGTTTATGAATAAGGGGGTTAAAGTTTTAAAAACACACACAGAGATAGAATTGTAGATTGTAAGCAAGGGCATAAAGCGATACATTTTTATCCGAGGAAATTTATTGGTCTGAGCGCAGCGACTCGACTCGACTCTATATGCCTAAGTTATACACTCTGCTTTTCACTTCGATTGCGAGGAAATTATACAATAATATCCAACATTTTAAGTTATTTTGCCGCATTTTTTCAAGACTAAAAAAATGTTGCGCGGGCGAGGGCAGTTTGTATGGCAGATTTTGGATTTTACAGCTAAGTTAATAAGGGTCGTAATAGATGATTTTACTTTAAGCTCTAGAACATAATAAGCAATTTTATGCCGCTTACACGCGACTTAATGTTAATTTTACGAGTAGCATGAGAAGTGAAAAGTTTATTTTCGTTTATTTCCCCTACCTACAACTTATTGCTATGGTGGAGCGGGGCTTCCTGATACAGATACAGTTCATATTCATACTTAATAGGAAATTCCAACCTTTAACATGCAATGGACCTGACCAATCGGCATTTTGTTGAATTCATAACCGTCACACAACCGAACTAAAACCCCAAGTTGTAACCTACAAAGTAGGCAATAAAGTGTTTCCTTAGATTTCAATTTATTTATTTCTTGTGAATACAATTTTAACTTAACAGCATGTTGTACTAGTAAAAAACTATATGCAACAGGATGCACCTCCTCTCCCGGATCACATTTAGTCTATATAAATCAAGTATAGACGCAGTAACATAGTATCTCCGCAGTACTAGTTATATATTTGACGACCGGTTTGGCCTAGTGGGTAGTGACCCTGCCTACGAAGCTGATGGTCCCGGGTTCAAATCCTGGTAAGGGCATTTATTCGTGTGATGAGCATGGATATTTGTTCCTGAGTCATGGGTGTTTTCTATGTATTTATGTATTTATAAATATTTATATATTATATGTATGTATCGTTGTCTTAGTACCCTCAACACAAGCCTTATTGAGCTTACTGTGGGACTTAGTCAATTTGTGTAATAATGTCGTATAATATTTAAATATATATATATATATATATATATGTATCATTATAGAGAGATAAAGAAAATATATACATATACAGGTTGCAAGTGAAACAAATGGTATGGAAATAAGTGTATTTGTGTGTGTAGTTGTCATCACTGGTGAGATTCTAAATGGGAGAATCAACTTTTTAGCGTCACTCGTTGCCATGGTTACGATTAGTTGTCCAGGGGACAAAAGTTCATTGAAATACTGATTTTATGGTACTTAAATGTATCAAACTTGCGTTTTTGTGGTCGTTATAACCAATGTCCATAATGGGCCCCCTACTAAGCATGTTAATAGAACGGCATACAACGTCTCTTCAAACAAACTGTGCCACTGTTGTCCCTTGGACAACGGGACAGGATAACAAAACAAAAAAAGTTGATTCACCCAAATACCACGAGAAGCATGTATGGATGGCTTTGGATATATGTAATACCTGAGTGAAGTCCAAAATATACAAGAATTAGGCAAGAAATTACGAGGAAGAGAATACTTTAAATAATTGCAGTTAAATTTTTTGTATTTATGTCTTTTGCTGTTGTCCTAAAGCACCCCAGAGGTGCAAAGGGCCTTCACAAGCTCGCGCCACGCCTTCCTATCTTCAGCTCGTCTTCTGGCCTCGCTCCAGCTTATTAGCTTATCGCTTATGTCTTTTAATTGTATTTAATCAAGTTTAGACGGAAGTTTTTCGGTCTCATCGCAATCATATAATTTCCAAAAAGATGTAAGATTACAAACGTCTTGGTGCATTCATTCATAATAACCAGTATAGATACCAAAACTTGGTAGAACAAAGTCATAAAGTGGAAACTGCCTTTTGATAACATTTTTTTCACAAACCGACTATGTAATAATATTGAAAAAAAAAAAAATCGTTTTGTTTTACGCCTATTAATTTTATTGGACAAAAATGAGAAATGCATTGTTTTTTTACCCGATTTATAAGAATATTATTTACTTCGTACGTAGGAAAAAATGTTATCGCAAGGAAGTCTCCACTTCATGACTTACTTCTACCAGGTTTAGGTATTGATACTCTGCGTATACCGATCACTGACAATAACTCTCTGGAACACCCCCCCCCCCCCCCCCCCCTTTCACTCGCCGAACCCGCGGCGGAGGTGAAGCGTCTACATTCACGGACAGACCACGTATCGAAAGCACGCTTTAATCTAGAAAACGAATGTTTCCATATATCATTAGATACCGGTTTATAAACATCTTGATGCATTGGCTAGCCCTAATATCATTCCGTTGAATCCATAAATGCCATATAGAATCACAAAAGCACATCGAAGGGCTAAATTTACGAAATAAAACTAGCAAATATCCGCTTCGTATAAATTACGCCTTACCCTATAAGCTCAGTGCCAAGCGAAGTTGATCCCTTGTACAGCTTGGTGGTGAGAGCGCAGAGCGACGTCAGTTTCTGTTGTAGCGACTGTAAGTAGTCTCCGGCCGAGCTGAATTCCGGATCCTTCACTCTATAAAACAACGAGTGGGTACATGAATAGATAAATAAACAATAAGTGAGTTCTGAGCTACGAAACAGCCAGTAAGAGACAGAGAAAGATACCTATCTGCTGATGAAGACCATGACACTACACTCTGTATCTTTAGATATTTAAGTAAAAGTAAACAAACAATTTGTACATTATGGGGTAGTTATAATATAACATTTACAGTACATATGGGGCTACTTTATAGCACTAGTGCGAGAAGTAGCATATTATGTTACTGTGTCGAACATTTAAAGGGCCATATGTACTGTAAAACGTTGTACGATACATGTGCGAATAGGTAATTCGCAACTCGTGTCGATTTAAAACACTCCCTTCGGTCGTGTTTTAATTTATCGCCACTCGTTTCGAATTTCCTGTTTTTCGCACTTGTATCGTAATGTACTATTATTGTTTAACCAACCAAATACAAAACCGCCTGGATCTTGTTACTGAACCTGACTTTAATCTACATTATTTGATCATGTAATGTTTTCATCTACCCTCAACTGGCTTAAGGAGCCATTTGAGGGTAGATTTTGTTTACTTTTATTTTAATACCTAAAGATACAGAGTATAGAGTCAAACCAAGCTAAGTTGGCAGCGATTTAAATACCTCAGCCTGTACACGTGTTAAGTGAACGTTATAATTTTACAGAAGTTTGACGTTTAAAATGACACTTGCACAGTCTGGGCCGTCAAAATCGCTTCCAAATGATCTTGGTCTGACTCTACATATATTTGCGTATATTTTTTGGAGGTAATTAATATTTATTATTTTATCGTAGAAAATTTCTTCTTCACTTATGGTACTCACCTAGCCCCATTAGCCGGCTTGGCCTCGCCGCCGGTATACAAAGAACTTAAGCCCCACAAGTTGAGGGCGCTGCTTTCACTTTTGAATACCTACATAAAATTGAAAATCTATTGGTACAAGTTGAAATACTTCTTCTTAATTAAGGAACTTTTGCGATATCGAATGTAAAGGAGGTAAATGAATTAGAAAAATACATATTTTGCGGTAGAGCCTGATAAGCTGCAAGACTATTTAAAATAAAAACGAATATTTTTAGAGTCATCTATTATATTAATTAACCCAAGGTTTACCTTGTCCAAGTCTTCGTCCGGTGTGGTGAGAAAAAGGCGGAAATCGTCACTATGGGTTAGAATTGGATGTTTCGCGACGCGATCTGTAAAAAAAAGTTGTCATATTTTCACAACAAATTAGTCATTTAATAGAGTACCAAATATAATGTGATTGGACTGTCAATCATCACAATGCGACAAAGGGAGGTTTTAACCACATAACTGCGAGTGGTATCTAACGATTCCATACCCTTTTTTTTTAATGTTTTCAAGTTTGATCAATATATTTTATGTTTAATACAAACGTATGTGTAAAACAGACGTGATAATTCGTACGCTCAGTTGTTGGTATATTTTTTGCTCAAATGCGTAATATCAGCTTAATATAATGGACGGTTATTGGCTAACAGGGAAGAATAACTTTGCGACCCTAATGACATAGCTGTACTTTTTCTATGAAATTCCATTTCCGGAGAAAACGGTTTCCACTAACTAAATCTTAACAAATAACTTTGATTTTGATGTCGATCGCTTCAGCATAATATATTCTAGGTTTATATGTTTCGCTTTTTTTGTTATTTTTATTTTTTGAAAATTAAAAAAAAGGAAAACCTATTAACCTATTTTTTCATTGTGTCAATAACATACTAGAAAATCATGGAGATTGGAAAAAATTTTGAAGAGGAAAAACTATTTCTTTTTTTAAGGACGATCAGGTGCCCTAAGTTGCGGGCAGATGCTAGTACTTACTAAGGAAAGCATCAAGCGCCATTGCGCGGAGCAACACAAACGATGGTTCATAGCGGTCAAGCTGCTGCCGCGCTGAATGCAGGGGCGGCAACGGCGGCGGCGCCAGCCATGCGTGGGCGTTCGTTAGGCGACGGTGGAGCACCTGTCCAAATTATTCAAGCATCAAACGTTGGTAAATTATTCACAGGTTTGGATGTATTCGTATTTCATACTAATCGAGATAATCACACCATTCACACATAAACCTAGAGGCCATAAGAGAATGGATTATGTCAAAATCTGTTTTATTTTAGGAGGGTACATTTCGATATCAATTATCAAGATTTGAAATATATATTTTCTTATTATAAACATTATAGTTTGCATTTTGACACACCAACACAGACACATACACTTACATATAAACAAACACTACCACAAGCAGCTTAGGAATAATAACATATATGTTAAAATAGGCATAGCTATCTGTAAGTTTACAATTTACGCTGTACAATTTGTATAAATATATAATTAGGAAACTAGTTTAAAGAAACTGGGACCTGTTACACAGGGTTTCCTAGCTCAGGATAGAGGGTCGTAATTTACTGTATATTTAAACTTATGCAATTATTAAAAAATAAAACAGATTCCCTGAGAGGTAATAGAGTACTTCGCACCATTCGTGATTGTTGGATCACCAAACTGTGATTCAGCAAGATTTTTCAACCACAAAATTGCGAGTGGTATTTGACGCGCCTAGGCGCTCATAAGTCTAAACTAATTTTGCACCAACGTGTGAAAATGCCACAATAAGTCCATTTTAAATTTGACATATATGGTGAGACATCCTTTCCTTTTTCCTTCTGTGTGCAGTTAGGTTGATCCGACTTTAGGTGCGCCTGTTAATGTAGTGTACCTACGTTAAAGTGGTTGTACCGCCGGCGCACGTAAGGGGGAGTCAGCCAACGTGCACACACACAACGCACGCGGCATGTGACGAACGTCTCTTGTGTTGAGAGCTGCTTCATCGACCGACTATTATAAAACATGATGTACCTTAAAGTGGTTGTATCGCCGGCGCACGTGAGGCGGCGTCGGCCAACGTGCACACACGCAACGTACACGGTATGTGACGAACGTCTCTAGTGTTGAGAGCTGCTTCATCGGGGCGTCCACCTGATAAAAGTTAAAGACCGATTTAAGGGGGATTGTTACAATTTGGTGCTCACAACTAGTATAATCTGAGATAAACATTCTTATTAAGATTTATTATGTTACGAATAAGTTAAATAATTACACAAAACGTTTAAAAACTGCATAATGGCATACTTAATGTCAGATACACAAGATTATTGGTAGAAATTTTATTTATATTTCCTTGTATTACTGTTACACAATATTAAATTTCGCATTGATTACAAGTATAATTTAGTTGCTTGTTATATAGATGAATATCCACATTGCTGTTAAATTGTAAAAATAAAGATTAAAGAATAATAGAATTAATGGGCATAGCTAATAATAAGGGCACATTAAATTATGTAAAAATATTTCTCATAATGTTAATATCCACAGAGGAAGTGAGGACTATGTTAGTATGTAGAAGCGGTCACGCAATTTCGCCCCCTTTTATCTTATCAGCAACTGCTCTTGCTCGCCATTTTACTGCTGCTATTCTCAATGGACATAACTAGGCATTGGAGTTTTTATCGCACGGTAAGACTAATAGCAAGCTATGGAGTGACATTAGCAATAAATTTCAAATCATACTCATTTATCTATTTAATTCGTTATTTTAAATTTATAAACAAGGACAAGAATGTTGACGCGTTTATAAACGATCCTTTGAATTTGTCTTTGAATACTTAGTTAGGAATAATGACCATTTTTGGTATTCATTATATTAAAAATAAAAATGGTCACTGTTGCGAATACAACTTATTATTATATAAAAATATTCCCAATGCAGTAGCTAAACGCAGCCATCTGGCTCGGCTCGTATTCAGAGGCTTTTCAAAAGCACCAATAGGAGCGCTCCACATATTCTGTATCGCGGTCAATTAGAAGCACCTAAATTTAAACCACCTTTTGTACTAATCATATATGCAAAATCACTCTCTCATCATCTTCCATACTCTCAACAACCGACCATTTTCTACATTTAACGGTTTTGGCAATTAAACCCTTGTAACCAGGACATTGGAAAATTATGTATAACACTTCACTAAGAATCGAAGCTTTATTTGGCGGCTACAGTCACTATCCTTATTTGTAATATTTATGTCCTGAAAGACAAAATTAAAGGATTGTTTACAAACTCGTCAACATTCTTGTCCTTGATTATAAAATAAAATCACTAATTAAATTAGTTGAATTTTATTGCCAATGTCAACTCCATAGTTTGTTATTAAAAACTCTAATGCCTAGACATAACATACTGACAACTTGACAACGGTATACAGCCTTTTAAATACCTTAACAGCTATATCATATCCATGCTCCATGATGAGTGGAGATCCATCCTGTGTGCCTTCAGTGACACTTGGTGCATCCGTATCTTCAGTCGGGTCATCATTTAGGTCTAATACTGCGGAACTGCTCTCGCTTGCCATTTTAGTGCTGTTCTAAAAAGACATGACACATTAATAAATATAGTTACCAAATATAATTTGTGATTTTAAATATTTGAATCCAACATACAAGTTATTTGAGACTTGAGGGTTTGGTGCAATTTATATTTCGTCAACCATAATACTAGAAAATAATGGACATGTGCTTACTCCCAACCTTAACCTACGCATGTCAAGCCCGGAAGTTCTCATCGAAGACGAAAAGGATGATAGTTTCATGCCAAAGCGGAATGGAAGGGAGTATGCTTAAATAAGAATAGAAGATCAGGCATTCCATAATCAGAAATAAGACCAAGACGGGCTGGCCATGTTACTAAACTCCAGGACAAGGGGTGGACCTTACAAGTGACAGTCTGGAAAGGTCCAGATGGAAAAATAAAATGGGAGAAAAAAACATATGCAATGCAATTTTTTTTTTAAACAAATCTGAATTCCATGTTTGATTTTTTTTTTTCATGAATGTTTAACTATACTAAATAATTCCTACCTCAATATTGCCTAATAAAAATAAAATAAAAAGTAATTTTAATAAAAAAAAACGTGTGTGGTTAAATTTATAAAATAAAAATTTACGAACCTGAAGCAAAACAACAATGTTTGTCATACCTGCCTGACTCATACCTATTTCACTTGAGGAAGTAGCAATCATATTAAATTAAATTATAGCTCAGTAACAGATTTTTAAATACTAATATGCGTCAACTCAAAATAATACATACTCATAAAAATTCTTCTACAATTTTGTTTTACTTGTGCTTGGAGACTATTTTTGGATTTTACATTGTCACTGTCCACCCACTTTTATGTGCTCCTTTGTGTAAAATGAACCACTTTAACAGAGAAAAATTACTACTTACTAGTCATTGCAACCGGGCAATTTAATTAGTAATATTAAATTAATTAATACTTGCTAATTGGAAGGTAAAATGCCGACTAAATTATACAGAACAGTTTTTATATTTAAAACGGACACCGCTCAGTACAACACGTAGCATAGAAAGTAATAAAGGGCGTTTCCGATATTTCAATTGCATTATGACCTAATGATAACGCGAAATGAATAAAAAACAGACACAAACATTCTGCCCTACTTATAAAGTATGGGTCGATAATACGTTGCAAAATTTGTTTACACGTAGCACTTACAAAATTCACTGTAGAACGGAAGGCAGTAGGCAGTGATAATAACTGTTTATTTATATTCACCTTTTATCACTGAGTATTGTATTGTATATATACAGTTATACTATAATTTAAATAACAAATAAAGAGGTCTACGCTCGAAAGGATGACAGGAAACATTCCGTTTCTTTACACGTAGCTTATATGGTCCGTCATTTTGGATCGATATATTAAGTTGGTATGTCATCGGATAGCGTTAATAGGAACGCTATAAAGCTGCGCATAAATTACGTGTATATTTGAGCGTTTATGCATATAGCTCAAACAAATTGTCGTCATTTTTTTTTTTAATTTTGACAATTTACCTTCTCTTGTGGAAATTCGTGAATGTGGCAAATAGTATTTGTTTATAATTATCGAATATAATAAATGATACACCGTGAATTACCCAATCGCATCTAAAAGTTATTTTACGGAGAGTTTTACAAAAAGCTACCAAGATTAGTGCCAAAATGCAGGGCGTGAGCGCTCCTCGCGAGCAGCCTCCGCCAGTAATCAGTACCAGCTCCACAATCCTCAATATGAGGGAAAAGGAGAAATACATAGAAGATTTTGACTTTCCCTTCTGTGACGAGTCTTCTAAATATGAAAAAGTCGCTAAAATTGGCCAGGGAACTTTCGGAGAGGTCTTTAAAGCGCGGGCTAGAAACTCTTCAAAAAAATTCGTTGCTATGAAAAAAGTTCTCATGGACAATGAGAAGGAAGGCTTTCCGATAACGGCTTTGCGAGAAATAAAGATCCTACAGCTCCTCAAACACGAAAACGTTGTTAATTTGATAGAAATATGCAGAACAAAGGCTACATTGCATAATAAATATAGATCGACATTTTACCTCGTTTTCGACTTCTGTGAACACGACTTGGCGGGCTTGTTATCAAATATGAACGTTAAATTTAGCTTGGGAGAGATTAAAAAGGTCATGCAGCAGTTATTAAATGGTTTATATTACATACACAGCAATAAGATATTGCATAGAGACATGAAAGCTGCTAATGTGTTAATAACCAAAAATGGGATTCTCAAGTTGGCCGATTTCGGTCTAGCGAGAGCCTTTAGTGTTGCCAAGTCTGGACAAGTCAATAAATACACAAACAGAGTGGTTACACTGTGGTACAGACCTCCAGAACTGCTTTTAGGTAAGTTTTATATGTATTTCTATTGTAACCCAAATCTTCAGAATGAATTCAATATTGTCTCCTTCAATTGCTGACTGTGTCTATTTCAGGGGACCGAAATTATGGACCTCCAGTAGATATGTGGGGTGCCGGCTGTATTATGGCAGAGATGTGGACACGGTCACCCATCATGCAGGTATGTTGGTGCAAAATGCTTTTGCTGTTGCAGAAATATCTGGCAGTAATGGTTGGAGGATCATCCTCAAAGTAGACCCCAGGTGGGTTGGGATGATGACATCAAAAGGACTTTGGGGAAGAAGTATCTCCAAGTCACACAGAACCGTGACGAGTGGCATAAAATAAAGGAGGCCTACACTCGAAGGGTGGAGACGGGCTAAAAAGAGAGAGAGAGAGACAAATATACTCAAAAATGTCTTGATGGCCTCATTTTGTTGTCTTTTTTTTAACCTTTCGTATGCTTGGGAGCAGATATGCTCCATATATATTCAATTTAAACATGAAGTTGTCATGATTGGTATATAAATGACAAATTTTTGACAGGAGCATACAAAAGGTTAATAATAACTACTCTCTTCTACAGGGTGCCACTGAACAGCAACAACTGATCCTGATCTCCCAGCTCTGTGGCTCATGCACCCCAGACGTGTGGCCCGGCGTTGAAGCTCTAGATCTGTACAACAAGATGGAACTACCCAAGGGCCAAAAGAGGAAGGTTAAGGTATGTTGACACTACAGACAGGGAAAGAGACTAATATTCTTTGTGTAGGTATACAGCCTGCATGTGTGGCCCTCGATGGTAGATAGACTACCCAAGGGTCAAAAGACGAAGGTGAAGGAAAGTTGAAACTAAAGGGATTCTATTAGATTTATCTTTTTTAACTCAATGTGGGGGGATGTTACACAATCCTCTCCACTTCCCCACTTATTCCTAGGCAAAAATGAATCTTTATGAAAAAAACTACAGGTTGCACTCCAGGAGGGCAGAAGTGAAAACTTGAATATTAATGTTGTGGATTTTTTATATTATGGAATGGTTAGGGAATAATTTTGCACGAATTGCTTTAATTATCAGTATAACAGTACTAGATGTAGATGTAGTGTAGGGACGCCCGGCCGGAAGCAGGCGGGCTGTCGATCGCGTGTTGCGTTCATTCAGCCCAGTTCCCTGTAGTTGGAGCTGCAGGTTACTGTCCCGGCGGCATTCCCATACCAATCTCCTCAAATCTTCTTGTTTTCCTGCAGAACAGAAGGACATCTTTAAGTTCGACGTCCTTTAGTTCATTTTCTATTAGTGAATCTCTACCGAATATATTATATCGCAGTGCCGCGTACATAATACATTCTGCTAGTAGGTGAAAGCTAGTTTCCTCCTTGCCACAGTGTGGACAGGAGGCGTCTCTGTTTATTTTCATTACCTTAAGATGTCTGTTGAGAGTATTATGACCAGTAATGATACCTGTCAGTATTCTCAGACTGCTCTTACCTAGTTTCAGAAGATACCTAGTTCTTTTGTGGTCAATGCCCTTGACCATCATCTTGGACTGTCTGCAGCTAGTCTCTTCTTCCCATTCTCTCTGTGCTTCCATTTCTTTTACCCTTTCATGTATAACAGTACTATAATTTATGTGGTAAAATACATTCATTTATTGCGGTCTACTGGCTTCAATGACATTGTAACAGCTTTTCGATCAGGTCACGTGCCTGTCTTACAAATTTTCTATCTGACAAATCTGTCGGTCACCTGTCGCGAGTTTAACATTTTTTCCCATCACAAAAAGTGCTCACTTAAAAAAATAACATGAGAAAACAAAAAAATAACTAACTATATTATTATCAAACTTGCTCACATGTGTTGAGAATTGTGACATACAAATATGTATTTTTTTGCCGATTTCAAACTAAGATGCGTGCGCTGCGTTAAGGATTTTAAACGTATAATGGGCATTTATTTGACTTTCAAACACACATGTAACCTAATAGTAATTATTTTGTACTCGTAACCACAGAATAAGTAATAGTACTAGCATACAGAAATGACACTTCCTACATAACCGAAGATTGACAGTGATTCAGGGACAAATCATGCTGTATCTTTCAAATTTATGGCACTCTTCCTTTCGGCTATTTAGGGTTATCAAAATTCAAGTCATTATCTTATCTGTGGTTGTGCACGCAAAGGGTCTTGTGCCAACCCTATTATTTGCTCGGAGCAATGCTGCGCCGAACAGAGCCGAGAATGCCCGAACGCTCTAGTGTCACCCCACTATCGTAACTAGATTTAAAAAAAGTTCTTTTTGCGTTTGAAGATTTTTAAATCTTCATCATCATCATCCTGTCCTGGCCTGGCCTGGCATCGTGAGCTCTCAGGTAGCTGACGTAGCCTATTTTTGCAGTAAGTGTACGGCCACACCGCAGGCACAAAATAAAAAATAAACAGGTCCGTTCCCGCCGTTCTTGAAAATACATACTTACCTAAACTTGCCCGACTCACTAGGGTATTAATTTCGAATTTTAAAAAGGAGTAGGTAATAATAAGTTTACAGACATACATACATCGATTCGTTTATACATACATCTTATCATGTTTACATTCCTTAGAGACTGCATTTTGACGTACATGACAGTAGGTACCTACGTAGCGGCGGGGACGTCAAGTGAGCAACGCGCGCACAGCCCGACTAAGCTCTGCCCGAGAGTGCCCGAGAACGCCTGTAAATGTAACGTCTGTGTGCGTGCGGCGAAAATAGCACTTTGTACTGCTCTCTCTGCTCCGGCGCGCGCTGCCGCTATTTACGTAGTGCCGCAGGTCAGCACCCCTCCGACAAAATTGTAGTTTATGACCGCAGGTGGTCGGGCCTTTAACTCGTCACGCTTCGCGTCGAGTTCCACTCGCCTCTGCTCTTCAAAGGCCTGCACTTTTCTAATCACTGTGTGCCCCCACTTCGGCCGATCTTGTGCAGAAGTCTCCCAGTACGATGGCTCAATGTCAGAACCTTACCATAACTCTAACCTCTAATCTTCTGGCAACAGGAAAGGCTAAAGCCGTACGTGAAGGACCCCTACGGCTGCGACCTGCTGGATAAGCTGCTGCAGCTAGATCCGGCAAAGAGGTGAGTTCAAATCTAAAAATATTTTCAACACCATTTTTGTTTAGTACTATATTTATATCACAATGCCTAAATAGAAACAAGTTCCTTTTCACTCCTTATATATTAACATATAATATAAATCCATAGACATAGTATATAAAAAAAACCGGTCAAGAGCGAGTCGGACTCGCGCAGGAACGTTCCGTACCATTATCTATATAAACGGTCACCCATCCAAGTACTAACCCCGCCTGACGTTGCTTAACTTCGGTGATTGGATGAGAACCTCGAGATTGGAAAGAAATATTTATTTTATTCTGTTTTTAGTATTTGTTGTTATAGCGGCAACAGAAATAAATAATCTGTAGAAATTTCAACTGGCTAACAATCACGGTTCATGAGATACAGCCTGGTAACAGACGGACGGACGGAGTCATTACCCTTTTTAATATGGTATGCTAGAATTCTCTTTGTAAGAAGCGTGGTGGCCTAGCGGTAAGAGCGTGCGACTTTCAATCCAGAGGTCGCTGGTTCAAACCCCGGCTCGTACCAATGAGTTTATCGGAACTTATGTACGAAATAACATTTTTATATTTACCAGTCGCTTTGAAGAAAAACACGAGGAAACCGGACTAATCCCAATCAGGCTTAGTTTACCCTCTGATTGGTAGGTCAGATGGCAGTCGCTTTCGTAAAAACTAGTGCCTACGCCAATTCTTGGAATAAGTTGCCAAGCGGACCCCAGGCTCTAATGAGCCATGGCAAAAAGCCGGGACAAACGCTAGGAAGATGATGAATAAATAAATAAATATTATAGGACATTATTACACAAATTGACTAAGTCCCACAGTAAGCTCATCATCATCATGATGCTAGATTTCTCTTTGTTACACGATTCTTTATTAGAATCTTTCGCTTTCTCTGTAGGTATTAAATATGCGCGCCTGGATGAAACTTTACATTTTGCTCCTTTGCAATTATCACTTCATTAAAATTTCAAAATTGATCCTAAATAAATTATCATCAGGTACGATGCCGACACAGCCCTAAACCACGATTTCTTCTGGACGGACCCGATGCCGTGCGAGCTCGCGAACATGCTCGCCCAGCACACGCAGAGCATGTTCGAGTACCTGGCGCCGCCGCGCCGGCCCGGCCACCTGCGCCACCACCACCACGTGGCCGGGGCGGCGCCCAAACCGCAGGCCTCCGTGCAGGACTCGGGGTACCAGGACCGCGTGTTCTGAGTTACTCTGAAACTTAGTCATCGCCAATAGGTTAAGGGAGACTGGACATTTTGAAAGGCTTCGGTATGGATTAGAAACACAAAACCTCAGTGTCCTTCGATTTGAAACACAAACCCTCAACTTTCTTTAAAACCCCATGTCACAGACTTTTTCCTAAATCTCTTGGAACACAAAACCCCGGCATTATTAGATGTCCATCAAATATAGTCTGAGAAAAAACGGAGGTTTTGTGTTTCAAGCATTGTGATTTCAAAATGTTACGTTTGAATTTTGTGTTCATTAATAGGCGGATCCACACAGAACGAACCGCCTCGCGAGGAAATTTTGGCGTTAAGCAGCTCAGTTTGTGTAGACGTGCCTCGGGCCAAAGACAGTTTGTAATAGAGGTGTATTGTCAAAGAAAACTTTGTAGCCACGTAAATTTACTGCCATCTTACGACAAAAGATTAAAACTTTTAGAACGCCATTTGACTTTGATCCTTATTCTTTCACAAATATGTGTTAAATTTGTTAAATATCAAAAAGTGGCGCCATCTTACCGGACACAATCTAAAGGTTATGGCGCCATTGCTCGAAACGATGCTGCCATAACTTTAGCCTTTGATCTACTAGATGGCGCCACTTTTTGATATTTAACAAATATTAGTAAAAGAATAAGGATCCAAGTCAAATGGCGTTCTAAAAGTTTTAATCATGTGTCTAAGGATGGCAGTAAATTTATTGTTGCTACAAAATTTTCTTTCTTTGGCAATCTACCTCTATTACAAATTATCTTTGCTAGCAATGCCGCGGGCGAGAGACATCTCCACAGACGGAGCTACTTCGCGCGGCAATTTCCTCGCGAGGCGGCTCGTTCTGTGGACCCGTCTAATAAAGAAACTACGGTTAGCACAACGAATTTCGTACGCGCGCGTAATTAATTGTTGTCCTGATGATGACGGCAGTCAAGGACACTAAGTGAGCGGGACAGCAATATAATTATGCGCATGCAATCGAGATAGAAATAGGCGGGTCAATGTACGAACGACATTTCTTGTGCTAAGCGTCCTTTCTTTAGATATTGATATAAATGCATTGAATGTAGGTAGATATTTTTGAAAATAAATTAAATTGATAGTGCAACTATCTATCATAAAAGACTGGTAAACAGTTGTATGTAATATATAAAAAAAATGTTTGATTGATGTCTGTAACTTCCAACTTTTTTATATGTAACTCATTTTTATGTATAAACTAATTTTTTTTGTTATATTTTGCTTTGAGTAATACTAATTCATAATTATATGCAAATAAAAATACTGCCTAGAGATATAAGAAAGGAATGATACTTTTTTTTAAATCCTTATTATTTGTTATTTTCATGATTGTCATACATATTGAGTGATTAGAATAGGCGAACTTATAATTTGTTATTGGGCAAGGTAAACAGTTGTATGTAATATACAAAGAAAGTGTTTGATTGATGTCTGTAACTTCCTACTGTTTTATATGTAACTCATTTTTGTGTATAAACTGTTTTTTTGTTATATTTTGATTTGAGTAATAGTAATTCATAATTTTATGCAAATAAAAATACTGCCTAGAGATATAAGCAGGGCCCGTACTTTTCATGCCATTGACGCAAAAATGACGTAATTTAACATACAGGGAGTTTTTTTTACAGTACTACAAATTTAGATATCTTACCTATTGGCGCGTTGAAAAATAAATACTTATTACGTAAAATGTACAGTTAAAAATCAAAAATATGTATTATTTAATAATCTATTATTGTCATTTTTTTTGAGTGACAGTAAATGAAAGTCAGCTAGACGTTTCTGTACTTATTGTCTATGATCTTTATCAGTTAACTAAAGAAGTTGACAAATGATTAATTATTATAAAATTACTAATTGGAATCATACTCTATATAGCGTGACGTCATTTTTCCGTCAACGGCATGAAATGTACGGGCCCTGGATATAAGGAAGAAATAATACTTTTTTAAATCCTTATTATTTGTTATTTTCATGATTGTCATTTGTCATACATATTGAGTGATTAGAATAGGCGAACTTATAATTTGTTATCGGGTAAGGTTGCTATTATAGCATTACACCAGATACTCACATATATATGTGGACATGCCTCTATTGTCAAGGCTTGGGGCTCGTGTTCAAATATTTTTGAGCATCTTGGCCGTTCCGATATATCTGATGGCGACTCTACATGTAAGTAAGTCAACTCTACAACTCTTCGTTGTTATGATATGATATTGTTGGTAATAAACCCATGTATGTATAAATGTGTATACATCTCGTTCTGAACTAAGTAGCGGTACGTAATATGTGTAAATATGAAAATAAAGCATTTTTCTACGTAATTTAGACTTTAATTATATGTTCATCACACTTGCTCGAAAAGATCCTATTTCATGCAGGTATACTGAAGGACAGGCATGTATTGTTCCCGCGGGAGTTATGGATTGTGAAAAAAAAGCTATAACTCCCGAGGGTTATAGCTTTCTTTTTAATGTGTCACTAATTTATACGAACCAAGTAGGTGTAAATGGGTTATAAAATACTGACGTTTATATTATATTTTTATTGTTTATGTTAAAAGATATTAAATATGATTAATTTAATAGCCTTTTAAAATAGTTTTACAGAATTTTCAATCGTGGCAGCGTGGAACTTGTCAACAAATGACAATATGGCCTGTTGAAGGCAATTTAACTTGCTAGATTTGACCCGAACATAGATAAACGCTTAGAAATAAAAAATAAAACTAACAGGGATGCTCGATTATGATACTTGGCAAAGCCTTGCCGCCTACCTATTAGGCACTAGAAGAACTGAAGCTACAGTGTTGAGGTGGCCTCGCCAACTCGCCTAGCGGGTATAAATATGACGAGTTATAAATATTATTTGTTTTTTGAAGAAAAATCAAAGGAACAGTGGCTCTGTTTGCTAAATAGATGTAATTTTGGTAGTATTGTTGAGAAAACTAAAATAAAAGTAGAATAAATTTTTATTCAGCCTTTATTACAGGGAATTACCGTTAAATTTCTTCAGCCATAGCTTTTAAACCTTTGTAATGGCTTCTCTACACGATGGCCCAGCGTAGGCCAGTCCTAGGGACGCATTTATGCGTTAGAGTGACAAGTGATATTGCTATCCCATTTCACCGCATAACTGCGTCCCTTAGACTGGCCTACGCTGGGCCATCGTGTAGAGGAGCCCTAATACGGAGGCAGAACGGTGCGCAAGAGCCTCTCTGGGAAGATGAATTCGTGGCCGTCAGTTATTTCCAAAACGTATGCATATGGAATCTTTTCCACAGCAAAAGCGTAGTCAACGCTTCCTTCGGCAGCTGGGTACAATTGCCCACCACTTATGACTTTAAAGTTTAAACTGTCGCCTTCCTGCTTTCACCACAGCCTTAGAATATGTTTCTGCAAGACGTAACTTTTTCCGCCTATGTGGGAGGTCATTTTTCGTAAAATCCCAAAGATGAAAAACGTATTCTCCGTACTCCGTATGAGTGTATGGATAAATACAGCTTGATACGTTTAGAGTTATCTTTTATTACTTTACGAACTATTCTCGTCTCGCGTTCAGAATTCAGATAAGGCCTTTTCGCTGGCGTATATTTCGATTTTGCAGGGATCGCAGGCAGCACCCCTAACACCCCACTTGAAGTCCGTTTGATATCTGTACCGAAACACTCCGTAATCCATGTTTTCAATCTTGATTGTCTCCACAATCGGTTCTGTGAAACAAAGTATATATCGCCTCGCGAGGAAATTGCCGCGGGAAGCAGCTCAGTCTGTGTAGACGTGCCTCGGAGCGAGACAACGCACTCGCGTCCACAATGCCTCGGGCGAGGCCCGTCTTCACAAACCGAGCTGCTTCGCGAGGCGACTTGTTCTGTGTGAACCCGCCTCAAAGATCTCATTGGTGAGCATCCAGCGGAGCGTGTAGCGTGGCGACAAACTTCAGGATTTGAGCAGCGTACACTGAAACCGCTCCCATACATTTTCATTTTTTTAACATGTTGGGCCGGCGCGCTCAGCACTTATGCAAGCTGCAAAATTACATGGGCGCATTAAGAATGCAATTCGTTCATAAAGTAGCCCTGTAATTTTGCGGCTTGGTGTGTAAGATAAAAGTGCTGCCATTATATCTATATTTTACCCGCTTATCATAGACTGAACATGCTAAGAAGTAAAAACGTGTAAAAATCGTGAAAGTTTAAATCAGTGTTTTCACATTGGTATTAACAAAGGCATTCACAATTTATAGATACTCATGTCTACTAGTATCACGACTTATTTTTATACTTATTATTACCATTTTTGGTATATCAAGCACAGGACGATACTCAAAACAAATGATCGACAGATAGGTACCATTAATAAAACTCGTTATCTAGCCTATTATTCAATTGTATATGGAAAAACCATACATAATTAACATTCGCGTTGCTATCTCAATGGCATAGCCATACAATTAATTAGGCTTAGGCTCAACGTTACTTGGCTTCCGATACTAAATCTGATTAGAAATATATTGGCACGTAAACAATGTTTCTTGCAAATTTATCTTACTCTTACAGACAGAAACAATAATAACAGTACCTATTAAATATAGATAATACAACATTATCAACTGAAAAATGGCCAAGCTCTTAGTAATCATATTCAGTAAGTATTTACCGTTATACAGTGGAATTCAAACGGGATAATTTTCGCCAATCTGATAAAATTATCCGATCAAATCAGGCCGTGAGGACGCAAACGCCAATTTGGCTCGCTGCTTTCGATCGCCGATTATGACCAATATTACCGATAAAGGTAAAAAAAAGGATGACTCACGCTAGACATACAGTGATACAGACGCAAAGACATCGGCTGTGCTGTGCCCTACCATTTTAAATAATGAGCCTAAAATTAGTATAAGAGGTTCACTGATCGAACGCGTAGATGAGGCAAGAAATCTAGGGTTAGTGATGGACAGCCAGCTAAGGTTTAGGTTTGAGAAGCATATAGGAGAATTGTGAAAGTGAAGTCATGCTTTTATTTTATGGCTTGAAGGTTTTGTACCAAATTCGTAACCTCCTAAGCGAGGAAATGCGTAAGTTGCTGTGCGAATCACTAGTTGTCTCTAAGTTGAACTACGGAGATCACCACGACTGCTGCTGGAAAAACGCGCCGTCTTATCCATAGAGTCCAATATGCCTCTTTCCGCTTTTGTTGTTCAATCCCGCCGAGAAGAGACATTACGCCTTACTTAAACAAAGCATCCATATTAAATATATCCTCTCGTAGACATCTACATCTTGCGAATCTTCTATTTGGCGTGTTGAATAACGAAAGACCCGGATGTATGTTCACCAAAATACGAATTTCCTCTTTCCAAAAACGACACGGTACTCGATCTACCAGACAATGTCTTCTGGAAGCGCATCCCCACAAAACCGTTGCTTTCACTGGCTGTTTTCGGTATCTCGCAACCAGGGGCCTTATTCGACATGCACAACTGTCAAATTTCGCGTCCACATCAAATCAACACTTGATTCTATCGCATGTTGATTGTATCAAGTGTTGATTCTATCAACTGTGGATATTATCATTTGGAACAATCAAAACTCATTCATAGAAAAAATAATCAAACTAAAATCAACTTTGTTTATTACTACTATACAGTTTGTAATGGCTCTGAACTCGAAGTGGATCGGTTTGATTTGATTGTCACCTGACTGTGGATTGCTAATGTCAAATTTTGACACATGTTGATTTTATTGCTAGACTTTTTTGTCCATGGGCTTGGGCACCATCTTGGATTTTTTGACGTACGACAGGGAATACCCTTCCTTTCATACAATATATGGCATAGAGTAAGGCGTCTTTTTTTTTAAAACATAACTTTACAAGAATCAGCGACATCTTGTATCCGATAGGATAAGTAATGCGCTATGAATAATGCGGCGGCGAGTAGTGAAACTATACCTGACAATGTCAATCAATTAAAAAGTGACCACACAGTTGATGGTCGATAAAGGCGATTATTAATTGAATTTTAACGACAATAAAGCACTATTGACATGCGATCTTTTTGTTGAACCCACACCTACACGTCGAATAATGCTCGCTCCACATATTCTCCTAGAAACGCTCAAAATTCTAAAAAAAATCAAGCAATTTACTCCGCACCCAGTTGCTTCTAAACCACGTTCACGATCCAAGTTGTAAGTATACCTTAACACATCTTTCAGGCATATGATTTAAAGTCCGTTTTTTTAAAATTACGAGATGGTTCATGAATCCTTTATTATTTTTCCAAAAATTACGCTATTACATTATTTATAAAAAAGATATAATATAACTGTTAGTAACTCGGTCACTTGGTCTATCACCAACTATTTGAATGCTCTTTGTATGTATACGCAACCCCATTGTACAGTCGCCATCACCATTAAGACCTACTGTATGGTCTATATTACACGTTTCGCGGGTAGTGAAATTTGTTTAGGTATCCTCCTTGTGACTAGTTAGAACAGTTTGACGGGATGACGAATAGGAACAGATTTGCAGTTTGACCAATAGCTACAAAATTACGATGTGTCCTAATAGAACTAAATCTACTTGTGACGGGTTGAAACAAATAATACTGCTTTTGGCGGTGTGACCGGTTAGAACAAAATTTTGGTGTGATGAGTTGATGCCTAAATCGACCTAAGTACTTATTGTTTATATAAACCTACAAAAAGACGATTCCTATGTACAGGAGATTAAATACATATTATGTTATTCAACTACGAATTAAAAAATATACATTTCTGTTTACACATTTTTTTAACGTTTTTCTTTAATAAAATAAAACATTAAAGTTTTCTGTGACTATATTTCATTTTCTTGAGTGTAGATATTAGTTTCAGTTTCCAGTTGGTACCAGGAACTACACCTCTTCAAAAACTTTGCTGGTGGTTCGACATCTGTAAGTTTATATATAAAATATCATAAAAACACTTAAGATAAAAACTTATAAATAAATTCTGGTCGGTCTGTGGTGTGTCCAGAAGGCTGCTGCCCCTCTGGATAACAATGCTGATCCGCCGATTGAAATATAGGCCAGGCCTCTGGTCACCAGAAACCTTTAAAAGGCGTTTTGACATTTCCTCATAGACCCACGCTAGGACCCCAGGGTTTCAACTTCAACCCCAAGCGCCACAAATATGTAGCTAAGGTTTTAAATTCTAGACTATGAACATGAAATATTGTTCGCTAGTTAGGGAATTAGAAAAAAATAGTAATAGGAGACGGCCGTGGTCGTGGTAGGTAGGTACATCATGCGTGGGCCAGGCAAGCCCTGAAATTATGCACCAATTTTACTATAACTTTGTTCACCTATTGACTGTTTCCAAGATAATCGTTTTTAATATGTAGTCCATATAATCGGGCAGTATAATTTGCCTCATATTTTTAACACAAAATAATTATCGGTACATATATATGTACCTATTTTGCAATATTTTCTTGTTTGCATCATTTAGTTACTTGTTTACTCCGATTGACGTGTTTATCATTTTCGTTACTATGACAGCGCAATACTTTAAATATTGTAACGTGAAGGTTGAGTCCGGTGCCAAAATAACTCACACTAATTTAAGACCCACCATACAGTTTACATAGCGGCATTGTCCTACGATGCTTTAAATGAATACGGTAAACATTTAAATACTACTACTAGGCGTTTATTGCGCGTACTCAGTCGAAAAAGTTTGAAACCGATTTTGACGAAGAGTGAATGCTTATTGCATATTCGAGCGATAGAGAGGCAAATAAAGACAGGATATAGTTGCCTTTTCTCAATACAAATTTGAATACTCAAGCCGTAGCCATTTTGGTGGTTATACTGCTTTGTATATGTGCGTAAAAATGTGTATGTGTGGATTTTTAGGGATGTGGACGGGTCGATTTTGATCATATTATATATCAATAAGTGCTACACAGCGAAACTTCGATATCTTCACAAGAAATAAACATCACAGATGGATAATAAATATTTTATAATATAATAAGATAACTAATTTCTTGCAGAAAACATGTTTTAGTAGTTATTTATGTATCGTAATTAAAATATCCTGGTCCTTATTTTACTTTTTAGCTTCTCTATGTGCAATCGGTATGTCAGGCTTCTGTCCAGTGTAACACCGAGATACTTTGGGGAATAGTTATGTTGTAAGGCTGTCTTATGTGCCAGCTTATTGGACAGGTGGAAACAGCAAACTTCGGTCTTAGAAGGATTTGGGCACAGGCGCCAACGGGTGAAAAAGTCGGCGGCAGAGGTCATATAGATATAGCTACATGATAAAAGAAATAGAATCCTCCATTATGCGTGGTCGGACGCCTGTTTTTCTGCCAATGCCTATTCATAAATCTGTTAAGACCTTTTTTCTTGATAACACCTAAAATAATAAGTTTATAATTAATCTCAATGTCTCCAGTTTGCTGTTTATTCAAACAGAAAAATCCAAATTTCTCAGTCATTATACGACCGCTGTCTTATATTATACGCCATTAAAAATTCAACATTAATAACAATTAATTAGGCATATCGTCCAATTTATAGTATGGCACAGGTATTAGTTCTTACAAAGTTGACCTTAATTTACAAATTTATAAGGAGTTGATGTAAAAGTGAATTGGAAGAAGTTGATAAGCAGACGCAACCAGCTAGTCGCCGAAGCTCCGCTTCCCTCGGATGAGCCAATTAAGCCTGCACCTAACAGGCTCTGGCTCATAGGGGGCTTTGAGCTTGCTGTTGCGTCAATTTTCATATTAACAAAAAAAGCTAGTCTAACAACACAATTAATGATTATTTTGCCGCATTCTTCACTATCTCTCCCTGTCTCACTGCCATCTGACCTTCTAACCCAGAGGGGAAAATATACCTTATTGGGGCTACTTCTTCCTCGTGATATTTTATTTAACCGAAAAGTAATTGGTAAAAGTTAAATGATATTTTGCACACAAGTTACAAGATGTTCATTGTTAAGAGCCGGGGTTAGGACCCACGATCATTGGTTTTAAAATCAAACTTTATATATAATTTGTATTTTTATAATAAATCAGTTTTCTTTTTGACATTTATTAATTGTCAAGATTTTTTTAAATCCTGGACAATTGTCACATGTACGTTTTTATGATAGATCTACATCGACGCAACTGCATGTCATTGTCATGGTTCTTGCGGTTTATTTTTATAACGCCAAGATCGGAATTTGGCAGCTAACTCCATCTTGCGTCGAGTAGAAGAATCAAAATCGTACAGAAAAAACTACTCTCTGCCTTAGGATCCCCTTTCAAATGTCATAAATCCAAACATGGCAGCCATACCCATCGACAAAAAAGTCTACCGTTGATCTAATTTCATTTGACAGTTAACTAATACGTATTCGACACGCTTATATTTGACAACTAGAATCCTGACTAGAGCTGGGACTGCGTACCAAAAGTACGTCTCTGTTACTCGTACCAAAAGTACGTCTAAAATACCACTTTTACGAGTATGACCCCCAATAGGCAGTTTACGTATTTGCCGGTCTTAGGCGTCTTACAAATAAGGATTATTTATGCAAATATCGACTTATTATTTCGGTAGGGGTCGGAAATATTATGACGTTTTGAGTGAAGGCTATGAATCCATTGACATATTTTTATTATATATTATTACACTATTTTTAGATACAACAGACGCCCAGACGACCGTCTGTTAACAAAATTTTGTTTTGCTTAAAGTAACGGTAAGAATGGAGGTACGAGGTGATGAAAGTTTCATATTTGTTTTATTTCAGAAATCAAAGTTCGTACTTTTAAATACTCGACAAGCTAAAAGTAGTCTATTACAAAAAACCTGTTCCAAAAACTATTCCGGTACAACGCCCCGCCTCTAGTGTGGATATTGTTCACTGACAGGTGTTGATGATAGCAATTCGACAAGTCACAATATTTCCCACATCAAATGGAAATCAACACGAAACGTCACTTTTAGCATGTCGAATAAGGGCCCTGGTGCTGGAACAATATTCCTCCACCTATTCGTCATATTAAAATCAAGCAATCGTTCAAATTTCATTTAAAAAAAATACCTTTTGGAGAAGCAAAGTTTGGGAGTCCCTCATGGTTACCTGGTTGCTGATTACCGAATTTAGTCTTCACTAATACTATTATTTTATTTGGTCTTAGTAATTCGTTATGTATAAAATATGAATATCCTCTTATAATTACACTGACACTACGTATTACTTAAGCATGCTAATCACACTGACACTTCAACATCATATTTTATATTTTATTATTTATTTTTATTATTTATTATATCTATGTAAGTACACACTTTCAATGGTAATTATGTCACTAGTTTTATAGACAGGTATTTAGGTAAGTACTAACTTTGAATATTGCATATTTTACACTGTATCTTGGTTGACGTGATCTGGTCCTGGCAGAATATCAGTGCCTCTCCCATAGGGTGAAACGTAATACTGAGCCAGAACCGTTTTGTTTTGCTGCGACGCACACAACATTTCCTATATGTATTGCAACAGTATTATTATTTCAATGTATTTTTTCTTTTTTCTTTCTACTTCTATTTTAATAGAATATTTATAGAATAAGACGAAATGATTATATGAATCGAGTTATATTTCTGTTTATTTGCAATAATTACAGGTATCCTCGGTCGCCTTTGGCAAGTAGATGGGATAAATAAATATAATGAGTGAGTGTGAGGTGTAGAGTCAGACCAAGATAAGTTAGCAATGATTTTAATAGCCCGGCCTGTGTAAGTGTTATTATAAACATCAAACTTCTTTGAAATTCTGACGTTTACTTAACACTTGCACAGGCTGAGTTATCAAAATCGCTGCCAACTTATCTTTGTCTGACTCTAGTTATATGAAAATATATAACGCGTCATGTTTCAAACACTTCAGGCGATATCGTCTCCATTATGGCTACTCTCATAGAAATCTCAACATGTATAATAACCGGCAGCTTTATTTAAATCCAATCTCAATAAAAATTTCGCTAGCGCGATGTAGATAGTCGTTCTTGGTACAGCGCCATCTAACGGGATATTTGGTAAACCTTTTTGAATGAAAGTACTCTACGGACTCAAACATCGCAGTAACTATGAAAGGTAGAGGCAAGGAACAGAATGTCCATATCCCAAAAAGTGTCCGACAAAAAACCATAAATAGGTGGCGCTACAATACCTAGAATACTTGAGAAAATAATCTAATTATAGACAGCGCACTTCACTCCGTCAATAACGCCTAGGTTCTTAGCTACTCTAGCGCTACTCTGGAGAGATTTGGAACTATTATTTAGACACTTTTGCAACAGTTCTACCTAAGGAGATTCATGGTCATGTTATGATGTTACGAATGCGTCGGGCATTCATCTTCAAGTCTTTATTTTAGCTATACCTTCATACAAATCACGCCATATGACAAACAGCAGCTGAAGACCTTAACAACACTCACCAATTCAGATGACGTGGACATAATGAAACACAGCCACGGTTTGAACGACACTACTGATGTGCTGGTGTCCCCAAAAGATCGGAGGAAGGTAGAAAAGTTTGCCAAGTTAAGAGGAATGGGCGTTAAATGTGTAGATCATTATGGCAGGTGAGTTTTAATACTTTTTATAAATATATTATGGATGCAAACTGAACGCTCTAACGGCGGTGTTAGTGCTAAGTAATACCTAGTATGCGAGCAGCCTTAGTACGCTCAAATCCCTTGAACACCCGACGCAACGCTGCTAGCCCAGCTATACGTGCCGCTGGTCGCTCTTCACCATAGACAAATAAGGAAGGAGGAGTTATTTTCGTAGTCGACACCTAGCTTCAAGTAGAGGATTTATCAGTACTGCTACTTGACAATAGATGTCGTGATGAACGTTTTGTTAAGAAAACTGATGTATGGATTGAGCAGTCTATGCTTACTTATTTCTCTATTCTCTCCACTGAGACCCTAATAGTCCTAATACATTGAGGCTTTGATCCTTGTTATTACATTTTTCAGATATTTTGATAAGGAGGTGGCACTGATAAGAAAACATGATCAGTACCAGTCATTACAATATAATTCCTACCAAGATGTAAGTATTGTATTTAATTCCGTTATAACAATGAACATCATAATGAATGGACAAAGAGTACAATAATTAAACAAAAAATAACATAATGCGCTCAACTCGCTATAAAATTAATGTCATTTTATTATCATTACTTTCAAAAATATCAAACTAAAAACTTCATTACTTTCTGTCATTCTTTCTATCATTCTTCATTCCATCATTACAATGTTATTTGTGCGAATCAATATCATGTCATTCCATTGACATTACTCCAATACCGAAGTAAAATTATTAAATTTACTTCATTACGGTCCAATGATACGGATGAACTAATTTTTATACGACATGTGTAAGAATCATCGCTAGAATCTCGAATTAAATCTATTTAACCGTTTAAGAGCTATCTACGGTGCTTCTTACAGACACACCCACACATAGCGGTCAAACTTACACCCCGCTTTTGCGTCGTGTCGTGGGTTAACAATTTAGTGGAATTAATTCTTTATTACTTGTAATCATTCAAATTATAGATATCAGAGCACTTAAAAACTCTATCAAAAGAAAATCGCCGCTATGTACAACTACAGAACCTTGGAAGGAGCTATGAAGGTCGAGTCATGACCCTGATCAAGATCTCCGCTAATCACAGAGCCCGGAATCCAATCATATTTCTAGATGCAGGTAAATAACACCCATTCCTACTTCCAAATTCAGTCCTACTTCTAACTGCAACTGCTCTGTCGCATTGCCAGTCCGTCAGATTAAAATAAAAAATATAATCGAAAACAGACTTGTATGAACATTACAAGATCTTTTTGTTTCACGCATGCAGCAAAATTAGATTTTTTGTCTCTGTTTTAACCATCAATGTAGTTCGAATAGCGAAGGTAAAGGTGGTAGGCATATTGTGTGGTGTTGGTGGCCTACATGAGACCAAACACCTTGCACCTTCTTAGAGTCCTCACAATTTTACTCGCAGCAAAAACTAAATTTGATCTCTTGTTACGCAAATACCTACCTACCTATTTGGTTACTATAATAGGGTTGTTTCCATCTACAAATCTTAGGACAGAATTGTATCCCAATAAATTCTTTTGGATTATAAGAACATGTTAAACTACTTTTAGGGGACCTGTAATGACCTTATTTTTGTAAATATTGAATTTAAAATATCTTTTGGCACACGTCTCGTGACCAAACTCGAAACGTCATTGAAGATTCTGATGACGTCACAACTCGCGGATTGACACTGTTGAGAGTTACGCGATAAACAACAAATGACAAATGTCAGTTGACAGTTCGTATCTTCTACGTGTGTATGTAGTTATGTGTCAAACCGTAAACTGTGACGTCACACAATTTTCAAGGAGCGTTTTGGGCGCGAAAGCATCTGTCAAAATATATTTTGTTAATTTAACACATTTAAAGCCGTTTTTAGTATAAAAGTTGAATTTTAAGGCACCTTTTAGTTAATATAGAACGTAATACAAGCGTTTAAAAAAATTGGAAACAACCCTATTGCCCTCTTAATGCATAAGTAATTCTTAACATGTATCATGGCAAGTTTAATAATTTTAATTCGAAATGATTGTGTATCCACTGAAAACATCGATCAACCTACATTTTCTAGGTGCCCATGCACGAGAATGGGCGGCCCCTGCATTTGCAATGTACATAATCGACCAGCTAGTGATGGCGTTAAACAAAAGAGGTGAACCGGAGGATCTGCTCGGCGTGGACTGGTACATACTGCCCGTGGTTAACCCTGACGGCTATGAGTACTCCAGATCGGATCCTAACGTGAGAACCTTTTGATAACGTTAGGTACGTTAGGCGTGAAGTGTCTATGATGAGCAGGGAACAAAGTTCCTAACTGAAAAAAAAAACCTAATAGCACTCATATTGCTTAGCTGTATTTCTTTCCTTTGCTTGTGTATTAAGTAGGTACATCTTGAGCTCTCCAATGACCAATGAAACTCCAATGAATCCAATCCATGAATCCATCATGGTCCAATGAATGAATGAAACTCCGTCGATGAATCCCTTTTGGCTTCCATGATTAGATCAACTCCATGTGAACATGTTTATGCATAGCGTGCCATTCAATTATGCAAACGTTTGTACGATGACAGACGTTTGTTGTAACTTACAACTTGTAAGTGTTGTAACAGGGCTATAACCGCGAAAATTGAAAGTCGTCACTTGCGGACTTTTTCGCGGGTTATTCCCACCAGTTACCACCAAGTTGTTACCAGTGGTAACTACTGGGATTTTTTTCCCACCTTTTACCACCGGTTACTACTGGGAAAAAAATCCCACTAGTTACCATCAACGTGGTTTGGAGGAAACTACTGGGAGTTTTTTTCCCGGTAGTTATAAAATTTTGGTTAGCGTTCAATACTAATAAAAACAGTATAAATACAGAGTGCTTTAATGAATAATTAATTAAACGTATAATTAATTATAGGTTAATTAGTTAGGTATTCGTTTAATTTTAAGTCGATTACTGTTAAACTTCCTTTAACGTGATAAAAAAAAACGGTCTTTGAGTGATTTGTTTGTTTGTTCGTATAATTTTGACGTTATTTATTGAAAAGGACTTTATTGCCGATAGCGCTTACGCCATTATCAACGATGCTCCTATATAAATACAACGCTGCGCTACGCCGTATGGCGGAAGCTCCCTTGACAAAAGATCCAGGTTTCATAGGTAACGTCACAATTAATTCAATTTACAATTAACAAGATAAATGCTCTCATTGCTCTCGAGGTTGATGGCATAAAGGAAAAAAAAACATATAATATAATAATTACAAATAGTTTTTTTAAATATTTATTTTACGTAAAAATAATAAATTAATAAAATTTTAACAACATGTCTTGAATTGCTATCGGCGGAATTGCCACCAAACCAAGGCTGAGGTAACTAGTGGGTTTTTTCCCCAGTAGTTGACAGTGGTAAAAGGTGGGAAAAAATTCCCAGTAGTTACCACTGGTAACAACTTGGTGGTAACTAGTGGGAATAACCCGTTTTCGCGGTAGGCCCCCTGATCCTAAGTGTGCAAACGGTGGAAAATTCCCGAGCGGCGGTGTCCAGCGGTGCTTATGGCGCGGCGTCCATATTAAACAAATGTAAACGTATACGAGCGGCTTCATTGCATGCTGTTCAAATCCCTTGGAAGCTTGACGACACGCTACACGCTCCGCTGGCCGCTCACTACTAAGCCGTATTTAAAACTGATAATCATATAAAATACCAATCTTTTTCACAGAACCGTATGTGGAGGAAAACAAGATCGAAAACATGGAGGGAGGAATGCCTCGGGGCAGATATCAATCGAAATTACGACTTCATGTGGGGCTACCGCGGCGCTTCCTTCGATCCCTGCAACTTCCAAACATACGCTGGTGAAAAAGCCTTCTCTGAGCACGAAACAAAACTAGTTCGCAAAGTAATGAAGGAGAACTCCAAACGTATCAAGCTGTATATATCTATACACTCTTACGGGGAATACTTTATTTATCCTTGGGGCTTTACGGGAAGTTATTTGCCAGATGAATGGGAGAAGTTCCATCGTCTTGCGCAAGTGTATTCTAAGGCTGTGGTAAAAGCAGGAGGGCGACCGTTTAGAGTCATGAGCACTGGACAATGGTATCCAGTTTCCGGAGGAAGTGGTGATTATGCTTTTGCCGTAGTCAAGATTCCATATACATGCACTTTGGAAATTACTGACGGCTACCAATTTAACTATCCAGAAGGACTTTTGCACACAGTTCTGCCTCAGTATTACGAAGGATTGAAAGTTATGGCTGAAGAAATTAAACGAGAATTCCCCAATTAAAGCCGAATGACAATCCATTGTACATTGTTTCCGTTTCTGCAACCTCTACACGATCTCAATTGCCTATTATCCAATTTTATACGGAGAACCATACATAATTAGCATTCGCGTTGCTATCTCAGAGACATAGCCGTATCATTCATTAGTCTACTTAGCTTACTTACTTACTTACTTACTTACTAGGCATTATCCACATTATGTTTCGTGTTAATTCCTCTTCTACAGACAGAATTAGACAATAATTAAAGTTTCATAATTATTTTTTAAATAAAAATAATAAAATCAAAATATTATTAACTGACAAATGGCCAAGCTGTTAGTAATTTTATTCAGTAAGTATACAAATCCTCTTTATCCACCCTTAAAATAAATTTACAAAGTAATACATATAATACACAAGGATAGAGATAAACAACAGGCGGCTTTATGTCTAAGGAACGAATTCTTCCAGACAATCTTTAGGTGAGGTAAGGTAAGGTGTTGCCTTTGAGCCATCGTAGATGTCGCTTTTTGTGGGGCTATTTCTCGAAATGCGAACTCTTTGTAACAGAGTCCTGCCCAAGCAAAGAACGCACAATAGAACAATTTAATCAAGTTGCCTCCGCCTCCGGAATCAAAATTATTACAAAAGAAACGCTTCATCCAGGTACTTGGCTGTCCCATCTTGGACCAATCTTTTGAAAATTTTATAAATACAAAATTTCAAGGCATCTTAACATCGTTTAACTAAAATTAACATACATTCGGCATATTGTATAATGAAACATTGTCTATTTGTTCCAAAATTTACATACATACTTCGCGGATCACACTTTTGGAAACATCCCAATTTGATTTCGAATTTGGACAGTTTAATTTTAGAAACCCTCACCACCGTCTTCAACATATCTTTTGGCGAAAGATCTTGGACCCAGACTAGCCTGCCCGTTAGATTGGGTGGCCTGGGCATCCGCAAAATTTCCAGCGTGGCGCTACCTGCTTTCTTGGCTTCGGTACACTGTGCTCAGAACCTTATCGGGGAAATATTAGCCCCTTCCCTTGGGGTGCTGGAGGGTGCGCACTGTTCCGAGGCCAAGAACGTATGGTCACTAACATGCCCCAACACAGACCCGCCTGTCAACCCATGTTCACAAAGGCAGTGGGACGAGCCTCTCTGTCGTCTAACAAGGACCAGCCTCCTAGAGGGACGGCACTAAGTCCGACAGATCGAGCTCGTCTCATTGCGACAGCGGAGTGGGAGTCGGGTCTGTAGTTGCAGGCACTTTCATCACCAACAATAGGAACTTTGCTGGACAACTCAACTTTCCGGTTGGCCACTTGCCTTAAAATAGGAGCATCAACCAACATGCCTCAACGGTGCCAATGCGGAGTCATATGGTAGACAACCTAGGCCACCACGCCCATGACGTTGGTGCCTTGGAGTATGGGACGGCCCCTTGTCTGGGATGCTACTTGCGTAGATACCCTGGCACCGTCGCATATTCCAGGCAAAAAGCTGAAAGCCTCAAGCGTCGCAAATATGTCAATTTGCGGCATTTGGGGTTGAAACCCTAGGGCCGTGGGGGCCCAGCGCGCGCCGCCTCTATAAGGAGATAGCAAAGCAACTTATAGAGGCTTCGGGTGACCAGAGGGCTGGCCTGTATTTTGCCCAGCGGATAAGCATTGCTATCCAGAGGGGCAATGCAGCCAGCCTTCTGGGCACCCTACCAAACGGTCTCGACTTGGGACAAATTTTTATTTATAAGTTTTTAATTTTGTGTTTCATTGTGTTTCCACCCACTTGTGTTGAAATAAATAAATATCAGCGAAGAACTCATCGATCTGTTGAGGTGAAAATTAAATTAGGAGCAGAGCGCAGTGCTCATCAGCTTCCCCAATTTGACCAAATAGCATAATTCATTTTAGATTTCATTGTCTTTCACTACTTATCAGCTAGCTAGCGGGTGCTGCCTCTGCATGAGCCCCATACACGGGCAAGGCAGCATCCGCTATGGGTTACACTTCATAAAATTGTCGAAAGGGTCTTTACGTGTTGGCTACTTGGCTTCTACTCGAACGCCTCACAAATGTCAGGGACGCCATTGCCCCGTGTACGGGGAGCTATGTCCCAACCGATATGCCTTCAAACCTTCAAGAAAAGATCGTGGTCCCATTTTACAGGCCGGCAACGTAATTACAACCCCTTTGGTGTTGCGGGTATCCGTGGGCGACGGTAATACCTTACCATTCAATCGACGATCCGTCTGCTAGTTTAAAAAATATACATACTACATACATAAACTGAAATCGTGTTCTATTTCTATTTATAAATTGAATTAATTGCAGATATCCTCGGTCGCCTTTTGCAAGTATATGGGATAAATAAATATAATGAGTGAGTGTGAGCGCATATAAAAATATAAGTATAGCGCGTCAAGTTTCAAACGAGTCAGGCGTCGAAGAGGACGCAAACGTCGCACGGCGCGGTGAGCGGCAATCAAATTTGATAGAGCGCAATGTGTGGACCCGCCTAATGGCCTTGATTTGCCGCTCGCGACAACGCACGCCGCTTTCGTCTAGTCCGCGGCCTCAGGCATTAATCTTCAGTTTCATTTTAGCTACACTCTCATACAAATCACGCCATATGACAACAAACAGCTCAAAACTTTAATGACGCTCACCGACTCAGACGACGTGGACATAATGAAACACAGCCACGGTTTGAACGACACTACCGATGTATTGGTGTCTCCAAAAGATCGGAGCAAGGTAGAAAATTTTGCCAAGTTAAGAGGAATGGGCGTTAGATGTGTAAATCATTATGGCAGGTGGGCTTTTATATTTTTTATTTATCTTTAGTTTGATACTTTATCCGTTGTTGAGATTCCACGATAATATTGCTTACCTAATGCCATTCTTCTAATTTATTTTTTGATTCCAGCTCGTCCAATCCAGTGCTACTGGAATAGTGTAGACAGCCAATCCAGTGCTGGATTAAACGTTAAATAGTGCGAACACGTATTGTTTTTTGTAAAATAAATAATAATACTAATTAACTAAGTCCCACATTAAGCTCAATAAGGCTTGTGTTGAGGGTACTTAGACAACGATATATATAATATATAAATATTTATAAATACTTAAATACATAGAAAACACCCATGACTCAGGAACAAATATCCATGCTTATCACACGAATAAATGCCCTTACCAGGATTTGAACCCGGGACCATCAGCTTCGTAGGCAGGGTCACTACCCACTAGGCCAAACCGGTCGTCAAAAATTCACTGGATGATGAAAACGACCGGAATTATGCCTGGTTGAATTTATTCTAGTGGCATTTCAGTCCAGTGATCGAATCCAGCGCTGGAATGCTACTGGAATAATGTGAACCGGCACTGGAATATAATCATTCCAGTACAGTTACTGAAATGATGGTCTACTTTTCATTCCAGCTCGACTAATCCAGCGCCACTGGAATTATGCAGACCGTCAATCCAGTGCTGGATTAAATATTAAACAGTGAAAACGTATTGTTTTTTTTTTGTATTAGTCTCCATTCATTCACTGGATGATGAAAATGACTGACATTAATGTAAACGATTCGATCCAGTTCAGCGCTGGATTCGATCACTGAACTGGAATGCTACTGGAATATATGTGAACGGGGCATAATGTAAACGATATGACGCAGTCCAGCACTGCGGCTGTATCATGGTCGCATTTTTTCACTTGTCATGACATGCATCACTTTCGCACGTACATCCTTGTTAGAACATGACGGACATGATGACAGATGATATAAAACCGACCATCTTAGTCCTACTGATTTCGATCACTGAACTGGAATGCTACTGGAACAGATGTGAACGGGGCAACAATCCAGTCAGTGGACTGGAATGCTGACTGCAATGAGTATATTCCAGTGCCAGTTCACATTATTCCAGCAACATTCAAGTGCTGGATTTGATGACAGGATTGGAATGCTATTGGAATAGATGTAAACGGGGCATTTTTCAGGTATTTTGATAAGGAGGTGGCACTGATAAGACAACACGACAAGTACCAGTCATTACAATATAATTCCTACCAAGATGTAAGTATTCTATTAAATTCCGTTGTAATAATGAACATCATATTTAATGGACAAAGATTACAAAAAATAAGTTAGTCAAAATATAACATATAAGTACCATTTACTGTTACCATGTACGTTACAAAAGGAAACCCTAACGATGTAATGATAACGAATGGAGTTACCACTGTTTCTTTGCTTATATAACTTTTGTATCTCTATGGCCTACATCCACACTTCCCGATTTCGGCCCCGAAATCAGTCCACATTTTGGGACTGATATCAGTTTTCGTTTCACGGAATATCAGCACATCGTTAACAATATTAAAAATGTTAAAAAATACTTTGTCTCTCATTGCCAAAAATGTTCAAAGTTTGATATTTTTGCATATGAATTATTTTTTACATTTCAAATATTGTAAAAGATTGTAAACGATGTGCTGATATTTGATGAAACGGAATAATATGCTTTCTCGGACCTGAAATCGGGTCTGATATCAGGCAGGCCTGATAAAGTGTGGATGTAAATGGCACTTTAGTCGAATAAATTCAATTTTTCGCTCAAATTATAGATATCAAATCACTTAAAATCTCTCGCCAAAGAAAATCGCCGCTATGTACAACTACAGAATCTTGGAAGGAGCTACGAAGGTCGAGTCGTGACCCTGATCAAGATCTCCGCTAACCGTAGAGCCCGGAATCCTATCATTTTTATAGACGCAGGTAAGTACCTTGAGTAAGACCAAACTAACTCTGCAGCACAATAATTTGACAACCACGTAAAAAATATATGTATACATGGAAATGTTTCTTAGCCGTCGAGGGCCTTCCACACTCGTGCGCGAATCGAGGCGCGAAGCCGCGAACGCGAGTGTGGAGGGGCCTCGCGTTGATTTCGCAGATTGTTCACGCCTTCGCGCCTTATTCCCCGTTTTTTGTCGGTATTTGGCCCGCGTCAAAGGAGACGCGAAGCGCGAACTTGCAAGACTCCACACTCGCGATCGCTTCGCGCTGCGATTCGCTCACGAGTCAGTTAATCTGTTAACTGTCATAACCTTCTATGGCGGCTACTTGGTTATTGGGTGCGAACTTGATCAACCAAAAATCAATTTGACAGTTCCCAGTTTGAACCAGTGCCTTGCCGTAAACTAAATCCGATCAGCTGACGCTTCGGCGCCATCTTGCCGCGAACTAAACTGCGAAATTTATTTGTTGCCCGCCATAAACAATACAAAAACTTTAGAATTCACAAAATCAGCTTACTGTGTGTAAAAAATTGATTTTTTGACCGAAGCGTAGCGTAGGTCTACGTTTTGACTCGCGCAATCTGCTTTCGTATGTCCGGATGTTCTCCTCTACAGGTCGCAATTCTCAACCGATTCGCGTGAAATTTTGCGACCATATTCTATGATCAAATAGAATTTTTTTGTCGATCCAGTTTTTGTAATTTTTTCAAAATGGCAGAGTCATGGTACGTCGCGCCTAAACAAATAGCCGTATCGATATCATAAGAGTTTCCTCCTTGTGAGACATGGTTACAGAGTGATTTGCGAGAAATTCAGATATTTTAGAACGCTGGTTTAGGGGGTATTTAGATATTTAGATTTTACTCGAGAATAAGTAGCCTAATTTCACCGTGTTACATATATCCATTCATGGCTCAATTGGTATACACTAGCTTTACAATCATGAGGTTCCGGGCTCAAATCCCGAACAATAAAATCTTTTTTGTTTTTTTTTTGCACTTTAATTTCCTATTTTTTATTGACTAAGCTTTGTAACAGGGAGAGAGAAGAGGACCCTGGATCTATTCCCTGAATTGTAACATTTTGTATTTTTTTTGTATTTAAATTTCGTATTGTTGATCAAGCGACCACGAAGCGCGAGAAAAGCGTATTCGTTTCAGTTTTATTGTCTGAACTTTTTTTATAGCCGTTAAAGTTCAAGGAGACGGACAGTTGCGCAGGCGAAAACGGGTTCATTTAAAAAAAAAAATCTGAGCAGTTTTTGCATTTGGATTAATTTATCAACTTTGGCTTTGCTATAGAGACGTAGTTGTAGATTGGAATATTGATATTATATTAGGAATAGAAGTTTAAACGTAAATGTATGTTATACTGCTTTAATAAAAAAAAAATATATATCATAGCTAAAAGAGGGAAACGGTTTTCTAACATATTTGTGCAGTCGCCGCAGAAAGTTTCGGTACGGTTCGTGGCATTCTTTTAGAAAATTTAGGTGCATATAGATTACTAAGTTGCAGGAACACATTATATGTATATCTTCTGTTGATATTTTAGTCAAGGTATTCGATGTAGCAAAATGATGTTTTAGTGGATTAAATTGCCAAATCCTATAGAGATAAAACACTACAGAGTGAAGCTCTGATGGCCCTTCTTCTGCCGACGAAGATGGAGGTGGTTCTACTTTTACCATTCAGGGGATGACCGACTAACTGTGGGCGTTTGGAAACGGGAAAGGGAGTATTTTCTCTTTTCTTCCCATTTTGTAGGCGTTGGCAAAGAGAATTTGAAATGGAGGTGGATTGTCAAACAAAATTTTGTTGCTACAGTAAAATTGCTGCTATATCTTTCGACACATGATAAAAATTTGTAGAACGCCATTTGACTTTCCTTTCCTTGATGATCTTTTTGATCCTTATTCGTTTACTAATATATGTTATAATTGTTAAAGACCTAAAGTGGCGCCATCTAATAGATTAAAGGCCAAATGTTTGACAGCATCGTTTCGAGTGATGGCACCATAACGTTCCAAAAGTTTTAATCATGTGTCCAAAGATGGCAGTAAATTAACGTGTCTACAAAGTTTTCTTAGTTAATAATTAATGAAAATTCCTTTTCCGTGCGGGCTTTTTAAATTCTAATAGGTATACGAAAAAGTATCTATAAAAAATTAAGAGCAATTAACATTATTTAGAGGTCGCTATAAATGAAACAATACTGCTATACAAAATAGTATGAAAATAAATTGACCCATCAATAATTCTGCTTTGAAAATGTCTTTAAGGGCTCTTTATTCATTTTATTTATTATTTATAAGTATGCTAAAAAAGATGGCGATCGTTTTTTTTGTTTTAGGTAACTTTGCATTTTTTTATTTGTATGAGGATGTTGCAAATCACAAAATCATAGCGACAACCTAATCATTCGCAAATGAGTTCAAATTTGGCACATAGATTACTGTTCTATAAAGGGAGCCATGTGAAGATAAAACCCTTTCAACTTTTTTCTACATACAAAGTTGGACCATCCTATTCGATAATTATGTTTTTTTGTCAATTTAGTTTTTATAAATTCTTCTAAACAGCGGAGCCTTACATTTATTCAGTTTTAAGGGCTCCTCTACACGATGGCTCAGCGTAGGCCAATCTAAGGGACGCAGCTATGCGGTGAAATGAGATAGCAATATCACTTGCTCCGCAATCACCGCTATCTAACGCAGTGGTTCCTAACCTTGTCAGTTCTGCCACCCCTATGACTAACTAGGGAACCCGATTTTACCCCTACTCCCAATAAATATCAATATTCTTTCTTACAGGTCTAATTTCTGTTATATTTAATTGAGCTTATTACCTCCGTAAAATACCAGATTTACCCCTACGGGGGTAATTACCCCCAAGTTAGGAACCGCTGCTCTAACGCATAAATGCGCCTCTAAAACTTGCCTACGCTGGGCCATCGTGTAGAGGAGCCATAAGCTATGCTCGCGAGGTCTACAGCTCACAGAGCTACTAGTTTGTAATTGCGTAATGAATTTACCACACTAGTGCGACTTTTTATTTTTATTGTATCTTTACCTGTCCCTTATGTACAATAAAGTGTTTACATACATACATACAATTAGCACATTACGTATATGTCTAAAATTTAAAGGGCCATATTGTATAATTGTACCTATACTGTTAAACGTTGTACTATACACGTGCGAATAGGTAATTCCCAACTCGTATTAATTGAAAACACTCCCTTCGGTCGTCTTTTAATTTATCACCAGTCGTTGCAATTTCCTATTTTCCGCACTTGTATCGTAAATAACTATTACAGTACATAAGGTGCTACTGTACCGCACTAGTGCGACAATTAGCATTTAGCACATTACGTAACTATGTCTAAAACTCAAAGGGCCATATGTACCAACTGTAAAACGTTGTACGATACGTGTGCGCTGTATTTCGCACTTGTATCGTAATGTACTAATGTGAATAATGACTCGTTTCATAATTTTAGTTCGAAAGGATTGTACCTATACTGAAAATAAAACATTACCATTAAGTAGGTACTTTTTCTAGGTGCCCATGCAAGAGAGTGGGCGGCCCCAGCATTTGCAATGTACATAATCGATCAGTTAGTGATGGCGGCAAAGAAACCGACCTACGAAACGGAGTGGCTGCTCGGCTTGGACTGGTACATACTGCCCGTGGTCAACCCTGACGGCTATGAGTACTCGAGATCGGACCCTGACGTGAGAACCTATTGATAATTCTACCGTCACGTTACGAAGCATGTCTATGATAAGCAGGAAATACGTTAGAGCAGGGAGAGGAAACTAAAGCGCCCGGGCTTTCTCGGTTCCGTTCGGCTCGACATTGCTCCGAGCAATTGTTAGGGTTGGCACAACTTGATGTCCCTTTGCAAGCACAACCACAGATAAGATAATTATATGAATTTTGACAACACTAAATATCCGAAAGGGATAGTTCCATACATTAGAAAGGGACAACATGATTAGTAAGTTTCCTTTCTGTACGGTAGTACTATTATTTATTCCGTGGTTAGAGTTAGACCAAGATACTGCTTTGTAGGGATTTTGATAGCATAGGCTGTGAAAGTTTAAGTTATACGTCATAATTACATAGAAGTTTGACGTATAAAATTACACTTGTTCAGTTTAAATATACTTTATTCATGTAGGCTATGGAAGGTAGAGGCAAGGAACAGAAACTCCTTAGGCAGAATTGTTGCAAAAGTATTCAGCTGTCAGCTATAAATAATAATTTCCAATCTCTCCAGAGTAGCGCTAGAATAGCTAAGAACCTAGGCGTTATTGACGGAGTGAAATGCGCTGTCTATGATTAGATTTTTTTCTCAAGTATTCTAGGTATTGTAGCGCCACCTATTTATGGTTTTTTATCGGACACTTTTTGGTATATGGAGAATTTGTTCCTTGCCTCTACCATCCATAATGTAGGCCTAGCAACAAGGGCTTATGAGTAAGACAGTATTAAATAGAATTATCTTGAGCTAATTATCAGAGCAATTTATTGATGTAAATATTATTCCATAATACTATTAAATTATAATACAGATCAAATTTAATACTAAGAATTTCACAAAATGTAGTCAAACATAAAAAAAAAACAATTGTATAAAAAATACTAGTCTAGAATGTTTCTACAATAAATTCTAAATGTAAAACCATTAAAAAAATAAAAAAAACTAAGGAAGTACATAGCATACATTGGAATATCCATTTCATCATCATTATTCAAATATAATAAATAATTATCCCATGTTTTATCATTCATGTAGTCTTGTGTGGTATAATAAGCTTTAGAAATAAGTTTACGCTTTACATGATTCCTAAATTTATTAATTGATAATTCAGTAATATGGTTTGGAAGTTTATTATAAAATCTTACACAATTACCCATGAATGTTTTTTTTTTATTGCACGGTCTATGCCATCAAAATCGCTGCAGAGTTATCTTGGAATAACTCTACATACTTTATTAGCAATATTTGATCACTGATTGATTCTTTGTGTATCAAGTACATCTCGAGCTCGCTAATGACCTAAACTCAACTTGTCTTTATATTTCCGTCGATGAATTCCTTTGGCTTCTTCCTTACAACCAGCGATTGATAAAAATGTTTTTCCAGTACATATGGTGCTACTTTACCGCACTAGTGCGAAAATTAGCATATTACGTTACTGTGTCGAACATTTAAAGGGCCATATGTACTGTAAAACGTTGTACGATACATGTGCGAATAGGTAATTCGCAACTCGTGTCGATTTAAAACACTCATGTTTTGAATTTCCTATTTTTCGCCCTTGTATCGTAATGTACTATTTTCGTTCGCTGCTTACAACTGCATCATTCTATCCGTATCATGTCAGCATGATTTTGCATAGTGTGCATTTAGCCATTTAAAAAAAGTTTTAACGATGGTAGACTGTTTGTTGTAAGCGATCCTAAGTGTGCACACGAAGGAACGCCTGAGCCGCGTCCATAAAGCAATGTAAAATGTATGCGAGCGGCTTCATTGCATGCTGTTCAAATCCCTTGGAATCTTGACGATACATGCTCAGCTGGACGTTCGCCACTGTGGCCGTACTTTAAAGCTGCTAATCATACTAAAATTACTTATTTTTTCACAGAATCGTATGTGGAGAAAATCAAGATCGAAAACATGGAGGGAGGAATGCCTCGGGGCAGATATCAATCGAAATTACGACTTCATGTGGGGCTACCGCGGCGCTTCCTTCGATCCCTGCAACTTCCAAACATACGTTGGTGAAAAAGCCTTCTCTGAGCGCGAAACGAGACTAGTTCGCAAAGTAATGAATTCTAACTCCAAACGTATCAAGCTGTATATATCTATACACTCATACGGGGATTACTTTCTTTATCCTTGGGGTTTTACAAGTAGTTATTTCCCAGATGAATGGGAGAAGTTCCATCGTCTTGCGCAATTGTATTCTATGGCTGCGGTAAAAGCAGGAGGGCGACCGTTTAGAGTCATGAGCGCTGGGCAATTGTACCCAGCTGCCGGAGGAAGCGATGACTACGCCTTTGCAGTGGAAAAGATTCCATATGCGTACACTTTGGAAATTACTAACGGCTACCAATTCAACTTTCCAGAGGGGCTGTTACACACTGTTCTGCCACAGTACTACGAAGGTTTAAAAGTTATGGCTGAAGAAATTAAACGGGAATTTCCCAATAGTGGCTGAAACATATTTTTTTCTGTTTTTGTAACTATACGATCTAAATTGGGAACACATGATGCAAACATCCATCTCCTTCTGCCGCATAAGCACAGAATAAATAATAGTACTCCCGTACAGAAATTACACTTCCTACAAAACTGAACTTTGACAGCGTTTCCGGGAAGAATTATGTTGTCCCTTTCTAATGTATAGAACTACCCCTTATAGCACTATCCCTTTCGGCCATTTAGGGTTGTGAAAATTCAAGTCATTATCTATAATAATTGCTTGGAGCAATGCTGAGCCGAACGTGCTGCAAGAATATAAAAACCAAACCCCATTTTAAGCTAATTTTAATAAAGAAAAATAAAATTAATAAACAAATGAGAATATACATTACATAAATCTGACTGATTGTTATAATATAGTATATATTATATATAGGGCGTGCATTATTATAATATAATAATGACTTGTTTACCAAAGTCGGAGCTTACGATCTTCTTTCTTGAATCGAACGCCGTCACGTTTCGCGAGGCGAACAACCTCTTCTCTGATTTGATGCCCTGATACATCTAAGCTAGAATCACGTCATAAATCGTCACTTGTCGCCGTTATATCGCCATTAGGTCGTTATTATGTCGCTGTTATGTCACTGTTATGTCGCTTATGTCGCCAGTATGTCACTGTTATTTCGCTAGTCGCTGTTATGTCGCCAATACGTTGCTGGTCGCTAATATGTCGCCATTAGGTCACTAGTAGCTATTATATCGCCAATACATCGCTAGTCGCTGTTATGTCGCCAATACGTCGCTAGTCGCCAATATGTCGCTATTATGTTGCTAATACGTCGCTAATAAGTCGCCGTTATGTGGCCAATACGTCGCTAGTCGCTAATATGTCGCTAGTCGCCAATATGTCGGTACTAAAGAGTATAAGGCCTGTGAGGGCTGGTGGGATTCATTCATTCTTCAACCTTCGGACTGGCAGTATCTCTGGCTTTTGGGTAGGTGAAGTTTCTCTACTATTCTTTCTATTTGTTTGTGTTTGCTAGGAATTATCCCGGTAAATTGAAACTTGTAAATAGGGTTGTTTCCATTTTTTTGAAACGCGTGTATTACGTTCTATATTAACTAAAAGTTGCCCTAAAATTCAACTTTTATATTAAAAACGGCTTTAAATATGTTAAATTAACAAAATATATTTTGACAGATGCTTTCGCGCCCAAAACGCTCTTTGAAAATTGTGTGACATCACAGTTTACGGTTTGACACATAACTACATACACACGTAGAACATACGAACTGTCAACTGACATTTGTCATTTGTTGTTTATCGCGTAACTCTCAACAGTGTCAATCCGCGAGTTGTGACGTCATCAGAATCGACACGAGTTGTGCGTGTTGTTCGCGGATGATGCCACTATACTTTTTACAGGGGATACTCGTATACACAACATACCTCATATGGAACAAAATATTAATTAAACCCTTAAAAAAGTAATAGATTGGCTTCACACACAAAATCTTAAAGTCAACTTGAATAAAACTAAATATATCCATTTTAGGAATTATAAAACAACTTCCATAGAATTAAATATCAAGGAAGGAGGAACGACAATAGAAGAAGTTAGTAATATACATTTCCTGGGTGTTACTATTGATACTTTTCTTAACTGGAAAGAGCATATTACTAATAATGAATTAATAATTTAATTTCTAGCCAATGTTATGCTTTGTCAATCTTATCGGGCACATGCTCCGAAATCATTGTTAAAAATTCTTACTTTGGAAATGTTTTTCCACTGCTTACCTACGGAATTCTTTTTTGGGGAAATTCTGTAGATGTACAAAGCACTTTTCTTTTACAAAAGAGATGCGTACGTACTATATACCGTATGTATAGCGAGCAATCGCTTCGAAAGGTATTTAAAGACAAACGGATACTCACTCTTACGGGTATTTATGTACTTGAACTCTTGTCTTTTCGTTAAGAATAATTTTGAATATTTTGCTAAAAAGTCTTTATTAAGAGATAATCTAAGGGAAAAATACAAGTATAACCTAGTGTGTCCAAAAGCAAATAACACATTGTACTACAAAAGCGCCTTCTTCACTTCCATACGTGTATTTAATGGCCTACCTAATTATATTAAAATGTTGGATTGTAATAAATTTGATTCAATTAAAACGGTTTCTTACAGAAAACGTATTTTATAGTTTAAACGAGTTTTTCGAAGCGATGGAAGTGCCATACGTGTTAGATACTAAGTTATATAGTTGTTATCTATTTTTAAGGCTATACATAGTACGCTCGAAACGAGCAACTGTTGATACATACTTTAAATTTTACACCTTTATGTACACAGTTTACAATAAATAAATTAGTTAGTTACTTACTATCTTTCTGCCGTTGTCTTCTATACAGAACAACGGGAATCAAAGGATTTAAGTTCATTGTGTTGCCTCTTATGAGGGAAGATTAGCTTTGCGATACTAGAGAAATACTTAACGGTATTTTCTCTATGAAATTCCATTTGGGCAGAAAACGTTTTCCACGAAGTAAATGTTAACAAATCACTTTGATTATGATGTCGATCGGTCCAACATATATTCTAGGTTTATAGGTTTCGCTTTTTTAATAAAAATAAAGGTATTGAAAATTAAAAAAAAAAAACGAAAACCATGTAAACCTAGTTTTTTATTGTGTCAATAAAATACTAAAAAATCATGGAGAATGGAATATATTTAGAAGTGGAAAAACGTTTTCTCTTTTTAACCGACTTCAAGATTTCAAAAGGTTATTTATTCGGTTGTTTTTTTTTTAATTCATTATTTCATAACTTCGTCATTTCAAAATTTTTTTGATTGAATCTATATATGTACAGATTGGTCCCGTTTTTGTCAAAACTCAGTTCTGATGATGGGATCTATGAGGAATCGAGGGAATTCTTCAAATGTGAAAGGCATACATATAGAGATTTTTTATATTTTCATCACCAAATCAAGCATTTACATTTAAAAAGTGACATTTGATGAAGTGGAACTGCTGATGCTGATCAGAATGGAACTCTTCAAGGACGCAAAGTTCTCGCTTGGCGATTTGTCGTCTTCCTTATGTTTGTTATGCAATAGTACATTACGATACAAGTGCGAAAAATAGGAAATTCGAAACGAGTGGTGATAAATTAAAACACGACTGAAGGGAGTGTTTTAAATCGATACGAGTTGCGAATTACCTATTCGCACATGTATCGTACAACGTTTTACAGTACATATGGCCCTTTAAGGTCTTAGCACACTATTACAACTCAACAGCCACTCGACTCAAAATTAAATATTGAAATTAAAGCCTTATCTTGTATGTCCTACAGTACAAGTTTAACATTTAGGTAACTGTCGGGTGGTCTACGCGTCGTCCACGCGTCGTCCACTAAGCTGAACCAAAAGTGAGTTGAGTTGGTGTGGAATTGATATAGTGTGCGAAGACCTTTAAATGTTCGACACTGTAACGTAATATGCTAATTTTCGCACTAGTGCGGTAAAGTAGCACCATATGTACTGTAAATTAGGTTTTCGAGACAATTTTTTGTCAAGTGCGAGATCTGATGGTAGAATCTATGAGGAATCGAGGGAACTCTTCAAATGTAAAAGGCATACATACAGTGATTTTTGTATTTTCATCACCAAATCCAACATTTCCATTTAAAACTGATCATTGAGAACTGCTGATGCTGATCAGGATGGAACTCTTCAATGACGCATAGTTCACGATTGGCGATCAAGTAGTAGTAAATTAGATTTTCAAGACATTTTTTAATATAATGTAATAATCTTTCTTTCACCGGTCTCACTCATTGAAGTCGGTTCGTGGTCTTCTCTCTTAAGCCACAGTGGTGTGTATGTGAGGTTTAAAGATAAAATGCATAGTTTAACTTATCAGTATATTATCTAAATTAATTGAAGTATATCAAGATACATAACTATAAATATTTCTTAAAATCTTAATAAAGAAACGGACTACCAGCTAACACTAGCGTTAATTTAATACAGCATTCATTCCCAAGTTTTAAGTAAGAAATGAAAAAATATGAAAATCGTCCGTAAAAAAATGCATCCAGGATCAAACAAAAAAATACTTCTATGGACAAAACGTTAAAATTATCGCCCCGTATACAAATATATATCCCTTTTTCAAGTATTAAAAAAGTGTATCCCGCCTGTAAGGTTTCGGTGCACTCCAAAAACGAGCTTTTGATTTTCTTCACTTTATTGTATAGATAGATAGACATATGAGTTACTATAAAAATCTGCACAACATGAAATAATCTGTGGGTTTTTAACCTCATTAAAAAGGAATGAATGCTATTAGTTAAATCAAATGGCGTTCATACATGCGTCAACACATTTTGAAACAAAATAAGCTTCTTTTGTTGACCATAATTAATAGCTTCTGTGTATTATAAGCAAAGATTCACTGAATGTATACATAAGAAAAGTCTTATTCAATTCGCGCTCCGTACAGTCAGGTCTGAAAATATCGATACGAAAATATGTATACACTACCTTAATATAAGGGCAATAAAGTCGTGTATAGATATTTTTGTCACTTTTTTCGTTTCAATATTTTCAGAAGTGACCGTACACCATGTTACTTGGGTTTTCAAAAATTCTCAAAATGTATAGTGCCGTGCAGCGCCATCTACAGCTGGCAATCTCGGAGAACAATTAGGTAAAAAATAACTTATACAATCAATGAATCCTTGAAATAAGTCACAATGAACCTTATAGTTGTGGGTTACGCTAGTACTGTAGGTTTAGAAATAGAACATTATACAATAAGAAAAAACATTGACAGCAAAACACATTGTTGTTACGTCTATCCATATTTATAATAACAAAGAAAAATAACTTGAACAATTGAAGGGATGTTTACAAAAACAATATAACTGACTACGCTGGTTGACACCTGAAACGATTAACAATGTTCTTAAAATAGTTTAAACCGCTCTAAGCAGTTATGTAGTTTCTGTAAACATCCCTTCAATTTATAGTGAATAAAATTATATAATACTTATTGAACAAATTGTTCAATGGTAGGTAAGGTAGTATGTACTTTTAGCTACTGTCAACTCGATCTCTAGCGGCCCGCCATACGAGAAAAATTGGCTAGGTATATCTCTAATTTGAATCAATAGTATAAAATAATATAATTTATTTTGTTTACAAATCGAACGAAACAAATCATTTAATTTTATTGCAGGTAATTAGTTCTAGTATTAAGACTCTACGGGACGCTAGAGGATAATGTTCGTTGGTGACCACAAAGTTGATAGATATTTATCTATGCCTCATAAGTGGGTATCTTTCATAGTTCTCTCCGCGACCATATTCTTGTATTTATATTCCATATACTGAAATGACAATTCGATCGCCCCCGGTGGACTCCGGCCGCAGGCCGCTGGCACACGAGTATGTATGCTTTGCGCGCTCCTACAATACACTATAGGTATTCGGATAATTCCACGAGACTGTAACGTCAGTTACCAATTTTTTTGTGTGATCTTGCATTAACTAAGCAAATTTAAGTATCCAGATATCTACCTGTAGGGCTACGCCAGACATACAGACACTTAAATTTGCTTAATTAATGTAAGAACACGCGAAAGAAGTGGTAACTGACGTTACAGTCTCGTGTATTTCGGAGCGCCCTTCGCGCGCTCCTATATACAGGCGCCTGCGGCGAGCTGCGCCCTACACACTATAGATCGGGCGAAGCCCGGCATTCGGAGCGCCCACCGCGCTCTCCTACATACCTATAGGGCGTCTTCGGCATTCTACATACTATAGGTCAGGCGATTCGGAGCGCCCTTCGCGCAGTCCTACTTACAGCGGCGCCCTATAAACCAATAGGTCGGGCAAAGCCCGAAATTCGGGCTGATCTGTCCTTTTAGTACAAAATCATGATAGTAAGTTGATACTTAAATCAAATCATAATTTTCTAATTTAGGATATAAAAGCAGGGCTTAAAGAAAACCGTTGTAGCGTAAACCACTTTAACTATCAATGACAACGGTGTAGGTGTAGTGTCTACTATAGCCATTAAATGTTAAAACTGTGCTTTATAATCGCCTTCAGCATCAATAATATTCTGCAAACGTTGCCTCATAGAACCCACCAAACTCATACATAACTCTGTCCCTCTATGAGATTCCCACAACTCTGCTACATGCTGTTTCAAAGACGAATAATCTTTAACTTTCTCCACATCCCATGCCCTGACTATCTTATCCCAAACATCATGTATAGGATTCAAGTCTTGGGATTTAGGCGGTAAAGCTATTTCGACAAGATTCTCCTGTTTTTTAATCCATTCTCGTACAAACCTGGATCTATAGGACGCTGCGCCATCTTGGACAAATTGGAGCGGTAAAGTTTGAATGACAGGAGAGGCTGTGGGTATCATAACATCTTGTAGAATACCTATATAATCATTAGCCGTCAATCTGCTTTTCACATCAGTTATATGTCCAGTACCTCCAGCAGAAATCCAGGCCCAGAAGCTCATAGTTAAACCTACGCTTTTGAAGTTTAAACGATTTTTCTTTTTCCTTCCTAAAGAAATTTTCCCATCTAAGCAATTAACAGTTATAATGTCAATGAAAATAGCATTGGAGAAGTCGTAGTTTAAATATTTTTTTGCGAAGTTGAGACGCTGGGTCTTGTGTCTTGGGGACAGGATGACTTTGCGGACGGGGGTCTTTTGAACCCCTAGATCGTGGAGGCGCCGGCGGATGGTGGAAGCTGAGACGGAGAAGTTTTGCGCCAAGTCTGATGTGGTGATGCGACCTCCCTCCTGAAAAGGAAGAAATAAATGATAACTTTCGGTTTCCTTGAGTCGTTTAACAGGCGGCTTAGTGATTTAACTTGCCCTGTTAGTATGTATGGGACAAATCTTGCAAGTTAAATTTGACCCACTTCCCGGTTTCCGATGAAGCTGAACATTTGCATACATATGTAAGTCGGGTGACAATGCAATATTGTGGTACCATCGAGCTGATCTCATGATGGAGACAGGAGGTAGCCATAGGAAATCTGTGATAAAACAACGCAACGTTATTGTGTTTGGGGTTTTTAGAATTGTCTCGATGAGTATTAGTTGCATGTGGAAAAAAACTAAACTCCACACTCCCACAACTAAACTAAATCCTCCTAAATCCTAGAGTCGGCGTAACTAAATCCCACAGACTTCGCTGGCTCGGTCACCTACTCAGAATGGGGGAGGATCGCGCAGTCAAGGAAGCGTACTTGGGGCGACCAACCGGCCGTCGACCGATCGGGCGCCCCAGGTACCGCTGGTGTGATGTCGTGGAGGCGGACCTGCGTCGGCTGAATGCCAATTCATGGCAGGACACCGCGCTGGATCGGGGCAGGTGGCGTTCTCTCGTTTCGGAGGCCAAAATTCTTTTTGGGTCGCTGAGCCAAAGTAGTTAGTGGAAAAAAAATTACAATCAGCGATAAAAGCCTGTACAAAAAATTAAATCTTTGCCAAAAACTTATTTTCTAACTTTAGAAATACACGTCTGTTTAAAACAACTGAAAATACCTACTTTTGGGTTTCAGTTTTATAATAGAATAGAAGCAGAGGGAAAAAGTAAATAAACAGTTATAACCTCCAGAATAATAGTTCCCTCCTTATTATGTTTGTATTTTAGGTTTTTGCGTGAGACAAGTAATGTGTCTGCTATTTATCACTTCAAAGTGTTGAATGAAACTAGTTTTATCGCGTCACAACTCACAATACGTAATACGTATGTTCTCACAATTCCCGCCTTTAAACTCATCAACTTTAGTGTTTGGGCATACATATTTTAAATACAGAGTTATCCAGGCTTGTCTCCGAGAGAGTTAAAGAAAACGATGGCGATATCGGGTCAGCAATGAAAATCGGGATTCAATTATATATATAAAAACTTCGTTTTTGTCAGTCTAATTTAAAAGCCTCCGTGAGCTCGGCGTCGGCGAAAGCTGTTGGAGGCCAAGACTCATTGTGGGTCATCGCGCCAGCCAAGTAAGTAATTTATAAGTATAAGTAGATTCATTACCTGAACCTTCTCGACGATCATCCGGTCATCATACGCGCAAGTCTTCCTCGGCCTTCCAAATGAAACCCTATTCTTCAACACCCCCTCCGTCTCATACCGATGGCACCACAAATACACCGTGTTACGCTGAAAACAATACCTTCTTCTTTTATACCACGTCCGTGGCAAACAAGCCGGCCCGCCTGCAATTCCAGGGGTGTTATATGCGCTTTGTGAACCGTTTAGCCCTTTGACCACCAAAGACATCAACTGACGCATGAGTCTACCCAATATCAACCTTCGTGCATCCCGATAAGGTTCACGATGATGCGTCGCGCGATAGGCGTAGCGTTCAATGGGTTAAAAACCCACACACCTATTTTTTAAACCCTTTAGCCCCCATACCTGCAGTTTCTCTAAGATTTGGCGGTCGTCAAAAGCGCAGGTCTTCCTTGGACGGCCGAAGGAGACGCGATTTTTGAGCGCGCCTTCCGTGTCGTACCGATCGCACCACAGGTACACCGTTTTTCTCTAAAACCAGAGAGTACAGTTAGTACATCGTGATCGTGAGGCATATAATCCATAGATAATAAGTTGGACAAAGAGTGGGGATATCATTTATATATTTATAGACAGATGAAGAAAAAATACCTCCTCACGACACGTCCCCTTGCTTAAAAAAACTTCACTAGCTTAAATTAGATTAATTCATACGTAACTATAGAAAATAGTTGCGAGTCCAAATATAAATAAAACGTTTTTTTTTTACCTCAAGATCACGATGTAAGTGCAAAAGTAATAAAATAGTGCCGTCAATATAGTATTTAATTTCACTAGATGGCGCTCTTTGGCTCACGAGTTAAACCCATCTAGGGTGTATACGCATGGATCAACTATTTCTTGTGGCTTTCTCATTACAGCCACGAAAGCAGTCTATTAATTTAGAAGAAATGATTCTACTAACAATACTAACATGTTTAGTAAATGGTTCATTATGGAAAAACCATGACAATAATACGACAAGGGACAAGAAAAAGTTGATCTAACCATTGTGTTGGGTAGGCACTTTTTTTTTACTTAGGCACTATCTCTCTACTCTCTGGTAATTCTGTGGGCAATTTTAAGTGACCGGCCGGCGTCTCAGAAAATATACTACTATAAAGATTGTCAACGTAAAAGATTGCTATCTCGCCCATGATGCCGGCAGTCAATGCCACTGTGCGAGCGAGACAGAGTACAGGCAGGAGGGGGGGGGGGGGAGCAGGGCAGCTGCCCTCCGAAGAGCTCAAATATTTTTCGTGCTTAGAATCGTTTTAAGTATTCTAGCTAGTCGTTACCAAAAAATTGCCTATTGCTCAAATGTTCAAATACTTAATAAAACCGTATTTGATTTGATCTTTAAGAGGAATTCCTAGTTGTGATTTTTCCATACAAACGCTCTCGACTGTTTCCTCCCTGGATTTTTAACCTAGAGCAATGATTTTTTCAAATAAGATCAAAATCATCAATATCTGTGCCGCTATGTTTTGCTTTTTTGGATTATTTTATTTTGAAGAAACTTACAGCGCCTCGAAAATCGCAAAAACGGCTCAATTGAATTGGCTGTAAAAAAAGGCACAGTATACAAATATTACAACAAATATCCAAAAAATCAAAACATAGCGGCATAGATTATTTCTTCCTTTTGCAATTTCCAAAATTTCATAATGATTAGTTCCGTTTTGGAGGAGGAAACAGTCGAGAGCGAAACCTCGATTTTTGAGTTTTTTGCGAGTGAATTTCGGTCCGAGCTGCAGTTGTCCTTATCGCACGAATTGGAGGCGGAGACAGTTGCTAAATATACGTACACAGAAGGAATAGTGATGGGCATAACATCCTTATTAGGGATTGCAGAACCGGTACTGTTTTAAAGAACCGGGATTTCCCGGTACTTTCGGAACTGGTCTAATTATTTCATTATTTTAAATAAAACGACAGCATTTTGCGATTTGACCACCTTTCGTATTATAATTTAATAATCACATTTTCTTTTACTACGTAGTAGGCAATTTTTTTTTTAAATTTAGTATTTTACATTGCTCACACTTGCGCGTCACAAGTAAGAGATAACTACTTTGATGTTTGCCACTAGATAGCAAATTTAATAAAATTACATTGACGAGGGGATTTATATATAAATATCGCAGTCGTATTATATAATCCGCCGTATTACATTACGGCTAGCCGATATCAAAATAAGGGCCATTTGCGAAATGCGGCGGTTCAACGATTAAGGTATGTTGGGTAAATACCGGATGCGGGTGAAGAACGTAGGACATTCATTTCTCCCTAATTTGCCAGTGTCCCCGCGTCGCTCAGGGAGTCGGGCTTGTGCTATGCGCAATCACAGAGAGCAAGGTAAATTTCGCGAATTCTTCCTTCTATCCGATCTTCGCCCTGTAATTTATTTTGCGTATTGTGATGAAACTGTGTTTGTTTTTGTGATTGTGTTAACAGACCTAGCACTGCTGTAGACCGATATCCGATCTTTACCTATTTAAAAAACAGCAGTGATTGTCAAACTTTAATTTTTCTTTAATTTACCTACTGACCTACTTAATTATCACATTTATTGTTTTCTTGATCACACTTTCGTACCATTATTTTTATCCAGTACCACTACCAGCGCGACGGTTACTGACAATGTAATTTTTCTCATTTCCGCAACCCAAAGGTTGCCTGGAAGAGATAGCTTTTTAGCGATAAGACCGCATGTTTTCTTTTGTATTGTTTTCTTTTATTGAGGTGTGCAATAAAGAGTATTTATATTGTATAGGGATGATGATATATGTTGAATTTTATAACAAGATCGAGTAAAATAGATAGCAAATGAGCAATTTTTCGCAATAAAGTACCTACACATACGGATGCATATATAAATGTGCACGCATACATACATTGCTAGTTTTGGATACAAAATAGAGATAGGGCTTCGAAATTAGTTTCCTTAAAATGCTTCAAGAGGGCTCTCTTTTCCAATATATTTACTTTACTCTTTACATACGATCGTTACATTTTATCAAAAAAAAAAGAATGTATATCAACTATAGATATAATAAATATACATAATTGCAAAATATAACCAACAAAATCACAATTTTACTTATTTGCCATACTTCAAGATGTCTGATGCTCTCAGTGATCTTGACCTTTTTAAAGAACTACTTAGTCTTTTTGATTTCTAAGTTTGATTCTTATTTTCTTGGCGATCTTCATTAAAAATGACTGGGCACGATTATTTTTTATTTTGATTTTTGTCCCTCCTACTTAAGTACTTAATATCTTCCAGTACATTCCATTCAATAAACAATCCATTTACACTTTCACTAAACCTGTACAGTTCACGAGATCTTAAATTGTCAAAACTTCGAAACCTAGCTATTATTTTAGTGGTTTTTCTTATATTATTACTTCGGGTAAACCTTACAATAAGACGTTTCTTAGCACATTGTTTACTTATCGAATTGCCTTATGACATAGGTATCAAAATTTGAGAGCCACAATTTTACCAATTTTTGCATCAGGGTTAAGATCGGATACAAAAGGGTACACACCGGACCTATTTCTTTGTGATACCTTATTCTCTTTCCATTAGAAACAACTTTTTTTCACCATCCGATGTTCTCCCTTGATGGCAAAACACTCGTTACCCTAGAAAAAA